>NC_091737.1:15465039-16715039 GCF_030179905.1 Drosophila bipectinata
TCTTTTGAAAAACTCCAGATGGCCTTGGCATTTGGGAATTGGTCAAGCCAGCTCCAGCTTCATTAAATATGTCGCCAAAAAACATGCAACTGTGCAGCTGGTGGGAGTATTTATGAACTGTCCGAATGCCTGCGAGGCGGTACATGCCAGCACGAAAGGT
The DNA here is from genome assembly GCF_030179905.1 of Drosophila bipectinata. NCBI lineage: Eukaryota > Metazoa > Arthropoda > Insecta > Diptera > Drosophilidae > Drosophila > Drosophila bipectinata. Next base: position 15,465,200 of record NC_091737.1, read on the forward strand.
CAGACGAGTGTCGCCACCCACCTGGCCAGCTTTTTTCAATAAACGTTGAGCATTACGGTTATTAGTTTCAGGACGAGCTCATAAAAACTTCAGCTTCAGTGTCGAGTGGAGCCGGGAGACACTGTTGCCCAACAACAAAGAGAACAACATTGTGCCACCAGTTTGCTGATGCTATCTAAGTTACTGTGGAGCTGTTGCTGCTACAGAGTGGCAGGAGCAACATGTTGCTGATGCTGATAATGCCGTTGTCGTTGACTAGTCGACTATGTTGCCGTTTCAGTAACGGGAGGTCCTTGTGCGAATGGCGAACCTATGGAAATTGCGAAATCCGTGATATTTCCAAGTGCATTACATGCGGCAAATGTGCCAAGTCCTTGCAACAGCAACAGCTACAGCAACGGCAACTTATTAACGCGCAATCTGAGCTCTGCAATTGACCGCAAAGGCGGGGTGCTGGGAGAACGGTGTTTCAGATTCACGAGCTGCCCCAGAATCAAGAGGAGCCATGGAGCCTGGCGCCGGAGCGGGGGAAGCGATGACGCTGACGACGACAGCCGGAAACGGAAACGGCAAATAAACGCACGAGCGCTGACGTGCGGGCACCAGCGTGTCAGCGTCCTTGTCTTTGTGCTGCCGCTTTGTTTGTGTGTGTGTGTGTGTTTGAGTGAGTGTGAGTGAGTGCTGCACTTGTTTGCATGCAACGTGGCAACATGGCAACGACAATGGCAGCAACATCAACAGTAACAGGCAACAGCAACGGCAACGGGCATTTATCTGGCTGCCCAGACCTGCCACGCCCCATCGTAATACATTGCGGTTGGGATGTTGCATGTTTGTGGGCGCTCGCTGCGTTTTTATTTTTTTCTTTTATACTTAAAAATTTTATTTTTTAAAGGGTATAATGTTTAAAAACTTATTTTTTAGGTACAAATTATAAAAAGTAAATGCTATAAGTTATAAGACTTTATTGAATTTTATGAATGAATGAAGAATGAATTTTAATTTTTTAAACGATTTTCAGCACAACAGAGTTTCCTGTTTCTTATTATTAAAAAATATTTAATAGATTTTAATGGATATTCCAATGTCCGTACCATATCATACTTCCATCCAACATTTTAAAATTTTTATTTTGTTTGCCCGGCGCCATCGTTCGCATGCACGGCAAGGATTTCTCTGCTTAATTTGTGGTTTTCAACCAAACAGAACAACGAGCAGCGATGGACGAGGTCTGGCAGATGGCGGAAAAGTGCTGGGAAGAGGAGCACCACCAGGAGCTAACCAACTGGTCAACAGCAATTGCAATTGCAATTGAGGTTGCAGTCGCACGAATATTCCAGGAAACCCTTAAATATGATTATGGCATACAAAAGGCCTATGGAGTTGCAGCTGGCAGAGGCGGTGTCCGCGACGAGGGGTCTGGGGGTACGGATTTTTTGGCCATCTTCTCTGGAATCTCCCTTCGTCTGTGGAGGCCACAAATTTCCCCGAACTTGATTTAATTGTCACACATTACGGAACCACAATTACATAGAAAAATGCACCAGGCAGCCAGCCAGCGGAAATGGCAACAATGCAAATGGCAAAGCACCAACTGCAACATTACAAAACAGTAGGAACAACAAATAATAATCAACTGCGGCCACCAGGACCTTTATCCCCCCACTGTTTCCCCCTCTTTGACTTGGTGAAAATAAAATGCGCCATTTGCAATTGTAGTTTATTTTAATACCGCAATTAGTGTTGTTTTCTGGGCAGAGTGGAGGTTCGTGGTTAGAGGACACGCAAAGAATGCTGAAGGTGGGAGCTGGGAGCTGGGAGGGGTTCTCTCATGTTGCCACACCATTTGAGGTGCACCAAAGCTGCCGCAGAGGCAGTCCCGCTGCATTCACATCGCACAAAATGGAATGCATCATAACTAAATCAGAAAATCATGCCATTTACCAATCGCTTTTCCATTTTATTGATTACTCTCGCTTTGAAGAGCCCTCCAATTGTCTGGCCATTTGCCATTACACAATACATACATACATATATCTGAGGGGAGCCGCTGTTAATTGATTTTTAAGTGCCAACTACAATCAGGTGCTCAGGTACGCACCAGGTGACACAGGCTTATATTATGGTAAACCAGGATCCAATAAAAAAATGCTTAACATGGGTAATCAGAGATGCATCATATACTTTTGAAAAAAATCCAGACTATTAAATGCTCTGGAAAAAATATTACTAAAATATCTAACCCATCGCAATATAGTAATTTGCATGATTTATTGAAAATGCATTTTGTCAAATTTGTTGATAATCAAGTATGAAAATTGGATAGTTAATTGATGGAAAAGCACCCGATGATTACACTCCTGTCAGTTTTATTTTTTGTGTCCCCTGTGAAAGGGGTGTAATCACATTTTATGTTGAATGCACTTAATTTTTTGCCTCAACTAAATGCCAATTAAAATTCGTAATTATTTTTTAATGGCATTTTGTGGTCAATATATCGTACGGATGGCGATGATTGCGACGCGGCGCAGCGAAGCGAAAAGGACTCGTCAACTTTGACGACGGGGATGCCGTTGGTGACAATTCGCATTTATGGACGAGCTAATGGCCAGTATCGATGTCAATGGCATGACTTGTCAAAGCGGCGCCCGCCTAAAAGAAAAGTGCCTTTCACATGTTTGCCTCCGCACTCTAGCTCCCCTCTCTCGTGTAAAATTGCAAGCAATTGCAGTTCAAACAAGGATTCGCAATAAGTATACCCCAGCACGATGTCCTGCAGCTATATATGTATGTATGGTTGCCTCAATGAAATTTTCGAGCAATCATCACCATCAACATTTCGTAGAGGACTCGGCAACAACATGCCGCAAGTGACAATCATTTATATTTAATAAACAACTAACGCATGCAGGGTAAGTACAGCCAAAGACAAAAAAATAGGTTCGAAAGCGATTTATTTTCTTAGGGAGAAACCAATATCGATGAAAGAACTAATCTGCCTCCTGCAGTTGTAGGACCAACTCGGAAAAACAACAGCAAGATGACGAGACTAAGCGGCCATTGTCTGCGTCCGCCCTGGCAGCCATCCTTGGATGGCCTTCCCTCCTCCGCCGCCGTGGAAATTGTTTATCATGCATTTTGTTCGATTCCGAGTCGAGGCGTCTGAATAATGCAGCAGGTACGGGTAGTACACGGTGATGGAAAAGTGGAAAAGTGGGGGCGGTCAAATAAATAAGCGAGCATGGACGGCAAAGACGAAAACAAAATGGGGCAGAAAACAACAAAAAGGCAACAATGCTGCAGACACAAAACCGTTTCGAACCGAATCGCTTTGGGCGGCATTCAAATTGAATATTGAAAGCATCGAGCACAAAACTGCCAAACGCTTGAATTATGCATTAATGATGTCTACCTACCACAGTGAAGGACAATGGGGGTGTACCTAGTGTCGGGGCTGAAGGGTTTCCACTTCTTTTTTTTTCTTTTTTTTTTTTACTTTTGTGGAAAGACAAGAGCAACGCTGGCCAATGCTTATTAATTTTTTATGCGTCTGCTATTTTTATGACCAACATGAAAGCGTTTGCCGCAAGCATTTTATTTTCCTCAACGTTTTTGTGCAGCTTTCAATAGTTATTCACGGACATTTTCATTTGCGTTAGACACACACTCCTGTTAAGGACAATTGAGTCCTTAACGCGAAACAATACATATATAGATATTGATGGTAAATGGTAATTTTTACCTCTAATTTTTTCCCCCATTTTAATGATTGATCTTTTTTTGGACACTTTTTTAAGGTTCTAAATCCCTATTGTTGTATTTTTTGAAACCATATTTTCCATTCGGCTTAATATTGTGTATCCGCCGTGGTGGAGTGAATTTTAGCATCCAGGACGAACTTGACAATGGCCGTCAATAAATCGGGGCGATATCCGAGGACAGAAAAGACGTTAATTACCAGCATTACCGCGAAGCCGACTATCAGCCGCACAAATCAGCGGTAACAGGGGTATTGGAAAACGGGTAACCTGATGCAGATGCAGCGTGTGCGCGAGGCAATGGAAAACTCATTACATGCCACAGGAACCAGGAGCCAGGAGACACGCCCGCACGCAGAGCGACCGCAACATGCTGTAATGCGTGGCCCCATCATCATTTGCATGCTGTTTCTGCCGATACTTAAAGTCAACAGGCGATATACGGGGTCCTGCAGAGCTGCAATGCCACAGGACAAACTTAATGTCAACACGCTAATCTGTCACTCGGCGAGGAGCTCGGATCTGGGATTGGGGATTGGAAAGGATCTGCCACAATGTCGGGCTACTTAAGGAGCACTATGCCGACGCGCATGGCTGCCCAGGAGCTAAAGGATAACGAGTTTGGAAGCCAAAAGACACACTAAACACTAAAAATAATAATTTACACCAAAATTTCTATAAATATTTAATAATAAAATATAATTCGATTTTTTTACTCTTTACAATTTAAAAAAAAAAGCCCTTTACTTTCTTTAAAAAAAACAATAAACTTCCCTTGTCAAGAGTGGCCTTTGAGACGGTGCAACAATAACATCCTGGATCCTTTGAAATGACAAAAATTTGTTGCCTTCAGTGGGGCTTGACGCCTGACTTGCCAGGAGACACTTGCGGGCACCACAAGACAAGCTAACTCACCTCCGTACACATCCCCAGTACATTGCCTGGCCAACCACCCATTACCCACCTCATCCTCGGAGGACGCGCCTTATCAACTATGCAGGGCTTTGTCTCTAAGCGATTGCAGCCGCCCCCTTTTTTTCGGGCCAACCTGTTTCCTCTCCAGGCAGCGTCTTTTGTTGCGCTTAATGAATTTTACGTAAATTTTACGAGCGCTGATTTCTGGCGCTGAGCACTGCCACCCCAGCTATTAATCCACACTTTAGTGGAAGCACCACCCCCAGTGGGTGGGTGGGCTCTCTGAATAGGATAGATAGTGAGTGAATGGGTGGGTGGGTGTGAGCGGTGGCTGGTTCCCCATGTTTTTGTGTGTGTAATGACAAGTTCAACAACAACTTGGCATTGTCGACTGGTGACGAGGACGACGTGCTCCGACATTTGTTTGCCCAAGTTATGCAAATATTTTTCCAGTCAAGAAGTTTTTGTTTAATTGCATATTTTGACTCGCATTACGCGTGTCATAAAGCACGGATGCGAAGCTTACCGCACAAATTGGGGGTAGACTACGCACAGTAAATATTATTCACAAATTTTAGAAGTCCTTCTTCAATTTTAAATTAACTATCACTGGAAGACAAAGCTTTGTCATTAATGTTCAAATAAGCCCGCCATAATTTATGTCTTTCCAGAGAATACCATTTGATTTTATAATTCATAGAGTATGGTAGTGTATTAAGGATATGTTTGGAGGGACAAAGAAAACAGGATCATCCTTCATTTGAGTTACCAGCTCAAAGGGGTAATTATAGTTACAAAACTTATTTTCGGAAAAATGTATGATATATAGCTTTCAAAGTAACTTTCTTTTCTTGTCCTTTGAGGGCAATATTTTAGGTACCTTTTTGTAATTAATTATTGTAGTTTCATAAGAAAAATAATAGCTCATTAAATTTTAACGTTAATGAACCTGATTTTAAATTTGAATTTGAATAAATGGGGTCGATAGTTCATTTACGCACACCTTTCTTTTTTCGCCATCCCTGACAGATCCACTTTCTTTCAATCAAGTGAAATGACAGTCTGTCTCCCCACTTCTTCAAGAACTTTCTTTCCGGTTGGACGAACCAAGTATGACAAGTGCAGAAAAATATATTTTCACGGAACTGGAAGCAGCTACTCTACTGTCGGTGACCGAGGAAAATGGAGTAGTGACTACCATCTATGTTGCACCATGCACCATGGAGGAGGATCTTCTGGAGCCCGAATTTTTTCCGGAGGATAACCAACTGATGTACCACTGTCCCTACTGTGCCTGTGCTATCCGTTCAGCAAAAGCTTTCAAAGTTCATCTTAAGGCCTGCCGCAAGGACAACAAAAACAAGAAGGAGGATGACAAGCAAAAAAAAGAAAATGAGAAGGATGAAATATATCAGTGCATAGTGTGTGACCAAGACTTTGAGTCAATCGCACACCTCTACTGCCACATATTGGTGCACGAAACCTCATTTGAGGCCCTTCGCTGCGGATCCTGCAACGTAAAGTTTGAAACCGACCAGGAGTACCAGGCCCACTTGAAAAGTCATCTAGAGCCCGAGCCGGAAGAGCTGGAAACGGAGAGCAGCGTTACCAAAAGTTTTGATTGTATTTTATGCGGAAAGCACTTCCTAGCCACATTCCGACTAGGCCATGTCACCCATCGCTACGCCTGCGACAATTGCTTAAAGAATCACAAGACCAAGGAATCGAATGGAATTCCGACGCTTCCAGCCCAGGAGAAGCCGGAGTGGACATGCGATCGTTGTGGACGTGTGTACAAGCTGGAGGGGTTTCTCTTAAGACACAAGAACCATTGTCAAGGACGCAAGACGAGGAAGGCTCGCCAATACAAAGTTCATAAAAGCGACTTTTTTTGAAGAGTAATACTCATTTAACGCTGCAATAATTGAAATTTATAATTAAATTGTAAAATTATTGATAGAACTAGTTATAAAATACCTTAATTAGTTGACATTATTAAATGAGTAATGAAGAGAGATTAAAGGAGTGACTATGCAGTTTTCGAAGCGAATTCAAATTCGAGCGCCAAACTCTCTTAGCGTTAGGGTTTTTAAAATTAGTGTTAGCCAACACTGTATAATCTTTTTCGTTGGTTTTTTAACACTACACGTGTGATTGTTTTCTGAAATTTACGAATTTTTCCGTAAATAAAACACAATTTAAGCTAACTAACATGAGTTCAGACGAGTCCAGCGATGGCATGGAGGAGCTTAAGGAACTTATGGCTCTATATGGCCATGAAAAAGAAGAAAAGGAAGGCGCCAAGAAACCCTATGTTCCGAAAGCCTCGCAGGCAAAGGCATTGAACTATATGGAGGTGCCGATGGAAAAGGTGATCCTGGGCGACAAGCAGAGGTTTCTTTCAAACCTGGCCAAATCCGTAGGTGCTAAGTGGAGTCACAGCGATGAAGATGAGGAGAAGGATCAGTCAGCTGGCCAAGATAAAGCCGGAAACAAAAGGAAACCCGCCTGGTCGGATTCTGATGATGAAGACCTCAAAGTGGGTGACGTCAAAAAGCAAACCAAGCACACAGGGCCTCTGAACCACTTGCGCAAGGACAAATCCTATAAGGAGTACCTCACAGCACGATTCCAGCGAACTCTGAATCAGCCGAAATGGGCTGAGAAGAAAGCGAAGAACTCTGAGGATGAATATGCCTCCTCCGAGGAAGAACTCCTTCAAACCGTGGGCTTCATCGATCACAAGGCTAAGCGGTTGGACCTGTTACCCAAAACGCTTGCCTTTAAACGTGTAAAGGACTTGAATCGATCAACCTACTCCGAAGGCGTGCCCAGCAGCGTCCAGTTCCATCCCACAAGCACGGCTGCCCTGGTTTCGGGTGCGAACAGCGTGGCAACCATCTACACTGTGGACGGGCAGAAAAACGAGAAGCTACACAGCATGCGCTTCAAGAAGTTCCCACTCATCTGTACCCGGATTGCACCCTGTGGCACCAAGGCGTTTTTCGGCTCCGTCCGAAAGTTCTACTTCTCTTACGATCTTCTGGAGGCGACCGAATTAAAGCTTACGCTGCCAGGCGATATGGAAACCATGCACAGTTTCGAGGTGTCTCCATGTGGAAAGTTCATTATCGCCGCTGGAAAGTTTGGAGCGATTCACTTGCTGACCGCGAACACCAACGAACTACTGCACAGCTTCAAACAGGAGGGCGGCGTGCGCGGATTATGCTGGACAAGTGACTCGAAGAGGGTTCTGGTGGTCGGCGCTAGCACTAATGTGAATGTGCTAAGCTTGCGGCAGAATGTGATCGAACACAGTTTCCTCGACGATGGCTGCATCCACGGACAAGTCGTCCGACTTTCGCCCAACCAACGGCTTTTGGCCACCGGCAGCGACGAGGGCGTCGTTAATGTCTACGATTATGAATGTGTTTACACCTCAAGCGCACCTCAGCCGGAGAAGAGCTTCCTGAACCTAAGAACAGGCATCAAGGATCTGCAGTTCAATCACACCTCGGAGTTACTAGCCATGTCTTCCAACAAGGCCCCGAATTGTGTAAAATTGGCCCATTTCCCCAGTGCCACCGTGTACTCCAACTTCCCCAGCCAGAACGACAGCGTGGGCTTTGTCACCTCCATGTCCTTTTCGCCGCACAGCAGCTTCTTGGCCTTTGCTACAAAATATAAATACGTGCCGCTCTTTAGGCTTAAATACTTCAAGAACTATTAGCTTTTAATCCGGAGATGTGTACATTTTATAAAAGTTGTATGTAATTAAATACTTCTCGAGTCCCCTAATTTGAAATCACCTTTTTTTTATTCGTTTCTTAAGGACTTCCAACCGAGGTTGGTTACAAGTTAACAGTTTCAATTCTAAATCGCGCTAAAAGGGAGCCCTGAATATGTCCCGCTTCTGGGTGTCTTGGATCTTTCCAATGTCGTCCAGCTTCCGGCAGATATTCGACGACTGGGACTCGATCCACTGCAGCGAACTCATGTGGGCATTTAAGATCTTGCCAATTTGGATAATCGGGTCGGTGGTGTCCTGGCCCTTGTTGGCCTCGTTCAGGTTATCGATAATCTCCTTCAAATCCTCGGACATTTGCTTCAACTGCGTGTCCAGGTTTTCCACCATCAGATATGTGTGACTGCGCTCCATATCGACGCGCGGTAGGTTCACGAATTCTTTCTCGAGGGGCGCCAGGCTTTCCTCCAGCTCCTTATGCTGCGTGGCTATGAACTCCAGTTCCTGGTCCAACACCTGCTGATCGGTCTTCACCTTCTTCACAGCATCGTTCAGCTCCACGATCTTTTGGTTGTTGCTGATGAGCAGCTTGTCCCAAGCATTAATCTGTGTCGCCTGCTCGGTAAACACCTTCTCCTGCTCCTCAAACTCCAGAGTCCACTTGTTTATGTGCTCTTCCAGTTGATTATAGGATAGCTGATTAGCAGTAGATACTGCCGAGGAATCCGTGGTCTTTGTTTCGGTGGTTAGATTAGCAAAGGCACCTCCAGTGCTCAGAGTAGGCACTGCTGCTGCTGCAGTCTGTGGAGCCACAGCCGTAGGAGCTGCAGTCAAGCTAGTGGCAGAAGGGGCGGTACTCTTTGGCGCTCCCAGTCCCGATAGCAATCCTGTTGTGGGAGTGGCCGCGACGGGAGCTGCAGTCGATGCAGCTGGCGCAGCTGCTGCAGCAGGTTGTGACAGGAATCCTCCAAAGGCCGGTGCAGCTGCCGTGGTCCCGACCGCTGGAGTTGCTGTTGAGACAGGATTTTTTGGCGCGCCTCCCAAGCTAAGAGCGGGGGTAGATGTCGCACCTCCGCCTAAACCAAAACCACTGAATGGTGGTGGATTTTGTGCTTTTTTGGTATCCGCATCCCCTCCTCCAAGATTTATGGTCGCCGCTGGGGCTGCGAAGGCGAATGTGGGTTTTGTGGCGGGAACAGCGCCGGCAGCTCCCAGACCACCAGCTGGTGAGGCTGTTCCGGTGCTCAGACCAAAGGAAAACGAGGGCGCCGCTGCTGTCGGGGCGCTTGTGGTTGTTGGCAATTGAAATGCCATGATTAAAACAAAGAAAACTGACAAAAATTAGAAAAATTCGATCAAACGAAAATCACGCCAAATTATCCAGTGAGACCGTAATGTCAAATTCCTTTGGGCAGTGCTGGAAAATGTTTTGATAGAATTCTCTATAAATAGGTTGGCAGTTCCGAGCAGTTGGCAACTCAATTTCCGTTAATTCAAATATTGTCTTAGAAGTGTGAATTTTAATTTTATATTATAAATTAATATGTTTATTTGGTACCATCATACGATTTTTGATTATCCAATTCACATTCTGTTTATCTCTTTTTTTTAATAAATTACTTCCGTTGTTACTTCGTAATACCCTAATAAAAATGTTTTTTAAAATATATCTTTAACTTTCAATTTTCTTTAACTACTATATTAACTTTTTATTTTTATTGACCAATTTTAAAACATCTTTTAATTGATTTATTGCAATTTTTACCAAGTAAACATATATTTTACACCTCTATTGACTTGAATGGAGAAAATAAAACACATGGCAGTACCTGAAAATTGTAAAACTAAAATAAACTTTTATATGCAATTGCTTTCTATTATTTAAATTAATGTACAGCTTTTTTTAGATTAAAAACCATCGGTATAGTAGACCTCCGGCAGGTCTTCCTTCCATGTCCACACTATTTTCCGGGTATTTTTTAGTCGCAGATTGACGGCGTAGGAAGAAAATGTTTAAAGCTTAAATATAAGCGGTATAAATCGAGTTTAAAAAACATAATTTTAACCGCCAATTGCTTAATAAATAAAATCAATAATCACGGCGAACTAAACTCTAATTTGTAACCTTTTGCTATCTGTAAGTGGAGACTGTGATAAGACGACATTTGGGTCAAGAGTTTAATTAGAAAAAACCTGGAGTGCAACGACACCTGGTAGGTAATTGCATTTGCAAGCTCAGCAAATAGGTCAAAAACGTCAAATATTCAGAAAAATACGAATAAAAACTAATTTACATGAAGATTTCCTAAGGTCTAGGGATAATTAGGGATAGGGATAATTAAGCTTCAGCAAACAGTCCTTTTATAAGGATTGTCTTTGTGGAATAACCTTTTTTTTTAATAATTCCAAAAGCTCCTGAACTTTGTAGTCCAGTTTGAGTCGCAAATAGCCCAGCAATTGAACAACAAAAGCATATCAGAAAGCCGCTGTTGCCTTTCGCTCCTCGCCCTGGTTTGCTCCCTGGGTGATCGCTGTGAACTTGGCGAGATAAGAGGCTCCTCCTGTAATCGAAAGCCTGCTGCTTGTTCCACCCGACGAACACCAAATCAGTCGATGGGTGTACTCCACTGCAATAGCAATTAGCCAACCTAACCTTCTAGCGGGTCTTGTGCTCCTCCTCCATCTCCACCTTCTTTTCGGGTTCTTAAGACTACCTCCCCCCCACCCAAGACCACTTCAACGGTGGCAAACACACTTATCTGAAGTGCACCCGCCAGAAAATATAAATTCTCGACCATCCCACAGACCAGGATTCAGTCGGTGCTCAATGCTCGCGATGTACGGAACTTGTAGCTGTCTTCTGGGTGGGATTCTCCTCCTGCAATTGCTCAGAAGTGGGCAGGCTTTGGATAATGGTCTAGCACGAACGTAAGTCGGATCTTTTATTGATTATCCTAGTGGCTAATAATTCACTTCTCTGTAGGCCACCCATGGGTTGGATGTCCTGGGAGCGGTAAGGTCCTAGTAGATTAATTTAAGATTACTAACTATATTAATTAAATTTTTAATTAATTAAATCTTTAGCTTCCGTTGTATCACAGATTGTGAGCTTTACCCCAACGAGTGCATCAGGTACTTCCATAATATTATTCAACTTCAAGGTGATTTAATGAGATTTCTTTTATTTTTTAGTGAGAAACTATTCTCACGCCATGCTGACCTTCTGGTTTCCGAAGGCTATGCCGCTGCTGGCTACGAATATGTTATTATTGATGACTGCTGGTTGGAGAAAGATCGGGATAATAAGACCCAGAAACTAGTGGCTGACAAGAAACGCTTCCCCAGCGGATTAAATGCCCTAGCGGATCACGTAATTTTCCCAACCTCAGATCCCTTAGAACTTCTCTAATAACCAAGTACTTTTTAGATCCACGACTTAGGTCTCAAGTTTGGTCTGTACCAGGACTATGGAACCAACACCTGTGCTGGCTATCCAGGAGTAATCAATCACATGAAGCTGGATGCCCAGACTTTCGCCGACTGGGACGTGGATTACGTCAAGCTGGATGGTTGTTATGCCAACATCAGCGACATGGCCGTAGGATACCCGGAGTTTGGACGTCTTTTAAATGAAACGGGCAGGCCAATGGTCTACTCCTGCAGTTGGCCAGCTTATCAGGAGCCAGCTGGAGAGATGCCCGACTACGAGTCTCTTAAAAAACACTGCAATTTGTGGCGCAACTGGGACGACATTGATGATTCCCTGGAGTCGCTGATGCAGATAATGGACTACTTTGGCAAGAACCAGGACAGGATTCAACCGCAAGCTGGACCGGGTCATTGGAACGATCCGGATATGCTTCTGCTGGGAAACTACGGACTCAGCTACGACCAGAGCAAGTTGCAGATGGCCATTTGGGCAATCATGGCAGCTCCCCTAATCATGTCCAACGACTTGGAGGCAGTTCGTCCCGAGATCAAGGCTATTCTACAGAATCGGTTTGTTTGGGGAATATATATATTAGATGACGCTCCATATTAATGGTTATTCACTTTTTAGAGCCGTCATTGCTGTGGATCAGGATGAACTGGGCATCCAGGGGCGTCGGATCTTGACTCGGAATCAAATAGAAGTCTGGCAGCGAAAAATCACTCCGGTGACCAAAAACGGATACCACTCCTATGCCGTGGCCTTTGTCAGTCGTCGGGATGATGGAGCTCCTTACAGAATTACCTTTACCATCAAGGAACTCGGCTTGAAGAATCCCAATGGCTATGCGGTCCAGGATCTGTATGACTCCAGCAGGAACCTGGGTGTCTTCAAGAAGAGCAACCAGTTCGTCACACGCGTCAATCCCAATGGTAAGACCTGTTACAGACCTGTTATGGTCCAGCCCTTAATTGTTTACCTTAATCCCAACCTTAGGCGTAACTTTCTACAAGTTTACGGCGCAGTAAACGAAAATTATGCAAATCAGCTTCTGCCATCACTTCGAATACGCTCTTTAATACTATTTTCACGATGCCTAATTCCAATTTTAATAAATCATAAACGACTGATATGTATTCTTTTGACATTGGTGATTTTTATTGTTCGTAAAACAATGGGTTGTGTGCCTCACACACAGATATATAGTAAGTATTGTACAATTATAGGCGTAGATTGCAGTACCGACACTAGTTAAGACTCGTTTTATGGTATAAATAACGTCTGACTTGATGAAATTATTAGTTCGCAAGCTTGGATTGTATAAATAATATGTGTAGCACTATATATGCGATTAGGACCCGAATAAGAAAAGAAAGAAAGGAAAGCGATCCCCTTGGATCGTACTCGTACCATTTATAAATAGTTACCGTCTACAGCTACATCTTAAATGGGTTTGGTCGTCGAGAGAGTTATTGTCAAGTTGTTGGCGAAACCGGAACCAAACCGAACCCATTACCCGGGGGTTAGTGCACCCCGTTGCTGATGGTCGGCGTGCGTTCGTAGGTGCGCCTGTGGAGCGCATCCACATCCTTCAGGTAGTATGTTCCCGGGAATAGAGCCGAGATGCTGCCCGTGGGTGTGTACGGCGCCGCATGGTTGTTCTTCTCGCGCACCTCCATCAGCGACGAGAACTGCTCGGGAGCCACCTTTTCCCGCGAGTTGAGCAGCGGCAGGACATAGTCCAGCTTTGACACAAACTTCTCAAAGGCCGCCGCATCCTGAGTCACACTTATCGAATACATTGAAGCCGCCAGACCGGAGCCGTAGGAGAACACGCCGATGCGCTTGCCCACCAGTTCCCTGGCCGGCTCTCCGATCAGCAGGGAGACCAAGCCGGAGTACACCGACGGCGTGTACATGTTGCCCACTTGGTTGGCCAGCAGCAGCGACTTCTTGGTCTTGCTGGCGAAAATATCCGCCGACTGCGTGAGGAAGGCCTTCTCCACGTCGCGATCGAAGTAGGTGCTCTCCAGAGTGGCCTCGTTGAACCTCTCCAGGCCGGGGAACTGCTTCGCCCGCTCCGCCTCGCTGCTCAGCAGGAAGTCGTTGAAGCTCAGCCGGCCGACGGATTTCTGCACCAGCTTGCAGAAGGGTGTGTGGAACAGGATCGCATCGAAGGTGTCCAGGCCCGACTTATCCTTGGCGCTGTCCTTTTGCTGTGCATCAAACTTCTTGCGGTACAACCTGTAGCAGGTATCCAAAGCGGAAAGGTAGCACTGGATCGAGAGCTTCCCGTCCACCGTGGGGTACTCGGAGCTGAGGTCCGGCTTGTAGAAGTCGTAGGCGTGCTCCATATGCGTAGCCCTCAGGCCGCGATCGAAGACCAGCGGCGCATCCGGACCCACCAGCATGGCCACCGCTCCAGCGCCGCCAGTTGGACGCGCTGCACCCTTGGCGTACACCGCGATGTCAGCACACACGGCCAGGGCCAAACGGCCGTCCCAGCTGGAGGACTCCACCCAGTTCACAGCATTGAAGAGGGCGGCCGTGCCACCATAGCAGGCGTTTGTGGTGTCGATGCCTTCGATGTCGGTATTCCCGCTCTCGGCAAAGAGCTGCATCAGCACGGATTTCACCGACTTGGACTTGTCCACTATGGTCTCGGTTCCGACCTCCAGGCGCCCGATCTCCGAGTGCTTGACGTGGTGCCGTTCCAGCAGGCGGCTGACCACCGTCAGGCACAGCGAGTTGACGTCCTCCCGATCCGAGCAGAAGCCCATCTTGGCCTGGCCCAGACCGATTGTGTACTTGCCACTCGAGGCCCCGTCAAAGGCCTCCAGCTCTGTCTGGTCCACGTACTGCGATGGGAAGATCACTTCGATAGCGCGTATTCCAACATTTTGGGGCCAAAGGGATGCCATGATTGTATTTGTGATTATCTATTTAATCCTGAGCTCTGAAAGGAAAACAAGCAGTTGAGTATTAGTTGAGGTATTTGGGATCTCTTTCAAGCATTCTTGAAGGCTTCCTCGCTGCAGACCAAGAACTTAATGTGGCCCGAATTCCAATGCCAATTGGCATTGAGAAACTTTCTCCCCGCGCAATCACATCGTTTTTTAATGCTTACAAATTGGACGAGGGCAGAGACAACCTGTTGCACGCTCGAGCTGCGTCGGACGTGTGTAAGCCGATGACTGTGAGCTGGGCTGAAGAAGTCATCAATGTCCCAGAGCGGCAGAGGCGCCGCTTTTGCTCTTGCTCTTGCCAAAGTGGGGGGGACCTGGGCAGGGGCCAACTGATTTCCCTGGCCTAAACGGAGAATCGGTAAGCAGTCGCGTGAGAGGCGGAGAGAGAGCCCCGCACCAGTGGAGAAAGTTTCCCTGCTCAGCCCCAAACTTTACAAAAGAGAACACACCAAGCCGAGACAAAGTAAACCAAAACACACGCATCAAGCCGAGAAAGACCATCTCAGAAACTGGAGGACAAGGGCGTGGATGCTGTAGGTACACGTGGAAAAAAGATCTAGCCAAAAAGATCTACAAATCAGACAATTCTTTCAAGAAAGCCCTATAAATTATTTCCAACAGTTTTTGTTTATATTTTCTTGGGATGAGATAGACCAAAATCATGTGGTTTGTTTTAAATTTTTGTTCTAATTTTGGGGAAGAATTAATCACCCTAACATGACTGAAAGAATCGTGCTTATTTTAAATATTTTTCGCTCTAAATTGAGCGAATCAATAGTGCTAAATGCTTTGTTATATTTTACAAAGATTTTAAATAAAAGCACAATATTTTCTAAATAAAATGAAGTTATTTAAAAAACGTATATTTTAGGAAGTTATTTCTTTCCCTGCATCATTGTGAGACAGGTTGGGAGCGTCTTCACTGATAAGTAGGTCAAGCCCACCGTCCACCGAACACTGTCCCCGAATCCCCCTTTCATTGTGCCTGTCTGGTCGATGGTAACACGCGTCTATATTGTATAACTGATAAGAGAGTGTACGAGTGTGGCCCAAACCCTAAAAAACGAAAAACCGATTGACATGTTTACCGTTACTGTTAGCACCTGCGACGGCCTATTGGCTTTTTGAGGTTTTCACTTTTTGGGTATTGGGGGTTTTGTGGATTTCAGGTTTCGATGGGTTTCGGGTAACCGGGTAGCCAAGCGCGAAGCTCACTCGATCGAATCTCTCCGCGAACTGACGGCCAAAAAGGCGCTGCACTGGCATATGAATATGACCATGACGGCGGAATGGAAATGGAAATTGGACTCAAGAGTGGAGAAGCGGTGAACAGCCGAACAGCAAACAGAGGCGAGAATAGGCGCTGTTTCTGTAAGTCAATGCCAATTGTTGAAAGCGCTTTGGCGAACAAACAGCGATCGTGCATAATTACGGGAAATATTTATCGCTTAGATACGGCCATCAAGCACGAACGTCTGGGCAAGAAGTGGGCGAAGGTTCAGATAGCTGGTTGCGATGCGGCCGCCGACCGATCAAAGGCTTCCAGAAAGCTGATAAGCCAACAAGCGGCTTCCTCCAATTTGTTCCCGAATAATAGATATGATCAGTTCCCGTTCTAAAGAAAGTACACAACAAGAAAACTATATTATAATTTTAAATACAAATAAATTCAAGGGTACATATTCCACTCTTAATATGCCTAGAGCTAGTACATATATTAGGCTTTATAAATTAAACAAAGCCAGGTTAGAGAAACCCAAAAAATAGTTCTCAGTGCAAATACAGGTAAAGCTCACCCGCTTGTACTGGGGGTTAAGCTATGGAAATGGATGCACTGCTTATGCGAGTGGAAGGAACAAAAGTGGGAGCAGGAAGTGGAAGCACCGAGGAGGTTAACACCAGGCAAATGTTGTGGTTTTGTTGGCTTATTTTTAGCACTTTCAAATTGGGAAATTTGTGTAAACAAAACTGGAACTGTTGCGCACTTAGCTAATTGTTTGCTCGCTGCTCTTGACTCATTTTCGTTTTCGGGGAAGCAGACTGTACGTCGGAGCTGGGCAGGGGGATGGGCATAGGGAGGGGGGTCAAAGGTTGGGCCCCCTTTAAAAAAGAAAAGAACACACGTGTATTGGGGAGCAAGCCGGGCGATAAGCAGAGTTTAAGGGGCAGGTTATGAAACAGGGAAAAACAGATGCCGTGACTGAAAACTATTACTTTCTCGAGCCGTAAGTAAACTCAGCGAAGATCTCTAACATCTGGGAATAATAGGTGGCACTTTTCCGGAGTCAATTACTCCTGACACACATTATAGTTCCTCAATCATACGATTGCCGAAGCCGACTTCGTGTTACATCAGCGTTCTTGTGGTTCTGACTGTGTCTGCCGGCTTTCCGAATAAGTTCTGAAATTACGTGGCCTCCGGAGGCACTTACTCACTTGATGATATGCTGGTCCAGGGCGGGCGTTTTGGATTAACTAAACTAATTTCCAAAAAAAAATTAATAAACGCTATGCAGCGGCCCCTTCGCCGGGCAGTGTTGGTAAGCGCATGCGGAAACAGCTGTTAGATGGGTCAGCTGTTATGGCGGCGACTTTACCACACTGCTCCATCACGTGAAACTTGTGGGCATTGTGAACTGTCACTTTTCGCCAGCGCTTCTCACCACAGATTTTCGTTCGCATTTGTGGGTGGCGGCGGTCGATTTGCGCTGATTTTGGCTGAAAAAAAACTGCTCAATTTCTTACATTGCACAAAAACGCACACCTGTGTCTTTCCAACCAAGCAGTTTGAGCATAAAGTAAGTGCAACACCTAAAGTTCGGCGTTTTCCACGTCCCTATCGTCGTCGTGTGTTTGTGAAACTATCCCGCATAACTGGTGGCGAGAAAAAAAAACGCATTACTACATCGCAGTGGGTCTCGTGACCTGGCAAGAGTGCATTTCGTCTACGAGAACAACGGAAAAGTGCGGAAAAATAAGATAGCAAGTGGGGCTACGACTTTTAATGATGTGTGACCCTGAAAATTGAGCCCCCCTCCACCCAGAGCATCCCAGTTTTGTTTTGCCCGCGTAAGAGCAACTGGTGGGAAATGGGTTTGGCCAGATTTGGCTAAATCTGGATAAATCCAGGTGGCGGCGCGTGGGCGGCCTGCTAAAAAATATGTTGGTGGTGTTTTGGTTTTTGTGCGAAAACCCGTGAGCAGAAAATTATCGATCGGAAAACTGTCATGTGACTGTCAACGACAGCTGACAGGCCCAGCAGAAACTCACCACGCTGAGGTGGAAAGAGCGCTCCTCTCTCTCTCCGACTCCTCTAGTTAGCTCCCCTTTCTTGCCCTCTCGCTCCCTCGTTCTCTTGGTAAACAAAATAGCAAATGAATTACAAATTTTCAGTTAAATTTCTGTATTTTTTTTGAATTTATATTAAAGTGGAGGCGAGGCACGTTTGATGGGAACAAATGGCCGATGATGCGAAAACAAGCAAATACTATTAGCGACCGCACAAGGACTCAAATGAATAGTTCTCTTGCGTGCATCAAGGACCTTGGTGGATACTGACCAGATATATAAAGTCGAGGCGAAACATGCCGAAACATGCTCATATTTGCCAGGCCAATAAAACAAAAAAATTGAAATGCCCAAGAACTTGGAAACAGCTGCTGGAATTCCAGCGCGTGCTTATCTTTTTTGTTTTGTGACAAGGTCTTCTCCACCTACGGCTCCTCCGGCCACATACTCCCCACCGTTTTGTCACCCGTCCCGGCAACCACCCCTCCCCCGCCCCCCGGCAAGCACATTATTATTAATTAATTTGGGCGCACACCCACTGGGACGAGGATATTGTCAAAACTTGTTGTTTTTCTTCCTTTGTTATTCTTTCTTTGTTTTTTTTTTCGTCATCATAAGTCGCGAACATTGCAATTTCCTGTATTGGGTCAGACTACCCCAACTGTGGTCCCAGGACTGTGGAATCAGGACCCCAAGCCCTCTCCATTAGCGCCAGCCGTTGCCCAGTCAGACTGTCTCCACTCGAATGGCGACTGTGTGGCTGGATCCCTCCGCTCAGCTCTCCTCCTGCCTACCAGTATCCGTACCGATCCACGTCACCAGTTCGGAGCATGCCAGCATAACAGCTCCACCCACTCGCACTCGCACTCCTCCTTCTCCTATCTCTGGGCCACCTCCCAATCGTTGCCATACCCCTGAAAGAGGCTAAACATAAACATACGTACTACACAGGGGAAACAATATCCACAGGAAGGTTATTTGTGTCCTTATATATGGATAGGAATCATCATAGTTTTAGGTTGAAATATTACAGATCCATTTGGCTTGATGGTCTCTAGATGATGAGCAATTAACTAACCTCCCTTATAGCTCTTGACTGGTTTATAAACTCAAATATATATCTTATCCTTTGTTGAGGAATAACATTGTTTTCCTGCCCATCATGGTATTCCTATTTCCTTGTTGTCTGTTGCCTTGGTTGGCCCTCCCCTATATCAGTTCTCGTTATGCCCGATGTTGTATGGCCAGCTTTTGACGCTTCCTGGGCGAGGACAATGCACTGCCTTGACTTCTATGGGTGGCCGGACGGAGATGGAGCAGGCTTGTTGTCACTCCTTGGGCTCGTGTTTTGTTTTCGTGTCTCTTTCTGAAGGCCATCATAGTAGTTATGTAATAATAGTGCTCACCATAGGCCGAAATTGGGTAAAGTTAGATTTATATCTCGTGGCGTTTGCTGTATGATTACTCATACGCCCCGTGGCAAGGACTGGGACAAGGAGGAGGAGTCAGGAGGCAGGAGGAGTCAGCGACACTTACCCAAATTGAGCACTCGCTCCGCTTTCATTTTTTTCGGCCATGGCGCCTTATGCCTTTCGTGCCTTTGTTTTTGCCGCTTCGTCATCACATTTTTCAGAACTCGTGCTCGGTTGTCGAGAAGCATGGACATGGCCCGAATCGACTTTCGGCTCTCGTGGCATCTGGCCGTTTGGCCAGCGTTCATTTGGTAACGAGCCCTCGACATAAACGCACGGAAATGTGGCTATAATATCGTAGAACCGGAAAAGCAAACGGAGTAAAGACCATATAGAGAGAGAGAAGAGAGTTGTGAGGGGGGAAAAAATGCCAAAAAAGCTGGTGGAAAAGTTCCTGACCATTCTATTGAGACGCAAGGAGTGCTAGAATCAAGTGTTTGTGTAAGCAACTGGGACTCGCCGTTCCCCAATCGGTTTCCATACATAGACACATAGGAGCATAGACTCAGTGGCGCTGGACTGTCTGGCGCCAGAGGTCGAGGTTCGATTCGGGACTCAAAAAGTGCACTTTCCAAGGGCCGATTACATATTGAATTCGATTTCTTGAAGGCCAGTTGGCAATTAAAATTTCATCGACTTTCAGCAACTGCAATCAATATTGAAGAGTTACATAATTTAGGAGGTGACCAAGGACTAACTTTTACCTTCTCCTCCTCGTTTATTCCCTTCCAGCCATCAAGATGATGTCCGAATACTGGATTATATCGGCGCCGGGCGACAAGACTTGCCAGCAGACGTACGACACCATGAACAACCTCACCAGCAAGCAACACAATCTGTGCAATAACTACAAGTTCCACATCCCCGACTTGAAGGTGAGTTCCGCAATCAGTCATCATCATCATCCCTGAGACAGAATAATCTGGCCTGTCACAGACATGGCCTCATGGCCTTGGCCAGTGGATGACGTATTGTTTCTCTTAACTAATGCTTCTGTTCTAATCAGGTGGGCACCCTGGATCAGTTGGTGGGTCTCTCCGATGATCTGGGCAAGCTGGACACCTACGTGGAGCAGATCACGCGCAAGGTGGCCAACTACCTGGGCGAGGTGCTGGAGGATCAGCGGGGCAAGCTGCTCGAGAACCTGATGGCCAACAACAGTAAGTCGTCTGCCTGCCATTAACTATCACTGTATTAGCCTAGCTTAGTCTAGCTTAGCTTAGTTCCGTTTAGTTTAGTTTAGTTTTAGTTGGAGTGACCTCTGTTTTGCGGGTCACAGTCTATATCGTTTTGGTTATTTAGTTATTCTAAGCAGTTCTTCTGACCGTAGAACCGGAATGCTCTGACATAATCGTACTATACTATACAGTGTGTAATGCCACATCTATTACTTACTAACCACCAGTGGGAGTACCACTCGAAAGGAATGTTTTGGTCTATCCGAGTCCCTTATCTGACTAACCTAATGCCCGTCTATATCGATCACCATTTCCCTAATATCTATCTATCTTATAAAGTAGTTTTTAAAAAAACAATCGATGATAAATGGTACTTTGCGAAGCGAGAAACAGATTTAAAAACTAATCGATTTTCAGCCGAAACCCCCAGGCCTTACATTTATTTCCTTTTTTAAAGAGTGAGACTTTTCGGTTACAAAACAATATTATTTTATACTTTACACTCCTGGGTTACCTTTTGTTTATCATTTCCCTTATGTTTGGTTGAGTTTTCTTTAATTTATTTGTTGAACTCATGCGCACCATCATCACCACAGTAATGAAGGATATTCCTTAGGCATATAAACTAGTTCGAGTTGGTCTTAAATGCTTCAACAACAATGGAATTAAAATCCATAATTTTCCCCCCACAAAAAAGTTAACAAAAATCAAAAAAAAAATTAAGATATTGTGGAATTAGCCGAATGGGAATTTGCGTTGTTTATTTTGTGTTGCGTTTGTTGTACATTTTAATACGCACACCCCCACCACCACCCCCCGCCACATCGACCTCACACGCTATAAATTTACAAATATATACCAGCCGAGACACACTCACAGATACAATCCACCAGATACAGATACAGATACACACACTAGCGTATTTTTGGCCCCGTCCAAGGGCGCCCGATCCCCGGTCAATTACTCGGAGCTACGCGGTCTAAGGTCGCCCCCCTCCGCCCCAAAAAAACAAAGATACTTTTGATACACTCGCCCACCACCCCCCCCAAAACCACACACACCACCCACCGACACAGACACGCTGGAGGAGTACAGTGAACACTTTGTATATTTTACATATATTGTTGTACGTTTTTTTTTTTCGGTTTTCGATACGATTGGGTTGGATACCAATTATTGTGGTTTTCCGTCACTTGAAAGCCCATTAGTTTTTAAATCATTCACCGACCAAAGAGCAAAAAAAAAAAAAATAGTAATATAAAGGATAAAGCCAGACATGTAAAGAGTGTATATGTAGGTCCATAACTGCATATATATCAAGTATATATATATATCAAAAAGTTGACTTTCTGCGCGAGTGTCGTTCCTCATACTTGCTTTATTTTTTAGTTTTTATTTCGAGTTTACATGTACTATTTATTTTTGTATAAATAACAATGTAAGTGCGTGCATAATGTACATATATGTATCCCTATATAGACTTGTAACTGTTGTACCTGTGTGTGTGTGTGTATCTGTGTGTGTGTGTCTGCATCTGTGTTGTCTCATTGTCTCTCACCTGCATCGATCCGCTTGGAAAAACGCTTGTTTTTGTTCAATTTTTCAATGCACTCCCTCCCCCAGGGCTCTCCCACACGAATCTAATTAGAGAATCCTCGAATAAAGATGCATCCTAGCTAGAGTCTTGTGGGTGAGACGGGGAGAGGAGCACAGTGGGGGCTGTATCAGTGTGGGCTTGTGCACCTGTTCATACGCTTTTCACATCCACCGCATTCGCTAATTAAGATGGGAGATACAATTGCAATTAGAGCCAATTGGAAAGACTACTAGTGTGGAGGAGGAGAGCAACCAAAAGCTTTTACACTGCAACAAATGGGTGACACTCTCTGAATTATAATCCAAATGAAAGCACAAAATGAGACGCAAACACTAATCAGCCATGGAGTTACATTTTGTTCCACTGTTGTTCATGGGATGCCCCATTGCCATTCCTGCCATTATTTTGCACAAAAAAATCACCCCTGCCAGCATATGAGGAATTTTCCAACCAACCCCCCCCACCCCGCACACATGAGTTTCAAATTTTTACATTTTTCTCTTCTATGATTTTCATTATTTATTTTTACAAATATTTACGAAATGATAAGTACCTTTTCTGCCTTGGTTTCTTCGCTTTCGTTCGATGGTGATAATCGCAGATAGTGGACCAGATCCCGGGTGGGAAAGGAAGAGGAGTGCTAGGGACTAGCCCCTAAATGTATGCTATATAGTTTTACTTTTAATTTATTTGAATCGTGAACCGGAAGTGCAAGCAATCTGAACCGAGAAGAAGCGTTCTCCTTCTACTAAGACTAAGTCTGCCAACTGAATCTAAAACAAAAATCCTTCCTTGTGTTGTATTGTCTGTACCATCGGTAATTGAATCCACCAACTCCACGAACTCCATCCAAAATCGATATTCGAATTGAAATCGCCCACCTGATTGCATCCTGACTGACCTGACCTACCGAATCCTGTGAACCCGAAACCGAATGGCAGGTCCTGGGCCACCCGACGACAGCATGCCGTGTCGCCACCACCAGCGCATCAAACATCTCAGCCTGCGACACCAGCGAAAACACCAGCACACGCACCACCAAAACAAACCCCAACACTACCATCACCACCACCACCACCAGCTGCCCCAGGATCTCAAGGGTAAATGCAGTTCCAGTCAGCCGATTACGACTCCCGTTGCCTGTTCACCTGCCACTCCCCCGCCCCCTAATCTGCCGTCTTCTGCCGCTGCTACTGCTGCTGCCGCCTGCGCCTGTGTTTCGTCCTCCCCCGCCGCCGAGGCGCTGGCAACCGGATCCGGATCCGGCGGCAGCATGACCAACCTCTCCACGGGCAACGAACCGGAGTTCGAGCCGTGCCCGTGCGACGAGTGTTTCGCTTGTGCCCCGCCCAGCACGAGTGCCACGGCCAGCACGCTCCTGGCGGATGAGTGCTACTCGCAGACAGCATCGTCCATGCTGAGCGCCACCCGATGTGCCTTGTCCACTGTGGCGGCCATCGCCACTGGCAGCGGCCTGGGCGGCGGTCCGAGCACCAGTGCCGCTGCTGCGGCGGCCTCAGCCTCAGCCTCCGCCTCATCGGCCTCGTCCGCCGGAGCAGCCTCGCATCCCGCTCCCAGCTCCTGCTCGACTCTGTGCTCCTCGGCCTACTTCTCGACGTCGGCGCCCACAACCAGCAGCTCAGTGCATAGCAGCATGTCGCGCTCTAACAGCAAGCGGCTGAATAACAACACTTGCAGCATCAACAATAACAAGCTCAGCTTCCGCAGCGGCAGCGGCCACGTCAGCCAGCTGCACCTGCCCACTCACCAAACCCATCACCAGCAGCCCCATCATCATCATGCAGTGCCAGCAGCGTCGGCGCCACTGCAGTCGCCAACGCAAAAGTCCATGTCGGAGGACGAGGGCGACGGCCCCAGCCCCGGCCTCGGCCCCGGCGATGACGGCGGGCAGGAAACGGACGAGGACCCAAAGAGTCCCCATAGCGTTCAGTCCGACCTCTCGGAAACCTTCGACTGGTGGTTCAATAAGCCCAAGCGTAACTCTAAGAAGAGCAGGTATCTTATCATCGCATTACCTACTTGTAGAACGTTGCCAAAAAAAAAAAAAAAAAAAAATCGCCAGCACCCCCAGACAAAGATAAACAAAACCAGAATTAAAAGCCAAGTCACCCGCTGTCATCCCGCTAAGCTGCCTTTCCTCCAATGAGAAACACACACACTATACATGCCACTCGAATACGATGTAAAAATATATACACAACACTACACTGAACAAAACAAGCACCCGCTTTGCCTGCTCTCATTACAGAAAAACAAATTATTAAAAAAACACACAATCCAGAAACCCAGAATGACCCATAAATGTTTGAGTTGATTTTAAGAATCGAGAACCGAATCGAATGCAATAATAATGTATTTCTTTTTTAAATCACTTTCCATCCATCATCGCACATTGGCCCACCAATCACCAATCACTTCAATCACTCATTCAATCACTTGATTCAATCACAGTGCACCACAGTCACACGAAACAACACCGCAACACCAACAGACACAGAATCAGACACAGAATCAAAATCAGAATCAGAATCAGTACCAACAATACCAATACCCTCACCTATCCAAAGCAATGACATTTTGGCATCAAGCATCGACCACACCGCGCTCTAGTTATCGCTCTTTCTTCAATTCTCTTGCCGATCAAATTTATAGCAAACGTTCTACACCGAGTCAATTAAATATAAACAATGGATTTAATTTAACACCAACACATAGATCGTCTCCAGTGAGTAGTTGTTGTGGCAGTAGTAGCCAGGGGCGATCCAGTCCGGACACGGATCCCGCCGAGCCGCCCGAGTTTCCGCTGAGTCCAGGTTAGCATTGCCCTCGTTCGGGTTCCGAAACCCAACTCCATGCCTCTTGAAGATCTCACTGATCTCTTGATCGGCGCTGACATATACCTACTATAAGTGTACATGTTGATGTTGCCGTTGCTCTCCAGTTTCGTTTCCGTTTCCGTTTCCTTATAATATTATTTTCCTATTGAGTTATATCCTTATGGTTTTTTTTTCTTGAGCAACTTGATGTTTCCCACTTTCACGCCTTTCTCCTTTCACATCACGTTCTAATGACATCGTCTTGCAGTCTTCGAGTCTTGAAAGACGACGTTTCTGTTTCTTTCTCAGTTTTGTATCTTTTAGTTGAGGCAACTATACTATATATTTCCTTATCTTATCACTATGATCGTTGCAATATTTCTTTTGATTTGCCTTTCTCTCTGTGGTATTTTTGCAAACGCCCTTTGTTTGCGCTTTCCTTATGATTTACCGCGAATATGAATATATATATCTATTTCTTTAATATATATACACGGATCTGTTGATTATGTGTAACAGTGTACAGATTTGTAAAAGTGTAAAAGCGATTGTGTTGTTCTTTCAGTGTACGCTCACCAATCAAATCACCAAACGTTGTTCTGCGCTCCACATGCTCCACATTACAGCCCACGATTAACGCCGATACCCCATTAAGCTATCAGCCCTTAGCTATCTCACCCAAAACTCACCCAAAATCAAAAACCAAAAAAAAAGAATAATATTTATTTCTAAAAAAATGCAGCTTTGCCCCAGCGCCAAGTCCAAATGTTGATCAATCGCTGAGTTCACTGTGATTGCTTTGTTTCGCATTTTAATTTGTCCGTTTAGTGTCTATATATATATATACGTACTATATATTCTTATCACACAGCATTATGTTTTCGAAAGCCAGCTAACATGTTGTGCCGTGTGACACGAAAGGTATTTCCAATAGCGACTAATATCCGTACTCCCCAGTAATCCCCCGTAGCATCTATATTTGCATCCCGATTTCTTACTTTTCTGCTAATTTCTATTTTTAATCGATCTCTAATTGTCTAACTAGTAAGTGTGTGTGTGTGAGTCTGAATCCTACTAACTGTTATGTATTTTAAACAAAATTACTTTTAATTTTAATTAATATTATTATTTTATTCAGCTTCCGAGCCTATAGTTTCCTTCAACTAATTCTTTACAACTTTTTATATGAATTACTATGTATTTTTTTTTCGATTTCGTTTCGTACTTATACAATAATAGAACAACCAGTTTGTTCAGCTAGCTACTAAGTTAATCACACTGACTAGAAGAGTTGAACTAACCTATACTTTGTACGATTCTACGAAATAGCCGAACTGCCCCAGTACTTGACCCGCTTCCAGTGGGACATGGCCAAGTACCCCATCAAGCAGTCGCTCCGCAACATTGCCGACATTATCTCCAAGCAGATTGGTCAGATCGATGGCGACTTGAAGACCAAGTCCCAGGCCTACAACAACCTCAAGGGCAGTCTCCAGAACCTGGAAAAGAAGAAGACGTAAGTTGGGATTAGACTTCCATAACCAAGCTTTATTAACATTAAAATATTGGTTTTTATAGTGGCAGCTTGCTGACCAGAAATCTGGCTGATTTGGTCAAAAAGGAGCACTTCATCCTGGACTCTGAGTACCTGACCACTCTTCTGGTCATTGTGCCCAAGTAATATTCTGAAATATTGAACTCCAAAAAGGAGACTAAGCCTTGTTTCCTCTTTTTTAGGGCCATGGCCAACGACTGGCTGACCAACTATGAGAAGATCACCGACATGATTGTGCCCCGATCCTCGCAGCTCATCCAGGAGGACAACGACTACTGTCTCTTCAACGTGACCCTGTTCAAGAAGGTGGCCGAGGAGTTCAAGCTCCATGCCCGCGAACGCAAGTTCATCGTGCGTGACTTCGTATACAATGAGGAGGAGCTGGCCGCCGGCAAGAACGAGATGACCAAGCTGATGACCGACAAGAAGAAGCAGTTTGTATGTTTCATAGACAAGCTTCTAGTTGGTATTTTGTCTAATTACAAACTCGGTATTTCAGGGACCTCTGGTGCGTTGGCTGAAGGTCAACTTCAGTGAGGCCTTCTGCGCCCTGATTCACGTCAAGGCTCTGCGCGTGTTTGTGGAATCTGTCCTGAGGTATCATTTAACTCTTTTTAAGCTTCTTTTAAAGCTAAAACTAAATCATTTACTCGTTTTTAGGTACGGCCTGCCCGTCAACTTCCAAGCCATCTTGATCGAGCCCAACAAGAAGAGTGTGAAGCGCCTGCGCGACGTTCTCAACCAGCTCTACGGCCACCTGGATGGCGCCTCCGCCGGCGGTGCTGTCAGCAGTGCTGATGTAAGTCCTTAAACTTCAAGGGCCTTCCAATTAATATTAATTTATATGTATATTATAGAACGTGGACATCCCCGGCCTGGGCTTTGGACAGTCGGAATACTATCCCTATGTGTTCTACAAGGTCAACATCGACATGGTGGAGCAGGCCAAGGTCTAAAGAGCGTCCGCCCGCCCCCCAAACATTGCATACATCCTCCAACCACACAAAAAAATTTACACTTTACTACAAAAAGCCTACAACTTAAAATCAGCTAAACCATTCGCAGTCTTGAAAAGAAACAAAATTAATAGATTACTTTAAAATAATTTTAGTCATTGTTATCTAATTATTGTTGTTATTTATGTTACGCGTTGCTGCAATCTGTTTTGAAATCCATCAATCCCGGCCATCTCGAGATGAAGCCGAGATGAAGCGCGTCAACAGACCAAACTCGTTTGCAATCACCCAAGATCAAGATCTTGTAGAACAATTCGACCCGATCGTTCTTTGTCCCTCTTCAGTTCGCTAAACAGTATTTTATGTTGTTCTTATGCCTTACTATGATTATGAAATGATAAATGAACAGAATGTCTAATCCGTCTAGCCAAATTTACACACATTGTCGCTAAGGCTTCGGCTTACTATATCTTTTTTGTTTGTTTGTTTGTTTTGGTAGCTTTACAATAAACACTTGAGTTACATTTTATTTTTGAAAACAATTTCGTCTCGTTTCGTCGTGCTTGTGCTCCACTTGGTATCTGTATCCTGTGACTAACCCACAAACCAAACAAACAACCCAGGCCCAAACTACATATACTTAAGCCCCCCCTATGTGGTGTCGCAAATCGCAATCCGAAGGTTTCCCTGCGGAAGCTGCGCTAACAAATTGTTGATGCAAAATGCAATTGATACGTTTCGAGTAAAGACAAACAATTAAATTAAACGGAAGTATTGTATTTATAAATGTTGCCTAGATATCGAAATTTTATAATAAAACCCAAACGCGCTACCACTCTAATCGCTGAGGAGAACCGCTCTGGCATTTTGAGGTTCTGCTTGTTGTTTTGTCTCCTTGTTGGAACGCAAACCTTAACCCGCGTGTGTGTTAACCCCTTGAATGATAAAACAATGATATAAACTAATCCACCAGCAGCGATGAGAAATGAACAATAATATTTCCTAAATTGAGAACAGTATCTACATCTACATACATATATATAAATATTTTAAAGTTATGCATAATATGTGTAAAATGAAATGAAACTAAAGAAACAATGTAAATGTCATTGCGTTATATAAGGTGCAATTAAGCCATCCTTGTAAATAATTATAAAGAAAGAAAGACATTCCCAACTTTGTTTTGTTGTCAATTAATTTTATCGGATTGGTGTCCAGTTTTACAATTTATTTATCCAATACTTGCTGCTTAAAGTAATGTTTTCAAACATGCTCTGGTTGATAATTTAGGGCTCGATCAATGTAAATTGTTGGTCGGTATAAATGCTGTATGTATGTACCTATTTTAAGCGGAAAACCATCTACGAACTAATGGTTCAACATTCAAATTGATGCAAATGTAAGCCGGAACATGCTTGGTGGTCTTTATCGGGTCCTTTTAGGCGCTAAATGTCCTGTTTCGGCTTGTTCTGCGATGAAGCGATGCGCGAGATCTTCAGAATGTTTGGCGGCTTCGGTTGATTCTTGTCCGCCTCGTATTGTGCGCGATGCAGCCGCTGGCGATGCTTGTACATGTTGGCGCTACAAAAGAAGGTCATCGGACAGTTGGGGCAGGTGTACAGCACCTCGCCGGTGTGTGTGGACGTGTGTTCCTGCAAGATAGAATAGAAACTTGTATATCTCGAATCAGTGAAGATCTTCATGGTGTAACCTTCAGTTCCTGCGGCCGCTTAAAGGCCTTCTCACACATGGTGCACTTGAACTTTCGTTCGCACTCATGGTTGTGGTAAATGTGACGCCTCAGTGCCCGCGCATTCGGCGAAACCTTGCTGCAAATGTGGCAGCGATGCTCGCCGGCGCTTTCCACGTGAATGCTTTTCATGTGCTGCTTGAGTCCTGTCATTCCCTTCAGCCAAGCCCCGCAGATCTGGCACTGTTTCAGTTCTGGTTCCGGGCGCGGTTTGTCAGAGTGCATCAGTTCCTGGTGCTTCTTCAAAATGATCTTGGTGCGCATCTGTTTTCCACACTTGTCGCAGATGATAGTGCTCTCCGGATCGTGCATCGAACTCATGTGGTTCTTCAGCTTACGCTCCGTGAGGAATCTAATCAGTTATGGATAAGAAATATGAAATATAATGATAATGAATTAGCTTAGACACTTACTTTTTACTGCACTCCGAACAGGAGAATTTGAACTCCGACTTGGGCACATGCTTGTTTAGCTTGTGGTAGTCGATGGCCGTTTTGCTGAGGAAGGTTTTCGCACAAATGTCGCAACTGAAGGTCAACTTAATGGCTGGATCCATGTGCACTTGCTGGTGCGACTCTAGGTGCCGCGAGTTCTGGAAAGACTTTTCGCACACGGAGCACTTGAAATGGTCTGGATTCCAGTGGACCAGGACATGCTCGGCCAACACTTTACGCTGCGTGAACTTTCGGCCACAGCACATCATGTATCCAGGGTCCACCTGATGTGACAGTCGGTGATGGCGCTGCATCTCAGTGAAGTTGTGTACCAGCAAGTTGCAAATCGAGCATGGAAGTACATCGGTAAAGAACTTGGCAATAATGCTGTCGTATTCCTCCTGGTGCTTCTTGCGCTGCTCCAACAGTTCACGGGACATGCGCACCTTGGGCTCCGCCGGTTTCGTGCGCTTCTTGTACTTCTTGGGCCGCACCACAGTTCGCTTGGGAAGCACCGCAAATTCCTGTTTGGCATGGCCCTCCAGCTCAAAGTCCGAATCTGTATCAAAATCATTGCTCCCAAAGTTGTCATCAGAGGAATTATCGCTTGGCGCCAGGCCATCGTCCAAATTGTAGGAGAATTCCGGGTCATCGTCTATAAATTCTTCCATCTCTTCCGATTTCAGAGTTACTTCAATGTCGTCTTTTGGTGTCTCCGGAACGGCAATCACGGCAGTGGATGTCAGCGTAGCACTGGCGGTGTCTGCCTTACGGGGACGTCCTCGCTTTTTCTTGGGCGGCGAGGGCTCCAGATCCAAGCTTTCTAGAGGCTCTTCATAATTTCCTGGCTCTGTTAATGATCCTTCCTCTGCTTTTACGCGTTTTCTTAGCCGTCGGGTGGTTACATCCAACTGATCTTGGTTAGCTTGTGTGCTGCTTGCGCCCTCAAGAATCTCTATCCTAGGTAAATGGTCCAGTTCGTGCTCCTCAATCTTGACTTCCGGATAGAAGAAGTTACGCCCAGCGACTTCGGACGGTGCCTGCACCTGTTCTACCTGGTCGATTGCCAGTTTTGGAACGTCCGTATAGACGGGGGCAGCCTGGGTTAAAGGATCATCCTCCATTAGCAACACTTTTGTTTCCTGCAATGAGTTTTGAGCAGCGCTGACGAATTCGTGGAGTGCATGAAAGTCTGACACAGTTTTCCAACAGCGACCGCAGATCCTGTCGTTATTTTCCAGGCATATCTGTACCGGGAAGTGCTGACCCACAATACGGGCTATTTCCAGTTGCGATCCCCTGGCGGAATGCACATCTATGTAGTCGCCCATCATCGCCTGATACTCGCACATGCAGAGTAAACAGCAAGAAGAGGAATCTGCATATATAAATTAAAAACAAATTAGCGTCTTTGGCTCGAAAATGGAAATTCTGCTGGCTGGCCTCGCAAGACTTTTGCACTTTTGGAGTCTTACCCATTGTGATGCGTAGAACTTGCTACTAAAAAATAATTGCCATCTGTATTTAATAAATTAAAATTAGGATTCTTATTTATATTTTATAATTAAACGCCGAAAATGCACTCCAAACTCAAGCCAGCTGTTTGGAAAATCCGTTCACAATGAGCATACGCTCATGCCGTTTTCCAACACTAAACCAAGCCTAAATTTGGTATTTTTACTTTTTCGCCGAGCACCAGCGTTTCTCCAGCAAAAACACAAAAATCTTTTGTTTACGTTTTCTAATTTGTTATCTGCAGCTTCTGTTATCATGTCTGAGCCAGAGGAATTACCTGTAAAGTGATGATACATCTGGTTTATTTACTTAAAATAATATTACCTACCTTTTAAGGTCGAGGAGCCCCCCAAACGAAGTTCGAGGCAAACCATTTGGTACTCCATAGAAAAAGCTGTAGAGGAGAATGAATGTCCCAGTTGCGGACGACCAATGAAATCCTTCAAAAACCGCTTTGCCCACATTAAAAAATGTTTTAGCATAAGGAAACTAGGGCCTGTTTACAGGCTACATGGCTATGCAGAGTGCATATGTGGTTTACTTATAGCAGATACGCCTAAGGCTAAAAAGTTGCATGTGTGCTTGGTAAGTAGGTTCCAGAAGACTGCCTTCGAACCTAATCGACTCCCATTTTTAGGGTAAAATTCCTGCCTTTGAGCCGGAAGTGCATTTTGAGTCGCTGCCACCTGTGCCTGCTGCTAGTCCGCCATCAACACCTTCTCTGCCACAATCCAATCGATTGCCACAACCGACCTCAATCCTCAAGCCCAAAAGCAAAGTGTGGATACGCAACTTCAGTTCTCCCATTAAGCCGAGAGGAGTGCAATTGTTGGATATATCTCTCCACGAAACGGCAAAAAGCAGGGCCAGCACTCTGCCGCGAGTCCGAAACTTCGATCGACCACCTCCGGCTCCCTCTCCAGAAGAGGTCTGCGTCTACTCCATTATACGACAAAACGAATCCATTGCCCTGGCGGGACGATCTATACTAGCGCAACGAGCATCCAACGAAAATATCACAATAGTGAGGAAACGAATCCAACGACAAGGCACTCGGAAAGGTGGCTTATCCTGACCTTAGTTTATTAGAATTATATTTTAATTAAGTATACAACAAATTTGAGCATGTATAAATTAAAAACTTTTTTAACTTTTTTATTTTTGTTGAAAAAGTGTAATATTAATTTAGTAGCATAAATTATACATTTATAATATAAATTATACATCACTATACAAAAGGAGTAAACATTTCACTAAATTTAAATTTTTATGGGATAAACAAAATTTTATCAAAGTTTAAGCTTTACATATAATTGTTTAATTTTTTTTATTAAACTTTTTTCTTAATTTTCATTCAGTTTTGAAATTAAAAAGCACAAACTTTTGGTGGAAAGTGACTTGCACTACCTGGTAACACTGCAAAATAAGCAAAACAAAATTCCACGTAAAAAAGTCGATTGCCGGGCGAATTAATTTGCAATTTCGAATGTCAGCTGCCAGGACTAGTCAGGACTGTGACTGCACTGCCAAGTGCAGGCTACGCCAGCATGGAAACAATATTACTGCGGCGCTGACAAAGCGCTCCATTTCCAGCCAGAACCTTGCCGCTTTCGTTTATAAGACTTGTGGGAATTTCGCCAACATACTGGACGACCTGGCAAGTGGTGAAATGGGTTTATCTATAAATAAATCTAATGATAAACCTTCTCGAACTCTAGGGACGATCTGCAGTGCACATGTCTGCATCAACGGGCCGGTACGAGATCCTGGAGTGGCTGCTGAACCATGGAGCCTACATCAATGGCCAGGATTACGAATCTGGAAGTAGTCCCCTTCACCGGGCTTTGTACTACGGTTCTATAGACTGTGCTGTTCTTTTACTTCGCTATGGAGCCAGTATGGAGCTGCTGGACGAGGACACGCGATGTCCTTTACAGGCCATCTGCCGGAAATGTGACGTTAATGACTTTGCCATAGATTCACAGTGAGTGGGCAATTATGTCCCCTAGATCTTCTCATTTCAAGTTATGTGTTCCCACAGAAACGATATTTTGGTCTGGGGCTCCAACAAAAACTACAACCTGGGCGTTGGCAGCGAGCAGAACACCAATGCTCCTCAGAGTGTAGACTTCTTTCGCAAGTCCAACATTTGGATTGAACAGGTGGCCCTAGGTGCCTACCACAGTCTGTTCCTGGATAAGAAAGGTCATCTGTATGCCGTAGGTCATGGCAAAGGCGGTCGACTGGGCATCGGAGCGGAGAACACCCTGCCGGCACCTAAGCGTGTTAAAGTCTCCTCCAAGCTGGGCGATGACTCCATCCGTTGCATCAGCGTCTCCCGCCAGCACTCACTGGTGCTCACGCACCGTTCTCTAGTTTTCGCCTGCGGCTTAAATAGCGACTGTCAGCTCGGCGTGCGTGACGCACCTGAGCACCTTGCCCAGTTCAAGGAAGTGGTCGCCTTGCGTGACAAAGGTGCTAGCGATTTGGTGCGTGTCATCGCCTGCGACCAGCATTCAATAGCCTACGGCAGCAGGTGTGTCTACGTTTGGGGGGCCAACCAGGGCCAGTTTGGCATCAGTGCCAATACACCTAGCATCGTAGTGCCCACTCAGGTGAGTTATGACCGTAAATTACAGACAATTTTCACCAAAAAGACTCTCTATGCACAGATCAAACTGCCAGCGAAGACGACCATCCGTTTTGTAGAAGCCAACAACGCAGCCACGGTAATTTACAGTGAGGAAAAAATGATATACCTTTACTACGCCGAAAAGACAAGGGCGATTAAGACGCCCAAGTAAGTCCCTTATCCAAAAATGAAAGATTTTGTAATATAGACCTACCTTATCCGTAGCTATGAAGACCTCAAAAGCATTTCCGTGATGGGTGGCAATATAAAGAACTCAGCAAAGGGTTCTGCGGCAGCTTTAAAGCTTCTGATGCTTACCGAAACCAACGTGGTATATCTCTGGTACGAGAACACCCAGCAATTTTACAGGTAACTTTTGAAATATATCAAAATATTGATCAAATTATAACACCTTCCATTTGTAGATGCAATTTCCTTCCTATAAGACTGCCACAAATAAAAAAAATCCTCTACAAGTGCAATCAGGTTATGGTTCTGTCCGAAGATGGCTGTGTTTATCGCGGGAAGTGCAATCAGATTGCTCTTCCCGCTTCGGAACTCCAGGAAAAGTCTCGGCCGAACTTGGACATTTGGCAGAATAATGACCAGAACAAGACGGAAATATCCCGGGAGCATGTAATCCGCATTGAACTGCAACGGGTTCCCAACATCGATCGTGCCATTGACATATCCTGCGACGAAGGCTTTTCCTCCTTCGCTGTTCTTCAAGAGTCACAGGGCAAATACTTTCGCAAACCCACACTGCCACGCAAGGAGCACAGCTTTAAGAAGCTCCTTCACGACACCAGCGACTGTGACGCTGTCCACGACGTAGTGTTTCATGTGGATGGCGAAAAATTTCCCGCCCACAAGTTTATCATTTACAGTCGAGCTCCTGGACTCAGAGAGCTTGTTAGGATGTATCTGGATAAAGACATTTATTTAAAGTTCGAGAACCTAACTGGAAGGATGTTCGAACTAGTTTTGAAGCATATCTACACGAACTACTGGCCCACGGAAGATGGTGAGCTCAGCTTGACTTAATTATCCATTGAGAGTCTATTGATCTATTTCCTTGTAGATATCGATTGCATTCAGCAGAGTTTAGGACCAGCCAACCCCCAAAACCGAAGCCGGACTTGTCAAATGCTCCTGCCGCATCTTGAAAAGTTCCAACTACTAGAGCTGGCCAAGTTTGTGAAGAGCTATGTACAGGACCATCAATTTCCGCTTCCAAATGCCCGCCAGCGTCTGCCTCGGCTCCACCGCTCCGATTATCCGGAGCTTTATGATGTGAAGATAAAATGTGAGGATGGAAAAGTCCTACAGGCACACAAATGCATGTTGGTGGCCCGCCTGGAGTACTTTGAGATGATGTTCATGCACTCGTGGGCGGAGCGTTCAAGCGTCACCATGGAGGGTGTGCCTGCGGAGTATATGGAACCAGTACTGGACTACCTCTATAGTCTAGATGCAGAAGCCTTCTGCAAGCAGGGATATTTGGAGACGTTTCTCTACAATCTGATCACCATATGCGACCAGTACTTTATTGAATCGCTGCAGAATCTGTGCGAGCTGCTTATCCTCGACAAGATTAGCATCCGCAAGTGTGGCGAGATGCTGGAATTCGCCACGATGTACAACTGCAAGTTGTTACTGAAGGGCTGCATGGACTTTATTTGCCAAAATCTAGCCAGAGTCCTCTGTTACCGCAGCATCGAGCAGTGTGATGGAGAAACTCTGAAAGGCCTTAATGACCACTATCGCAGTATGTTTAGTAGGGTGTTCGACTACCGTCAGATCACACCTTTCTCAGAGGCTATAGAAGACGAACTACTGCTGAGTTTTGTCGATGGATTAGAGGTGGATCTGGAGTATCGAATGGATGCGGTGCGTTTCTTACCTGTAAAGCATTTAAACTCTTCTAAAAAGTTTAATTCCAGGAATCGAAGGCGAAGCAGGCGGCTAAAACTAAGCAGAAGGATCTTCGCAAGCTCAATGCACGGCATCAATACGAGCAGCGAGCTATATCCAGCATGATGAGGTCTATAAGCATAAGTGAATCTAATCCAACACCAGAGGTGGCCACCTCTCCTCAGGAAAGTGCTCGTAGCGACACCAAAAACTGGTCTCGAGTCATTGATAAAAAAGAACAGAAGCGCAAGCAAGCAGAAACCGCCTTAAAGGTCAACAAAACCCTTAACCACGAGATGTCGCCTGAACCTGCAATGGTGCCCATTGAAAGAACGCCGGTGAAAGAGCAAACACCTCCGCCTCATTCCCCCGAAACGGAATCTTCGACTCCACTAAACAAGAGCTATAACTTGGACTTTAGCTCGCTGACACCCCAGTCCCAGAAGCTATCGCAGAAGCAACGGAAGCGTCTCTCGTCCGAGTCAAAAAGCTGGCGAGTTAACAGTTCCGCTTTGTTGGAGTCACCCACCACCCCTATGCCTGTGCCCAATGCCTGGGGTGTGACCACTACACCTTCCAGTTCTTTCAATGATTCTTACAATTCTCCGGCAACTGGGAGCAGCTCAGATCCCACTTCGTTTGCCAACATGATGAGGAGTCAGGCGGCTTCTGCTTCTGCCACTTCAAAGGACCAAACTCAAAACTTCTCGAAAATCCTAGCGGATGAGCGAAGACAGCGGGAATCCTACGAGCGCATGCGCAACAAGTCGTTGGTGCACACGCAGATCGAGGAGACGGCCATCGCCGAGCTAAAGGAGTTCTACAATGTAGACAATATTGACGACGAGAAGATTACCATTGCTCGCAAGTCCCGGCCCAGTGACATAAACTTCAGCACCTGGATTAGGCAGTGAATCGGATTAGATAGTTTTTTTTAGTGGTGTTGTTTTCGTTTTTAATTTTAATTATTAACAAGAGTCCGATTATTTATTTGATTTTGGGGAGATTTGCTGAGACCGTAACATCAAATGTAGAACTCGGAGCCGCCTGGAAAGAAGCTCACAATGTACTCGCGCTGGACCTTGATGCAATCGGGATGCGGACAGCACATTGGGTAACAAACTTTATTGCATATAGATAATACATATAGATATAGAGATATTTACAAGCTGTGGGGACACACTCAACAATGAGGAAACAAGACATGTGACGAATAAATAGCCATACATATAAGCTAAGCTTAGCCAAAACGGACTGAATTGAAACGATTGAAACCGATAGAAAACCCGTTGCTTATGCAAATGAGAACAAGATGAACGAGACTGACAAAGAGCTGGTGGAGTACGACATGGATATGGAGTTGGAGTTGGTGTTGGTGTTGGTGTTGGTGGGGGATGGAGTTTGATCAGAAGCACTCCTTACGAAAGGCGAATCCGTACTGGTCGCACTTGTAACGCAGGGTCTTGGCCAGCTGTGGAGGACCGCAGTAGAAGACAGTAACCTTGCCCTTCTGTTGGGCCTGCAGTTGCTTGAACACCTTGTCCCAGTTGGGTCTGCCAGCATTAGTGCGGGTTTTAAGACCCGTAATCAGATCCCGCTTGCCCTAGGGGAGAGTTCATCAAATATTAGTTATTGGCGTGGATATTAAAAGAGTTACGTTACCTTCTCATGGAGTAGATCCAGTGCCAGCTGTAAGCCCACCGCCTTCATGTCGGTCCTTTGCAGAGCACTCGTGATGTACATGTGCATGTCCAGGAAGCTAAATGGAAATAACGTTTAGTATATTGCCCAAAGTTTTGGGTCAATCTAACTCACCGCTCCATTGCCCCGCCCAGTTCCGCCTGCTCTATCTCCAGTTGGGACAACAGGTTGACGAACCACTCGAAGGAGCGCTGATCGCGGTTAATCCAAAAGAAGTCCACCTTGCGCAGGTTCATCACAGACTTGGGAATCTCGCTGGCCCACTCGAACTGGCACCTGGGGCAGCTGTGGCGCGCCTTCCAGTAGCGATGCATGATGGACTGCAGAATGGAGGCGAAGGGAGTAACCCCAATGCCCGTGCCAATGAGAACTGCATGCTGGGCCCCAAAGATATGACTCGAAGGAGCACCATACGGACCATCGATGAAGATCTGTAGAGGATCGTAAGATTAAATACATAGGGAGGGATTAGTGGATTAGCCGTGTGTGTGTGAGTGTGTTGGTGTAGCCCGCACCTCCATGACACCCGCATCAAGTGTGACCTTGCCACCGCTGTTAGTTGTGGAGCTACCAGTGGATCCGCCACCACCGCCTCCTCCTCCCACTCCTGTTCTGCTGGACAGAGAGCGCAGGAAAGTGGGTCGCCGCAGAATAGACTTTCTATTGCCCGATCCTGCCTGAACCTGATCCTTCGGATGAATTTGAATTTATTTGGTTTAGATGAGTTAGTTGTGAGGATCAAACTACAAGTCACTTACCTCCAACGGCTTGGAGGCCACTTCTGCGGAGAGACTCATCCTGGCCACTTGCAGCTTGTCTCCTGTTTCCACCTTGGAGCCCAACTGACCCTGTTCCGCTCTACTGGCAGGACTAGCTCCATTGGCCTCAATCGTTTGGAGCTGATTCTCCCGCTCCTCCATGCTCGGCGTCTTGAAGGCGATGATTGTGGGCTTGGTGCGCATGTAGCGGAAACTCTGGGCCAGCGACTTGTTCTGTGGACTGAGGTAGGCCAATCCCACACTGTTGTTCCTGCCACGACGTACCCTCTTGTCGTCGAAGGCGGACTCGGACTCTGAACGACCCAGGGCACGAAGTCTGGATATAAAAGGTCAAAGGTATTCTAGAGATATAGTATTTTATACTTACGCCTTCAGACGACTCCGTTTTTTGGTTTTCACACTGATGTCCGGCAGAGAGATGCTCTTCTCCAGAGGCCTCTGCTTGAGGTTAGAGTCCTCCCGGTCTCCCTCGCCCACAAAAGCTCCATTTGCGATACCCTTCTTGGGCTCAGGTGGGTCCTTCCGGGAGAAAGTTCGTTGTAGGGTTTTCTTGATACTGCGGATACGGTTTACCCCACTGGCTGGACCATCAGGAGCAGGACCTGTTGTAATCTTGCGATTCTGGCGAGGAGGACGCACCGGCGGCACAGCTTGAACGGCTAGATTCTTGGCCAGGAAATCGGTTTGTGGGGTTGAGGAACGATCCCCGGCCATAGCTGGGTTCCGGGACTCGTTCAGGAGCATGAAACTGGGCGTTGGAATGGCGTGCATGTGCTGGGGCACATCCGGTTGAGAGCCACTCTGTTGGAGCTTCTGCTGTTCTCGCTCAAAGTAGCGATACAGGCGATTGGTCCACTCGCCGACGGTACGTATGTGGAGCCACATGTAGTCCTCCTGCTCCGGGGCCGAGCTGATGGTGAACGGATGCCACTCGTAGTTGGCAATCGCCGGGATGTTCACAAACACATAGTCGCCAGGACGAAAATGGAAGTGATACGGTCGCTTGATGACCAGATGCACAACCTTGGAGGGCAGCAGCAGTCCTGAACTGATGTAGGTCTTACCATGATCGCCCCTCATCCAAATATAGCGCAGTGCTCGTTCCACTATGTACACCAATCCGGGAAGCATGAACCACTTCCAGAAGTTGGGTCCATGGAAGAGGCACAATATCCAAAAGGGCACGTACAGCAAATGGGTCCAATAGAAGACCTCGAAGCTTCCCTTCCGCCTAACAAACGGCTGGGAGCAGACAAACATCACTACCAAAATCGACAGCAGGGCCACCCCCGTGGGATTAGCACATCCTGGAATCAGGCCAAACAGCCCTGGACGGTCTGTGAGCAGCCACTCGCCGATGGTGTAGTGTCCCGCGTTTATGTTCGGATCGTTGATCACAATTATCGAGAAGTTGAACAAATGCATCACCGTGTGGACCAGGCTCAGCACGGATATCGTAATGCCCGTCAGCTTGTGGAGGTAAACGTGGTGGTCCAGTGGCAGGTAAGTGGACAGTCCACGTCCCCTCAAGTACGTCAAGGTGTGCCGCAGCATCAGCACCAGCACCCAGGCGCAGTTGAAGTTAAGGCATTGTCCTGTTTATATTCGAAGGATATGTTTAATATGAGGGATATATCCCTATAAAGGATAACCAAACTAACCGCAAGCTCTGGCTATGATGACGAATCCATTGCTGGCACGGTACTGGATGGCGCGGGAGATGAAGAGGCACAGGTTGACGGCTATGTAGAAGAACAAATACGTGACAAAGACCTGGTTGTTCTTCATGTAAGCCAGCGAGAGCTGGTGGGGCAGGGAGCTCCATATTCCGCCTTTGGCGGCTCCCCCCGGCTGCCGGTCCTCGGCAATGGGCACCAGCCAGCGATCGATGCTTTATTATGGAAAAAATGATTAATTGTGCGCTCAGACAACATTCTCGGGTTGGCTCACGTGATGCTGAGGTTCTCCAGGAGGCCGCCGTGCTTGTGGAGCTGGTTTTTCAACGCCTCGTAGGTGATCTCGCCGCTGTTGTGGGGATCGGCATCTTCGAACATGGCACTGGTAAGGTCTTCGATCTGATCCTCGGAAAACTCCATGCCGTTCTCCTTGA
Organism: Drosophila bipectinata; assembly: GCF_030179905.1. NCBI lineage: Eukaryota > Metazoa > Arthropoda > Insecta > Diptera > Drosophilidae > Drosophila > Drosophila bipectinata. The sequence goes on from NC_091737.1 coordinate 15,505,732, forward strand.
TGCAGTGCCGTATCACGTCATGGAGCTCCTTGTGCTGGATGAGTCCATCGCCTATAATGGTTTCAATAATATCTAATACAGCCCCCCTTTTTTTGAAGTGCACAACTCACCATCTATATCGTAGACCTTGAAGAGAAAACGAATCTTGTCGTCAGCAGACTGGCCTGAAAACTGATGTATGGCATCGATGAACTCCTGCAAGGATATGGAACCTGAGTTGTCCTTGTCGAAGATTTGAAAGACGCGCTCGGTGAAGAAGGGCTAGGATTGAAAAAAAATGGATTGAAAAATATTTCAAAAACATAGTAATACTTTTACAAACATTTTTGGAAGTAACAATCTTCTGAAACTCCTCTCTGCGGATCTCCTGCTCATTGCCCACAGTGGTGCGGAAAAGTTGCTCCAATCTGGCCAGCGAACTCTTGTCAAACCCTGTCCTTGGCCGCGAGTTGGTCAAGTGGGAGATGAACTCCATCACCTGATTGGTGGACACCAAATTGCTACCATCTATCTCTATCAGACGGTACAATTTGTCAAGGATCTGGAGGTAAGTGTCTGTAATTAGTATCCTTTTTGTATCCTTCAAAGAGTTGACCCACTCACCCCTCTCGTGTGCCAAATATCACGGAAATTCTTGAAGGTCACGCGGCTATTTTCGCCGCAGATCACATAGGCGACGGACTCGATTTGCTCTGCAAAGTCCATCTGACGATCGTCGCTGTAACATCCCAAAATATATTTTATTCTTTCATAATAATACCTTTACAATCGTATTGAGGTTCACAGAAAGAATATATTTGGCTTTTGTATATTGTTTCCAATTTTATTATCTGGTTCCACACAAATGGGTTTCTGAGTTTGGAAACTACAGAGACCATCTGGTAGAATAATGTTTTCTATTTCTATAAACAATTGTACAAGTTTTATAGGAAGTTTTCGGAATATAAACACCATTATATATGCCATAGAAATATAGTTACTAAATGGAAATGATCAAGACTTTTTCCAATTCTGGAGAATGAACCGCTTTAAAGATTTTATTCATTTTCGGAACATTAAAAAAAAATAGGTGCAACGGAACTACTTTTGCGAAAAGCCCTAAAAACACTAGAGTTTGTGTGACGAATTTTGAAAATAGAATTCAATACATAAATTAAATTTAAACTTAAAGCATGAATCACGGCTCTTTCGCTATGGCTTTATTCTAAGGCCCTATCTCTTGAGGAAGCCCCTATCATTGCATTAAAAAAGCATGTTTTTACGATCTGGATCGACTATCATTTAATATGTATATTTTTTTCTGTAGAGTCAGCAGTCTCATGCCTCCCGCTCCATTGATACTGCTGCTGCTCGCACTATATTTGTATTTGAATGACTTCATTACGACAGGCAGGCAATGACAGTTTGTGGACTGCAGTTGCTGTAGTCTTTGCAACTCAGCCGAGTCCCAGCCGAGTCCCAGAGCCAACTTTAGAGGCTGTCGAGGCACGCGGACTATGTTAGCTGTTGTATATGTTAACACACAACGCAGGTAGCATCGCCATAGGCAACGGACATCGTCTGGGAACGAGAGCTGGCATCTGGGATCGCGGCGAGAGGCATTCGCAGTGGCTTCTGGTCGCTGGCGCAGCTGGAATGCCAGGAGCACGCCATCCAGGTATCCAGGTGCGTGTATGGCTCGGTTCGCATCGGATCGAATCGGATCGGATCGGACGGGATAGTTATTTCTTTTCAAGGCGAGCTAATTGTTTTGGCACCGTCACAGCAGCAATCTCAATGGAGGAGGAGGAACGGGAGCAGGAGAAACCCAAACCCGAACCCGAACCCATATTCTAAACTTACGTTAGGCGACCCTTGAGGTGCTCGATCCAGCGATCTTGCAGGAGATAGCCATTCCGCTCGAGATCGAACAGCTGGAAGAGCTTCTGCTGGAATTCCTGTAAGCGAGTCCGAAAAAACAAGTTGTAAAGACCAGAAATTTATGTGTCTCGCAGATATCGTTGAAAGTGTTAATTAATTTATGATCGTATTGTTTGGAGAAGCATTTGTTTATATCCCACAATTGAAGATTTATATATGTACATGAAGGTGTTTATACAGCCAGGTGAACATCGGAGATCAGCGATCGATCGAAGATCGAAGACCCCAACGTAATGAGCATAATTAAGAGGTGTTCTGGTCCCACGAAGATTGAGGCACAACTATGCGGCAGTGATGGCGATGAAGACGAAGGCTTGGCATAAATTAGTCGCTTATTAATATTTAAATGGCATTCGATCTCACGATCATGAGCGCCCAGCATTGTCTGCAAATCGAAGCGCAGCATCTTTGCATTCGGTCACAGTTCGATCACAATTTTATCCCCCGGCGATGATGAAAAATGTGCATATTTAACGGATGAGCCCTGACTGGTTAAACGGCTTTCGGGGAGCCCATAAAAACAAAATACTCGAACCGATACCCGAAACCGCGGTAAAATAAACACCATGAATACAAAAAAAAGTCAAAAAAACGGGTTTGATCATCGGGTAAAGGACCACAGAATAAGTGGCACAAGGTCACAATATCTCTGGATATCCAAGACCCAAAGATAAATATTTAAATAGGTTAACACTCATCGTGGTCTATATATATGTTCATACATATGTAGCTTATATTTTTTGTAAGCTTGCAGAGTATTCTCCTTTTAAAACATTTTTCGGCAACATTTTTGAAAGGTTAAGCTTTCGTTTTTGAAAAATATCTTGTAATTAGCCACTCACTGGTAGTGATCATTTATTTAATTCAAAGCACTTTCATTTTCCAGAGTCTGATGAAATCAATTTATCATTCGAATTTGTTTATAATTGCAAACTAAATTAGTATCAGACTTTTCTTTTTAATGTTTAATCACTCACTCAAAGAGCTAATATTGTTTTAGAAATAAATTATTTTTCAAGTCACTTTGAAAAAGTCTAGTCACATCTTAGAGTCACATCACTCACTCCAAAAGGGGAATAAATAATATCTTTATAATAACTTTCATGATTTTATTATCATTTGGGTTTGACACTTTTTTCGTAACATTTTATTTTAAAGGACACACTGACACTTTTCCAAACAACACTTATACTTTGAGGATATATGGGTTTTTGGGATATGTCCTTGGAGAACTTAGCTCACCTCATCCAGGAAAAGTTTACGGAAAGCCTCCCTCGTGTGCTTTCCCTCGCCCTCGTCGAAAAGAGCACTGCACTCGGATATGAGGAGCCAGCGCTGCTTCTCCCGACGCGCCTCCAGCTCCATGGAGCTGCAGTTCTTATCTAAATTGAGGTTGTATCGTTCCATGTACGAATTTGATTGGCGCTGATTTGGATTCCCATTTGTATTTCCCACCGAGTTTCCATTTCGATTTCCGTTCGCTTCCTGCTTGCCGACGCTGGCAACCAGAATGCTCGGTGAGCTGGCCAGCAGAGCCGCCGGCTCATCCGCTGGAGGATCCACTGCATCCAAATGGAGAACGGCAGCTTCGCTAGCATTGCTCACATTATCGGCCTCGGTTGCGGGCACTTCCGGTACGACGGGATCGTCGCGTGAGCCATGCAATCGCTCCAGATACTGGGCTGCCTGCTGGAGCACGTGACTGACACCTGTGGCAGCTAAGGCTTCCTGATGCTGCGGCTGGATGGGTTTCTCGACGGGGGTCTGCGACTGGGGCAGCTCGTCCGAAAAGGATACTTTTTTAGGGGAACGCGACGGCGTGGCTGGTATCTCGAGGGATCGACTGGAGGAGACCGATCCTCGGTGATTGTTGGCCTCCTGTTCGGGGTCCATGTCGCACGATCACAAACGGGGGGAAAACACTCACTGAACACTCACTACACAGCACTTGACCGCATACCCGAGGGCTTTATTGGGGCAGTTGTATGGCTGGGAAGTATCCTCGCGTCGGCGGCTGGGGAGACACGATGCAACGGCAATGGCAACACGACGCGATTTCAACTAGAAGCAACACCAATCGGCGGCAAGCGGCGAGCAGCAACTGAAAGCGAAACTGAATGCCAGCCGAGGGCCTCGGATCGGATCGGTATACTCTCCATGGCTCAGGTGTATTGGTGAGCGGGAATCGGAATCGGAATCGGACTGAGTGGCTTCGTCGACCGACCGACCGACCGACCGTCTGAAACGCTTTGGAAAACGCGTTTGCCCAATATCGGTTCAATATTTCTGGCTACTTTTTAGAATGGACATGCAATATCCCAGCAACAGCAACAGCAACTATCTGACTGACTGATGTTGCGAGTATCTCCATATTTTACGCATGTATCTGTATCAGTATCTATTGTATCTGCATCCGAGTTCTATACTCTGGGACTCATAAAATGGCTGCCACTTCCATCCAAGAGAATGCGAGAATTTATCGTTGTGATATTCTAATTTGGTTTTTGCGACTCATACGAGGCTTGTGTGTACTTATTCGATAAGGGCTGCAAATAATTCAGGTGTACTGACATCGCGGCGACGTCTTCATTTTTTAATTTCAATGCCCGTGTTTCGTAATAATCAAACTTGTTTATGTGCCGGAGCCGACGAACGTGTCTATTTCCGAATTCCCTTGCCCAGAGTGCACGGCACATACTGCCGATTTTTGCTTTCCAATTCCAGCTGCAATCGGATTGGGAATAGGGGCTTTGGCTTAAACCTCCTCCCGGCACCGGACAATGGCAATGGGTCAGCGTGAGTGTCAGGGTGCTGGCCAGGAAGTGTGTGTTCGTGCTTGGAGCGGCGTAGCCACTTTTTGGCCAATTCAAATTCGAGAGCTCTCGACGCTAAGCGGTCAATCCGCCACAAGGTCGGCCCAACACTTCCCCACCCGCTGGACCTCTCTCAGATACTTTCAACAATGTATTGTTATCGGAGCGTTGAACTGGCACCCGCCAGTACTCCCATAAGCGATTGCACCGCCTCGAACGCCCCTGAAGTCGAAATTGAAGTTGAAGACCAATCTGAACCTGAAGCTGTGAAGTCTCCGCCAAAGGGCAAAAAATAGCGTAGATACTTTGTAGAGCAACAGAAGTGACTGGTATCTTGTTTTTCTAAATTTAACCACTTTGATGCTGCACAGGAAGAAATTACTTAGATTGCCAATTATATTAAGGGAATATATGTCTAAGCATTTAAAGAGTATTAGACTTTGGATAGTTTTAAATCCAAAAAAAAATATTAGATTTCGAAGCTAATTTATTGCCATGCCAGGGCACACTTATAATTTCCATTAATTTGAATATTTCTCACTCTGTATTGAACTGTGCGATCTGCTGATTAATGTTCGACAGCGGCCTTTGGCTTTGTTTGCAGGTTAGTGCCCCTCTGCGGAATCACGGATCGAGATACAGATACCGCATTGGATTCAGATCCAGATCGTTTCCGGCTCTGCTTCACACTCAGCTAATCTAGTGCTGCATGTGTAAGCTCCGTGTAGCCAAACATCCCAGCATCCAGTGTCCAGTGTCCAGTATCTGGTGTCTGAATCTTGGTATCTCCACATCCGGCCGGCTTAGCTCACTTCGGTTAGGTTCATCGGAGCTTTGCTCACCTGCCTGCTCGGCGTTTATGGCCATTGTTAATTGCTGAAATTGGCATTCCGAATCACAGCGGGCGACACTCTCGACTCTCGGCTGGCAAGCAAGTGCCCGCCGGTGGCCAGGGAATTGGCCATTGGCCAGTGGTTAGGCTAGTGTTTAGTGACTGGGACTGGTCATTGGTCCCTCATTGTGATGTTGGTGATGGCGCTGCAATTGACACCGCAGCGGCCAATTAAGCTCAGCAGATACATCTACAAGTTGAGATACAGCTACACAAGGAATTGCAATGGGAATGGGAATGGGAACTCATCCGCCGGGTGGTCCGTCTGGAAAACGAATCCCCGACTGCTGGCATGCAGATTGATTTGCTTGGCAAACGTTCGCCGCTTGTGGCCAATTTTCCAAGTGACCAAGCGACGAGAGCAGTGTCATCAATTTAAATTAAGTTCCAGCTTTTTATCGCCACTTGGCGGACCACTCCACTCCACTCCACTCTAGAGCCAGTATCTGCGGTCTCCTTCTCCGTCATCATTATCCAAAACATGTCATTAGGCGGCCGCGAGCAACGAGAGAAGCCCATACACCAGAATCCTGTTCTGCGGCGACTGTCTTCGCTATCAACTTGGAATTCCAGCTCCAGCTCTAGCAGCGCTGCCAACTGCTACGCCAGCGATGGCAGAGCGTTGCGTGCAGCGGAAATTGGCCAGATACAGATACTTCGGCTCAGATTCAGACTCTGCAGAGCCGCAGACGCGGTTACATCTCTCGGATTCGCCTAATAAAGCGTCCGCGATCGCCACGCTAATTAAAATAATTGAAATTTCTCACGGGAAACGCGCATCGCGACACTTGTAGGGCATCCTATACAGCTCCATTCTCCATTCTCCATCCTCTATCCACTATCCTCCTCCATCCAATCCAGCATCCATCCAGCCAGCATATCCGTTGCTAGTGCGGCTAATTGCAAATTGCAACATGGACATGTGGACATGTCCAACAATCGAATTGACAGCTGCTTTACCCCTGGCACATTTGATGGACATTAACATGGATCATCGTCCGTTGTCCATGAGTTCTCCTCCGATCGGTCGAGGATCGTGGCTGGCGAGGATTCCGGCATAAATGCATAAATTTCATTAGTGGCTGACAGAATGTTTCCCGGTGGTGTTGGGGTCTTAAATTAAAAGTCCACCTAGTTAGTGGGGGCCCACTAAATAATGCAGTTTGTCCAAGGTACTTAACCCATATTATTAAGTCTTTTTTTTTAGGTTATACTAATAACTGAAGTGTGATAAAAATACAGAGACTTACCAAATTAAAAGTAATATTAGGAATTATAGGAATAAATAGAGTAATCGTTTTAAAGATACTATTTTAAAAAGGTTGTATGATTATTTCACTTACAACCCTTACTGGAGGCTATTTTTAAGATCATGACTTTCAATAGAATACCTTTAAAGTTTTGAATACTGGGACTAGTATGTAGACTAGTAAACTAGTATTTAGAAGTCTAGTATTAATCCCAATTATTTAGTTATGCAATGGGTTAAACGTGCCACAGGAAATAGTGGCCAAAAATCGACAAAAACACTAAACGCAGAGTTACAAAAAATATGGTTGCCTGCGATCGTGAATCGTGGCATGCGAGATTGCAGCGACAGATAGCGACCAAAGTTACGATCGTACATATGCATATAGACCGGGTCTACCCCCTCCCGGCTACCCCCTTAGGCCCCCTTGTACCTCTGGGCTTTTCGGGGCCGTAAAGTTGTCGAAAATGATTTGCAGATCAAGATTTGCGCACACAATTTATGTGATAACCCGTAAAAAAAAGGAGCAACTTCGGAGAGAAATGCAATTTCAATGCGTGTTTGGTACCGCCTTCGCCCCCGATCCTTTTGGATAGCCCCCAACGCACCCTTACCCCTCCCTTTAACGTCAACTGGGTCCAATTAGTGCATGGACTGCGGTTGAATTTGAAATTCATGGACAATGGTTGGTGCCTCCATGTAGCGCTAATAATGACGCCTTTAAATGTGCAATAACAATTTTTAAGACGCGCAAAAAGTGCATTCTATATATAACTATATCACATTGTGTGTATGTTTCTGTTGGATAGTGTTGGTGTGCGTAAGCCTAAGTACCGCCCATAGGCCGAGAAAACCAGCTACTGCCGCCACAACTCCCCCTCTTTGCAGCGATCTACAAAAAAGTTGCTCATGAGATACGTGAGTTTTTTACTGATCGAGCAGAAGATTGACTTTGATCTGTTGGTGGTAATGGGTAATGGATAATGGGCCAGTCTGAGTGCAGATTTCGTTTAACCGTCTTAAATTGGCCTCTCAATCTGACTCATAAAATGCTATAACGGCATGGTACGGCATGTTGCGTATACGCACCGGTGTCTGGAAAAATATTTCGGTTTTCGGCTCTGAATGATAATATGATAATGAGTGCAGAGATAGATTGCCTTGACATTTTATCATCATGGCTTGTGAAACTTTGTTTACGTGTGATTTTGTTCAATGATTGGAAAATGAAAAGGGAAATCCATTGCTATTTTTATTGTAAAGGAAACAAAAATGGGAATCACAAGCACCCACCCACGTCATACATTCTTTGTTACCTTTTCTTATCGAAGGTTGATGGAATTCAGTTGAGTCATCGGATTGTAGATGAACTCTCACTTTATGATTTCATTACTGTGCTTTGGGGTCAAAATACTGTGATATTTATTTTAATTTAAAGCCATATTATGTTTAGCTTTTGAAGGATTTATAACCCCCGACCTTCCATTCACGTGCTCGCAATCATTAATCAATTTAATATACTCCAGTTGCTTATTTTTTCGTAAATTGGGTCCATGTCACTCTGGTCCACCAAATTAAGCCCTTGGGAGTGGCCAGAGCGGCCAGAGTCAGGAGTATGGACTGGGGCTGGAGCTGGGGAATTTGGCTAAAATGTGGAGACCGCCCGGGCGACAGCTGAACAAAGTGTGTGTCAGTTGCAGTCAAGTGGAGCCATAAAGCTCCACGATCCCACAGATCGACGGTGGCGATTCCGATGCCGTGTCAGCTACCGCGATCAGTCACTGGCGAAACGGTGAATTGGTTTTGGGATTGGGATTTGGATTTGTACGTGGTCACTGCGGAGGCGGAGGCGGACGGATTTATGGCCTGCCCAGCGTCACTTTAATGATCAGCCTGCATCCATAATGTTAGCCCAGAAAGCTATATAGCCTATATAGGAAATAAAGGCAGAAAATGAAGGAAAGAAACTTTAAAAAAAAAAGTCAATTGGATTAGATTAGACAGCACAGCTGTCGTGACAGGTTGGGAGCTGAGATTGGAGTTCGGAGTTTGGGAAACGGACACGAATGAGAATTTATGGCCAATGCCAATCGAGCTGGAGCTGGAGCATGGAGTGCAGTTGGATCTTGGCCAGGTCCAGAGCTGCAGTGCGTGCAGGAGACGCAATATTTTATAATGACTTCATTACACACAAAAAATAAAAGCAACAGGAGAGCCAGAGCCCAAGCTAGAGGCCAGGCTGGAAAATTGTAATAAAAACTTGGCTTTATTTTGACTTTTTCCCTGCCAAATTTGGCCACTTTGATTCGTCGCATAATTGGCAATTATCGTGGCCAGCTCGATACGTGGGCGATGGATATGCTATAGCCGTCGACCTCCTCCGCGGCTTCCCCTCTCTATCTAATCCCCTGCAGCCATCTCTTTCTGATGGCTGGTAGCACGCAATCCCTGCGGGTAGCCTTTTGTGTGGGGCAGGATTTATGCACTAATATGCATTATTGAGCCGAGGGGGAGCTCATTGTTTATTGATCGGTGGGCATGGTCAGGTGCGGTTGGTGGCCATTTATTAATTGCAATTCCATTCACTTTGCCTCCAGTCGTGGCTTTAGCCTACGGCCCCCAAGTGAATGTGGCACAAAAAACTATAGAAAAAAAAAAATTGAAAAAAAACTATACTGGTACTCCTGCACGCACATTTGCATTTTATGGCTGAAATTAGCGTCTAATTGGAGTTTACACGCTGCATATTTTATTCGCAAATAAATTGTGCGGTGAGCTCAACTTTTTGGGGGTTTGGCTGCTGCTTTTTGCCAGATTGCCATTTGCTATTTGCCATTTGCCGAATTTGTCAGATAGTTTCTCGCTCTCTCAATCTGAATAGGCCCGAAATCAAGTGCTTTAAGCCGTTCACTACGCACTAACACTGAAATCCGACTAAAAAAAAAAATACGCACACACACGCCACTTGCAATGGCTGCTCGACTTTGGCCTATGCGGCGTATGCGTGTTTTATAATTGCAAATTACAAATACCAGCGGCGATCAGGTGCGACACAGTCACACACGCACACCTGCACACCTGCTCAGGTGGGGTGAGTGCAGTAGGCGTGTTCATTAGTCGGCCTTAAAACGCACCAAAATGGCGACCATATCTCGGAGCCGCCACAATGCAAACTTATAAATTGAGAAACCGAAAGCCAATCTTGAAAGTGACACATATCGTTTTATATTCGCAGGTGGCGATTTTTCACATTTATTCGGTGAGATCAGAGTGAGTTCACAGGAGCCAGAACAAGAGTAATATGTTAATATTAAAAATATTGAGAGCTAATAATTTATAAGGTTTATTTTAATAGAGGTCAGCCAACCTTAAATGAGTTTAAAGATGAATGATGGTTTGGAATAGAAGATTTTTGTTTGATTTTAAAATATATACCTATATAAAATATATAAATAAAATACATCCTCTATACCTGCAACTGCAAAATGTGGAAGTCTTGGGAAAGATTTTCACCCCGAAATCGGATGCCCGGGGCATGTCGTCAGCTGGGTCTCTCCATCGGATACGATATACATCTATTGGAAACTACTCCCGTTACGGATGTTGCATGTTGAACAAGTGCTTGGTAGCTTCAGATCGCAGTCCGAATCTCGGGGCAGTGGCTTTAGTCCCGCTGGCGAGTGACAGGCGGTGGCTACCAGCGGGCAGCTGGAAATTTGATACGCCATTTGCTGCTCGGACTAATCCCGGTTCCGCGATTCTACCGCGATGCACACTGCCCACTCTGGGCTGGCATTTTCCAATTAACTTCGCATTAGCCACCGCCCAAAGTTGAGTTAAGTTGAGTGTTTATTCATATTTCGCTGCTGCCGAGGCTGCTGCTGCCGCCGGCTGTCAGTTGGGGCCCATGTAACGTCATCCTGTAACATGACAGACGCGGCCTAATCCTCCAGCCACTAGCCACCATCAGCCACCATCCACACCATTGAAGTTAGCTGGCTGCAAAATTATTAACGCCATTAACGGCAATAGAAATATTTGTGCAGCCCGGCCAAGAACCCCCTGGCCGATCTCCAGACCCTCCCAAAAAATAAAGCCACCTTCCTTCGGAATCCAGTGGAAACGGGTTCCAAAGAGGAAGAGGAAAAAATTACAAGTCATGGCTACAAGCGCCTGCGACTGTGGCCCACAAATGTGACTAATGGCATTTCTGAATGCAGATTCAACCAGAGGATATATTGGAGATCGGGACAGGTAGGGGCGAGGAGACTAGCTGACTCCTTTGCAGTTCTTTAAGTTTATAGGCAACAATTTTTAACGCCTTGCCAGGGAGATCAAGTACATGGAGAGAAAAGAAAAAGATTCATTTTGGTCAGATATTCAATCAGTTGATTGATCTTTCAATATTTTCTCTCAGTGCCGTGGATTCCATGTGCGTGTGCTTTTCTGCAGCGTCATTAATTTTGCCATGAATTGACAAAAACATCATAAACTACTTGTTGAACAGAAAATCCACTTCAGGCGACAGCATCCCAGCGTCGCGGCAACCCAGCCCACGCGCCAAGCGAAGCCAATCCAAGCCGAGCCGAGCCGATCCGGGAAAATAGGAGTTGGGCAACGGTTGATGGGAGATTGGAGCTGGGAGATGGAAGATGCAAGATGCAAGATGGGAGTCGAGCCGCGATGCCGTTGCCGCCCGGCCGGCTCATGTTCGATGCTTCAGTGCGTCTGTGGGGCGCTCCCCGCTGGCTCATAAATATGCCAATGACTCGGCCCCCAACCATTGATCCTGCCCCATTCTCTTCGATCGTTTTGGTGACCTGCACCTGGAGGGCTTATTCCAAATTAATGAGCTCGAAGAATGCAATTTCCGCGATCACGCAAAGTGGGGGAGAACGAAGGAGATTACTCTGATATGGCTCTGGCTGTTCAATGAGGCTGGCATTCCACTTATCGTGTTTGCTTACAATGTTGTTAATATCTTGACATGAAAATGGATTAATATTGAGCGGTATCCTACTAGGAAGCTCCTTTTAAAATTATTCTAAAAAAATAAAAAAGTTAGAAAAGAAAACCATTGATTTACATTCTTAATTGCTGGAGCCATCCTTCTTCTAGTAAGAAAACCCGAGTATATTTGCATTCTTAATTAGTTGTAGAATCTTCAATTGAGGTTCATCCCTCATCCTGACCCACACGGCGTATGCTCAATGTTAATTAACGTAATGATGGCATGAAAACAAACGCTCTGCAATTTAAGTCAACAAACATTTACAAACAGGCAACAGCAATTGGATTTTTAATGAATTGCATAGTCCAGTCCATAGTCTTCCCCTGCGGCTCTTCCCGGGTATTCACAATCCGGAAAACAAGTAGCAGACAGCGGAGAACCGGGCAAAAGGTAAATCGAAGCCGAGATTAATAGCGATAAGACTATTGATTAGCATTTTAGCCACTGCCATTAAATGTTGCAGGCTGCAGACGATCCGTACTAGATGCTATCATCTTCTGGATGGGAGGAGGACGACTATCGCCGAAGGAGATACACTTGTGGAATCCCAGACCGCGGACCGTAAGGTGTTGCAAGCATGCGATGGGGAGATAATTCAAGCGGATGAACGGTCCAAACCAGACCCCATGGCTGATCGAAAATTAAGCGCATGCCGGCAATTTGCATAAAAGCAGTTTAATGTTCAAATGTTTTATTGAATCGTGGCTCGATTACCAGCCATCCAGTAAGGGGGTGGAGGATGGAGTATGGAGGATCGGGAGAACGAAAGGAGTTGCGTCTAATTTGCAATTCAAATGTATCCCCGTATGCGGTGCGACTAAACTCTTTGAACCGAGCCCAATCTTAACCGATCCTATCCTATTTGTAAGGAGCCAGCGGAAACTGGTTTTTTAATTATGAAAAAAATCGATAGGTTATCAGAGGGAACGAAACGAAACGAAAAGCAGATGGAATGGGATTGGATGGGGGCAGAACGTGCGTGTCCAAAAGTGGGAATAGCTGCTCCAAAACGCTGATCAGTTGTCAATCACTGGCGACGCTGATGCTTCACACTCGGATCAGTGTGGAGGATCGGGTCTGGAGCTGGGGGTATTGGGGTTGGGGTGACACTGGACCATCATCATTAGTCGATGCCGGAGACATACAGACACGTTTGATAGTGGCCGACGTGCCAGACAGAAGAAGTTGCCATTGCAGTGGCGACAACAGCAGCCAGCGGGCTCTAATTGCAGAATGGCAGCTGCGATCTGGAGCTCCGCTTTCCGGGGCCTGGAGTTTTGAGTTCGGTTCTCCAGCTCCAGCTCCAGCTCCAGCTGCCCGATTCGAACCTTATCCAACTGTCAGCGGCACTCAGCGCCGCAAAGTGACGCCTGATCTTGAACTGGTTTCGCTGCCTGATCGCAACGCGGTGGTCCACGGCCATCAGAATCCCAGACAGCCGCATATGCAAGTGGCTCCCGTCTCTACAACTCTACAACTCCATTCCAATATGTTCAGTTCGCCGCAGTTCTGCACTGTAGTTCTGTAGTGATCAAATCCCTCCTGGCCTTTCCAATTCCAATTCGAACGCATATCCACAATTTGCGGGCCCTGCTGTGACCAAATTGCGTATCGAGTGATCATAAGATATCCAGAGTTTCGGGGTCCACCGAGGTCTACCACATGCAGTGTCATTACTCGATTGGCGCAGGAAATCATAAATTAAATTCGATTGTTTGACAAGGCTCGCGAAATGTTTCCATTTGAGCCATGAAAGTCGCTCCATTCCCCTTCGTTTACCTACACAGCTCATAATTGGTCATTTTACTATTTATTTAGTGATTCTTTAAAAAGATTATTTAAAATTTATAGAAAATATAAATCCCCTCTTAACTTAACAGCATACTCATTCATCAGACTAACTGCTTATTATTTTTCCAGTGCAGGATCGGATAACACGAGCTCTACAATTAGTACTACATGCAACTGCAACTGCATCTCCATCGTCCATCGGCCATCGTCATTGGACGCAGAGTCGGAGGATGGATCCAAAAACGGGCAAGTGACCAGCCAACAGTTTGTGCAGCGTTGGGCAATGCTCCCCCCAAAATTGGCGTGCAGCGGAAAAATGAGACAACGTGCTCCGAAAGAGCTCCAATATACTCTCCAAATTCCAGCTCCAGCTCCAGCTCTAGCTCTAGCTCTAGCTCCATGCAACACGCACATAATTCATAAATGTTGCCACAGCCATTGCCGCAGCTGGCGGGGATCTGCGGTATCTGCATCTGTGTCGGTATCCGCGGTGTCTCTCTAGGAGATTCATAGGCACGCACTTGGCTCCTCCATCCACCAAATGCCGTCCCCCCAACCTCGGATCGCTGCATTGGCCATCAACACCATTCGCCAAATGGCGTTCGTGTGTGGCAAGTGACACACGAGGCGCTGCAACACAGCTGGATGCGTTCTCCTCGCCGGCTCGTCGTATCTGGATCTCGGGACCTGGTGGTGCTGGTAGTGGATGTGGTGTGCCAACAATGCCTCCAAATGGGGGCCATCCATCAGAGCCCCTGGAGTCACGTTAGTAGAGTCTCATCTTTCTTGGCCGTCGGTTAGCCCAGATCCGGATAAGCGAAATCCCCATTAAATATATTAATTCAAAAATAAATCCCATAAATCCAGGACATCAGAGAACAGACACCTCTCGATAATGCAGTTAATTTTATTGCTTTTCGTTCAGTTTAGCTTAGTTAGACATTAGTTTAGCTACGCACTAGGCGACGTCGTTCGCTCGATCGTTACACTTTAAAACTTAATTTAATCACTAATAGCAGAATGGTGGTCCTTAGCTCTACAGTTTGATGGTTAGATCCACACGGGCCGCTGCTATGAGCGGATGCTCCCCAGCAGCGGTGTGCTCTCGGCAGCCTTTGAGGTAATCACGGTATGGCGGGAGCCGGATGCCCCTGAAGCACCAGCCGATGGAGCACCCGGTGGCTTTGGTGGCCACGTACTTGGTCCTGAACGTTCGTCCTCAGCTTCCTCGATGCGCGACTGGCGCGCCTGTCGCTTCTGTTGACTTAGCTCGTGCAGGTAGAGGGCGCTCAGGCACATGTCGGCCACTCCCACGTTGAGGGGAGTCCTGCCGACACGCTGCTCTAGGCCGCAGAGTCCGTAGAGCAGGGTATCCGACGGACCCTCTAGGCGTCCCTCCGCCCGACTTAGACGCAAGCGGCGCATGCTGTCCAGCGGTCCCACGCTGGCGGACAGATTCTGCTGCAACATCTGACGGAAGTCGCTGCCGGCGACGGGAAAGGCCCCGGAGGCAGGACCGAGGCCCAGGCCCGGGCGCAGCGACTGTGAGATCTCCAGCTGCTGGGGCGTCAGCTGGGCGCCCAGCACCGAGTTGGCAATGGAACAGTACTCCTCGCCAATAGTGCCGAACGAAATAAGGCTGTTGGTCAGGGGGTTGCCCTGAATGACGGAGGTCTTGGCCTCCACTAGCTCTCCTACGGCGTGCTCCCGAACTCCGCGGAGGAATTGCTTGGCCTCCTTCGGCATTTGCCACTCGGGATTGTTGAGGGTGAAGCGCACCAGCGACATTTCCGTCTTGCCGCCGGCCAAGCTCTGCTGCATCTGCTGTTGCGGCGGCTGACCTCCTGCCGGGCGTGTCATCTCCTCCAGTTCACTGGTCAGCTGCCAGTCCGGATTGCCGTGCTTGCGCACATCCATCTGGGCGAAGGAGCACACATTGCCCACACCACGCACCGAAACGGTAAACGTTCTGAAGAAGCGCACCAGCTCCATGGCCTTGGGCCGAAACACAAAGATGAGCACGAAGGGCGTCACGAACGGGCTGAAGATCTCGCTCAACAGGTAGCCGGCCTTGAACTGGAAGAAATTGCTGAACTCCTGGCGGACTCGAGCTGTGTGTGCCTGCTGTCGCCACTCCGACGGCAGGTAGTGTACGTGGGCCAGGATGGCGGTCATTAGCTGCTCCGGGCACCAAATGAGGTTCTCGTCAGGAATGAGGGCACGAGACACAACTCCGACGGCAGTGAGAACGGCGATGATTGTGAGGACGTGCTCCACCTGGAAGACATGCTCCTCGTATATTCCCAATCCAAGGATAAGTAGCAGCAAGCCGCCACTGATGAAGAGAAGGTTTCGGGCTATCACAGCGGCCAGGGGCGAGGAGAAGGAGCTGAGATAGCGGTCCGCGTACTCATAGGCTCTGTTCAACCTGGCGTCCAATTCGTGGTCCAGTTCGTTGAAGTGGCGCAAATAGAGACGTCCATAGTTAGACCAGGTTCGCAGTCCCAAGGCACTGGGCTCTTTCCTCAGAATATTCGCGTATGAGAAACTAAAATAGATGAGCTGCCAGATAAAAATCACAGGTGCCAGGAGCAGATTCAACAGCGCTACACCCAATATAAGCTTGGATAAACGCTGGGCTAGCTCCGTTTGATTACTCCTTACGGCAAATTCGTCCCTGAGCTGCCAGTTATTCTGGAACGGAGATCCCGGTCCACGGAACAAGATCAAGTCAATGTTGAAGAGCATGCCCCGGCTGAGAGAAACGACCTCGCCGATCAGGGGAATATGAAACCGGACTGGCAGCAGTTGCTTGTTCATCAGCGCTACCAGGTAGTTTTTGAAGCGCAGCACCCTGTGGTAGATGTCAAGCTCGGTGAGCGATTCCTTATCGATGCACATGTGCTGCTCGGCCTGGACACGCCGAATGCGCTGCTGCACCTCGTGCCATGTGAAGTTGTCCAAGTCGGCGTCGTCGATGTGCAGGGCAGTGTTGTAGAAACGCCTGATATCCGCAAACTGTGTGATGTGGTACACCATTTTCAGCAGACGAATTCCCAGGTATATGGCAGCTATGAAGAGGACCAGAAAGGTGAACCAACCCATTCTTTCCACGCACTCGCCCGTTGGTATGATGACATCGTCGAGGGTGGTTTTTGTGTGGTTCTTGGGTGGGACATCCCCGAAGAGAACGTCATGGCGGATGCAGTGCGACACAAATGTGAGGAGCCAGACCACGAAACCAAACTCGAGCACCTGCAGCACCTCATCCAGTACGATCACTCTGAAGCCGTGCTTTTGCTGGTATTGGTACATGCGCGAAAAGAACGAGTCCAAGTTCTCGATGTGATTCCATCGCGCTCGCCCCGTTTCTGGAACCATGTGGATCATTATGCCACTGTTGCGGGGCGTGTCCTCGCCCTCATGCTCCGTATCTTGCTCATGATCGAGCTCCTCCAGCTCGCGTGCTCGATCACCGAGGGGGTCTAAATGCGCAGCAGCTGTGGGTTCTTTTGCGTCTTGTGTTTTTGTTGTGGATGAGGGGTGCTCCAGGAAGGGACTGGCCGCCTCCTCCGCCAGGGAGCGGTAGTTAATGTTGGGACTAGACATTGCGCACCAGGCCCAAGGTCAACCGTCCGTACTGTCTTGCCTATTTTTATCGCCGTATAATATAGTTCACTGTGAAAATTCGCTTGCCTTTGTTGTTTGATTTTGCTGAACCAATCAGCTGATGTTTTTGCGGGGATGCCAACTCGCGTCTTTTCGATAACCTTGCAATCGACCTGCAACCGATTGGTAGTTCCGTTGCCACAAAAAGTGGTTAGTTCCAATCGCATTTTGTAAACAACTCCCACAGCATTGAATTTATTAGTTAAATAGTTAAAAGAAAGCAACAAAATGGGTAAAAGGCAACATCAGAAGGATAAAATGTAAGAGGCTCAAGGCAGACCATCGAATGCTTTTCTAAAAATCTTCTATTTCCAGGTACCTCACGTACACCGAATGGAGTGAATTGTACGGAGGAAAAAAAGTGGAATCCTTGGAAAATGACCATGTCAAGTTCAAGCGGCTGCCCTTCGAGCATTGCTGCATCACCATGGCCCCCTACGAGATGCCCTACTGCGATCTCCAGGGAAATGTCTTCGAGTACGAGGCCATTTTAAATTTCTTGAAGACCTTCAAAATAAATCCCATTACTGGCCAAAAAATGGACTCCAAGGCTCTTGTTAAGTTGAACTTTCACAAGAATGCCAATGATGAGTACCATTGTCCGGCTCTGTTCAAGCCGTTTAGCAAGAATTCCCATATCGTGGCCGTTGCCACCACGGGAAATGTGTATTGTTGGGAGGCCATTGAACAGCTTAACATTAAGACCAAAAACTGGAAGGATCTGGTGGACGATACACCCTTTCAGCGCAAGGACCTTATCACCATACAGGATCCGCAGCGACTGGAAAAGTTCGACATCTCAACCTTCCATCATATCCGCAAAAACCTGAGGGTGCTCACCGAAGAAGAGCAGCTGGAGCGAAAGGACCCGGCCAGTGGTCGCATTAAGACCATGAACCTGGAAACAAAAGAGACACTGGCGCAGCTGGAAAAGGACTACCAGCCAACAGAGGAGGAGGCTTCCACGTCCAAGCGCACAGCCGATAAGTTTAATGCAGCTCATTACTCCACTGGAGCTGTGGCCGCTAGTTTCACATCTACCGCCATGGTCCCAGTGTCCCAAATAGAAGCTGCAATCATAGATGACGATCTGGTGAAGTACGAAAGGGTCAAGAAAAAGGGCTACGTACGCCTGAACACAAACTTGGGACCTTTAAATCTGGAACTGTATTGCGATCAGACCCCGCGAGCATGTGACAATTTCATCAAACACTGCGCCAATGGCTACTACAACAATGTTATGTTCCACCGATCTATAAGGAACTTCATCGTAAGCTAATATACTAAATTGTAAAACATATAATTCTAACGATACTGTACGCAGGTTCAAGGAGGTGATCCCACGGGTAGCGGTTCGGGAGGTGAATCCATTTGGGGCAAGAAGTTCGAGGACGAGTTCAAGCCTAATCTTACACACACCGGTCGTGGAGTGCTCTCCATGGCAAACTCTGGACCGAACACCAATGGCTCTCAATTGTAAGTGAAAATTAATATTATTAGAAAATATTTTCTATATATATTACAATATTATTGCAGCTTTATCACTTATCGATCCTGCAAGCACCTTGACGGCAAACACACTATTTTCGGAAAACTGGTTGGTGGCTTGGACACCTTACAGAAGATGGAGAACATAGAAGTGGACAACAAGGACAGGCCCATTGAGGATATTATTATAGAGAGCTCCCAAGTGTTTGTGAATCCCTTTGCCGAAGCGGCCGAGCAACTGGCTAAAGAGCGGGAAGAGGAAGCAGCCAGCAAAGAGGAAACAGTCAAGAAAGCAGAACAGCAGAAGCGCCAAAAGGAGCCGTTGAAAGTCTACAGAGAAGGCGTTGGAAAGTACCTGAAACTGCAGCCCGCGACTAAGAAACCGGAGGTGCATGTAGCAACAGCACCAGCGGTTAAGAAAAAGAAACTAGCCAGCGGCTTTGGCGACTTTTCCAGCTGGTAAAACTAAACTTTAACAAAAAATATAAATCTTAAGAATATCATTTTTTATAAAAACAAGTTTATTGTCTGTTACTCAAGGATTAATCCCCATCGGTGCGTTCTCTATCCTGCCAGTTCTTTTTTAATTCCTGCAGCTTGTTCTGACGGCGTCTCCGCTCGGTGGATTTCCTCTGCTCTTGGGCCTTGATTTGTGCCGCTATAGAGTTCTCTCCATTTAAATGAGCGTCGAGCTTCTCGAGGAGCAGTTTTCGAGCCTCCACCCGGTTCTTAGATGCCAGTCTATGTGTGTGGCACTTGATGGTTATGTTGGTGGGCAGGTGGCGGAGAAACACACAGTTAGACGTCTTGTTGACCGCCTGGCCACCGGGCCCACTACCCCGTGTGAAGGTCTCTTCGATGTCCGACTCTTGGAGGGTTGGATACCGGGAGTAGTCAAGATGGCCAGTGGATTTACAACGAAGGCCGGGTGGTGGAAGCACCAGAAGACGCACCAGATTCCGAAGCATTCCTACAGAATGCGACCCTTCTTCAACAAAGTCTCTCCACGCTAAAGAAAACAAATATAAGATATTTTTCGAGGCTGTTATGAAATACGGAGCAGCTTCACCTTATAATTGAACTCAATCTCCGTCGGGTTTGTCAGACCCCGACTGTCTCGGAACTCGTATCTCACTCTGCCCAGAAAATAATTCTTGTCCGTCAGCTTTAAATGGTTTCCGTAACGAATTAAATGTTTGTATAAACGCAGAACTTGCTGGCGGGAAGGTTGAAACATTTTCACAGTTGGGTTTTGTTTTGCTCGTGGACTGTCAGTGCAGCCCATGTAAATATTTGACCAGTGTTGGAAACATGTCTACACCAATGCCCGCCAGGTGGCAGCACTGCCGCTAATCAAAACAGCAACAGATGGGTTGATAAGCATAGGTAATAAAAGGTAATCTCGTGGAGAACTCAATGATTTGATTAGATTAACCACCATAAAATAGGCTATAATCGGAAAGGGATTGCCCAAAAATGTATCATTTTTTGGCTATCTAACAAAAAACTGGTATGGTTTCAGGTAAGTAAAGTATTTTTGTTGTTTATTGACCATGTTACTCTTTCTTTAATGCATTAACATCGATTCCATCGTCTATGGGAACTTCACATAGCTGACTCAGCTCCAGCATCTCCTTCACCTGGTGGGCAATCTCCCGGTCCACAACTTCACCACCAGTGGTCATAGTGCGTTCGATAATTTCCTGCTCCGAGGGAGGATTTTTTATCATTTCCTCTATTGGAATGGGACTTGGTTCAACTAATGCGGCTAGGAAACTGGAAGTGATGGAGGTGCTGTATGGCAGGAAGCGCACGTATTCCTTTAAGAGTTCCAAGCGGCTGCAAGATTAAAAGGTTATATAATTTATTAAAAATCAAAGTAAAGCACTAAGTCTCTATTACAAAAAAAATAAAAATTGTTTTGAAATGATCTAAAACCTGTTACCTTAAAGACTCTGGAACCTCATCATGGGCTTCACGCCTGTAGCTGTCGTAGAGCGCAGAAACGTATTCATCGAAGATGGCATCAAAGTTTGGATACCGCACATCGGCGTACAGGGCTATGGCCAGGAAAACGGAGAGATCTATCATGGGCGAGGATACGCGCAGGGTCTGGTAGTCAAACATCATGATCTCCAGCGGTTCATCCTTATCGTTGTATTTGTAGGCTACATTATTTCTCACATAGTCGCCGTGACAGAGAGTGGCAAGGGGTTCCCTTGGGGCCACGCGTTGCTTTCCATAATTGAAGTAGTCGGTGACCAGCGCACAGAACTTTTTAACAAACTCTTTTTCGATTTGAGGCTGATATGTTTCTGTGGCCTTTTCTACACGCTTGAGGGATATCTTTAGAGACAGGTCCCACTCAGGATTCATATTCTCGGTGGAAAATCGAGATTCCTTAAGCCCACCTGTCAGCTGGTCAAACTTTTCCGGATTCTTGTGTTTCAAGGCATAGAAAAAGCCATGGAAATGACCCAAATGTGTAGCCGCAACAATGGCATGTTCCAGGGAGAGACCCACCCGATCCTTGGTCACTCGCCATCCGTCCACAGCAAAGTTTTCGAGGATAACCACCGCCGAATACTGGTTAAGCTCACTGTAGAAGTACCTTGGGGCCGGGAACTTGCCTCCGGAAGCTTTTTGGATTTCTGGTAAAATTTCGGTGTAAAAGTTGATTTCATTCGTGAAGAGCTGCTCAAACTGAATGCTCTCGTAGACATCTGGCGGCATAGGAGGGGTTTTCTGTTGAAGAAAAAATAAAGTCATTCTTAACTGTGTTTTCCCATATTATATGCCTCCAAAAACATATTCTACCTCATCGTTAGTTGCATGTTAGTTATCGGAGTGATTTGGAAAAAGGTTAAACCTTATCAAATCGAAAAAGTACTTCGATAAGGTAGCAACTACCACCGGAGTACCCAATTTCATTATCAGTCTAAACATTTCATAGTAATATTCTGTAGGAGAGCCATTGAACCGGCTACTTGTGACGAAATTATCTTTGTTTTCGTTACGATAACAATAAAAATATTCGAATATATCTTGAAAAGCTTACTGGCTTTTTCACAACGAGCTTTCAATTTCAATAGTATAAACAATTACTGAAATTTACAAAACTATTAACTTTGTGCTCTGTAGTATAAAATTACCCTACCTTAACGACGAATTTCCGTTGATATTTTACACCATCATATTCAAAGTTAACTATGGCCCGGTAGCAGAAAGTGATCATAAAGGCCTCAGTATGTCCAATAACGTCGATTTCAATGTCTCCCACTTTGAAAGTCTCCTCCTTTGCATCAGCGTAGTTATCCACCAGTCTTCCGCTTTTTAGAATCTTCTGTAAAATCCCATCACGTAGCCACTGGGTCTCCGCCTCTATTTGCGCCATACTGTCTGTGGGAAAAACGAAGTGATTTCGTTCG
Organism: Drosophila bipectinata; assembly: GCF_030179905.1. NCBI lineage: Eukaryota > Metazoa > Arthropoda > Insecta > Diptera > Drosophilidae > Drosophila > Drosophila bipectinata. The sequence continues at coordinate 15,527,993 of NC_091737.1, forward strand.
TTTTTGAAAACTATAAACAATACTTACACTGTGGCGGACCTTTTTATAAGACCCGAGAGCTTTGGACCCCAACGAGCTTTGAGAGATTGGACCCCAACGTGCTCAGAGATGGAATTGCAGCCGATCGTAAAAGAGCGATATAAAAACTTACTCGGTAATTAAGAGAAAGAAAAGTTTTTAATTAGGTTTCTTTTTAAGGGAAAAGTATTTAAAAATTAAGGCAAGAAAAACATTAAAACATGAACTTAACCTATTAACCTTTAGAAACAAAAGTATTTTTATTTCTTGGTAATTTTAGTTATATCGATGCCATCATCAATGGAAACCCCACACTTTTGGCTGAGCTCCAGCATCTCCTTTATCTGGTGGGCTATTTCTCGATCCACTACTTCTCCGCCCGCGCTTAAACTGCGTTCGATGACATCTTTCTCTGGGCGGGAATAATGCTTCTCATCCCCAGTAAGGATCAAAGGATCAACCATATCCAGAAGGAAATACGAAACAATAGCGACACTGTAAGGCATGAATCGGACATATTCTTTTAAGAGCTCAGATCGGCTAAAATATAAAAAGAAAATGTATTATTGAATAGCATTAGATAGATTTCTGGTTTCACTAACCTTAAGAACTGGGGAACCTCTTGATTGGTCCCGTTCCTATATGTCCGGTGCAGAGCCGAGCAATATTCGTCGAAAAGGGCTTCAAAGTTGGGATATCGCACATCGGCGTAAAGGGACAAAGATAGGAAAAGGGTGAGATCTATCATGGGAGAAGATACCCGCATTGTTTGATAGTCGAACATCATGATATCCTGAGGCACCTCCTGGTCGTTGTACTTGTAGGCCACATTGTTTCTCAGGTAGTCTCCATGGCAGAGCGTGGCCAGAGGTTCTCTGGGTGCCACTAGATGCCTGCCGTACCTATAATAATCCGACAACAGGAGCTGGAACTTCTGCATAAGCTCCTTGTCGACTTGGGGTTGGTAGGTAGCCACCGCTTTGACAGCTCGCTGGACTCCCATTTTGGCAACCAGAGCCCATGTAGGATGAATTTCGTCAGCAGAATACCGGGATTCCCTCAGTCCAGCAGATAGCTTGGCAAACTTTTCCGGATCTTGATGCTTAATGACGTATGAATAACCATGGAATTTACCCAAGGAGGAGGCAGCAATCGTGGCATGTTCCAGACTCAGACCCACCCGCTCCTTGGCGAGGCGCCATCCCTGTTCCGCGAAATTCTCGAAAATAGCCACCGCCGAAAGTGGTTTCAGTTCACTATAGAAATATTTTGAGGCTGGGAACTCTCCATTGGCTAACTTCTGTATCTCCGGCAGAATTTCCGTATAGAAATAGATCTCATTGCTGAACAGATTTTCGAACTGAAGTGCATCATAATCTTCTGCTGCCATCGCATGGGTTTTCTTTAAAAAAAAATGAGAATTCAGGTTAGTAGCTTCATTCAGTAAAACCGCAATCCCCTCATAAGTACTGCTCCCAAACACGTCTATTATCTTTTTTATATTGTTTTACAGCTTAAAGATATATCTACATAAGTATACAATTCGAGGGCTTATCTGTTTCGTGACCAGACTGCCTTTATAAAATAAACTCTGCAGAATTACTCTCGGTAATGAAATTTTAAATAAAACTGTAATGAAAACTCCTCTACCTTGACGACCATTTTCCTCTGAAATTTCTTTCCATCGTAATCAAAATTAATGGTGGTTCGGTAACAGAATGTCTGCATGTAAGCCTCATCAATGCCAATTACATCGATTTCTATATCTCCGACGTGAAAAGTATAAGCCTTGGATTCATTATAGTTTTCCAAAAGGCGCCCGCTCTTCAGAATTTGTGGCAAAATCTCAGAACGTAACCACTCTGTTTCTTTCTCGATCTGCGACATTGTCTCCGTATCTTTAAAAGACGATAAAATGAACCGCACTGTCTGGACTCTGGCAGAAAACTGAAAGATCTCAGTGGATGCTGAGCGTTTTGTAGACGTATCTTTTCGAGATAAGACATAATTATCTTAAATATTGCGAGGCTTCTTTCGAATAATCTTTGAAACGTGAAAGCAATATATTTTATTCCAACATAACCACATTATCTCCATGGATTTGTTGTCAAAATTTGGAGTTTTAAGACAGTTGGTAGCTCACCGTTGCGGATTTACTTTGCACTATGTCAGGTACGCTGAATTGGAATTTGCTGAAAATGACTGGGTCAACGACCAGGGCAAACACATATGTCCGGAAGTACACGGCAGGCTCGGTGCGCAGCGGCGTGCTACAGAACATTCAAAATGTATCCAAGGCTTACATGCCGACCAGGAGTCCTCCAGATAACCCCAGCATTGATGAATCGCCGTCGTCTTCCAGCACAATTCATCGAAAGAGCCTGAAATTCCGAAATAAGCGCACCAAGAAGAAAGTTCCCTCGGCACAGGCGGAAGTTTCATTCCCAGGAAGAAAGGAAGTCCCAACTCCAGTTCAGGACTCGAAGTACATGCGTGAGTTCTTCGATGTGGTTCGTCAGCGTCATCTCAAGAGTTACTATCAGCACATGCAATTGTCGCAGCCACTTTCGAAGGAAAGTACCCTAAGTCGTGTGTGCCTTAAATGTGGTCTCCAGAAGCGCACCAAAAAGGATCCCTCCCAGAATGTTTACTGCACGGGAGCGGAGAGCATGCGTCAGAGCCTGAGGGAAAGCGACCCGAATAAGGACAGGGATCTCACTTGGTTGTGGAGCTCCACTGCCGCATACCCGCACTTATTATTGAAGTGCGGGAACGACAGTGTTGGCTTCAGAGACAAGTGGTCTCTTCCCTTATTTATGTCGCAAAAGCTTAAAGAGAAAGAAGGTCCGCTTTCTAGGGTTAGATGGTATTAACAATCATTATAATCGGGTAAATCGGGTTAATAAAACTAATTAAATTCCACCTTTTAGTTGGAGTTTTTTAAAAAAATGTATTTGATAAGCAAGCCAAGTGTTTGCCTTTACCTGGTTGAAGTTTTCGTTGCCTTACTAGTCTCAGTTTCAGTTTGGAATCCATCACATTCGTACACGGGGCTGTCATCCGGTCGTAGTTTGAGTTCCAGCTCCAGCAAAATGTTCTCCGATCCGCCACAAGAGGCAAAGGCCACCCAGACGGAGGCACAGCCAGACCCCTTGCCCGTCTGCACCCCGCTCTTGATGGTGGACGAGGACGGGCGCAAAAGGTACTGCTACCACGGCGGCAAGTGCAAGTGCAACCAGTGCGCAAAAATCCGGGCGGAGCAGAACCAGAAGTTGGACCAAGAATTGCTCTCCTACCTCCCACCTTCGCGTTTTAAGCTTGAGGTTCCGATCCGGTACGCCAAGCCGAAGCAGTACCGCCTTGAGGCGCGACGAGCTGTACCGGAGCTGGCCAAGGAGCTACGCGAGGATCACGAACGGCTGAGAGAGATGTACCCCACATACTACCTGCCGGACAGATACTTCAGCAAAAACGCCTTCAAGGTACCTGGGCCGCAGCACAAGGACACCCAGACAGATATCCCGATTGGTCGCTACGGAATCGATGGATGTCCTTGTGCGAATAAGAATCTCTGTTACGATCTTTAGTCTTGGCGCCATAGTTGGGTAGAATAAACGAATGCCGTGTTTGAAAAGATCTGATCTGTTTTCTTTTTATTATTGACTTATTTTATAGATAGATATGTTCAATAGGTGTATTCATTTGACAGATATATTTCCTTCTATCTGGGTCTAGTTAGTTTCTGACAACCAAATCAACCTGAAATGAATAGCATTTCTTGTCACTAAATTCACATAAAACAATAAAAATTCTAGGACTTCCCTCTCTAAAACATTTAATTAAAAACCATGCTGCGTAGTCTAAACGTAAAACCGCTCCTGTTGGCCAAGATGACCGAAGGATTCTTCCGCCACTATATGGACGCTAATATTTTTAGTATAAATTCGAACTTTGTGAAGGGTAGCCTCCGGACGGAACCTGTTAACCTGATGCCGGCAACCAAATATGGCGGCATTGACACGGTAACCCTGCTAACGGGAACAACCCTACTTGGCCAACAAGGCTCCAAATATGTCACCGCAATGCTGCAGAGTTCCAAGGTGCCAGTTGAAGTGCAGGTCATTGATCCGTATCAAACCGACGACTTCTACAATTCGGTGTTAAGGAACCGATCGGCCGTGCACGTCGATGCCGTGGTAGATGCCGAGGCCAAGAAGAGGTCTATGAAAATGTCCAACGATCTGGACCTGTACCTGTTCAAGTGCCGAATGCAAAGCTTTCCCGGCTTTAATTACCGTTTCCCGGATGTTAACATTAATATCATTGCTCAGAACAACTTGGGCATCTACTCGGATCTAGAGTACTCCCCAGTAAAGGGGGTGGTGGAGGCCATTTCCGTGGGCACCAAGGAAAAAAATGAAAAGTACCTGAGAAAGGCCTTCGATACAGCCGTCGCAGCCGGACGGAAACGGGTAACATTGATTCACAAGAAAACAGAGTGGCCACTGACGGATGGATCCATGGTAAAAGCTGCAAAGAAGATTCACAAGGATTACAAGGATTGCTTGGAACTGGAGCTATTGAACGTGGAGGACTGTATCGGAAAGCTCGTAACCCATCCCCAGGAGTTCGATTGTATCTTTTCAAGTGACCGCTATGCTACTATGATAGCCACAATTTGTGCCGGTGTCTGTGGCGGAGCCAATCTCTTCAGCTCCGTGGAAATGGGCGACTTCCACGCCGTGTTCAAGCCACTGCAGGTGAAACTCTCACTGACAAACTACCCGATCCTTAGTCCGTACGGGATCGTCAACGCCATTGTGGATCTGTTCAATCATCTGGGTTACGCAGATTGCGCCAAAGAACTTTGTGGCCAGATGGTGCGCACTATGGAGTCTGGCATTAAAACAAAGGAGTTCGGTGGCAAGGACTCCGGCGAGTACGTCATCTGCAACATCATCAATAGGCTACGCTGTCAGCGAAACATGAATTAGATTACGGTTACGTTAATGGGGAAATAAATTTAAGTTTTGAAGTTCTAACAAGCCCATCCCATCTATAAGCGAAGTTTGCTGCACCATTCTTTAAATTTATATTTTACCATGATTAGCAAATAAAAATGAAGTGGAATTTACTTAATAAGATTTATTGAGGTTTGGACCATCGATTCTCTAAAAGACACAAAATTCACAAGCTTTAAAGAAACTGATTACTTCCGATCACTGATCCTCATCATCACATGTAATTTCCAGAGTACAGCCTTCTTCAACGTTTTTCCTGATCCATCATGGGACATTAAATTTCACATATACGTCGAATAATTAACAAATATCTTAACAAATTTTAAGTAACTGGTTACGAGTGAACATTTTTGGATCAAAAGTTCCGACGCTTAAGAGAGCTCTTGAGCTGAGGAGTTTAAATATAAATATTATTATAAATAAATAACCAGCCAACCCTGTTTTTCTGAAGAAATCATCTTGGGGCCAACAACTAATCCTCCAATACTAAAATAATCTTTCAGAAAAACAAGGTTATAAAATATGAAGGTTTAATTTTGGTTTCACAGAGTCAATGATGTCCTAAATCCCACCTGTTCCTCCTCCGTACGCAACTTGCTCTCGATCATCTTCATCTTCCAGTTGTCTGTGTAAGTCACCAGTTCCACCATCATCTTGAAAGACACGCTCTTCTTGGGCTTGATTCTCTTCTCCAGAGATTTTTTCTTTTGGTTTGGATACTTCATATAATCGTAATCGATAGCCTCAATTGGAGAATCGGCTACATTGGATACTTCTTTGTCTGGGATGGTTGCAGTCTCCCCCAGGTCCTTGCCCTCCAGATTCAAGGGCTTAGATCGCTGCTTTTTAAGGTTGTCCATGGTGGTGAGTGAGGAAAAATTTGGTGGGATTTTTTTGGACCTATCAAAAATATGAAAAGTTTATTTCTGAGTTCTGGGGCAAATTCAGATTTGAACTGCCTACTGTGGCTATTGTAATAAACATGATATCCTCCCATTTGCACGTACAATTTGAATAAATTGTGGCCAACACGCCGCCAGTTGTAAACAACTACATAAATACAGGATGTTGTCTATATGGGTTCGAGGTGGAGGCAATAAAATGTCTGGCCAGAAGCATAGCATATTTTCCGGCGCCGAAACAAAAGCCACAACATGGTCACAATTGCCATGTTTTTGTATCTGTACTGGGCCGTAAGCCCATGTCGATACTATATCATGCAAATGGCCCCCATACCCCTTTCTTTCTCGCCTCGTCCCTGGCTAATAAGTACGATAAACGACTCCGCAACACAAACAAAAATAAACGAATGGAGCTGTGTAAACAAAGCGCAAATCCTTGCCGTGGGCAAATCTTGAGTTATGGCTCAATTCCAGAACCAGAACCAGGACCAGGACCAGGACCAGGACCCGGCCCAGGACAACGACCAGAAAAAGACAACAAGACACCGAGGAGCGTTTACACATACACGTCGTAATTTATTTGCCACTAGAAAAGTTTCGTTTATTAAATTTTAGTCTCTCAGAATTGCAGGCGGGGGGATACAGAACTTATTTTTGGGGGCGATGGGCGGTGTTGGGTGTGCGGGTGTTTCAATCAAGTAACCAAGTTAAACGATTCCATTGAACTCAAAGTTCACATAAATATATTTTCAGCCATCCAGCCAAGGCCCCCCGCCTAGCAGCACTCGTAGTTCCGGGGTCATTGCTCCAGTTCGTTGGTCGGGCCGTTGGTCAGTTTGGCCCTCAAAGATCCGCAGACCATCATGCAGGTGAGCAGCGAGAGCTCCAGGACACGGCACATGCAGAAGGCCACCACATCCATCAGATGCTCCGCGACTCCCAAGTACAGACACATGCGTTTAATGGTGTTTATATCGTTTTCTAAATCGTTTTAAGCTCCTGATAAGCTCTGTTTTTTTTATACTGATAAGAGACTATCTTCCTTTATTACGCGCCCAATGTTTATTTGACTTTAACACTTTTCGAAATGATAACACTCCGTTTGTTGGCGTCCTGTTATATTCAATCCTGTTGCTGTTCCATCGCACGAAGGTCCTTTTCGTCCTCGTCTCGCTTTTCTCTACAAAACGAAACGATTGCCACAACAAGTGCAAGCGAGACCCATTTACTCGAAGTGGAAGGGGGACGATAGTAGGTGCCAGGTTGGGGCAGAAGGAGATGGGATACTTGCCAGTGGTTACGGTACATGCGCAAACAGGTTCCCTTTCACACTGCTCTCGCACGGAAGGATAACAGGGCCAAAATAAAGGAAAGTGATAACTGGCGCTCTGGATTTTATTAAAAGAGCAAAGTTTAAAAAATAAATAGTATTAGAATTTAATTAAACAATTAAATTTGCTTTAAAAAAATAAGAAAGTATTCAAAAGCTAATTCTCTTAATACAAAAATCAAATGATTCTTCAGTTACTACGTTTTAATATAAAAAGTTATAAAACAGGATAATAGATTTCATAAAGATAAAGTTTAATTACACTTCCATTAAATAAAATAAATTTTATAGAAATGCAATACCTTAATGTCTTTCATTGCCTTCTGATTCTGGCTACTGGCTAGACGACAAATGTCGTGTGTCGGCAAAGGATTCCTCTACCTTTCGGGACGAAAGGACCACCACTTATAGCCGAGAACCCTGACCATATGCTGACTCCTGACCGAAGTTGGCTTGGTGCAACATATGGTCACTAGACACGAGCCAGAATGCAGCAAGTTAATTGATGGCCCAGACCATCCAGTGCAGTAGCTCATCCTCCCTACCCTCCAGTGCGCTCCCTTTCTTTCCTTCCCTCTCTCTTCCTCGTGTGCTCTTGAGCGTGAAAGTCACAAATTACAAAAAAAAAAAAAAAAAAAAAAGTGGAGAGCAGAAGATCACATGCCATGATAGCACCAATTTGGCAAGCTATGACGCGTGCCCCGAAGTGCGAGCAGGCCGGCAAGCGACGTGCGAACAGTCCACAGCGTGTGGTCGTGAAAAAGACAGAGAAGGAGATAACAAAAGGACGAGCACACTTCTAACCCCTAAAAGTAACCCCTGCTCCCACTTTCCAAGATCCTTCGGTTGGGATATGGTAATAACTGCGAGGATCCCGGGGGTCATTTGCGGGCCATTTACACAAACTTGGTCAGCGCGGCGGTAAAAATATTTGTAGAACGCATCCCGCGGGGGTTGTAGCGTTTTGCCATCGTAGCCGTAGCCTCTGCCGCCGCCTCCAACTCCGATCGGTTCAGTTGCAGTTAAACTTTCAAGCCGCACGGTATTGCTGCCATGAGCTACTACTACTCATCTGCGTCCGAGGAGGACTGCAGCTCCCAGTACTTGGGCAGTCCGAACTACAATTTAGCTTCGTTGCCAGGACCATCGCAGGATTACGGCCCATCGGCCTTCCTCTCGCCCGACTGGACATTCCTGGATGCTTCCGTGGGGAATGGTTTGGAGCTACCTCCCGCATCCTCCGCTTCTGTAGCTTCCTTGGAGAATCAATCGCCAAGTGAAAATACCAACCTTATAAGCCGCAAGCGCCGCAGCGATAGCTCTATAGGATCGGATATCCCGAAAAGTAGTCCAGTTGGCCAGAATACTGTCCTAAGTCCCACCGTCCAAAAGCGAAGACGCCAGGCGGCCAATGCCCGGGAAAGGAAGCGAATGAATGGACTGAACGAGGCGTTCGACCGCCTGAGGGAGGTGGTGCCCGCCCCCTCCATAGACCAGAAACTATCCAAGTTCGAGACTCTCCAGATGGCCCAGTCCTATATCCTGGCACTGTGCGATCTCCTCCAGAATGGTGATGTGGAGGTAGACGCAGCTGCCTATACGATTTTCGGTGATGGTGATGGAAGTTTTGGATTAAACGGAACCCCCTTGTCATAGTTGGATTCTCAAGTATAATTAAGTTTTGTGATTTTCATCTTACTGTAGAATAGTTTAATAATAACGATGAATAAAGTTAAAAAATTAAGATTTATAACGATTGTATTTAAAATTAAAATATGAAAGAATCTAATAGGCACAAAAATTCTGAAAGATGATCGGAGATGATCTTCTTGGACTCCGAAGATAACCTAAGTATTCTTTTTCCAAATTCGAAACCCCTTCCCAAACATTTAAGATTCAATTGAACCTAGTTGGCTATGGTTCAGTGGACCTGAAATCGATCGTAAATTAATTACTGAAAAGTTCATTGATAGCAGAATGTCAAAATTGGGAAAACCCCCACCCTAAAGCACGAGCCCACCCCATACTGATACTGCCACTGCGTGGGCTACAGAGCGTAACGTCCCTAGAGTCCTGGAATAAAACTCCTCACAATTGAATAAAAGGCAGCTGAGTCCTGAGGCTTCGGTTGGTTGCTGTTACTTTATATGAATCGTTGGCCATGGCCGGGAAGTATGTGTTAAGACATAACAGCTATGGATTTATCACCGAAGGACTGTTCGCTTGGGCTTGGCGGGCGGCTTAGGCGCCTTTTTGGCCAGGGGTTTTGGGGCCGGATGGACTACGATGTCGGGTACTTTAATGTGTTGTTCCACCGCTTCCTTATCAAAAGAGTATCTCGAGGGTCGGAAGTCTGCCACAGGAGGATGCAGGAAAACTATTGGTTGGTCAAGGTTCTCCATATCACCTTTGGGGGTCCGGTTCTCTTCAATGCCCTTCGTATTGACCTTTTGTGATGGTTTTCTAGCCTTGGATGTCATCGGTTTCGTTGCAACTTTTCGGCGCATCTTTCGTGAAATGGGAATGGATTTCTTGGGATCCGTCACCTCCGAGGGAATGTGGCTTTTGTTTACTTCAATTGCGTCCAATATGGGATTGCACTCCGCCTGTTTGCGTCTCTCAGACTGTTGTGTTTCTTGGGATTGGTTCGTGGACTCCGGATGGGCCCAGGACACGCTCTGGAAGCCGGAACTCTGCCGAGGGCAGTAGCGCCGGTCTTTGGCAGAACTGTGTCCTGGGACCTCCCCGAGGCCTTCGAGACCCCCAATCGCCTCCATCGGCATGAGGATGAGGTACTGATTGGCACTACCGTCGTCCTGTAATTTGCAAATGTAATATTGTGCCGAATTTATGTCAAAGAGAAACTTGCAATTGTCAGAGTCCTTGGTATATTCCTGCTTCCTTGTGGTTGGCCGCCGGTTGCCTAGCGGGGTCATGTGCTTGCTCTGAGGATTGGAGTGGCTGGAAACTTGAGTTCGTCGCTTGATCGGCTCCACCATTTGGGATTTTGGAGTAACCGATCCACGACGATTGGGACTTGGCTTAGAAGGTTTAGCAAAAGACGTTGATGCTCCATTATTGTTATGTGTGGGCTTTTTCTTTACAGGTATGGGATTTCTGGCGGAGTCCTGTGAGGATGTTTTTAGTCCCTGTACCTGTTCCTTGAGACTAAACGTGGTCATGTCGTGAACGGGGAATTTCTGGACAACTTCAAACTGCTTATTGTTGATGCTGATTGGGGCAAGTATGGTGATACCAAGGGGAACATTTCGTTTGACTTTTGAAAGAAAAGGACTCTTCGATGAAACCAAACCATTTCCAGCCGAAGATCGCGTAACCCTGACCCCATCTGCTTCTGGATCATCCGCTTTCATTTTCTCATCGGAGTCAGAATGGCATTCGCATACATTTTCTTCAGTTTCCTGGGGCTTTTTATCGTCATCAGTCGACTGCTGGTCTTTTGTTTCATCTGTTGGTGGATTTTTGGTGGTTTTTTGATTTTGATCGTCTTTACCTTTTTGATCCCTAGCATTTCTCTGATAAAGTTCTTCATCACTGCAAAGACAGTCATATTCAGAAAGGTACGGAGATGTTTCTGTTACGTTCATTTCCTTTGGCGGGGCTGGCTTTGGATTCCTATTTCTATCATATGCTTCTTCATTTTCATCATAACCGTTATCAAAATCGTCCCTTTTACTCCGATTGTCATATCTCGGTGCGTCCGATCTTTGGGACCGACCATTGCTCTTTCTCCTGGACGAGGTGGCTGGGGCTTCTTCAATGCATCTACAATCGTCTAAATTTCTCTTTTTTCTCGTGTCCCTTTCAGTATAATTACCTCTGTCATCATCGGAGTAATAGTCGTCATCATATACATCTTCATCTGGGTTAGCTAAATGGTAATTTAAAAATCCTCTTCCTGATCGATCCCCACCCTTGGATGAGTCGTTCTGATACCTTTCTTCAGATTCCTCATCATAAATCGGGTTTCTATATCTTTCTGACCTTTCTTCCCTGAGTTTCTCCTCCCAATCACAGTCACAGTCGTCATTATTGGAACTTTTAGAGCTCGGAGATGCTTTTTTTCTTTTCTCTACAGACCTAGTTCTGGGTTGGTAGCGTGGGCTCTTTGGAGGTGAATTATTTCTAGATTTTTTAGTATAATTCCTTTCGTTGTCACTTAGGATCTTCTCGGATTCGTTAAACTTTCTTCTCGGGTTCCTTCCTTCTCTTTCGTTCAGTTTTGATGAATCCTTTCTTTTGTACTTACAAGTATCATCAGAGCAAAAGTCTTCATCCGCATCCCGATCGTTCTTGGATCTTGTCTTATAATTCTTCTCGTTGTCACTTAGAATCTTCTCGGATTCGGTAGACTTTCTTCTCGTTTCTTCTGTTTCGTTCTTTTTTGATGAATCCTTTTGGTTGTACTTACATGTTCCATCAGAGCAAAAGTCTTCATCCGCATCCCGATCATTCTTGGACCTTGCCTTATAATTCTTCTCGTTGTCACTTAGTATCTTCTCGGATTCGGTAGACCTTCTTCTCGTGTTTCTTTCTTCTGTTTCGTTCAGTTTTGATGAATCCTTTCTTTTGTACTCACAAGTTTCATCAGAGCAAAAGTCTTCATCCGCATTCCGATTATTTTTGTATCCTCTGGTATAATTCTTCTCGGTGTCACTAAGAATCTTCTCGGATTCGGTAGAATTTCTTCTCGTTTCTTCTGTTTCGTTCTTTTTTGATGAATCCTTTTGGTTGTACTTACATGTTTCATCAGAGCAAAAGTCTTCATCCGCATCCCCATTATTTTTGTATCTTCTGGTATAATTCTTCTCGTTGTCACTTAGAATCTTCTCGGATTCGGTATACTTTCTCCTCTTTTTCCGTTCTTCAGTTTCATTCTGTTTTGATGAATCCTTTTTTTTGTATCTGCATGTTTTGTCAGTGCAAAAGTTTTCATCCGCGTCCCGATTAGTAATACGACCTTTTTGAGGTCTTTTCTTAGAATAATTCTTATTTCGATCGTCTTCTTCAGGAAGTATAGCTTCAGTATCAGCATTCCGGTTAGTAGGATTTTTTCGTGATCTTGAAGGACGACGACCATTTGAATAACTCTTCTCTTCGTCATCTCTATAAAGGCATGTGTCTCTAGTGCAGTTTTCATCATTCGTCCGTCTATTAGTTCTACGATCCTTATTTTGTCTTGAAGGGAGGGGTTCATCAGAATAATCCACATTTTCTTCTTCTCTGTAAGGACATTTATCGTTGGTGCAATCGTTGCATTCAAACTGCCGTCTAGTTCTGCGATCCTCTTGGGGTCTATAATGTCGGCGTTCATTTCTATAATTCCTATTTTGATCTTCAACATTAAACGATTCTCGGTAATGTCTCCGTCCATCACCTCCTCTTAAGTAAGAAATACTTTTCAGTCTTGGACACGTTTTATTATTGCATCCAGGGACCTCTGTGTTATTATTTCGATAATTTCTTTGTCGGTTTCTAGCTCCCATATTTGGACAGGTTTCATCGACGCAGTTGTCTTCGTAACGATTGGACGATCCATTTGTTTTTTCATCAAAGGATCTCCTCCTGGAATTAAGATTCTCCTCTTGATCTTCATAATTGCTTTTAGATCTCCCAATTTGTTTCTCCTCCATTGTATCAGAATCATCCTTAGATCTTGGCATTTTATTTGATTTCTTCACTGGTTGTTCATTGTCAGATTCATAGTCAGGTTGCTCTGGACCTTTTGATTTGGAACTTACGCTTCTGTTCGCTTCTTGGTAGCTCCGATCATCTAGAGCTCTTGTCTTGGGTTGAGGTTGGTCATTATCAGATTCATCATTATTAGGCAGAGGAACTTCTGGACCTTTTGACCTTATTTTTGGTTCAGGTTTTTCATTCTCAGACCCATATTCAGGCGGCGCAGGAACTTCGGGCCCTTTCGATGTGGAACTTATGCTTCCTCGATGCCTGTCCTGGTAAATACTATCTTCTGGACCTCTTGATCTGGAACTCATGTTTTCTCTGTTCTGTTCCTGGTAGCTTCGATCGTCTTGAGGCCTGGTCTTGGCTCGTGGTTTTTCATTCTCAGCTTCATAGCCAGGCGGCAGAGGTACTTCGGGACCTTTTGATCTGGAACTTACGATTCCTCGTTGCTCGTCCTGATAATCACGATCGTCCAGACCTTTGGATCTGGAACTAATGTTTTCTCCGTTCCATTCCTGGTTTTTACGGTCGGCTGATGGCATAGGCTTTCTGTCTTCTCGGTAGTCGCCATTGCGTCTGTATTTGGGACAGGATTCAGGACACTTCCCAAATTGCGAAACGTCTGTGGACAATGGATAAGCTTTAAACTTTTGATCCTGGACGTAATTTTCATTTAAGGGCTGCTGTTGAATTTGTTGATTTTCTGGATTCTCATGGCTTGGTACATCCCCTCTTATTCTCCGCCTTTGATTCGAATAATTTGAATTCATTGAACTTTCATCATTGCGATCTATTTTCTGGCGAGGACGATCTTCATATCCAATACGGCAATCTCTACCTTCTCGACAAGCAGCTTCATTACAGAAGTTTTCTTCGAGAAATGGATCCAGTGCGACATCGCGCTGGCTTCTTACTGAAGGTTCTTCATTATTCCCTCTGGAATATGGACGACCTCTACTTCTTTCATCAGAGGATTCTCCAACGTCTGCTCGCTGCCGACCATCTAGGGACTTGTCCTCTTGTTCCGGCATATTATTTTCCCGGGGTAGCTCCTCTAGATTATTTGATGGTATTTTTTGATTGACGACGCCACCGGATTCTTCCGAATACACATTTCGATTATCCGGCGCTCCTCTGTTGGAGGAAAAAGGGCCATTACAAACGGTATCACATGCTAGCTCTGACCGATCATCATTACTCCGCCGATACACAGGACACGTTGACCAGCAGGATTTATTTTGCCTTTTGCACGATTCACACATACCTGTATCCTGTGGCCACATCTCCGTGGAGTAGCAGTACACATGAGCTTGTGGCTCGGCAGTGGATGGATCAAAATTGGTTAGAAACGGACAGGGCACACCCATTTCTCCGTACTGATCTATTTGTGCGGTGGTATCCGGCATTGCTGGGAGGGGATAGCTCGTGGGCCCCTCTTCGTACTGGTTCTGTTGGTAGTAACTGGGCGGTTGATGGGGTTGTTGGCGGAAGCTGTTACACTGGCAATCGCAGGGAAAGCTTGAATAATTCTTTTGCTCGATGTTATAGCGATCCGGAACTTCCATTTGATCATCGTTATAGCGCTCCGTAACTTGCATTGGTGGATTCTCACTGGGTGGAGTCTGGGGCTGTGGGTTTGGCTGATTTTCTTGGAAACGTCCGGGATCCTGTTGGGGCGAATTATTGTTATAGAGCTCTGAATGAACTGCACATTGGCAATTAATGGCCTGGGACTGCCGGCATCGGCAATCCTTTAGCAACATTACATTCAACTCATCTTCGCCAGACTGGTAACGGAAATTCCGATTACAGGATCCTCTGCCGGAATTCTGACTCGGAGAGGAGCATTTATTTTGATTGGATTGCTTGGCCAGTTGAGCTTGCAGACGCCGGCATATTGCCTCATTATTGCGTTCCCAACTGCTACTGCAACATTCCTTTAGGCCGTGATCCGATACCACATAACGATATCGAGGCGTAACTTTTGGACGCCTTTGACCACAAAGATGTGGACTTGGCCAGTCGTCCGAGCCGTTATCCATGTCTACATAGGTACTTTCACTGCATACAGAATCACAGGAACTTTCTTGATATCTAGGACCTTGTGATTGAGGTTGTTGGTAATTTGATCGAAAATTCTGGCGGGGCTGACTACAGCGAGAATATGAACACTGGTCGTCATCGAATTGATTCCTTCTTTGGGGCTTCCTCATCGAGTAATAACTATCATCCTGGCTTAGAGAAGTTAAAGATGGTTCTCTCGGCGCACAAAATCTTTTTCCTCGTCCACAGCACCCTATACAGGGATTCTCACCCGTCTCCTGACCACATTTCACGCAATAGGAGGTGGGATACCATCGATCATTCCCGGAAGCCGATCGGCCTATAATGCCCTCGACACCATCCCGGCTTTTTATTGATAATGATGCCTGCTCGGGTTCCAGGATCAACTTGTAGTAGGTATAATTGTCCTTGGTTTCGCTCGAACCGGGGCATAAAGACACTGAGATCATTCGGTTGAAAAACTTTCAATAAGTACTGTCTTAGACTCACCTGCTCCTTCGCAAATAGTTTCCTCCGAATCGTTCCGTTCGTCCTTTAGCACTAAAGCGTTCACCAGAGACCCTTCATCCTGGGTGCATACAGGAAGTTCAATTACTCTTCTGGGCTGACGAAAAAATAGACATACCCCTTTAGGATCAGTAAGTCCATCCGGGCCTTTCAAAAAATGTAGATCCTCGAAGTACGCACGACGAGGGAGATAGCTATAGCCCTCCAACTGGCTCTTCCGTATGGCGGTGCACTCCTTATCGTAGTAATTGCGAAGAGCCAGTACCTGAAGCTTCACCTGGTCAGGAGTTAGTCCGCTGTTCATCAGCCGAGTTACCCTCCGCCAAGCGTCATCCTTGACGGACGCACTGTGATAACCCGACGACTGGGGATTCCAAAGGCAGTCGTTGTCTCGGTATAGCCGTATAAGTTTCTGGGTATTGTTCTCTTCCTTCAAGCGCTCGAGTTTCAGGTAAGTAGAGTAATCCTTGGGGGCCATCTTGCTCTCAATCCCTCGCACTCGTTCTCAGAATCTCCGGCTTTCAATCTACCATAGTGTAGTCCTGGGTGAAATTTTGAATTTTGATTGTGGTTCAAAGTGTGAAGTATAAAAAAAGCATAAAACGTAGGCTTGGCAACTGTTTTTCGTTGCCAAAGTAAATTTTAAAAATTTTGGCAATAAATGAAAAAGACATTGGCTGATTATTTTAATGTGTTGTGCTGATATTTTATAATTAAAAGATTTGTTTTTTATACAAAACCCGAAAACCCTTAAAATAAAGAATATATAAGAAACATGTTTTTTAAATTAATTTATAAATGAATAAGTTTATCAACGGTTTTAGTTGCTATATTTTTATAACTAAAAAGATAGTACAAATTTTTAGATTTATTTGCAGAATGTTATCCTTTTCTACAATTATATACAAAATATTGAACATAAACTCTTATTTTATAGTTCTTTCCTTTTGAATTAAAAATAACGTTTTTTTTTTTAAATCATTCTGACATTTTGATGAAAGTATCGATAATTTGTGCTGTCAGAAAAATACCAAAAAATTACTGCTTTTTTTAGAGGCTGCCAGACATTTTAAGATAATCGGTGTTTTTATCGATGTGCCTCCACCTCTAGAATGAACAACCCTATGAAATTGGAGTGCCACAAATTCCGACCTACTAACGTATGAAAAGTGCATTTATCAGCCGCACTTTATCATTCCGGGCTTGTGAAAACATAAGCGGCAGACAACTACAATTGCTGGTACCGATAGCCCATAGATCCGGAGCCGTGAGGAAGCAGCGAGACCTGCGTCTGGTATAACCACAAAATTTTCACTGCATCTCAGGCTGAGCCGCCCCAAAAATTTTCTCAAGTGCGAGGGAATCGGAAAATCGGGACGCAGGAATCGGAATTTGCAATTCATCTTGGTTCGGGACCGGAAACCGCGAGTGGTGTGTCTAGCGCTTAAATATCGTGTGTTAGATGAATAGAGCGCCCTGCGCTGGGATTATCCACGTAAACAGCTGTCGCGTTTAGATCTCTAGCGCTAATCTCCGCCAGAAACAGCGCGAAAATGTCCGCGGAACGCGAGATCCCCGCCGAGGACAGCATCAAGGTCGTGTGCCGTTTCCGACCGCTTAACGATAGCGAGGAGAAGGCCGGGTCTAAGTTCGTGGTCAAGTTTCCCAACAATGTGGAGGAGAATTGCATCTCTATAGCAGTAAGTATTGGTTGCTCATTAACATTGATATGTCCTGACACAAGCCCGGACTTAACCTGAGATCTGTCACATCCCCACTCTGTGTTATGCATTAATCTCTGCGTGCTCCGTCATGACGTCATGCCTTTTAGCGTACATTACCCTTCCCATTTCGCCGACCAATTGGAACGGCGGCAGCCGAAAGAGAGAGGCACTGACACCAGCCAGCACTGGTGGCACTGACTAATTGCCCAAGAAATATGAGACAAAAACGCCAAAGAAATACCTGAGATATCTTAGGCAACCGAAAAAAACTACTCCAAATCAATAGGCGTTTTGCATGAAATTGATTTTCCGCAGAGAGAGTAAGCGAGAGGGCGGACCAGGGTGTGTGAGCGGACAAAACAAAAAAACTGAAAAGGAATACCACCCACAAAAGCTGGTGTTTTGGTCGAGAAACATAAATACGAGAGTAGGTGCCCTGCACTGCACAGCCAGCAGCTAGGTAACCTTCTTGCAGCAAACATTTTCTAGAGTTCCAGTCCGCCTCCAGTGCTTACCTCACTTACATTACACTTCCCCACACACATAGTGGCGAGGAGCTGAAAGCGGCACATACACACGCGCCAGTGGTGCTCCCCCAATGCCCCCCTCGGTCGTCCGGCTCTAGTGAGTCATGCACGCCAGCCATAAAAAAAGAAAACAATACAAGCAACACTGGGAGGCAATGGAATTTGCTTGTATAGTTTTTGGCGCTTTCTGACATGAAATCCATTTCATAACTGAGCGTTGAACCCGCTTTGGTTTTCCTCAAAACCGGGGAACAGGTGTAGTCCATCATTTTTCCTGGAAATACATAGCAGTTTAGCAATTGAACCAGTTCTACCGGGAGAACCGAAAAAGTCAGCATTTATTTACCTCAGCCCAGCACAGTGGTGGAACTAGAATCAATCTTAAGAGCGGGGGGTTAGTCTTATTATTTAAATGTTAATTATTTAAATTAAAGAAATTAAATTAATTGGTTTTTGGTTTCGTTGTCGAGTAATTTAAGTAGAAATAATTGGAGGGAACTGAATCCCCTCTAGCCTACGCCGCTGTCGTCTTCATACATATAGATTATCATTACTGGCACTTCTCTCTCTCCGACTATCTCTCTTTCGCCGCTCGTTATTCACTATTCTTCCCCCCCCCCCCCCCCCCCCCCCCCCCCCCTCCCATTTCTTCCTGATGCTCATAATTACAATCTGCTTCGCGGCCATGCGTTGAAAATGATTTGAAAGCAGTCAGGGGGAAAGCAGAAAGGGGGGAAGGAGGGAATCTCTGAAAGAAATTTCACCGCATCTAATACATACACCGGGAGAAACTACTACCAAACGCTAAACCCAAACCCACTCATCTTACTTCGCAGGGCAAGGTCTACCTGTTCGACAAGGTATTCAAGCCAAACGCATCGCAGGAAAAGGTGTACAATGAGGCGGCCAAGTCCATCGTCACGGACGTCCTGGCGGGATACAACGGCACGATCTTCGCCTATGGCCAGACCTCGTCTGGCAAGACGCACACGATGGAGGGCGTGATCGGGGACTCGGTGAAGCAGGGTATCATTCCTCGCATCGTCAACGACATCTTCAATCACATCTATGCGATGGAGGTGAACCTGGAGTTCCACATCAAGGTTTCCTACTATGAGATCTACATGGACAAGATCCGGGACCTGCTTGATGTCTCCAAGGTGAACCTCAGCGTGCACGAGGACAAGAACCGTGTTCCCTACGTCAAGGGAGCCACAGAGCGGTTCGTCTCCTCGCCGGAGGACGTCTTCGAGGTGATCGAGGAGGGAAAATCCAATCGTCACATTGCTGTGACAAGTGAGTCCATATCTCCATTTGTGGTCTGGAAAAGAGCTACTTTTGTAGGGTTTATTGGTTTATAAAAAAAAGACACCCTTATCTTGGCATATCATGGATTTTATTTATTTATTTTTTTATCATTTATCTTTTATGATGTTTATTTTGTAACTATATCTTTTTATGCTTGGATATCTATGTCATATAGAAAATTAATATTTAAGGAATGCTCTTTTTCCAGACCCCATCTACTACTAACTTATTTTAGAACACCGACTTAAACAATAAACTCTTTCCAGACATGAATGAACACTCTTCACGTTCGCATTCAGTATTCCTCATCAACGTTAAGCAGGAGAATCTGGAGAACCAGAAGAAGCTCTCCGGCAAGCTCTACCTGGTGGATTTGGCTGGTTCCGAAAAGGTTTCGAAGACAGGAGCTGAGGGTACGGTGCTCGACGAGGCCAAGAACATCAACAAGTCCCTGTCGGCCCTCGGAAACGTGATCTCGGCGCTGGCTGATGGCAACAAAACGCACATCCCATATCGTGACTCCAAGCTGACGCGTATCCTGCAGGAGTCGTTGGGAGGCAACGCACGCACAACCATTGTCATCTGTTGTTCGCCGGCCAGCTTCAACGAGTCCGAAACGAAATCCACCCTGGACTTCGGCCGTCGTGCCAAGACCGTGAAGAACGTTGTCTGCGTCAACGAGGAGCTGACCGCCGAGGAGTGGAAGCGACGCTACGAGAAGGAGAAGGAGAAGAACGCCCGACTCAAGGGCAAGGTGGAGAAGCTGGAGCTCGAACTGGCGCGCTGGCGGTCGGGAGAGACCGTCAAGGCTGAGGAACAAATCAACATGGATGATCTCATGGACGTCAGCACGCCGAATCTTGATGTGGAGGCGCAACAGCAGGCGGCGGCGGCGGAGGCGGCTGCCAGCGCCGCTCAGCGCACCGCTCTGGCCAACATGTCCGCCTCGGTAACTGCGGACGAACGCGCCCGCCTGGCCACAGAGTGCGAGAGGCTTTATCAGCAGCTGGACGACAAGGATGAGGAGATCAACCAGCAGAGCCAGTACGCCGAGCAGCTGAAGGAGCAGGTCATGGAGCAAGAAGAATTGATTGCTAATGCGCGTCGGGAGTACGAGGCTCTGCAGTCGGAAATGGCTCGCATCCAGCAGGAGAACGAATCAGCCAAGGAGGAGGTGAAGGAGGTGCTGCAGGCCCTCGAGGAGTTGGCCGTTAACTACGACCAGAAATCTCAGGAAATCGACAACAAAAACAAAGACATCGATTCCCTGAACGAGGAGTTGCAGCAGAAGCAGACCCTGTTCAGCACCACTTCCACGGAGCTGCAGCAACTTAAGGACATGTCGTCGCACCAAAAGAAGCGCATCACCGAGATGCTGACCAACCTGCTGCGCGACCTCGGCGAGGTGGGCCAGGCAATCGCCCCTGGCGATTCGGCCATCGACCTGAAGATGAGTGCCCTGGCCGGAACGGACGCCAGCAAAGTGGAGGAGGACTTCACCATGGCGCGCTTGTATATCAGCAAGATGAAGACGGAGGCCAAGAACATGGCGCTGCGCTGCACCAACATGGAGTCTCAGCAGAGTGACTCAAACAAGAAGATCTCCGAGTACGAGAAGGACCTCGGCGAGTACCGTCTGCTCATCTCGCAGCACGAGGCACGCATGAAGTCGCTGCAGGAGTCCATGCGCGAGGCGGAGAACAAGAAACGCACCCTTGAGGAGCAGATCGACTCGCTGCGCGAGGAATGCGCCAAACTCAAGGCCGCCGAACACGTTTCTGCCGTCAATGCGGAAGAGAAGCAACGCGCGGAGGAGCTGCGTTCCATGTTCGACTCCCAGATGGACGAGCTGCGCGAGGCTCACACTCGCCAGGTGTCGGAGCTGCGAGACGAGATTGCTGCCAAGCAGCACGAAATGGATGAGATGAAGGACGTTCACCAGAAGCTGGTCCTTGCCCACCAGCAGATGACTGTCGACTACGAAAAGGTGCGCCAGGACGAGGCCGTGAAGTCAACCGAGCTGCAGAACATGATCCTCACCAACGAGCGTCGGGAGCAGGCGCGCAAGGACCTTAAGGGACTCGAAGACACCGTAGCCAAGGAGCTACAGACTCTGCACAATCTGCGCAAGATCTTCGTGCAAGACCTCCAGGTATGTTCATATTTAAGAATGTCCTCTTTGGTTACCATCTAAAATGCTCATCTCCCACCAGGCACGCATCCGGAAAAACGTGGTCAATGAGGAGCCTGAGGAGGATGGCGGCTCTCTGGCTCAGAAGCAGAAGATTTCGTTCTTGGAGAACAATCTGGACCAGCTGACCAAGGTGCATAAGCAGTTGGTGCGGGACAACGCCGACCTGCGCTGCGAGCTTCCCAAGCTGGAGAAGCGCCTGCGTACGACCATGGAGCGCGTGAAGGCGCTCGAGACGGCGCTGAAGGAGGCAAAGGAAGGTGCTATGCGGGACCGCAAGCGCTACCAGTACGAGGTGGACCGCATCAAGGAGGCTGTGCGACAGAAGCACCTTGGCAGGCGCGGACCCCAAGCGCAGATCGCCAAGCCGATTCGCGCTGGCCAGGGGGCCATCGCCATCCGAGGAGGCGGTGCCGTTGGAGGTGCAGGAACAGCGCCGCTGGCTCCGGCTAATGCTGTCAACTCGTAGATCCAATCAACCTCCATCGCCGCCCAGTTCAGCTCCGCTTTACACTAAACTAAATGGATTACGTTATACATACTTAACATAAATGCCTTCGCTTAGAAAGATGTCGAGTCCCGATCATATGCCGCGCTTTAAATATACATACGAGTACATAAAAATAAATATTAATTTAATTAAATGAATGTGAGGAGCCCGGAAATAACTAAATTTTACAAAGAAGAGAAAACGAAATAAAAACCCCACAGATAAGTAAGGACATCTAATTACGTTAAGAGTATTTATAAACTTTTCAAACATAAAACTAAATAAAAGTCGCAGACAAATTAAGGTCTATTCGGTTTGATTCTATTTTCAGTCAAAAAAACACATATTGAGGATCATTTGGAGGTCGGTATTGCTTTGCAGCTACAATCTCATGTTATAGCCGGTGCCACCTTCGTTGTGGAGCTCCCAATCCTCTGGAGAGTTCACCACCTGCCACTCGTACCACACTTTCTCGGGGTCTACGCGGCGCCAGAACTTGATTGATATGGTGTCGCCCTCTTTCAGAGTTCTGGGATACTGGAAAATGAAACAAATTCCGATATATTCTCTGAATATGGACCTCAAAGAGACCTCGAAGATATAACTTACAGTTGGGAAAAACATGGGGAACCAGGAAAACATGCCATCCGTGTGCGTCAATGGGTTAATGCTCAGACAGATGTCCTTGTACAGGTGGGTGTCGAAGTACCCACCTACGCCGTGCATGACGCAGTCCTTCTTCACCTTAAACGTTAGCACCTTGCAGCGTGTGTTATCAATCGTCTCCTCGCGATTGGGATGCGTGAACTCAAACAAGGATTGGGGTTCATCGATGTGATACACATTCTTCAGAAGAACCACATAACCATAATCGAAGGCAGGTATAGAGCTCACCAATTGGCACACATTCTGATGAAGCACCACAGACATCAACGGGTTGATGTAGGAAGTGGACTTGTACGGTATACTAATGCCATCCGGCTTCAGAAGCTTCTGTGCACAGTCAAGGCACTCTGGTGACAGTTCATTGTCGCCGAAGGAACCCAGTAGCTCAGACACCAGGATGTCGGCCTTTTCGGGAGGAGAGAAATCTCTCATGTCCTTGGAGAAAATGTGCACATCTGTGCGGATTACGAATTGGATTAGATGCACATTTTGAGATAGTAGGATAGCTTACCCTTGTTGGTCCACAGCGTCTTGAGCATGTGAGAGAGTGTGCGAATGGCATTGGGATTCTTCTCGATGATATACAGCCGCACTTGGCGCTTTGTAATCTGGGCGGCATTCAGTATAGCTCTGGCAATGGGGCCACGTCCTCCTCCCAGCAACATGACTACGGTCTGTTAACACAAATACTATTTATAGACGCAGTTATTGGTTAGTTTCCAGCGGACTTCTTACCAACTTCTTCTTAGCCTCTTCTTCGGTAACTCTGTCCAACAAAGCCGCCTGAACGGCATCTTGGTAGAGCTTGTACTTCACAGGATCGCTTTCAAAAACTTCATAGGTATAACTATCTAAATTTTCACTGAGGGGCTGCAGAGGTATCTCCAGCATATTTTCATAACTGTCAAATAAAAAGCGATAAGTACTGATGAATTGTGATCAAGGCTCCTCGTCCTTACCTGTTAAGCACATGGGTATCACAGTTCTCGTTAATCAGCTTCTTCAGGTAATCGGCATACTGAGACAAGGCTTTGTCGTTGGGATTGGTGGAAATAATTATGTTGGCCCGCACCGATATGAAATGACCGATGATAACCTGCCACTCTTTCTTTAACACGCAGTAGTTGGCGCGGTTTCGGACGAACAGAGAGGATGGAATAATGATGGCTTCGATAGGCTCTCCCAGCCAGCGTCGGACTGTCTCCTTGTCGGGACGATCCGAGTCGTTCAGCTCAACAACAACCTTCACCTTTGAGTTCTGATTGACGGCCAAGCGCAGTTCGTTCCACCAGTGCCAGGGATCGTTGGCCTCCGCCTTAGAAATCTCTTCTTCTGTGGCGTCTTTGCAGTGCTCGAATGTGGCTAGCTTGGGATTGGTGATTGGCACTTGAATGAACCAGTTTCCTAGGGGGAAAGTGTCTTTGTATTAGGCGTTACCACTTCCTGCTTCTGCCTCCAGTGCTTACCCTTTGTTTTGGACAGGACAATCTCGGCCAGATTCGTGTTTTCCGGGCCGCGCAGCCGTACCATCATGCTGCCAACATTTTGAAGGTGCTCCGCCCAGGCAATGTCGCGCAGTAGAATCTCCTTAGAGTACTCACGCAGCTTCACATTTGGCGAGTCGACATCTACATCGGACAGCTTGAATATTACCTTGGAGTTCCAGTCGGTGGCACTCAAAATTGTCGCCGGATAGGTAGGGTCAGATACATGTGGATCAAATGGTGAGATATTTGGGTTGATCGAAATGGCCACCACATTGTAGTTGTTCGAATTGGCCTTCTCAATCAACTTTGGAATGTCGCTGACACCGTCCTGGTGCAAACACACGTAGTAATTCATTTTTAACGTTTTGCAAGTTGCAACAGCCGGTGCTTCAAATGGACAAAAAAATGCGGTGACAGATTCGGTGTGACCGGGTTGTGTAAATTTTTACATACCGCTAGATGGATTAGTGTTGGTTAACACCAGCTGATTGATAAATAAATAAACACGAAAAAATAGAGCCATAGTTTATTTATAATTGTTTTTAGATGGTTTTCGGCATGTAACCCGCTCTATTAAATGGCTAACCGCGATGTTTTCTCCAAAATCCTGCCAAATGTCAAATTGGCCACTCGAATCGATGCCGAAGGGCGTGAAGTCCAGGTGAGCTTATCCCAACTAATTGGTGTTTACCTTTTTTAACTCGTTTCTCCTTCCAGGTGGAGCGTCGCGAGGACACGGATGCCACAGCCAAGGAGCAAGATACGTTCGACATTCTCGTGGCAGCCGGATATTACAGGGCTCGAATCAAGGGCTTATCCGCCTTTGACAAAGTTGTGGGTGGAATGACATGGTGCATCGAGTGCTGCGACTATGATGTGGATGTGGACCTGCTCTTTCACGAAAACCTTTCTATTGGACAGAAGATGTGAGATCGGTTTGAAGATAATAAGCCTTCAATTATGCTAATTATGTTTTTTAGTGCTCTGGTAGAGAAGATAGTATCTGTATTAATTGACATGAAGTGTCCACATAGTTTGGAGCCCCATCAAGTACAAGGCCTGGAATTTCTTGCCATTCATCCTGTCATCCAATGGCTGGTGAAGACCTCGGTAGATTCTTCAGAAGGATAAAAATGTACAGAAGCTTATGAAATTATATTCTTAGGTTGAAAATCGAGCGGAACGAGCACAGCGCCTGAAGAGATTTGCCATTGGCCAGTTCCACAATCATTATCAGTATAAAAGCGACAAGGACAATTTGACCAAGATACGACTGGCCTCCGCTAACATAAAAGTTATACAGGATCTTTATGCGCCCAAGAGGTTATATGAACGTCAAGAAGCCCCTGCTGAAGATGACGTTTCGCGGGTGCGTTTAACTCTTCTGGAATATGGAAATCAAGTGCCAAGTTTTAAAAGCGGTGCTGATAAAAAGGCATTTCAAAGCCCAGGAGAAGCCGCTGAGGTGTGTATTCCTAATAGATCCTAAAAAACCACTCTAACCATAGATAATTTTAGCTTGATCTTGAGGAATATTTGCGCAGTTTATCTCTAGTTAGGGACGATTTTCCAAGCAACCAGAAACGCATAGATCTCGATCCAAAAGCCCGACACGAACTCCAGCAGCACTATGCTGATTTTAAGATCGAGATGGAGACAGACGCCAAGGAATTAAAAGCACAAAATCAGCAGAAGCGACTGGAAGCCGCCAAAATAGCCTTCGAGCATAAAGTTAAGCGTTACAACAAGGACAACGAACAGCTTAAGGAAGCTGAAGATGAACAGGCTCAAAAGACCAAGAAAGTAGAAGATCAATTAAATACTGTAATTGCTGAGCTCAAATCACACAAAGACATAGAAGAGCAATCAGACCCAAGGTAAGTTTGAAAAATGTTCTTGTTTTTATAATATTTATACCTAATAATACTTTCAGGCTGTTGGAAAAGGTTCAAAAGTTGCTGCAACAGCACGAAGAGCTAAAGAAAAGCGAAGCGGATTTCAAAGAATCCTGCAGAACGGATTTAGCCACCTTACAGCAACAAATTGAGTAAGTTTATCTTAAAAAAGTCCTAAACAACTTTTACTTATAAGTTAATGGTTATAATCATTTATTTTCAGTGACCTGGAAGCTTTTAGTGCACAGGATGCGGAAGCTCAGGCTGCAGCCTTGGCTGCCGAGGAGCAGCGTCTCAAGGAGCTGCGCTTACAGTTGGCTAAGCGGAATCGCGGAATAGTGGCCATTGAACGGAAGCTGGACGCCATACCCGATCGCACAGAGCTGGCCCAGTATCAGCGCAGATTTCACGAGCTGCACAACGAGATGAGCGGCAAGCACCTGGAAACAAAGCAATATTACATTCTATACAATACACTTAATGACAAAAAGCGCTATATGGAAAAGGAGCTGACACTCCTGAACTCCATTTGTGAGGCCTACAACGAGGGAATGATGAGTCCGCACGGCCGGGAGGACTTTATTCGCCAGTTCGAGTCGATTGTGGACGGAGTCAAGAGCGCCCAAGACAAGGTGCGGCACAAGTACAACGAGGAGCGAATGCGACGCGACGAGCTGAATGAGGAGCTGCAATCACTGCTGGAGATCCAGCGGCAGTACGCTTTGGCTGTCAAGCAGCTGACACGTGAATGCCAGCGATGCGAGGAAATGCAGCAACAGCTCAAGTCAATTAAGAGCAGGACCAAGTCCCAGGCCGTTTAACAAATTAATTAATACGAAAATCTCCTAGCGAAATCGTTCAATAAATTGTGTACTCATAATCATAGTGCAATTATCCAAGATGCCATCTGTATAGTATGCTGTCAACCCAAGGATTTTGCTCGAGCGGATCAAGTGCGCACATTTATCAAGCTCAACTTTAACCTTTGGCCCTTTCGCCTCTCATATTTCACATTCGCATATATTCGAGTATTTATGGAATTCCTGTCACAGCTAGGTCAGCAGTTTATTTCCATATAACGCAGATAAGAGCAGCGTGTGCACCCCAAAAAATTTGCATATTTGCATTGCCGGGAGTATGTACTGCAGCCAGCTCACTTTCTTCCATTCCATTTGGTACTCTAATTAATATGCAGGCCGCTTAGTGGCATGCCGAGCAATCAGAGCCACTTCAGGACTCCCGGACAGCAGCTGCTGCTTGCTGTTAATTAATGTCCTTGCACCTTAACATTGAATTCAAGCTGAGCAATTGCAATTA
This sequence comes from Drosophila bipectinata, assembly GCF_030179905.1. Classification (NCBI taxonomy): domain Eukaryota; kingdom Metazoa; phylum Arthropoda; class Insecta; order Diptera; family Drosophilidae; genus Drosophila; species Drosophila bipectinata. Next base: position 15,555,146 of record NC_091737.1, read on the forward strand.
CATTTTATTGCGCGGCAATCAATTCCATTCAACAAGTGACATTGAGACAGCGCCTTGGGGCAGGAAATCTGTGGGAATTGTGGCTTACTTCCGGGACCTTCGGCCAGTTGTTGCTCAAGATAAATATCCAGATCCCGACAAATATTTAAAGCCTGGCGGAGACCTCGAGCAAAGGTTATCCGAAGTCCTTGACAGACATTTCTATACTAACTTTATGGGAACTCTGCTCCCGGTTGAATGTATGGGACCTTTAACTTCCCATGCTACAACTGACTGGCTTATCGAACCCTGAACACGCCCATGAAGAACCAGTCAGGCATTCCCGCCCATACGTATAAGTGTGCACTAGAAAAAAATTATTAAACTTATTGAAGTTATATCCCTATGGTTTGAAACGACATTTCTTTCAGTGGATATGTGTAAAAAGCGAGTGATTGGTGTTAGGTCGAAGTTCCCCGACTCTGGATAAAAGTGAAAGCCCAACAAGAGCCCATATCCTCCCGCGTTTCCTCGTTTATATTTGCTTTGGCATTTCATCCATGCAACACAAAGGCTCTATGGCCCTGCGTACGGCGGGGGATGTTGGATTGAGGTGCCTGCCACAGGGTGGGGCTACACACATAAGCCTTGACAAAAGTCAATCAGCATATTTGCTCGATTGGAGGGAGCATGCCAAGCGGATAATCGATTCGCAATGTGTTTGAATAACAAATTACTGGAAATTGTGAATGCGAAAGTCATTGTATCTCAGACACATGAACACACACAATATGCTTAGTGTATGTTGGAATTTTTGGTGGCAAACTGGTGGTGGTATGGGTCCTTAATATATATACATATGTATGCAGCTGTCAGTGTCGCAGGATTTCGATGGAAACGTCTCCATCCTGACAGGCTTGAAATCCTGTTGCCACTTGTTGGCCTTTGCCATCTTGTTTGGTGAGTGAACTTGTGGCTCGAACTATTGAACTTTGGGCTCAAACAATGAACTGTTCTTACTATTTGCTCTCTCTCCAGTTTCCTTAGAAGGCACTTAAAGAAAACTTTGAGGTTTATAAAGATAAAATAGATAAATATTAAGTATGTTTAAGCATATGTACTAGATTATCATTGTTATTTTCATATTTATATGTATTCCCCCCTGTATTTATACCCCCTTTTAAAAGAATTTATATTTTTTTTTCATGTGTAATAAGAGCAAAAGTAATAATCGTAGACAGACACAGATGTTCAAGGAAAACTTTACCCCCATTTCTGTGGAGGCAACCAATGGCCCAAGCACAACCACAATAATGTTCTGGAAAAGTTTAATCTAATTTCATGCGGTATGTGAATAATCGTGCCGAATTAGTTGTGTTCGATTTGGTCAGATGTCAGTGCACCTTTTGTCAACAAAGAAAGGAAGCTTCGCTGGAGATGAGGCCATCCCGCCTCCTGTCTACGATCTGCCTGGCGTCCAAAGGACAGCATATGTGGTAGACAAGTTTAAATCAAGGCAGAGCGAGAAAAACAGGCAATAGATGCATTAATCAACTTCACCAAATGAACCAAGTTGGCCCCTGGGCCAAAAATCAAATCCATGACCCCGAGCCCGAATCCGAATCCGAACATGAACTCGAACCTCGAGCCTGCCCATACCCAGGACCCTGACAATTTGTCAATGTGTCAGATGATCAACCAAAACGAGCATTGGAGCATTGATTTAATTAATTTATGTTATCCCGGCGGCCTGGCAACAGCCGACTCTCTGGTAACTCTGGTCCAGCATCCTATCCAATGGGATCCCTGTGAGTATCCTGGCCGTCTGGCCGTGCAACAGGTTGTCGGGAGCCAGTTTCCGTGCGAGAAGGAAAAGCTTTTGCGGGAAAGCTCGTCCGGCAGTCATGAATGAAAAGCAGGAACGGCAGCTCGGCTCAGTTCGGATTCGGATTCTGGCTGCCTCAGCTTCTGCCATTGCTGCTGCTGCTTCTGTTTCGGGTTCGGTTTCAGTTTCAGTTTCGGTTTCTGCTTCAGCTTCAGCTTCAGCTTCTGTTTCTGTTTCCGGACGGAGCTCTCATTGCGCCGCCAACCGGGCAAGCGAACGTACACGGGGCGGATACTACCCAAGATTCCGTATCGGACATTCCAAAACGTGTTTCAAAAACCCTGGCGCGGTCCTATTCGAATTCCAGCCAGCCGTCACATTTCATTTGAATTTTAATTCAATAAAAAAGTGCACAAAACGCGAATAATCAGGAAAAATAATAATCATAAAAAAAGGAGGGGAAAGGAAAGGATATCCCGCCAAGGCAGCAACAAATGTAAATGGTTGTCATTTCGCAGTGTTTCTGGTGTGTGTGAAAGCGTGTGTGCGGGTGTGTGTGAAAATATGCAAAGATTTGCGTAAGTCGCGAGGCGTAAAAAATATTCAAATTTCATGTTGGCATTACTGCACGCATTCCTAAATAATCCAATGCCAGCACAAGTGTGCAAATAATAAGGAGACTCGGCTCAAGAGGCGACGCCAAGCGTCTGCTAATAGGATTACGCATCACCTCCGCCGTTGACAGTTTTAAGGATTAGCAGGGAATCCAGGGGAAACCAAAACTTTCAGGTACATCCGAGTGCAACAGGCTTTAATCTCTAATTTTTTTATTGTGGTCACGGGGCGTATGGTTGATATTTTAGTTACTAACATTCCTGGATACTACATATAACAAAGTATTAAAATATTTGATTAAAATAGTTTAAAAGTACCGTATGCTCTTAGTTAATTAATTTTGAAAAGTGCAACAGGCGGGACCACACAGCGTATGCGTGATTTCCATGTCCGCACCATTCCGATATGGATATCGCTCTGTCTAATTGTTATCCACAGCCATTGGACCCACACACTCACACTCCAGCAGAAACAAATTAATAACAAACTTGGTGCCACATTAATTGGCATCCGCTATCTGTGGGGTAGGTAAAAATTGAAGGGGTACATATATAGAGGGGATGGGGAGCTTCAAGAGGAGCAGTAAACTCCATAAATATCACATTTTATTAAACAAAGCCCGAATCCATTTGCGTTATTGCGTTTACGTGCACGAATGTTAATTGAAGTCACCTCACCTTTTCGGGACAGTGGCAGATACACCTATTCCCTTAGCCAGCCAGCCACCCAACCACCCTATTGGTACTTATCATGCCAGGGAAACCACCAAAACAGATTAGATAAGTCGATTGCGATTGGTGGCTGTGGCATGATTAGCGAACAAAGGGGACGCGGAGGATGAGCAAGTGCTGTGGAAAAAAAAGTGAGGGAGTGGGTCCTGCCAAACACCTCCACATACATACATACATATATGTGGGAAATGAATATTCATAATGGGGCGCCAGTTACACATTCCCCGTCGAAGCATGAAAAGCAAATTACGCACAAAATAATTGACATTAGCATATTTTGTGCATCCCCGTTCAAAGTGTATCTGCGCGTGTGGATATCCTGTTTTAGAATAGCTTTCAACTTGGTCCCCCCCTATTTTGATTGAACTTGAAAGTCTCGCTTCGCACCCACATGGCGTATACGTGATGCGTCTGTGAGGATTAAACAATGATAGCTGGCAATAGAATTGGATTGAAAAAAAAGTGAAATAAAATAAAAGTGAGTGTATGAGTGGGAGAGGGAGCAGGAGCCATGCTTTATATTGAATAAACATTTCTTTCTTCTTTCTGTGAGCTGGCTCTGTGGGAAGTTCTAATTGATACCCCCCAGCTGACAAACGGAAATGGACAGAAGGTCGCAGCAAATGCGAAATTTGTTTTCAATATGGACATGTGTTTACTTATTTAGGGCTCTTTGTAGTCACAACTCCCCATTCCACTCCAGCCGCCATTCGGACACTCGTAATCCCCACTAAGTGAGGCGGGTGTAAACGATTCCTTTGGGGCATAAAGTTCACACGTTCCCCCCAGATTCCTTCCGATTCATTCGCCCCCATGGTGCCACTTAATCATTACAAATAAGCCACATAAGTGCACGAAAAGTAAATTCCTCAAGTCCACATTCGAGACAATAAAAGTAGTAATATTTGGTTTTACAAGCCAAAGACATTTTGTTGCAGTGCAATACACAGGAGCAACATTTATGGCTCGTTAGCAATTGAATGGCGCTGGAGCTGGAGGAGCTGGCGGCGGTTTTATGCCAAAGGCAGGACCAAAAGTTTGTCTAGTTTTGAAGTTTATGTCGGCCGTTGCGGTTGCGGTTTCGATCATGGGTTCATGGGTTAATTGCCAAGTTATCCCGCTGCAAGGGACCAGATTTTGATTGGTTCCCACGCTCAAAAAGGAAAAGATGCAAACATCTAAAGTGGCTTGCCCGAAGAGCCACATTTTATCAAAGTCAATTCTTATCTGGACGAAAAATGTTTGCAGCTGAAGTTGATAAATGGATTTACTTTGATTTTATAGCTAAAAATCGATGCTGGCAAGCGGGCGAAGGGTGACGAGGCTAGAGCTGAGGCTGTGGCTGATAATTTTGAATCTTTCACTCAGTCCCCGAACCAAAAAAGACAATGGACCAAGAGGGCGGTCAAAGACACGAAAGATTCTAGCCCCTGACTCATCGAAGGTTACCATTCCATTTGAGAAACCGAAATTGCACTTAAAATTGAATGCTTGGCTGGAGGAGCGTGCAACCCAAAGATAATCTATGACATAAAATCACGCGACAGTAAATGCTGCTTATTGCCAGACAAAGAGGACGAACAAGGACAAAGGATCCGCTGCAACTTGTGTTTTTCCCTCAGTCTCAATGTATATTTGCGAGGGCTGTCCAACTACCTTCTTTGTGTGGAAATTGCATAAAAAAAATAAACTTTCGCATTGGTGCTTCATTTTTGCGCTCGTTTTGATTATCAGCCATTGCATTTGCATTCGTAGTCCCCCCAACCCAAACGATGAGAATTTCATATCATTTTTCTATTTTTCTACATTTTTTTTTGTGAGTCACAGCTGCATTTGGTTTATATCTGGGAAATTTTTCGCTCATCTGGCAGCTTGTATTTATCATTTGCGCATCATTAGCCCGCGTCGAAACGGAATTATTTATTTGCTTTTCATTTGCCAAGTGAGAACTTTCCTTACTTGGACAGCTGCTGCCGACTGCAGGATCCTAGCACACTTCAATTAACACTGACTAAAGTGCAGAAACAGCTTGCTTCATTTAAGGATTTGGTTCTGAATTTTCCAAGACATTTTTCTTCGACTTTCTGGAGCTCCCAGCGATGCCGCCGTCGGGATGGCGGGATAAAATTAATGGCGGGCAACCAAGCCAATTAATGCCACTTAATCATACACTATCAGCTTTAAATGGTTTCCTGATTACCTGCTGGCACGGTTTGCCTCTTATCCTTTTCGAAACTTTTACACACGAGCTGCAGGCAGGATGCTCCACTTGGAAAATTTCTGTTGCCTACATCATGGGGCCCTTTAAGAAACCACAGACTCTTTCGCAAGCCAACAATTTTGCATTTAATTGCTTAATTACTGCTGCACAGTAGACATGCCAGGAGAAAGTCCCCAGACCCCTTGATTCTCACACCTAAGCCCTTGGTATCACCCTCCTGACCCCTTCGACTTCTTACCACTAAGCGGCTGCCATTTATGTTAACGTCGCTCAAACTGTTTTATGGCCCTGCAGAAAGGAACATTTATGACTGCCTCGGGTCTCGCTGGTTGCTTGGTCGCTTGCCTCCTCGGAGGTGCAACTTGGGGGCGTAAAGAGGGCGTGGCCAGACCACTGTTCAGCACAATTGCCGCCAAGTGGGCGTTCAGGCCGCCAGGGCACTTGGGCCACAAACAACTTACACTCTAAACCAGAGATGAATGCAAAGTTTCTTCCTTTTTGCAGGCTCTTTCAAAATGGTGGTGCCGATGTGTTCGTGCCTTGCGTAGTTGCATTCCATCCGACATCCAACCATCCGAATAATCCAGATACCCAGAAATGTGGACCTATATGATGGCTGCCGCCCGTGGAGATCGTGTCAACACGATGATGTCCACCCGAAGAAGACCAGAAACCGAGTCACCAAAATACGGCTACAAGTAGGTATTCCTATATTTTATATGAAATGTTTATCCCATAAAACTTATACAATAAAACAATGGAATGTATAAACTATTTTTATCCGTATATTCCATCCACAGCCTCTCCACCCGTCCCATGTACCGCACCACTCGATTTGTGGGTCCGGCCTCCTCGGCACCGGCCCAACTGCAGCTGCCCTGCGGCTCCCATCAGACATCAGTGGGCGTTACACCTCCGCCGCTGGAGGAGATTAGCGGTGGGCTCTTTGCTCCCTTTGCGCCCACGGCGACGATAACGGTTGAGCAGGCAGCCACCTCGATACCGATGTCAGTGAATGGTGAGGGTGGCCTGGAGGTGCACCACCTCCACTATCCACGCCGGAGCTGGCATCGAAAATATAGCCGTGGGAATCGCCGACAGACGGCGGAGAATGCGGAGACCGACGAGGAGGACGATGATGAGGATGGCTCGGATGATGAGGACGATGAGCTGGCAGAACCCGTTGGCGAAGGCAATCCGGAGGAGGCAATAGCCCGGGCTGACCAGAAGCAGAATCACCATCAAAAGCATCGCCATCAACCGGATGCCAGTGATTGCGGTTATGTGGAAAATGGCAGAAAGCTGATACAGGTAGGGGAAATTACATTTTATAATTGATTAAAAAAAAATCGAAGAATAATAAGCTTTTTCTAACGAGCTTGTCACAAACAGCCTTTAAAGTAGCGTCCGTCTTTAAAGAGTTTAAAACCGGCATAAAATTGCATTGCCAACGTGGCGTATGCGCAATTTGATGCGAGTTGAAGATAAACAAGTCTGATAAACGATAGCCAATAAGCCACGACCCATGGCTGATACATATCACCGCTTCGGCGTGGCCGTAATTTCATTCTGTCCCTGACCACAATTCAATTATGTGGAAATGTAATTAAGTAATTGTTCTAATTGATTGACGCCTGGCCCAGTTTTGGGAAGTGCGGGTGCCCCAACCGCACAACTCTCCATTGTCTGCATAACTTCAATCGCCCCTTTTTTTCCAGGGGTCCCTCAGCGTTACCCCAACCCTCAGTCTGTCATCCAGCCATTCCAGACCAATGCAAATGAACTGGGCAGACCTTCATAAACTTGACCTTGCCGTAAATCGCGTTTTAATTACTTCCTCTATTGTCACGTAGGCAAAGGCATCGCCCCGAGCTGCCGCCTCCTCGTCGCTCCTCGTCAGCGCCAGTTGAATGCCATTTTTGGTTACCCGCAGAAATTTTTATTAGCACGTGTCAATTGACTTAAAACACTGTAAAAAGAGAAACAAAAAACGGCCAAGGGGTGAGAGGTGTTTTTTGGGATTGACGTTTAGAGCTTTTGGGCTTCAAGCCATTCAGAATACTCTAACAAATATCAAAGTTGAAGGATCTTTTCGGACAAAAATTTTAAGGCTTTAATCCCACACATTTCATAATCCAGATTAGCATATATATTTTATTCATTTCTCTAATTTGAATTTCAAATAATACGATATAATCTCTGTTTCATTTGCAAAAAGCAAATAATCCTCCAGGTGTCCTTTGACTTTTGTATCTTTAATCTTAAACCAGAAGCCTCTTGCTTTTTTAAGCTTATCTCTGGTGCATTTTCTATTTCCTCCGCAAGTCGGTGGACTTCTCGCCCAGATCTCATGTCCTGTCCAGGATAATTGCATTACTTAGGTTTCCTTATAAAAATAAGAGAAGGAAACCAGACTTCTTCCGACCCGCAGGGCTATAAATAAGTGAATGCGTATTTCGGTCTGGGGACCTGGGTGTTAAGTCAAGGAGGGGGGTCAGAGCTGGCCAGCTGCCGGACGGTTCATTGGGCCGGAGGTTCAGGAGTCTATAGAATGGATAGGGAACCCAAGGGCGACAACCAATTTGAAAGATAAGAGAGTCGAGTTCGTTTTTCTTCCTTTCACGTTTTTTTTTTGCTGTTGCTGTTGCTTTCCTCAAAGTGAATTGGGAAGAGAGAGCTGAAAACCAGCCACACAAAACTGTTTCAATGTCATTTCATAAATGGCCAGAGCAACACAGCAATGCCAATACCGAAAAGAAAAACGCAATGAAATAAATACAAATGAAAAGCCCTCAGAGTCCATACTCTGTCTCTGTCTGAGAGTCCTCCTGGCACCCTCTCGTTTCCACTTTCATTTCGTACCCGCATATCGTTGTGGTTGCCATCCAAATATTGGCTTGGCCGCCTCCGTCTGTCCGTGGGTCCGTCTGTCGGTCGGTTGTTGTTAATGCTTTTGAGGTGTGTCCTGAGTGTTTGTCCAAAAGCAGAAACATCACCAGAAGCCAAAGCCCAAGCAGGAACATCGCCAACCGAGTAAACGCCAAGGAAACCCCAAACTGCCGTCATTGTGGTTATATAAACGTCCATTACTCAAAATTGGCCGTGGAAGGGGTTAGGGGATACAGGGGATAGGGGATACATTTTATAGAATTGGCATTGAAAATATGAAAAGTCTCGTGCCAATCTAAAATAGTTACAAGTCCTCGAATCGAGTTGAACAGCCTCGACAACAGCGTTGTGTATCCTTGTCAGCTGGTCTTCGTACAGTCATCCAGTCAAGCCATTAAACCGATTAATGAACTCTATTTGCCTGGCCGTACCTGCGTAAAAACACTGAGAGAAAAATTGATTTCAAGGTTATGAAATATAAAATAAAAATATAAGGGTTATAACTATAACAATAACAATACAATATAACTATACCATACTAACATATAACAATAACTAACTATTTCTTCTAAGGCTTGCTGTTGAACAAAATGTTTGATTCTTGACTTATTTATTGCTAAAAGAATAATAAACCTTAATCTTGTTAATGTAGTGATATATATTTTGATGTATATATTTCTCTCTGTGTAGATGTTGGTTCGATTGTCCTGCCGCCTTTGCAATACTCGTGTTGTTGCTGTGCAATTTGAGAAGGCGGCAGGACACTCAACACGATGAGGATGGCACTTGGAGTAAGAGCGAGATGGAACGCTAGAGAAAGTGATAGAGAAAGTGGGGAAACCACCGACAGGGGGAGGGCGGGGAAAGGAGCGAGAACAAACAGCGAAAGTACGCTCCGTCTGTGGACATTCCGCTTAGTCAAATTTTTTTTGCCCCATCGACAGTTACGAAAAAAACGCGTTCGCAGGCGGCAGCTTAGCTCTCAGCCAGTGCAACTTTCTAATAAATAACCCAAAGTTACAACAAATTTTAAATAAAAACTCAAAATAAAGTAACAATAACAATAACAATAACATAAACAATGCCGAACTCGTCAACTAATGCGTTCGGTAAACATTCGAAAACAAGGCTTAAAAACTGAAGCAGCAATAACAGAACAGGAACAGGAACGGCCAAAAAAATATATATAAACAGCAACGACAACTGGATTTCCATGTTGATGAGGGTCTCTGGGTTCCCAGCCTTGTAACTTTTGAGAGAAAAGCACAACAGTCAGGATGGGATAATGGGTATGGGACGGGGTGTCGAAGCCTAGAGACCGGCATTAGTCAGTTTATTAAACGAACCTTGTTGCCGGCCATCCGATAAGCATTAAAGCTTATGGTCATCCAATCTGCGCCACAATTTGCATAATTTCCCACGTTTACAATGAAATCACAATCAAATAAATATCCAACTATCGGTTGTATCAATAACAGACAAGTGATAGAGTCCCCACAACGAGGTCCAAAGACTAAACAAGGGGTTAAACCTTTGAATCCATCACGAGATAAGATATCAAACATCTGTTGGTCGTTTATTATGATGTTTTCGAAATGCGAGTCGTGGAGCCTTTATTAAGTGATTTTTTAAAGCCAAGAATAGTTGATTTATAGCATCCCCTTAGGTGCTATTTAAATCAATTTAAAACCCCTTTCCAAAATACTTCAATTTACACCTCTTTTTCCCCAATTAAGGGTCAGCTATATAGAATTTTCTTACTCGATTTTACGACAGCCAACTGGCTTAGTCATGTTTTTATGGAGGAAGCATAAAAGGCCCACGTATCGCCATAAACGCTGATATGAAAACGCTTGATTTGGTTAGCACAGAGTTCCCCCACCTGGCAGGTGAATGAAAGCTAGAGGGTGGGTGGTGGGTGATAGGTGGCTGTGGAGGGGTACTGGGTCGCAATTATGGAAATTTATTGTGAGTCTCCACGCCGCCTTTGTGCCGTGAATGCCAATCAGGGAACGGCGATGGTCCGATGATAATGTTGGTCAGTATTCCAAATCCGATTTCAGTTTCGAGTAAGGTCAAAGTAAAGCACAAAAAACGGTTAAAAAATTGTGTGTTTTTTTGTAACCTTGCAGTTGGCAAAAATTACTGGCCAGTTGTCGATGATAATGATGAGCTCATTGGAAATCAGTAAAGTAAATATTATCGGGGAACAGGAAAATCTATCAGAAACACCGGCTATCCGTCAAATTGCAATTAATTTATGCACAAGTTGCTCGGCGTTAACCCCAGGTTGCCCGTCATCGGGAATGCCTTTTTAGCTTAATTGAAACGGTGCTGGTAGTGTTGGCCTGGCCAATTAAAAAGCATTTAGACAAAACGCCAAATGAAGGGGCAGTGTCATCAATCTTGTCGAAACGGTGGCTAGTGGTATTACCAACTTTGACGGTGGGTGGCCTGGACGCAGAAGGACCTAAAGACACTTGAGGCATCATCCTTCATTGTGGCTGCCGTTTTTGTTCCTGTTGCAAGCTTTAATTAATTAAAACGCGGCAGAGCGATGAGTGGCAAATGCAAATTAAGAAAATTGCAAAACAGCATTCGGAATTGACAAGCAAATAAGCCAATGTACAGTAGAGACTTGAAGAGTAATAAGCAAAAAAAAAAAAAACAAAAAACCATTTAAAAAAAAGAAAAAACAACATAAAAATTTTCTATAATTTTTCTTAATGCTTTTTCTCGAGTTTTTAAAATAATTTGTATCGAGTCTTTACTGTATATTATTGTGTATGGAAGTCGTGGTCTGGTCAGTGGCGTTGTCTCTGCCTCGGCCACTGCCATCGCCGCTGCCGGCGTCGCTGGCTCGCCTTGAATGGCAGCGGGCCAAGTGTTTTGGCGGCTTTATCAGTGTTAACAGTTTGAAAAGCCAGCTCGTCACAACGCGGCGCATGCGCGCAGCTGCTGCCCAAAAACTAACCGTTATTGCTGCTGTTATTATTATTGTTATTGTTATTGCTATTGGTATTGGCCCGCAGGCTAAATTCGGAGAACAATCCCAGTCAGTGGAAGTGGCAGTGTGGAAGTGGATGTGGAAGTGGAAGCGTACGAGTGAAATAGAGATAGCAGGACGATTCGATTTGTATGCGACATTTCAAAGTCAAAGCCATGGTGCAGTCGTTGGATATATCCGCCATAACGGGACAGCAAACAGATGCGGTAAATCTACCCACTTACACTGGCACACACATGCAAAATATTTACATGTATAGCACATGACCTTCACACACTTACTGGCTTACACGCAGCGGGAGGCGTGGCATTGCATTGTCATTTGCCATTTGCCGCCCAACGAGGCGTATGCGTCATATTTGTTAGGATGTTGGTTTTTTTTCTGCTAAAGATGGCTTAATGGATTAACCGCTGCCGCCGGCTGATAAGAGTTTATTCGACTGTCAGGAACACGCCCCTAATATCCTGCGAGTATGAAATGAGTAAAAGAAAAGATTTCCCCAAGACATGGCTAGAAGTAGTTCTTGAAACCTACAAAGTTCTTAAAATAATTTATACAATTTAAATACCTTTAATGCGAAACCAATTTCAATCCTTTCATTGGCTACATTAAATCTGAACTTTATTAGTTTGTCAATGGTCTTTAAGGAGATACCATAGCCAAAAGCTGTCGCACAATTGGGCTGCGTCATCCAGCTGGCAGACATAACAAAATTTAAGCACAAAACTTGGATGCTGACCAAGTTTTAATGTGGTTAAAAGGGGGTAGAACCAGAAAAAAGATATACCCATAACCGGAGCACTAAAACGCTTCAATTAGTAGACGTTCGCTGAAACTTTTTGCAGAACTTATGTCTGCAACGCCAAGTCAGTTACAGAGAGAGAAAGGGTTCCGATAAGACGATGTCAGATTTCAAATTTTGATTTATGGCTTCTCTAAAATTTGTATTAATTTCATAGAGTATGGTATAGGAATGATTATCTTTGGAATATTTAAAAGTTTCGCCTTTAAATCCTTTATTTTTTTGTGACTGTATAGGAGCCCAGTAAACGAAGCAAGCCCTCGGCTTTGAGGCGCACCCTGCAAGCTCTCCGCCAGCGTCTGACCAAAAGAAATCGCCCCAAGCCGCCAGATTGGTTTCTCGAGAAGTTCTCCAATACCACGAACACGGACAAAATTGGCAAGGGTTGTCCGGCCATGGAGGATGCGGCCCTTTCCAGCGAAATACGCGGCTCCAGCGTCCTGTGCAACAGACTCTCCGTGGATCCCACATTGCAGTCGCACTACAGGGTGAGTGAACTGCTCTGATTTCAAGCTGGCAGTCTGAAATCCGAACTATGTAGATGCCATTACCATAAGAAAATTAAACTTCCTGAGCACTTAGTCAGTTCAGTTGAGAAATTGGTCTTTTCAGTTTGGTTTTATTTTCCTGCTAACTGACCTGCAAAAGGGCAATTAAAAAACTAAACTACATTATGCAAATGGCTTTCTTTTATTAATATGATTATACACTTTTACATTTTTTGCATATAGTGGCTGGCTATTGTTTCACTGGCGGTGCTTTATAATATTATTTTTGTGGTTGGACGGGCGGTCTTCTGGGAGATCAACAAAAGTGCTCCGGCGGTGTGGTACACCTTGGACTACCTCTGCGACTTCATCTATCTGCTGGATACGCTCGTCCACATGCATGAGGGTAAGCGACTGACACATCTATCCGACCATCCTGTTATCCTGCCATCCTGCCATGCTGCCATCATGACATCCTGCTATCCTGAATTCGGTTGCGTGTTTGAGATTTACCTATGCAAATGAGAATCGCACTAAGCCGCCTTCAGACTTCAGACAATGGCAATGGCGATGCTGTCGGCAAAGCCATTTGCCACGCATGTGAAACCCATTTCAGATGCTGAATGGGTGGGATATTCTCGTACATATACATATGCTAGCACGGGTGTGTGTGCGTGGTAGTCCTGTGAGCTCTGGATTGTGGGTGTGGTTGAGTTGCCAAATGCAGGGATAAGCCAACCTTGACATTTTGTACAAAAGCAACAAACGCTCTAGTACCTATCAGTGTTTATAGTTTAAAGGTGTTATGAGTTACAGATATTACAGAATTATTATTTTATTTTTCCATAAATATATTTAAAAATATAAGTAGTTTGTTGACAAACGACATCTCCATTTAAAGAAATTATGAAACCATAGGGTATTGCTCCGTCTATCAAGTTTTCTAAACTCAAAACTATAAAAAACATTTCTGCGGCACAGCTCTGTGGCTAAAGGCATAACCGAAACAAAAACATAGAGTCTACCACCCGGAAAATATGTCTAGGTCGTGCCACCAACTAAAGTCCTTTGTGTTTTATTCAAATTCTGTGCAGGATTCCTGGACCAGGGCCTTCTTGTGCGGGATGCTTTCCGGCTGCGCAGACACTACTTCCACACCAAGGGCTGGTACCTGGACGTCCTCTCGATGGTGCCCACGGATCTGGCCTACATCTGGTGGCCGCCGGAGACCTGTTCCAGCCTCTATCTTCCATGTCCCGTGATCGTTAGACTGAATCGTCTGCTGCGAGTGAACCGGCTGTGGGAGTGGTTCGATCGAACGGAGACTGCCACCGGATACCCGAATGCCTTCCGGATCTGCAAAGTGGTGCTGGCCATCTTGGTGTTGATTCACTGGAATGCCTGCATGTACTTTGCCATTAGCTACGAGATTGGCTTCAGCTCCGACTCGTGGGTCTACAATCTGAATGGAACGAGAAACAATACCCTTCAGCGGCAGTACATCTACAGTTTTTATTGGTCAACTTTGACCCTGACGACGATTGGAGAGACGCCAACGCCGGAGAACGATGTGGAGTACCTGTTCGTGGTGGCTGACTTTCTCGCCGGAGTTCTCATCTTTGCCACCATTGTGGGTAAGTGTGGTTTCCACTCTACAATAATCTCTAAAAGGGATTTTCCTTGCTCCTTTTTAATGTAAATTAATTGCTTTCTAAGTAGCTTCATTCTCCTTTCAATTAAAATTATATTTTCCCTTTTTTATGTCAGTGATTTTTGCTTTGTTTTTTGCTGAAATTTTCCTTTCCCATTTGTGCCAGTGCCAGTGGGTCAGCCTGTCAGTGGGAGATATTCTGGAAAATCCTTTTTTTGGGGGACTTTGTTTGCGTTTGTTTACGCAAATATTTCGTCTGATCGTTTAATTGGTTCCAGAGTGACATCTGTGACATCAATGGGTATTAATTTACAGCCACGCACGTCAGGGTCGGCCCGCACGTACTCCGCCCTTGGGTCGTCCCATCCTGCCCCGCCTGCCCCTCTGTGTCAAACCCCCTTTCGCCACCCCCATCGACCCACATTATTCATTACGCTTTCAGTCTGTTCGAGTTTGTTCTGTTCCGTTCCGTTTCGTTCTGTGTTGTTTTGTTTTTCTGGGTTGATTTGTTGCCGTCGCTCTGCCATCTTCCCCGCCCAAATATCTACAATTTTTTTTTTTTTTTTTGGCAAACGTGCCTTTTTATCATTTTTGTCGTCCTCCTTATCGCTGCCATTACCGTCTCCTATACCCAGTCCCATGTCTCTCGCCTCCTGTCCAGAGCCTCCAAGTCGCAGGTCGCATTCCCGCATTCCCAGCAGCTGCCAAGTCCTCACATTTCGCATCCTCATCCTGCGACCTCGCTGTGCAAACAAATTTACTTACTGTGATGAATGCAGAGTTCGTTTGGACAAGACGGGTACACAGCGAGAAATTTCTGAACCAAAAAATTATCTAGAATAACTTGGTTGAGAAAAAAATTATACCATTTGTAGTATTCAATTATTCTAATTATTATTATTTTTAAAAACCAATTACCATTATTATAAAAATATTTTTTTTCAAACTGCCATTAGGCGTCTTCGTTATTTCACCCGCTTGTTTGTGTGTGTGTGTGTGTCAGCGCCTGTATGTATTTGTGTGCTAGCACCGGAAGTGCCGCCATTAGTCGCCTTTGTGCCACGCTATCCGCATGCCGGAATCCATGAGTGGCATGGAACACTGGCTCCTTCAATTTCATTGCGCCCGAGTGGGCGGTGAACCGGTTATGGGGCGGCTAAGATGAATGGCCATCACCCCTCATTCATTAACCAACTTGCTCACCATTCTGTTTTGTTCCATCCCCCGAAATTCAGGTAACATCGGCTCCATGATCTCCAACATGAATGTGGCCAGGGTGGAGTTCCAGAACCGAATGGACGGTGTAAAGCAGTACATGGCATTCCGGAGAGTCGGCCATGAACTGGAAGCTCGAGTCATCCGCTGGTTTGCGTACACGTGGTCCCAAAGCGGCGCCCTCGATGAGGAGCGAGTGCTGGCCGCGTTGCCCGACAAGCTGAAGGCGGAGATTGCCATCCAAGTGCATATGGATACCCTGAAACAGGTTCGCATTTTCCACGACACGGAGCCTGGTCTGCTGGAGGCTCTGGTGCTGAAACTGAAGCTGCAGGTTTTCAGTCCCGGAGACTACATTTGTCGCAAGGGTGACGTGGGCAAGGAGATGTATATCGTGAAAAGAGGAAAACTCTCCGTGGTGGGAGACGATGGCATCACCGTTCTGGCCACTTTGGGAGCTGGCTCTGTGTTTGGCGAGGTCTCCGTCCTGGAGATAGCCGGAAATCGAACGGGCAATCGCCGGACAGCCAATGTCCGCTCCCTGGGCTACTCGGATCTCTTCTGCTTAGCGAAAAGGGATCTTTGGGAGACACTGGCCGATTATCCGGAGGCCAGATCCACGCTAACCCAACGAGGATGTCAGCTTCTCCGCAAAGATGGACTTCTGGATGAGCAGATATTCGCCGGTAATATTTTGTATTCAAAACTAAAATTACGTATACGACTAGTTGCCTAACATTTGGCATAAATTAAAGTAACGGACTTAATCTCCTTATGTGAGATTAAAGGATTATTGAAATGAATAACTGCAGGCAATTAAAATTAATTTATGCATCTACAATTCAAATCACGATACAATTAAATACATAAATCAGTTTTCACATCACCAACGGATTCAATTAGTTTTAAATGCTCTGTTAATGAAAGAAATATAATGCTTGAATGAAAAATTATGAGCTTGGTAATTACGGTCACCCGTCTTCCCATTTTTGTAGACTCCCAACGAGTTCATGACAGCATCGAGGGTGGAATCGAGAAGCTGGAACTGTCGGTGGAGAACCTGAACATGCGACTGGCGCGCCTTCTGGCGGAATACACCGCCAGCCAGGCCAAGATCAAGCAGCGGCTAGCCAAGCTGGAGATGAAGTGAGTACCGCACAGACGTCTAAACTCGAGATCCAGCCCTAACCTCTTGAACCTCCTTGTTTTAGCGGCGGCCCTGGCACTTGGCGTTTGGAGTGCGAGCCGCAGACGCGGGCCCGCAGCGGTCGCCTGTACTCGCTGCAGCCAAAGAGGCGCCCACGTTCCCGACCTGACGCGACTGCCAAAAGCGGCGAGGCTGCCAAGCAGAACACGCTCTAAGCCACTGGCCAGCCAAGCCCCATAGAGGCCACCCCTTTCGCCTTCCGCCAGCCACCCCAGCCAAGGCCGGAAAATAGTGATAAATGCATTAAACTTGCAGGAGTTGTTGGGGGCGGGGGTAATAACGAAACCCTTTGGCCCTGGGCCAAGTTTACTTGAAACTGTTTTTTCGGGCGGCCAGTTAAATCAATTTTTAATTTTTACAATTAGTTTGTAGTTGGGCCAGACGAAGGGGTCGGCGGGAAGGCGGAGGTCCTGTTTGTAGCAAACTTTATAAATTTGTAAAATGATTCAAAACTGAATGTGCCTCAAAAGTGTGCGTGTGTGTGTATGTGTAAGGGATACTTTAAGGGAGGAACGGAGCGGAACGGAAGCCGGAAGGTCAGATAATTGGGAGCTAGAGGCCCAGCAAGAGTTAACCCACTACGATCCAGTGTACATATTCTAAGCATAGTCCAATTTTACAAATGAACAACAAATGTTTGCCTAGGCTAGGACGATTTTACACATCCTTTACACAAGGAACAAACAAACAATGAACTAATTGCACAAAATCGGATCGACACAGTAAATCAAAGTAACTAAGCTAATAACTAATAACAAGTAACTGACCAAGTACCGACGATGACATTGCTGAAATACTTAGTTAAACGAGGATAAACGGGGGAGATTTAAATAAAAAATGTAAATGATGCACACCAAAAACCAAACAAATCGAATTCAATGAAAGCAAATGTTAACAAACCAAGCTTCCAAAGCTACCAAACCAACGCAAAAACAAACAAAATCGAAACGTAAAGAAAAACAACATGGAGGAGAAGCAAAAGAAAGAAAAACAAAAGAAATGTATTTTTATATTAGTCCTAGACATTGAATGTACCATGTATTGTATATGTGTAAGCAGAATAAACGAGAATTGAGTCAAATTATACGGAGCACTTATGTCAGCGTAAACGTATCCGGCGCAAGTGTCTTCAGAGCGACTGTAACTGTGGATAAATGCAAATCGCCCACAGCCTCCGGCCACGCGTTTTCCAAAGGATTTTTTTACAGGACTCTCTTTTCACCGTCTCTAATGACATCTTCGAGGGCGTTGACAAGAAGAGGAATAACCACAACAAAAAGCAAAATGTCACAACCAAATTAAGTAACTCTTAAAATATTTTATTCCTTTCTTTGTTTTCAAAAGTATTAAAATATTTTTAATTTTCATGTTGATAACATTATCTTAATATATTTCTCCCCATGTAGTAGAAACAGGCAACATAGTCAATAAATGCAGACGCATTGGGGAAAATGACAGCGACACGCGTTGGCTTTTTAGGTGCGACTTTCTTTCTGTGCGTACAACGGGGCGTATGAGCAATGCCAGCGCTGAAAAAGGTACAACAACAAAAAGTAAATAAATAGAAGGAAGAAGTGTTAAGAGCAGGGCTCCGGGGCAAAAGGAGAGGGGGGG
The DNA here is from genome assembly GCF_030179905.1 of Drosophila bipectinata. Classification (NCBI taxonomy): domain Eukaryota; kingdom Metazoa; phylum Arthropoda; class Insecta; order Diptera; family Drosophilidae; genus Drosophila; species Drosophila bipectinata. The sequence goes on from NC_091737.1 coordinate 15,573,390, forward strand.
GTTGAGAGGAATGGGGAGTGTGTGCTTCACAAAGTCGGTGGAAACATGTGGAGCCATGCGGAACCCCAAAACGGTCGCATCATGCCGTAAGTGCAGTAAAAAATCAATTTTGACAAAATGTTGAAAAATACACCCAAAGCCTTAAAAAAGTTGGGGTATATTTGGGGCCCTCAACAAAAAAAAAACAAGATGAAATCAGGGGGGCTGAGATGTGGCCGCCGCCGCCGGGGTGCTGGAAAATGACTGACAATAAAATGTTGACGCAGCCAAAGAGCATTATGGATACAGGGTGCTCGAAGGCGATTGGATTAAGTCGATAAGTCCAAGGGTTGGGGGATACTCCATCTAAACCACCTACTCCCAAAAAATAAGGCACAATAACATTCTGGGTACCTGCTGGTCCTTGCTTTATTAAGGCCAGAAGTTCGCACTCAACGTAAGCTGATTGATGTTTCGAGGGTTTTTCAGTTCACACATCTGCATAAAATAAATCCCTACAGTGCTCGTGTATGGGAAATGTTTGTATATTTTACATACAAAAAATAAAATGGTTATGGTTATTTTTATAAGAGTTTTTTCACAAAACATCATCTACAAATAAAGCATCCCACACTGTAGTTTCAAAGTTAAAATTGAAAATGCGAAAACCAATTTCGACAATTAACATGTCAGCGATTTCGAACTTCCAAAAAGCAATATAATCTTTAGGCGCCTTGTAATTAATCCATCGTTGGATTCAAATAAAAGAAATCCATTTATCATTCATCATTCTTCGTTGGTTAATGCGTGCCTTTTAAGAATGGGAATGATTTATTATGCCTAACCATACACATATGAGCCTAGCAACCCGAATGTTTCTTGCCACAATCGGTTCAGCACTTGACTGAGCTTGACTTGATTTCAATTCAGAAATTCGAAACGCAATAATAAAAACATCTAAATATGTCCCATCAATTGAATGACTTGCAACGCCTTCAATGTCTGTTATGTGTGGGAGTCATCAAGTGTGCCCGCAATGATGTCGATAAACTTGTAGAACACATGAATAAAGTTCACCCAAATATTGTTAAGATGACCGACGTGAAGTGCAAGCCTAGCAGTCCATCAAGCAAAATCGAGATCTTGACTAACTTCACTTCTGGTGTAAAAAACAGTAAGTTTATACTATAGATGGTATAGATGACAATTATAGTCTAACATTTAAATTATTCTCTACAGATTCTCAGATCTCACAGAATAAAAATAAGACTTTGAAGGATGGAGCACCTAAAAAATATATAAAGAAATAGAATGATGTACAAATTGCTGATTAAGTTTTATCTAAATTTTCATTATTTTATTAATTTTCATTATTTTTATCGTGTGTAGATTGTTAAACTATAAAAAAATGCTTAGATTCTTTGAATAAAAAGAAATTATATTTTATGCCAATTTGTTGTATCTGTTGATAGAATCTGTTCATATGGGTCAAAAAAATGCCAATTTCCCCCCTGAGAAAAATTGAGATGAATATCCTGATCCTGAATATCCTGAAATCATAAAACTACATTCTCGATCCAGATTTTAAAAATTTTTTTTTATGGAACGTCATATAAAATGCCCCAATTTTCATCCGATCCTCGACCTTTAATGATTTGTAGTTGCATTCTTTTCCGTCTGCATCAAAATCTTTAAATACAAATTTCAATCCAGACTTTTAAAATTTTTTTTAAACTAACCCCTTATAAAATCCAGGATTTCCATTTTAGCCCCAAACCAAGTCCATATGTTGGCCAATTTCCATCCGATCCTTGGAAGGAATACCTTAAACGATTTGTAGTTCGATTCTTTATCAGTCTAAATCAAAACCTTGAACCAAAAATTTCGACCCAGATTTTTCAAATTTTTCTGATGGAACCCCTTGCAAAATCCAGGATTTCCATTTTAGCCCCAAACCAAGTCCATATGTTGGCCAATTTCCATCCGATCCTTGGAAGGAATACCTTAAACGATTTGTAGTTCGATTCTCCTTCAATCTAAATCAAAACCTTGAATCAAAAATTTCGACCCAGATTTCTCAAATTTTTCTGATGGAACCACTTGCAAAATCCAGGATTTCCATTTTAGCCCCAAACCAAGTCCATATCTTGGCCAATTTCCATCCGATCCTTGGAAGGAATACCTTAAACGATTTGTAGTTCGATTCTCCTTCAATCTAAATCAAAACCTTGAATCAAAAATTTCGACCCAGATTTTTCAAATTTTTCTGATGGAACCCCTTGCAAAATCCAGGATTTCCATTTTAGCCCCAAACCAAGTCCATATCTTGGCCAATTTCCATCCGATCCTTGGAAGGAATACCTTAAACGATTTGTAGTTCGATTCTCCTTCAATCTAAATCAAAGCCTTGAATCAAAAATTCCGACCCAGATTTTTCAAATATTTCTGATGGAACCACTTGCAAAATCCAGGATTTCCATTTTAGCCCCAAACCAAGTCCATATCTTGGCCAATTTCCATCCGATCCTTGGAAGGAATACCTTAAACCAATCTAAATCAAAGCCTTGAATCAAAAATTCCGACCCAGATTTTTCAAATATTTCTGATGGAACCACTTGCAAAATCCAGGATTTCCATTTTAGCCCCAAACCAAGTCCATATCTTGGCCAATTTCCATCCGATCCTTGGAAGGAATACCTTAAACGATTTGTAGTTCGATTCTTTATCAATCTAAATCAAAACCTTGAACCAAAAATTTCGACCCAGATTTTTCAAATTTTTCTGATGGAACCCCTTGCAAAATCTAGGATTTCCATTTTAGCCCCAAACCAAGTCCATATCTTGGCCAATTTCCATCCGATCCTTGGAAGGAATACCTTAAACGATTTGTAGTTCGATTCTTTATCAATCTAAATCAAAACCTTGAACAAAAAATTTCGACCCAGATTTTTCAAATTTTTCTGATGGAACCCCTTGCAAAATCCAGGATTTCCATTTTAGCCCCAAACCAAGTCCATATCTTGGCCAATTTCCATCCGATCCTTGGAAGGAATACCTTAAACGATTTGTAGTTCGATTCTTTATCAATCTAAATCAAAACCTTGAACCAAAAATTTCGACCCAGATTTTTCAAATTTTTCTGATGGAACCCCTTGCAAAATCTAGGATTTCCATTTTAGCCCCAAACCAAGTCCATATCTTGGCCAATTTCCATCCGATCCTTGGAAGGAATACCTTAAACGATTTGTAGTTCGATTCTTTATCAATCTAAATCAAAACCTTGAACAAAAAATTTCGACCCAGATTTTTCAAATTTTTCTGATGGAACCCCTTGCAAAATCCAGGATTTCCATTTTAGCCCCAAACCAAGTCCATATCTTGGCCAATTTCCATCCGATCCTTGGAAGGAATACCTTAAACGATTTGTAGTTCGATTCTCCTTCAATCTAAATCAAAACCTTGAATCAAAAACTTCGACCCAGATTTCTCAAATTTTTCTGATGGAACCCCTTGCAAAATCCAGGATTTCCATTTTAGCCCCAAACCAAGTCCATATCTTGGCCAATTTCCATCCGATCCTTGGAAGGAATACCTTAAACGATTTGTAGTTCGATTCTCCTTCAATCTAAATCAAAACGTTGAATCAAAAATTTCGACCCAGATTTTTCAAATTTTTCTGATGGAACCCCTTGCAAAATCCAGGATTTCCATTTTAACCCCAAACCAAGTCCATATCTTGGCCAATTTCCATCCGATCCTTGGAAGGAATACCTTAAACGATTTGTAGTTCGATTCTCCTTCAATCTAAATCAAAACTTTGAATCAAAAATTTCGACCCAGATTTTTTAAATTTTTCTGATGGAACCCCTTGCAAAATCCAGGATTTCCATTTTAGCCCCAAACCAAGTCCATATCTTGGCCAATTTCCATCCGATCCTTGGAAGGAATACCTTAAACGATTTGTAGTTCGATTCTCCTTCAATCTAAATCAAAACCTTGAATCAAAAATTTCGACCCAGATTTTTCAAATTTTTCTGATGGAACCCCTTGCAAAATCCAGGATTTCCATTTTAGCCCCAAACCAAGTCCATATCTTAGCCAATTTCTATCCGATCCTTGGAAGGAATACCTTAAACGATTTGTAGTTCGATTCTCCTTCAATCTAAATCAAAACTTTGAATCAAAAATTTCGACCCAGATTTCTCAAATTTTTCTGATGGAACCCCTTGCAAAATCCAGGATTTCCATTTTAGCCCCAAACCAAGTCCATATCTTGGCCAATTTCCATCCGATCCTTGGAAGGAATACCTTAAACGATTTGTAGTTCGATTCTCCTTCAATCTAAATCAAAACCTTGAATCAAAAATTTCGACCCAGATTTTTCAAATTTTTCTGATGGAACCCTTGCAAAATCCAGGATTTCCATTTTAGCCCCAAACCAAGTCCATATCTTGGCCAATTTCCATCCGATCCTTGGAAGGAATACCTTAAACGATTTGTAGTTCGATTCTCCTTCAATCTAAATCAAAACCTTGAATCAAAAATTTCGACCCAGATTTTTCAAATTTTTCTGATGGAACCCCTTGCAAAATCCAGGATTTCCATTTTAGCCCCAAACCAAGTCCATATCTTAGCCAATTTCCATCCGATCCTTGGAAGGAATACCTTAAACGATTTGTAGTTCGATTCTCCTTCAATCTAAATCAAAACTTTGAATCAAAAATTTCGACCCAGATTTTTCAAATTTTTCTGATGGAACCCCTTGCAAAATCCAGGATTTCCATTTTAGCCCCAAACCAAGTCCATATCTTAGCCAATTTCCATCCGATCCTTGGAAGGAATACCTTAAACGATTTGTAGTTCGATTCTCCTTCAATCTAAATCAAAACCTTGAATCAAAAATTCCGACCCAGATTTTTCAAATATTTCTGATGGAACCACTTGCAAAATCCAGGATTTCCATTTTAGCCCCAAACCAAGTCCATATCTTGGCCAATTTCCATCCGATCCTTGGAAGGAATACCTTAAACGATTTGTAGTTCGATTCTTTATTAATCTAAATCAAAACCTTGAACCAAAAATTTCGACCCAGATTTTTCAAATTTTTCTGATGGAACCCCTTGCAAAATCTAGGATTTCCATTTTAGCCCCAAACCAAGTCCATATCTTGGCCAATTTCCATCCGATCCTTGGAAGGAATACCTTAAACGATTTGTAGTTCGATTTTCCTTCAATCAAAATCAAAACCTTAAATCAAAAATTTCGACCCAGATTTTTCAAATTTTTCTGATGGAACCCCTTGCAAAATCTAGGATTTCCATTTTAGCCCCAAACCAAGTCCATATGTTGGCCAATTTCCATCCGATCCTTGGAAGGAATACCTTAAACGATTTGTAGTTCGATTCTCCTTCAATCTAAATCAAAGCCTTGAATCAAAAATTCCGACCCAGATTTTTCAAATATTTCTGATGGAACCACTTGCAAAATCCAGGATTTCCATTTTAGCCCCAAACCAAGTCCATATCTTGGCCAATTTCCATCCGATCCTTGGAAGGAATACCTTAAACGATTTGTAGTTCGATTCTTTATCAATCTAAATCAAAACCTTGAATCAAAAATTTCGACCCAGATTTTTCAAATTTTTCTGATGGAACCCCTTGCAAAATCCAGGATTTCCATTTTAGCCCCATACCAAGTCCATATCTTGGCCAATTTCCATCCGATCCTTGGAAGGAATACCTTAAACCAATCTAAATCAAAGCCTTGAATCAAAAATTCCGACCCAGATTTTTCAAATATTTCTGATGGAACCACTTGCAAAATCCAGGATTTCCATTTTAGCCCCAAACCAAGTCCATATCTTGGCCAATTTCCATCCGATCCTTGGAAGGAATACCTTAAACGATTTGTAGTTCGATTCTTTATCAATCTAAATCAAAACCTTGAATCAAAAATTTCGACCCAGATTTTTCAAATTTTTCTGATGGAACCCCTTGCAAAATCCAGGATTTCCATTTTAGCCCCAAACCAAGTCCATATGTTGGCCAATTTCCATCCGATCCTTGGAAGGAATACCTTAAACGATTTGTAGTTCGATTCTCCTTCAATCTAAATCAAAACCTTGAATCAAAAATTTCGACCCAGATTTTTCAAATTTTTCTGATGGAACCCCTTGCAAAATCCAGGATTTCCATTTTAGCCCCAAACCAAGTCCATATCTTGGCCAATTTCCATCCGATCCTTGGAAGGAATACCTTAAACCAATCTAAATCAAAGCCTTGAATCAAAAATTCCGACCCAGATTTTTCAAATATTTCTGATGGAACCACTTGCAAAATCCAGGATTTCCATTTTAGCCCCAAACCAAGTCCATATCTTGGCCAATTTCCATCCGATCCTTGGAAGGAATACCTTAAACGATTTGTAGTTCGATTCTTTATCAATCTAAATCAAAACCTTGAACCAAAAATTTCGACCCAGATTTTTCAAATTTTTCTGATGGAACCCCTTGCAAAATCTAGGATTTCCATTTTAGCCCCAAACCAAGTCCATATCTTGGCCAATTTCCATCCGATCCTTGGAAGGAATACCTTAAACGATTTGTAGTTCGATTCTTTATCAATCTAAATCAAAACCTTGAACAAAAAATTTCGACCCAGATTTTTCAAATTTTTCTGATGGAACCCCTTGCAAAATCCAGGATTTCCATTTTAGCCCCAAACCAAGTCCATATCTTGGCCAATTTCCATCCGATCCTTGGAAGGAATACCTTAAACGATTTGTAGTTCGATTCTTTATCAATCTAAATCAAAACCTTGAACCAAAAATTTCGACCCAGATTTTTCAAATTTTTCTGATGGAACCCCTTGCAAAATCTAGGATTTCCATTTTAGCCCCAAACCAAGTCCATATCTTGGCCAATTTCCATCCGATCCTTGGAAGGAATACCTTAAACGATTTGTAGTTCGATTCTTTATCAATCTAAATCAAAACCTTGAACAAAAAATTTCGACCCAGATTTTTCAAATTTTTCTGATGGAACCCCTTGCAAAATCCAGGATTTCCATTTTAGCCCCAAACCAAGTCCATATCTTGGCCAATTTCCATCCGATCCTTGGAAGGAATACCTTAAACGATTTGTAGTTCGATTCTCCTTCAATCTAAATCAAAACCTTGAATCAAAAACTTCGACCCAGATTTCTCAAATTTTTCTGATGGAACCCCTTGCAAAATCCAGGATTTCCATTTTAGCCCCAAACCAAGTCCATATCTTGGCCAATTTCCATCCGATCCTTGGAAGGAATACCTTAAACGATTTGTAGTTCGATTCTCCTTCAATCTAAATCAAAACGTTGAATCAAAAATTTCGACCCAGATTTTTCAAATTTTTCTGATGGAACCCCTTGCAAAATCCAGGATTTCCATTTTAACCCCAAACCAAGTCCATATCTTGGCCAATTTCCATCCGATCCTTGGAAGGAATACCTTAAACGATTTGTAGTTCGATTCTCCTTCAATCTAAATCAAAACTTTGAATCAAAAATTTCGACCCAGATTTTTTAAATTTTTCTGATGGAACCCCTTGCAAAATCCAGGATTTCCATTTTAGCCCCAAACCAAGTCCATATCTTGGCCAATTTCCATCCGATCCTTGGAAGGAATACCTTAAACGATTTGTAGTTCGATTCTCCTTCAATCTAAATCAAAACCTTGAATCAAAAATTTCGACCCAGATTTTTCAAATTTTTCTGATGGAACCCTTGCAAAATCCAGGATTTCCATTTTAGCCCCAAACCAAGTCCATATCTTGGCCAATTTCCATCCGATCCTTGGAAGGAATACCTTAAACGATTTGTAGTTCGATTCTCCTTCAATCTAAATCAAAACCTTGAATCAAAAATTTCGACCCAGATTTTTCAAATTTTTCTGATGGAACCCCTTGCAAAATCCAGGATTTCCATTTTAGCCCCAAACCAAGTCCATATCTTAGCCAATTTCTATCCGATCCTTGGAAGGAATACCTTAAACGATTTGTAGTTCGATTCTCCTTCAATCTAAATCAAAACTTTGAATCAAAAATTTCGACCCAGATTTCTCAAATTTTTCTGATGGAACCCCTTGCAAAATCCAGGATTTCCATTTTAGCCCCAAACCAAGTCCATATCTTGGCCAATTTCCATCCGATCCTTGGAAGGAATACCTTAAACGATTTGTAGTTCGATTCTCCTTCAATCTAAATCAAAACCTTGAATCAAAAATTTCGACCCAGATTTTTCAAATTTTTCTGATGGAACCCCTTGCAAAATCCAGGATTTCCATTTTAGCCCCAAACCAAGTCCATATCTTAGCCAATTTCCATCCGATCCTTGGAAGGAATACCTTAAACGATTTGTAGTTCGATTCTCCTTCAATCTAAATCAAAACCTTGAATCAAAAATTTCGACCCAGATTTTTCAAATTTTTCTGATGGAACCCTTGCAAAATCCAGGATTTCCATTTTAGCCCCAAACCAAGTCCATATCTTGGCCAATTTCCATCCGATCCTTGGAAGGAATACCTTAAACGATTTGTAGTTCGATTCTCCTTCAATCTAAATCAAAACCTTGAATCAAAAATTTCGACCCAGATTTTTCAAATTTTTCTGATGGAACCCCTTGCAAAATCCAGGATTTCCATTTTAGCCCCAAACCAAGTCCATATCTTAGCCAATTTCCATCCGATCCTTGGAAGGAATACCTTAAACGATTTGTAGTTCGATTCTCCTTCAATCTAAATCAAAACTTTGAATCAAAAATTTCGACCCAGATTTTTCAAATTTTTCTGATGGAACCCCTTGCAAAATCCAGGATTTCCATTTTAGCCCCAAACCAAGTCCATATCTTAGCCAATTTCCATCCGATCCTTGGAAGGAATACCTTAAACGATTTGTAGTTCGATTCTCCTTCAATCTAAATCAAAACCTTGAATCAAAAATTCCGACCCAGATTTTTCAAATATTTCTGATGGAACCACTTGCAAAATCCAGGATTTCCATTTTAGCCCCAAACCAAGTCCATATCTTGGCCAATTTCCATCCGATCCTTGGAAGGAATACCTTAAACGATTTGTAGTTCGATTCTTTATTAATCTAAATCAAAACCTTGAACCAAAAATTTCGACCCAGATTTTTCAAATTTTTCTGATGGAACCCCTTGCAAAATCTAGGATTTCCATTTTAGCCCCAAACCAAGTCCATATCTTGGCCAATTTCCATCCGATCCTTGGAAGGAATACCTTAAACGATTTGTAGTTCGATTTTCCTTCAATCAAAATCAAAACCTTAAATCAAAAATTTCGACCCAGATTTTTCAAATTTTTCTGATGGAACCCCTTGCAAAATCTAGGATTTCCATTTTAGCCCCAAACCAAGTCCACTTCTTGGCCAATTTCCATCCGATCCTTGGAAGGAATACCTTAAACGATTTGTAGTTCGATTCTTTATCAATCTAAATCAAAACCTTGAACAAAAAATTTCGACCCAGATTTTTCAAATTTTTCTGATGGAACCCCTTGCAAAATCCAGGATTTCCATTTTAGCCCCAAACCAAGTCCATATCTTGGCCAATTTCCATCCGATCCTTGGAAGGAATACCTTAAACGATTTGTAGTTCGATTCTCCTTCAATCTAAATCAAAACCTTGAATCAAAAATTTCGACCCAGATTTTTCAAATTTTTCTGATGGAACCCCTTGCAAAATCCAGGATTTCCATTTTAACCCCAAACCAAGTCCATATCTTGGCCAATTTCCATCCGATCCCTGGAAGGAATACCTTAAACGATTTGTAGTTCGATTCTCCTTCAATCTAAATCAAAACCTTGAATCAAAAATTTCGACCCAGATTTTTCAAATTTTTCTGATGGAACCCCTTGCAAAATCCAGGATTTCCATTTTAGCCCCAAACCAAGTCCATATCTTGGCCAATTTCCATCCGATCCTTGGAAGGAATACCTTAAACGATTTGTAGTTCGATTCTCCTTCAATCTAAATCAAAACGCTGAATCAAAAATTTCGACCCAGATTTTTCAAATTTTTCTGATGGAACCCCTTGCAAAATCCAGGATTTCCATTTTAGCCCCAAACCAAGTCCATATCTTGGCCAATTTCCATCCGATCCTTGGAAGGAATACCTTAAACGATTTGTAGTTCGATTCTCCTTCAATCTAAATCAAAACTTTGAGTCAAAAATTACGACCCCGATTTTTCAATTTTTTTTTGATTTTTCAACCTAGAAATTTCTGTCACACTCCATCACACATTTTAGGCATTTGAAATAACATCAAAAACAAGCTAACCATGTACATGTCATGTCCACAACCTGATATGCAGTGCTTGCGGTGCCTTCACTGCATGAAAAAGATCCATTGTTCCCGGTACGACTCAAACGGAATTATCCGCCACATTGAGGAGGATCATCCGGAAATAATGGAATTGGGCGGAGAGAAGATCAAGAATCTGCATAAGTTGGCAGCGGAGCATGGGATCAGTGAGGAGCGATTGTCCCAGATCAGCAAGATGACCGGCTTATCCGAATCGCAGATGGCCGATGAGGCTGAGAAATGTAAGAAAGTCCGCTACTAAATTCTTATCGCTCTTGGTTAATTGGATTCATTTCAGATATGGCCAAAAAGAAGGCTAGCTCTTCAGATAAAGCAAAGAAGGCAAACTCTTCAGAAACTGGAAAGAAGGCTAACTCTGCGACGTATAGTGTAACAGGAAGTGGGGACCCCAAGTCCGACGATCGCAGTCAGACCTCATTTAAGGAGATCTCTCCGGGCGCCGAGACTTCTGACCTTCCATTGGATAAGGTTCGCTTGAATCGCTACAAGACGACCATAAACCGATGGACACCGACGGATGGATTTATTTTCTGTCCAAGGTGCGGATGCTGTCGCCGGCCCCTAGTAAAGTCGTCCTCGGAGATGGTGAGCACCGGATGTTGTGTCGCCTGTATCGTGTCTTGCTGGCCCCTGTGCTTCCTACCATGCCTTCTTTCGCCGGACAACCGGGAGTACCTGTACTGCTCCAACTGTCGAGCTTTCCTTGGCCTCTACGATCGGGAGACTAATTGTGTTAAACCAAGTCGAGAGTTCGTATCCTGCGGAAAAGCGGCCACGCCCCCTCCTTCCGATAATTGCCCCAAGTAATGTTAGGAAACTCTTTATACTTTATTTAAATTATATGTGTGAATTAATGAGGAAAGCTTTCCTAAAGCTTTAGTGTAGTCGAGGCAAAAACCATTTGTTGATTGTACTTTGTAATAGTATGAAAATTAAATAAATTTACTAATATTTGGTATCAAAAGTATTACAGTTTTATTTAAGATTTATTTTTAAATATTTTACTGATGAACTGCGATTTGTGTTTCTGTTTTCTGCAAATCCTTGGCTGCCTTTTGGGCGCGTTTTCTTTCCCTTTCGGCCAAAATCTTCTCCCTGGACTTCTGGGCCCTTTCGGCACAATCCTTTGGTTTTTGTTTCAGTGTCATTTCATCAACAGCCGCCTGTCGACGGGCCGATTTTGAAATACATCTTTCCGAGCAATTTATGGAAACAAATCTTCCAATATAGCATCCGCAGTGTGAGCAATAGTGGTTAATATCCTGGCGGCCAGACCATTTTTTGCTAAAAAACAAAAAAAAACAAAATTACAAAATTATTGAGAAATGTTTGTAATTTTGAAAAAAAAAAACAAACCAAAGATTTGTGAGTTCTAAAAACTTTTGCAAACAGGTAACCGTCTCCAGTTGGATCACACTCATGCCAAACTTTTCACAGGAAGGACAATGGATCCAGGTGGACTCATCTTTCAGGTAACCGATCTGCTGTTTGTGGCTGACACTGATTGCCACAATTTGCGGCTCTTCAACGGTCATTGTGTTGTGAATTCTAAATCGTGACTGAAAGCGAAAACTAATTCAAGAGATCTTGGGTGGGAAAAATTATAGATCACTCTCTGACAGGTTCTCTTATTCTCTAGGGGAGTCTCCGCCTGGCTCTCCAGCTAATGCGAAAGAATTTAATTACGAAATTCCATTAGTACACAGAAAAAAATCCCAATACTTAAAAATTGACAGTACTTGGCATTTAATAATTTTTTTTTTTTATTTTTAATAAATATTAACTTTTGGCAACTTTAAGATTCTTCCATGTATCCAATTAATGACCCATTTTCTGAGACTTTTCACTGTGTGGTGATGTGGTTGTGATGATTCTCCGGCAGCCCATATGATGGTTTACAGCTGTGGGCGGCGGTAGACGCCCAGGTACTCCCCACAGGCACCACAGTGGTGCCGTTTGGTGCAAAAACTCCGCCACGATCGCACCACTCGGGTCTTGGCCTTCGCCTGGCAGTAGGGACAAGTAATTTCGTTTTTGCCAGGACCCACGGCAAAGTACAGGGCTTGGGGATTCTGGGCCATGTCGGAGCAGAAGATGTGGATCGATCAAGAGACAAACAAAGACTACGGCAACCAAAGAGAAATAAAGGCTATTAAATTGGCAAACATATTTAATCAAAAGAAGAGTATCAACCCGAGAGAGCTTCCAAGAGAGAATGCGATCATTTGAGGTTTTATTTTTATTTCAATGTTTTTTTTTCAGGTGGTGGGTGTATTTGGCGTTTTTGAAATATATAGATATATTTTTTATAAAATGAATAATTCTCTACTTTATTTCGAGAGGCTGTCTTCTCTTCATGGAGCGGCCAAAGTAACAGCCACAGTTGCCGCAATAATGGCTGCGATCGGTTTGCTTGCAGGGCATATAGTAGTCGAAGCAGAAGCAACAGCAGCAGGTCCTGAAACAAAGGATATTTAAAAATATTTTCCGGAAAGGGAATGCTTGAGAAACCTACACAAAAAGGCAGCCAACAATCCGGTTTATTTCTGAGGCCCACCACTTCAGATCGTTTTGGACGACACTCTTATCCTTGATGCCGCAGGCGGGGCACTTGATTTCCACCGCTTCATGGGGCAGGTTGAGGAAAGTGCCGGGCAGGGGCGTGGCAAAGTTGCTGTAGATCTTGCGGTCCTTTTTATCCTCCAATGCTTTGGCAGCCCGCTCCCGAGCCTGCTTCTCCAGCTCCTTTTCCTGTTCCGGCGTCGTCGTCATGATCCGATCCAACTGAAAGCGAAACTCGGAATGGCAAACAGACAACCTGTTTGGATTCTTGAAGAGACTACACTGGGTGGCCCCAAAAAAAGAGATACTAAGAGAGAAGTATCTATATCTCAAAGAGCCTCCCTACAATAGAGAGGGAATTGATTTACGGTATGTTTTTAATTTAATTAGATCCGTAATAGAATTATTTATCAGATACATTTTTTTTGGCATTAATATCATTTTAATTAGAATCTATTTGGCCTTGCGCTGGACTCCCACTTTGCCGCCGCACGAACTGCAGTAGATACCCTTGGTGGTCCACTCACGGTTGCATCCACACCAGGTGCACACACAGCAGATCCAGAAAAGAGGGAAGATGCTGCAAGATAGAAGTATCAAAAGTGGGTCAAGATATCTACCAAATCCAATCCCTACCAAGAAACCAAACTAAGACAGCAAGTGGCATCTTTCCAGCTGGCAGCCCTCATCACAGCTGCCTCACTCCGCTCCCGACAAAGTGGGCACAGTAACTTGTAGGTGGAAGGACCCACGGCATAGTACCGGATTCGTGGATGTTGGACAGTAGCAGTAGGGCCTGCTGCCTCCTGTGGCAGCAGTGTCACCTTTTCCGCCGCCTGCTCATCGATAAAGGGCACAGGCCCGTCCTCCAGCACTACATTCGCAATGATGTTCCTTGAACGATCCTCCGGCGTGTTGGCGGGCACCAACCTCACACGCAGTCTCTCTACCTGCTGCTCCATGGTATCTGATCTTTGTGATCTCCGCCAGAACTGATGGAGCCCCAACCAAGAGAGCTGCCAGAGTCAGAGCAGAGAGCTAAGAGAGTGGCCAATTGAGAACACAATGGCATGGGTTTGTGTTTGGCCATGGACCCATGATGTCATCGGCGGTTACTAATACAAATATTTTGGAAGCCCCTCAACCAGAACCAGATCAACAGCCAAACATTCTGCGAATATTTGTTTCTTCAATAAAAGTATAGAGACCACATTGAATGTGTTATAAAAAACACATTATTGCTTATTGGAAAAGTGCTGAAAGATATATATTTTAAATGTTTCTAGATATATTTTTCAATAAATAAATGTTTTGTTTGTTATCTTAATGTAGTTTCGAACCCAAACACGTTTACCGGCAAAATCAGCTGCTAACTCTGAATGTTTATGTTTTGATTTTTTTTTTTTGCTTTTTTTTTTACGATTGTAAACTAAAACCAGTTTTAAAGCTTTAAGCTTTGATTTGTTTATTGGCCAATAAATGGGTGAATATATGATTATAGTTATTCAAAATATATTTTCATTAATTTCTCTTGGTTAAGCGAAGTTTTAAGCCCTCTTTGGTAACCAGAACCGGAGCAGCATCGAAAGCAAACTCGACTTCCTTTCTGGGAGACTGTATCACATTGAAGTTGGCCAGAACCTTGGCTACTGCCACTTTGGAGTTGATCTTGCCCATGCGAAGGGCTAAAATAAATAATTTAGAAAACATATTTATGACCGATGTAAGTAATCCTTACCAATGCAGTGCCTAGGACCTTCTCCAAATGGCATATAGGCCGCTTGATTGTAGTTCATAATATCAGTATCAAACCGATGAGGATCGTAATCGTTGGGATTGGGAAAGTAAATCGGATCACGATTTATACCAAACAGAGAGATCAATATGGGTGTGCCCTTGGTTATAACATGATTCGTACCAGGAACCGAATAATCCTCAGTACACTCGCGATTTAAGAAGGGTAAGCCCGGATATTTACGAATAGTTTCTGGGAAAAAAAAGTCCTATAGAAACCTTAAAAAAAGACAACTGGATACTAACCCATTATGCAGAGCTCCAAAAACTTCATGTCCTGAATAGCTTCATAGGTGAACTTATCCTTTGGTTTCAGGTTGTGCTTTTTAAGGACTCCATCCACCTCTTCCCGGGCTTCTTTTAGTAATTCCGGATACATGGATAGTTCGTAGAGGGTAAAGGCAGATGCAGCTGCTGTAGATTCCGAGCCGGCAACATAGAAAAGAAACGCCTGGGCGGCAATCTTCTCGATAGACATCGATTTTAGCTGATCTTGAGCGGATTCCACATCCCAGACCTCGTCGTCATCCTCGCCAATTTTTCCCGTATTTCGCAAACGGATAAGCAACTGCAGCAGGTCCTTGCGAACCACATTGTTCTTCTCCCGGAACTCGATCGTCCGCTTCATCATGTCCCTTAATAGCGTAAGGATACGGCTCTCATAGCCCAGGCGATTCATTAGCTTTGCAATTCTACAAAAAACTTGATTAAAAATAAATCAATATATAAGAAAATTAGTATTTACGGCGGACAGATGAACATGGACATGTTATGGATCTTCAGTAAAAGCGATTTGTCCTTAGAAGTCGAACTGCTAATCTCCCGAAATTCATTTTGTGGATTCTTGAAACTGTCGATCTCCAGACCAAAAATAACTGAACCAATTATGTCCACTGCATAGGTGGTCATCACCTCCTTGATCTCCACCTCATCGTTTTGCTCAAGGGCACCCTCTAAATGTTGCACCAGCTTGTCGCCCACATCGTCTATGGTTCCAAACATTCCCTTGATTTTTCCGGAAGAGAATGAAGGTGTCAGCTTCTGGCGAAGATTCCGCCAAGAAGCTCCCCTCAAATTGAATAGGTTACAGGACAACGGGTCCTTCTCCTCGTCCACATAAACTCCGCGATCGTGAAAGCTGGAAAAATCGGTGGTCATGATTTGACGCGCCAAGACAGCATCCCGGATTAGGATGCTCCGTTTGTTCATCATGTAGATGCCCACAATCTTTTCCATGTGCCGGTCGTATATATCTTTCAAGACCACGCCCAAGCTCTTCTCCTGCTTCATTACCGAGGTCATAATGCCAAAAGGAATCTGGGCCGGCTCCTCGTCCACGCCCAATCTCTTCCAGGATGTGTAGTGATGTCGCACATACTTGTACAGCAATACCAGGCACAGGAGCAGCAAAGGAATAATCCACATTTTAACTTTTTCGTTTCTGTAAAATATATATTACTGTTCCTGGTGAAATTTTTGCGATGCAATAGACCCTACGCTGGAGACTGAAAACGCCGAATGTGTTTCGGCTTATATGTGTGGATTTTGTATACAGTCCGATCCGATAAGCGTTTTCTATGTTTCTTGCTTGGGTGCCGTGAGGGTTCTCTTACAGCTGAGAACTTTACTTGACGTCTGGAAGAAGCTTTCGGCTCTCCAGGAATTATAGAAATAATATAAAGAGTACTTTTAGGGAAACCACCTGTTAGTCGCTTCATTAATCAACAAACATTTTCGTTTTTAATTGCTTATTAAAATTTATTGATTTCCTTTTGGTTCTTCTTTACTTTGAGGAAGCCACTGAATGTTGTCTTCAACGTCGTCTCTTCGCAGCCGGAAGAATGTCCTCTTGTACCAGCTGAGGGTAATGTATCGTCCGATGAAGCAGCCACATGAGCTACAGTAGTGGTTGATATCATGGCGCCCCTCCCAGTGAATGGGATTGCTAAAATACAATATTTGAAATTAATGCGATATGAATATATAAGGGACCAACTTTAAGGCAACCTACCAGCATAGAAGCTTGTTTAGGCAGCACACTATCTTCTGCGACAAGGTTACCGCCTCTCTAGCCACTCGGGTAACTTGTGTCTGATGGCATGCAGGACACTCCAGCTCTTGTGGTTCCGTGGTCAGGTGACCCACCTGGGGCACCGCCGATATATCATCGGCGCTGCCATCTAAACTCTCCGTGCTGGCCATTTCGAAGCGTCCGCACAACTGACTGCTCAAAAAAAAACATCCACCAATCCCCCAAAATGTATCTGTATCTGCATTTGTATCTATAACACACTCAGCTGAACACGAATGATGCGTTCGGGAGCATGATTCTAAGAACAATCAAACCTAAGAGCATGCCAGAGAGAGTATTATATATTTTGGAGACACCGCCTTGCCGATCATCGAATAAATTTCAAGTAACTTATTAAAAAATTTGACAACAGCTGCTAGTTTATTTATAGATCAGTTTTGCGAACATGGTGACGAACCACTAGACTGGACGCCAGTGGAAGCCCAAGTGGCCGCCGCATTTGCTGCAAAAAGCGCGTTTCGTTTTCAGGCGTCCCTGCAGGCAGCTGTAGTAGACACAGGCCAGGGCAAAGAAAGGAAAGCAACTGAAAAGATCAACATAAATTAATAATTTTATCAAATGGTCTTGAATTGGTGGGTCTTACAGAGATAGAGTCGAGAGCACGCAGGTTAGTTGACTGATACATCCTCCCATATCAAGGGTTTCGATTTTGGCATTTTTTTGGCACAAAGGACACCGCACCTGGGAGGAATTAGGCCCGATGCTGAAGAATCGAATCTTGGGCTTTCCAGGCCGCTCCTCCAAAGTGGCCGTGGTGGCCACCGAATTGTTGTCCCCCCCTTGGACATTCACCTCCAGATCCGCATCGAAGTTGATCGCGCGAGACATTGCGACTGTTTGAGAATTATTTTCGGGTAGTCAACTGACAGGCAAAACCCACGAAAAAGAGAAATATTTCACCAAAAAATAACAAAAACCAAATTTAATTTAAGAGAAAAATTAGGAGAGTAATGCAAAAAATAACAAATATTCGCAAATTTTTGGTGGCTCTTCAGTCTCAGTGCTCATCACTCGCCACAAGGCCAACAACAAAAAAGTGATTAAAAAACTAAACAAAATAAACAATTAATTGTGAAGCACCCACTTCGTGTGCCCAGCTTCCCCACCCCTCGTCGCTTTGTCATTGTCTCTTCCATGCCCCCAGGAGGTAACCACATTTGCCGCAGATGACCTTGCAATCGTTTCTGGATTTCCTTGGACAGCAGGGATAAAGTGGTAGCAGAGAAAAGCAGCTGTAAGTTATAAAAAAAATATTTATTATTATTATTATTATTTATTTATCACAGTAGGCTTTTAGAATATTTAACACAAAAATGTACATCCACTTACCACATGGTCAGCAACCGCTCTAGCCGGACTCCCTGCTCGTGCAACCGCTCGTGGCACTCCGGGCAGTACATTTGGCGCAGGCAACTGATGTTGGTGGCCGCCGGTGGCGGTGGGGACACCTTCTCCGCCAGCTGGCCCGTGGAGTTGGACTTGCGACAGAAGTAGGTTTCCGGCTCCGAGTCCTCGGCATACCCGTAAGGATAGCCCCGGTGCGGTGGCGTGGCGAGGAGTAACGTGTCCAGGGCCTGGGCTGACTTCTGCTTAGCCTGGCCGCAGTTGGGATTCAGATTAATCTCCACGAGGTCGGTAGGGAACGCCTCCTCCTCCGGAGCTTGGATGTGAAACTTCAGCTGCCGGCTCATGTTGTTGAACTGACTCGACTCGGGTTTTCTATTTGCCTATAAATTGGGTTATTTTACAATTGAAATATTCAAAGCATAGAAAACATTAGACAAACAGTTATGTCTGGCCAGGTGGGGGAGTCAGTTGGCAGCGGAGGGAGGTATTTGCCAAACCTGTTGTTCATCTGTTTTGTCAAGCCTCCGAGTAATTTATTTGGCTAACACTATTTTCATGGCTAAGATGTTAACGGCTGCACTTGAACGCCAGGCCAATGGGAAAAGCTTTCAAAAGCTACCACCGAGTGGGTGGTATAGCTTTGCTATAAAAATTATTGAGGAAATATAGCAAAGAAATATAATTCACCTTTCATGAATAAATTAATGATTATTCAAAGATTTAACAATAGTATCCAGTTAGGATATTAAGATGATATTAATGTTTTTTTAATCTCTTTGGTCTTCAAGGGATAATTAGTTAGGCAAAACCGAGCTATTAAAACTTATTACTACTTATTATTATACAGAATAAAAAAAAAATGTACCTCCACATACCAGCCGAGAACTCTACCACTTCTCGTGCGAACTAGTACGTTTCAGCAGACTCCAACGGTGGAACCTGCCTTAGAAAGACTTTGGTTTGAATAAGATGTCCCTTCTATGCACTGAATAATCATTGCTTTACTTTTGGCCTCCAATGAACTGCATTTTATCATGTTAAAGAAAATTACATTCAAAAATAATTTTCATATATTTTGTAAAATTAAGAAATATAAAACAATTCAAAATACCTTAAAAACAGGTGCTTTAATAAAAAGCCATTTTAAAACAGTTGCTATTATGAAAGTTTCTGATATGAGCCGAATAAATAATTTACGTTTAATAAGGCCTAGACAAATATAGGCACATACTTATATTAAAATGAGAGAATCTCACTTGCAGAAATTCTCTCTCAATTGGTTCGACCAGCTTGTGTTTAATAATTGATTTTAGCCGTCAAGTGTCATAATAGAAAATAATACCAAATATTACTCATCAGCTATCAAATAGGTGAATCACCTGCCACATATTCGCCAAAGAAGCATTGTTGAAATGGAGTTCACTAAATCAAGTGTGCAATAAAAGCGTTATCCGTTTATGAAGGCGGCTGAAAGCCCCTTTTGTGTGAGTGTTGTCGGAGCGATAAGATAGTGGCTGGGTTTTAAGGTATTGCCATAGCTCTACTTTCCACTTGATGTTCAGTGCAACGCCAGCCAGCAAAGCGATCGGTTTTGTTCGTCTCATTTCCGTGAATCTGTAACTCCGTAATCATGGACAGCAAGCAGCCTCCGCCGTACAGCGAGCAGCCTGGATTTACCCCAGCACAGACTTATCAGGGGCCGGGAGGCCCCACCCAGCCTCCACTCTACCCACCGATGCCCCAGCCGCCTCAGTCCTCTACGGTGATCATCCAAACCACGACCACCTCCAACTTGGTGCCCATCGGCAGCGGTCCGACCCGCATCCGATGCCCCTCCTGCCATGCCGAAGTTTTGACCACCGTTAAGAGCAATCCTTCTGGCAGGACACATTGCTGGGCCCTCATCCTGTGCCTGTTCATGTGAGTATTTCCATCCCCTCAAAAGTGACTCATTATTTGTTTGCTAATGGCGGCTGCTCTTACTGAACAAAAGCTTGAAGACGTATGAGTTCATGGTAGTTATTAGTTATGGGGGAAAAATACAGGTTATAAAAAAGAACTACTCAAAATTGAACTGAAACACTTAGATTCTAGAATATCTAACATGATAACGATAACATCTTTGAAAACTGCAAGTATATAAAAACAGATAAGAACAGGAACTTGTTAAATAGATAACTATTTTTTATAGGACAGGAAGATAGTTATTAACATGATAATATCAAGGCTTAACCTTTCCACCCCAACAAATAAATAAATAGTTTCTTTTATTATCTAAAACTTATATAAACTCTTTAATAGTTGTGTATTACAATAAGTCGACACCCTGCAATCAATGTAAAAATAGCTCCGCCCATGCAAAAACAGTAGGAAGCTCAGTTATCGCCAGAAAGAACAACAAGTTTCTATATGCACGTATATATAAATATATGTACATTATTGCCTGATTACTTGAAAACATTGTTATCTCAACTGGAACTGGAGTTGAGTCAGATAACAAAACACCGATGGGGCTGAAAAGTAGCAAAAAAGTAAAGTGAGAATGTCGATCTGGTAACAGAGAGTGGGATGTGGCCAATACGAATTAGTGCCGCAATTAGAACCCTTTAGACTAATGAGTTAATTCCCCAAAACCCAAATCTAATCAATCTCCACAATCTATATTTTTTCAACCCACAGTTGCTGGCCTTGTGTGTGTCTGCCGTATTGTATGGACTCCTGCCAGAATGCCGACCACTACTGTCCCAATTGCAGCGCTTATATTGGAACCTACGAAAACTGACGAAAAACTGAAATAAACATATGTAGGCCTCAAGTGCCTTTACCTTTAACCTTTATGTCATAGCATTAGCATTATTCTTAAAACATGTTTTGTAAATATACAGTCCCATCACACTCAAAACATGGAACTTTACTCCGGAAAAGGGATAGACGATATTTTTTTAGATTAATACTTTATGAGGGCTAATCAGTCAAATGGATCGAAAAACATTAAAGCCATAAATCTAGTTGATTTGGCATTCCAATTAGTCTACTCTACAAGTAGCTTTTCCCTATTGTATGGATCTACCGGGAGGTGTCAAAATCAATCTTTGTACAGCCATATCGCCAGTTAATAAGGTTTGAAATGTTTTTACCTGGAAAAAAAATTTAACCTGTCGATTAGTTGAAAGAGATAACAAAACGCGATAGAACTTTGGTGTCATTAAGTGGCCATGAGCTTCAGTGCATGTCACACCGTAAGCATGAACACCTCAGCTCCAGACCCAGGAGGAAATGCCCCACCTTTGGAGGGTGGTTTGGTGGTGACCCAGATACCTATTTATACCCTTAATGGCGTCGGGCCCGGTGCAATACCGCTGACAGTTGGTTGTCAGTCGATGAGGGTCCGGTGTCCATCCTGCAAGGGTGAAGTGGACACCAGCTTGTTGACCGCTCCCACTCGGAAGACCCATCTGTGCGCCATGACCTTGTACATTTGCTGGTGAGTGGATAGACCCGGTGTTCCTGTTTGCATACAAATCTAATTTACTTATTTTGATTCATTGTTAGCTGTTGGCCATTCGTGTGCTTACCGTACTTTATAAATTACTGCAAGAATGTCCAACACTACTGCCCCAATTGTGGCCACTTTATCGGAAGTTACTCTTTTTGATTTTCGTTGATTGCCTCTCGAAATTTACCTTAAACTTAATTAATACAAAAGCTATGCTAAAACAGTCTTTTTTTATTGTTTGTTTATGTAGTACGTCGTATGTATGTATGTATCTTTTAGTGCTGGGAATCCCCGGTAGAAGTGATGGCACTGCTCGCCATTTTGTAATATAAATATTGGAGCCGCTTGTAAAAAAAGGTGCTACATTAACCGATTGTATTTTAAAGTATAAAAGTTATATATTGTGGTACAGATATGATACCACATTTCTTTAGCGACTGTATATATAAAGATAAGGTTTTGGAATTGATAAAGCTTCGACTTACTACATATACAGGTAATCGATACAATCGGTTCGTTTCTCCCATCACAGGCGATCGTATTGCCGTCTCGTTCAACAGAAAAATAAATAGAAAAGCACATGCACTTTTTGAGCTTTTCGTAATTCATTTGCGGCTATTCGAGGAGGAAACTTGGGACTGCGTCAATGCAGTAGCTAGGTGTTGATATTCAAATTAATTCCAGATAAGAATGGACTACCAGCGAGTGGGCGAGGCATCGCCTCCATCATATTCAGAGGCCTCACCCTCGGCTCCACCGCCAGAAATGGACATGGTCCACTGTGACTCCATGCCGGCGAAGCACCTTTATCCCCCGGTTCCACCGTACCAGCAGGTAACACCTTATCAACCAGTGCCCCAAATGCCACCACCACCGCCACAAGCCCCAGTCCCAGTTCCAGTTAACGTGGTGCATCACACGACCACTGTACTGGTGGACAATCCCGGGCAGGGAATGATCTGCCCAAAGTGCAGCGCCCGGATTCGCGTTCGCACGGAGCACCATGCCACTGGAAAGACTTATTGTTTGGCAGCCCTGCTCTGCCTGTGCTTGTAAGTAAAACCTACAAAGAAAATTATTTTCCAATGAATTTATTTAGTTGGAAATGAAAGCCTTAAGCTTATCTATATTTGAACATAGCGCAACTGTTTACAAAAATATGATGACTAAGAGCGAAAAGGGCTTTATAAACAATTCTGACCGTTTTTCTCTTCCTCCAGCTGCTGGCCATGCGTATGTGTTCCATGCTGCTGCAACTGTTGCTACAAAACCAGCCAGTTCTGCCCCAACTGCAACGCCTGCCTCGGAACATTCTAAAGACTCACATTACAATCATCATAACAATAATTGGATACTGGAAGATATATACATTATCTTATAACGACATACATAGAACATACATAACGACAGCATAAACATACATAGAATCTTATGTATCTTAACGTACGACTTTTAATGAAAACGAAGTATTAAATGCAAATAAAGATATTCATACCAAGACATTTCTGGGAATCCCCTTTACTGAAATTGCATTGCTATGCATTTTTGTATTTTATTACAAACAAAGCAGTAGGGCTTAATTCCTTTTAAAATCACAAAAAGATGGAATCGCGTCATTTTTTTTTTCTAATGAGGTATTTTATTTAATAGTTTTTTCTCATTGAAATACAAAATAAAATAAATTTGTATAATTCAGTAAATAAAAGTCACTTTGAAAAAAGCATCTGCAAACCATGTTGCTGACACATCATTTGAAATGAATTTCTTAAGAATATTTTTGTTTCCTGGCACAAATAAATAAAATATTTCAATCATATTTAAAATATTGCAATAAAAGGCTACCTTTTTTCTTATAATATTATTACACATATCATCGTAGGTATGTATGTTTGAAATGTATATTCTTTTTGCAATTGCAAACGCCAGCAACATTTTTGTAGCAGCCTTGTTGCTGCAACATTTGATAGCAACATTAGTCCACTTTTTGCCCTGGCCAGGAAAAAAGACCACAATACCTTCCCGTTCCTTTAGCAGTTAACAACACGTATCGGTTATTCTGGTGCTTCTTCAGTAACACGGGCTGTAAGTAGTGATTCAGTAATACTGACGACAGGAAGCGCCAATTTTATTATAGGGCATTGAAATAAGAATTAGATAAAAAAAAGGGAGATATATTGCAAGCAATTGGTATTTATTGAGTCTTAATCCCCATATCTCCTATAGAATTTTACAGCAAGATGTCCACTGCCGTCGGCCCAGAACCCACTACTGTGGTATGTCCTAATTGCCAGCTTCAAGTGACCACACGAACGGAGCCAAAAGCTACGACAAAAACGCACTTGTTTGCCCTAATCATGTGCCTTACCTGGTGAGACTTTCTATTATTTTTTTGTTTTCACTTGTTGCATTAGACAGTGTTACTCTTACAGCCTCTGGCCCTGTGCTTGCTGCCTTTACTGCACGGATTGCGCCCGGAGCACCACTCATTTCTGTCCATCTTGCAACAACTACGTGGGAACCTATGATCGCTAACGCCTGATGATTTTTACCTTTAAACTTAATTTTATTCGATTCAAATTATCATTAAATACCATTTTCTAAACTCTTCTGTGTATTTAATATTAATGTATGCTTTCCAAGAACTGCGAATAGTTTGCACAGATATGTTAGATAAAATTTAGACAGAAATCACCCTCAGTTTACCATTTTATATTCACTTGCATGGTGACATCATACAGTTTGCACTGTGAAAGTCAACAGAATAAAAAGGAAAGGGCAGTTATAACCCAGTGTTTCAACCATCCATATACCTTAAGTTGATAGTTTTTTTTTTTTAATTTTAAGGTTTTTGAGAAATAAAACTTCTCTTAGACAACTTGTTATACTTGTTTTAGGCATTTAAAATATCGATTTGTCTAGTTAAAGTTTAATAAAAATGATTAGGTATTTTGTTCTATAAAATCCCATACCCTATATTCCCATAAAAAATAGCCACATACCGGGCTTAGCCAGTCATCGGAGATAAGTTTGTGAACATGGGGAATGTCCAATTAAATTTCCAAGCTCACTATTCTTTTAATGGCCAAAATACACGCTAAGTTGAAAGGTAGTTTTTAAAAACATGTCACAAAGCTTTATAACAAAAAAATACATTTTTTCGTTACTAAATTAGTTGAAAATTTCATTAATATTATGTCCAACTAAGAAGAAAAATAATATCAATAAACTTTATGATATCCTAAATACCAATTATACTTATTATTCTATGGAGCGCATACTATTTATTTCGTAAATTTGAGTGATTTTCAATTGTAAGTCATTAGGTGAAATGGGATGAATATAGTTAAAGGTCTTCTAGCTGCCGACTATAAATAAAGGTAACAGAAGTGTCCAAGTTACATCAGCTATAGAAATGGATAAAAAAGAAACTGAATTTCTATCTTTAGAAGGTCTGGGAGCTAAGTCATCCCCGGTTGCTCAGCAGAACCCCAGTCTTGTGGTTATAAACCCAAGTGGTAAGTAGAAAAAGTATACATATTTTGGATACATATCTAGATTCTAGAATTATCTATATTTTTACAGTCCCTATTCCAATACAACTGGGTCCTGTTAGCCAAATACTAAAATGTCCTTATTGTGAAATCATGATGGAATCCCGAATCGAAAAACGGATAACTAAACAAACCCATTTGTTTGCACTGGCACTATGCCTAACAGGGTATGCTTTTTAAAGAATGTACTAATCTTTGTTTAAGTATTAATCTTTTTTTTCAGACTGATATGTCTTGTTCCCCTACCTTATTGCCTAAAAAGCTGCCAGAGTGCAGATCATTTTTGCAGTCAATGCAATAGATTCCTGGGAGCGGCAAATTTTTGAATTTCTTTATAAAATTAGTTGAATGCACCTATATCTTTACATATTTTTACTATTTTTACCAAACACAAATAAATAGTTACTCACACGTCTGGAGAACGCCATCTAAACATTGTTTTAAGCAAAAAGAATGTGGAGGTTTGACGAGAAAAAATATATATATGGTACATATATTGTTCATATTATTTTTATTTTATTTATACAAAAATTCTGGATGAGTATGGGTATGAGTGCCAAAAAAGAAGCTATGATTAAAAATTTGACACATTGTTCATGAAACATTTTCTGCGCGGTTTCTTGGCTAGTATTGAAGTAGATAATTCGCAGTTTTATAGCAGAGCTTAAATGGGTTGCACACCGAAAAGAGCATAATAATTTAAAAAAAAATGGACCAATTTCCTCCAGCATACAACCCAGGATGGGATCCTTCAACTGCAGCACCACAACCTTAACAGGTTCTCGTCCAAGGTAACATTTTAGCAAGATTGGACTGACTTGTTTTGGGAACAGCGTTATAACTTCACCAATTTTCATAATTTTCTAATGAAATGTCTCGTTTTATTTAGATTTAACGAGACAATATTGATATGTATCAAAATTGATACCATTTTTTGAAAGTTGTACCGAAAAAATGGCGTCACAGTCCGAAAAACACGACAAAAATTTAAAAATGTCAGTTTCTTGCGTAAAGATCTATTTTTTTCAAAAGCTAAAACATTTAACTATTAAAAAACGTAAAAAATTTTAAAATCAACAATTTCTACTAGGTCTCTTCAAAAGTTCCAAATCACTGTCGCACTGTGTAATCAGTGGAGCATCCGGAAAAACATAAAACAGTCGTTTAGTTAACAAATTGATGTGTCATATTTCTAGTCAAATAATTCAGATTTTGGGGAAAAAAAAAGATTTTTACTAGGAATATTTAGTACTTTAATGTGCTTATGACGCAATTCAATGGCCTATGTATGCTATATAAATATAATATTCATATAAAATAAAACTTGGAGATTGTATGAGTACCAAAAAAGGAGCTACGATAAAAAATTTGGCACAATACAATCATAGAACATTTTCTGCGCTGTTTCTTAGCTTGTAGTTGAGTTATAAGATCTTAGTCTTGTGGCAGAGTTTGATGGGGTTGTACAGCAAAAAGAGTCAGCTAAATAATAATAAAAAATGAACCAAAACCCAGTACCCAACAATGGATGGGGTCCTCCAATGGCAGCAACACAACCACAACAGGTTGTCGTTCAAGGATGGGGTGTTCCAACTGCATCACCACAACCCCAACAAGTTGTCATCCAAGGTAAAAAATTAAATGTATAAAAACCGAATTGTAAATATTTAAGAAAAATTCTAATTACGTGCAGCACCACCGACAAATGTGTTGGGCAACAAGCCAAGTATGGTCACCTGCCCGAGTTGTGAAGCTCGTCAAACAACTAGGGTCAGGTACGAAGTAAGTTCGAAGACTCATCAAACAGCGTTGTTGATCTGTATATTGTGTGGATGGTGTTGTTGCTTCCTTTTTCCATATTGCATGAAATCCTTCAAATCGACCATTCATACCTGCGGAAAGTGTGGATGTTATATCGGGACATTCACCAAATAAAAGACAAGTCATTTGATTTTCACTAAAAGTTTCAGTAATGTTTTTTATAATATCCTTTCATAAAAATGTATTTACTTGCATATTGTTAAAAATTTAAACCTTTAATAAACAGTGGAAGTAATAGAAAATATATAAAACAATTATCATTTAATCCATTAAACTAATCCAGAATTTTATTGTTTAAAAAAATTGGTATAAAAATCGATGTGTTTTATTTCGTATACAATTGTTTCGTTGTTAATTTGTCTCAGCAATATATGAGCTAAGGCAAAAAACGATTGATAAGAGCCCTAGCTTATCATCAGAGCTAGACTCGGATGTGTGTTTCGGGAGATTGCATCAAGTTTCGGGATTGCTCAGCTTAGTAATACTGAGACCAGAAAGGGAGATAGAGATGACAGGCAACTACGGAGTGCCAGGAAAAAGCCGATCGCCGGAAGTATACAAAACCTTGACTGAACCGGGAACAGTAAGTCCATCGGATAAGCCAAAAAGAAATTCTTCAGCGGGATCACTCATCTCGAACGACCTGCAAATTTCTTGGTATCACAAAATTTGGTTTAATTTGCGGTAATTTATTTATATTTTTACTAAAAAGAGAAAATTGGTTGAGATTTGTTTACGTTGCAGATCGCTTTTTGATTGTGGAGCTCGATGATTATTGATGGGGATCCAATAACCCAGAGATTATTTATATTCAGCAGAATCTCATCATTAAAT
The DNA here is from genome assembly GCF_030179905.1 of Drosophila bipectinata. Lineage (NCBI taxonomy): Eukaryota > Metazoa > Arthropoda > Insecta > Diptera > Drosophilidae > Drosophila > Drosophila bipectinata. The sequence continues at coordinate 15,601,244 of NC_091737.1, forward strand.
TCTTATATTAAATACAATGACTCATAAATAAAATGAAATTTCTTTTGAAATTCGAAGTTTTTTCTTTTTAATGAAAACCGTTTTTTTTTTAAATATACATTACATACATATACATTAATGTCTTCAAGTCTCGTTATCAATATTTATGACATATACGCAATAAAATTTATTCAAGCTGTGTACTCTAATCTAGAGTCGTTTTTTTGTAACATTTTTCGGAATAAGCATTTATCGTGCATATTGTTCTTGGAAATATGTGGTTTTTGGAAATATGTGGTTAGTTCGTTTTTAGTTTTAATCAAAACTGATCCATCTTTTAGATTCCCCTCCTCATGCAGAACCGACTAATTTTTGTAATGATGAATATTGATATTTTTTCGAACGAGGTTTTATCTTTTCTTTAAGTGTTTTATGATAAACAAGGGGAACGATTGTAATTTAATAGCCTCAAGAATGCAGAAAAAGCGTTTATTAACCCCTTGACGTATTTCCACGATTCTGACTCGTGTTACAATTTCTGTGTCTAACATCCGTTATATATAGTTTCGTTATATGTATAATAATAAAAAAAAAATTAGTTGATGTCGTGCACAACATCTTAAATAAATAGTTTTATTACATTTCGTTTTGCAGCCTTTTGTAAGCATCAAAATCATTTTGTTTCGTGAAAGTTGTGTGCGAACAGTTAGAAACGAATTTCGTTGCGCTTACTGATACGGGGTTGAGCTTTCCTTAATTGCCAATTTTATGGATAAGTAGAAGGATTTATAAACAAGCCTAGAAAAATTTTAAATTAGTGGTATCTCAAGTGTTATGTGGTTGATTCTAATATTTTATGGCTGCTTGGCGGTCGGCACTGAAGCCCAATCGGGGAAAATAACTGCGGTATGTTTGAAATAGATTTTCGAAATGCATAATTCAGCGAACTATTCCTTAAAGGTAAGTATCATTAAAGGGCACAACTACCCAGTGGAATCTCACTATACGCGAACCAGAGATGATTATATTCTCCAAGCCTTTCGGATTCCAAACTCCGCCTCTTGCCGACGTCCAGGAACGAAGCCGGTTGTTCTATTTCTTCATGGGATGACTGCCTCGGCAGACACTTTCTTGCTGAATGGACCCAAGGATGGACTGCCCTATATGTTGGCTGATGCCTGTTATGACGTCTGGCTGGCCAACTTCCGAGGCACGCGTTACTCCCGACTCCATGCATACCTGAATCCGAACAAAAATGAATTTTGGAGATTCAGTTTTCACGAGCTCGGAGTGGAGGACCTGGCCACCTTTATAGATTATATTCTGCAATTAACCAATGAAAAGACAGTCAATGTGGTAGCTCATTCCCAGGGATGCACTACGTTTCTGGTTCTACTATCCATGAGGCCGGAGTACAATGAGAAAGTCAAGACAGCGATCCTGATGGCTCCGGCGGCATTTATGGAGCACACCTCGACCCTGGGACAGACGGTCTTTCGGCCGTATATAATGGTGTCGCCGGACAGCGAGTTCCTGCAACACAGCAAATTAAGGAGCCATATCATGCCCACCGTTTGCCGACTGGGAAGCTGGTCCGTATGCAACTTATATTTGTTCTTAAACGGAAGGCCATCAAGTCACTTTAATACCGTAAGATGCCATTTACTTGTTAGACTAGATCCTAAGCCTTCTCTCTATACAGAGTGTCTACCCTTCGCTATTGGCCACCCATCCGGCGGGCATTTCCACCCGCCAACCCAGGCACTTCATACAGCTTACGGATTCCGGAAAGTTTCGCCAATATGACTACGGTCGTGTTAAAAACCTAATTGTCTATGGCCAGAAGTCCCCTCCGGACTATAAGCTATATAATGTCCAGCCGCTGTCCCCAGTACATATTTTTTACAGCGACGACGATTCGTCCGTCAATGCCACGGACGTCCGGTTTTTGGGCAGTAAGTTGACGTCGGTGGTGATGAATCGCATCACCAAGCCCACGTGGCACCACTTGGACTTTATATTTGCTATTACTGTGGCCCAAGATATAAATAAGCCAATTATTCAAATACTTGACAAATTTTCATCAAAATAGTCCCAAAATTTTGTAAACATTGAATTTTATTTTTAAAAGTAAATACAATACTTTAAAATGCCAATATGGTAGGTGCATGTTCTCGATAATTGAATTCTATTTAAATATTTGACTTTAAAACTTGATTTAAACTATGGGGAATAATAGGCCTACAACTGAAATGAAATGCTTTAATCTAATTATTCATGGAAATGGCTTAAATTGAAGTATGTAGAGGAGTAGATTAATGAAGCTGCCTTCTCGGCGTTCAATTAGAAAATCACGATACAAAATTCCATAAGTCTCCACAGGATATTGTAAAACACCCTTATGGCGTTGTCCTTCAAAAGAACTAACCACTGTAATCTATTTTGGGACACATTCTTGTAAATGCCGTTTTCATTAAAGTTTTCCATAGAAAACCATACGGGGAGCACCAAGGATGGTTACCATATATGCTCGAGGTGTTTCGCATTTCCGACTCCCACAAATCTCATGAGAGGAAAGCCAAGAAAGTGTTTTTTTTCATGGATGTGGACGCTTTTCTGCATTCTGCGTATGGATGGGGAACACCTGCGGCAGCCGATATTCGCAACGCCAACCCCCACCTGGCCATTAACGATACTGAGTACTTGTAAGTCATCCACTGGATCCACTGGATATCTAGATATATACATTCACTTGCTAAGATAAGTTCATACGAAAGTTAAAAACAAAGCTTTCGTTCAAAAAGAGCTTTTGGCTAAATTGTTTGTAGCCACAATACAAAGTACGAATACGAAACGTTCGAGTATCTGTCTGAGATTCAGTTAGTCATCAGCTCGCAAACGAAGATGCAGTACAATCAACCGCCTCCGGGTTCTACGAGTTATCCGTATCCGGCACCACCGCCGAGTTACGAGCAGGTGGTGCACGTCCAGGCTCCAGTGAGAGTGGTTCATGCAGGTCAACCGCCACCAGTGGTCATCATACAACGTAGGTTTTGGGGGTTACGATTTGGTTTCATATATTTATATAAAGACTTTCGCGATTTCTTCAGATCAAACTGCACCGCCTGTGGGTCCAGATCCCTCTTTCATCACCTGCCCCCACTGCCACGTCCAGAAATTGACCCGGGTGGAGTATGCTCCAAGTGTGAAAACCCATTGCATGGCCGCCCTCCTTTGCATCGTTGGGTAAGAGACTCGGAAGATCTAATTATATTTCTCTGCCTTATCTAATCTCAACCTTTGGGAAATGCCTCAAACAGTCTTTGGTGTTTCGCCTGTCTACCCTACTGCGCCACCAGCTGCATGAACGCCAACCACTTTTGCGGCAACTGCAACAAGTTCGTGGGCGTCTATAGTAGTGATTAGGCCCGGAACGAAAATAAACAAACAAGAAACAGTCGGACCCCAAACAAAACGAGGCAAATCGAACCGATCGAACACCCCCATCGGAAATCATTGGGAAAGCGAACATTTTTGTCCAGGTGTGAACAGTCGGCGACGGCGACAACGACGACGAGAAAGATATTCCCCGGCAGGGTCGGAAAGCTTTTGGGTTTTGTATTGATAACGAAGCCAGATACTAGACACACTTTTTTTCCACCGCGTTCCCTTGAGTCATTCACGAAAACACACCCAGAACCGCAATATGGAGCGTGTCTATCCGGCTACACCCCTGGAAGCGCCCAAGGGATCCGGGGAGGTGGAGTCGCCACCGGAACACCAGCAGCTCTTGTCACCGCCAGCTCCACCGAGTTACGATCAAGCCACTGGCATACCGGCGGAGACAACCGGACCTACGCCCAAGCCGGTAACAACAACAACCACACATCATACAGTGGTGGTGGTGCCCAGTTCGCCTTACGGCCCGGAGCCCATGGACGTTCAGTGCCCCCACTGCCATAACTACGCCCGGACCCGTATATCCTACAAGCCCAGTTCGCGCACCCATTTGATTGCCCTGATTCTGTGCCTGTTCCAGTAAGTGTGCTGTCCAATGTGGGTGGTTTCCGTGACTCAGTTTTTCTTGCTTATCGAACCACAGGTTGTACTGCTGCGTGTGCCTCCCCTACTGCATATCAAGTTGCATGAACACGAATCACTACTGTGGCATGTGCGATCGCTACCTGGGCACCTATAATCGCAAGTGATTTGCCGGATTTGAGGGGGGTTCTGACTCGTTCTTTCTGTTCATTTTTATGCGTTTGTGTTACTGAATTAAACTACGAGTGTCCCTAGCTCAAAGTTTAATTTATTTTTATCCCAAACTTTGTTACATTCATATCGTATATAATGGAATAACTTAAAAGCATTTGCTGTTTTGAAATTGCAGACTTTACCTGCAATGTGAATAAATAAACAAGTTTATTACTTAATTAATCAAAGCTCTTTTCGTAGATTAAAGTATGGTTCCGTAGGAGGTGTATATTTTACGCATTACTTTTTTAAGAACTGACGTTATTTATTCTACTTTTAAAAAGATAAGTTATTATCTGCAGAAAGATATATTTTTACGGACATCCTCTTGTACGTGAAGATAAGCTGGATAAACAATCTTTGGCATTGTGGGCATTAGATAAAGCTTTCGGTACACACAATCCGAGAGATACTTTTGGTTTTGCAACGGCCCAAAAAAGATTGCCCAACCGAGGGAGGAGAGCTTGGAAGCTCGCTCCGATCCGAGCCAAAATACAAATCTGAGTACGTATCTGAACCTGAATCCAATTCCGCTGACAGTTGAGAGAGGTAAGCGGAGCTAAAGACACGCCGTCGAGTTGCAAATGCGCAAAGTAAACAAAATTAATTGCTAGACTGGAACTTGAATCTCTTACTCATTGCGATCCGAAACCTGAACTTCGTACCTGAGTGTTTTTTTAAGAATGGATCAGAAGAGGGCCATGCTGTATCCGCAGGTGGATTTCGATTCACCGAGTGCTCCTTCTCCGACACCAACAAGGGACTTGGCCAATCCGCTGGGCCATCCCGTGGAGGCTCCTCCATCGTACGATGCAGCAATAGCAATTCCTCCAGTGGTTGCCACACCAGCGATTGCCCCAACACCGCCCCAGCCAGTAATTGTTGTAACCGAACAGCCACAACCACAACCACCTACAGTGGTGCCGATTGGTGGGTATTTTAATTGGTATTTATTTTAAAAGTTAGTAGTTAGTACTTCTGACGTCACTTATTCTATTGCAGATGCTTTGAATTTGGGCCCAAATCCATGCCGTGTTACATGTCCAGCATGTGGTGCTCAGAAGACTACCAGGATGACCCATACAGCCAATTCGAGAACCCACATGGGGGCTGGGCTGCTCTGCTTGGTGGGGTAAGTCGATTTCTATTTAGGAGCTATAAAAATAAAACTTTGAAAATAATATATTTATCCTTTTTTTTAAGATGGTGCTGCTGTGCCTGTATAGTTCCTTATTGCATGAGAAGTTGCCGCACTGGAAACCACTACTGCCGTAAATGCAACACATTCTTGGGGTCATATGATCCTAAAGGAACGAAGTGATTATAAGACTGTGATAAGATGTGATCTGGGGTCTATACACAAGAGAAAATATTAGTGAGAGGCAATGCATATATAATATTAACCATTACGTAAAAAAGTTTATCTCCCTACAACCAGCTGATTTATTTGCAAATAATTAAGATACTACAGTGACTATTTACTTAAAAAATAAAAATGAACAAGAAAAACTAATAACAAGAAAATATTATGGATGACTTGAAACATAAATAGACTAAAGCAAAATGAATAAAAGCTTTGCTTTAATATTCCTAAAGATGCTGACCTCAAGTTGGCTAAAAACGAAGTGCGTGGGTGTTGGTTTAGCTCGTAACAACAATAAAACGTAAACAAAAGACTTGATATCTATTTCCGGTTTAACTTTGGCGCCAATCAAACACTATAGCTATTTACCAGCACTGTATACATGAGCCACAGGGTGTTTCGAGAAAATGAGTGTGGTATTTATCCACACTTTTATTTAAATTCATTTTAATTTACAAAAGACCCTTTAAAAATGGAAAAAAAGCAAAGAAATAGAAAGCACTTAATCAAAAATTAAATTTTTTACGATAATATTAAAATAACCAATAATGTAGCCTGCGCAATTTAACCACCAGATGGCGATAGTATTTTTAAGCCCTTACTAACACTGAACAGCGCATTCGACAACACTACATTTTTCATTGCATTTTCACAACAAAAAAACTCTCTAATTAGGCTAAAAGCAGCTGCGGTGGCACATAATAATAGTATATTAATAAGAAAATTAGCAGCACTAAGGCAGTGCAGCGCAGGAGCAGCAGCGCCAGTAGCAGCGGCCTCAAAAGGAAACCCAAAACATCCCAGCTGCAAATTCGGCCCCCGATTTCGTTTGTTTTCATCTATTATGGACAAGAAATCCTCGCCCGTGCGTCGACAAAAGCGACAGGCGAAAGTGATCGAGGAGAATTTCTGGGATTGCAGCGTATGCACTTACAGAAACTCTGCGGAGGCCTTCAAGTGCCGCATGTGCGACGTGCGGAAAGGTGAGTGACCTCGATTCCGATGCCCCGGATCCCCCGATGATTGCGTCGCGTCGCGTTCCGGTTTTCGTTTTCACCATTGGGATATGCTATGAAATTCTATAAATCTTTACTCATTGCATATAATTTTTGGCATTTTTTGGCAATATTCAAGTTAATTAAAAATATTTTATTCGCGGAATTGGAACCAGTTGGATGCTTACTGTTCTATAAAAAATTTAACAAAAAATAAACGCAAAAATCGGAACCCAATTAGCCATTACCTTGACCTCGTACTCATGCATCTTTGACCTTTTTCCAGGAACCTCCACGCGCAAGCCACGGCTGAACTCGGCGCTAGTCGCCCAGCAGGCGGCAACATTGCCGGGAGCCAGTGGCAACATGCCAAATGGAAAGTCCGCCTCCGGATCGCGACACGGTAGCGGGCACGACAGACAGAGGCATAAGAGATACCCCGCCCGATTGAAGAATGTTGACCGGTCTACGGCGCAGACGCGCGAGGTGACCGTCAACTCGGTGACCGTGTTCATCACAGAGTACAAGGCCAAGCCGGTGAGCAGCCGGCGCGAGTCCAGCGAGCAGAGCTTCAGCGAAAGCAACGACAGCCGGAGTTAGAAAAGGGAGTCCTAGTCCCCAACCAGAGCTCTTCAATATTCTACGCCACGGTCCTCGGTCCCTTGTTACAAATTGTAAATTCTAAGTGTTAGGCCCCCGGCGAAACAATTGTAAATCGAAATCCGTTTAAGTTACCAAGTATTAGGCCACGTTCAAAGACCTCTCCTTTCCAAAAAGAAGATAACTAGCCACTCCCCAAGTTCATGACTTCCAGCCCAGGCCAAGAAAGTGAAGCGACGAGTCGATTGCATTTACACGACGCTCTCCAACACACACAACTAAAAAAAATGAAAGAAAAGAAAGATACAAATCAATCTTTGAATGCGCTAAAACCCTGTATATAGCGATGCAAGAGTTCTCCAATTGTCTCTGTCTCGTATCGTAATTTTAGTTTTAATTTAATTCTACTACGTCTAATTCCTAATTTATTGATGAAAGGCAAGTATGTGTAACCGCCGTGTACATGTTCAACAAAGATATCATTTGTTTTGTAAGTGTCGAATTAAAATATGTTTTAACTAAGTGCAAGCTAATCTCAATGTTCCACTAGCAGCGCCCATCTTTACATGGTTTGTCCAACTATTATAAAATATTCTATTGTTTTTTTAGTAGAAAATGCTGCTTTACAACGAACAGAGTATCAGAGATTTAGAGCGAGGAGATGAAACAGAAGCCACGTAGCTTGGTTGTAGACAATTTGCTAATTTTAATTTGTTTGTATACAAGACTGATTAAGCGTTACCAACCAGATATACATACATACATACATACATACATACCTACCATACATATAGGCAACCCCCCCAAATACGCACCCAGCCGGAGTCGAATTTTTTATTTGGTGTTTTTTTTTTGTACCCTGGATAATATCCAAGCAAACAATAGACGAATACTCAAACTCGCAGAAAGAGAATTTTGTACTTAGTAGAGCTTAAAGGCTCTTCCACCATAGAAATAATTACTTAGCAAACAACAAAACAAAAAAAACAAGATTTTTGATATGAACGATTGTATTTAATATTGGATAAAGGACACAATGGTTTATAATGTGCTTGATATTTGTATTTTGAGATAGATTATTTAGCCACAATCCAAAAACCACACACACAAACAGGACACTGTACACCCGTATACACTCTTTCAAAACTGCCGGACTGTAGTCAAAAGTAACTTCCAATAGAACCAAACTCACCAAGGATTACCATTTACAATCAATACGAATTGTATTCCAAGTGCTTAGCCAATCGAGCATTAATCAAGAATAATAACAAATATAAAAGCTAAAACAAAAGTAATTAAAGCAACACTCACACCGACCCACACAGAGATAGTTAAAACTTGAATTCAAATTGTAAAGCATAAACTTTTAAAGCATTATAAAATACATTAAATAAATTTCAAAAACGCTATTCCAAATCTTTGTCGTTACGCTGCCTTTAAGAGATGAATTTAATTCTTTTTATTTGAACTTATCCAACTTGCTAAACTTTTGTTGCCAAGTTTTACTTTTGATTCTTTTTATGGCTGACATTCGGCTTAAAGTTTAAAGGTCTTTAAAGAGCAAAAGGAGCATACCGAGCCACTGAGCCACCCCCTGTGAATGCCAGTACATCCACCCATTTTCCAGGACCCAGGACCACCCACGCGTCGCCTTTCGCTCCCTTTGTCTCTATGTAGAGTGTTTGTGTGTGTGTGTGTGTTTTGTGTGCCATGGCTGGTTGGGTGGGGGGAGGCATCATCTGTATCTGTATCTGAGTATCTGCTTACGCGTGCTCCCAGCCTCGCTTTTCGGGCCTCAGAACAGACCCAGACCAGACCCCGCCTGAGTTTCGGTTTCAAATGCACAGAGAAAATGGGTAACAAAGCTGGAGCAAGAGCCGGAGCCGCAGCCGGAGCTAGAGCTGGAGCTCCAGCCAGTGTCTCTGGTCGATGGCTACGCCTTTGGCAGCTGCCTCAACTTTTCGCACAGAGCCGGAGCACATCGCACGCTTCGCAAATAAATTACAAATTGTTTCGTTCCAGCTCAGCTGCCACAGTTGAACTTCAATACTTTCAACCACCAATTCTTATGTTAAGGAATCTGAAAAATTGCTTTCTTATATCCTTTAGGTATTAATTTGAAAATAATGATAATCTGTTAAAATATTTTTCACTAAAGGATTTCTAGTTTATGTAATATCTAATCTGAAAACCTTTTTTCCTAGCCGTAAAAAGGATATAACTAGTTAAAAGCTATTTAAAAAAATAATCGTATCCTTTCTTATTTCAGATCCCTTAACTATTGATTTAGAATTTATGATTTTCTCTTTAAAGATTTTAGATTTTCACTGAAGTGTTCCTGGTTTTTATAGTTTCTAATCTGAAAAACTACCTCCTCATTTCAGATCCTTTAGGTTATTGGTTATCTCTAAAAATATTAAAGATTTCATAATCTTCAATAAGTTCCTAATCTAAACATCTATCTCCTCATTTCAGATCCTTTATTTATTGGGGTTTCTCTTCAAATATTAAAGATTTTAACTATAGGGCTCTAGTTTTTTGTAATTTCTTTTAGAGACACTAGTTCTTTGTTTCAGATCCTCTAAATAATGTTTCTAGTTTTTGCAGGCCCCATCTTTCTTTAAACTTCTACTTTTCCATTTGCTAATCAACTTTTTTTTCTAGTTCCATTTACATATTCCTAATTAAAGTTTCAGTTAGGTTGGCTTCACTGTGCTAACATACAGACACACAGAAGAGACCCCCAAAAGTTCTCACACCCCGTCACAGCCCTCCTACAATTCGCTTCAGACATCTAGCCTGGCGTTCGAAATTTTGCCGTTCGCATTTTCTCTAAAATGTTAAAATTCACAGGACCTCCCCGGCACCCCTCGCACCACACCCTGCATACCGTCGTTTTGCCCCACAGGCGGCAGGACCTGCGTTATCAGCGCCACACTCTCTGCGCTTATCTTCCATGTGCGCTCCATTCTTTGGCACTGTGCTTCGTCCTCCTCTGGCATTGCCGTCCTTCGTGGTCCTCCGCCTTCTTATCCGTTTGTTTGTCCGTGCTTCCGCCTCATCTGTGCGACCGTCCGCACATCCTGCGCCACCCGGCCACCCTGCCGCCCACCTCCTCGCGCCTCGTCCTTGTGTGTAGTTGAAAATTTTCGTTTTGGCGAGAAAAAAAAGCGGTGCTGCAGCATTTGGAAAATGTGGAACTCCTTGCCGATGCTACTGTTGGTGGGCGCAGAGCTCACATGGCGCATACGCCGCGTTGTCCGGCTCGAGGATCGCCTGGAAAACAAAAGGCGGAGGGGGATTACGCTGAAGGATAAATGGAGGGGCAGGCAGGCAGGATGCGGGACTGGTAATCCCAGCAAGTAACTTGAGCACTTTATGGCACAGCGCGCACGTGTATCCGAATCTGTGCAAATGTATCTCGGTGGGTGTATGTATGTGTATGGGTGTTAGATAACCTGAAAGAGGATAAGACGGCCGTGGGTGGATGGGGAATCCCTTTAAAGCCCCGCTATAGCTATAGCTCACGGTTTAAACACACTTTGGGCCTTAGCCGTTTTAATTACATTAAAAACTTTCTCCCAGCATTAAATAAATTGAAGCCGAAGATGAAGATGAGGCTGGCAGCGAACGGCGAACTTATGTCACTTTGATCCTGCCAAGTAACTTCGGGCCAACTCATGCGAAAGACAATGGGGAACTACCCCCTGCATGCCGGCCCAGTCCCCGGTAATCAACTTTAGTCTTTAAAATTGAAATTCCAGCATTAGGCACGGAATGCCAACCAACCAACGTAAAACACAATCTATCTATCCGAAAGGGGTGGCTGCCAAAGGGATTCGGTCGAGGAGGCGGCAACGGAACCCAGGATAATGGGCTGGGTAGGAAAATTCGCCACCGCTTATCTGTTTCCAATGTGCCACAGCACGTCGAATTTTATGCATCATGAAATTACTATTCATTACCCATCAGGGCATGTCAAATAAATCATAAATGATTAAAATTAAATTACGGAAATGTATTGCAAGGATGTATACAGTCCTTGGTGTTTAAAACCTACTAAACTAATCACTACTAACTAAGCTAAAGCTTTAACTGAAATCCAAATAATTTCCAACATCCCCAAAAAGCCTGACCTAAAAAACTGATTAGCCTGACACACTTGCTTCCCTTCTTGATTAAAGTTTGAAATTAAAGTTTTTCGAGAATATACGACAATCGCACTGTCACCACCGCGCCCAACCCGCCCTCTGGACGCCCTCTTAACGCCCCTGGCAGTGCCCCGTTTGGGCCGTCAGCTTCATTGTGTTTATTTCTCATGTTAAAATCAAATTCCCGCGTGTGCAATTTTTCATTTGGCCCGAGAGCCGGAGTCCGGAGTCCGGAGTCCCGAGCCCGGCGGAGAAATGAAAAGGAAGTGGAAAAATGTGTAAAGGTGCGTGTGCCGGGGAATCGCAGAGGTGTATGGATGGGTGGGTGGGTGTTTGGGGCCGGGTTAGGGAGGGTGGTGTGTGTTTTTGGGGAGGGTGGTGTGATTGCTTGGCTGGTTCTTCCGGCGTGCTGTCTGACGTCAGGTGAAGTCAGCTTAAAGAACAACTTTGCCTACAAAACTTTGGCCGCCAGCTTCAATTCTTACGCTTTTTTATACTGCTAGCTCTGAGCTGCATTTTGGGTAACATTTTCGATACCTGTCGGCATGTGTCGGGCACCCAGAGAGGTATTCCTCATTCCCCTTTTAGTTTCAACTCCAAGCCCATCTGCATCTCTTCTATGGTGCTTGGTGCTGGGTTCTGGGTTCTCGATTCCCGGTTCTTGGTTCTATATTCCTCCTCCTTGGCGCCCGCATAACTTGCGCTCTAAACAAAACAAAAATGCGTTGGCAAAGCGTAGGACCAGGGACAGACCAAAGACACCAATTGGAGGCGGAGGAACACGCGGCGGGAGGGGCGTGGCAAGGCACAAGCAAAAGCAGAGGCAGCTGGCTGCGATGACAACAGCACTGGCAACAGCAAAGGCAACGTTAGTGGAATACTCTCTCCCTAAAAGGGTTAGTTTACTTTCTTTTTAAAAATAAAAATATAATACAAAAAAGCTTTTAATAAAATATGTTTTAAGAATAGTAAATATTATTTAAAGAAATATTTTAACAAGTATAGTAGTCATAAAATAAAATTTAAAAGAAACAGGAAAGCGTATTTGTAAAAGGATCCTTCGGACCTACTAAGCCGCTCCATCCTGCTGACTGCCTGGCTGCTTGCTGGCTGGCTGAAAGGACAGCGACAGGCCGCCGAGGACGAGGACTACGGAGGGGATGAAGAAGGCGAGCTTGGGGGAGGGTGGCTGCAAGAATGGGGAATTTGAGAAACGTAAAGCGGGGCGGGGCGGGGCGGGGTGCTTGGGGCGCAGAGAGGCAGCCTGCCAGCCAGGCAGACACGACACACCAAGTGTACAATAGCTTTAAGCTTAAACTCTCGCACACTTGCACGCACACACACTCGCTTCCCCCACTCGCAAACTCGCACTCACACAGATACACCCGCACACAGACAGCCACACGTTAAGCATACATATATTTGGGAATACAGGGCCACGAGCTACTCGACAGAAAAAACAATATTTTTGTTGTTTTTGCCCGCTGCGTGCCGAGGAAACCAGAGATGTGGAGAAATGGAGCCCCACACAGAGAAGTATATATATTTTATAAATTAATTTTAAATCTAAAAATATATGTAATTGTTACACAATTCACCTTCCAAAGCAAAGGCAACAAGTTCTTATTAAATGCCTATTTTTGTTAAAGTCTTAAAACAAACCACATTTTTTTTCAGTGCAGCCTTGGAGCAAAGTTCGTCTGCTTGTTTAAAAAAGGGTTGGAAAAGGGGGAGGCATGCATGTATATGGCTCAGGAGGCGGCACACGATCGGTGGGACACCCTGTATGCTGCCGCTGGAGGGGGAAGAAAATTCACGGACGAACGCTATGTGTCCAAGTCCAAGAAAGAAAAATACTTGCCAGGCGACAGCACAGCAAAAAGATTGCCAGGGCTGCGACAGCTTTAAAATGTGAACCAATTCGCTTGACAATAACCGAGGCCCCCCAAATAGGGGCTCCAAAAGAACAGCTGAACCAACTCCGTTGGGGGGTTATATTTATAGAGCGGTATATGTATAAAAATAAAATAAAGAGGGGGTCTATGGGGGGCATGGTTGCCATAACGCGGAAGTATCTAAAGTTTTATTTATAAAGTTTGTTATCTGATAAGTCTATTTGATAATGGCGGATAAACCAGAGGTGTTATTCGGTAATTATAGTACATCATACTTGAAAGAACGTAAGATGACCTAGCCGGATGTCCTCCCTATCGATCATCTGGTTCCCCAGTTTGAGACACCTTTGACCATCATTCAATTCCAACAAAAATGGGTCATCCAGACCGGAGCGCCTATCTGCGATCAAAGCCCAGTGTGCTTTATCAGCGAACACCGAAAATTAAATGATATTTTTCGGTTTGTACAGCTGACAGAACCGATAAGGTCCCCGCCGACGAAAAATAAAGGTTTGTAACTCCCGGGGAGAACAGCAGTGCCATGGAATACGGAAACCCAGCCCTGGTAGAATGGAGCCAAAATGGAGGGAAGGCGACGGTGACGGCGACGGCAACGGCAAGGCAATGGCAACAACGAAAGGCAAGGCGGCCAGGCAAGACGGCCAGCTCCAGCAATAGCTACGGCTACATCCACATCCACGGCTACAACTACAGAGCAGCTACATCTACAGCTACAGCTACAACATCTACGGCTCCAAGGGGTCGGGGCGGGGGGCGCAGCGCCCATTTGAGGCAGCCAGAAAGTATGGAATTCGACAGCACGTAGCTGGGCGTTTGACATTTCCCCATACTTGATGGCGCGCGGCCCCAAAAAGTATCTGCGAATCGATGAAATTCAACACAGGCAGGCGGCAGATAAAAGAACCCGCTACTTTATGGCGCGTCCGCCACCAAAATGGCCCGAGTAAACCTGCCCCGAACGGGCATTGGCAACGAAGCTCGTACTTGCTGGGGCCAATCGCCCCGGTAAGTATCTGAATATTCGAGCGGAGGCCAGGCGTTCCAACGATTCAGATACTTTCTGGAGCGGATTTCCCCCCCAACTACTTCGCTTGTCGCTCGTCGCATTCGCTCGCCCAGTGGTGGGTAGCAGAGCGAGTGAGAGAGTGCACGGGGGAGACCTAAGGGGGAAGGAGAATTGAGCATGGCTGGCGCTCTTACGCTCTCGGATTTCGCTCTTCCATTAGCTGGTGTTGGTGAGGAGTATCTGTGTGCGCCAGCTGAATGTATCTCTCGGTTGCTGAATGAGCTTGAAATGCGTTTCGAAAACATAACGGTCGCCACATCCACAGACTCAAAACAATTGCAAATATATAATGTTGGGAATGACAAAAATTATCATAAAATTAAATAGATGGCACTGGGGATATCTAGAAACTCCATTTATTTAAAAACTTCATAGAAAATGCCAGTCGCTGCAACTTGAAAATGAAGTTTAAAAACTATTGCCTACTTTCTGGCATAGGCCACAGATAATCAAACATTGCTATTATCTATCCTGCTGCCAAAGGATGCCACACACACGCTTTCAAACACATGTGGGAGCTTTGAACAGTGCATTCCATGCACATTTCATGCATTTCCTTTGTACAGGGCAACTTATCAAGTTTCCTGTCCACCAAATACCACCCCCAAATAGCACACGCACACCCCCCGCACTGCTGCTGCTGCTCCTGCTGCCCCCCATTAAGCATATACAATATATTCCGGCCATGTACAACTGCAGCAACAGCAACTCCATCAACAGCAGCAGCAACTGCAACTGCAACACAATCGCCCATCGCCATCAGCAATTCCGATTCCGATTGCATTTTTGTTGCACGCACATCATTTTTGTGTGTGGCTGTGGATAATGATTTGGTTACATTTGATTTGGTTGCCTATTTTTATGCAAAAATAATACCCTAACCTAGCCTGTAATTTCCATTTTTGGGAGCTAAGTGTTCCACTTGAACCGAGAGCCAAAGCAAATATTAGCCAGTCTTGTTTGAAGAGTTTCTACAATTGAGTTTTGAGTTTTGTGAAAATGAATCTGTTTCACAGATGAAACCATTTCTTTTTCAAACTACACAAGTATAAGCATTAGAAAGTCCTTATTTTAAACTAAAAATTCAAACTTGAAGCAAAGGGTATCTGCATAGTTTCTGGCTTTCCGATGATTATGCTGCGGTTGAAAGGAAGTGCTATCCTGTCTCCTGACTGCGGTGGTCAACAGTTTTTACTTATTTATGCGTTTTTTGCATTTGTTGCAACACATTTTAATATTCATTTCGGGGCGTGGCATCGTCCGGCCTTTGCAATTAACACAGAAGCGGGTTAAGGCGCAATGGAGGAGGGGGATTTTGGATATGGGATATGGGATATGCCGAACGGAGGGGTATGGGGCTTGGGGATTGGGGGTAAAACGAGTCGAAAAGATCCTAAGGCGGATCAGGCAGGCTGGCAGGTGGCTGACACAGAAACCGGGCTGCCAGCGAAGCCAAGCAACAGGCGAAGCCAACTTGCACACGGCAGCTACATGGACAGCAACAACATGCTGCAACACCAGCAACATGCAACAACAACAGCAGCAACAATGGCCAGCGCCGGACAACTCTTGACATGCATATGCAAAGGTCTTTCCCAGGTTGCACGGCTCACAATCAATTTGAGAGACCTTCGCTCAATTCTCGCTGGGAACCCGCCAAAATGCAAATGACGACAACAGCAACAGCAACAGCAACATCGACGTAGAACGAGAACTTTGACGAAGCCTTTGATGTGCGCCGTTGTCGCTGACTTAACCACCCCCGTGCTCCGCTCCGAGCTGGCACACCTTTCAGTCTCCGACCCGTAGCCCATATGGCACGCAATCTCAAATAATCAATATTTGCGAGCAGACCGGAGTACGGGCCAACAAAAAAGACTGGCTGCCCAGGTCAGGCTGAGACAGCGGAAGTCGTTGTCACATCAATGGCGACAAAGCACTTCCGCTCTTCTGTTATCGGACAAAAGGATGCTGGCACAACTTCTTAAAACTCTGCAATTGAAGGAAAGTTTCTATAAAGAAAGAAAGGGCAGAAAAGTATTTATTTCGTATTGAAATTTTATATTAAAAACTTTAATAATTTACATTGCAGATGACTAAGTATTTTTCTCAGTGCTTGATCCTTATTTGGATTGAAAATTCCTCTGCAAAAGCAAAGCCACTTCTAGACCTCGCCAGCACATGTCAAGACCCGTGATGTTGAAAAGGGAATAGAGGGGTCTAACCAACGACAATCAAAAAGCGTGTAGAATTTCAAGCGAGCGAGGAAGCTGAACCCACTTTTAGACGCAGAGGGCTACGATAACCCCTTATCTCTCCCAACTGGCGTAGGGCCTCAGGAATGTCGGGGGGTGGAGCAGTGGCAAGGGTTTTGGGGGCCCTAAACCTGGAATATGTTCCCCAACGCTTAACGCTTTTCGTTACGTATGGTTTTGATTCGTTTCCAGCACCGATCGTCGTCGTTTTCTTTTTGTGCATTCTTCAAGTTTGTTTTGTGTCGTCTTTGTCCCCTGTTCTTCGTGTTCGGGTCTCCTACGGATTCTCCGTTCTCCCGTCTTCTGTCGTCTGTCTTCTGTCGACTGTCTTCCAAGGCATGCAGTCATCGGCGACGTCGCTGAATTTCATTTCATCCAAACCGAACCAAACCAAAAACCAAAACCAAACCGAACCCAAAGCGTACTGAACCAAACCGATGGTGATTCATCGAAATTAAAAATAAGTGTTTTGTATCTGTATCTCAGCGGTTGTTTCACATTCGCTGATGTTGTTGTTGTTGCTATTTTGCTCACATTCCAATGCCGACGATAGCTTCAATGTGCTCCCTTATGATCGAAGAATCTAACTGAAACTATGTTATATTAGTAAGGTTTTTCCAAACAGGATTATATTAAAATTTTATTTATTATTTATAGAAAATATTAGTAGATTAATTAAATATTTTAAAACATTAAGAAGTAGGATATATGTATAACTTCCCCTTAAAACATAAAATCCAAACATACTCCCACTCTTGGGAGTAAACCCTGGGAAAATCTCGATCCTAGCTCCCAATTTCCCGAGCCTGCACTTCCTGCTCTCTCTCTCTCTCAGTTCAAGGACACCTGTTTCCACTTTCCACGCCAAATGATCCTTGGCATGCAACATCCGTCTTGCAGAGAGGCAGGTAGCTATATTGCCGCTGTGATAACCTTGCAGCGATTGCAGATGGTGGTGATGTTTTTTGTTGTCCATAATGGTGGTGGTGCCTCGAATATCCTTCCTTGGTCACCTTGGGCGGCGCATTCACGAAATGTGTATCCCTGACACGCACACATACACACATTTAAACTCACACGGGGGTATCCATGGGACACACACATACGGGGTCCGTTGTGGATTAAAATTTCTTCGTTCCTTCTACTGTGTTTTTTTTTTCTTTTTTTCATATAAACTGAATGCATTTCCCTTGACGAAGAAGGGAGCGGAGAAAAGCGAGGAGGGGGCATTTATTTTCGGCATTTGAAGTTAGTCCTTTGAAAAAACGGGGGTTCAAATTCAAAGCGCTAGACCGAACGAATCGCAGCGAAAGGGACTGGAAACGTGCGAAGGGTTGCTCGGCGGCGGCCGCTCCGCTTGTACATATCCTGGGTGTATAAGCGAGTGTGCCTGTGAGTGTAAGTGAGTGTGCAGTCGAAAAAACTGGGTTGACATTTTAAAACTGCTTTGTAGTTTTCTTCGAAATGGAAAGCGTATGCCACTAACATATATGACAAAGGTTTAAAATAGTCTTTTAAAAGTGTGCTTCGTAGGTACACTTTTCCGAGTGTATTTGAAAAGGAATACATTTGGATTCCAGACTGGCGTTGAGTCTCAAACTCCCTGTGCGACATTACTGCCGCAGCAACGTCGCAAAGTGTAAGCAGCAGCAGCAGCAAAAGCAACCAAAGCACGGCAGCAACATCAGCGACAGCCCAGCAGCAACATCGAATCGATTTCGGAATTCGTCTCATGGCGAGTGTGTGGAAAATGCTGATAAATGGGACTAAGGCTTTGGATACGAAGTACAGGATCTCCTAGTACGTTTTCACTGCCATGGCCATGCTAATGAGACCCCCACAAGAAGGTCTGAAGGCACATGGAAAAAAATATAGTAAAGATATGATATAAACGTGACTTTAGTTAAACATTACTTTTAAAGAAGCTTAAAAAATATATTTTAAAGATAACTTTAATTAACTATTTAATGCATAAATTTAAATAGATAATCAGTATGTTTTAAGTTTATTTTCTCCATGCTGCTGATGCAGCAGAGTGCAATTGCAACTCCCCTGGATATCGTAGCTAGTACCACCCGCCCGGCTCTGCCTTACTCACTCCTCCCGTCGTGACCGATAAGTCATAAGGCCCGCTCTCGTTCCCGTGCCTTGTTCGGTGGGTGGTTGCCTGTTGGGGGTGGCTCCGTTTGTTTGCCCACGTCGACGCATTGATAAGATAGCAGCAGCAATAGGCTGTGTACAAGGCTGAGCTGACAAGGCAGCCGGCCGATGGACCTGAGTGTTGCATGGAACCCGAAAACCATGGGAGCAGAGACCCCCGTAGCCCCATCACAGTATCACTTTTTGTTGTTTGTTTTTGTTGTTTTTGTCGTGACTCGACGATATCTTACGGCTGCGTTTCAGAAAATTCAAAATTCATAGAATGCAAATGTTGGTTAAACAACATTTTGCCCGGCACACGACCGCGCTCTCCCACTACCCACTTCCCAGTTTTCAGTTTTCAATTCTCAGTTCCCAGTTCCAGTCGCATTTTCAGTTTCCAGTCGCCCAGCTGAGGCACAAACAACAGAAATAGAAACAGAAACTGAGACCACACCGATTCAGGTCTCTTGGCTAGAAAAGGTATGGGGCAAGGGGGAGGAGCCAGAGCTTAAGTCAGGTTTTGTGAGTTGAATCTTAAGTAAGACCAACTTAAACGCTCCCCTCCCAGTCCAGGTTATAGCTTTAGAAATACCCAACTTACTAGTGGGGTTTACATTGTCCCAAGTATGAAGGGAAAATCCAGACTAGAGATATTTTCATTCAATAATTGAGGAAAGTTTTTTTCATTACATCGATAAAAAATAATAAAGATAATAAAGATGTATAAAGATATTATTTATAGATTTATAAATAATAAAGATGTACTATATAAGAGGCAGTACCAAAAATAGTGCTTTAATTCGAAATATCTCCAGAATCAACTGAATATATAGGGAAGTTTGTATTATGTTCTTTTAAAAAGAACTATATGATCAAAAGCCCAAACAAAAGGGATTAAAATCTTGAACCACCCGACTTTAGGTTGAGGATCTGTTGAGCACTGGAGCCCTGACAACATCTTACAAGAATCCCCAACTCGGCTTGAAGATTATTCCATCCTGGGGACTGTTTAAAGCTTTAATTTTTGGGGTTTCGACTATTGAATAAATGCAAAATTTATAATTGGGTGGTTTCCGCATATACAGGGCTTTCGTAAGTGGGTGTGTGTGTGTGTGTGTGTGTGAGAGCACATAATGCCACACACACTCACACTCACGGCGTACGCACTTGACGCATACGCACATTTAATGCAAATTTAAGCAGTTAGCAAGCAAGTAAAGCCGTTATGTGTACACAGGGATATGAAACTGCACTTGTATATGTATACATACATACATATATGAATGCATTTGTGCGTTTGTAAATGCATCGATGGCTATACATAATGCAGGCAATATAAATAATTGCAGTACATAGGGCGCTGCGTTTGAGAGTGTGTGTGTGTGTGTTGGTTGCATAACCGCATATGCTATATACGCATTTATCTGGCCATATATGCTAGCATAGCATATATCGGCATCTGCATCTCTGGCTGGCTGCACATTTCATTGCAATTGCATTAGTGCAGGCCCTTTGTTCATTACAAAATGCAGACACACACACACATACACACAGAGGGCACAGGAGTTCGTGTATCTGTGTGAATAAAATAAATATCCCACAAAACATTTACGCAGTTTGTTGAGTAAGATAAACAGGCAACTCCCCAGTTCGATCAATAAAAGTGCTGGCATTTGTTGGATTTTTTTTTTATACATATTTAATTTATTTTCTTTTCCTTTCGCGTCGCCATCTAATCGTCCTTTTTTTCAATTTAATCGAGGGCTTCTTTTCTATATAGGCTCCTAAAAACAGAAATATCAATCGATCGAAAACTTAGGTCTAGGGAAAAATGGAAACTCAGTGGTTCTCAGGATCAACATAGTTAATAATATAGTTTGCAAAATAATTAAGGCATTCGGTATATTGCAGTTCAACAAAAGTTCATCGAATCGGGCTCATTTAACTAATCCAAAACAGAGAAAATTGGTAAAAAACCTGACTTAACATTGTACATATTTTTCATTAATTTTAATTTAATTTATTCTTAGTTTTTTTCTTTCATTTTTTTTGTATGGTTGCTTGAAGTTTTCTCATCGCTTCTTAAATAAAATTACGTAATTGTTTTTTAGCATTAGTTTTTGTTTGTTTATGTGGTTTTTTTTTTATACAATACATTTTATATCACAATAGAAAAAAGAATTAATTCGCATATTCTTTTCAATCGTTATCGTCTCTTATTTTTTCTCATTTCCGTTTTTTTTTCTTACTTATAAATTAAACAATAAAAAATGTACAGAATTTTCTTTAACGTTTTGTGTCAGTGTATGTGTGTGTGTGAGTGTATGTATTTAGGTGAGTTTTTCTATTAAACAAGGTTGTTTTTTTTTAATAACTTGTGTTATTTTTAGTATCTCTCTTCGCTTATTTTTTTTGTTGTTATTTGACTAATTGTGGCTTGACAAATTTTTTAAAACTAAGAATTAAGTTTACGCATCTTCGCATTAAGTGTCTACTATTAACATTGTTTTTTGCTTAAATTTTCGTTACTTTTTGTTTACGGTTTTTAATCAACTAAATTAAACGGCATAACTAACGACGCTGTACTAAACAAATTCGCAACGAGACGAGCAAAAAAAAACAACAAAACAAAAAAAAATAATAATGTTGATGGAATCAAGAAGGAGAAACATAAAAACAAAAAGATACTAACAAAAAAAGGGAGCACACAAAGCAAGAAAAATGCGGCTGAGAGAGCCCCAGCAAAAGCGGTGGAGAGTCAAGTCGCAGAACAGTCTCCAAAAGAGCTTTAATTCCGCGCCTCTACTCCCCGCCACTGTGTTGTTTTTGTTGTTTGTGTTGCTTTTGTTTTTGTTGCTGTGGCAATGGAGGACGCTGGCTTTTGTTGCCGAAGCGTGAATTAAAATAAACTATTTAAATTTATTTGCATCTGCTTAACTGCGGCCTGCATTGCACACAAACACACACACGCATTCTCTCTTTCATACGTATGTGTGTGTGTGTGTGTGTGTATAAATGGCTGCCCACCTCCCCGCCATTACTCCCCCTTGCTTATCGCGCGTCTCCATCGCCATGCACTTTGTTGCTGTCGGCCATAGCTGCAGTTGTTGTTGCTGCCGTTTCGGCCGCTAGCTGTTTCTTTTTTCTCTTTTTTTTTTTATCGCTGCGTGCGTGTAAGCCGACGGCATCGGCTGGCTTCTCCCCTCGCTCTTGGCCTATACTTTACCCCCTAGGAACCTGCGGCACACACACACACACGCATACAGCCTTACACAAACGCAGCGAAGCCAGCTCCAAAAACAGTGCTGCCCGGATGAAAAGATACTTTTGGAAAACTAAACTAAAGATACTTTACAGTATCTATAGGTAATTTTTGTTGCTAATTATTAGGGAATAGATTTTTAAATTTTATAAAACATTATTTAAAATTGAAAATCGAGAATATTTTACGCAGAATTGTTTACTTTTTAAAAAAGAAAATATATTATATTTTTGATATAAAAAAAAAGCTAAGCCTGCAACACTGTTCATGACGCCGTCTATCTCTGTCCCCCCATTCCCCAACGCTGCCAGTGTATGTGTGTGTGTGTGTTTCATTGTTTGCTTTTTGTTGTTGGTGCGTTGTTTTCTGCTTTTCTGCCCGTTTCTACTCGATTCGTACGAAAAAAAATTTAGTACAGCGCGTGGTATGGCAAACGAAAGCTATGAGTTTTCAGTGTATCTTGTCTGCCCGACTTCGCTCCTTCCTCCCTACTCCCCCTCCCTTCCCCCCTGAATCTAAGTTTGGGAATTGCAAGTGCTGCGCGCAGCCTCCTCAGCGGCACATGCGTTGCAGTCGTGGTGGACGCATCATCTCACCAGCCAAAGGCCCAGGTTGAGCTTCTGCAGCTTGGGCAGCTTCATGATGATGTCGATGCCCTTGGAGCTCAGCTGCGTGCAGCCGTAGAGATCGATGGTCTTTAGGTTGGTGAGGTCCTCCGCCAGTGTCTGCAGTCCCTTGTCCGTGATCCTGCTGCACTGGCCGATGTTCAAGTTCTCCAGCTCGTGCAGCGCCTTGGCGATCTTCAGCATTCCGTGATCGGTGATCTGGCACTGATTCAGCGACAGGGATCTCAGCCGATACAGACCTTGGGCTATGTGGGTGAGGGCTTGGTCGCTGATCTTGTCGCAGAAGCTCACGTCGAGGGAGTTGATGCCGCTGCCGCCCTCCGTGAGGTAGGCCATCCCGATGTCCGAGATGTTGTCGCAGGAGCGCAGATTCAGTTGCTCCAGCTTGGGCATGCGCGCCAGGTGCTTCAGGCCACTGTCCGTCACCGAGACGCAAAAGCTCAGGTTGATGGACTTTAGCGATGTCAGGCCCTGGGCAATGTGTCCTAGCGCCTCGTCGCTCAATCTCTGGCAGTCCTGGAGACCCAAGTACTCCAGCTGCAGGTTGCCCTCCGCCGTCTCCCTGCTGAAGCCCGCCAGGTGGCCAATGCCCTGGTCGCTTATGTGCCAGCAGGATCGCAGGTTGAGGTGCTTCAGCTTCTTCAGGCCCCACGCGATGAGCAGTAATCCTGTGTTGGTGATGTTGCAGCAACCTCCCAGCTCCAGGGTTTCCAGATTCCTCAAGTGCTGGGCGATCCTGCCCAGACTCGTGTCGGTAATCTGTTTGCAGAGCGAGAGGTCCAGTGTCTTCAAGTTGGGCAGATCCACGCTGAAGGCGTGTCCCAGGTTCATGTCGGCCACGTTGAAGCAGCCGCTCAGGTTAAGCGAGGTGAGAGCCGGGACGCCCAGAACCAGGTCCTTGAGGGAGCGACGCAGGGATAGGATTTGGACCTTCTTGATGCCCCGCTTGACCAGACAGTTGAAGAGACTCGGGCTGGAGCGTTTCAGGTGCAGCTTGGCCTCCACGCCCTTCCAAACGCTCTTGGCGTACGCCGCATCCCGCCAGGCGGTGCACACTTGGGCAGCCCTGCCCAGATCCCGCACCGGCAGGTGCTCAAAGATCTGCTCGAGGAGTTCCGGGAACAGGTTACTGATGTGTGTGCCCTCCGCGGGCGGTGGACTCTCCGGCGAAGCTGGTCTGTGCGGGTGGAGATGATGGTGGTGGTGGTGATGGTGCTGGGCATGGGCTGCCGCTGCTGCCGCCGCCGCCGCAGCTGCTGCCGCGTGCTGCAGGTAGAGCGCCGGAGGCAGGGCGGGCAGCTGATGGTGGGGCGGGCGGTGGTGCAGGGCGTAGGGCGTGAAGCGCAGCAGGTGGTGGTGCGTGGTGCCGGTGGCTCCAGTCCGTGTCAGCCCGGGCAGCTCAGTCTGTTGATACAGTTCGTCCATGGCCCAGCTGGGCGCTCCAGCTCCGGCGCCGCCGTTCATTGCCGATCCACTGGTAGCGGCTCCATTGCCCCCTGCCCCGGATCCGCCGCAGTGATTATTCAGATTGTTGAGAACAGCGATCGTTGTCTGGTGATGGAAGGGCAGCAGTTCCGTGTTAGTTGCCATATCCTACTCCGCAATGGCCTCTAGCTTGTTTCACTCGTTTCTTTTTGAATTTTTGTGATTTTGTTGAAATGTGTAGATTCCTCTCTTACGTACGACGCATTTTACAGTTTTTATATCGTGATTAAAGACTAGTAGTGTTCACTGTGCTTCACTCGCGCTAGTACTTGGTTGGGTAGTCAGTTGATTGCAAACAACTTATAGGTCCCACTGAGGTCTCTTTATGCGAAAGAGAACTTGCGCGCACAACCGAACCGGACGATGATATTTTTGAAACTCAAAGATACTCGGGCAAGTAGCGTTGCTTATAGCCAGATACTGAGAGCAAGGACCCGGAGAGGCAGAGAGCGCCCGAGTGTGTGTGTGTGAGAGGGCGGATTATCTGTGCGAGCGGGACGGGGCATTCAGCAATATGGCTGCCTGTGTTCTAGAGCAGGTAGCCATATACGCTTTCTCTCACACAACAAAAGTTGGCTCTCTCTTGACTGCTGAGTCAACGGCGGTTTACAGCCAGTTTGGCTAGTGTTTGATGTTATATTTTGATTTTAAATTTATTAAAATATTTTATTACAAACTAAATTATAAGATAACAAAACGTTTGATATTAGAAAAAGTTTTATAAAGTATCTAAAATCTATAAGCTACATCAAAAGAGTGAAAATATATTTAAATTTGAGATATAACTCTAGTAAATACTTTGAATTAATTACTTCTGGAATAGAATGGAAGAGAAGAGCATATAGGGACGGTAAAATTTTTAGGAAAAGTCATATTTAAAATTCTAATAAAATATTATAAAAAAAACTATATATTATATGGCTTGTTACAACTTTCGCATCACTGTTTGCGAGAGGAATTTCCTCACTGAACTGACTGTTAGACTAAGGGAGAACCCATAGTATGAGGGAGAGCCAAAGTCACTAACGCTGAGTGCTAGACCTGGATTGGATTCATCTTGGTTTTTGGTTTTGGGCCCCAGCTCCACGTTTCAGGTTATTCCTCGCTCACCAAAACCAATCTCAATGCCAAACTCCGACGCATTTGTTGTTGTTGGTTAAGTCGCTGCATTCCGAAGTCGAGCAGGTACCTGTCTTCTCTCTCTATCTGCACTGGCATCTGTGTGTGTGTGTGTGTGTGCGATCGTTTCTCGCTACCTGCCAGCAGCAACAACAAAACATCCAACACAATCCCGGTTTCCAGGAAAATATTAACGATAACTCCAAAAAAACCTCTGCCGCCGCACACACAGATACAGATTGTGATGCACAAATCCGACGGATGGCCAACAATAGCGGACTTGCATTGTTATTGATACTAGGAATGCAATGCTCAGAGCCACACACACACCAACATATGCTCACAGAGGGCCCCCTAAAAAAAGAAAACGCCGCCGTCTTCTTTGCTTTATAAAAAAAATATAAAGAAAAGGGACCAGGATCGGAAAATTCGGAAAAGGGACTATTGGGCTGGGAAAATCTGTGCCGCTACCTGACCCCGAAGGCTCACACCCGCACCCTCCATATAGTATACGAATATCAGAATCTTCAACTGTGCACTGCTAGAAAAATATCCTTAGTTTTTTTTATATAAAATTATGGAAAATGTTTTTCGAAGTCTTTACAAAGAAAACATATTAATAACCTTTAAATGTATGAAAAAATAAGCTTGAAAAAGATATAGGCGTTCTTTACAAAATCTCTTATTAAATCTATATCTTGATCTTACGACCAATCTCCAGAAATCGAATGACTTATAAACTAAAAATAGTAAAAAACCGAACATTTTCTTCAGTGCAAGGAACAGTGCCTATGTTGATTTCTTGGGCCTCCTGCCGAGGACCCTCGTAGTCGTACAGTCATTATCCTGGCGGGCATAGAAGGGCAAGGCGTGCGTCCCTCCGGCCCTCTCCTGTTCAACTCCTCCCTCCCTATTCCACCCTGGCCTTTTCAGACCCTTCTTTCCTTTGCCCTTTGTTGCTGTTGCTGCTGCTGCTTCTTCTACCTGTCAAACCGGTTTGGCCAAAAAGGGCCAATCTCTCCCTCTCCCTCTATCAGTCTTTGGTCTTGGACGTGTCAAGGCGGCCAACGAAAAATAAAAATAATCTCTTCGTTGGAACTCTGGCTCGCACAATCCTCCAGCTAGCCAGCCATCCAGCCAGCCTCTGTATCTGAAATATAGTGCGGCACATATAATAATCGATTGGTTTTCGGCTGCCTCTCCCTCGTCATCTTGCCATCTTCTTACGTTTTTGCGTTTTGCGTACTATGATCACGATCATTAAAGCTGCCGCTGGGTAGCAACACAGGTAGAAACAGCGGAAAAGGTGCAACACGCAGACGCAATGCAAACAGGGCCAAATGCAATGCTGTGGGCAGAAAACGCGAAGGCAGTCAAGGAAAAGGCCCACGCGGTTTTTTTTGGGCCAACCCAGTGGATTCAATCTGCATAGCTACTTGTCTTATATTCAGGCAGAAGATACAAGATACTGAGATGCATAAAATCTATCTTCGAATGGGAACATCTGCCAACGAAAGTCAAAGTTTATTATGAAGTTGACTTGAATTTACTGTACTTTTGGGTGACCTTTCTCCAAGCCCCATCGATGAAAAGGATTAAGATCATTGCATGTCACCACTCGAACGCATCCAGATATCAGTTTCATCAAGTTCCAGCCAGTGTGGAATAATTTGTGCTTTGGGAGGGATGATAAACCATTCAAAAGGCGCCGCCATCAAGTACAATTGATGGTATCGCCATCTCTGACCAATTTGTGGTCTGCCCGCATCTCTCACCCAGCTGACATCGCTCCTCGGTGTTCGGTTCGGACCTCTTGCCGGTAGAAAGGGTGTAGGCCAGTCGATGGGAGCCTGATTTGGGTTGTTGGACACCGCCGGCATCATGGAAACGGCGTCAAGCTGTGACAGATTTGTTACAGAACATCACATAATTTGCCTCCGATGGCAATCTGATCACCCACTGAACATATCTGATTTGTGATGCCCTCATTCAAATAAAAAAAAACACGAAATTGAATAAAAAGAATTAGAGCAACCGTGGCTTCAACATTCTATCGACTAGACAATCAATTAGAAGCTATACTTTTCATGTATCTATGAATCTTCTGAAGACAATATTCCATGGATACTTTTTAAGCCAAACTCCTAAGATTCAAGTTCGGATAACTAGACAGTCTTTTGATGTTTCCATTTCGTGGAAACTTGTCAAAAATTCTAGATCCCTGGGCGTGTTTTGCAGCTTAGAGTAGAATTTTAGGAAAAAGGACTCATAAGAGCTGGAAGTGTCCCATAAGGAATTAGCACTTGTCCAACTCTCGGAAAGACTTCCCCTCTCACATGGGCACCAGACCAGGCTTGGGAAACTCTGTAAACTGAGAAGGGATTGAGAGGTCATGGAATCATCTCAAGTGCCAAGTTCCGCTGCACTTCAAGAGGGTCCTGAGACAAGTAAGCAAATATCCGCAAAGTGGCGAAGACTATCTTGCAGATAGGGATTTGAAGTATTACCCCGAAAAATCTAAGATGTAAGAGCAACCAATAAATCATTTGTGTCGAGAGCCAATTATTTCTGAAAAATGTAAAAAAAACCTTTTCCAGGAAAACTGGAAGACCTTTCAAGAGAAAGAGAAAACTATTATGGAAATGTTAGGGATGTACTTACTAA
This sequence comes from Drosophila bipectinata, assembly GCF_030179905.1. Classification (NCBI taxonomy): domain Eukaryota; kingdom Metazoa; phylum Arthropoda; class Insecta; order Diptera; family Drosophilidae; genus Drosophila; species Drosophila bipectinata. The sequence continues at coordinate 15,629,121 of NC_091737.1, forward strand.
GTTATATCAAATTATAGATTAGATTCGGTTTATGTTTTTCTAATTTTCCAACCCGATTCCATTCACGATCGGAGTTTTTGTTAAAAAGTATTTGAACCCTCTCAATGGCTTCAAGCCTCTAGATATTTTCGTTTCCATTTAATTATATATTCGTTTTGCATTTCTAATGTGCTACGTGACCAATGTTTAAATCAATTTATATCCAAAAAATATTGGTGGGTGTGTGCCGTTGGCAAAGAAAATAAAATAAACATTAAAGTTCCTAGATCCATAAATATTCACATTTGATATACAATGGTTATGCAGTAAGTAGTAGTTAATTGTTAAACATTTTAAAACATACTATAAACATAATATTTTAAAACATAATATTATTTTTTTAAACATACTATCTTCGTGGTTAAAATAACTTATAAATTCTTAGACACAATTTTTTTAAAGTGATTTTGATAATTTATATTTAGTTGATAATAAGGTTCATTAGAAAATAAAGAATAAATCTAGAAAAAAATCTTGGACATGTTTTTTAGATTTTTATTTTATTTCTTAAAATAACATAATACACGTCTGGTATGGTTATACATTGTTTTGAATATCGCGCCTTTAAACCACCACCGGTATTTGGGCTGTGTTTAGTATCCACCGATAGTTTTATATCTATCGATACATTTGTATCTGGTTGGTTGAAATAAGATACAACCGCAGAGCCATACTTTTGCAAGACTTCACAAAGAAAATAAATCAAAATGCAAAAGGATATATTTCAAATTCAGGCAATACAAATCTTAATTCTGAAAAAAAACAGCAAGCTCGGCGACTTGGAAGCATATTCAGCATTCGCCTGATACCAAATACAGATAAAGTATCTTTGTTATTTGCACAGAGTTTTGCTATTAAAGTTCGCATCTCTTTTTAGATAAACATGATTCATGTAAAGCTCATCCTATAGAAGACACTGAATATTCCAAATATTGTATAATTTATTTCGTAAAAAGACGAGCGGACGTATTACATTTAAAGTACAAACACGTTTACAAAACTACAACTAACAATTTTTTGGTTTCGGTTACAATCAGAACTTATCACAAGTCAACTGGTATTGCCAGTTCCTAACAGCCACACTCGGCTCGAATTTGCCGCCGAGAGGGTCCAGGAGTTCCTCAACAGTTCCAGGCTGACCTCCGGCTCCAGATCTGGTGCCGCCTCCGTTCCTAATGACTGCGCCTCCTCCTCCAGCTCCTGTTCTGGCTTCCGGGCCACCGGATCCGATTCCTGCTCCAGCTCCAGCTCCTCCAGAAGCGTGGGTAGCCGTGAAATCGTACGGCTGTAGTTGGCGGGGCCTTCGGGCACGCTGATTATTAAGGACCTGTTCCCGCCGCTCGAGATTACTGACTCTATCTGTGTCTCCTCCTCCGCCATCCCGTTCCCGTTTCGTTGCACGACCACCTTTGCGCCAGGACTCGACATTGGCAATGCCCGCGGTCGACGGCCCCGCGTTCTCAGTCCGGCCCCCAAAGATGGTCGTCCAACGAAACCACTTATGTCATAAGCTATAGCAATCCGACGCCGAGGATTCACTGCGTCTTCGCATCGGATCCGGATCTCGGCGAAGTAGATAGACGCAAAGACACAAGCACACCAGGAGGAGACAAACAAGCCCCAGCATGGCATAGAATCCTTGACGGTAACGAGCTGCATCGGCACTCGCCTCAAGAAGTCTCACCCGCTGGCCCAGGGCACCTCCTCCACGGAGTTCCTCCTCCCTCTCCAACGGGAGCAACACCTGCCAGAAGCCATAGACTTTCTGCAAGTGATTGGAGTAACCGGAGTCCTGCTGGTTGGTGGCTATATAGGAATTGGATTGGGTTGCCCGGTACGTGTCATGGCGATTACTTCGGGATAAGCTGCGATCCAGTCCGGTACCTCCTGAATCTCCGCGAAGGAGCTTCTCGACTTCGGCCTCATCTACAGATCCTGCTTGGGCGGACTTGGCAGGCTGCTCGCCTAGACTGTATACGAAGGGAATATCCTTTTTGTAGGGCAACCAGCCATCGTAGATCCTGCCGGGCGTGGGGTTGCCGCTCTTGATAAAGTTCGCAAAGGCTCCTCTCAGTTTCCGGCACAGCTGCTCCTCCTCGCCGCTGAACCTTCGGCGAGCTATTTGCTGGAATAAGCTAGGACCCAGGAGCAGTGGAAGATCGGAGCTGTGGGAAGCCCCACCAAATAGATTTCTCCTGCCCCTCATGTCCATCGAGTGGGATTGGTCGAATACGTAGGCATAGCTGGTGGTTCCATTCAGGAAGTCCAGCAAACGGAAGAAGGGCAGTTCGTAGAGCGACTCCGAGATCAGTCGCTGCATTCCACTCAGCAAATGGATGACGCCCTCGCCTTTTCCATTGAAGTACCTCCATCGAATGGCAGCCTGTTGGGAGGAGCTCTCCTCTCCCACAGATTCCAGTACTCTCATAACATTCGGTAGTAATGTGTGGTTGACGTACTCTTGCAGAGCCACCTGACCCTCCCGGGCAACATCTAGCCAGTAGTCCTGCAGAAAGGCTCCCTCGTTGGAGGTGATGCCAAGCAGCATCGATGGCAGTGTTTCGTTTCGCAGACGCTGCTCCAGAGTAAGGCCACCTGGAACTATCACTCCCAGCTGGTGACTTCCATTGCCGTGGTTGTAGACACTTTCATAGGCGCGGAGCAGATCCTCGCGACTCTTCCTCCTCAGGCAGCCAATCAACTGGCGGCGCTGGGCCTCCTCGAACTGACACCCCAGTTTTTGGACTAAAACCTGTCCAGTTTCCATAATCCGTTTATCGTGGTTCTCACCCAGGGCTCGTAGTATGGGACCAGGTGACATGAGGACTAGTTGCCTCACTAATCCCGGCTCCTCTAAGGTCGTTACTAGTGCCAAGGGAGCTCCAGCACTTCCGTGTCCCAGAAGTGTCATCTGATCCGGGTTGCCGCCAAAGGCATTGGCATTCCTCTGAACCCATCTCAATGCCATCTGAACATCACTCAAGCCATAGTTGCCAGTTAGATGACGATGCTGCTCGCCCAATCCCAGCCAGCCATAGATGTTGTTCCGGTACTGGACACTGACCACCATGATGCCTTCACCGGCCAAATCCAAGCCGCTGATGCGGTTCACGGGCCAGTCGAAGGCGAACTCCTCGCCAGTCACAATGACCACAATGGGCAGCTTTCCATACCGCAAGCCCGACTCTGGGGTCCAAATATTTAGGTACAGGCAGTCCTCGTCTGTTTTCACCGACCTTGGTATCCTGCCATCAGGACTCTCGTTGTAAATAGTATTTGAAAGTTGTGGGCAAATGGGTTGCATTGTGGTGGCCTGAAGAGTCCTATTCCAACTAGAACTTGGCTTGGCGGGCTGTAAAGTAAGTATCAAAGGTCAAGTGGTACTCTAAACTATTATCCTTTAAGGACTTACCGCAAACCTAAGCTCATCGAGAGGAGCCTGAGCATATGGAATGCCCAGGAAGGCATACACAGCGCCACGTGTTCCATCCGGAAAAATCTTGAGCTAAAAATATATGAATACTTTAATATTTTATAAAATCTAAGTAATCACAAAAACATACACCAATTAAATCTCCCTGCTCCAGTTTGATGTGCGTCTGCTGGCCGAAACACGAGGAGAATATGTGCAACAGGATTAGCAGGAGCCACAACCGATGAATCCTTAAAGCTTTCCACATAATTGCGAATTGCAACAGTCACTTTTTTTAGCTCTCACTTTTAGCACATAGTTTTTGCATAGTTTATGGCGCATTTAAGCGCATGTATTAATTATTACTCGCCACTATGTGTCGTTTATTTTTTGGGAATAAATATTTTCGTGAAAATATTTGCTGACCCTCCCGGAACTTTTTGTTTCGTTGAAGCTAAAATGGAAACTGAGCGACACAAAAAAAATGGGCAGTTGCCTGCCCTGGTGCGGTGAGCTAACAAAAATTTCTGCTAGAATTATTTCAATTGTTTTCTGGTGTCATTACGGCTGCTGTTGCTGTTGTTTCTGCTGTTTCTGTTTGTGGCTGTGGTGCGCAGCGAATCATTCATGCATCCATAGATCAAAATGCCAGCGACACCACCACAACCAGCAACAACGACACCAGCAACTGGGTGTGGAAAGCGGGAAAGTTGGGGAGTTGGGGGATGGGGGATGGGGGAGTTCGAATAGCTATGGTAACGGACCTCCCCTCTGTGTAGATCTGTAGACCCTAAAGACCAAACAGTAACGCCCTCGAATGGAATTGTAAAGTTACTCCGAGGGTGGCACAAAAAATGTTAAAACAGAAGCTTTCACACATTTTCACAATAAAACCCTCCAATCATTCTTCAGCTTTTTAATTAATTTAATCAAGATCAGCTTGTGTCTCATCGTTTCCAGAGAAATTGGCTAAGCTTTTATGAATCAAGCTAGGCTTTAGTCTTTAAATAGTTTTCATATAGTGTTTCCTTCATTTTAATTTTAAAAGATATACTTTTCATTTTTTATTAGGAGCTAATATTATTTGAAAACTCATTAGACCACCCTCGTTTTTTATAATTCATTGAATTCCTCACTGTTGTTAATATCAAACGTAATTTTTTCAGTTCTTTCAGTTCACAACTCTTTTTCCCTTTTTCCCTAGTGTGGAAAATAAAGTTATCGCTGGGTTTTCTGGGGCCTGTAACAGATAATGCTCTAAATAATATGACTGTAATTCTCTCACTTGTCCAATATGGAACTGCTGGTGGTGGATAGGTGGATGAATGGATGGCTGGACTTGGTTAGTTGTGTTTTCGAGTCTGTTCGACGGTGCGGAGTTCCGGTTTGCAGAGTTTAGCGAGCGATCTCTGGATGGCGACTGCCGGAATGCCCAATGCCCGCAATTAACGTGAATGTGGTCACAGTGAGATTCTGCTTTGCCAGCATCATGTCCCCACATTTATGTATTTTAATTAGTTTAAAATGTAATTTGTTTGTTGACCTGCGCGGATTACGAGCACAAAATCGCCTTCGCAGGCAGCCAATTTGCCATCATAGTTGTGCACTCAAAAAAAGATAGTAAGCTTATTATATATTTATTATTATATTTATTATATTTATTTAATGTCTATTGAAACTATAAAGAAAGATTTGAATAAATTTCTTACTTCAATAAATGTCCTCATATCCTTAGTAACAAATAAATATTTATATTTTTCTATCTGCATTATTTGTGAACATTACCTGTGTTGCCATAGAGTTGAATACAATTTTCCGTCAATTATGAAGGTCCCTTTGCACATTTAAATAGTCTCTCCATTGGGGTCCATTCTGTTGTCCTTGCCGTTCATTCCATGCCAGGATGTGCGGGAGATCGCAGCCATCCATGCATTTGCCTTTCCGCCTAGACCATGGAAACTTAATCAATTTATGCCTGTAAACGTGGCCAATTCGCTTTTGGGCCGTGTGCGGGTCGCTGTTCAATTATAATAAATGGCAATGACGGCCTAGTTTGGCCAACGGACACAGGGCTGTAAACAAATTAGCGTGGCCAAGTGCTGTAAAAATCGCGGCTAGAGTTGATGGGTAAAATGACGGTAGGCCGGCGAAAATTATATTCATATTCGGGATGATACGGGAACAAAGATAAATTATAGCTTGAATATTGGCTGCCATAGGCCATGACCTGTCTATGTGTTTATTAACTTCTGATACATGTCATTTAAATACCCAAAAATGTAGAAAATCCATAAAATTCCTTACATGCCTACAAATCAAATTACAGATTCAATATGTCGAAATACCTTTTCAAAATATTTGGGCCAAGAGGGCCTTCTCCTTGCGTCCGAAACTGTCCGAACAAGCTGCTGTTGACCAAAGGCATATTGTTGTGACATTTAAATGTTGGTAATACTTTCTGCCATCTACCAATAAATTCATCATAAAATCGCTTGACACAAAACTTGCAGTCAACACTTGTAACCGAGGAGGACCTTAAACAGAAACACAAATTGTACAAAAATGTCTACAAATATTTGCAGAGCGCATATTGGAAAATTTTTGGCAGCTGCACTTGAAACAAAAGGAATAGCAACAACAAGGACACTCTCGAGCCAGGACCCGTCGAGTGCATCAAGAAAGTTTTTGGCCTGTAGTTTTTGTTGCATTTTTGTAATGAAAATATTTATGATTTTTGGAGCCGAGTTGATTGTTTACATATTGCCAAAGCATATTGAAAACTTCTTTATTAAATTTTACTTCAATAAAAGCCAATTGTTTCTTGTTTGGCATCGTGTTGTTATTATTTTTTTTTTGATTACTTTTTCATATATATACGAGTACAAGTACACCACCCATACATATAGAATGCCTGGAAAAGTTTTTAGTTTTGTGCCAGACCAAACAGCCCAGATTTTTCATGGCTCAATAATGGAGGTACACAGGAGAAATAAAAACACACCTCCAAAAAGGATATTGATTTGATTGATTATGATTTTTATATAGATAAAATAAGATAAATGAATTTATAATTTTTTAAAAGTATAAAGTTTTTCCATAAATCTTTTAAATATCTTTTAGAAATCTTTAAAAGTATAATTTTTATTTCTCAATGTAGAACCTGAGCCATGGCTTCTGTTGCAGCTCCTGCTGCTACGATTTGAGGAGGTTGACTGCCTCACCAATTCATATTGTGTTTCATATTTTTGCCAAACAATGGCAACAGAATATCTGCAATATTTTTAGCATGTTAGCATAGATAGAATTGCGCATAACAAATCGTTTAGTTAACGAGTCGTAAACACTTGTGATAGATTTTGACCAGACCAGGCCTTGGAGCCATGTGCTTTTGCATAAATTCGTTAGTTGGGCAAATTCCCATTAGGCTGTAAACATTCAAGCCTTTTGTCTCAAATTAAATAAAATTAATTATTATTGCAGTTAGTACACAAATCATAAATAATAAATCATTTTTGTGCATTCGATCAATGAGAAATGAAAGTATTTGCGTTTACACTTTAAAAACAGGGACAATTAACGAAGTGCATCCTGTTTCTAACCACAATAACAATGGCGACGGCCATTTTAATTACGTAATTAGCAGAAAAAACAAACAACGAGGGGCGCGCAAGCAATTTTCGTAAAGTATTTAGCAAAACAATGCATTAAAGTGGCTGCTGCACTGCCTTTCGCGGCCCTGTTGTTGCTTTAAGCCTAATTTAACGGTTCCGCAGACAAACAACGGGCATGGCATGGCGAATGGAGGCAGCCATTTTGTTTATACCGCTAAACACACACACACACACGCACACAAGTTGGCAGCACTTAACGGACTTTCGAGCGGACTAGAAGGCTGAGGGAATTGCAGAGGCGTGCCACCAAACATGGCATGTGGCCCACTTTCTAATTAATGCAAAATATTGTTGCTGCAAAAAACTAACTAGCATATGTGCTGCCTACTTTTAGGTTGTTTGCTGGCTTGTTCCATGTTAGGATGCTGGTTTTTTCGGGGGCGTTATAGGGGCGTGGACTGGCGGTTTCTTTGTGCTGCAGCCAACAAAGAATTGCACTCATCCACCATACATATATTTAAAAGTGTGTAATACAGCAACTGCGACATCAGCAGCATGCAACAACAACCTTGGCAATGTCAACAGCCGGCAGTGTGGCGGAAACGAGTGACCGCCGCCAGGGGTCGCCAGGGTTCCAGAGTGTTATATTAAATTCTTTAAATAAACAAGAAAGGACCCTTGCAGTTAAGGCACAATTATCGGATATATTTTTATATATGGGTAGTAAGTTGGTCAGTCCTAGCTCCTACAAATAAAAGACATTTTCCTCAAAATAAAATTTCTATAGTCAAAATGGTAGATCGGTATAAGATCATAGAGAGAAAGAGATGCCGAGAAATTGTAAGGGTTTCCAAAGAAATCCCAAGGAAATCCCCCAAGAAAAAAATTAAAAAAAGAATTATATATATATTGGAAAAATAAAATTTCTATAGTCAAAATGGTAGATCTAAGATTTTCTGGGCTGTCCCCTTCAAAATGTGCAAAATGCATGGGGAGCCCCATATGACCCACTGCGAAGGCCATATCTTAGGAAATATTCATCCGATTCTTGAACGGAATACTTTAAACGATTCGTGGATCGATTCTCCATAAATCTGCATCAAAATCTGGGAACAAAATATTTTTAAGATTTTTTGTCAAATTTTCTGGGCTGTCCCCTTCAAAATGTGCAAAATGCATGGGGAGCCCCATATAACCCACTGCGAAGGCCATATCTTAGGAAATATTCATCCGATTCTTGAACGGAATACCTTAAACGATTTGTGGATCGATTCTCCACAAATCTGCATCAAAATCTGGGAACAAAATATTTTTCAGATTTTTTTGTCAAATTTTCTGGGCTGTCCCCTTCAAAATGTGCAAAATGCATGGGGAGCCCCATATAACCCACTGCGAAGGCCATATCTTAGGAAATATTTATCCGATTCTTGAACGGAATACCTTAAACGATTTGTGGATCGATTCTCCATAAATCTGCATCAAAATCTGGGAACAAAATATTTTTAAGATTTTTTGTCAAATTTTCTGGGCTGTCCCCTTCAAAATGTGCAAAATGCATGGGGAGCCCCATATAACCCACTGCGAAGGCCATATCTTAGGAAATATTCATCCGATTCTTGAGCGGAATACTTTAAACGATTCGTGCATCGATTCTCCATAAATCTGCATCAAAATCTGGGAACAAAATATTTTTAAGATTTTTTGTCAAATTTTCTGGGCTGTCCCCTTCAAAATGTGCAAAATGCATGGGGAGCCCCATATAACCCACTGCGAAGGCCATATCTTAGGAAATATTTATCCGATTCTTGAACGGAATACCTTAAACGATTTGTGGATCGATTCTCCATAAATCTGCATCAAAATCTGGGAACAAAATATTTTTAAGATTTTTTGTCAAATTTTCTGAGCTGTCCCCTTCAAAATATGCAAAATGCATGGGGAGCCCCATATAATCCACTGCGAAGGCCATATCTTAGGAAATATTTATCCGATTCTTGAACGGAATACCTTAAACGATTTGTGGGTCGATTCTCCATAAATCTACATCAAAATCTGGGAACAAAATATTTTTAAGATTTTTTGTCAAATTTTCTGGGCTGTCCCCTTCAAAATATGCAAAATGCATGAGGAGCCCCATATAACCCACTGCGAAGGCCATATCTTAGGAAATATTCATCCGATTCTTGAGCGGAATACTTTAAACGATTTTTGGATCGATTCTCCATAAATCTGCATCAAAATCTGGGAACAAAATATTTAAAGATTTTTTGTCAAATTTTCTGGGCTGTCCCCTTCAAAATGTGCAAAATGCATGGGGAGCCCCATATGCCCCACTGCGAAAGCCATATCTTAGGAAATATTCATCCGATTCTTGAACGGAATACCTTAAACGATTTGTGGATCGATGCTCCATAAATCTGCATCAAAATCTGGGAACAAAATATTTTAAAGATTTTTTGTCAAATTTTCTGGGCTGTCCCCTTCAAAATGTGCAAAATGCATGGGGAGCCCCATATGCCCCACTGCGAAGGCCATATCTTAGGAAATATTCATCCGATTCTTGAACGGAATACCTTAAACGATTTGTGGATCGATTCCCCATAAATTTGCATCAAAATCTGGGAACAAAATATTTTTAAGATTTTTTGTCAAATTTTCTGGGCTGTCCCCTTCAAAATGTGCAAAATGCATGGGGAGCCCCATATAACCCACTGCGAAGGCCATATCTTAGGAAATATTCATCCGATTCTTGAGCGGAATACTTTAAACGATTCGTGCATCGATTCTCCATAAATCTGCATCAAAATCTGGGAACAAAATATTTTTAAGATTTTTTGTCAAATTTTCTGGGCTGTCCCCTTCAAAATGTGCAAAATGCATGGGGAGCCCCATATAACCCACTGCGAAGGCCATATCTTAGGAAATATTTATCCGATTCTTGAACGGAATACCTTAAACGATTTGTGGATCGATTCCCCATAAATCTGCATCAAAATCTGGGAACAAAATATTTTTAAGATTTTTTGTCAAATTTTCTGGGCTGTCCCCTTCAAAATGTGCAAAATGCATGGGGAGCCCCATATGCCCCACTGCGAAGGCCATATCTTAGGAAATATTCATCCGATTCTTGAACGGAATACCTTAAACGATTTGTGGATCGATTCCCCATAAATCTGCATCAAAATCTGGGAACAAAATATTTTTAAGATTTTTTGTCAAATTTTCTGGGCTGTCCCCTTCAAAATGTGCAAAATGCATGGGGAGCCCCATATAACCCACTGCGAAGGCCATATCTTAGGAAATATTTATCCGATTCTTGAACGGAATACCTTAAACGATTTGTGGATCGATTCTCCATAAATCTGCATCAAAATCTGGGAACAAAATATTTTTAAGATTTTTTGTCAAATTTTCTGAGCTGTCCCCTTCAAAATATGCAAAATGCATGGGGAGCCCCATATAATCCACTGCGAAGGCCATATCTTAGGAAATATTTATCCGATTCTTGAACGGAATACCTTAAACGATTTGTGGGTCGATTCTCCATAAATCTGCATCAAAATCTGGGAACAAAATATTTTTAAGATTTTTTGTCAAATTTTCTGGGCTGTCCCCTTCAAAATATGCAAAATGCATGAGGAGCCCCATATAACCCACTGCGAAGGCCATATCTTAGGAAATATTCATCCGATTCTTGAGCGGAATACTTTAAACGATTTTTGGATCGATTCTCCATAAATCTGCATCAAAATCTGGGAACAAAATATTTAAAGATTTTTTGTCAAATTTTCTGGGCTGTCCCCTTCAAAATGTGCAAAATGCATGGGGAGCCCCATATGCCCCACTGCGAAAGCCATATCTTAGGAAATATTCATCCGATTCTTGAACGGAATACCTTAAACGATTTGTGGATCGATTCTCCATAAATCTGCATCAAAATCTGGGAACAAAATATTTTTAAGATTTTTTTGTCAAATTTTCTGGGCTGTCCCCTTCAAAATGTGCAAAATGCATGGGGAGCCCCATATGCCCCACTGCGAAGGCCATATCTTAGGAAATATTCATCCGATTCTTGAACGGAATACCTTAAACGATTTGTGGATCGATTCTTCATAAATCTGCATTAAAATCTGGGAACAAAATATTTTAAAGATTTTTTGTCAAATTTTCTGGGCTGTCCCCTTCAATATGTGCAAAATGCATGGGGAGCCCCATATGACCCACTGCGAAGGCAGTATCTTAGGAAATATTCATCCGGTTCTTGAACGGAATACCTTAATCGATTTGTGGATCGATTCTCCATAAATCTGCATCAAAATCTGGGAACAAAATATTTTAAAGATTTTTTGTCAAATTTTCTGGGCTGTCCCCTTCAAAATGTGCAAAATGCATGGGGAGCCCCATATGCCCCACTGCGAAGGCCATATCTTAGGAAATATTCATCCGATTCTTGAGCGGAATACTTTAAACGATTTGTGGATCGATTCTCCATAAATCTGGTAACAAAATATTTTTAAGATTTTTTGTCAAATTTTCTGGGCTGTCCCCTTCAAAATGTGCAAAATGCATGGGGAGCCCCATATGCCCCACTGCGAAGGCCATATCTTAGGAAATATTCATCCGATTCTTGAACGGAATACCTTAAACGATTTGTGGATCGATTCTTCATAAATCTGCATCAAAATCTGGGAACAAAATATTTTTAAGATTTTTTGTCAAATTTTCTGGGCTGTCCCCTTCAAAATGTGCAAAATGCATGGGGAGCCCCATATGACCCACTGCGAAGGCCATATCTTAGGAAATATTCATCCGATTCTTGAACGGAATACTTTAAACGATTTGTGGATCGATTCTCCATAAATCTGCATCAAAATCTGGGAACAAAATATTTTTAAGATTTTTTGTCAAATTTTCTGGGCTGTACCCTTCAAAATACCCTTCAATGTACCCTGAAAAAATTTTGCCCACTGGGCCTTTTTCCTTAAATCCGCCACTGTATGTTGTAGTAATTGAAGAGATATTACAAGTTGTAGCTTCTTTAAGAAGAATTGGTAGAGATACATATAAGTATCTAGGTATGTATGTATGTAGGTATAGTAGCCTAAAAGGCAGATTTGTATATATTTTAAACCCAAAATTAAAAAACCCAATTTATATTAAAAAAGTTTTTATTTATTATCTAAATCTAATTCATAGATGGGGACACGCTGCTTTTATAAGTGTGACTGACCTTCCCGTGCTAACCCATCACGAATATTTTCAATGCATATTAAAAAGCGTTTAGAATATGTTACTCAAATTATATAAACACCAAATAAAATTACTTCTCGTTTCTATTAAATGCAACTATAATTGACACCAAATTTTCCTTTGAGGTCTTACCGACCCCCATCAGTTCATTCCTTGTGACAGTACACCATTTCCCTTGAATAATTTCATAAAATGCAATAATGGAGAGAGGGTGGCATGGTTTTTAATATAAAAGCATTTGCCAACTAAATTAATTATATGGCAGAACCATTAATATTGACGTCAGCCTTGCAACAGCACATCGTCAGTGCAGAATGATAAGTGCTACAAAGCCAAACTGCAAAAACGCATACGAACCACAAAATTCCATTGCTGGCTTCAGATGGTAGTGCAATTTATTAATTTGCCAGCGTAGCCAAGATTTTTGGGGAAGGAGGTCTAATTGTACATGTGCATACAGTATATAATTTATCCTGATAGTTTGGCAAACCAGGCAGCAACACGAGGAGTAGCAACAAAATTTTTCCGCTTTCCCGATAGTTTGCCGCTAATTCCTTGGGAAAACTTTAGCTGCAATGTATTTGTTGCACGTTGCTCTTCCACCTTAGATGCCATTTAACTAATTGAAAATACATTAGCAGCTTAATTTAGAGAGAAAACCAAATGCATATAAGTTTCAGTTAAATTTTTATTTAAAAATCACATTTGTTGTTTTTTTATATATATAGATATATATAATATATTATTTCTGCTGCGATGTTTTGCCAATATTTTATGGTTTACGCTTACTAGGTATCCGCAATCATGGATTTATTTATGTAATTTACATTTATTCATGTGTGTGTGTTGGTATGTGGGTGTGGAATGTCTGTCTGTGTGGGAGTGGGTGGTAAACTTGCCTTAAGCTTTAACAATCATTACTAGGCAATATTTTAAGCACATTCACTATATATAAATATTGATTTAATTTTATTTGCGGTTCAACATTGTATTTTCCTTTACTTTTTGGTTGGATTTCTGTACAAATTTCAAATGTTATTTATTTTTGGAAAATTATATTAAAAACCATTAATTATCTCCAATAATCTCACATTTTCGTATGAAAATAAATTCTCAAAATTAAATTAAATCGGAAACGGAAAGATAGATGTGAGTATCTATGTAGGTCTTGATGGGGCGATGATGGGCTGCTGGGTGAGTGATTCTATCTCAGAGTATCAATCTTAAGCTCAGATATGTTTTTATTGAAGCATAGCCAACACACAGATACATATTAGTAAGCAGTAGCTTTTGTCCTACAAAATGATATTATCGTTACATTTGGTAGAGTCTGCACATGCACAGTAAACATAATAACTGGGAGTAGTTCGTATCCTTGATTTTCTTATACGTTATTGTCTTTTTTGTCATCCCATTTCATGCAAATTATCCTTTCGACCCATTAGAAGTTTAAGCACTGGTAGGAATAATTAAAACGATTTGCTATTTTTGAATATTAACCATGTTTTTGCTTCCTTTTGGTCATAAGTCCATTAATTTTGCACCCTTTTAGGTTGAGTCCCGACCATGCTGTCATTTATGCAAAAATCTGCACATGAAGCGAACAAACATGTAAAACCAACAGCAATGTATTTCATTTCATTGAATAACCCATCGGAATAATAAGTAAGTGGAGTGAAGGATTTTTTTCTGCCCTGGACGTGTCCAGTTTAATGTGGCAAAATAATTGATTATGCACAATTATCCCAGTGACGAGAAATGAAATGAATTCAAACAAAAAATGCGAGTAAAGTGGATAAATACGCGTCAGTTATTGTGGGAGGGCAGTAAGGACAAGGACTGTGGGGATACCAGGTTACAGGCCAGGTTATATGTATTATCGATCGTATCACAACATCCATATATCCATTTATCCATATATTCGTATTTCAATGATCAAGACTGGTGCGAGGAGGAGTCCAGGTTGCTGCTTCATGTTAATGTTAATGCCATAAATTTGATTACCGTTTTGCAGGCTGCGATAACTATTTTATTATTATTAATTAATGGCTTTTGCAATTAATTTGTATTTATTTTTTTGGCTTTTTTCTCTCATTTTCAATTGCTTAATTGTGTGGGCGGGGCGGGATCGAGGAGCCTTTTCAATATTTTTTGGTCAAGTTGTTTGGTTTGTTTGTTTTTGTCTTGGTTAAGTTTTTTGTTTATTATGTTTATCTTTTTGTTAAATTTGTATAAAAAAGTGCAATTGTCTGTTTCTGTGTTTGTTTCTGATTTTTGTTTTCTGTTTTCTGTTTCTGTGTCAAATACAAATTCTCAAATACAATTATATATACGAGTTATAATACAAATACACTTTACACGCAGATACAAAAAATAAAACGCACTGTACAAAATTTGATTTCCTTCAGTTTCAGTTGCATATATCCATAAGGATATATGTATCAGTGTATAAGTATGTAGATGTTTGTGTCTCTGTTCTGTATATGACTGTATATGTGTTGTGCATATCCTTCGCCTTGGGCCACACACATTCCAAATATGCATATCCATATAGCTGGCATTTTTGATTATTATTATTCGTAGTCAACGGCAAAAATGTTTGTTTGAAATGTTTGATTTATGTGCATGCTGATAGGGAACATTTCATTGCATTTGTCGTCTCAGTCCCTTAGTCTGTGTGTCCGTTTGTCCGTCTGTCCTCTATGTCCGTTGCTTTTTGGTGCAGTCATGTTGTGACATCCACAGCAACTATTCGCATACATATATTCATATTGCCGATAAGCATATTTGACTGATAAATGCTAAACAATTTTGCCGTTTGGCAGTCAAGAGTTTTGAGGGTTTTGGGCAACATTCTTGGTTGGCATCCGTGCCATTCTAGAGTTCAAGAACCAATAATCTGGTAATGAAATTGCCATAAATAAATATTAAATAAAGGTTTGTCATCCTATTAGCAAATAAAACGAAAAATAATTAAAAATAATTAATTAAATTCTGTGATATGTCGAAGCCAGTCATTTAATTGTTATTATTATTGCTCTTCTTTCACGTATTGTCAACAAAATGCCAAATTAAATGATTAAATAAAACAAATGATATTCAAATTCATCGGTAATCGTGTATATTTGTTGTAAAAAATATCTTCACACTTAAGATATTGTATATATATAAATGTTTGGTTTCTTAAACATAAAACTTGGTGCTCCCTGGTCTCGGGGAGTATTACTTTGATATGCGACACTATGATACAAAAATTTGATTGCATATTGGTAATTGATTTACGTACATTAGTAAAATGGCCACGCTAAAAACTAAAAGCTGAATTGTCCAAATAAAAATTGCACATAACAAATTGGAAATGGAAAGCTACTTAACTTTAAAACTTAGAATTATTTAATTGCCTCGCTTCTACTGACTTTGTGCACGATTTGTTGGATAATGGCCTGGAAAGAGTTTCGTTCGTCCTCTTGGTTGCTGCTTGTTGCTGCTGTTGCTGCTACATATATATGTATGTATATATATAGTATATAAAATGGCCATAGTTAATCAAAATTTACATTTAAATCAGTAATCGATACGGAATTTGATGGTGCCTTAGCGTGAGCCTCGAACTGAGAATACTTGCCATGTCCACATTCACGTTCACATTGGTAAACCACTAACTATACATGGAGGAGAGTTACAACAATGACATACAAACATTTACAATGACACATACAAAAAACTCAACTCGCACAGTACAAAAAATCGGCTACTTATATACCTAAACATATATATATATATCTCTTTACATGGTACATGTATGTATTGTATGTATGCATTCTCGTAGAAAAATTGTGTAGCTTAGCTAATTTGTAATTAGCACAAAAAAGATGGCAAAATCACAAGCGTCTCCTTCGCTTGCAGTTAACTGGGCTAATACACATAATCATATATTAAAGTCTATATATACACACGAATTGCATATGTGATGGCAATTCTGGATGCGCTTACACCGATGTACACATACATACATTTACATACGCCCGTTTTGGGGTGGCTCCTAACTAAGGTCATCTCATTACTTTTCCCTTTTTTTTGTTATAGTTGTTTCTACTAATAATAATTAACATACTTCTTGCGTCGCTTGGCCAGCGTCAGTAAACAGCATTTCATCTAAACTTATGTACGTGTTTGGTTTTTGTGTAAATGTGGCTGTAGGTGTTGCTGTGGGTGTGGGTGTGGGTGTGGTTGTGGTGTATACGTATGTAGTCAGTACTCTTAACGCTTGTAGCTATTGCCAGGATGCACATATCGCTAGCTGCCGACCAGCTCGATCTGGCGGTATTTTTTGCGCAAATTGGAAACTGGATCACGATATAGCATGGGATCCATGCGCAAATTGGAACGTATCAGCGGCATATAGCTATAAAGATAAATCAGAAAGGATATTGGTTAAATAATGGCGGGAAAAATAAGAAAACATAAATTATAGCCTGCTTTTTGGAGTTTAAACTTTAAAGACAAGAGAGATTTATTAAAATGTATACGGAAAAAATAAGAAAATATAAATTTAAGAATATATTCAGGCAATTAGGTTTAAGTTATGAATAATCAGATGGATATTTGTTTAAATCAGAGCGGAAAAAATAAGAAACTATAAATTGAAGCACACGGCATAAGGCATTAAGAATTATAAATATTTCTTTAAAATTTTTTGGAATACTTTCCTTATAATTAAGTTAGTTAATTACTAAGCAAAAACTCACCCAAAAATAGCCGCAAAGGTGTTCAAACAACTCTGACGCTGGATGAAGTGATCAGGATCATTCCACGGCGAACGGGCTGTTTCCCGATCCTTGTAGCCCTTCCGCTGCGTCACCTTGATCGGCGGCTTCCTGGTCACATGCGAGACCAGCAGGTTCATTAGGATATCCTCGCAGTTGGAGGACTGCTGTACAGTCTTAAGGAGCAACAGCGACAGCCAGTTTGTGTACAAGTAGTTGTAGTAGCGGTGGTAGAAGGCCGCTCCCGTTAGCACAATAGAATAGTAATTCGTCCACTTGGACGTATAGCCCCAGGCGTTCTGCAATTAATAGACACACATACCTGTTAGTTAAGGATTGAAAATATTAATCAAGTAATCGGATTCTTACCTTGGAATCATCCCAAAAATGTGCTCTGGCCGGATAGCCAACAATGCGCTCCGGAAAATCCCTCCACACTGTGTAGGCAAAGTCCAGCTCATCCGTATTAAGGATGGCATCTTCGTCCAGGGAGAGCACAGCATCGGTTTGAATCTCATCGTAGGGCAGGAAACGTTGTGATATGCTCGGTCGTCCTTCAGTCGTCTGGCTTGTGGGTCCAGCTCCCGCTCCCGCTACCGTTCCCGTTCCCGATCCCTGATTTCTTGTGCTACCGCCCAATGAAATAATGTGCAGAGGTATGTGACTGGTGGGGGGCCAGCGTTTCTTCAATGGCAGTGGCCGATCCGCTGCCCACAGCACAAGAATCTGATTGAACGGGAGAGTTGTTTAGGAATTGTATTAAATGTTGGAAAACATCTTGCACTTACTCGATCCACAAACTGACTCCGGGTGATGGTCTTGACTAGTTTATAGAGCGCTGCATTCGGCCCGAGGGCGGCGCCAATTTGGACGTAAATAACCGCCGTGTAGTTGTGTCGCGGTTCAGCACCCATCGAGTTCAGCAGAAACGGCATGTATCTGAAGGTGAATGAAATCGATTGGCGTGTTTTTAATGGCTGTTATAACTCACTAGCTGTGCTATGTTGGCTACTAACCTTGAACTATCGGCAAAGGTGGGCAACGTGAGCAGAGCACCCGGCGAGCTGTTCCACACCAGGCTGCTCCTCACCGGATAATCCGGCAGTCGTTCGCGTATGATCTGCAAGATATCACAGAAATAGAGGATTTTAAGTCTTGTTTAATGGTTTGTCGATACGTTCGAGTGGTGATTGCCAATTGATTGCCTAATGAGGAGGAGAACTTCGGAGGGCAGAGAGCAAGCACTCGTTGATGCCTTCCGTTTTCGGGCCTCGAGTGCATTTCAAGGAGCGAGCCAAATTGCGTTTTGAATAGTCCTCCCTCCCAAAATGTCTGTTATCCCGCCTCCTCCTCCTCCACCCAATGTCTGGTCTCTAGGCCCTCTGTCTATCTGTTGGGTTTGTCCTCCGCCGAGTGCGATAATTCAATGGGCTTGAGTTGTTGCCTAATTTTCCGCTTGGCGCAGATGGCCACCTCTTCCCTATTCGACTCTTTTCCATTCATAGGCACAGATGCGGTTAAAATTATGAACGGAGAGGTATTTGTAATTGTAGGTGTACTGTAGCTATAATCCCTAGTCTAGGGATAGGGATATCTATGTACTATTAATTATACAGACCCCCTCAGTAGTAGGATCTATAGATTCTATTATCCTAGCCTCTGCTGTAGCTGTTTTCTATGGCATATATGCGTGGTGGGGGGCGTTACCGCAGTTTCCGCTGCGCAACGGAAGCCGCACAGCAACCTCCGGATGTTGCCACCGCTCCCTGCTCCCCGCTACCTCTGCCTCTTTACCCCTTAAGTGTTGGACAAAGACAGAGAGAGGAGGAGAGAGGTGTGGCAAGCGCGTTGCAAACCTCGCGTGTCATTAATGCGGCGTTAATTTGTCGCTCAAAGTGTGAGTATGCGCCTTAAAGTATGCCATGCCAAATTAGTTAGACATCCAGGCCGCAGTTAACTCGCCAAGTCCTCCTCCATTTGGCACGGTTTTCTGCTTCTGCTTCTGCTCCTGGCCCGAGTCAGCGAGCAAGTCTCAGTCCGGGTTGAATGCAATTATAATTGCAAAGCCTGACCCCAACTAAGAGCTTAGTGCGCGGCTTTCGGGCTGAGTTATGCAAGTACGAGTGCAGCCACGTGCACCTGACAGAAAACAGAAGACAGAGCGTTATGCAAGCTGCCACTGCCACCACCCTTCTCCAGGCTAAGCACTCGGTTCATCGTATTATTTCTGGTTGGCACGCTTTACTTTTGTGCGTGTGGTTAGTTGAATTTGAATGCGGGAACAATCAGGCCCCAAAGGAATCCCTCCATTGCCATTCAGGCCAAAGGACCTCAGCACTCGCACCAATTATTCACAATTGCCGTTGATCGGAGGATAGGTCCTTTAATTGGTCAAGCATATTGATTGGCAATAACTATCTTAATTATAGCCCTTAAGGATTTAACAAATTTTTGTTTACATCCATCATTTGCACCTCGCCTACAAAACTCGTTAAGCTCCTACCTGCCGGTGCAGCCAACTAACCAAACTAGGATTTCGCTCCTGCCGATCCTTGGCTCCTGCCTGCTGCCTTGTCTGGCTGCCAACGTGTCTCAAGTGCCTGCTTTATATTTTGTAATTATAATTTCTTCTTTAGCAGCAGCTTCACCACCCTCCCTTCACTCTCTGGTATTTTTGCATAATCAACGCTCAACTAACGCGGGAAGCGTAGCGCGTGTTTGTTTACCTTTTTCTCTCCTTTTTGCGCGGAAAGTGTGGATGTATCTGTATCTGTGCATCTGTATCTGAAGCTTTGCCCCAATGCTCATGTGTGTGTGTTTTTATGTTAGCCTCAGTGTGCGACATAATTAAGTCAATCTCGGTCTGTTGACGTTGCCAGCATAATTGAGGGATAGAGACAGCCAACATGGTTGGAGAGAGATGGCCTCTGCCACTACGATTCAATTATGCACATGGCATATATGTTTTAGGCCTGGCCCAGACGCGGCAGACTCACTTTTGCCCACATTTTAATTGGCCAACAAAGTGCATTTAATTGGCTTAAATCCCTGCCGCACAGGGAGAATATTTAAGAAGCTTTTTTAACTTTAGTCGCTTAATGATTGAGTCTTAAAAAGTGTTTCGAGAGCCCGCCCTTTAGAAAATGGTTCTCATTACAGACTTCCTTCCGCTTTTCTGCATCTGCTGCTTGGCTACACATGTCAGGAGCGTCCCATTCAAATGCAGCCATTTCTTTCCCATCATTCGTCCCTGCCAGGCGGAATTTGGATGCCAGCCAGGAGGAGACTTATCGCTGCTGCAACAGCGCCAACAACAATAATCCCCTGTGGCACTACTTAAGGAGTCGGCATACACATGTACATGTGTAGGTGGGCGAGGTGGCAGGCAGGAAGGAAAGCAAAACTTCATTTCCGTTTCGCATCAACCTTGGGCGGGCTGAGTGATGATTAAGTTGCCAACTTGGGTAGTTTTGCAAAATATCTGCCGGTTGCTGGGGGCCACCTCCGAAAACCCAATAGAGTGGATAATGTAAGCAAATAAAATAGGTGGATGCTTGTCTACCTTGTAAGCGTTACAAATTTGCATGCCGTGTGGTGTATATTTCGGCTTAAAGACGAATTTTAAAGTGCCTGGCCAGGCCCTCAAACAAACCAAATCATTTTCAGTCGACTTGACTGGAATTCCATTACCAGTTTTGCCCCAAAAGTTTGCTTCCTCTGGCTGACGAGAGCGGCATAAGTAACATGCAACACTCGAGTCTGTTGCATGCATGTGGGAGGGGCGGAAAATTTGCGTAAATTAATTGCAATCCGACGCACAGAAATTCTTTTGGCCTATCCAAGTCAAGATTCCTTTGGGCCACTCTTAGTCTACATGTCTACATGTTTATTTTGTTGATCAGGACTTTTTGTGGGCCATTAATGAAATTTTAATTGAGCCCTTTTGAGAAGCAGAGCAGAGCTCTTTGAGGAGTTTTGTGGCTCGACGAGTTTCCTTTTAAAAACACATTATTTTTTTACATTTTTAAAAGCTGAAAATTCAATTCCATTGCAAAAGCTGGTATTTTTTTTTGTCGGATATTTATCTTAGCATACTTTATGGGGCGCAGAAGTTGGAAGCTCTGCAAAGGCAGCTGCATACATAAAATGTACTGCCTTGTCGGCCAGGCCAAAAGTTGCACTCGGTGACACCAAAAACACTCAAATGCTGCTCCAACACAACAAACTAAAACGAAAAAAAAAAGGAGGAAAAGCAAGAGCCAAGGAGACGGGCAACTCCTCCGAAGACAAACACTAAATTAACTTATGCAAGTAGCTGACAGAGAGGCACACACTCAGATACCCTCGTGGAGGAAGTAAAAAATGTTATGTAAATGCTTGCCAAAGAAACTTCCTTGCTTAAAAATTAACAAACAGACGTGGAAGAACACAAATGGAGAGTCAGTACAGTACAACATGGCGTATGCGTAATGACTCCGATGACTCTGCTCTTGATTTCCTCCAAAATAAACTGCGAAACCCGCAAATTCAATTATGAAAGAAAAATAATAAAATATATGTATTTATTCAGCTAGTGAATAATTTTTCGAAAAATTTACAAGCACGTTCCACATAAAACGCAAACAATTTAGGTCCCGGCGGTTTCTGGCTTGTGACAATTAAACGAAAACACCAACAATTCGCTAAACCAATTCCACTCTGAATTCTATATTACTTATTATACCCTTGCAGAGGGTATTATAATTTTGTCCAAAAGTGTGCAACGCAGTGAAGGAGACATCTCCGACCCTATAAAGTATATATATTCTTGATCAGGATCACCTCCTGAGTTGATATGAGCATGTCCGTCTGTCCGTCTGTCCGTCTGTCCGTCTGTCCGTCTGTCCGTCTGTCCGTCTGTCTGTTTCTACGCAAACTAGTCTCTCAGTTTTAAAGCTATCGTCTTGAAACTTTGCACACACCCTTCTTTCCTTTGCACGCAGTATATAAGTCGGAACGGCCGGGATCGGCCGACTATATCCTATAGCTGCCATATAACTGATTGATCGGAAATGGTATAACTTTGGTGTTTTTAGAGTTAGAGAGTTCAAATTTGACATGAGAGCTATTTTTGGCAAAATAATACGACATGCCAAATTTCATAAGGATCGGCCGACTATATCTTATAGCTGCCATATAACTGAACGATCGGAAATGACCCAACTTTCGTGTTTTTGAAGATAGAAAGCTGGAACTTGGTACAGATTATATTTTTGGCCAGTTAATCCGACCTACAAAATTTCATTAGGATCGGCCGACTATATCCTATAGCTGCCATATAACTGAACGATCGGAAATGACCCAACATTCGTGTTTTTGAAGATAGAAAGCTGGCACTTGGTACACATTCTATTTTTGGTCAGTCAATCCGATCTACCAAATTTCATAACGATCGGTTGACTATATCTTATAGCTGACATATAACTGAACGATCGGAAATGGTATTTGGTAGAAATATCAACTTTCGAATTTTTGAAGATAGAAGCTTGGGACTTTTTTTTAGATTCTTTATTGTAATTAATTGGTTTTATTATGATGTAATCATAAGGATCGGCCAACTATATCCGATGTTTGCGATATATATCCGGTTATAGCTGCAAGGGTATATAAACTTCGGCTCCGCCCGAAGTTAGCTTTGCTTTCTTGTTTTTATTCTGTTTTAAACGTGTTTTTTGTACAAAAATGTGTATATCGATCTAAACTTGTTGACCAATGTTAATTAAGTGCGACACCAGGGAGGAGGGATTTAGGAAAAATTTGGAAAAATATATAATAGATGAATATGTATATAATTAAATGTTTGCACCATAAGTTTTCAATAAAAAAAAAATTATCTTTATTTTTCTTATGTCCAACTGGTTACAAATATTCTTTATTTGAAGAACACCAACCTACTACTTGTAGATCTTAAACTGAACTTCACTCCTAACTCTGACTTCTTTTACGATCAAACCTCGGTTTTGGAGCTTTCGAGCTTTACTTGAGTGTGTTTATTCTAATTGAGTGTGTTTTATTGTTTAGGCTGAGAACTTTCCCGATTGGACTTTGGATTCTTGCTTTTGAATTTGTTTTTGTCTTTGGTCCCGAAATTTGAGTTTTACGATTGGGTTTGGGGATCTGAATTATGGGAACGTGCTGAATGCATGTTTCCCTCGGTCTGTTTAGTCTGAGGATTTTTGTTTATAAGTACTTTTCCATCCTCAATTATGTTTAGGTCTGATTTGGGCTAGGATCATGTTCGGTGCATTTGCCTATTTGAATCTAAGTCTCAAGGGTAAGTTCTGACAAATACTTAATGTGTATGTGTGAGTGTGTGGGTGTGTGGACATTTACATAGTTTATGTATAATGCTATGGATATGTCACTCCCCCAACCTTTGAATTTGGCCTGTCCTCAGGTCGATAGATTTGGGTATAACATGAGATGCTCTCCTATGTTCATATTAGGTTGATCGTTTACAATTTCTGGAATCTTTGGTGTTTCTTCCTTTGGTTTTACATATTTTACAATTAGTTTCTTCGGTAAACTTTTGAACTTATAGAATAGATACAAAGATAAACTTATAATTGTAATTATAAAAGTAGTTGTTGTTATTATTTGGAATACATTATAATATTTTGTGTGTGTTTTTATAATTTCTTTTGTTTGGATATATGCTAGCGGTTCTAGTTTTGTTACATTATTACTGACATAAACTGTTTGGGTGTAATCTGCCATTGTATTTGAAAGGATAAATTCATTCAATTGAACCGAACAATTAAGGATTTTGATAAGGTTACTTCCGCTTATAGAAATTTCTTTATTAATGCAATTTTGATTTAAAAATGTTTTAGGGATGTTCCATGTCAATAAAATATTTGGTTCAATATAATCAATTTGAAAATTTTTATGAGTTTTAGTGTATTTACAACCTGTATTTTCTTGTTTAATTATTCCATTTATACATTCGTCAAATACAATCTTTCCTGTTTCTTTATCAAATACTTTTTCATCATGTAGGAAATACTTATTGATCGTGTTCTCTGTTAGTATGTTATTGTCTTCATCTGGGTAGGGAATAATTTCGAAAACAGGGGCTTTAAATATTTCGGTAGGAATGTGGGACATAATCAGAATTTCATTTGTATTAGTTTTGAGCCAAGTGGAAGTTTTGATTTTAAGCAATTTCTCGGAATTCACCTGTTTTAAATTATCATGTTTTAAAAGTTTGGGGTTAAAAATTCCAAGTCTAGTTAGTTGCATTCCTAACTCAATGTCTTCTATGTATTCTGTGAAGTGTTGTAGATTAAATATTAGGACGTTAGCCTGTTGCTCTTTCTCTTCCTCGTCTCTAAATTTGTTGATTAAATCTAATCCATTGTTTACGACATCAATAATCTTATTCAAATCATTACTTTGAATACTATTCTCAGTTAGTGTATCGATTTTCTGTTCTAACTCTTCTTTATCATCCTGATCCAATGTTCCAAATAAGTATTTGTAAGTTGTTCCTACAATGTTTAGCAACCCTCTTTTGCTACGTTTTGCGATTTTAATACCATTAATTTCTCGTTGAAGTTTTCCCACTAAATATTCTATCTGCAATGTTCCTTTGAATTCACATGCTTCTTCTACTAATTTCTCAAAGATTTGTTCTGTTTTCGTAATATTTATGCTTATAAAGTGATTCTCATAATTAGTTGGAATGTCTATCGTGCCTGTTTTAAACATTAAGTATCCATTTTGGGCTTTTATCGGATTTATTTCGATGTTTTGTCCATTCGTCATTTGAATTGAAGTAGTTAATATAATCATAAACATAATAATTTTATAGAGGTTGTTGAATTCATTAGGTTTCTTCTGTTTGTCTGGAATTGTTATATTTACTTTTATTAATTATTTTTTTCTTTTTAAATTTAGATTTATAATGAGTAATTTTCCTGCCTCTATTGGTTTCTTCAAAATGTTTCTCATCAACTTGTCTGATATTTCCTGTCTTTTTAAACGGGTTAGTTGTTTTTGATTTTACTAACGGAGATTGCTTATATTTGGTATCTATTTCATAATCATGTCTGTCTTTATTTAGTTGATTAATCTTATTGATTTTCTTATCCTGTGTATCATAATCGGGTGTTCCTGCATACATGAAAATATCGGCTGGTACTCTGTTTGTAGCATTATGTTTTGTTTTGTGATTATAAATGTAAAGTATTAACTCGAATTTAGTGTACCTATTTTCAATATTTGTCTCACTTCCAATGATTCGTAGTTTTTCATTAACTGTCTTATGGAATCTTTCTACGTCTGATATACCATTCTTACTTGTTGTTACCTGAATTTTTACTCCTTCCGAATCTAACCAGTTGTGTAAAGCTACACACATAAATGCTGAATCCTTATCTACTTTAATTTCTTGTGGTTTTCCCATTTCATTAAATACTTTCATTATTGCTCTTTTCGCTTCTAGCCAATCTTTACTTGTTATTTCTACTAATGAAGCAAATTTTGAATACACGTCAATACAAGATAAAAACTGTTGATTACCTACTATATAAAAATCCATTACGTATTTTTCACGGATGTTTTGTATTTCTGGGGTGGTTTCGAAAGAAAGTTTTGTGTTTCTATGTTCTGTTTTAGATATGTTACAAATTTCGCACTCGTTAATAATGTTCTGGATTAAGTTTTGATGGTCAGGGAAATAGTATTTTTCTTTGAACCAATTAATTGTTTTTTCTATTCCTGGATGTAATAGTTCTTTATGTCTTCCCAATATTTTCTCCTTGAATTCTGCGTATGTCAAGATATCTTCTAATTTAGTTGTGCATCTTACTAATTTTGTTAAATGATTAGAATTGATTATTTCTACGAAAACTTTCTGGAATGTTGGGAAATCTGAGTCATTGTGCATGTAAATAGCGCTTTTCTTTGTACATAAATATTCTTTAATTATTTCTTTTGCCAGGTCTTCAGTCATTTCTTTATAAGTTATTTTGATTTTGATTTTATGAAAATAATGCTGTACGTTCGTTTGGTCTTCATTTCCTTTTATTAATTCGATTTGTCTAGGGAAATAATTGAATGGTCGTTCCGTTATTGGTATGTAATTTTGGTTGTCTTCCTGTGCACTATGTACGGTTGCGCCTACACTTTCGGCTACTTCTCCTAACATATTTTCTTCTATTTTGGTTCGGGATAAAGCGTCCGCTACATAATTTTCTTTTCCGGGTAAATATTTAATTTCGTAATCAAATTCATTTAATTTTATTTTCCATCTCTGTAACTTCATGTTTGGTTCTTTGATATTATTCAGCCAAACAAGAGGTTTATGATCACTGAGTATTTCAAAACGTCTTCCGAATAAGTAAGATCTGAAATATTTCGTTGCCCAAACGATCGCTAACAATTCTTTTTCTATCGTGGCATAATTGATTTCATGTTCGTTTAAAGTTCTGCTTGCATAACATACGGGTTTATGGTTTTGTGATAACACTGCACCGATTGCTATATTACTTGCATCAGTTGTTAAAGAAAATGTTTTACTGAAATCAGGATAAATAAGTATTGGATCTGAAGTAATAAGTACTTTTAATTTTTCGAATGCTTCTATGTAATTTTTACACTTTATATCAATTACTGCTCCTTTTTTTAATTTAACTGTCATTGGTTTTACAATATTAGCGAAATTAGGAATGAATTTGCGATAGAAGCCGCATAGTCCTAAAAATGATTTTATTTGTTTTGGGGTCTTAGGTATTGGAAAGTTAGTTATAGCATTGGTTTTATTAGGATTAGGTTTGATACCACTTGTAGTTACGATATGACCTAAAAATTCTGTTTCCTTTTTCATGAATTCACATTTATCCAATTGTAATTTCAAATTGGCATTCCTTAATTTTCCAAAAACTTTCTTAAGAGACAAAATATGTTCTTCCAATGAAGTGGAGAAAATAATGATGTCATCCAGGTATACTAAACAATCTTTATAGATTAAATCTTCTAAGAGATTGTTCATACATCTTTGGAAAGTTGCAGGGGCGTTTTTAAGACCAAATGGCATACGGGTATATTCATAATGCCCATGTTTAGTTGAAAATGCAGTTTTTGCTATGGAATTTTCATCCATTTGAATTTGGTGGAAGCCTTTGGCTAAATCGAGTGTTGTAAAATATTGGCATTTTCCTAATTTGTCTAGAATTTCATCCATTCTAGGGATCGGAAATTTATCGTTTATTGTGATTTCATTTAAACTCCTATAATCTATTACTAATCTGAATTTTTTCTTTCCTGAAGCATCGCTTTTCTTTGGGACTATCCAGATTGGTGAACAATAAGGAGATTTCGACTTTCGAATTATTCCTTGTTTAATCATCTCAGTAATTTGTGTATTAACTTCTTCGTCAAAAGCTTGCGCATATTTGTATGGCTTTTTATATATCGGGTCTTCGTGTTTTGTTTGTATTGAATGTTTTATTGTACTAGTAAAAGTCAAATTTTCACCTTCCTTGTACTGAATATCTTTGAATTCAAACAAAACCCTTTTTAAATCTTTCTTTTCCTCTTCATTTAAATGTTCGAGACGAAATTCGTTGCATTCTCTAAGTTCGTTGTTTATGGAAAAATTAAATGAGTCATCTTCTGATAGAGGTGGATTAAGGCAATCTTGTGCGGTCTCATCCTTTTCCTCTTTCTTTTCGATTGACTTTGGGCTAAGGCATTTTGGTGCGGTCTTGCCCTTTTTAATTTCTTGTTCGGATGATTTTGAGCTAAGGCATTTTAGTGCGGTCTTGCCCTCTTTATCATCTTCACCATATTCAATGAAAAGTTTTTTGTCTCCTAACGTAATTGATTCATCTTCATAATCTATCTTAGCTTTACTTTCTTTCAAAAAATCTCTGCCTATAAGTATGTCATAATTCTCTGAGAATTTGTGTAAGAAAAATTTTTGTTTTACTGGGCAAATTTTACTGGGATTTAATGTAATGCTTTTAAGTAAGTTAATTGGTCCATTTATTGTATAGACTTTCTGATTTTCGTTAGTTTCTGCAAAATTTCCTGAGTTTTCTCTCATGATGTTAATGGAAGATCCTGTATCGATCATTGCTTTGAGAGTTTTACCTTTGACTACTACTCTGATATAAGGATACTGTTTTCGTTTTCCGAGGCTATTTGCTGAAAATTTACGTCCATTCTACTTTGGGCGCTTTCACTTTCTCTCTGTCTCTTAACAGGTGCATTTGGAGAATTATTAGAAGTTGATGCCTGATAATTCATGGGGTTCTGAGCTCTACCTTGATTTAAATTCCTTCTGAGTTCATGATAGTTGCCTTGGTTTTGGTTTCTGGCAGGTGAATTCGGAATATTTGTTGGATTGCTTGATCCTGGATTATAATTCAAATAATTATTTGAGTTATGTCGGGGATAATGATTTGAATTATTTCTCGAGTAATTTTGATTCTGTCTTGAATTACCCAAATTCCTACGTTGATCATAATACCTGGTTTTATAATTATCGTATGGATCTGAATCCCAATGGCCTAGAGTCATGGCTGCCTCTTTTAAGTTAGTAATAGTTGTAATATCTCTTTTCGATAGTGAATTATACAATCTGTCCGGAAGTTTCTTTTCAATGCAATCCCTGATTGTTTTGTTCAATGAACTTGTATAAATTGTTTTATCTGTCTGATCCATTTCTAAATCTAACTTATTTAAAACTACGGATGACCTGATTTTAAGTTCGTTTATGAACTTACTGATGCTCCCTGGGTAAGGTGTTTGATGTACGTGGCGGATGACATCTTCGTATGGCCTATGGTCCTTGAATGCTTTAATCAGGGCCAGTTTCGTCTGCATCCATGTTGTGGTTTTTTCTTCTGCGATGACTGCTTGTGCTGAGTCAATAATGGTCCTCTCGATGGCCCCGTAGATGATATGGTTTTGCCTCACATCCTGTGTTGGGTATAACTGCAACAGATACTCGACCCGTGTAATGAATCGGCTGAGCTCTATTGGGTTGCCGTCGAAATAAGGCAGTTCCTTGATTTGTCCAATCAATTGATTGAGATGGATCTCGGATAACTGTGGTGTCGCCATTTTTATCGCTTTTGAAGTTTTTGTATTGCAATATTGTCGCACGAAAATTCGTGGAGTTATTGACCGAATTGGATTTTTAATTAATTGTCTTTATATACAGTCGCACTGCACATAAATTCTTTTGCGGATTTCTTTTAGTCACTTTCGCTGATCAGGATAAACTAGTCGTATAGTATTATCCTTCTTTGTTGATCAGTACCGATAACTTGGTGTAAGGACCTTTTTAGAAATCCTACCGACTGCGCCAATTAAATGTTTGCACCATAAGTTTTCAATAAAAAAAAAATTATCTTTATTTTTCTTATGTCCAACTGGTTACAAATATTCTTTATTTGAAGAACACCAACCTACTACTTGTAGATCTTAAACTGAACTTCACTCCTAACTCTGACTTCTTTTACGATCAAACCTCGGTTTTGGAGCTTTCGAGCTTTACTTGAGTGTGTTTATTCTAATTGAGTGTGTTTTATTGTTTAGGCTGAGAACTTTCCCGATTGGACTTTGGATTCTTGCTTTTGAATTTGTTTTTGTCTTTGGTCCCGAAATTTGAGTTTTACGATTGGGTTTGGGGATCTGAATTATGGGAACGTGCTGAATGCATGTTTCCCTCGGTCTGTTTAGTCTGAGGATTTTTGTTTATAAGTACTTTTCCATCCTCAATTATGTTTAGGTCTGATTTGGGCTAGGATCATGTTCGGTGCATTTGCCTATTTGAATCTAAGTCTCAAGGGTAAGTTCTGACAAATACTTAATGTGTATGTGTGAGTGTGTGGGTGTGTGGACATTTACATAGTTTATGTATAATGCTATGGATATGTCACTATATGTATATTGGTTTAAAAATTCTTTGGGTTTGGTTTGTCAGTTCAGCAAACATAAATTTTCAATGATTTCAAAGTTTAAAAGTCGTGAATATTTATAGAAATATTATATCGTTAATTAAAGTGGAGTTCGGGCATCTTCTTGGCGTTCATAACGTCATTTGCCATGACTTCAAACTTTAAGCTGACGATGATGTCATTATTGTTAGCAAACTTGGGAGCTGTCGTTGACGTTGTCGTTGTTCGCGAAGTTATGAAGCTGCTTTGACAAATTCGTAAAACAACCAAAAAAACACAAAAAGCAGAAAAACAAACAAGTTTGGATGGCCGGCCAGGCGACTTTAATTTTGTTTGAATTTAGTCAATAGGTACAGCAACTGAATGTGTATTTGATTCGGTCTAAAATAAAAACACACACAAAATGTAACAAAAAGCAAATAAATACTGAATCAATATTTACAATGGCAGTTTGCCTTAGGCATTTTAGGGGTTCTGTTTACGAAACTTTATTGAAAGTTAATAGATACTTTATCTACTGGAAAGACAAGCACCATTTTAAATTGGAAATGCCTCAAGCTGTAATATTTAAATAACAATGGTTCAATAGGGGTTTCTGTAAACAAACTTCAATTATGCACGTAATTCCCCCTCTAATAATGCTGATTTCCCACAGGGCATTGCAGTAATTCTTATCAATTTATAACCTTAATCCCGGGCCATTCATCAAGTGACAAATTGACAAGCCAGTCGGGCCAGAAGTCTCAACATTCCAATGGAAGTATGATTTCAAAAATAAAAGTCTCAATGGCAGGAAGACAAACATACATAGAAGGGAAATAGCAATTTAACATCGGTTTAGGCTTAAATGCCAGCTTTGTCCAAACAATTGGGCACGTTAATTAGGCTTAATTAGCTAACGCGCACGGTTCACAACCCAAACTGGTAAAGTATAATTATAATTTGGAAAGATGGCAGAAGAGAAGTCAACAAGAAACAAAAATAAAAAAAGCAAAAAGAGAATCCATATAGACGACGGCATGATTAAAAATAATTTGATGACGTCACTGAGAAGCGAATGCCTTTGGAGGTCACTGCTTGGCACTCTGAGTGACTATAGTGATGACGTCACAGGCGTGCACATTGCATGATAAGTTCACATATTTTCACTTGGGGAATACAACAAATAAAATAATAAAAAACAAAAAAAAAATAGAGAATAAAAAAGAGAAAGAAATAAGTGTATGAGAGAATTCAAAGCTCTCTCTCTTGTGGCTAGTCTCTGGGGCAGAATAAAAAAATTGTTTGCCGGCTATTTACATTTGAAAATAAAAGCAAAATAGAAAGGTCTGCCCTCTCTTTCTGGCTGTCTATATGCTATCTTTTTTCTCCACCGTAGCTTTCTCTCTCTTCGAGCCCCTATCAACCTCCTCGACTCGTTTTCAACTGGTTATTTATTATTATGACTGTTGGTTTTCCTAAAACGCTCCCGAAGTCAATGTCAATAAATATTCCGCTTATGACAAGTCGACATTGCACCGCACCGCCAAGCCGCCAAGCCACCCAGCCTGCCCACTCCGGCCCACCCACTCTTGGCCGTATTTCATAATTTGGGCCATAATTGACCCGCTGCTGATCGATAAACTCGAGTGACACACACAGTACATAGACGAGAGACCATAGACCATAGACCATAGACCGGCTGTGGGCCAAATGGAATGGAATTGATGATGTGGGTGTCCATTGTGGTCGATGTTCATGTGTCGCAATCACTATTAAGGGCCATTAATTCATGCGGAGAGCCAAAGTCTAACAAATCATAATGAAAACGTCGGCCAAAGTGATAAAATATTTGGTTGGAAAAGTTTCACGCAATTTTTCACGCATTTTTCACTCAAGAGACCTAGACCTATCCCTAAAGTATCTTAAAGCATTCCTTTCGTTCATTAACCTTGAGGAAGTTGCCCATTGGAATGCATTTTAGGAATTTCACTTGAAGATACAGTTGAGAAACCCCATTTCCTAGTAAGCTTTGTGTTTACACTCTGTAATCCCTTTTTATAGATTAAATATTATTATTTCTTAAATTAGCTTCTTTGTCGAACTTTGGAGAAAGAGTTCTTTAAGGCCAGCCGGCAAACTGGGAATTAATTTTGTGTTTTTTGAGGTGATTTCTATTTGCGGCTCCAAACGCCACACAAACAGCTGTACATAGTTATAATACGAAATACGAATGGTAAGAAGGCGAAACAACAATAATAATAAAGCCAAAAGGTGTGAGAGAAGCGAAACAAAATAGAGAGAGCAGCGGCAGAAACACATTCGTGTTATTTTTTATGGGAGGCCCCACCGCTGCTCCACCGCCGCTCCACCGCCTGGCAGCCACCACCGCCTGGCAGCTACGTCGACTAATTTTGTCGATGATGGCCGTTCAGTTCGTTCGGCTTCTCGAGGCAAAGTTTCAGTCAATTTTCAGCAGTCAAGCCAAGCGGACGTACAAAAAATATATCAGCTAGCACATACGTCGGGAATATATATATATTCATAGCGATAGGAGTATTAGGTACTTAAGAAAGCGTCATTGTACTTGAACCTCGCAAATAAAAATAAAAAAAAAAAACAAACATGTCAGCTCGCCGCGTCACATTGAACACACGCGTCTCGCGCGCCTCCAACTCCACGCCGGTGGGTGGAGCGTCCACCTCGTCGCGGGGGGGAGCCACCAGCCCCACCTCGCCCACGCGCACCACCCGCCTGCAGGAGAAGGAGGAGCTGCAGCATCTGAACGATCGTCTCGCCTGCTACATCGATCGCATGCGCAACCTGGAGAACGAGAATAGTCGCCTCACCCAGGAGCTGCACTTGGCCCAGGATACGGTCAACCGCGAGACCTCCAACCTGAAGGCCGTCTACGAGAAGGAGCTGGCCGCCGCCCGCAAGCTGCTGGACGAGACGGCCAAGGAGAAGGCCAAGCTGGAGATCGATAGCAAGCGTTGGTGGGAGGAGAACGACGACTTGAAGCAGAGGTAAAGCTCGCCAGGGAACGGGTGGAATGGTAACACAACAGAGTATTATCAGCCAGTGATGTCATTCATACACAGGAAGAAATTAAGGGTAGGGAAACGGTTTTGAAAGGAAACTAGGGAGAGTTTATCACATAAAAGTTAATAGTCTGAACCACTAAGCTATCTTGAGAATCTCTTGGAGAAGAAAGGTGAAAGTTTCACAAAATATGTATCATTCATCAGTAAACAGGAACCCAGAGTGATAACTAGAGAGTAGTCTTTTAATAGCCTTATATCTGATAAAAACAGATGATATAGAGTTCCATTTCTTAAGGTGCAGAGAGAGATAGACTGTGAGTGCGATGATGTCATGCCAAAAAGCACACTTCGAAAGCCACGCACATGGCGTCTCCCTCTCTCTATCGGTCGAATTTTGTTTATTTTTTACATTAACACTTTCAGAAGTCTCTCGGCTGTACAATTTATGCAAATTTTGAGGTTCGCGTTTAATGAGCAACGAAAATAAAAACAGAAACAACCAAAGCCAACCAGAAGCCGTAAATCTCAATGAAGGTTACAAGACTATGATGTCATAGAGCAAACGCAGCACGCAGTTTCCAAACACCATAGTCTAATCCTCAACCAGTTTCTTTATTTTTTCGGTATGATGTCAACAAATGTTTAGTTTTCCCCTTCAGCTATTTCCGCTCAGTGGTGCTTTCGTTATCAGGGGCATGTTTATAAAAGGTATTTATGGATCTAAAGCTTTTTTTTTTTAAATCATAATAGCCCCGGATGATAATGAAGTTCAGATAGAGTTTGGCTAAATGCTGGATAAACTTGAATTTTCAGGTTTTTTTTTAAGGTGGGCCCGAAATGGTTCCAAAACGTAATAAGCCATTTGTAACTAAGGAAATCGGATACGAACCCTATGGGCGGTATAGGCGATAAGATTGCAACACCCCGGGGTCTTTGTGAGGAATTTCAAACCAAATTATTGCAGCTAGACCCAATTTTTTGTTAAAAAATTTCATTAGGATATCGTCATTTTCTAAAATTGCTCTATTTTGACAAAAGAAAAATTGGGTCAGAGAAGGAAATTGGGGGGAAAAGAAATGGAACTTCAACACGCACAAGGGGGAAACTAGGAAAATGGAAAAACTAGAACACAAACCAAACAACCTTGATTCTATTTCCTATTTTTACGAAACTTTTCCTGATGTTTACAACAAAGTTCTGCCCTATAAGGCGGGATAAAGCATCCGCTATTAAAATTTCTTCAAAGCAATTCAAAGTCATAGCACATAATACGAATTATCCCATTTTTATAATTCATGGCTATATTACAGTCTATATTTAAATCATAAAACGTGCCGACCACGCGAGGAGCTCCATAAGCGACAGATGTCACAAGTATTCTGGGGAATATGTGCGGAATGTTCTATAGATATTTTTTTTTAAACAAGTTTGTTTTCGGCCAAATAGAATTGGAAATAGAATAAAAAACGCTTTGAACCGATAGGTGGCCATAAATCAGGCGGGCAGAGGGAAGGGGTTGGTCAGAAATAGCCGGGCTACTTTATGCTAATGGCATGTGACGCCTCGCCTCCCAAGGCAAACACAAAAATCTTAAAATGCTTTAATATTTGAGTCTCCTATTGGGGGGACGTTGAACGAGTTTCCAAGCGAGTGATACGAATTTAAATAAATAAAATGAATAATACATGGGAGAGCTTCGAGGTAGAGAGGCAGGAGAGCTGGCTGTAGCTTTCGAGAGAAAATGTGAGTCAGTAGAGGCAACAAATGACGTCATTTGTATAGCACATGGTTGGGTTTCAAAAACATTACACTATACCGAGACTCGAGATCTAAACTATATCTTCCCCTTATCCAGACTCGACAAAAAGACCAAGGAGGCAACCGTGGCCGAGAACAATGCCCGCCTCTATGAATCTCGCTACAATGAGGTCAACAACAAATACAACCAGGCCCTGGTGGACCGCA
The DNA here is from genome assembly GCF_030179905.1 of Drosophila bipectinata. Lineage (NCBI taxonomy): Eukaryota > Metazoa > Arthropoda > Insecta > Diptera > Drosophilidae > Drosophila > Drosophila bipectinata. Next base: position 15,664,137 of record NC_091737.1, read on the forward strand.
AGAAGTTCGAGGATCAGGCCAAGGATCTGGCCATTGAGAACGAGCGGCTGCGTCGCCAGCTGGACGATCTGCGCAAGCAGCTGGAGGCCGAGACACTGGCCCGTGTCGATCTGGAGAACCAGAACCAGAGCCTGCGCGAGGAGCTGGCCTTCAAGGATCAGGTCCATACCCAGGAGCTCACCGAGACCCGCTCCCGTCGCCAGATCGAGATCAGCGAGATCGACGGCCGCCTGTCGCGCCAGTACGAGGCCAAGCTGCAGCAATCCCTCCAGGAGCTGCGCGACCAGTACGAGGCCCAGATGCGCGCCAATCGTGAGGAGATCGAGCTGCTGTACGACAACGAGATCCAGAACCTCAAGGCTGCTGCCGCCCGGGCTGCCCAGGGATCCGCTCATGCCACCGAGGAGGTTCGTCTCATGCGCACTAAGATCGACAGCCTGAACGCCAAGCTGCAGGACCTGGAGAACACCAATGCTGGATTGAATGTGAGTGGTTGGTCAGATGAACCCTTATCCTTTTACTAATTTATGATTCCCCCCTTACAGACTCGCATCCGAGAGCTGGAGAACCTGCTGGACACGGAGCGACAGCGCCACAACCAGTACATTGCCTCCCTGGAGGCCGAGCTGCAGCGCATGCGCGACGAGATGGCCCAGCAGTTGCAGGAGTACCAGGATCTGATGGACATCAAGGTGTCCCTGGACCTGGAGATCGCCGCCTACGACAAGCTGCTGTGCGGCGAGGAGCGTCGCCTCAACATCGAATCCCCCGGACGCCCCGGCACCGACTCGGGCATCTCCAGCAACGGCAACAGCGCCCACTTAAGCGCCAGCAGCAGCTCCCGATCCGGAAGGGTTACCCCCAGCGGACGTCGCTCGGCCACCCCCGGCATCTCGGGCTCCAGCGCCGTGAAGCGCCGTCGCACTGTGATCGACGAGAGCGAGGATCGCACACTGTCCGAGTACTCGGTTAACGCGGCGGCCAAGGGCGACCTGGAGATCATCGAGGCGGACGTCGAGGGACGCTTCATCAAGCTGCACAACAAGGGCACCGAGGAGATCAACCTGACCGGCTGGCAGCTGACCCGCATCGCCGGCGACGAGGAGCTGGCCTTCAAGTTTTCGCGCGGATCCAAGGTCCTGGGCGGAGCTAGTGTGACCATTTGGTCAGTGGATGCCGGCACTGCTCACGACCCCCCAAACAACCTGGTGATGAAGAAGAAGTGGCCGGTGGCCAACTCGATGCGCTCCGTCCTGGCCAACGCCGACAAAGAGGTGAGAGTCTTGTCGATATACAACACGTGCGGCACTTGTGACATCTGCCGCCACTGCAGACACCTCGAGTTCGTGCTCGACCAGTACGCGAAACCCTACACTGTCTCGCCCTTGGGATTTTGATACTAACTTTTGTCCTTTTTGCTTGCAGGATGTTGCCAGCTACGACCGTGTCCGTGCTAACGTTTCCAGCCACGTCTCGCGTCACCGGAGCAGCGGCACGCCCAGCACGGGCTTTACCCTCGGTTCCGGAGCTGGCTCCACTGGCGTAAGGAGTCTCTTCTCCCTGCTCTTCTAAGCGGGGGCAGCAGCCAGAACTTAATTCGAATCGGATTGGAGAAGCCACATCTTCAAACTCACAACTCACCGCAGAGATTCACAGACTCCGAGAGCAACTGCTAAACTGCTATATTGCCCCACATTCACAGAAATCACCCAAGGATCTGATCTGATGTATACCTATATATCTGATGTAACGTCATATCAATATCAAGTGAATAATGTACAACAACTACTTTGGTTCAACTCTTAATGTTTAAATGTTTAAGTGCCTTAAGTGATCTAATGACGCAACTATTTTTGTTTATTTTTTGGCTCTATGTGTATCCTATGCTAAGTAAGATTTTTGTCGCCTTACACTTTCTGTAATTTATGATTGTCCTCATGAGAAGATAAAATGCATTTCGGTAAAAATATATAATAAAAAAAACAAAGATATGTATTCAAGTACAGAACCTGATAATGGAAAATCAATTAAAGAACAAGTTCCTTTCCGAGGAAGCCAAATCAGCTTAGGCCAAAGGATTTGCGCCAAGAAAACTTTTGAGTTGCTGTCGCGGCATTTTCTACTATCTCCAGAGCTCAGATGCTCTCGGCCTGAGTCCAGGACCTGGCCATAATGGACAGGTAAGTGGGAGAAATTAACTACAACAAGACAACCGGAGGGGCCGGGGCTGGCTAACCAGTGAGCTGCGAGCAAAACTATGGGGTAAAACCGAACGAGGTCAACGAAAAAGTTTTCAAAGTTTGCAACTTGAAAATAAATTAGGTTGCATCACTGCTGCAAGAGGTCGAAGGTGGAGTTTCTAATAGGCCAGAGGATGTTTTTCAGTAAAATATTAGTAACCTTGTTGGCACTTTTGGGCCAAAAAATAAAAACCTATTTAACCTACTTATTCCACTGTCCTACTCCACCTGAATGTGTCCTTTATCTGAAAGGAGTGTCTAACTAAGTTATCTACTATGATAGGATAGCTGGGATATTTCTTGCAGTGCTTGAGCGGCCACTAAGGCGAGTTAGTGGCGCTTGAGTGAGTGCACGATTCAATGGAATGAATCCGAGAGAAAGTACTAGGAGCTGGGTGCTGGGTGCGGCCAGACAGTTGACTTCAAAGTAGTGTTCCTGGCGAAAAGTTTGCATTCGCATAATAGGATTATTCAAAGTAATAAGTTGTTGTTCTTCTTTCACTTTTGCCCGCCTAGATGCTACCAAGATACTGATGATTTCTCAGGCGTGGGTGGAGGCTAGTACTTTGAAATTCAAATCTTGGCGAGACAAAAGAAAGACAGGCGACAGGTGAGTTGCTAACTTTTTTCGACAGCTGCCTGTGAGTATGCAACATATTCTGTTGCATGAAATCCAAAGCCACAGAAAGCCACAAGCCACAAAAAATACCATAAATACCAAGAAGCCTAACGGATATTTAAAACCTTTTTCAAGAAAAGATAAAATGATTACTTCTTGCAATTAAATATGCCATTTGAAGCTGAACTTGCCTTAAATCTAGTACATTCTTTAATTATTTCTCAGAAAGCTATTGTCTCCTTTTCGTATCACTGTGTAGCTTCATATGCAGAACCTCTCTGCAGCTGTGTTGGGGTCTATTCCTCTATTTTGTTGTTTTGTGACCACTTTCGAACTTTAGCCAGCTTCCGCTTTTCGCTTTTCCGCCCTGTGCAACTTAAGTGCATGCCACACGCTTATCGGTCACATCCATTCGCTCCAGTCACACACACTCACAATAGGCATTAGGAGGGGCTTTTGGGGCTTAGGCCAAGATTTTGGGCCAACCCGGTGGGCCAGAAGTAAGTTCGGTAAGTGGACTTGGAGTGACCTTTTTTGTGGGGATACTGCGGCCCTGCCTTTCTGGCCCACTCAGATTGGACCGCCAGCGGATGGTCGGCTAGTCGAAAGTTCAACACACACAATAAAATTATGCAAATCTTGGGATCAGCCCCACACACGCACTATAGGCCAGATTCTCACAGGCAAGTGGCAAGGCAAAAGTTTAGTTGTGGTTTTGCTTTCGGGTTCAATTTTTGATTTATTAATTAAAGTAATTGCTCGAGTTGCAAAGGGTTCTGGCAATTGAATGAGAAATTGCCGAAGGAAGCCAGCTTCTTCTTGGCATATTTGATGATTCGTGGTGAAGGCTTTTACGAATTTCTTTAATCTCTTTGATATGGAAATCTAGTTGTAAAAGGCTTCAAAATGAAATATGAATAGCATTCCATATGTCTTCATCAAAATGAAGACCCTAGCTCTTCGTTATGAATAGGACAAAGTAGCTTAATTATCTAATTTGCGTTTAATGGCATATTTAAAAGCCAGGAATTATGCTGCACACTCGACAATCTAAAAGGCTATTGTCACTCAGGACTCAGGTTGGGAGGATGCGTGTGTGTCTCTGCGAGGGGGAGGTGGCTCTAACAACCCAAATAACTGCTTAATTTGTTTTTCCTTCCCAGCCATCCCAACCCTTTCACCTTTGCTGTTTGCTTTCAAAGCAAGGCAACATCAGGCGATGGGGACAAACAAAGGCTGACCTGAACCCAAACTCAAACTTTAACTCAAGCCCCAAGCCCCAAACCCAAACTCAAACCCAAAAACTCAAAGCTGTAACCCCCGAAAAACCCAAAACCCGTAACCCGTCAGCTGTTATTGTTGTTGTTCTGGCCTGGCTGTTAGTTTGTTGACTTTAATGGACCAGAGTTCTTGTAGAGGCTCCTTCTCAGCTCTGAAAAGTAAAAAAAACTGACACCGGCTGATGGTCACATGCGGTTCAACGCCCAGAAAGATGAAATTTCCAAAAACCCGACCAGACCAGGCGAGGCAGCAGAAATTATTTGCCACTTTTTGGTAGCCTCGGTCTCTAACCCTCTGGTTAAAAGCGTTCCGGGCTTGTTTATGCCTAAATCAATTTGCTGCATGAACGGGTCTTAAGTGTAAGCGAAAGGAAAAGGATTCCCCAAAGGCTCGAAGGAAGCCTTTGTCCCCTCCAGCACCATCCACCTCCTCCTCCTCATCCATTCATATTCATACGTGTCCCAGACTAAAGGATTATTAGGAACTTTCCACTCTGCAACAGTGAGACGTGAGTGGCCTACAGAGGGGGCTACGGCTTGTGTGGTTTTCCCTTCTTGTTTTTGTTTAGTTTTTTTTTTTAATAAAAACAAATTATAAAGGAAATTCTGTAGCACCAGGAGCAGAGCCTGGAATTTGTACTATCTCTTAATAAATATTCTGGAATTGTTTTCGCTGCTGTTGGTGAATGCGTTTTGTTGGCCATACATGCATACACACATCAAGTATTTGGCCATAAAAATGCACAGCTCCCTGGCTCCACAGCTCCACAGCTCAGGAACTTTTTCGCATATTAAAGCCGCAAAGTAACAGGGGGAGGGAATGGGTTAAGAGGCGGGGATAGACATGATGTTGACCCTTGTGAAGCTACTGCATTCTTGGCCATATGCAAAATGTGGGTCAAATAAGCCAGAAAGGATTGCGCGCACAACCATTACGTGATGCACGTGCCACACCTCAGCATGTGGGCGTGCCCGAATGTCTCTGATGGACCTCCTACCACCCACACCCACTCAGTATATTTCTCTCTCTTTTTCTCCCTCTGTCGAAAATGCCACAATTCATCTTTTTAATCGCGACCCATAAATCAAATGTGCGCCGCAAAAATGCAGGCCAAAAGGAAGAATTCCTGGTGTTGCAGGTACACCTCAATGGCAGGCTTTAAGGTTTTCCCGTGGAAATTAGAGGCGATAGTGGAAAAATTACCATATATTCTAGATGAAATCTGTGCAACAGTAATTGCTCTCCAGGGACTTTTTTTTTTAACTGACAACCCTTCTTTATTAAATTGAAATTAAAGTCTGTTATAGTTTTATAAATTGTGATAATAAACTTACTTTCTGGTCGATCAAAATCCAATTACAGCTTGCTTTCTAAAGGAAACAGCATATGCTCGGCACGTCGGCCAATAACAATAATTATTGAGCTGTGCAAATTAGTTGGCCAAAACGGGAGGCCTGGGAGAACAAGAGCCTTTCGCCTCCTCGGCCATAAATCAAACTAAACCATGTATGCATGTCCTTTGTTGACCGTATTCTGGCCGGGTGTGTGTGGGCCAAGTGGTTAATTGGCTCAGCATTCGGTCGCAAGGTAAAGGAAAAATATTTGTGTTTAATTTGGTTACACACATTTCGGGTTGGAGGAGCTGCAAATTGATTATTACTAGCCGGGAAGGAGGGACTCTTCAGGGGAGCTAGGAGCCAGAATGGTGGTATGGGAGCCGCAATCTGCGCCATTCTCGGCTTCGCATTTCCCTTGCCGCTCCATTGGACTGCGGTTTTTGTAAACGAGCACAAGAGCAGCAGAGGGCACTGGGACAGGCACGACGACGACATGGCCATGTTGTCGGTCGTCATGGGTTAACATGACTATGTTGGTCTTAAAGTGGGTGTGCAGAGAAAAAAAAATATTGGATTCAAGTCATTATACTAAAGGGCTTATTGGAAATAAAAGCAAGTTGCTGGACATGTATTTTTAAGATACTTTTAAATCGAAACATGTAGGAATGTATCTCCCCGAAATACCCCCATTTGAATGGACTATTTCTTTCAGTGAAAGATATATTTATTTTTTAGATACCTTTAAAGCTATAAACTTAGGTCCCCAATTTCTTCCAGTGTTTCAATATTCGAAAGATTCGCCACAAACGCGAACTGAGATGCGAGCTGGGAGTCTCTGGTTTCAGTTGACAGCTTCAGCTTTCCAGACCCTCCACCGCCGCCCCCTCGCTCTGTTACTCTACCGCCCCACCGCCCACTCCCCCCTGATGATTACGCAAAATTGAATGGCCGTGCATCCTCTTGGCGTGCATGTAGCTACATCTCTACATGCTCGTCCGTCCCTGTCTGTGTGTCAATTTGAGTGTTGAAAAGTGGTCTCCAGTGGCGGCGGTTTAGTTTGCTTTTCGCGTCTCCTCCAGTCTCCACCCTCTGCCACCCACACCTCCCCCTTGGCAAACAGCAATTCTCAGCCTCTCCGGCGGGAGTCGCGAATTTTTGCTTGCCATTTGTGTGCAGATAACTTTGTTGCTGGCTTGTGTGTTGTTTTCCCGGTTGTGCGTGCAGTGTGTGTTTTATTTATACACTCCCACAGCCATCAGTCCTACTGGAAGAGGCCACCACCCCCACTGAAACTACAGTTGCCACCCCCCAAAAAACAGACAAATCCAAATTCAAATTCAATAGCCGGAGTAGAAGTTTGCTACTTAAGGAGCAAAAGTATCTAGCAGATACATTTGGACGGCTTAGACTGTAGTTTGCCCGACAAATCAATGGCCAAAATACACTTCCCTCCGAAAGTATGCCGAAAGGGCAATAAGATTTATGAACCTATTTTTGGCAAAAGAAGGATATTTAGAAAATAATTCCAGTTTACATTTTATTACAATTTTCTTCCCCCCGAAAGATCCTTGAAATAAATACATAAAAATACAAAGAATCTTGAGTTGCCAAAGGCCAGACCCCAACAGAAACACACACACATCGTCAGAACAAAGTTCGGTTCGCTTAATTACTGCACGCAGTGTAGAGTACTCTAGGACACGGCGGCAGCAAGTTGCAAGTTCCCGGCAATCCTCCATGCTAAGTAGAGCAAAGAACATTTACGTTACTTGTTTCTTGTCGATTGAGTGAACCAACAAAAGCCGCAACAACTTGGAGCAGTAACTTCAAGTCGCTATTTCTCACTAGGAGCCCCAGCACCAGCTACTCCCTCCTCTGAGCCATCATCAGGCCACAAAAGTTGTGCGCCACCCCACTTATCAACCACAAATAGGTGGCAGAGTGTACATATGCAAATGTTTCTCCAGAGAGTTAGGTAGGGACTCACCTCGAATGTTGTGAAGACGATTTTCTCAATGGAGCCAAAGTAGCGTTCCCACAGGACCTGAGTCTGCTGGCGTAGAGCAAAGATTCGTTCCACCGATATCGAGCGCACTGTATCTGGTACCTGGAAGCGCAGAACAGAAATAAGATAGTATAGTATAGTATGAGAAAGACCCTGCCCTTATACGTAATCCCAGCTTAATAGATGCAGCTCATCCGGGCACCTGAGCCACAATGCATTAATTTACCATGCGCAACTTAATTGGTTAAAGGATTTTAGCCACCCACGGGTGCCATCCATCATAATTGCAGGGCAACTAGCTGCAGTAAGGGGAGAGGAAATTGCGGTGGCGGTGACGGTGGCAGTGGCGCCTCAGTAGGTGGGGCACTAAATTCAAACAGTTTAAAGAGTTTGCCCAGCCAGTCGAGCTCGAGTCGTCTCGAGTTTGGAGTCCGTGCTCAAGTTTCCTGCTCAAGTTAACTTAATTAATTGCATTTCCTGCCAATAAACTACAAAGGCAAACATGCCAATGGACGGGGGAATGAGGACCGGGCACAGGAAGTGCAGGGACAGGACGAAAAAGTCCAAGGACATGAAGGAAAAAGGAGCAGCAGGGCAGCCGGGCAGCAGAGCAGTGGGAGAAAAAAAAGGAGGAACGATGGCAGGGCAATTGGCAAACAATGCGCCAAGACTTTGTCGCGAATGAAGTGCGACAGTGGCACTAAGGACACTGAGAAAATCTATTAACCAAAAAGGACTAAAGTATCTAAGGTATTCTGACTATATTTCTTTCAATGCAAGTCCTGGTCATCTGAAAGGAATGTCCTTTTCGTTTTAGTTTTGGGCAGCCACTCACGTGGATGTGATTGGCAAATCCTGGCCGCCAACAAAGGTAAGCTTAGAGCTAAGGACGCAGGACTCTCAAAGCTTTAATATTATTCCTTTTACTAAAAATTAAACAGATGCAAGGAAGGCAAAAGAATCTGGTATGAGTATTTACTCAAGTGCCCTGCAAAAAAAACGAGCTTATTTGTCCGCAAATACATTTACATAATATATTCCATTTTCTTGAAGCGAAAACAAAAATACATTTTCCGCTCGAATTCACTTGGCCAAGGACCTGACTTACTGGCCATACATCTGGGCACCGGCTACAGGTGCACAAATCTCCGTAAATCCTGGCAAAATATTCATCAATGGCAAGTGGGGCTCGGCCATAAAAAGTGCAACAAATATTTGCGACACTGTAAAGTGGCATGCAGCGTCAGAGAGTGTGTCTTTGCCATCAGAGCTCCATGGCCATAAACAATGAAAAGTTTCCTCTTTTTAGACAGGGGGCACAAATGAAATCGCTTTGGCCAAACGACTGACTCCGAAAGTGGCACACCAAACTGCCACTAAATAGTGGAGAGGGAGTGTGCCAGGCAATGCGATGGGCATTCAATATTTCATATCCCCCATTGTGTATGTATAGTCCCCCAACTATATAACCATTCGTAGATATCAATAAATATATATAGCTATGGAATCCGGATCGGCTCACCTGCAGCAGGAGGCGCTCATCGGCCCAAATGGCGGCCTGCTTCCAATCGATTTTCGATTCAAACGGCAACACCCAAGCGTTGGACAATAGCACAGGTATGCATCCAGCCTGCAGGGCTTCGAGGAATCTGAAATGAAAGAAAATAAAAAGGACGACCCGAAAAAAAACGCCATGAAAAAATGGAATTGTGAAATGTAAAATGAAAATTGTTTTTTATGTTTTCTCTTTTTTTTTTACCACTTTTATTACTCTTTTTGCAAAGGTTTATTATTCTTTTTTTTTTTGATTTTTTGCTTACCTAAAGGAACCCAAACGACGTCCACGCGGAACCAAACAGAAAGTGGAATTTTGCAGTAAAGTCTCGTAGTCGTACCTGCAACGAAAGAGATGGATAGAGCAGGTGAGAAAGAGACGGGGCGAGCATGTAAATTAGTGGAGGGCCATGGCATTGCATAATGGGATTGTGAAGCAATTAATCGAACAATGCCACGAGGCGACGAAAATGCGACCCCAAGGAGATGTAGACATCCGTTGGAGAACTTACCGGAGCTGCAGTATGATGATAGTTACGTGAAAAGAACAAAAAGGACATGAAAAGGACGAAATTGTCCTTGCTAATGCCATTCGGCACAAGAACTTTAAAGAGAAGCGGAAGAAATTATTCACCAAAACCACATTTCCCTCAAATTTGGATTTGCCTCACTCCCTACATTAGTGTAATTATCCTTTGGACTATTTGCTCGTCCTTGGCCAGATTACTTTCCATTGAATTTTTCGTAGAAATAATTCAAAACCCCCCAATGTAAATCCATTTCATTCAACTCGTTTTCCTTTGCTCTTTGATATCGGAGGAAATTCCAGTAATTCCAGCTTAATGCTCAACAGGGCGTATGCTTAACATTTGATCACATTACTCATACGCCACGTTATCCGACTACATAAGAGGGATCCCGGAGCGGCCCTCAAGGGGGCGGGAGAGTGGTGCTGAGACCACAGAGCGCGATTTGTGCGGCCACTTTAATCTTTAATTTCAAAATCAAAGCCACGAAATGCTTCAAACTGCCATAATACCCATACGCCATGTACGCCAAACATTGATCCAGGTGTATGCGTGGGCGGTGAAGTGCTTTGTTCCTGCAACGGCCAGTGGATGGCGGGTGCATGGGGATGGGGATGGGAATGAGGTGGCATTGGTTAGGACTACCAGTTTACAAGTTAAGTTGCGCGTAAAATTACATGTAGTTGGGCATGTCCAGCCCTCCAGGCAGCTGAAATGCTGTTCCCTTTTATCCGACCACTGGCCCACTAGCCCATCCCGGGCCCCTCCGGGTCCTAGAACTCCCCTAAATGGTCAGCAATTTGAGCTCCGTACAGTCGCGTTTTAAAAGCAAAATCAGCAAAAAAACATTTATTAGGAAACTGCATGCGCAGCTTTTTGGACATTGACAACGCACCGCAGGAGCAAGTGAGACAGGACAAGAGAACGAGTGAGAGAGATGGGGCTAACTTGCAACAGTTCCAGACTTTGGTATGAATAATCTTGAGCAAACAACATAAATTGCATGTTGGCTTGCTTCTGACATTTCGGCGAGAGTTGAAAAATTACCCTGCCAACTGCATAGGCAGGCAACAATTCCAGCTCCAGGGAGATAGTTTATAAAGCTAAGGCCAAGTACAGTTACGCAACAAGGACTAAAAAACCTTTGGGTTTATTCATTTATCAAAAAAAGTATAGCTACTGATTAGGGATAGCTTTCAAATTGCATGTTTGATTCTAAAAAGTGATAGAATGTGGAGGTTTTTTATGTGAAGGCGTGGTTAGCACCTAACTAATTAGACAATATTATGCAAGTCTATGTCTTTGCATGTTTGGTGGCTCTAAATAGGAAGCAAAAATGTGAGCTACTTGTGCAGGTCACTGCACTTGCCACTGTGGCCCAATCCTTGTGGACTCCCCCCCTTCCTGTTCGCTTGTTAGCTACTTGTTTAAGCAATTAAGAGCCGCCAACATGCAACGTTGTTGCTTTTGTTGCTTAGACAGCAGCTTAGTTTCCTTAGCAACCCCCAGCACCCCGGCACCCTTCTCGGCCCAACTTTAATTAAATGATTTTTAGCTTTCAGCCAAGTTAAGCGAACAGTTCTCTACTATACACAGTACTGTATACTGTTTAGTTCAGTTAAGTTTTGGCTGGGCTCCGGGTTGTTTCAACATCATGCGAGCAAAACTTTTGCTATTTACACGCGTTTGTTGTCAAAAGTTGTTGCTGCCACTGCCACTGGTAGTGGCACAACCATGCTGCCTCAACATCTCTACTGCCTCTGTGCTTTGCCCGTTTATGCCGCTGGCCCTGCCCTGCCAGCCTAGTTAAGCTCGAAAAGCGCTTGGCCACTTCATTAGGCATTAGACAGATGGCTGGGAATTACCAGGATCAGCGGCGGAGATGCCTTCCAGGCCTTTCGCTCCACCGTGCAGCTATAATTAATATTGCTTTTGATTTTTCTCATTTGCATTTTTAAGCATCACTAAGCTGCTTCCTTCTAAAAGGGAAGTACTTTTATTTAAAAAGTTTCATAGAACTTGGCAAGTTCTCTTCATTAAAGGCTGAGAATGTTTTAAAATTGGTTAATATTTTGATTTTGTAGCCCAAGCTATCACTCTCTGTGAGTCTCCACCTGTTGCCGGGGATCTGGTTGGGGCAGGAAGTCGACTCATGCCACAAAGTAAGTCACTTCAGTTCATGTCAATTGCTTGAGCCTAGGCCAGCAGAAAATTAACATAAGCAACTGGCAAACTGGGGAAACTGGGGAAACTGACAAGGGAGTCGCATCCAGCTACCAGCTCGCAGCAGGCATATAATTTAAGTGGTTTCCAGCTGTCAAAGGTTGCCCTTCCTGTGGTTTCATTTTCCTGCCCTCTGTTGATTTTTTCCCTGTGCCATGATTGCCGCCTCTGCCGTTCCTGTTGTTCTGGGAGCTCAAGCTGATTGAGTGACTGACAAACTGACTGACTGGCGGGCGCTGGGGGGCATTGTGATTTCCTATTTAGTCCCATCATTTGGGCTTTGCCTTTGACAGGCACACCAGCCTCTACCTTTGGCCCTTTTTCACATTTTTCTTTTTTTGGAATGTAATCCACCCTATTGTAGTTTTCCGCATATCGACTCACGACTACTTCAGAATCTTTATTTCCAAGTAGGTATATTTCTTTTGTGGCTTTTGCATTGTGCCTTGTCATCTTTGATTTTGGCCAAGAGCTCTTCACAGGCACATTCCTTTTCATTGGCCCCCGAGGCGTATACGCAACTTTTAGTTAATTGCTTAAAGGCGCGGGCTTTTTCCAATGGCGGGGTCTTGCTTGTCAACTGCAGCGAAATGCAAAATTAATTAAAAAGATCCTAAAACAGCAAAAATGAAGCAAAAATGAGGCAAAAACTATAAATGAGCAAAAGAAAAGTGGGCGAAATGTCAAGCCAGAGCTCAAGACGGCTTGGCTAAAAGTTTTTTGGCCCGAAAGCTTAAAGCCAATAGTACCAGGAGTGAGAAATGGCGATGAATTTCAATGAAAATTAAATTTTTCAAAAACAGCATTCGAAATAAAGACAATTTGGAAAGCATTTCGAATGCACTGCCCGTCGCCGGAGAACGAGCCAGGGAGCAAAGAACAAACAAAAAAATTAAACAAAAGGAGCAGATAGAGAAGCTCAGCAAAAATAGAGAAAATAGAGGGAAAACTGGAGAGAAAAAGTGGGAGAAAAACGCAGCTGTAAAAGTTGCCATTGTTTGGCCAAAAAGCAGGGTAGCAGCAAGGACACAAAAAAGATGATAAGAAAAAGGACACCGGGGAAAAATAGTTTAGTGGAGATTTGAAATTAGAACAACTTTAGTTAGAACATAAAACTTTTATACAATCCCATCTAGAATTATTTTAGAATTTGTTTAAGTGTAAAAGAATAACAACAAAAGAATAGAAATAAGTGGAAAAGGCAGCGAAACATTAAACATGGCGCATTAGTTACAAGTGCAAAGCTCGCATCAAACGTCCTCCAGAGAGGCCCCACCCACACTCTGCCCCCCCATTCTCTGCTGGCCATTTCCCAAGCTTTCTTTGTGGCCAGCTTGGTAGTCGCTTGTCGCCAGCTTGTGATAATGGCTCATAATGAAAGCAGAAAAGGCAGCATAACCGCACGGAGACGCTGTGCAATTGCACAAAATGCGTATGGGAGTTTACCGGAAAGAGGGAGGAAAAATGGGAAAAAGGTTTTCCCCAGCTTCCAAATGCATGAAAATCAAATGCATTTATGATTATTACAGAGATTCAAAGACACTATTATGGCCCCTACATGAAAACGGTGTGGCTCTAAAGTTTAAACCATAAAAGTTTAAGAGAGGAAAATATTTATTATTTTCCTTTGAAAGACACATGCTGTCGTCTCCACAAAAGCCAACAATCATTTTCCAATATTCATTGAAATTTAATAAATACACAATTTCTAAGGCTGGGGAAATTAAAAGGGCCTGGGTGTAAAGTCTGGTTATTATTTTCTCAGTTCATGGCAGGTCCTTATGCCCAGGACATTAAGGCAATGGCCGGCAATTACTTGGCACGTTTTTTGGGGCAACTTACATACCGACACACACCGAAGAAAAGCTATATAATAGCAGAAAGGGGAAATAGGAGAAAGTACTCAAAGAAATTGCCATTGCAGGACTGGTTACTAGCTTGCTTTTTCTCGGGAGCCCGAGCTGGAGCAGGAGTCTTTAGGAGAGCCCGGCGCCTTCTGTTCCAGCAGCTACCTTTGCTCCTTGTTCGCCGCCTGCAAGTGTGTCGCCTTTTTAAAGTGATTTATGTGGAAATCTGAGATTAACGTGGAAAGTGGCAACGAGTGGGGGCAGGAGGGCTGGAGGGCTGAAGGCGAGGCTCTGCAACCAGGTGCAATGGCAGCTGCACCTTGCTGCTGCACCGAACTACCGAAGTTTTCACTCCTGCCTGCCTGCTCCTGCTTGTTGTTGATAATGATGATGCTGGCATGAAAATTTATTACTTGGGAAATTACATTATGAAAAATGCATAAAGCCGGATTTGAGAAGGGCATAAGGGAGAGGAAGAGAGTGGGGGGGAAAGAGTCCTGTAATGAGTTGACTGCCAAAGATCCTTGCTTCCCTGATTTTCATATGTTTAAATTAGTTGCCATGTTCGAAAGTGGGGGATTGAATTTTAAATTCATTTCAAAAGAGTATCCTTAGTAGATCCTTTAACTCCTGGCGGACCATTCCACACCCCCATACACCCAAATAAGTTTCAAAAATTACGTATTGAAAATTGGCCAAAAAAAAAAGAGAAAGAAAGAAACTTTATAAATTGTTAAGCCCAAATTAAAGGGCCACAAAAAGTTGAAAGTTGCCGCGGGACAACCTTGAGGAAATGGGGTGTTGCACACACATCCACAAACTTGGTTACGTGTGGCTGCAACAGTTGGCGTGCCCTGCCAGCTACGTGGCGTATACGTAATTTCGTCGCGTCTGCTGTTAGCCACAAAAAAACACACACACACTAAGGAGGCTAAAAGAAAATGAGGAACAACTTTTACTCCCAAGGACATTTACATGGCGCCTCTTATTATTTCTCGCAGTTGCCGCTTTGAGCTGAGACTTCCAAAATAGGCACAGTCTGCTTTACAAAAACACAGCCATCTACTCTTACACTGCAACCACAAGCAAAGTTAGTCCTTAGGGTCCTTTGGCAACCGCATAGTCCAACTGTTTGTGGCAAGAAATGGATAAAATCGTTGACCTCGTTGATCAGAAGCCACAAAAAAAAATGAAACTGGCGCCGTGCGGCATGTTTTTGCACTCATTGCTGTCATCATCGGCGGCTCATCAACCGCCAGCCCCGTGCCCCTGATGTCCTTGCTGCACACATATGTTGCATGACAACAACGCCGCGGAAAAGCCATTGACGCCTAAGGCTCATTACAACACAACCCACCGCCAAAAAAAAAAAGAGACGTTTTGTGAAGCGACAGCGGGGGCAACAAAAAAATTTCATTAAAAGCAGCTCAAGGTTTCTGAATGCAGTTGGGAAAGTTTTCTTTTTCGGCTGCGGAGTCGGCAGGGTGTCGAGGGCCAGGCGGCTGTAAGGATGGAGTAATAACAAAACTTTTTAATGGATTTTCCTTTAAAGAATATGGCAATAAATATACACACATACATATTGTTTTTGAGAAAAAGTCCCGACAATTAAAGTTAAGTTTTTACGATCTTAGGATGAACTTGAAATTGCTAATAAATATTAAAATGGAAAATATTCAAGAAATATGTCTTAAAATTTATGAGTTACAGTACAGAGACGTCATGAAATTTTGAAGGCCTCATAAATATATTTCAACTCCTGTATAAATATTCATAAAACAATCTTTGGTTCTTGGTTTTCTAATAACATTAATTTGATACTTCACTGACCGTCGACTTGATGGCCATAGAAAATGGGAAAAGTTTCCTAAAGTCATTGTCAAATTGAATGGATTTCGGTTTCTGGTTTCCGATACTACTATGTATAGATACCCAGATACCCTCATCACCATGTATATTAAGTGGCAGCCACAACAACAGCTCTCATTTTGCATATTAATGTCGGGGAGGGAAACTCATCAAAAATCCAAAGGAACTTTCATGAGCTTTTAGAGATTGTCTGCAAAAAAAAAAATGGAAAATGGAAAAATCGCTGATGCTATTCAAGGGCATTATGCAATTTTCCCCAAAAATATACATATATACACGTACACCCATAGTTGGACACAAAACAACATGTAGGGAAGGAAACTGAGAAGGAAGTATGGAAAAGATATATCTGACAGGTGCATTAACGAAGTTTCCAGACGGCGAAGGCCCAGGTCCCCCCTGATAAAAAATGATGTGAGTGGGAAAGCAATTTGCTTGATTATGTAGAACATTGGGGTTTGTAGGGGAGAAAGGATCCACAAAAGGATATACAGAGGAAGGAGGATGCAGGACGAGCATAAATCGCTGACGCTTGACGCCAAAAGCAGATTTGTCGCATAAGTCATGTCATATTACGGTGGCGGGAAGGCGACAGACAACGCGGTGAGGCGCCAGAAAGAGTACAAGCGAGTGGCGAAGAAAGTGACGGCAAGCTGGGCGCTCAAAATCTGAAAAATTGCATTCAATTAAAGGTAAAAGGTGACATTTTTGCTTGTTTCCTCCGTTGTGAAGTATCTAGATATGCAGTAGACTGTGTAGTTCCTTTATCTTCAAACTCAATCAAGTGATGAGTACATTCTTGACAACCCACTGCTATAACTTCATTTCAACCATTAATTTGGTGAAAGTAAATGGGCCAAGTCTGGCCCGAAAAACATTTCAAATCATCTGACCATGATTGAAAAGTCACCGCCCCTAGTATCCGATTCTGGCGCTAAACGAAATCCATTGGCATTGCAAATGCCTTTGGCCCGAGTGTCGTGCCATTTAAATGAGCTTGTCAAGTCGGATTTCAGGACATTAATCACCACGCACAGCCAAGCTGGATGGATAGAGATAGAGGGCGGACTCCGCCTAGGACTCCGGTTAATGGCCAAAGGATGGGGCGTGGCAGCTATTAGCACGATGGCGGAGGCTAAACAAATTACTTTGCCGACCCAATGACAGCTAGAAACAATTTCTGGCCATCATCTCGGACTATATTGGATGGAGGGATTGGGGTATACCATCATCATCTTTACTTACCTGTCGTACTCGCGGTTGTCCTCGTCACAGCGATTATCCTGCAGCTCCCGCCAACTCTTCCCATGACGACAGGTGGTAACCAGGACCATGTCGCGTCCATTGTGCAAATGGAAGAGCGAGTTTCTTGTCTCCGAGCCAATGCCGTGCACGTACCTGGAAAATCAGAGATAAACAGGATTGTTATTAAAGAGGATTTTGGGAGATAGTTCCTAAAAATAACTCTCAACTCTTGACTAGAGAACTATATAGTTAGCTTTATGTGTGTCTTTAAATAAAATAGCCTTCAGTATTCGGCCCTCTGAGCCCTGTTACACCTAAGCTCTGATTTCGATTTTATTTCAGTGCTTGAAGTTGTTGTCTTACATTGAAATCCAATCGCATCCATATCGCTACGAAGCTCGCAAAATGCTTACCCAAACACAAAAGCAAACAAGGCAATAGATGGGAATAGATGGCAGTTGGCAGTTGGATTAAACTGCTTCGATTGTTCAGTTGGCATAAACAGCGGAGTCAAAATCAATTGCAATAAACCAACCGCACGGCAAAAATGAGGCAGCAAAGCGAGGCAAGTAGGGGAGTTGGGGTCCCAAAATGAGTGTTGCGGACGGGATGATTCCGCTTAGATACGGGCTGGAATCTAAGCTGACCGTCAGCAGAGCAGCAATTGAAACAAAAGATGAACATTGCGACAGGGATACCAACAAAGGATGGCTATCACACACACACACTTCCATAGATACATGGAAGTAGTAAACGTTTTCAAGTATATATGGCTAAGCAAAAATGGTGGCAGTAGTGAGGCACTGAACAAAAATCTACTATAACTAAACTTACATCATGCTAAGAAATAGATTTTAAAGCCTCTAATATTAAATAATCGAGTCTAGCTTTAGATTATTATATACGAAGTAGGTCACATTTAGACATAACCGGAAACGCCATGTATTTTTGAAGGCAGTTTTAGTATTTTATTAAATATTTCAATATTTACTGGGATCTGAATTATACCTATCAGTGCCCTAAAAACAAGCCTTACAATTATTAAAAAATATTTACTTTTTAAAGCAACTAACATAGCATTTATTCAATATTTGGTATGAAAGTCTAAACTATTATTAAATACACATATCTTTAAGATATTATTTACGCGGAAACGCGTTTTATGTTTGAAAGAAGTTGTAGTATTTTATGAAATATTTCAATACTTCTTTAGATTTCAATTTTTTTCTCAGTGCCCTAAGAAAGCTTTCGCATCAGCAGTCGAGCAGAAAAGGAGAAGCTTCTGGTAGCACAACAGCAACAACAACAAAAAAGTGAAGAATCCACTGAGCAGGATAAGGTTGTGCGGTTTTCATAGTGTGTGTGTTTGTGTGTGCAATTTCCTTCTGCTTGGCTTGCAGTTGAGCAAATTTCATACACAATGAGCCACCACCACTGCCCGGCTGCTCCTTGCTCCCTGCTCCTTGCCGAGCAATCCAGCCAAAAAGGACGAAGGCGAAAAAAACTAAACTAAACCAAGCCAAACCAAACTCGGCCACACAGCAGATTGGGCAGCGCTGATTTCCGTTGTCCGACAACTGGGAGTATCCTCTACTTCTCCTGGCTCCTAGCTAAAAGGAGGAAAGGACTCCAAGGAGGCGGCAAGGAGCGGCGGCTAAGCCATAAGTTATTTGATTTAATCAGCGTGTCGTTGCCGGCGGCGCTTTCTGAGGTTACGGCTTCAGAATCGAAATGAAACAAAAATGTGTGCGTATCAATGGGCATGGATGGGAAAAAAGTGGGTCACTTGGGCTACAGTGTATGTACCTTAAAGGATATCAATAAATCCTCTATAAAGATTAAAGAAATGAAACAATTATTAAAGCCAAATAATCACAAAAAAGAAAAAAGAGAAACCAAAATCTTTACAAATTCCATCAATTGAAAACCAATTTGCCGCCAAGGGACACGCTAATGATACGAATAAATTGATACAACAATTTATTTGTCAATTTATTTCCATAACAAATTTGATTGAATATGACAGCCGCCATAGCAACAAAAAAAAATGAATCATACTGGCATTGGGAAGCCCTAAAAAATGGCGGGGGACGTGAATTTTATGGGGCATCAGGGATTCAGCAGCAGGCACTTGTGCCTTTCTGTCGTGCCTCGTGTAAATTAATTTAGGACGTTCGCAGATCTACAATAAGATGGAACAGGGACTGGGACTGATACTGAGACTGGGAGAGAGAAAGATGGCAGCCACATTAATATAAATTAAGTAAGAGGCCTGGCAGAGCGGCTAAAAAAATGCTTTCAGCGCCCATTACCAACTGGCTATGGCCTGTTCTAATCTAATTTATGCCCTAAATGGCTCAATGGCCCGCAGTATCTGGGTATCCTGCAACAAAGTGGCTCTGTTTCGACTGAGAATTTAAAGGCAACATTAACTTGAAACAAATGGTAATAGCACTTAAAGCAGTACAGTACTAGTACAGGACAAATAAATATTTCTCTCTATTTAATTTGTAATTTTTCTGACAACTGCAATTTACATTTCAACGCCAAAAGGACCTGCCCAGAGGATAGGGGTGACTCTTAATCGGCTGCAATTGGATAAATTGTTTTCGCCCAAAAAACGAACAAAACATCGGACGGCGGGTCGGCCGTCCATTCATAGGGAATGAATGCCCTGAAATGGGTCAATTAAATATTGATTGGACCAGGCTGCAAGCCACGACCAAAGCCCAAGCCGAAACAAAAAAAAGGAGGAAGAACCCGGTATCAGTACAGGAAGTGAGGCCAAAGGACTCGAAAGCCATTTCGGGGGGCCTGTCATCGCCAGTTCGGCTCCAATGACAATAAAGTGCAATAACCAGACACAAAGACCGTTGAACCAGGCCATAGCGGAGCACGATAGTCCTGCTCCTGACCACTAATCCAAACATAATCTAAAATAATTGAGTATGCCCAGGACGCGAAGGACCTGCACCCATCCCACACCCATCCGCCCGCACTCTGAATAATTTATGCGCGCATTAAATAAGCTTAAAATGTGTGTGTGTCTGGGGCTGTAGTTTCTTTTTGTTTCGTCCTGGGGGGTTGGGGCTGTGGAGTCCCCGCGGCCATTGCCTGACACTTTCGGCTTACATGGGTTAATGCCTTGGCGGACCCTTGTGCGCGCTGCTAAGGGGCTATGGCTTATGACATAAGTTTATGTTTTTTTCGCATATTTTTTTTTTCATCCGCCATCCTGCTGCACAGACTCTGGTCTCTGGTTTCTGGTCTGGAAGTTGTCGCCTTCGCGGGCCAAGCGCCTTGGGTTATGCAGCATTTGCTCCGGCTCAGGCTTATCTATGCAACTTCAAAGCTTTTGTGATGGCCCAGTCACATTCACAGACACCCACTAGGACACACTAGGACGCACACATACGAGCTCGGCAGAGCTGACAATCCATGGATAGAAAACTGAGAATACGTGGCGTATGCGCAATATTTTCAGCTCTGCTTTTGTGGAGCAGAAAATGGTGTCGCCATTGAAGGCAAAAATGCAACCAGAGCAGCAGAAAAAAAATGTATCGGGAACAACAGAATCGCCCCTGGCATTAAATCAGTCCAAAAAGAAAAAAAAAATCAGTAGAAAAGCAGTATATGGACAACTCCGGACAGCAGGACATCAGGATAGCAAGGATATGTCCATGTATATGTAAAAAATTGGAGGACTGTTGGATGGAAAAAGGGCAGGTAAATGCTTGTTTACCCTCGAAATACACTATTAAGTTTAACAACTGCCACAATAACAGAATCAATATCAATAAATTGGCTAGTGAAAATATAAGAACTTTAAAATAAATGGAAATTAAAAGCCTCAAAAGGTCTGTTCTCTTCTGTAAAACATCACCTTCTAGGCTTAACCTAACCAAGCCCCCAGCTATCCCTGCCATACTGATGGCTGTCACATGTAAGTGACCATCGATCCGTATCAATCAGGGTCCGATTCGGAGGCCTGTTTCCATTACTCGTCAAAGTTATTGCCTCAGACAATGCTTCTGAAGAGAGTGTCTATGGTAGGCACCGAAATACGAACGTTATCAAGGTTTTTGGGATGAGATGTCTTTCTGGGTGGGAGGATTGGATGTAGTGTGTAGTGTCAGTATTAGTGTTAGTGTGGTAGTGTTACTAGTAGCTACCATCTACCAGATATCTCAGAATCCAGGCAAATTTCGAGCTCATACAATTTGCAGTTAGCTCTCGCCTTATGCTTGGCCAACTGATATGGCTGTGGAACGAGTAACCCAAGAGTTCTCTCAGCTCCTTCAGGCTTACAATTCGACTACACCAAGAGAAATCTCTCTAGTCTTGGTTTAAGTATTTCTTTTATAAAAAATTATGGATTTGAAATCATAATTCTACTTTAAAATTCACTTTATTATTTGCCTATGAAATAATTAAATGTTTATCTTTAATTTTTTTCAGGGTGTGCGTGTGTGCCGGTTCGTTGTTGCTGTGGCCTGTTTGGTTTTATTGTGTTTATATTTGGCTTAGGGCATCAATTTGCTTTTATGCAAGGACGAGTACAACAACAAGGAGTGCGGGACGTTGGCTGTAAGCTAGCATTATCAGGAAAGTCAGGCTAGGCAGCAATAACACAAATATGTCTATATACGCAGGACGTACATGAGGAGCATGTACAGTCCACAATGTAAAGGCATATTGCATTAGAGGAAAGGGGGCTACTATGAGTTGGCTACTGATGGCTCAGCGCTGTGTAGCTTCCACTCGTGCCACAATGTTGCATCGATTACATAATCCATTTACACAAATGGCATTTTAAATACATTATTGACTGAAGCGTGGAGCGCGTATCGAACGAAACAACAGCTCTTCAGCACCCGCTCCACGCTGCGTATACGCAATGTGGCAGGAACACAAGGCAAGGACTAAGCAAACACACTATAAAGACATTAATTTCTCAGTGTCGGCGTGGCCATTTAACAGATGTTTAATTAGAGCACAAAATGCAATTATTACAACTTGATAACCTTGCAAAAGGGCAAGACAAATCGGATTAACTCGGCCTAAAGGCCATCAAAATTTATTGCCAGCTTATACCAGATAATATCTGAAGGATACCCGAGAATTAACACTTTAATAGCTTCAAACTGTTCTCCATATTCATGGCTTAAACCCCTTTTAGCCCCGCAACCAAATACTTTAAAACTATTTCCACTTTATTAGTTCGAAAGTATGCAACTATACACATTTTTCAGCTCAAAGGGAGTCCTGGCATAAAGGCAAATTAAATCTAATTAAACTCATATTTTTATTGCCTTTTCGTCCTTTTGACATTTGAAATTCCTGAATATTGCGTATAAATTTCTCACATGACCACTCGACTCCACAAAAGGCATTTTATTAAATAAAATATGCGAGTGTATGGCGTTGACACACGTCGCCCCGTAATGAGGCATTTGACTTTGAAGTGGTGACACCTGGCGCCAAAAAATATATATACGATAATGTAATATGCACATATCTGTAGCTGTAAGTGTTCAAGTGGAGCACTTTGATCAAACAAAAGGAAATATCTCAACAAACATCAGCAGCATGGCCATCATCGTGCCCATCATCGTTGCGAGTTGAAAAATGCATACACGCCACAAAGTCATTTGGCGAAGCGAATCGTTTGGCACGTTTTGGCCAACAGATGGAGATGGCCGGCCATTGATGAAGAAAATGATGATGAAAAGCGAAAATAATAATGATGAGGATACAATATGTATAGGATTGTATAGTAGTGTGCGGCGTCAATAAATTGAAGAGCAGAGGCAAGGCAGAAACCGAAAACGCTCATTAATAAATATTAAGTCATAATTAAACAGTTTGGCTTCTGCTGCTGCTGATGATGATGGCACATCCACATTGGTGCCTGGTGCAAATCGAAGAAGCTTTTTCGATTATAATTTAACAAATATTTAAAGCGAAACCCAACCAAAGCGTTCAGTTCACGCCACCCGGTAGGCAAGAGGCAGCTGCAAAATGCAGCAAGAAATCAAGCAGCAAGAAAATGCACACGGAAACTGAAAACTATAAACTGAAAACTAGAGGAAGGAAAGAAATATGTATGTAAAGGCAAAATAGACAAACCACAAGATACTTGAAAAGTAATGGAACTAATTGCCTGACGAAAGGCGGCCAGGCCAGCCCAAAAAGCTATAGCCATTGTTCCCAACGAAAGTGAAAATGCCAATGCCAAGCTCAAAGCCAACGAGCTCTCCGGTGTAATTGGAGCAACTTGCAACTTGCCACAGCTAGTGGCAACTACTAGCTAGGTAGTATATAAAAGCAGGTGCTTGGCGCGCAGGCGCCGACAGTTGATTTTTGCCAACAGACCCACAACGAGCTCGTAATTTGCCAGTAACTCCAGTCAGCCAGTCACTAGTTTCCACTTGCCACTTCAGATATTCAAATCGAACGGTGGGAATATTCGCGTTTTTTTTCGGAGACATGAGGAAGCATTGCGTAAGTAAGCCACAAGCGGATTACCAAGGAAGTGTAACACATCAGCTAATTGTTTCTTGTCAACCTGCTACGTATCCGGATCGGAATTGGATTATTAAAACTCTAGATTTATGGGATTTCGCTGATGCTGCTGTTGCTCAACCTAAACGGGATTAGGAGTGAGCAGCAGGCTGAAGATCACAGGTGAGTATCTATAATACACCCCCAACACTAGGAGGAACATCTTGAATATCCCCCCCTAGAATCCAACGACGCTTCATGTGGCAAGAGATGAACAACTCCGTAATGGGTGGGGTGTTGGGAAGAATGTTCAATGGAGCCCGGGCCATGAAGACCATGATAACCGATCTGCTGCCGAATGCGGCGGGACACAACCAAAAGACCACTGTGGACTTCCTGCCCACTGAGATGACCCGGGTGAAGTACATCATCCGGAATCCCCATAACAACAAGCCCATGAAGATCATCAAGATGCGGCCATCGCCTAAGAAAGTGGTCAAGTTCAGGAGACCCCTACCCAAGCCCACAGTGACGGAGATGACCACAGTCATCAAGTACGACAACAGGATGAGGCAGCTTGAGAAGGAGCAGGAGCTAATCGCCGAAGGCAAGGCGCCCATGACCAGCGACGAGGCCATTATGGAGAAGTACTTCAAGTCGAAGAGACCACGCGGCGGCTCCTCCAACGAGGTCATCTCCGGCAAGATCATGGAGTACCAGAGCTGGAAGCCCGTCTACAAGCCCGGCGAGTATCCCAGCTCCTTTGTGACCCTGAAGCCCCAGCCCCTGACTCGCCTGCACACGAACATTGCCAGCGGGGATCATGAGATGCTGCCGAAGCCCGAGAAGCTGGTCAGCTACGAGTACGAGCAGGATATGGAGGAGGAGGCGGAGGCCGAGAACGAGGTGGCCAAGCAGATGGGTCACCGCTACGAGGTCACAGAACACACCGGCGAGGGCAGTGAGGAACTGGAGTCGGTGGCCTCCATGGAGAGTGGTTTTGTGCCCAGCCAGGGCATGAGTTTCAAGCAGACTCAGACGCCGAGGCCCAGGACTCGCACCACCACGAGCAGCCCCACAACCACAACCAGCACCACAGAGGCGCCCAACTACCCCGCCTCGTTCCTCAAGAAGTACCGCGAAAGGGAGGCCGTTGCCACCACCACCCGGCGGCCGCGGAAACATCACCATCATCACCACAACAAGGAGGTGTATGTGATCCGCGAGGGCGAGGATCACTCCGAGTCCAATACCACGCCGCCCAGCTTCGCCATGAGCAGTCTGCGCGCCCGTCTCCAGGAGCAGCAGCGCCAGCAGAAGCACCAGCACAAGCAGCAGCTGGAGGAGGAGGAGCTGGAGGCCGCCCTGGTGGAGGCGATGCACGGCGACAAGTGGCCCTCGGAGGTGGCCCACAGCAGCTTCCAGCTGGCCAGTCCCATCGGCCCCAGTGCCGTGGCCTTTGAGCAGCCGTTGGCCCCCAAGGCGCCCAAGAGCCAGTATAAGCGGCAGACCCGGGAAAATATCCGGCAGCGAGGATCCATCAAGTTCGGGGACAAGCCCAACTACGACGAGGCCTGAGGGGAACATAATTCGGGAAGCAGGGTCATCAGTTAGCAACCAAAGAGTCAAGGCTACACAGTAAGCTACACAGAGAGAAACAAAGGGAGATTTTTGTAAGGAACTTTTTCGGCTTTTGGGAGGGATATGTTTTTTATTTTTTATCCAAAATTGCTTAGTACAAAATTATGAAATATTTAAAGAGTTTAAATTATTAAATGCTAGAAAATATAAAATGAAATTCTTAAGCTTATAAATATTTACATTTTAAAACTAAAAAGTGTAACCTTGTGGAAAAGATGAAAATTAAAATAAAATTAAAACATAAAATCGATAGTTTTTGTTTTTTGTGCAACAATAATTGTTAACCGTATTTGAACTCTTTCAATTGGGCTTATCTGAGATTGAAGTTGGCGTTTTTAGCCAAGTTTACTTAGCCAGACGTGGCATTTGAACAACAATTTCCCATCAAAATTCAAAGTCAATGCACCCGAGGCACGCAATCTACGTATATGCAACATGCCGCAACGGACATAAAACTCTGAAAATATTTTACCTTTTAATTAATGCCAGTTGGCTTCATTAGTATTGGTATTAGTTATATATATTGTAGTAATGTTTAGGGGTTGTACTATATGCGTTATCGCAATCCGCTTTAGCTGCTTGCATTTGACAACTAATTTAAAAAGTTTACATGGCCGACAGCCTTGGGGGATTGAAATCGAGAACATTTACGGCAAAGTGGGTTAAACCTGCTATAAATTCCAGCAGAAGCGGCCGCAGAACAAAAGCCCTAAGACACACCGAGCGAAAGAGAAAGGGAAACTCTAGGGGAAAGAGATGGCTACAGGGCCCGAACAAAGAAAAGCGCATTTCCACTTTGAGTGCGGTTTTTAATCAACTAAAGCAGCGACAACAACAAACTGCAACTAAATTAAAAAAAAAAAGAAAAACTGAGAAAAAAAATCCCAGAAGAAAGACTGAGAAGGCCCACTAAAAAGGAGAGAGATGGCCAGATTGAGGTGAAAGAGACGGACGACGGTAAAACGCGATAAACTTTAAATGAAACGACATGTCGGCTTAACAGGCCGGGGAAAATGGAGGGAAAACAAGGCAAAATGGAAGGGAAAACCAGGGAAAAGCTCGGGAAAAGGGGGAGAAGAAGCCTACAGATTGGAATTGCCGATAGCCGACAATGCCGTGCAATAAGATAAGAGAATTCTAGATTGCGGAATGGCACGTCGAAAGACCCGAGAAGGCAATGAAATTATCCGGGCTGGAATAACTTAAAACTGGGTTGAATACACAAGAGTATGTGTACACGATACAATACTTGCCACAAATTAAGACTATCCGCCATATAATGTCTTAATTTTTCGCACCAAACAAGGCCAGCGAGATAAATAATTGCTCAATTATGCTAAAAACCTATCGATTCAAAGATGAATCTTTAAAAAGCCATAAACCATTTAATTTATTTTCCAGCGAATGCCAAGTTTCTTTTCTTCTAGTTGGCCAAATAGCCGAAAAGTTTCCGCAAAACTTTCATTTATCGGAATATTAAATTCTTTATGGACTTTCAATACCGCGCCGAAGATTTTCCAAAGAATAAAATTGTATTTTTTTGGAGAAAATGATTGCAATTTTCGGGGAAATTCAAATTTGTAGCAAGAGGAAATAAAATAACAATTTCCCAAAGTCGCACCTACGCCCACGACAACAGGCGCACCAAAAGTTGCCAAGTGGAATTTGCCTTTTTTCAAGGACATCATTGGAACATGGTCGAGGCATTTTTTTTTTCTTTGCGTGGAGTGAGTGAGGGTCTCGAAGTCAGGTCCCATGTCGACCTGCTCCTGCCTACACCTGTCCACTGGCAGGAAACGTGTCCTGCCGTCTGGCCCTCTCTGCTCTTTCGCCTCTGAAGGCTGAAGTCCCACTGTCGTTCCAAGTCGAGTCGAGTGCACCAAATACAAATTAGAATTTAAATGAACAATGCAACCAGAGCGGAAGTTTTCACGGGTGTGAGTGGATTTCTTTGTATTTGTGTCTCTATCTATGATGGTGTGGGTGTGGGTGTATGTCCTTGTAGGTATATATGGGTGACATTATTGGTGACATTGCACGTAGTACGCGTGGGCCAACAACATCAACAGCAACGAAAACCAGCACATCCCCTGCAATGGCCATAATGCCATACAGTTTGGCGCGTACTCGTCTACCGCTCCCTTTTTCGACCATTTTCCTTCAAACGTGTTTTTTTGCCGTATTTTGCAAGACTTCAAAATGTTACAAAAAAAAAGAAGGAATAGTTTTTGGAATTTGTTCATCCAAGAAGTTCTTTTAGAAGCGAGTGGCCTTAACTCAACGGCAAAATGTCAAATGGATTAAGGGAACTTTGTATCAGTCCCACCCGTACGATATGCGGCAGCGGCCCTCAGAAACTGAAGAACTTTTAAAATACTACCATACCATAGTATTATAAAAGCACTTCCTGAAAAACTGCCACTCCCTTCTCCTCACTCATTGTAATTCTCGTTTCGTCAATCACTTGTGTGGGAAAAGCAGTCTCCTTTTGAAAATCCAGTCCCTGAGAGTTAAATTAAATATTGAAATAGCATTTAAATTGTAGCACACTTAACGAGAGAAACAGTTGGACATGAAATGCGTGCATTTAACCTCTTTTTTTTTCCATCCAACACTTTCATTAATTTTCCCGACACCTTCTGGCGACCTGCTGCTGTCAATGTTGAATTTATTAAAGCGAAATTCTTTTAATTAAAAAGATGACAGGTGAAAAATGGACAGTTTTGTGGGATGGCAGGATTGGGCAGATGGATGGCATGGCAGTATGGCTGGGAAGGGGTGTGCCACATCAAAACAGAGTCGTGTCCAAATTATATTAATTATGAATTTGAACAATTCCGTTGAAGCCAATTTGTGCCTGTCCTCGTTGCCGTTCGAGCATTGAACTCGCAATCAGCAAAGTCGTCTCACATATACCACGAGCTGATTCATTTGCCGTAGAAAACATTTTGTTTGCTTTCCAAAACCCCCACACACACACAGACCGACGGGGATATGGGTTTCGGCGAGGGTGTGTACTAACCGGCGGGTAAAAACGATAGCTCTCTGGCAGTGTTTAGCGTCAGGTTTCGAAGTGCGAAATGTTCCCTGCTCGCTAAAAAATTAAATATTCAAATATAGCTGCTGCCACAGCTCAGCGGAGCCATCCAACTCAGGAGGGGCAGAGCCTGGCAGGCGGCGGGTGGAACAGAAGGCGTTTAGTTTGGGGATGCAGGACTCTCGAACTAAAGAGGGACACGAGCAGTTGCACACATCCATATTCATGCATGGAGGGAGACAAAATTGTTTTATTCTATATGGTTATGGAGGGAAATAAATATTCTGAATTTCATTCTTTGGACTCTGAAACTCTGATTTTATGGGGAATAAAGCTTCAACATATTTTGAAGTATAACGTTCAAGAATGGGAGGGAGTTTGGTGAAGATATGGTCATGGATAAGGGTTCGTATAAGGAAAACATGGTTTTATAAAGGGGTTGGCATCATAAATTAAAAAACACTTAAATCGAACATTTTGTTTTTAAATTTTTTTAAGGATACTTATACTATACTTTTCTTAATTATTAAGTATTCAAATTATTGTTTTAATTTTGTAAAGCAGATCGATTGGAAAAGGTATTCTTCATAAAGACCGGGTAAAATTTGGTAAAGGGATAGACATGGTTATGGGCCATAAAGAAACATTGATTTTGCAAGGGCTTTTATAAAAATTATCCAAAAATGTTGTATTAATGTTTTTAGGCAGATTAATGTTGAATCCAACTGCAAATAGTTTAAGGTTGTTCTTTGAAGATGGCACTAGATAGAAATTGACAGAATTATGGTAATGGCTATGGGTTATATATGGTAATTCCATGTTTCATAAAGAGTTCCATCAGTAAACTGGAAAAATATAGATCAAAAATACTGTGTTGAAGTTTTGCTGCAGATTTAAAGATAATAGATCTGCAAATATTTTAAGATATTCCTCTTAAGGATGTCCTGAAAATTGACAGAATTTTAAAAAAGCTACCCATTAAGAAAGTCAGTTGGGCAAAACGAAAGCGTCAAGTTTGTCGGCTGGCAATCACTGCCTGGAGGCTGTTGGATGCCTCTGTTCCAGCTCCAGCTCCAGCTCCAGCCTCAGATTCAGATGCAGCACTTGTGATGTTCTACTGGTGCAACTCGGGCATCGTCTGCGAGTTTATGGCTGAAACTAGCGCAGTTAAAAGCCCAACGGGCGAGTGCCACCAGAAGGAAGCTGGGCGAGTGTGTGTGAAGTTTATGGGGGGGAGTTGGTGGGTGAGTGGGTCGACCGTTGAAGTGTAATCAACAGCACGGCGGCAATTACTACGGACACTTGTGTGGGTGTGTATGTAAAAGCCCTCTTTTTCCCATTCCTAGCCAGGCATGTAGGCATGAAAGTTGGCAGTGGAAAACGCCGCACAATTTGCCAAACTGCACTGAGCGGATTGAGCGCAAACGGCTAAAATGTGCCGAAAAGGGGGGAAAACTCGGAAAATCTACTCGCATTATGGCATTCCCCCTACTTTGGGGAATTTTGAGCCCGGGCGTACTAAACTAGGGCCTCGTTTGCCGTTTTCTAACCCACCTGTGCGCATTATAATTTTAATGAATATTACATTTCACATCACGAATTGAATTTCTGGCTTTCAAAATAACAAAAAAAAAATAATAATAGAAAACCATCTGAATTACTTCTCCCTCGTGGGGGGCGTGATCTATCCAGGTGGAAATATACCTGCTGGAAAAATGCATAAATTTATGGCAAACTTTTTCAACTGCGATTGGTTGGGGAGTTCGAGAGGATATCGGCTCATTTGAGCCTCGATGGGACTGAAAGTATTAACAAGCCAATACATTTGGGTAATCGAAGGGGTTACAGCTCGAACTTTATAAGTTTCAATATTATATTTTTGTATTTTAAGAGCCTGATTAATTGAAGACTTCAATTGAAAGTGATTTTATGTGGTTATAGCGATGAGCATTGCCTCTTTTTATACATCTTTTTTGTACATCAAAGTATATAAATTAAGTAATAGTTCTTTATTGAAATTAAGTGAAGACTTCAAATTAAACTGCTTTTAAACAAAGTATGCGATTTAAGCGATGAGCACAGCTCAGGTTAAGCTCTATATATCGATAAAAGCGATAAAAAAGCAATAAAGAACAGTTCTGGTAACAATTCTGGTAAGAGCGTACACTAAAGTACATAAATAAAATCACTTTTAAAGCTTGAAACCTTAAATTACCCATCAACCCATTGCCATCGCCCCGTTATCCTGCCACTCTATCAGCTTTCTGTTATATTTTCCTACACCACTCGGATCCACCTTTTCTGTTTATTCGCTTGCAATGATTTTAATAGCTCCGAAATAAGGAAGGAAGCAGAGTTCGTCCTGCGATAGCGATTGGCTGGCTGCTCATATCGATAACCAAACACAAACAGAACGGAAAGTTTCCCCGGCAACGCAGGGAGGAGAGCCATTCAATTTTTATTAAATAACTTCATGCATGGCAAATGCTTCGTTGCGTTGCCAGTTCTCCACCGAAAGGATTCGCTTTGAACGGAGATGAGGTTGAGGATGTAGATGTGGATGTGGGTGTCCTCCTGTCGCTGTTCGATGGCTCTGTCAATAGCAGGAGCCATAGCATCTGGACGGCGGCAGGCTGAAGTGCTTGAAAAGGGGGCCTGGGAGTGGCAAGAGAATTTTTATTGATACGCCCCTATGCCGGGCTCCAAATCGCATATTATCGCGTCGGGTATGAATGTGGGGAAGTGTGTGTGTGTGTCTGTGGGTCTTGGGCGTATCCTGCCATGTCCTGCGCCTGCATTGATCATTAATCTTTGCAAGCTGCCAACGTGTTCGCCTTTTTCGGACCTCAATTGCCATGGCCATGTGCTCTAGGGATGTGTATATGTGGGTGGGTGTGTGCATTAAATGGCGGATGAAGTCCATTAGAAAACTATTGAAGCACATTTTGTCGATTGCAGGCAGCAGTCGAGCAGAGCCAAACTCCATATCCTGGCCATGTGGCAGGATGTGGCAGCTGCCGCAATTGAATGCTTCTCTTCTCGATGCTCCATTCCCCTCGAGCATAACCGAAAAAAAGGAAGATTTAAGGAGTGCAGCAGCAGTAGTTAGACTTTCAATTAACTGACGAAAGAACTGCAATTTGTTGGCCCGAACGAAGGTCCTTTCTATTGATTCCTCTATATTTTTATTCTCCAACAGAAGCTATAAAGTTTTTTTGATCTGAGAGTAATTGGATTTAAACACAATTTCAGAACTCTGACTTTTGAGAGCAAAACTGACCCAAATATTAAATGCAGGACTAGAGTCTAGACTCTAGATTCACCTTTTGAAGCTTTTCTACCTTTCATCTAGGGATTTCTTATTTAATTACCTTCCAAAAAGGACCAAAACACACACACAACCATAAACAAAAGCCCTTTGATAAATAAAAGAAATGCAATTTAATACAAAAGAAGTGAAAGGGAAAATACAGGAGCTGTGGAAGTGGCACACATAAAAATCTTACGCTTCAATGCGCGCCTTTCCAGCCCTCTCTCAGTTTTAATTTTTTGCCTATTTTTGTTGGCTTCTTTTGTTGGTATTTTGCTTAATTATCCACATGAAAAGTCCTTCACAAATTCCATGGGGGGTGGCGCGAAAAGATGGCTGGCGAAAGCGTTAAATGGAATTACATTAATAGTAAAATAAAAGTAGAAATATGTTAGAAATGTGAATGGTCCGAGTCCGGTCCAGAGGTTAGCAGCATCAAGTGCCAAAAAAAAGCACAAACTGTGAAGAGATTTTTCCTGCAGGCTTCAAGGATGAAACGAAGTTCTTCTTTATTTTCTAACAAAAAAAAAAAAGGGCGAGTAAAGAGTGCGAATTCCTGCGGTTGCTTTTGGCATTTCCAAGTGGCTATCCCAAAAGTTGAATGGCATTTGAACAAATAATGCGAGAAAAGAGTTTGTGGGTCTAGTTTCAAGGAGCTCCAGCACTCTTCCTTATCAATTGTATTCTTATAATGTTCTCGAATTAGTTGCAGCTCGCAAAATACTTGCGGGTAATTAATTCCGACCGTTAACAACAGTCAAAGCCCACGGAAAGGACCTTTCTTCCTCGGCCATTTCACTTTAAAGTTCAAATGCAAACGCAACCCACAGAGATCCAGAAAAAAGGTTCAAATACCCCAAAAAAAAGCAAAAAAAAAGTCGACTTTAGTACTTATTTAGAAATACTTCTTTGGCTTTCTCCTATTGACAAGAATATTTATTTTTACGTTTCGGTTCAGATCTTTTTTTTGGGGTTTTCTCTTCATGCAGTTCATTTGCCAACCGAAGGCGAAACAAAAAGGCCAAAAAACGTAAATAAATGGCAACGAGGGAAAAAATTTAATTAAATCAAATATATATGTGGGTGGTTGTGAGGGATGCTAGCTTTTTAATTTGATTATATGTTTGTGCTTGGGCTTTTTTAATGTATTTTCAGTCTTGTTTTTGCGCCACAGCATCCTTGCCAAATATGCAAAAAAAGAAATGTTGCGGGTGTTTAAGCAAAAACACCTCACACACACCGCCCGGCTGAGAGTTTACACTGGAAATTCAATTAAAAAACGCTTTTCAAATATTTATTACATCAGGGGCCAGTCCACAGAGCGCTGTGTGTGTGTTGCAGCGACAAGTGGGTTAATTATCTCCTAGAAGTATGCTGTGGTTTTTTGACAGCCGGAAATGCCTGCATGATAATAATAATAATCATGGCGCAAGATGGCCGCCACATCCTCCATTTTAACATCCCGCCCGCAAAAGTATGCTTTGCGAGAAAAAGTTTTTTGGCAAAAACGCAAAGAAGCATAAAAAAAAGGAAATAGAAACGGAACTCGAAAAGCGTGGAAATTTGATTGTTGGTGCCGCCGGCTGTGGCTTTCTGTGTGGCATGATGAAGTGTCATGAAATTTAATCAATTTATTTGAAACGTGAGCGGATTCGCCACGCCGTTGCCGTTGCCGGGCCATAAATAACATCAGCGCTGTGTGTCGGTGGCTCAACTAAAAATTGTAACAGAGCAAAAGTGCCAAAGTAAATAACAAACAATGAAAATGCAATAACAGTAGCAACAGCAAGGACCTCCCAAAAGCAGGACCTACATAAATGGAAACAAAAGCCAAAAGAAGCGAAGGAAACGAGCTGAAATATCGCAAATAAAGTTTCATTGTTTAGCAAGCGGGAATAACCGCACGCCACAGAGCTCTCACACACACACACGCACACATGGATACTAAACCACACATAGATACTCCCACACACACACATATTTATACACTCCAACACTCAAACATGATGCGACGCTTCTTTGGGCCATAATATTTGAGGAGAAAACAAAAAATAAAGAACTGAAGGGGGAATAAAGTTTACAATTTTGAAACGAAGTTCGGATGAGCTTGCAGGCGACATGTCTAAGCTGGATTTTAAGGACTTCACTGGTAACATTTTTCATAGTTACTCGTATTAGGTCCCTAGCTCCCTTCGACGAATAACAATTTTTGTTAATTTTTTTAGTGGCTAGCCCTCGGCATAAAGTTATAGAACACGATTTTAAGGGTAAGGAAATAGGAATAAGCGAAAATCCTTTACAAACTCCTTTGCCAAGCACGTACGCAGGCCAGAAGAGCCTTCTTGTTCCGCCTCCTTCCCGAACACGCCCATTTGTCAGTCCTCCACCCTCCGTACTTTTTTGGTTCCTCTTCAGAGAACGTTTTGCGCCATTATTGTTGGCATAACTCCACACACACACAAACACAAACACAGACAGGCAAAAGGAAAAGGATGTGAAGGGCGCTGGAGCCGGGGCAGGAGGAGCATAGAGAACGTTTATAAATTTATTGTTTTCTACGACGCGTGTACTCAAGTGTTGCTGCGTGTTTTTGGCAACAAATTTGTTCAACAAGAGGGCCATCGGAGGATGGAGGCTAACGATTCCCATTCAACCCGTTGCGGTGACGCATTTTATCATAATTACATTAACACTCCAGGCCGCCCCCGCCTCTGGCCATAAATTTTAACCAGATCCCCGAAAGCAGGCAAGCCGCGAAATCTTTAAAATCAACTCTTCAAGCCCGTAACTTTGGCGAGCATAAAAATGATGGAAAATACAAATAGCAGGAGCAGCTGTACAAGTAGTAGTAGCAACAAACATAAATAAATGCACTGCAGCAGAGGCACAACAACAGCAACAACCATTCTGTGATGCTTGTTTTCGCATCTCGTGTTTTTGTTGTTTCTGTTGGTTGGGAAGTGCACACATGACATATTATTTCAACTATGTATGGGAGTGTATGAGACATGGCTGTTTTTCCTGCAACGGCAGCTGTTGTGTGGCAAGTTCATAGGAAATCGGAGGATATAAGACTGTAGGAAAGTGGAAATGCTGAAGTCATAGGACACAAATTATTTATTGAGCTTAAAATTAGAGGTGGTGATAAATCGAAGCGATATATCCATGTTTTCGAATAATCGGTAACATCGGCTTTTTTTCATCTCCAACTGATCACTGACGAACGAGCTTTTACGATGTTTTGCTTATATCGATGTTTGTGTTTATCGATGAATCAATTTTTAAAAAAGGTATATGTCTATTGTGAACTGGGTTTTCCGATGTTTATATTGATAATGATCTTAAGCGATACATGATACCGATTAATCGGATTTTTGAGTACAACTAGCATCACTAATAGGTATCCTTCAAGTTCATCACATTCTTAATCCACAGTAAAGTCTCTCCATCTCTATTTTTCATTTCGGTTTACGAAAATTCATTTCGCGCCATATGCGCATTTAGCACGGATCCGAACCGCAAAACCAAGAGGCCGAAAGGAAAGTCAAGCCAAGTGAAAGGACCAGCCCACACACTCACACACTTGCATATAGGCATAATTAAAAAAATTTCAGAGCGGTCAGAGCAAGAGAGAGAGAGAGAGAGAGAGAGCTATAATGAGCGAGAAGGAGCGATTCGGTAAGCCAGAGGCCATCACATATTTAGGCCAAACTTTCTGCCATCCTGCTCGCATCAGGATCCAAATCCACTGCCACTGCCACTCCCACTCGCCACTTCATCATGACTCATTACGAAATTAAATTAAAATTAAATGCTTTTATTATATTAACGTTGTGCCATCCGCGTATGGAGTAATAATAATCACAAAATAATATGTGAAAATGCAGTGGGTGGATGGGATCTTGTATGGCTGAATTGTTTGGTGGTTCTAGTGGTTGCCCCAAACTCCCTCAACTTCCGGACAGTGCTCTTTATATTTTTTTGTTTGGGGTGGTACTCAATTGAGTGCAATTTAATTATAATTTGTGCAGAGTGCCCAGAATGTGTGGCAGGCCTTTTGGGGTCTTCCGCCCCAAAGTTGGAAAACTAAAAGATTTTTGTGGTGCCTGTCGGCTCTCGGCTTGTGGCAGCAAAAGTCAAAGAATGTGTGGCCATGTTAATTAAGTTCGAGTGCAAAAATATGCAATGGACCAGTAAAATAAGATAATCAAATTGTGGAAAGCCATTTTATAGAGATGGATATTTTGTTCCGGTTTCGGTTCCGGTTCCGCATTATATAGCCAACCATTTTGCAAAGCTAATTCCGAGGCACATCGAGCATAAACATTATTTATGGTCATCAAGTAGCTCTGGCGTTTTATTGACTTTTATTTGGCAGGCCAGTGATGGCCCAGTCATGGCCACGCCATGGCCTCCTAAAACCAATACACTAACTTGGCTGACCTCAAGCCCCCCTCAGTGCAAAATCTGCATAAAGCAGCGAGGTTTTGGTGGAGAAAAGTAAACGGACTTGATGAAAAAAAATGCCAACTAATGTCACTTAGGATGGTTGAAAGCTGAAATTCGAGACAATTTGGGAACAGTTTTTAAATTGCTCGCGGCTGTCGCAAATCTGAAATGAGATGGAAGCGGCATTCCAGTGCGATAACCTCTCGCAGAGTTCAGTTCATTGATAATGAGTTTCTCGAGGAAATGGGCGACCTAAAACTGGGCGGCTGGGCGACTGGGCGGGTCAAACGAGATTGTGGCGGCCGGGACTGGCGTATAATATTTCACACGTTTAGGGCGGAGGATGGACGGGTATCCAACCCAGCAACCAACCATCCCTCTTTTGGCTGGTTGGGCACGTGCCGCCAATAAAGCTGCAAATCGCATAAACTGTTTGAGCCGCTTACACGTCATAAGTAGAGGAGTACTTGGGCTCGGGCTTTGGTGCCTTTCCTCAGATAAGGTTACTCTCGGATGGGCACGGATTCCCGTCTGGTTATTGGCATCTTTAAGGCCCACAATCAGTTCGATTCGTGAGCATAGATTTTGGGCATGTGGCTAGCATTATAGATTCCATTTCAACGAATCTTGTGGATCTTTTGTTTATGCATTTGTTGGTTCAGGTGGTGCAATAAAGAAATTCCCAAATTCATTGTTTAAACTGGAATTTTTATTTAAAAAATTTAATAATTTCTTACCTTATTCGTGTTGGTATCCCCAAGACCATCTCTACCTCAACATACACCTGAAATCTTGCAATTTACTTGGTTTGATTAGATTCTTGTCCTCCTTTGGGTGATTCCCAGATGGCCAAGCCCAAGGCAGCAGTGCCTGGCCATAGCTTGTAATGCAATTTTGTGGAAAATTAATTGACTTTAAAGCTACGTCCGATCGGGAAGCTAATTTTAAACTCACACCAATGCCGAATCGAATCGCAATGAAATAAAACCCATTGCGAACCGCAACGAATTGATTTGAGCAATTTGCGGAGTGGCAGCAAAAAATGTTTGCCTGTAAAATGCAATTGCAATGTGAGGGGGAACAACGCATCCAGCGCAACAACCAACCGACCGACCGACCGACATCCAAATCCAAATCCGAATCCAGGGCCAAATCCCAGACCAAATGAAACTCAAAGCAAACTAAAACCAGAAAAAGCCAGCTACATCCCTCAGAGCGATGGATAGACATGTGCAACGAATTTCAAATGTCAGAAGTCCGGCTGGATAGCTGGTTATATAGATGTACATACGTCCTGGGTCAATCAAAAGGGCTACAAAATCCAAACAAAAAATACTCCCAATAGCACTGAAAAAGTAATAAAAAAATAATTGCTCGATGAGGAGTGAGTCTGCTAATTGGAGGAAACCAAATTATGAGCACAACTTGACAGGCCCAGGCACAGGCACAGGCCCTCCAAGGTGAACTGCTGAACTTTTACCTCTAATTGCGGCAAGTCACTCATGAAAGCCCCGAGAACACCCCATCAAGTTTCTGTTAAGCGGCAAGCAATTGTCACAAGAACCAAGTTATAGTAGGATATATGTACATACATATGTACATATGCCGAAGTAAAAGCATATGAAGTTCGCACACCATTCGGTCTGATATGAAAAAGTTAATAAAACCCAGACAAGGACGTGCAAACCATGGTGTTGTCACCTGGGGAAAGGTTACACTTGCTTATTTTTATGTTTTTGTCGTTGAGGGTTTGCGGAAAAACTTTCCAAGTTGATTTCCTTTGTCAAGGGAGGTCTTTCCCCCAAAAGGAATTGCCGCCAAATTCTCTAGTCTTTGATTATTCGATGTTTTGAGAGGTCTTATTGGGAAAGAGGATGATATCGGTTGATTAATTAATGATTGAAGAAGAACCTCTTTGTGTTTCTCTGGCGATGATCTCATAAGAACCTGTTCTGGCCATTGATTATTCGGCGTGAAATCTGAGAGTTTGTTCAGCATATTGGACACAAAGCAAGCTGGCGAAGAATGTCAAATGCAGACTCCCGACCGCAGATTAACTCTGACCCCAAAACATACACTTTCCCTCTCTTGATTTCTCCCTCGTTCGTTATTTTACTCACACTTCCAATCTTGGGTTTAGTTTCCCACACTTTTCCCTCAATTCACATACGAAAGGGTGGAGCTGGAGGAGGACCAGGAGGAGCACCAATTAAACGGGGAAAAGGCAACATTTACCCCCAGCAGTCTCGCAGGGAAGCCGCAAAGGATGTCCAGGCAACCGGGTATGTAAATGTGGGTGGCTGTCCTGAAGGCGGGCGGCCTTGGGTTATGTGGCTAGTTGGTTAGGGCTTCATTCCGACTACTTGGCTCGACAATATCGATACACCAGGAAAAACTAGGGCTTTTCCTCAG
The DNA here is from genome assembly GCF_030179905.1 of Drosophila bipectinata. Taxonomy (NCBI): domain Eukaryota; kingdom Metazoa; phylum Arthropoda; class Insecta; order Diptera; family Drosophilidae; genus Drosophila; species Drosophila bipectinata. The sequence continues at coordinate 15,702,237 of NC_091737.1, forward strand.
AGCTGCCTTGTTTTTTGCTGGCTTGCCGTTTTCGTCGCATAATTGTAAAGTGCCCCGGCATGTATCGTTGCTGCTCCCCTTTTAATTGTATGCGTTGTGTGAAGTAGTCCTGGGGACCACCGCCACCGAAGCCAAGGCCCATCCTCTTTTCCACCCCCAGGAGAGTGCGTATGTTTCTCCGTTGTTGTGTTGTTAACAAGTTTAACATCACTTTGGCGTACCCTCGAACGTATATCTCGCCGGAGTCGGCCGTGTTGGCCCTGTTTATAGTTGTCGATTTGGCTTGAAAGCCAGCCTATATCGAGGATGGATCATCTGGGGCATATCAGGCTAAATGATGGCAATAAAGAGCCTATTTTGTATCTCAAACCTGAGGCACTTGCTCAATCATTACTTCATTAAATACTGCCTTCAAACCAACATAATATTGGCCAAAATGTAATCAAGTTAATGAAAATCAAGCAACCGAATCACTTGCCCTCACTAGCCTGTTCCATGTCCTGTTTTTATTGAGATAGAGCGTCCTGCGACAATTTATTTTTAAAGAGCTACTTCAGTCCCTTTTCCACACACTTGTGCAATATTAATTGGTCGAGTGTTGAGTGCTGTTGGCCGTCACTTAGCTTAATGAAACCTGTCCTCAAGGAATTTCCATAGATGTATCTGTATCTGAAGTTTTCCGGCTCACTATCGGACCGGGTCGAAAATCAATTTTAAATTAGAGCACAATGAGCTCATGTCGGCACGTGGACGCCAGGTGATATAGGAGCTCCCCCAGCCAGACCAACAAAACACGAATAGGCAGGGCAGGGAGGGCAGAGGTCAAACGAACAGGGGCTTCCTACAGTGAGAGAAATATATGTATATTACTATTATCTGACTATCTTTTAAATTTAAAAGCTAGCTAGAAAAGTCATCTTTTAAAAAACTTTATGTTATGATTGATATGGCAAGTATTTTAAGGATATATATCCTTGTGTATCAACACTATTGAATCCAGTTACATGTCAAAGGACATCCCATCGTTGGAGTTGTTGTTGTTGCTGTTGGGGGCGACACAAGCAAGTAAACAACAATAAAGCGGAGACAAACAAAAGAGTATCAAAAAACGGCACACCAAAGGACACGCCGAGGCTCAAAAACAGGACCAACTAGCAACTTGGAATATGGAAAGGACATGACGAATGACGCGTTGCTAGACAATTTTTCAATTTGAATGGCCCCCCCTGGTTCCTGGTCCCTTCTCCTCCAACCGGCCCACAAAAAACCAGGAAGGCAAACAAAAAACACAAAAGGACGTATGGGCCAGGCCAGTATAGGCCAAAAACTCGAACGTTTCGGATTTCGATTGGTCCTGGCATTCGCCTTTTTTTTTGGGGGAAGGCGGGGGCAGGGTACTGTCGTGGGGAGTTGCCATTGATAGATGCAACCTGCAATTTGCCGCCTGACTAAGCCAGACGATGAGGTCAACGCAAAGTTATTCCATTCCAGTTAGGGGCTTAAACTTTCTACTTTAAAGACTGCACACGATCCTCTCTATATTCCTTAAATTTTAAAACAAAAAAAAAATAATTAATTATACAATTAATTCTATGAACTCACCGCTTGCCCTTGAAGGCCAGCAGGTACTTCTTGTTGGCGGGAAAGTTGTTCGACTGCACGGATCCGGTGGCGCCGGCTCGCAGGGGGAACTGTTTGTGGAAGAGCGGAATGCTGACATCGAATCCGTGCCGCACCTGCAGGACACTCATGCTGGCCTTGGCCAGGATCGCCTCGCCGGCATCGAAGCCCAGCGAGTTCTCCGCGTAATCCGGCCAGGTGCCCGAGTAGAGATTGAAGATTATATGATTGCGTCCATTGTTCCAGTGCGGCAATCTCGCTAATCTCGACGGCACATTTCGGACGTAGTCCTCGGAGAGCGAGTCCCGGTCCAGGGTATCGATGCCCAGGACGAACAGGCAGGCGGCCGAAGGATCGTTGGTGTGGTAGCGCGACTCCTGGATGGCAGTGAGTATCTTTTGGTAATTGGCGGACGAGGGCGGGGCAGCACCCAGGGAGTTCAGCGGCTCGGGGGGATAGACATAGACCAGGAACCGATCGTAGCAGCGGGTGAAATCGAAGCAGGTCTCCATACGGCACTCGGAACTCTTGATAGTCTTCGGTTTCTCGGGGATCTCGGAGCGATTCCCCTGGGTGAGATGCATCTCCAGGGCCTCCTGTCGACCCAGGAAGCCGGGCAGCTGGGCGTACGGTTGAACGCCCCCATCCTTAGCCGATTCGTGCTGGGCGCGACGGGGTCTCAGCGGCGAGACTTTCAGCCGGTAGCCGCCGAAGTAGGCGTAGGCCAAAAAGGCGCAGGATACGAAGACCAGAATGTACCGCTTCTTGGCCTGCATTTTATGGCTAATTTCTGCTTAATCTCCGCTATAATTGTTGCTTATTTTTTGGATTACCCAAATATTTGGGATTCTTCGAATTTTTCTCGTTTTGGTGGCTGAGTGACGGGGTGAGTGGGGGGCGTGATGGGGCTAGTGCGTCCGTGTGCTGCGAGAGTGCTGGTGTATATGTGAGGCGGGGATTCCAACGGCAGCAGCAACAACAACAACAAAAAATAAGAATCACTAGTTGTCGCGCATTTTTGTTTGCTCGGAATTTTGAGTTTCCGCTGCTGTTTGTCGACTGATAACAAGTCTAATGCTTGTTATTATTGTTGCACTTCACACACACCTTGAGCGTAACACATGTATTCACGTACATCGTCCGGTATAGTTCATATTTTCGTTCATAATCTTTTATGATTTCTCATTTCCTGGCGCGACTGTGGGGGCGGAGGGGCGGCGCGGGATGGCGTCGACGACGGCGGGGGCGGGAATGGACCTCGCTCGCGGCGAGGCGTGGCATCGCACAAACATCAATCCCTTCACTTTGCTTCACTTCATTTTCTTGCAAGACATAATTTTGTATCTCAGGAATATAAACATTAGCAACACACACAAAACATTTCTGGCTGGTAAAAATCAGACGGTGTTGAGCAGTGTTGAGCAGCACTCTTGCTCTGGCATTGTGCAGCACTGAAAGAGAGCCAGCAAGAGTCAGCCGTTAGGGTTGCCGCATTCCCCCAAGAAAGCGTTGGTTTATTTAAAAATTGTCCGTTAATAAATTTAATTTAGTTATTAGTATTTAGTTTTGACAAAGAGATTAAATTATTTGAAATGCGCAGGAAAATTTTATCTTCCTCTATAGTAGATGTCTACGACTAAAGTTTTCCGATGTTGTGTTTGCGTTTTCTACGAAGGCAGTAGCGCGCTGCTGTGATAAGAACACGGAAATACGCGAAAATGCAACGCGTGTATGCGTTTTGATAGCTCTGCGTGTACTGGCCAACTTATCAACGAGCCATTTCCCAGCAGCCTCGCTGGAAATTGTAAATGAAAAACCATTGGAAATTAGGCGCAGGCGCAAACCAGCCCGCGCTCCGAAAACCAGATGGCAACGCTCTACCAACAGCTGCTTCAAATTCAAAATTTGAAATAATATTTTTTTCCTGCAAGTCCCTAATTGCTCAGGGAGCTTAACACGGGCCGTTTGGGGGCGGGGCAGTGTGATCCCCCAGGCGTAATATGCTTACGAAATGTAATTACCACTACAATAACTGTTGCAAACAAGCAGCCAACACTGGTGCATCATAATAATTATTGTTTGGTTTGAAATTAATTACATTTACGCCGGCAACACACACATCACGCTTTTCCAATTGTAGATTTGCCAAATGTTACCCATAGGTATTGTATTTATGCCCTTATTAATTATTTGCCCAACTAATTACAGCCTCAAATTGGTGGTTGTTATTTATTAAAAATATTGGATTTCATTTTCAATACTACATTTAAAATGTTAGGAAATATATATAACAATGGGGTATTACATCTAGTGGCCCACAAATGCATCACTATTTTTTGCTGTGCACTCTGAATATGCGTATTATTTTTAAAATTTGAAATAAATAAACTGTTTTTGTGGAGTGGACATTTCGCACCCGCATCCGCATCCCTGCGTCCGGTTTGCTCTTTTTTGGCAACTCGCGCAATTTCCCGTTACAAACGCGTTTAGGCTGGAATTTCAATTATGCACAGGAATGGCGCTACCGCACCGCACCGCCTCGTCCCTTCCCGCCCGGCCGCGTGCCGCTTTTTAGCCACACACCCCCCCTTTTGGTTACGACCTCTTGGTGCTCTTGTTCTTCCTGTGCACTTCCTGCGTTGTGGCCGCAATTATGATATGGCCGCATAGATAGAAAACTCGCCCGAAAACAAAATATGCGAGTCGAGGCAGCTGTGACTCTGCTGGAAATTCCTTTCCATTGCTGCTTTTGTTTCCTCTCTGCTTTTGGGCTTATAAGGGGCTAAACTCCCCCGCGATTCAAACAAGCGAAGAGCTAATAAGAACACACACAAAAAAATGCCTGGGATTACCTTAAATTTGAATAATTTTAAAGGAAATATATTTTGGTATGCTAAATTAAACTCTGTGATTCTGTCAAAAGCTTCACACACTTGTACCCCAGTCCCACATCCTTGCGACCTTGTGGTGCAAATTGCTCTTCCGCTCTGTCACTGCACACGACCCACTTGATGGCCATGCATCTCGTTTCCGTTTCCGGCGTGCCTCTAATTAAGTGTCAGCCGCCCGTGCCCCACAGGGCTTCTCCATTTCCCACATTTCCCTTTCGTTCTTTGTGAGCTTATTGGGTCTGCTCACATACCATTTTCCTGTCACTTTTTTACTCTTCGTTTTTTTTTTTTGCCAAATCACGAACACCGCCCCTATTCAAAGTTAATCAATCATGCACACGCTGCATAATTTGACTTCCTAAAAGAGATTCTAAGGTGTCAGCCAGATGGGGCCCTGGCTCCTACATCCTTCTGTCCCTATCTCTTTTTTTTTTTTGGCCAACACTTTGATGGATTTTGTGATGCTAATGAAACCGTTTTTGATTTACATCGCCCTGGGAATCTGTTATTGATTATATAATCTTTCTTTTAAATAATTTCTTTCTGTGTAACAACTTTGAGATAGCTGACTATGAAGTGCACGACAATCAAAATTCTCAGTTAAAGTTAAGTTCTGCTGCCTTTACCGCCATGCCATGCCATGCCATGCCATGCCACTTCTTCATCATCGTGTTCATCAAAATAGTAACCCGGAAAAATAACAGCAGCAGCAACATAAATTCATTAGCCACAAGACAAAAGACTGTAAGTCAGTGCCGCCACTTTCAGTGCCCGCCAAATTTTATGACGTCACTTTTAGTTGCCACCTAAAGTTTATGGATGCTGGGTGGAGTGATGGTTCCTGACTTGGCCAAGTCTTTATCGCAAATTTTGTAACGAGCTTGTTGGAAGGATGGCTTCCAAATAGAGAGTTGAGAGAGTTAATAGGAACACTATAAACAGTGACTAATTTTGTTAAAATTTCGTGATTAATCCTTACACCTTTTTCTTCTTGCTTGAGATTTAGATTTAGATACAAATTCCTTGAAATATAACATTTATTGGCAAACATATAATGTTGCCCATTGAGCACAAAGCATACATTGTTGAATCGAAAGCAAAGCCTTTCGGCAATATAAAGTGGTCATGTTACTGGTTTTGTCGTTTTACGACTCGGATGTGAACGATTATGGGTGCGAAGGTGTCAACCCATTACTCTGCCGCCCCGATCAGGCCCCATAATGCCCAAAATGCAATATCTATATGCAAAAACTCACGGCGACAGAGAGAACAGATGCCATATCTTGTCAGATTTCCATGGCGGAGGTGAACATGACAGGCCCAACGTCGATGCCTGCAGGACGTGCCAAGGATAACGCCGGCACACACACCCACGCCCACATCCACATTGGCATCCAACTCCATACCTTTGCTTGACACGCACACAGAGAACAATTGGGATGCCTTTATCTATAATGGAATGCCATTTTAAAAGCTAGTCGTATAGTATTTTTTTTTCAGTGAATATAAATCTGAAGAACACCGTGGTACTTTACGAGAAGATGATTATTATGCTGGTGCCTCTAACAAGGGGTGTCCTGGGCGAGGGACTGTATCTTGGTCAGTTTACAAATCCAATCAACGTTGCGTATACTTGATATGCAAACAGGAGGAAAGAAACTTTCACCGCTGACACTCCTCTTTTTATTTCTGCTGCTGCTTCTGTTAAATTAGTTTAGCAAACATCAAACAGGAGCAAAAAAAAAAAACAGAAGAAACAAAAGCAACAAAGGCAACAAAGGCAGCCAATCAAAGCAACAACCTCGGAACGAAGAAGAAAGGTGTTTGACTTTCAATATAACGCATACGCCATGTGGCACTGCTGGCAACAAAAATACGCGAAATAAACACAAACATGTGCGACTGTGTCGACGCTGGTATAATTCAATTTGTTTTAGCCAAAAGAGAAATAAAAATAAATAAATATAAGCGAAGCTAATAAAAAGGAAACCAAGGCACAACAAAAACCGCTCCTTGAAACAAATATCTGTTGCTGATTCCTGTCGCTGAATATGCTATATTCCTCACATATATGTATTTATATGGATGGATGGGAAAGGAAACTCTCAGCTTTAGCAGCAACAACAAAAATTTTATGCATAATCCTTGAACAGAGGACTCCTTCTCCGCCTTTTTCCTTGCTAAGTGAGCCGGAAAATGTGTTATTTTATGCGTAACGCAATTTTGAGGGGCAATATCACAAACTTTTACTGCACTTTCAGGAGAGTTTTATTTTTGCTGTGTGTGCGTAGGTTGCGGCACTGATTTCAAGGTCGTCATTTTTACGGAAATCCATAGAGATACATACATATATTACCCACCAGCAATTGCTTTAAATATTTTCATGCTTTTGTAGGATAGACAATGGCGGGTCCTTTAAGGCTCTCACCTCTTGTTGCCTGTATCTCAACCGCAAAATGATCAAAAGGACGATTAAGCAGCCACACAAAGTTCCCTCCGGCGAAATTCATTCCGTGATTTGTTTGCTTGCCAAAGGAAATGCATGCTGGATAAATTAAATTTCTGGGAAAATAATTGCTTTAATTTGTTGGCATGGCTCGGCAACATTTTAATTGAATTGCGAAACAAAATCAGATATTATTATGCGATAGAACCGGAAGAATTATAGAATTATGCAAATTGGCTAAATTATTTGCAATAAACATTTCATTAAATATAATTGCCGCAATTTAATCTGTAAGGTTACTACAATTATAAGTAATTTTAAGAACTACTATATATTAAAGAGAAATTAGGTCCTTATTCGGGCCTCTGTTTCATTATCCTCACACTCGAATACTTCTATTTATATTTTATAATATTCCTCGTTGCTGGATTCAATTAAATTCTGTGAATTGAATTACGTGGCAAAGCACACAGAAAATCTAATCATACACTTGGTGCAAATTTTCACAGGCACTGGCACAAAATTCATGATCCGGATTGCCGCCCCCCAACTCCGAGGGGGATTTCAGGCTTCAGCCCACTTAGCCAGATAAACATTTGTCCTGGCCAAGTGAGCTTCATGTGGCACTGTTGCTGCAACATATTGCATTTTAATGGGAATTTCGTTTTCATTGTCAACACTTTTGTGAATTATGAGGGGGAGGCGATGCGGAAAGTCAACCAGGACAGTCTCCAGGACATGCATTCCTGCAGTCGTAAATTCAGGCTCAAGATTAGAGAGCTTAAGCGGAGCAAACTGCAACTGAAGCCGAATGAGATGAGCTCTCGGGTCCTTGCTAAAGGATGAGCAAGGATGAGATGCCAGTGCCAGCCAGGACATTTGACACTTTTCAGGCTTAATGAGGCAGAGAGCGAGTGCCTCCCGTGCCGTCTTGGTGGCAGCCAGCCATCCTTGGTACTTGGCTCCCTATTTCTCTATTGTCTTCTGGCCGCACATTTGCGGGCGACGTGTGTCAACGCATTGTGCGGTGTAAATTGCTTGCTGCTATCGACCTTATTCCCCATCCCCGGCTCCTCCTCTATCTGGCTAACCAATGCAGTACTTGTGAGCCCGCATGTCGCCACCACCGCCTACGCTACCATGGCTTCTGCCCCCGGAAAACGCCCCTTCATTACCCTTCGGGCCATTCATGCCACCGCCCTGCGTTGACAAGTTGTGTGCATAAATTGCAACTGCCTGGGCTTGTATACAAAACACGTGAAGGATGCAATGCGGCTTCGAGTTCCAAACACTACAAGAAAAGCTTATCTTTTACTACTATTTATACTTTTATAAAGTTTAAACTTTAAAGATGAAACTAAAATATTAAAGATGCATGTTATTTTTCTTAGCATACATTTAGGGGCACATCTACTAAAATTAAAAATATTACCCTTTTAGGTTGTTTTTCTGTATCAGTGTACTTCAGATGCAACGACTCCTGACTATGCATGAGTGCGAGTATATCCTTGACGTTTTAGGATTTTATTTGCTGGCTTAATAAAGGCATCAGGCACCAAGTACCCGGCCGAAAGCTGTCCTGAAGTTTCAATGCACTCGCTCTATGCTCTACGCTCTCTAAAACAGACACACACACACAAACACATACAAATACCGCCTCCTGCTCCTTGTGGTTCGCTCTTGCTTCCGGTTTGGCGATGTTGCATGATGCAGCTTAAATTGCTGCCACAATTACACATGTCTGGGGCTATTCGAGTATCTGTGAGTTTGCAGGGTCAATGCTGCCTGACAGTTGTAGTCGTCGTCGTCAGGCACAGCTCTTGAACTTTAATAGGATTTTAAAGATGGGCACACGAAAAGGAACTATTTTAATCAAAACACGACTTTTGGACATTCTAACTAAGAGTTTAGATAATCTTAATACCAACTAATAGATATTTAAAATAAAAAACTGTAATAGGATTTATCTTATTTTCATATGAGGGGTTTATTATTATTATTAACAATGAACTGTTATTTCTATATTATTATAACTAAGAGTAAGGATAAATTAAGTTAAAAGATATTCCATAATTTTGGATTTAATTACAACTAGGGATAGTTCAGGGGACATTAAATGGGATAACGAGTTATAATTTTTACAAATAACGCGGAATGGATCGTGTTCCGCAAAATTAGATCTATAAATTGGTAACCAAAGGGGTCGGAATGATCTAGTTACTCTATTAGGCACAGAAAACAATAATTTTTCAAGAAGTACTTGTGAGTCAACCTGTCCAAGAATAAGCACATGAAGCAGCATAACCCCAGCACAAGTACGGCGCTCTTTTAAAGGAGGTAGGTTTAGTAATTTTAACCGGCAATTATACGACGGGAGGGAAGTGGCAGTATCCCAGTTTAAGCCTTTTAACGCAAATAGCAGAAACTGCTTTTGGACTGATTCAATCCTCCTTTGGTGAACAAAGTATTGCGGACTCCAAACGCTAGAACAGTATTCTAAGATAGGACGAACCAACGATACGTATAGAGTTTTAGTTGTGAAAGGATCATCAAATTCTTTAGACCAACGTTTGATAAAAGCTAGCACGCCTCTGGCTTTATTCACTGTTAGTGATATGTGGTCGTTGAAGGACAACTTATTGTCAAAAATTACTCCAAGATCGTTAATTAGGAAAACACGATCTAAGACGTTATTCCCAAGAGAGTACGAAACGATGTGAGGCACACTGCGATTGAACGTCATAACCTTACACTTAGAGCAGTTAAGCAAAAGGAGATTGTTTGAGCACCACAAGAAGACTTCGTTAAGGTCTAGTTGCAAGTGTCTATGAAGGAAATGGTCTGAGAAAGAAAGACATAACTTGACATCATCAGCATACATAAATGTAGTAGCATAGTTTACAACACTAGGTAAATCGTTGACAAAAAGAACAAACAGAAGAGGTCCTAAGTGACTACCTTGTGGGACACCAGATGAAACATTTATAATCTGTGATGAACTGTTTTTAAACAAAACACGCTGCGTGCGGTTCGATAGATAAGAGGTCAACCACTGTACTATATGAGGAGAAAACCCCAAAAGACACAGCTTATGAAGGAGGAGATGGTGGTTAACAGAGTCAAACGCTTTACTAAAGTCAGTGTACACCACATCAGTTTGCATGCGGCTCAGAAAACCTCTGTGGATAAACGAAGTGAATTCAAGAAGGTTAGTTGTGGTAGAGCGATGCTTGACAAAACCATGCTGTGAAGTGGAAATAATACTTTTACAAAAATGTTGCAGTTGGAAAGTAACCAGTTTCTCAAGCAGTTTGGGAATCGCAGATAGCTTAGCAATCCCCCGGTAGTTCTCAATAAGTGCTTTAGAGCCTTTCTTATGAAGCGGAATAATAAAAGATTCATTCCATCTCTTGGGGAGACATGCCAGCTCCAAGGATAAGTTGAATAAGATAGTGAGAGGATAGCAAAGGATATCAGAACAGTACCTTAGAACACAGCTAGGAACATTGTCAGGACCAGCAGAGAATGATATATCTATTGTTGAAAGAGCTTGGAACAGATCCTGAATTCGAAATTTTGTAAAGTAAATGTTGTTTATATGTGGTAATTTATAAGGATAAGTAGAATTGTGGTTATATGAATCGGACGAATAGGTGGTTTGAAAAAATGACGCAAAGAGATTAGCAATACCTTGCTCAGAAGAATGTGAAATATTTTTATATGATAGGGAAGGAGGAAAAAGATTTGATTTACGTTTAATATTGACAAAAGAGTAGAAGGAGCTTGGATCATTTCGAAAGTTTACCTTACAATTCCTGATATACTGCTTATAGAGTAGATCGTTGAGAATAATAAACTGGTTGCGAACATAAAGAAAGTTTGACTGGTGGCACATCGATCCTGACTTAAGAAACTTTTTGTAAGCTCTGGATTTCCTGTTCTTAAGACGAGAAAGGTGTTTATTATACCAAGGTGGTTTTGTAGACAATGATACAGGGACTTCCGGAACAAATTTGTTCAAGGCATTATGAATTATTTCGTAAAACGAATCCGTAGCTGCTTCAATTGTGTTTATAGATGAAAGAAAATTCCAATCGATTTCAGCTAAATGATTCCGAAGGGCAATAAAATCAGTCTTTCTGAAGCATTTGAAACGAGGTTTAGCATTAAAGCAAGCATCATTGTGAGGCACATCAATTAACACCGATGCTAATAATGTAGGGTGGTGAATGTCTTCAGGAAGCGATAGCGGCGGGGACCGAATGACTGTCACAGAGGATGACACATTAGAAAAAATAAGGTCGAGAAATCTGCCATGAGTGTTATGAATTGGATTAATTTGGAGCAGGGCAAGATCGGTTAAGCCATCGATAAAGTCGTTATGACAACTGGAAAGCAAGGAATTGTCTACCTCAGACGGGATCCAGGAAATGATGGGAAGGTTGAAATCTCCCATGATTAGGATTAAATCACGGTCCTTGGCCAACGAAGAGATAGACCTAATGGCATCAAGATGGTGAAAGTACACAATATCTTCAGCCATGGGAGGAATGTAGGAACAGGTCAGAAAAATATGAGACGAGCCAATTAAAATTTTCACCGCAATGAACTCAATTCCGAACTCGTTCGTGAAAGGAATAATTTCAGAAGGGTACTTATTAGTAACAGCAATGAGGACACCACCTGCAAAAGTTGGACGATCCAATCGAAACACTATGAATTTGGAAACAAGAATTTCATAATCAGAGACAGAGGAGTTAAGCCAAGTTTCAGTAAGCACGATAGCATCAAAATCAAAAGAAGCACTCTTTGTAAAAAACTGGCTCAGCTTACCCAGAATACTTCTAACGTTTTGATAGCAGCAGGAAAATACTATGTTATTCAGTTTTTTGAAGCAGTTTCTGCAGGGATAGGATTCTGAGCGTCTTTTGCTAGGAATTCATGAACGATACTGTGCTCAGGCCAGGCTACAGGATCAAGTGCTTTTTCAAGGTAGGAATCAGGTAGAACTATTTTAAAAGAAGATATAGAACGCTTATGCTTAAAGTTAAACTTAAAAATAGCTATTTCATTAGGAGCTACCTTAAGATGGTTTAACAGGTGACTCTTGACATCATCAACAGTAGCATCCGGCATAAGCCGAGAGACAAAAATGGCCTTACGAGGAGCAACCGCCCTCAACGTAAGTCCAGAAGATCTAACTTCAGGCGCCACACCAACCAGAGGCCTTGGAGACATCACAGCTAGAGCAGAGGGTAGGTTGTCCAACGATGGGGGTTGTCCAACGATGTCCAACGATGGAGGCTCCAAGATGAGAGGTGGCTCGAGATTTGTACTTGGTACGCTGATCGCTTTTTGCAAGGGATGAATATTAGAGTGCCCTGAAGGAAGGCTCATCAAGTCCCTTGGTACTGGAACAGCATAAGTAGGTAGACTAGTAGGCGACGGTAAAATGTTTGGTGTTGAAAATTCATCGACTTGTACAGCATGGGATGTAGGGGTATTCAATAATTTAGCAGTCAGCAGGTTGTTGTTCGGAATTTTTCGTCTGGGGGATTCACTTAACAACTTTAGCCCAAGGAATTGAGTTTCAAGAGCGAGGAATTGCTCATTAAGGGCCGAGAATTGCTTGCGGACATCTAGGAAACCATTTCTCGTCTGTTTCATAAAAGTCCGCATCTCTGACTCAATTTCTCTACAAGCGATGCAAGACCATGTCAGGCCAATTTTCTTGTTGATAAGGTCACTTATCCGTCCATTGTGTCCTCCTCCAGCACATTTAATATGTGAGCAGTTATTGCAGAGCCAACAAGACAGGTATGAGTCACCCGTGATGGTTCCACCAAATTCACATTTTTTTGCTGTGCAAGTAAGACTCATTTTTGGCTTCTTTTTGACGGAATGCAGACCACTGTAATAACGTGTAAAGAATTTAGGCTCTCTGAAGCACTCTGTAGCCGAGAGTGGACGATCAGATTCAGATCGGATGTAAGAGATGACGTTACAAAAGAGATGTGCAACGAAGGTTCGGCGTCGTGAAGAACAACAAACTCCACAGTAACTATGAATGTAACGGGTTACGTCCGGAGAGTACAGCTCGGAGAGACTTATGTTGGAGAATATAGTTAAAGCGCAACAGAGATAACTTTAACCGATTAAATGTATAAATTGGAAATAAATAGTTCAATGAACTTAATAAGTCGAATTTATTTTTAGGGATTAATTGTTATATTTCAACTTGTCGCAGAAGGAGAAAGCTTGAGTTCAAGATCGAAAATAATTGCAAACTGGCAAGAGCGATCGAAGAAACACGTCCGGGTACGGCAAGTGAATATACAGAACTTATCTCTTTTCTTTTTGGGGTATTAAATTGTATTATATTAATTCTGTTATTTTAACTTCCGAGTAAGAAATCCTTAAATTAAGACAATATTTCAACAACTTCAAGACCTTCTAAGCACACAAAAAAAAAAGAAACTTTCCCTTCGCTCTACACAAATGCAAATGTTCAGGAACGGAATGCACTTTTAGATGCGCTAGCCATTTGTTTTGTGTCCTGACTTAATTAACGCTGACTTACTCATGTTGCCAGGACCTCCTTGTTTTTAGTCCCTGGCCCACCGACCATCTCCCTTGTTAAACCTCGAATGCCGATTCCCCCTCCAACCTCCCTACTAGACCCATAATCCGCTTGCTGGCATTGTTGCTGCCTTTTGTTGATAATTACTTTTGATAACTTGGCTCTCTCTCACTTAGAGTATGTCTGTCTCGTTTTACCTACCAGCTTATCTCTTTCCCCCCCCAGCATCTCCTGGCTCTTTCTCTTCGCGGTTTTTGCGTTGCTTTTATTGTTGTTACTGGCGGTTTTTAGTTGCCGGATTGCATATGGCGCCATTATGGAGCTTATCAACAAGCTTCCGCATAAGCTATAGCTTTAGTTTTCCCAGCCCGTAGAGCTTCGATCCTCCAGAGCCCAGGGGACGTGGCTAAGTGCCGCCTAAGCCATGAGGTTGGTTCTAGGTTCTAGGAGTACTTATCTGGCCACAAACTATGAAGCTATAACCCAACAGTGATTATGGTATATGATCCTTATTTTTAGACTGCATATTCTATACCAGGATCTTTATATAAATGTTCTTCTCTATAAAAAGATCCTTCTATAATATGTTCTATAAACAAGGATAAAGAAAACCGCCTTTTTTTAAAAGATAAATCTGAATATCCTCTATATAAGGATTTTTCTTTAACTCTTATAATACTTTAGTCCTTTATCCTTTATCCCAGAAAAAAACAGCTTGCTTCTCTGGCTTCCCATGCAAATGTGTTTTTTTTTCGTGAATAATTTTCCTATCTCTTCTTATTTTTTTTCCATTATTGTATTTTGAGATTTTTCCCTGTTTAGCACATTTTCTTTTATTGCATTCCTTTTTCGCACGCACCAGGCACCTCCTCGATGTCAGCTGTCAAATATACCCACATACATATATGCACATATTCTCCATGCATATTTTGATATATATGTTACATAAGTCAGTAACTTTTACCAAAGCGTCCTTGAACGGGTGCGGCCAGGAGGAAGTGCGTATCTGTGTGGCAGTTTGTGTGGACAGCTACTAAAGATACAAAATGGTGTTGACAATTTATGCTTCTGTTTATAGATGGAATTTTATTTTAAAGGATTAGAACAAAGTCTTTAGAATGATATTGGAGTGGTATTGATACTTATATATTACAAGCTATATAACCCAACAAATATTTCGAATAAAATCCAAATCATTATTCATTTAAAATAATATTTTAAGAATTCAATTTTTTGGGTTAATAAAGGATAGTTCTTTATTAAGCATATTATTTTTAACACTCTACAGATTCAGGATAATGTTTTACAAAAGGAGTCCTTCTACAAAAAAGCTTTCTACAAAAGGAAAAAGCCAATACAGCCACCAAATATAAAGCTTTTCTTAGCTTATAGCCGTTATAGTTCAAATATTTTCTTTCATAAAAAGATAGTTTCAAGCGTTAAATTAAATAAATAAGTGGCCATTAATACCTATCTATCAAAAAATGTTATGAGAATACAGTGAATAAAATCTGTCATTACCATTTCCAAACCTAAAATAATTTCTAGCCTCTAGATAGTCTCATTCTGATAGAAATATCATAGAGAAATGGTATGATTGTGATTTCATTAACGAGTTAAGGTCAAACTTTTCCTTTCCTTTCACTTTAAAACAAAATTGAATCGATGAAGCTAGAAATAAGCCTGCAACAGTGTGGGACTTGAACCACAAACCTATCAATACTAATTTCCCTAATTTGATTGGCCACTCAGTGGAAGAACTAATATTGGTTCATCCATTAATATGGTAATCAACAAGGTACATAGACATACATATAGCTGGCAGCTTAATAAAAAAAAGTAATACATACATATATATTTTTATAATTTGCTTTTTTTTTAGTACAAGAACTTCAACTGCTTCACAAAACTATGTATATATTCCTCACTGGGAATTTCTCAAAAACCATTAAGTGTGAACGATGGGTTAACCCGCCCGTCCGTTCCTAAAAAAAGGAATTCCACGTTCCTGGGCTCTGATTATGCCAAAGTAAATGCAAATAAGCCACGACAAGCTGGCTAATGTTGTTGTAGTTGCGCACGATGAATGGGCACGAAAGTAAAGAGCGAACACTCAACCCATCCAACACTACCCAACTATTCGGGGGAGTTTCAGTTTGTTTACCAAACAGCACGTTGATTTAATTGCTATTATGGCTAGAAGCCAGGAGCAGGAGCAGGACCTGCTAGCGAGTGTCCAGCAGCGAGAGTTCACTTACAGGTGGTGGTGCCCGGCAGGGGTGGTGCTGGCGCCGGTGCCCAATGGTCAGCGAGGTGGTGTGCGTGCGTAGAAATTACCATAAATCTGATGGCTCGAATAAAAAAGGCAGCTCTGGTGAACTTGGCCGGCCAGTTCGTGTTGAGTTTTTGCGGCGAGCGGTATTAACCGGAAAACCGGACAAGTGGTTAACGGAATTTCGAATTTGCGTCCGACTTGCGTGTCCGTGCACAGTGTCATTTGCCATGTTAAAGGGTGATCCGTTTTCCAAGCAAATAAAATCCACCCACTGCATATCCACCGGTCGCATCTAGGCGGTGCATCATGGTGCGCCGCGCCTCGAGCGTTCCGCATCTAAACAGCAGCGGCGGTAGTAGTGCGGATAGTGCCGGAACCGGTGGCAGTCGTCGGGGCCGGGCCCCAGCCGTGGCTGCCACGCGTGGCCGGAAGGCGCCCTCGTCGACGGGCCAAAACCAGAGGCAGGGCTCTGGGAGCAGCAGCGGCGTGCCCCGATCCCGCAGCCTGACCAACGGCATGCGGCGTCTAAGTCCGCAAAAGGGAACGGGCAGTAGTGGCGGCGGAGGAGGCAGCTCCCGCAATACGCCATATTTTCTACGCTCGCGTGAGAATGAGTAAGTGCGGCTTAAGGATTGCGTTGCTTCCCACCGTAATCAATAGGCGCTAAGTTGGGGACAGTGATGACTGAGAGCTCCTAAAAGTCTCAATTAAAAGTCCAAGAAAATTTCAAATTTATACAAGGAATTAGTAAAACTAAAACTAACTAAAATATTTTATATTTTTTTATATTCTATGCAAAGGATAATTACATTAAACCACGCTTTACTGTAGGTTATTTTTGGAATTTTAATAGGCCTATAAATATTAAAGACTACCCGCTTGTAAAAAGTTGTAAGCTAGCCAGCCAATTATTTATTAAAAGTGCCTGTTTGGGTTTACAGGAAAAATGTATTAATTTGCATTGTAGTTCCTGGGGAAGGTGAGAGTTTCGGGGTGAGAGGGTAATGATAATACGACAGCCAGCTCACCCCTAATAGGCAAACCATTAAAAAATGTCGATGCGAAGAAAACAGAAAACGGAAAGGCCACAATCCAAACCATAATGACCACGCACAATAATCTATAAAGACAGGCAGGGAAGCTAGCGGACAGGCGGACAGTTGGGCGGACAAGCAATCAACGGACAGACAAACGGACAAGCAGTTAGCCGGTTAGACACTTTATGAAAAGGAACTGGTACAGATCTAGGGGTTGAGTTTCGAACGAGCACGAAGCAAATCGATTTTGCAATTAAAGCATATTGAAGTCTTTTCAAATGTATTTGTGTCTTTTGACCGGAGCTGAGAGCGAAAGTGACATATATAAGTTAGTTTTCGGTTTCATTGGAGGTCTCCTCAGGTGCGACAGACCCGCCAAAGTTAAGGTTAAGGACCCCGCTTCTTAGCTTACTGACAATTGGGTGAAGTGGATGTTTTTGGTGGCTCGGGGTGTTCTTCGAAAAATAATGAATAATTCAAGCTAATGCGATGTAGGTTGGGTCAACGAAGAGCTAATCCAAATTATCAACCGACATCGTTTGCAATAATTGTTTATGAAAGTTTTCAAGTAAATTGACACCTAGGATATATGGTAATTTACTGACCCCCTTAGCTTATATGGATTTATTTTTTAGATACCATGTGATTAATCCCAACAGTCGTGTTATAATTATTTTGGAGCACGCATGTCTTTCGGACTTTTGATTAATGAATGCGTTGATAGCCAAATGATTGACGACACACTTTGGGATTGGAGTTTCCATAGTAATCATTTCGTATGCGAACCCATATTTCAACTAGAAATTGATAGACATTAGCAAAATACCGGACCCAGCCCAAACCATATCACGTGAAACACTCCGAAAGTATACTCGCGTGTAAGTTTGGAGTTTAAAAATCCATATACGTATGGATTTTCTGGCATGCACTGCTATGTACGAGTTAGGTCATAATTACGCCCCCCGATGGATAACTATCATCGGAGTTGACATTTCGTTGCCTAAACTTTGCATGGCTTATAAATATTTCCCATCGGTAGATCCATTTTCCGCCCATTTTGAATTAGAAATCGGATTCCATGACAGGGTTCCGAATAAAAGTGAGAGTTTCCCAAACACTATAGCGTATTTGATTCGCAAACAAAGGCCATAATTGGACAACCCAGAGAATTTTTGGTTTCTAGGCCATTTATTTGATGTTTGTTTCAGGCAAATATCAATAGTACTTTTCTTTGATTACTTCTGATTAAAGAATACAAATATGTTAAAGATTTAATGATGGGAAATTCGACTTGATGGTTTTTTTTACGAAGGTTTTTAGTTCCAAACTTTCTTGTATTTATTTCTTTATACAAGCAATACCTGATTAAATCAAAATGGAGGTCAATAAATTATTTAGCTCCTAGCTTATGGCTGGCCCAAAGTTGATTGAACTTTTGGCGGCGATAGGTTCTCAAGTCCCGACTCCTTGGGGTTCGTGTTAATTTTTCTCCATTGGCGCCTTCTGAAATATTTACCAAGTGCACACCGAAAGGCCCAACTCACGTCTGATTAATATATGTATGTATGTACATACGTTCATGAGGCTATGGCCATTAGGACATGAATGTTTAACAAGTCATTTACGTGAAAATGTTAAATGTCAGCTCTCAGCCACATACAAACACGCAAAGATGGTACATTACACATACGCCGTGTGGCCCGGCCTCCTTTTCAGTTCAATAAACTATTTGTATTGGAAACTTTCTAGGGTTTTGTGGTATACCACTAATTACTGGGTTGAGTATCAAGCAAAACCAAAACTTGGAGTAATTCATGTGAATAATTTAATGATTTCTATTTGCATATTTCCATAAAGCGATAAAATTCCGTGGTACCAGATTCCTTATTAAAATGGGAGCTACCTGAACCCTCTCAGAAACACAACTAATTGCGACTTAGTGCGAATCAGAAAAAAAAACCCACTGGCCATGCAATCTACCCTTAACCTTGACTATTTTGGGACCAACAAGTTCAAGGCAAGCCCACAATATACTCGGAATTCGCATTAGCCATAAAATACCGAATCCATAAAACAGTGAATGTTTTGTTTCACTTTGATTGATTAACTTTGATTAGGAGTATGTTTGGCATTCTACTGCAGAGGGAGTCAGAGACTCCCCTATTAATATGACTATGAAATATTTAAAATATCCTTGTATGTTAACTAGAATTGGAAGCTCTGACACCCTGGAAATCGTGGCCTCCAAATCCACCGGCAGTGAAGAATGCTCCACGCCCGAGGACAACATTAATGTTGTGGTTCGAGTTCGACCGCTTAATGAGAAGGAGAAACGCGACCGTCATGGTTCGACCCTACAATTTCCCGGCAACGGGCAGGTCATAGTAAGTTAACATTTTACCATAACTCCCTAAAACCCGAGTGACTTGGAATCATCCTTATGCAGATCGAGGGCAACGATGTGGGTCAAAAGCGGTCGCACAATCGCGACAGTGTTCGCGTCTTCACCTACAATGTGGTCTTCGAGCCAGGAGCCACCCAGGAAGATATCCTGGACTACTCGGGCATAAAGCGCATCATCGAAATGGGCATCGAGGGATTCAGTTGTACGGCGTTTTGTTACGGCCAAACGGGCTCAGGAAAAACGCATACTCTTACGGGGCCACCGGAGCTGGTATGTTGGCAAAGCTTTCATTGATTTTGTTTCTAATTTTTTTAATATTTCAGTTCGTTGGTAAACCGAATCCCAAAGATCCACGCCACGGCCTCATCTTCCGCTCGTTTGTGTATCTCTTCCAGTTGATTAAAAATCGCAAGGATGTCAATTACGTGCTAAAGGCCTCGTTCATGGAGATATACAATGAACGGGTAAGTGGAGAACTTGCCATTTTCTCTAATTGCATCGCTGTCCAAGGCTCGACCTCTGTCCATTTAATTTTAATCGAAATTGCATTCGCCATAATCCTGATGGCCTGCCCGCAAACATGCTTCCATTGACCTCTATTTAATGGATGTCAGCACGCTCCCTGCTCCCCAAAACCACTTCCTTCCATGGCAGTTTCTATGCATTGACCGGCCACCCAAATAACCTTTCCTGGTTTGTCACAATGCGTGAAATGTTTCTGCATTTTGCGTGGCATTTTCAATGATTTGTTTTCCTTGGCCACCTCCACCATTTACTTATTGGTTTCGCAAATTGAATTGAATTTTTTAACCGACTTGTACAGGTAATCGATTTACTTAATCCGGGAAGTGCTCGGAAACCGCTGGCGGTGCGATGGTCAAAGAAATCGGGGGGTTTCTTTGTCGAGAACCTCTTTACGGTGGACTGCGAGGAACTGGATGATCTACTGGCCGTTTTGGAGGAAGGTAAGTTCTCTGTAATTTCATAAGCATATGATTGATTTTAATTTATTTGAAACCCCCAACTTAGGAATGAGAAATCGAGCCGTTGGATCGCATGCCATGAACGATCACTCCTCCCGTTCCCACACCATCCTCACCGTGCACATCCTGTCCGACCAACAGACGGACGGCGGGGTGTTCCTCTCCAAGCATGGAAAAATCAACTTCGTGGACCTTGCCGGCAGCGAACTGACCAAGAAGACCATGAGCGAGGGCAAGACCCTGGAGGAGGCCAACAACATAAACAAGAGTCTTATGGTCCTGGGCTACTGCATCTCCTCACTGAGCGATGCCAAGAGAAGATCGGGTCATATACCGTACAGGGACAGCCAGTTAACCAAGCTGCTGGCCGACAGCCTGGCTGGGAACGGCGTAACTCTGATGATCGCCTGCGTCTCTCCGGCCCACTACAATCATGCGGAAACCTTGAACACCCTGCGATATGCCTCTCGTGCGAAGCGAATCCGCACCAAACCGGTGATCATGATGGATCCCCGCGAGGCACTAATCCTCAGTCTGAAGCGCGACATCCATGCCCTCCAGCTGGAAAACGATCACCTGAAGGCCGCCCTCAATCTCCACCACCAGGCGGCGACGAATGGCAGTGCGCCCACCGAGAATCTTTTGGAGGTTCAACTGGATCGCGTGGGCAGTGGTGCCGTGCCCATTCCAGTGCCCAAGGTGGATCTGGAGCGGCTGCCCGAACTGGATGGCTCTGAGCTGGCGGAGCTCGTTAAGCTCTACATGGCTGAGAACGAGTCACTGCGGCAGGAGAACAACCACCTGTTCACCGTGCGGGAGACGATTCTGCGGGATCAGGAAATCGTGTGCCGGGAAAATGAGCGACTTTTAAAGAAACTAGAGGATGTGAACAAGTGAGTGGCTTTATGGGGAAGGGAATTATGGTGGCTTCGGAATGCGAGTCCGGATGGGATGGCGTCAGTGGCGGATTTAACAGGTGGGCAAAGGCGCGCTTGCCCACTGGCCCCCCCCCCCGACGAAAGGCTTTCAGGGCCCCTCGTGCTGAAAGTTACACCTTCGATTTCTTTTCCACAAATCTGCATCAAAATCTGGGAACAAAATATTTTAAAGATTTTTTGTCAAATTTTCTGGGCTGTCCCCTTCAAAATGTGCAGAATGCATGGGGAGCCCCATATGACCCACTGCGAAGGCCATATCTTAGGAAATATTCATCCGATTCTTGAACAAAATACCTTAAACGATTTGTGGATCAATTCTCCATAAATCTGCATCAAAATCTGGGAACAAAATATTTTAAAGATTTTTTGTCAAATTTTCTGGGCTGTCCCCTTCAAAATGTGCAAAATGCATGGGGAGCCCCATATGACCCACTGTGTAGGCCATATCTTAGGAAATATTCATCCGATTCTTGAACGGAATACTTTAAACGATTCGTGCATCGATTCTCCATAAATCTGCATCCAAATCTGGGAACAAAATATTTTTAAGATTTTTTGTCAAATTTTCTGGGCTGTCCCCTTCAAAATGTGCAAAATGCATGGGGAGCCCCATATGACCCACTGCGAAGGCCATATCTTAGGAAATATTCATCCGATTCTTGAGAGGAATACTTCAAACGATTTGTGGATCGATTCTCCATAAATCTGCATCAAAATCTGGGAACAAAATATTTTTAAGATTTTTTGTCAAATTTTCTGGGTTGTCCCCTTCAAAATGTGAAAAATGCATGGGGAGCCCCATATGACCCACTGCGAAGGCCATATCTTAGGAAATATTCACCCGATTCTTGAACGGAATACCTTAAACGATTTGTGGATCGATTCTCCATAAATCTGCATCAAAATCTGGGAACAAAATATTTTTAAGATTTTTTGTCAAATTTTCTGGGCTGTACCCTTCAAAATACCCTTCAATGTACCCTGAAAAAATTTTGCCCACTGGGCCTTTTTCCTTAAATCCGCCACTGGATGGCGTCTTGTCTCCGAAACTTGGCTCATTGTTCTCTCCCATTTCTGACTCGTTCTAGATCGAAACCGAGCGGGGACGAGGACAGTGAGCCGGGCAAGGAGCAGCCAGACCAGACGAAAAAGGATTAAACTATTATATACCAGCATTTTTTACATTTTATGTAGTTTTTTGTGGAAAGTGTGTTTGTAAACGTTTTTGAAAAAGAACTCTAGAGTGTGACTAGTTATGTAAGAATTTGTAATAAACGTTTGTTTTTGTTTCTGCGAACGACAATGCCTATTAAATTCAAAAATCATTCCATCCTTTGTCTGTCCAACTTGTTAATATCTCCGCAGAGTTTGTGTGCGTTCCCCATTAATACCAGCCCGACCGGCCATATCTCCCACCACGGGGAAAGAAACCCCCGGCACCGAGATTTGGACCAATCCGGAACCTCTGCAAACTCCGCCGGCTGCGGATCTTCCTTTGGAGCAACGAATGTCGGAGAACGCCGACAGGAGGACGGATACGGCCCAGAGGCGCATCGACCAGAAACGCATAGCCAAGAACATTCTTCTGATGGCTAATGCCTTCCGGAAACCTAACGCTGATCTGGCCAACGACCCAAATCTTAATTTGGAAAAAGAACCTGGAAAGCTTTCAACTAACTTTATGACCGAGTAGGTGATGATATCCAAACCAAGTTTCAAGTCATCATGATTTATATTCTTCCAGCATGCTCACATAATAATAAAACAGGATATATATATTTTTGCAATGAAATACCTAAAAAAGTGTACAAAAAACTGAAATAAAATAACAATAAAAAAATATCAATACATTTTAAGAAATGCTAAATAATGTTTTTAACTCAAAGGGCAATAAAGGGGTACGTCCAATTTCTTAAGGAATAAGGAGCTTTCATAAAAAACGCATAGAAATTTCAACTTGTTTGAAATTACGCTCTAACGTATTTTTTGAAAAATGAAAAATGGTCAGAAAAAGCCGGAAAATCGCCCGCCATTAAGCCAAAAGTGGGCACACTTTTGTAAATATTGATTTTTCACCGACGTCCCCGTTATAGCTGCGAAAGGTAGGGTGAAAATTGAATCGGAAATATTCCAGATTGTTAACCAGGGGCTAATTAACAGCATCCAGATCCAGGTGCCGTATCCGACAGCAGTATCAGTATTCCAGCATCCACCATAGGTCTCGCGGAGACAGCCGTCCTGGACATCATGGCTGCGAATCTGCAACAGCAGCGCTCCATAAACTCGCAGCTGCGGCGGGAGGTTGGGATCGAACGGATGCCCGTGTCGGAGGCCTGCTCCCTGATGATGAAGTACATGCTGGAGCACGAGGAGGAGGACTGCCTACTGAGCGGCTTCACTCAGAAGGTGAATCCGTTCCGCGAGAAGAGCTCCTGCAGCATTTTGTAGGTCTCCATGGAGACGGACGCTATCCTAGCAGTATTAATCCTTTACAGTATACTCAATTGCGAAGTGCGGCTGATGTTTCAGCCGGCATACACCGCATAAACTATTTGATGTTCGTTGTAAGTGTGCTGACCTCAATTATGTCTATAAACTGAATATATACAAATGGATGGGCGATTATTTATGAAAGTTTAAACAAAAGAAAGCTGAACCGTCTTGAACTTACTCAAAAGCCTGCATATGTGCATATTAATATCGTGTATTTTGCTATCCTGTAGCTCTTTATTGGAGATATTAGCAACCGAGCCCCTCCTCTCTATATATTTGTGTATGTTTCCGAAAAATAAAATTATGTAGCCCGAGAAATTTCGAGCAGAATAGCCAAATTCGTTGTAGAAATTTAATTTTGTAGAAAATGTCGGCAACAAAGTTCAGTTGGTGCTGCTCCACATTCGCATGTGCCATGCGATTGACAAAATCCCCAACTGTGAACCCGTACTTCGTATTCCTCGATCACTTCCGGAGTAATCTTCAGAAGCGCGGCATCTGTAATTTAAAGCCCACGGTCGTAAGTAAAGTGGCTGGCATTAAGTGGCGCCAAATGACTCCGGATCAGAAGTCTGTGTTCATCGAAATTGCCCAGATAAATCGGTCGAGAATGAATAAAACCCCGCGTCTTGGCCTTCCTGTTGGTGGAGTCAGGCGGTGTCTTATTAAAAGAATTCCACGCGCCGTCAAGGAGCATTTTTAAGTCACCGTAAAAACTTCATTTAATTGGAAGCAATTATCAAAAAAATATTTTTGAATCACGAATGTCTTTGGATTAATGTACATTTTTAATCACCAAAGTATCATCGAACCGAATAATTCGCGGCATCTTTTTAAATTGTCTCACGCTTTGCAATACTTAAACATGGAACATTACCCAGCACTTGCCCAAGGCCCTGTGTTCACATGCTATATAATACTAAATTATTCAAACTTTTTTCAACACTGGCGACTGTCAAAACATTTGTGACTGGATTGAAGTAAAGAAATTACACGATTAAAAGATGAGTTCTGGTTTTGTAACAGAGGCAGAAGCAGCCGAAGTCCGCAAGAGGCGTCAGGAAGAATGGGAACGTGTGCGCCAGCCGGAAGATCCCCTTGAACGACCAGAGGAACCGTACGATGGAAGGTCTCTGTACGAACGCCTCAAAGACAACAAGACAAAAAAGGACATGGAGTACGAGGAAGCCCATAAACTTAGTATGTTATTGGATTTCCTTTTAGAATTCATCTCCATTTACATTTTCGAAACTCAGAGAACCTTATACGCGGTCTGGACGACGACGAGGTCCAATTCCTTGAGCTGGTCGATGCCCACAAAATAAACAGTGAGCGCCAGCAAATGCGTGACGAGGAGCTAGAACTCAAGGATTTTCGCAATCGGGTCGAAAAGCTCCAGGAGGAAAGTGTCGATAAGGTAAAAAAATGCCTATCATCCGTCTCCATTTGAGTTATAACCACATTTTTTGAAATCTACAGAAATTGAAGGCGGAGATAAAGACCACAGCCAAATCAGCTGGCACCTTGGCAGGGCGCAATAGCCAAAAGTCATTACTCGGCCAGGGCATAAAAAGGAAAAATGGTGAACTACCAACCAGCTCTAGCAAAGTAGCCAAACCTGAGGAGAAACCCACAACAACTGCCACTACCCTGATCACTGATAAGTACGACCAGGGGGCATTGAAGTGTATCGGCGTGCTGCCAGGCATCGGATCCTACACAGAGTCCAGCGATTCGGAAGCTAGCACGGATTCGGATGAACATGACCATTGCACCAGAACCGACCTATGCGGCCGAAAAATACCCAAGAAGAAAGCGTGCGCCGAGTAGGATAAAACATTTTTATGGGAATCTTAATACGAAGTCTCTTTCCTTTGAAAAAACAGAAAATATAGCCTAGAACGTAAACTTATCAAGTTACGCATCCTTTTTTTTGTTTCGATTCCTATTTTTCACGTTGGTCGTCTCGTAGAAATTACTTCCAATTTTCTTGCGCTTCTGGCTGCGCTCCAGGGCGCGCTTCTGTTTGGCAGTCAGTCGGGGAGCCTTGGCACTGCTAGGGCCATCGTCATCGGAGCTACCCGCCGCATCGTCAGAATCGCCTGGTTGTACCTTAGCCACACGGAATTTACCAGACGACGTGATGGCAAGCTGCTGTGTCTTCTTTGCCTTGGCTTTCTTGTGAACCACACGCTGCAGATCTTCGTTGTACTCATCCTCGGAGTAAAAGTCGCTGGCCCCATCGCTTGAGTCTTCCTCCGCGTCGCCGAGATTGTGCGCACGAGCCTTCTTGCGAGCTGCTCTCTCGGCCTTTTGCTGCTCGAGAAGCTCCAGGTCAATGTGATCGAGCTCACGTACATCCTTTTGCTCGTACTCCAAGCCAACCCGGATCTTTCGGAAGTCCTGGATTTGCTTGAACTCGCGAGCCTTCTTTACAGACTCACTAACAAACGTAGGTGCCTCGGATTTGGCGTCCGCGTTTGGATCTTCGGAGGCATCTTCTTCTTCTTTCTTACCCTCCTGGGACTTGGGAATTGCAAATCCCTCTGGGGGCACGTAAAACGGTAATTTACCCCTCTGCCAATCGTTGAGTACCATGCGAGCGGTAACCGTGACGTCTGGCTCACCTCCTTTAAGCAACTTGCCCGTTTTCTGGGCTAGCTGTTCCAAGAAGTGGGTTGACGTGTTCCATTGATCGATTTTATAGTTTTTGGCGATGTATTCGGGGCGCACCCGCTGCAAGACAGTTTCCACATAGTCCTCGGGATTTGTCACCAGCTCCACACGCACCACACCCTTAAGGACTTTCTCAGTATCCGTCTCAGCCGAGGGATACACCACGCCCGGACAATCAATCAGGAAGATACGCTTCATGAGCGTAATGTACTGCCACACTTTAGTTTCACCCGCAATCGGAGCCACATTGCACACCTTTTTGGAGCGCAGGGCGTTGATAACCGAAGACTTTCCAACATTTGGGTAGCCAATGAAGCCCACGCTAATCTGCTTTTTGTCCAAATGCAGCTTTCCAAGCTGCCGAAACAGATTTATGAGAGCACCTAAGAGAAAACAGTGAAAATTAAATGATTTTAAATGATTCGTGAACAACAGCTTACCTTTTCCAAAGGGATGCTGCAAGGAGGCATGAAAGGCAATCGTCGGATATTCCGCGCTTAGGATGGCCACCCAACGCTGGGTAACCCAGACGGGAACCAAATCCACCTTGTTCAGGATAAAGAAAAGGTGCTTGTGGGGCTTTTCTTTTCGGAGGAACTCCTCGATATATTTTGAACGGGTGCCCATGGGATCGCGGGCATCCAGGACCTGAAGCAACACATCAGATGCATCGACCACCTTATGCAGCTCATTCCAGATACGTTTACTTTGGCCAGCACCAAAGACCCAATCCCTAACAGCTTTCTTCTCTCCGGTATCCTCGCGGATCAGGTCCACATCCTTAGTGCTATCGTATTTATCGGCCTGTTCATCGGCTGCTTTGCTCAGATCCTCCAGATCTCTAACCTTCAGGCTCACCCGTTTGCGTTGCTTCTTGGGACCGAAGGTACTATCGAAGCTTTCAGTGTCGAGCAAATGCACCCTTTTGTATTTGGCCGCCTCATTGAGAAGAGTGACTGGCAACTGGGAAGGTTTCATAATAACCTGGTAGGGATCCTTGACAGCCTTGCCGATCTCATCCTGAAACTTTTGCAGCGCTGTTTGTGATATGACACGCGAGTTGCTGAACCACTTGGGAGTTGGCTCCACCCTGGCCATGGTGCCCGCTGGCAGGCGACCCTATAAAAATACATTTTGGTTTATTTAAATTATTTTCTATTAAAGCATTATCAACAAAATAATTTAAAAAAAGGTTAGTTGCTCAAACTCCATGAATTCAAACTTAACGGACTTCTAGGGATGAAAATTGCAATGTTATCGAACTTTCCTGTTTTACAATCGACTTTGCTCTTCCTGTTCGTCTCTATTTACAATCGATATCGTTGGACTTGCCAAGCTGCACATGTTTAAGAACAAGGGAATCCACTAAAATCATTTTCTTGAGACGACACAAGGTCAGCAATGCCTCCTAAAAACTCAAAGTTAGGATCTGAAATGACTCCGTCTGGTTCGGGATCAAGATCTTCGGATACTTTGTCGCAGCAGATGAGACAGAACATCCGCAATATGAACGATCTGGTGCAAGAGTTGCAGGAGAACCAAGAAAACACGGGTCAAGGGCAGCCACGCCGAAACGCCAGCCCTGAGGGGCAAGTGCGTCAGCTCCAAGATGTGAACGCGCAAATGCAGAAATTCAACAAGGAACGGGAGGATATACTGCTCCAGCTTCAACAGGAGATGTGCAACTACGCCACCATTCAGGAGAAGTTCGATGAGCATGAAAAGTCCATGCAGATGATCATTCAAGAGCTGGAGAATGAGAAGCAGGAACTGTACGAAGCACTTGACGACGCTTTGGCTGACAGCACTGACAATCTCGACGATCTGAACAAGGAAGTGAAGGAGCTCAACTTGCAGCTGGGCAACATGTCCGAAAACAACACTTGCTCCATCTGCCTCTTCCAGTGGTCTACAGAAGGCGAACATTGTCTTGCGTCGCTGAAGTGCGGCCACCTGTTTGGAAGAAATTGCATCCGTAAATGTGTACGCATGAATCGCCAATGTCCGATTTGCAAAAAGTTTGCTAATTGGCGTGATGTGCGCAAAATTTACAGCAGTGGCATAATGTCATCTAGCTCTTCAGCTCCTAGTAGCAGTGGACAAAGTACTAGTGGACACAGTGCTAGTGGATATGGTTCTAGTGGACACGGTACTAGTGGATATGGTGCTAGTGGATATACTCCTGCTAATACCGGAGGTAACGCATATTACGACAGCGACGACAGCTACTAACATCAGGATTAGTTCTTAAGTCTTTTAATGGCTTCTGGAGTTTTTTTTTATGAATACCCTTTGTAGTAACCAGGGAAATAGCTTGAAATTTTCCATCTTAAACACAAAATGAATTTGTTATTTTAATTAATATGAAACAAAGAGGAATGTAACAAATGCCAAATGCATCTTTTGAAAGTTGTTCTTTTTAAATATTTGTCTTTTGTAAGGGCAGATAATTTTTGTTTTATTTCAAACAAATATATGTATAACCACCACTGCATTTCATTTATTGTTAGACTTAGTTTTATAAATAAAGCTAATGTCCAAAATAAAAAAATATCAGTTATTTTAAATGATAAATTTTTAAGCGGCGAATTTGACCCTATTTACGTTCAAGACCTCTTATACATAGCAAATTCAATTATATAACCGGGCAAACCGTTTAAGAACTCACCTGGAAAGGAGCAGGAGTAAGGATCTTGCCTGTTCGATCGCGCTTGGCCTTGAAATTGCGGTACATTTGCAGCCGCTTAATAGTTCCCTTAGTGCGGGGGTGGGCTACCCCTTTCAGCCCACTCTTGGGTCTCTCCGGATTCATCGAGTGATTTGAGTGGTTAAATCCCTGGGTTCGGGGCTTGCCCGGGGTGCTGCGAACCTTCGGCATGGTGATTTAGCGTGCTTTGATCCTCCAAAAGAAAACTAAAATATATTTCCTCGGTCCCCTCAAACCAAAACACACGTGTTTGGCTGAAACAGAAGAAAACAAAAGAAACAAAAACAAAAACACTTTACAGAACTGGACTGCTGTTTTCCAACACTTTTCGTAGCAAATTTCTGGTCACACTATCAAACAGCAAAGAAAACAAGTTTAAAGCCAGAGTTAAAGTTTGTTTATGAGGAATATATTATATTTAATAAGAAAATTTTATATTTCTTGCTGTTTGGCTCTTAATATATACGTGAGATGTAATTTTATTTTATATTTTTCAGCACTTATCATTATGAAAATGCACTGAACAATTTTTAAGTTTATTCTAATCATGTGGCCTCCACTGTAGTTCCAGCAAGCTGGTTTTATTTTATATCCGTGTGCATACATATCCGCTTGCACGACCACGAGCTTCGGCTGCATTTAATAGAATTAAAGAATCTTTTTCAAGCTTGAATTAGTCTAGCCAAGTATTAAAATGTAAACCGTAGAGTTGGAAACAATCGGTAGTGAGTAGTTTAAAAAAAATTCAAAAAGTATTTCCTAAGCGCGACTTGAAGTTGCGTGTGCGAGTGTGTGCTTGCGATAGTGTGTATGTGTGCGTTTTGGAATGTTGCCCTGCACGAAATTCAAACCCAAATAGTGACCATCCTTGAGGCAAGCTTTTGCATATTTGCGCGATGGATGAGCACACGTTGAACGACTTGCTGGAGTGCTCCGTTTGCCTGGAGCGTTTGGACACCACCTCAAAGGTTCTCCCCTGTCAACACACCTTCTGTCGCAAATGTCTACAGGTAAGTACACTACTGGGAACACCACCACTTCTCTCCTTGCCTACAAATGATCTAAATCTAATAAATCCACTATAGGACATTGTAGCCAGCCAGCACAAGCTGCGCTGCCCGGAATGCCGGATCCTGGTCTCAGCCAGAATCGACGAGTTGCCTCCGAATGTATTGCTGATGCGTATCTTAGAAGGTAAGAGGATTCGCCCACGCCGAACTCATAAGAAGCACCTTCCTACGCTTGGGTTTGAAAGGCGGAATGCTTGACTAGTTGAGTGCGGCTGAGTGGATTTCGCAATTGAACCGCAACTGCTTGACAGTCTGATCTCAAATATATTTATTATTTTTTTAATAGGCATGAAACAAAATGCAGCTTCTGGGAAAGGAGACAACAGAGGCGAGGAGACCGAAACGGAACCGCAGAAGCCAGCAACAGCGTCTAGTAGTCCACATCAGCAATCACAGCACCAAAATCCACCCTCCCAACAGCCGCATCAGCAATCGCAGCTTCAGCAAGTTAGGCAAAAGCCGCGCCGCTTTCTTCTCCCCCACGCTTACGCTCTGTTTGACTTTACCTCCACGGAGGCTAGCGATCTAAAGTTCAAGAAGGGGGATCTGATACTGCTGAAGCACCGCATCGACAACAACTGGTTCGTGGGACAGGCAAACGGCCAGGAGGGCACCTTTCCCATCAACTATGTAAAGGTGGCCGTGCCACTGCCTATGCCGCAGTGTATTGCTATGTACGACTTCAAGATGGGTCCCAACGACGAAGAGGGCTGCCTGGAGTTCAAGAAGAGCACGGTCATCCATGTACTTCGCCGCGTAGATCACAATTGGGCAGAAGGTCGTATCGGCCAGACCATTGGAATATTCCCGATAGCCTTTGTCGAATTGAACGCTGCCGCAAAGAAGCTACTCGATAGCGGAGTGATCAACCATCCACCGTGCCATCCTCCACAGCAGTCGGCGCAGCGCGCGTTGCCGCCTGTTCCAGTAATCGATCCCACTGTGCCTACCGAATCCAGTTCCGGCTCATCAAACGTCACGCCAGCCAGCAGCAATTCCAGCTCTACATCCAGCTCCAATAACTGCAGCCCCAGCCACCAGTCGTCGCTACCGAACACGCCCCAGCATGTTGTAGCCTCTGGTTCGTCCTCAGTTCGATTCCGGGACAAAGGCGCCAAAGAAAAACGCCACTCCCTTAACGCTTTGCTGGGTGGAGGCGCTCCTTTGAGCCTGTTGCAAACGAATCGCCATTCCGCCGAAATTCTAAGCCTGCCCCATGAGCTCAGCCGTCTGGAGGTGGTCCCAAAGCCAACCAACGCTTCGCAATCCTCCCGTGTACTGAAAACAACCGTTCAGCAACAGCTGCCTCCCACCCTGCCCTGGGGATACTTGGCCCTTTTCCCATACAAACCTCGCCAAACAGATGAACTCGAACTGAAGAAAGGCTGTGTGTACATTGTGACCGAACGCTGCGTGGATGGATGGTTTAAGGGAAAGAATTGGCTGGATATCACTGGCGTGTTTCCTGGCAACTACCTGACACCGCTGCGGACTCGTGACCAACAGCAGTTAATGCACCAGTGGAA
Organism: Drosophila bipectinata; assembly: GCF_030179905.1. Classification (NCBI taxonomy): domain Eukaryota; kingdom Metazoa; phylum Arthropoda; class Insecta; order Diptera; family Drosophilidae; genus Drosophila; species Drosophila bipectinata. The sequence goes on from NC_091737.1 coordinate 15,733,883, forward strand.
GTATGTTCCACAGAATCCAGACACTCAACTAGTGCATGCTCAACAGCAGCCAGGGGCTCAGGACGTGCGGCTCAATAATATGCTGCCCATGCAGCCCCCTGATTTGCCACCGCGACAGCAACAATCGACTGCAAACGCCACAACCACTACTTGCTCCGTTTGGACAAAGCCTGTGGAAGCCTTGTTCAGCAGAAAGTCGGAGCCCAAACAGGAAACGAACGGAGCCCCAGCCGGCGCATCATCCAGCACATCATCCGGTGCAGTAGGACTCATGCGTCGTTTAACTCACATGAAGACGAGATCAAAGTCTCCCGGAGCATCGCTTCAACCAACCGCCAAGGAAGGCAGCAGTTCCACCGTGGAAAATCAACCTAAAAAGTCTGAGAAACTGCACCCAGTGCATGTTCGGTTAGTCATAAATGGGTTTATTAATCATATAGTTTATTAATGAGGAGTACTTTATAGGTCGGGTTCGTGCCCCAGTCAGTTGCAACATAGCCAACCGCTGAATGAAACGTCAATTTCAACAACGACCGCTTCCACATCCGCCGTACAACAGCAACAGTTTGTAACCAAGCCACAAGCTTCCACTGCCGCCGGTAACACGGTTTCTTACGGTTCCCAGCGCGTTAAGGGCAACAAGGATCGTCCTCAATTGATTTGGTATGTCTAAGCTAAAGGATAAATTTTGTAAACTTGATATAATTTGCGGATCATTTTATAGTGCCCGTCAGTCCTTGGATGCAGCCACATTTCGCAACATGTACAGCAATGCGGCCAATTCGCCACCGCCTCCAGCCTCAGCCGTAGCTCCAGCCATTTATGCAGGAGGACAGCAGCAGTTGGGAGGGCAATCGCAGCTGCACGCCAACATGATCATTGCTCCCAGTCATCGAAAGTCCCACAGCCTGGATGCTGGTCATGTGCTTTGTCCCAGCAACAATGTGATTACCGAGGCCGCAATCAAGGCCAGCGCCACCACTAAATCAGCCTATTGCACAAGAGAAAGGTGTGTGTTTTTGCGAACAAACAGCTGAGAATTAAATATTAATTTTTATATACTTTTGTAGCCGATTTCGATGCATTGTACCGTATCCTCCAAACAGCGACATCGAACTGGAGCTACATGTGGGCGACATTATCTACGTGCAGCGCAAGCAGAAAAATGGCTGGTATAAGGGCACTCATGCCCGTACCCATAAGACGGGACTTTTTCCAGCATCCTTTGTCGAGCCGGATTCTTAAATCATCCAGAACAAAGCATCGCCGGTCGATTTGGGCTTCCAACTTGCATATTCCTGATTCTTTTTTTAAAAAAGAAATCGGTTTGAACTCTTCCATTCTCGAATACGGAGCTCGCTATATTTTTTATACGAACTTTAATCAAAATAGGCTAGCATTGATGTAAGTCTTAAGCAAAAAGTGACTTAAGCCCCTTAGCGATTAACTAGCTAGCGAAAACGAAAGAATTCTGTAACAATTTAACAGATTGTAATCTGTACGAAGTTATTTGTAATATACGATTTTCAGTAATAACACGCACGTAGTTTTAACTTAATTTATTCACCAAGCAAAACAGTAAGTCCATTTACAAGCGACTAAAGATAGGGGGATTCAGATTTACTCGCTCTTGTCGAACTTGGAGCCATAGATGGGCACATACTGCAGGATCAACTTCCAGTCGGTGTAGTAGAGCAGGCCCAGACCAGCAGCTGCACCGAATCCTGCGCCAGATCGCACGCTGTAAATATTAAAATATAACATGTTTTAACATTCTGAATTCCTTGTGATTATGCAATGGGTTGCAGTTTTTGAATTTGCCTTGAATCGTGAATCCTTTCATGCTGGATCTATGAAAGAATTCAAAACTTACAAGGAAGATGCGATTTCAGCGTGCTTCTTGCCAAAGGGTACGCGGAAAACCATTTTTATTGGTAATTATTATTTTTCCTCGCCAAAAGATTCGATGACAGTGGCCAAAATCGTATGACTAAAAAATACCTAGAAACTATAATAGTGAACCAACGTTTTACAGCACTGCATATTGGTTTTTTGCAACACTCAAAATTGGTCGAAAAAATTGGTCATCAACCGAATAAACATTGCAATTCAATTAAATTTAATATATTATCAAAATGAAAGTATCAATTTTCGGTGATCTAAACACTTTCGAGCTGTTTGTCCTGTGTACAGTGATACCGGCTGTTTTCGTATATCTGTGGTCCTTAATTTCGGGCGATATAAAGGTAGGGCCCACACTCTTATCACCATTATCATTAATAACCCATTGAATTTTTTTCCGATAGAACTTCAAGGCCAGCAAACTGGCTTACTCTGTTTATACGGCAAAGGATCCCATTAACTGTTACCAGGATTATGTGGCGGAAAAACAAAAAGATACATAGACGAATCAACTTTTTAGATTGGATAAGCTTTAATGTGAAAATTACAGTGTAAATAGCTTGCAATCCTGATGTTAAATAATAAACTGGTTCTTGGAATCGCTATTTAATTTATATATTTTAGGAATTTGTCTTTTCTAAATGTAAACAAAACAAATGGGAAATATCCCATATGATTCACGCTTTTTACATGGCACACGGTCACACCCACTTCCTTGTGGTGTTTTTCCGTTTGCATGCTGCAGCCTTACTGAACAGCTAAACAGCGATTTTGTACCACTTTTAATTGTTAATATTATTGGCGAATCTTGTGGCAATAAAAAACAGTGCAGTGCAGCAAAGCAGTCACGCACTAACAGGTGCCCATTCGCACTAGTAGTCACAGAACTCCAAGAGTAGGGGATCCTCTTCGTAATAACATAAACAAAGAAGACAATTACCACGCAAAAGGGAAAACAAAAACAATGTCGGAAACATACGGTTTGTCATAACACGAATAACTAATTAATTACAGTCACTAATTAATTGTGTTGCGGGGCTCTTGTGTGTAGATTACCTGTTCAAATTTCTGATCATTGGGAGTGCAGGCAGCGGAAAAAGCTGTCTGTTGCATCACTTCATCGAGAGCAAGTGTAAGTGTTCTATAAAAAGGTCCTTTTTCTATTAAAATGTCTGATATTGTATAAAAATTCCTCTAGTTAAAGATGATAGCTCGCACACAATCGGAGTGGAGTTTGGCTCCCGGATTGTTAACGTGGGCGGTAAGTCGGTGAAGCTGCAGATTTGGGATACCGCCGGACAGGAGAGGTTTCGCTCTGTCACAAGGTCGTACTATCGAGGAGCTGCCGGTGCTCTATTGGTATATGATGCCACATCGAGAGACTCGTTCAATGCTCTCACAAACTGGCTCAACGATGCCAGGACCTTGGCCAGTCCGAATATCGTCATACTTCTGGTGGGAAACAAAAAAGACTTGGAGGAGGCAAGGGACGTCACTTTCCTAGAGGCAAGCACTTTTGCCCAGGAGAACGGTATGGTAACTATAACGATCATTGTGCTCCATTTTTACCTTTATACTCCAATGGTAGAGCTGATCTTCTTGGAGACGAGCGCCAAGACGGGCGAGAACGTGGAGGAGGCGTTCCTTAAGTGCTCCAAAACAATCCTGGCCAAAATTGAGACAGGCGAACTGGACCCGGAACGAATTGGGAGCGGCATCCAGTATGGAGGAGCCGCTTTGCGCAATTTACAGACCCGACAGCGTAGCATCAACAAACCGGATTGCACCTGTCGTGTGTAGATCACCTGCGGTTCATGTTTATTTCAATAAGCGAGCAAATTAATCTCTATTTTATCTCAACCCATAATGCGCCACCGCATTCCACCTTAGTTTATAGTTTCGTGTGTGTCTCCAATTGAGTTTGTTTTAGTTTGTATTGTCTCTGATAGATTAATCATTCCAAATGTAAGCTTACAGTGCTACGATTTGATTTTTTAACATTAATCTAAAACCCTCTTGATTTTCATTGATTACCAAATTGTTACTTACTATAGTTTTTAATTCGTGAAGCACTAAAAATCCTAATGCCTAAGAGCCACCGCTCGCTTCATGCAACAACGAAAATGGCTCGGACAGCCAAAGAACGTGGGCACTTGGATGGAAGGGAGTAGAGAATGCACCCAGCATTTTTATTGTAAATAAGTGGCGATGTCGCCGATTGTAAATCTAACTCAAGTATGCACGCGGTAAATAAAAACGCATAACCATAAAAAAATGAATTGTTTTATTAAAAGAATCGTTAATACGGAGTATTTCATATAACAGCAAGTTATAATATTATAGCAAGTTATAATACAAAATTCTGTCATAAAAATATGTAGTTTTTATTAAAAATATTGCGAATTGTTGTCAATAGCTCTTTTACGGATTTTTTCGAAATTGAATGGGACTCGCCCATGCAATTTGGAATAAATCCGTGGCAAGGGCTGTTGACATCCACCAAGTCTCACTTTATGCATCACATTTGGCCAACTTCTGGAGGGCGTGCTTGGCAGCCGCCAGTTTGGCCTGGTTTTTGTTGTTGCCGAACCCGTATACCATTATGGTCTTCTCCATGCAGGTGAACTGGCAACGCACCATTACCTTACCCTGGTCAATAATTGGAGCACTGAAAATGGGCGACGCCCGCTTGTGCTCGTTGAGCTGCCGAATCGGGTTGATGGGGACGTTGCGGGCGAACTCCTTGAGCTCGGGCTTGAAAAGGTTGTAAATAAACTGCCAGGTGCGGTGTAGATTCCTGCAGTCCAGATACACTGCGGCAATGAGGGCTTCTAGGACATCTCCCAGGGCTTTGGGTACATCCACGTTCTGGGACATGTTGTAGTCCCCTTTTGTTGGAACACCAATATTTTCCTCACTTTCAGTGGCTTCGTCCGGCTCCCCATCATCTATGTCCAAGGCCGTTGGCTCGGTCTCCTCGAGAAGAATTCTCACCTGATTGGTTACCCTATGGTGTTGGGTTTCTTGGAACTGTACAAAGCTAGCAATGGATTCTGACAGCAAAGCGTTCTCGGCCAAGATGAACAAGTGGATCTTGTGCCGCACACAAATGCAGGCCAGGGTAGTGTTGTTGACCAGAGCGGATCGCAAATCCGTCAGCTCTCCGGGAGTCATCTTTGTGTTGTGCTCGAAAATATAAGCGGATATAAGGAAATCCAATATGGCATCACCGATGAATTCCAGCTGCTGGTAGCAGCCCGTAATCCGATTGGTGGGATACGACGGATGGGTGAGAGCCTGCAGAAGGTAGCCCCGATCTTTGAAGGTGTAGCCCAGGTTCTCCTCCAAGTTCGCATGGTTTATTAGGAAGCTATCGATGTCGCTGGTGCTCCCATTCGTTCGCATGTTGGCGCCGCCCAATTCTAGGTCTAGCAACTGGGCTAGCGGCTTGTTGATGTCCGACTTGCAGATTCCAAAGTACTCCAACATTTTGAAGCCGTGCGTCAGACCATAGTTCTTCACAACCACACCCAACAGAGCCTCCAATGTATCGGCTATAACCTTGTCCGAAATATTAGCCTGGCCGATGCAAAAGTTAAGCTCGGCAGAGAAATCTGTGTCGGCATGATGGCTGCTCCTATTCCTCCGACACCCATCCAAGAACGTGTTTAATGTGGCCTCGCTGCAAGTTCCAGTGATAAGTGACTCCTCCTCGCTGAGCGCCAGGTCCCTTAAGTTGTGGGGACCCACCAGCTTCGCCACATCCGGATTTTCCTTCCACAAAGCCAACACATTGCGTGGCAAACTGAATCCCGGCGGCACCCAAGTGTATTTCGGGGTAAACAAGGAACTGCTAATCTTTGTGGGGATGTCGGTTTCGCTTAGACAATACAGGAGGTTCCTGTTGGATACCAGCTTGGACTTGACCTGGGTGAGAGTACCCTCATTCCATGATGGGTACTTGTGGGCCAGGTACAGCGAACCGCTCATTTTCAAGAACGAGTCTCCCAACAACTCCAGTCGTTCCATATCAAACACATCGACACTGCCACTGGTGGTGATGGCTGCCAGGAACTCGCTTTGCTCGGCGGCCGTGATATGTTCGTTGGACACGGTCCTCTGCAGGACCGAGAGGTAGCTCTCTTCCTGAGGCGCTTGTGCTTTCGACCCACTCGCTGGCATCAATGCTGGAAGATTCTCCCTCATCATGTCTGTGTTTCTGACATCGTAAATGCTTCCTGATGGAATTTTAAATTGGTTCTCGGTCCAGAACTCCTTATCAGCGTATTCCATTTGATCAAGCCGTTTTACAAAGCCCGAGCAAAACTGGTAGTAGTAGGATAACTCTACGGGATAGGCGGAAAGTAGCTTACGCGAAATGTCCACCGGTTCCATGTAGTCCTGCCATTTGTTTTCCATGTCGCTAATCTCCAACTTTTCCATAGCCGTCTCAATCACCTTTGTGGGCATGGGTTCGAGCACGGAGCGCGGCTCCTCGAATTCTTCGTCGGCCACGGCATTACCGAATGGATCAACGTTCCTCTTTAGTGACCAATCAATTTCCACGGGCAGGGGCTTGTAATCAACTCCGTTAATTGGCAAATGTTGAAGACCCAGGTATGTGTTGAATCGCTTTCGCAGCGCCTCCGCATGAAGCAGAAAGTTCAGCCGTCGCAGAATGCTCGGTAGAAACAGTACCTTTAGCCAGAAATCACCGGGGAATGAAAAATTATAGGTAAGCTCCGGTATGAGCACCACCTTCGCCCTGGCCTTGCTCTGGGCCGAAGATTTTCCTCGCTGCTGGACATAGAAGTTTAGCTGCTCTGTCAGGTCTCGTACTTCAATCAGGAACTGATCCCGATGCACTACATCACCAATGTGGTTGCTATACTTGGACATGGTAAAATCATAGTAGGTCTTATCTTGGTGATTTTTTTCCATAAAGCTGAACGGCGTGAGATTCCGGTGCACCTTGGTGACCAGCATTCGCTTCTCCTCATAGTTGGAGTACCACTGGGTCACAATTGTCCCTTCGAAATCTTCGGGACGTGGTGGTGGTGCCTCCTTTCGCTGCTGCACACTGGGCTTTTGGACCGGTTGCCAAGTTTGGAACTTTGTTACCAGTGGCCAGTCGATGACTCCAGCCTGAGCCTCTCCTACGGCCAAAGGAACCACCAGATACGAGTTCTCCCTGCTGAGTCGATCGAACACGAAGAACGGCTGCCAAATGCGTAGAATATTTCGGAAAATTGCAACGTGAAACTGCTGCAACTGCTTCAGCTTGATGTCACTATCGAGTACTACTTCACGTGGTTCCGCCGCGACGCGGACATGTAGCTTTCCCTGATTGCAGAATAAAGGCATCTCCGCCAACCTGGGGAGTTTTTTGCGCAGCAGCAGGGCATAGTTGCGAGGAGTCTGCAGGTTGTCGTAAAAGTGCTCCGAGTAGTCATTACGCTCAAAATGTGGCTCCAGGATGATCTCGTAGGCGTAGCAGACCTCGCCAACCCGCGGCATCGCATCGAGAAATTCCTCCGGACAGCCAGTCTTATAGGTACGCAGCTTAATCTCTTTCTCTTGGCGGCTCTTTGTCACTGTACAAGGAAATATCCTTATATAAGAAGATTATACATTTAATGTTAAAAAAAAGGCTCACCGTCATCTCCGTATTTCTTCCACGTTTCGAAGTGGACGTCAGCAATGGCCGCCACCCGTTCCGTTGCCGTAATGGGCAGGAACTTTTCGCTGAGCTCACCCAGTAAATAGAGCTGTTTACAGGCCTTAAAGGCGGCAGATACTTTGGCAGACTTGGTACAGACCATGGGATCGCTCTTTAAGAAGGCAAAATTTAAGATTTCTCTCATGTTTTATGTTTCAATAAAATGACTTACATAAATCGTATCCTTTAGAGTGGATGTGAGTGGCAAAACAATAGAGACGACTTGTTTAAACTCGGCACTTTTGCCGAACCGTTGTAGCCGTTCGTTCTGATCAAGAAGATCAATCCATGGCACTACGAATCCAAACGCGTCTGAAGGCAAGCTCTGACAGTACCGATGGAGCAGGATTAAGGCATTACTGGCTAACAACACGGCACCATGCTCATTAATAAAGGGAGGAATGATGTCCTGGAAGTGTTCGTTTATCTCGTTAGCCAGCGGTAGAGCTCGGTCCAAGACACGACTCTTTAAATAGTCGGCAATATCGGAGTGAGCCTGGCGATACTGAGCAATCTGCTTGGAAACCTCTTCCGCATTGGAAACCGATGAAAAAATAATAAAAACTGCGTCCTTTGACCGGGCACGTCCCTTCGTTTGAACATACATGTTGAAAGTTTTCAGGCTGTCCAGGATAAGGACGTAATTACATGCTTGTACATCGATTCCCTCTTCCAGGACACTCGAGCAAACCATCAAATTCGCCTCGCCATCTCGAAACTGTTGAATAGCCTGAAGAAAGGTTCAAATAATAAATCAAATAATAAATGATATATAGTCTATCAAACACCTACAGATTTTTGGAATTTGGATTCCAATATGTTTTCAAAATCATGGGAAATTGAATTTCGTCCCACCATAAACTGAGGGACCAGCACGTTCCGCAACTCGGGAGTGGCTTCGATGAAATGCATCAGCAGACCAAAAATGCACTTGGCGGTGTAGCGTCGTTCCACAAATACCAGACAACAGATATCTTTTGGCTTCTTTCCAGCGAATGTCCCTTTAAGATAATGCAGGAATCGCTGGACCTTCGGGGTTGAGAAGTTCATAATAACCTCCTCGGTGTTGACAGCTTCATCTTTATCGTCCTCGTCGTCCACCAGGTCGCGCAGTTTCTTCACCAGGACATGCCGTATCTGGTCGCACAGGGTAATGGCCGACCTGTACATCGATTTCAGGGAAATGGTCTCCGCTTGGCGTTTCTTCACCTCAAAATCTACGGAGAGCGAAACAATGGCAATGGAGGCGGCATACACTCCGTACTCCTCCATCTGGAATTTAAAGTCGTTGAAGAGCGTTTTAATGGCACTCTTTTTGTGCGGATCCTTGTGGGCCATCAATCCCTTTGACCTTCGCTTGGGCTGCACACCAATATCCATTTGGTCCAGGACTAGATAGAAATCCAATATCATTTTGTCGAGATGCGCGACCAGCGAATACGTTTGATCTTGTGCTGGATATTGAACCATGTACTCCCGGGGCTTTGTTGAATATCTAAAAAAAAACAATATAATTTTCTAAGGAGAATCCTTTAAATCGGTACATTTTAGGCATTACAGCATTACGTTCTCCTGCTCGTGGGTGTCCGATACCGTAATTATATTGCCTCTATAGGTGGTCTCCAGGTCCTTGAGTCTCTTGGCCACATTCTTCGTCTCATTGCCCTTGATCAGCACGCCAGTTAGGCCCACAACACGAGGAAGTGACATATGTGTACCCACGACGAGGAACAGGCGCATAAACTCATGGAACGGATGATGACCCGTGCCATGGTGGCATTCGTCAATTATCACAATGCTCACCGAGCTTAGTTCCATGTACCGCTGGGTGAAAAGGTCTAGCATCACCTGAGCAGTTCCCACCATAACCTTAAAGTAAAATGTTTGTTTTTAATTAAAAAGCATCTGAGAATAAGTTTTAATAGTTATTTTTTAATTTATAGGAAGTTTTTAAATGTATGGATATATATTATATAAAAGCTAAACTACATTCCCAACTGTTTCATCTATTTACGTCACTTTATCGAACGTGACTTTGCAAAATCATTTGAAATGGAACGCTAGGATCAGCACTTCGTGGTGAAATAATTTCCAAGTGCCAGTCAATACATAAACAAAAGACAAGACCTATAGGGTGCAGCCACGTAATCACTTATGTGTAGCCCGACCTCTAGACATCAAAGCAGCTTCATTTAAAAGATCTATACATTTTTCAATTTAATTTTAAATTTAAAATTTTAGTTTTCTTAATCCAAAAATCGATTATAAATAAAATAAAGTGGTTGCTATGTGAAAGAATTATTTCCAGTGTAATTTAAAACTTACTTGCTTATCTCGGATTTCAGTCTCCCATTTGCCCCTCGGCCAATCGTCCACGCCCTGCTCCCCCACATAGAATCCCACCTTGAGATTAGTGTGGCGTTTTACTGCCTCCGCCTGCTGGCGGGCCAGCTCCACGGTGTTGCACATAAATAGGGCCCGTTTGCCACCTTCCTCGATTGTCCTGCGGAATGCGTATTTGATGCCATATTCGCCATAAATGGATCGGATGATTCACAATTGTATACTCACTTGTCCATGTGTTGGGAGAACCGTTTCAGGGCCAGGATGGCCACGTACGTTTTCCCGGAGCCGGTGGGCAAGTAAATGATGCCATTTTGCTTGGTAATGTGATCCACCAGACGCAGTTGGTAGCTGCGAGGCTGCAGGATTATGAATTCATTTGATTGCCGGTATATCTTGGTAAAAATGTACTACACCCACCTTTAATTCATCAACCGGAACGTCCTGAGCACTCATTATGTCCTTTAAAACTTTTTCACTTTAAAATTAAAACAAAAAAAAATTAGCTTTTGCTGTTCGCTGTACTGACTTTGACGATGTTCTGCCACAGACTGAGACGAACTAACAGAGACTATATCGCATAATGACTTTTCATGTGACGTGGCAAAACGATTGCGATAACTATTGGCCAGCTCAAAGTAGAAAATCGGGGAAGTACCGCAAATTGGAAAATTCACCCACTAGAAGATTATGCGCGTATTCGTTCGATAAGCAAACACCTGTATTTTATCAAATTGGATAGCTCGGATTGCAAGAGCTCGGCTCTGAATCCAGTGTCAATAGTCTTTATACTGGTTTGACCAATTTAAAACTTGTAGACGGCTAGGCACTTCGTTTTTAACCGATTATAGTGAATTTACATCTATTTAACAAAACTTAACAAAAGAGAAAAACGACCGGCTACAGTGTGACCAAAGCTTGTTTGCCAAACATGGCCTTAAATAAAACAATTATTCGAAATGAATTTAAGGATGAATGAAACAGACTAGTTCCTCGCAGAACATAAGCTCGGAGATCAGTTCTTATCAGTCATTAAACTCATAAAACCTATTAAACATAACCCCTAATCTGTTTAGATTTTTTATTAATTTGTTGGTATTTTTTTGTAGAGCTACGTACAGATTCCGGCAGAGGGCGCCAAACCAGTATTATTTTTGGTTCTGATATTGGATAAAGTAACTTAATTTAAATAAATTGTAATTGGTAATTAAGATGTTTTTTATTTAAATTAAAAAGTATGTATATATTTAATTGTTAAAATTATGACAACTTCTAACTTTTTAAATCTTTATGATTTTATTACTCTTCCAGCTTTTACTAAAAATATTGGTTTAAAACACAAAAAGCTACATCAAAATTATGCTTTAAATTAAAACAAAATCATTTTTTTTATTCCTGTTCCATTGCTTATCGATGTCGAGGCACCACTTATTCAAAGACAAAGCTGCAACACAATCAATAAAGACCCAGACCCAGGGACTGATTAAAATTAGATCAAAGTCACTGAAGTTAATGACGTATAAACAATGCCCATCAACACATGGATACAGATGGAAACATTCGTACCACGATTTAGGAGGGTTACCTATCGTTCATCGAGTTTCTCCCCTCAGGACTCAACAGGTGGACCAGTGGGTGGCGATGCCCAGTGACCTTAAAACCTAATTTTAACCACCATTTTCCGTTTTATATGCAAACTTATTTAAATTAATTTTTTGGAGCAATAATTAACTTGGTTTGTTTTAGAATTATAAAGCTTAAATTGTTTTTTTTTTACGATTAAGCCTTCTTAATACTATTTAAGGGAGTGGGCCGCTGTTGGTTTGTGTGCGTTTGTCGAGTGCAGTTTGAAATTCAAGTTGCCTAATAACTTAAAACCCCAAGCAGCTTTAATGGCCATAATTCGTCTTGGCCAATGCTGCCGCAAGAAGAAGAACTAGTGCCCAAAGGTGCCCAGGAGTGTCATGGTGTTGTTGCTGCCGCACTATTGACATTATTGATGGAAATTCTTTTGTGTTAAAAAAATAGTAAAGAACGAACGATGAAAGTAAAACTCCAAAACAGAAAATCGAATTTCTAATACACTAAAGTTGATGATAAAATTTTATTTTCATTAAATTGAGAGTAAATTTCTCTAATTCTGAAGCAGTTTTTTAATTTATTTAATTTTTAATTGAAATCACATTTTTTTAAACTTTCTACTTTATTTAGATACTTAAATTTGTAGTTTTTTTTTAAGTAAATTGGTTTAAAAAGAAGCAACACGGCTGTTTACTCTTTCTTAGCCGCAAATGAAAGCCCAACGTTGACGTCGCTTATGTGGACAGGTGCTGGGTGCTGTGCCCAGGTAAATTCAGGTGTGTGCGTGTGTTTGCCTCCGTTTTCATTTGCCGCCCGTTGCAGCCCAGCCAGGCCCGTCCCCGCCCGTGCCGTCTGTTTCGAATGCAACCCGTACCCATACCAATACCAATACTTATGCCATTACCCATAACCAGATACCCAAAGTCTAAATAGCCTCCGACTTCTGGGCCCAGACGAACAGTTATGCAAATCAAGAAGAGGCGCACCTCCTCCTCCTCCGCGACTCCCGCTCCAAACTTTGTTTTTCTCCCACTCGAGAGCTTTACTTTTTTTTCTTGGTGTATTTAGCGCCTAATACCCAAGTTTATGTCGCTTAATTATAGACCTTAAGCAGCCGCTTCAAACCGTTGACTTAACATGCTAATCGGCCATCCCCCCGGCACAGAACCCTCCTCCTACCCATCCTGCCAGTATCGAATGACCTTCTTCTGATCTGAGACGCCACTCAGGGCCCAAAATAGGGATCCAACCATGGGCCTATGGAAATTCTAGTAGCTTGGGAGCGGAAATCCGCGATGCGAAAGTTTTTGTTTTTGTTAGCCATTTTGGTAATCAATAGTATCAATCGATCCCACATCTTGGCCACAGTTCTCGGCCATTAGGCAGGCAACCATAAAGCGGATTTGGCCAATTCAGAAGCAACAGAATCGAACAGCGATTCGGTTTTAATAAGGCTTAAATAGCTCTCAGATGCGGCGATTAATTTGCCATAAAAGCGGTTCTTTAATTGGCCGATGAGTGGGAGGCTTGAAGCGTTAACTATCGAAAGTGTTGGCCAAAAGAATACAAAGCTTTAACACACTTGGAAAATAATATTTATTAAAAATGAAATAATCATTTTTCTCAGTGACCTGCATCTGAATGTAAGGTGTCATTGGGAGATAAGAGCGCAACACATTTCCAGGTGCACTTTGCCCTTTTTGCGAAATTTGAATACTGAAAGGACTGCATGTAACACCCAGTTTGCCACCCAACAGGTGGGCGTAGCTCGAGTGGGCAGTAGTTGTCCTTCACGTGTCCTTATAACTTTGACATTAAGCATTCCTCACATGAGGCCTGTTGGGAGGCTTGATTAAATCACTTTTCCAACATTTCATCAGGTCTTTTTATTGAGATCATTCATAATTAACTTAATTAGAGCTACTTACTTGTGTAAAATTGTGTTTAAGAAAAGAGAAGTAAGGGTATACTGCTTTAAATTACTTAATTTAATCATAATTTTAATAATATTTTATTTAATAATAAAACATGAGTTTATCCCAAAAGAGAAACCATTCTCTCACTTGTTGCTCGTTGAAAGGAAATATTTGAGTAAAAGAGACTTTGGATAAAAAGAGTGTCGAGTGGTTCAAACAAAGTATACCCTTTACTAAGACATGATAGCCTAGATGGTAACCATATTCCTTTCAATTCCAATTAGTTTTGTTTCTTATTTTATATAGCTTTAGAAATAAGACCATTTTGAAGACTATAAAATATATTATTGTATTTATTCCGAAAAATTTAAAACTATAAGTCTTTCTAAATTCACTAATAAATTTACTAAGCTCCACATACTAAAAGAGTTTAAAGTAAAATATAATGTATATACATATACATATATGTACATACAATTTAAAATCTATAAAAGAAAGTATAGGGAATCCGAGTCCCCAACTAGCATAGTTCATAAACAGCTGTTGAGCGTTAAAGAGAGCACTTCTCTGATTCTCTCACCTGAGCTCCGCTCTCTCGGGGCTCTTGGGGCTTTGGGGGGGCCCGGGCTTATAAATAGACCCGCGTTCCGCTCAATCCCAACATTTTTTTCAGAGAGCTCGGCGAAGATAGAATTGTTTACGGAATATTTCTGTTTTTTCGTGCGCGGCGGTTAATATTAAATAAATATTAAAAACACATAAAATAATTGGAGACATATATCCAAATCGGTTATTGAGTTTCCGGGATTATATCATTAAGTTTCGAATCGAGTTTCTGATTATTGAATTGTGAGTGGTTTTAAAAAAAAGTGTTTCAAACAAAAATATGTAATATGATAAGAAATGAGCGAACAATGAGCGTGCAAATATAAAAAAAAAAATATATAATTTTCTCCTTATCAGCGTGTGGAAATTATAAATATAAATTTTATAAATAAGTTCCCAGACATGCAATGAAATCAAACTGAAGTGTGAAGAAAAAATAATAACAATTGCAATAACAATCATTTAACTCTAACTGTAGATTCAAACGGTACAAAATAAAAGTCTTTTTATCCAAAGACTCTGATTTTGAAAGCTCCAATTTTTGTAAAAAAATATTCAAGTGTTTTTTTTATTAAAAACGTTGATTGATTTGTGCAAAGGGAATTCGAGACACTTACCAAGTTCAGTGAGCAACCGCCCTAATGTCAAGGTCTCTGGCTTGGGATCGGGTTTTGGCTTAATGGACTTGACCCCCATTGCCGGGGCTTAACGAAATCCGAACCAGAGGTTGCCCAAAACATTTTTTTTCAATTAGAGTTTTGAGGCCTTTCGGCTTAGGTTGCAACACTACTTGCATGATAGGCTCGCATTTTAAACAAAAATTATCTTTATTCTTGATTTATTTCGATTTTTCAGTAATCAAGAAACCCCAACGACAAAAACGAAAAAAATAAATAAATAAAATACAAATAGAAAAAAATAATAGTAATAATAAAGTGCAAAAAAAGTCTAGCAACTGTGAAAAAGACTTACGAATTTTCACAACAACTTGATGTTTGTAACGGATTTTCAAGAAACTGGTAACAAAAACATTAATGTGGATTCTTCTTCTGCTGCTTCTTTGGCCAAAATATTTTATGGCTGACGGCTAAATTTTTTTGAAAAAAAAAAAAGCGGTGAACGGAGAACATTCACGGTAAGTCTTGCTAATTATTGCTAAATTCTTTGATTAGCTTTTAGGCTAAAATGCAATTTTTTGAACATGATTCATGCCAAGAATCTAAATCGGAAACTGCCCTTTGATGAATCAGCCTTTGTTCTGAATTTCCTGAAGCCCAGAAAATATCTTATTTTTAGAATATAGAGTAGAATTTAAAAAAAAAAATGTACTTTATTCAGATCGCGTCAGTAGTTGCTTTATATAGAGGACTTATTGCCCTGTCAGCTGTCCATCAGTTAGCCCGACCGAAACTGAACCATTTCGAGTTGAATAAACCCGACCACAAATCCAATCGAAAGCGAGAGGCCCCCGATCTGAACTCTATATAATCGCCCAAGGCTATATGGCAGATCTAACTGAGGCAAGTTTAGAGTGACACCTGTTGCGGTCACAGTAACATTCGCCTACAGTGTCAGAAATAGTACCTATTTTGCCAATCAAATATAACACTGAAAATGGTTTGCGGACGAAAGTGCTCGATGATGTGCCTATTTGTTAGTGTTTGGGGTTTTCTAATGCTAAACATTTTGGGCGTACTGTTCTACATTAGATCCCTGGACATGCTGCGCGATATCCACTTTGATCACAAATTCGAGTGGGAGACGGTGGAGCAGTTCAGGGAGGAGGCCGACAAGGGATTCCAGAAGAATGCCATCCGATGCTTTATCACAGCCACTGTTTATCTGTTCTTCATAATCCTCTCGATATATGCCATTCGACGGGACAACAAGCGGAGGAAGCGGCTCTATAAGCGGCTCCAGAAGGAGAAGGAGAAGGAGTACAACGGATAGGCTTTCTACAATGTGTTTTCTATTTGTTATAGATTCTATATAGATGTATAGAAATATATAAATTTACGAAGTATGAGTCGAATAACTTGTATTTTTTTATGACTTCAATTGCATTGCACCCACCACTGCAGTCCAAGCCAAGCCAATCCAATCCAAGCCACTTTGTACACCCACTTGTTAAACCAGATCAGAACAAGTTTGTTGACCGCATTCTGGTTGCGATTAGCCTTAGCTTCTTTATCTACAAGCTACTTTTCCGCCGCTGTCCAGTGTCTCTTTATTATGCATTCGTCTTGGCCAACCGATTTTTGACAAGTTTGTTGTTGGCCCCGCACGTGACACCTTTTTTATTTTTACCGGGTCGCTTTCGATGCTGATGGGTTCGGACGGTATGTTCTCTTTCGGGCATCATAAATTTCCGTGAAATTCTCCATACATCTACATATGGTCTTTTTGAAACATGCTAATGGGGTGTGGGTTCGGGGTCTTCTGGGGTTACATATACATTTCTTATCGCAGCGCCAGAGCTTTTGTGTCTTACACGAAAACCGTTGTGTAAATTATCGTACACGATTTTCTAGTTGCCCGAGATACATTTGTGTATCTGACTAGTTATCGCACCTAAAGTGCACTCTGGTACTTTGGTTTTGGTGAAAAGATCTCACTGGGGAGATTACTAAGAAAATGCTCTATATTACGTGTAATGAAAATATAGGTTTTCTCTATCAAGTAGCCCTTCATCTATCCATTGGAAAGGCGCCTAAAAATTACAGACGTGTTTTCTAGATTGTGGTTGGTTTTCGTTGAATTCTTGATCGAGTGATATTTAATCTCTTGGATTGCAAAAAAAAATTAAAAATAGATAAACAAAGTATTCCCGTAATTACGACTTGTTGGCCAAAAGTGTTTGTTTTTCTTTAAGTTTTCCAAGACTTTAAAAACGTGTTTATTTGTAAGATATCCCAGGCACTAGCTGTGATCTTAGCAACAATTGAAATTGACATCGATTAGAGCTTTTTACGTTCGTGACTTGGGAATATTTTATATTTTAGTAAGACAAACACTTTGCCAAGAAAATCATTTTCGTTTTCCAATCCCACGAAGACCTAAGCGGGAATCGTGGGACTCGTGAAGAGGCTTAGTGGCTGAACAGCAGCTGGTACTAGAATTACAAGTTACCCACACCACCATGTCCAGATTGTTGTTTGCAGCCACAGAGCAGATCCAGAAAGGATGTAAGTTACTCTTAAGGATAATTTATAAAGAAAGCTGGTTCTCAACTAAAAACGCCCCCAGTACATGCTGGCAAGATGCTAATTCACAACACAGTTCGGCAGCAGATGGCTGCCAAAAAACCGACACCGCCAGCACCCAAGAAACCCCCCACAGCTCCGCCACCCAAGTCCTCCAATCCGCCCAAGTGTCCTGGTGGCGACAAGAAGCCCAGGAAACCGGGCTATTTTGCCAGCGGTGGCAAACATGCCACATTCAATGATTGTCCTGTGCCGGAGGGCGACTTCATGAAGGCCTGGAAGACGAAGAACAGTCGCTACAACATGGTACTGTTCAGTGGCATCGTGGCGGCGATTGGGACATGGGGCCTGGCCTTGTCCTCAGGTAGGAATGGCTAGGAAATCATTAGATTGTTAGGCCCTTAACATTTTCTTGTCAATCTTGCATTAAATATGAGTATCTATAGGCGTGTTGGGTCTGTATTGGACCTTGCCCCAGTACCCCTACACGGAGGATGAGATGGATGAGTTCGAGTACCAGGAGCAGCGCCGGCAGGAGGAAAGGGAGGAGCGCGAGCAGCGCCATCAGGACGCTGTTGAAGCCAGGGAGCTGAGCATCCGCCGGCGCAAGGCCAAGGAGGCCATGGAGCGCGAGGTGGACCTGATGCAGCGGGACATGGAGGGCGGCATTTCGGACAGGGAGCTGGACGAGCTGCAGCGCCTGGCCGCCGAGCGCGAAGCCTTCGAGATCTGGGAAAAGGACGAAGTGAAGCGGCTCCAGGAGCTGGAGAAGGAGCGCGAGAAAATCCGCAAGGAGAAGGCCAAGGCCCGGGCCGAGCGGGAAAAGGAGGTCACCAGGAAGCGCAAGGAGCAGGAGGACAAGTGGGAGAAGGAGGAGGCCGAGCGCGAGAAGGCCCGTGATAAGGCCCGCAGGGAGCGCGAAAAGGCCGAGAAGGAGAAGCAAAAGGAGAAGGAGCAGCAAGAAAAGGAGAAGGAGAAGGCTAGGAAGGCGGCCGGAAACTAACCGAAATTCCATTCTTCAGCTTCCGATTCCCATTTTTTTTGTTTCCCATTTAAACATTAATTTGTCAACAGCAACACCCAAAGATATCCCCAATAATTGTCCTTATTTTCCAAAAAAAACACAGAAGAGGATCCAAAGCCAAAAAAATCCTCTAATAGTTGAACACTTTTCCTATGTTTCGATCAATGTGTTTAATAAATTCCCAGAATTTGTTGCTGTTGACTGGACTTGATGTTTATTTTGTATCATTTTTAACCTGCACTACTGCCAGTTGGTCCCTAACCCATTTCAGCCAAATTGCTGGCCACAAGTGTGCCACTTTATTAACTGCTTATCTGGCCACATGATGCCATTGCCACTGCAATTGCTGTAGCGTTTCTGTTTCGACCCAAATGAGGTGCAGCAGCGAGCAAGCCAAGTCGAGCATGTGGAGGAAATGGCTCATTGCATATAATCAAAGTCAGCAGTGCGCCAACGAAATTGTATCTCATAGATAATCATGTCCAGCGGAAGGGAGCGCCTGGGGGTACAGGCAGTGCGAATTCAATTGAAGCTTCAATTACGCATCAAACAACGCTCCACCACTATTTCCCCCAGAAAACAACGAGCACTTGTTGTTTATAGCCCCCTCTTCCCGATCGAATAACATAATGTTCTGTCTTTGATTCGCTCGGGCTCTGTGGAATGCCCCACACACACACAAACACTGACACATCTGGCCTGTAATCTATTTAATGAAAATTCGCTACCGCACTGCCCGGCGATAGATATGTACATATTTTCCTTCCATAGATCTCCATCTGCATTTGTATCTTCTGCGCTAAGTGTGCTGGCTTGTGCGCACATAATGAATCACAATCGTCGTCAGTTAAGTCCGGCTTATCATTAATCAAATTAGCTGCAGCAGCAACAACACAAAACACTTGCTTGTCTGCCACCGAGTTGCAGTTGCATCTACCAGCTATAGCAGCTATAGAAGCTCTAGCATCTCGCGCATCTCGTGGATGCAATGCAGCACAGTGGGTCGCAAGCAACCGGATCGTCAACATAATTAACCATTACCATTTCTAATCCCCGAGTGTAAGTGTGTGCCACAAATGAGCAATTGCCGCATGAGCTTATCAAATGGAGTAGAACAATCAATTAAGTGCCAGGGTGAAGAAAACTCCAGTTCAATGGGGTACAATGACCTCGGATGAGGATTTTTAAGAGGTTCTCGCGAGAAGTGTTCCGTAAGGTATCCCCTGACCAAACCACTGTGCCTTGCCCACACATGGCCAGATCGGTGAAGCTGGCTAATTTATCACTGGCATCCACCTATATAGACACATATATGTATATCCATTCCATATCCATATCCAGCCCCCCCAACTTCCCAACTGACTGCGAGTGACATTATTACTGTCACACTGTGTCGCCCGATGTGGCTCCGGCTCCTCTGCCTTTTATAATGCATTTATGCTGCAATTTGTTTGAATTAGCGGCAACTTTGAGTAAAAAAAAAAAAAAAACAAAAGGAGGAGAAATAGAAAAGGTGGCACGGTAGGTGCGGGGGAGTGTCACCGGTTTAGTGGTTTATTTGGGGCGTGTGCCTGGTTGCCCCAGCGCGGCTGGGTGTCTTATGCAAGAGACCAGTAGAGATTGGTCTAAAGTAAAAGTAGCATGTTGCGAGTTGCAACACCGCCAGTTGAAAGCTTCCGGGCAGGGGCGTTGCCTATGGTTTGGTAAATGGGATGCCGCAGCTTAAAGTATTTGGAGCACTTGTGAGATACTTTTTCTCAAATCTCGACCATATCTTAGCAAATAGTGGCTTACAACTTCGTGCCTTATCAGGGGATACATGTAAATATTTGCATCAGTGGCTGGTACTCGTAGTGCTCTTACCACGGATAAGATTTATAATTTGGGCAAATAAATCTAAAGACCACAAAGCCCTTATTATCTTTAGGGCTTACTCCCCCTTGTTTAAGGTATATAGGGTCCATAAAAGAATCCCCAGAGAAATCATAATTTTAAAAGTGAATCAGAGTGATTCTTCTCGTGGGTTCTTTGTGTTGCATTTCTTTGTGAGTGGTTCCCCTATAAAGTGAATATTTTTTAGTTCATTGACTGAAACTTTCGCCGCCAAATTAATTTGAACTCTCACTTGATGAGTGTTGGCAAGGCTAATTAAACAAATTGGCCAAGTTACTGGCCATTTTGGCCGTCTTGCCTTTGGGGGCCTTTTCGAAACAAATCGAAACTCTGTAATCGAAGCTGGTATGTAGAATCCGAGTCCGAGAGAGCGTGCCAAGCGGCGTTTTGTATCTGTATCTGTATCTGGATTGAGGTCTTGCCACAGTTAGCCGAGCAAAGCGCAGTTATAACAATTCTCCATAGCATTCTCTCAGCCCCACAGTGGGTCAATTCGCTATGCTCCACTCTCTGCTTCAAAGCCAGCCAGCCAGGCAGCCAGTCAGCTAGCCACCACAATCAATTTGTGGCACTTGTTCTAGGCCTTCTTGTTCTTCGTCAAGTCTTTTTTTTTTTTCTTTTAAAAATTGGTTAAATGTGCAGCTCACGTAGGTTGACTCACTCTCAGTCAGTCAGTCTGTTAGTGCTTTGTATTCGAACCGTTCATGTACTCATATTTGTATTCGTAATCATTGTAATGAGCCATTTCTCTAGTTACTTTCTTCGCAGCCATCGCAGTATATATCGGAGGTTTTAATTAATTTTCCATCGATGTGTATACCGTATGTCACATTCTTGAATTCCCCAGAAAGAGCCAAGCTCAGCTTTTTTCCAGCTTGAGTATTTAATATTAATTCTCTTTTTTTTTTGGGCTCCGTTTCGGGGTTTCGGATCCGCCTCTTGTGTGTGGCCTCCGGTTTAGGTTGCTCCGCCAGATACTCCGCTGACTTATTTGTTGTGTGGTCATCGTCAAGTTTCGTATTGAAACCCGAGACCGTGGAACCAGAGTTATGAGAATTAATTCTTTCGGAAAAATGTTTGAAAACTCCTCGGGAAAGGTCTTGACAAATGTGTTTTCCAAAAAGTGTAATGTATCTTTTTAAAGCTAAATTAAATACTTTAAGTAAATTCCTTCCTACTGGAAACCACTGTTCCTGTCCTGCAACTACCCATTGTTATAAATTAAATTATTTTTGCCCAGATATCGTTACACTAAATTGTTATGTCGAACTCCCGAAAGCCATACATACATGGGATGGTCAAGAAAAAGTGGGCGTAAGCGATTTGTCTTTTGGTTATTTTTTTTTTGTCGGCCCCTTGAGTCAAAGTACCGCTAAGGCCGCCTTCTCCGCCTTCGATCCTGTTTTTATGGACCCTGGTAATAAAGTAATTAAAGCCCTGACACTGCCCAATAATTCATCTCTCATCTCGGCGGCCCGTGATTGATTCCAGAGCTGCAGCTGGAGTCCTCTGATTTACATTTAATTGGCTGGTACTGCCGATCGAATGCAATTTGTATCATTATAAGCATAAAATTCATATAATTTTTCGATTAATTCCGTTTGGCAAATGCAGCACGAAGATTGTTTTCAATTTTCTCGAAAAGCAAGCGAAAGCAAACGAGAGCCAGACTCTGAGGTAACGAGCACAATAAAGCCCATTTGCTGATGACTTTTAAATATATAATTTGTTGTTGCAACTTCAGACCAAGTTAACTGCTTCTTCTGACTTATCTTTTCTGTTGAATTTTTTTTTTACTTTTTTTTTCGTTAACTGTAAAACGTTTTACTTTCGCGCGAGTTTTAATTGCCGCCTGCTGCTTCTGATGACGATAATGATGATGACGATGATCGGTCAAGCTCAAGTCCAACTCAATCCACGGCAGAGCAGCATTTGGCAACATTTGTTGGCCACGTTAATGTTACCACCATAAAAAGCGTGTGAACACTGCCAGCCAGACAATGAACGACAACTGGCGACACTTTTCCTCGGTCTTGGTCTCGGCCCCGGTCTCTGGCTTTTCTTTTCCTTACTTTTTCTCAGTGCAAGTTGTTGGGGCGTTTTGCCAGCGGTTTGTTAGCGTTTTATTAGCATTAGGCCAGCTACAGGTAAGGGCGTTTTTTGCACCACTTCCTTTAATGGTTTCCGTTGAAAGTACTTGCCTTATTTTGCAATATGGCAAGACACCTTTCTTCGGCCTTTGTTTTGGGTCCGAGTGGCTTGTGGGTGGTTCGGTTTTATTTTAACCTTGCAAAGGCTGTATCTTTAAAAATTTACTTGATTCTTGAGTGGAATATCTTAAATGATTTGCAAAACGATTCTTCATGAATCTCTATCAGAATGTTTAAACAAGGGCTTACGAAAGCCCTAACCTTGTGAATAATCGTTTGTTTCTTGATCAGAATGTCTTAAACGAATTGAGGATCGATTCTTTGTCATTTTGCATTTAGATGTAAACGGAAATTATTTTTTAGATTTTTTTGTGAAATTTTCTGGTTTGCTTTAAAAGTTTACAAGAATTTATGGAGGCTCAACATCGCTGACAATAAAGTATATATCTTTGCCAGTAATCATCCGATTATTGAGGGAAATGCGTTGAAAGAATTGTTGATTTTATTGTAAAATATGTTTTGATCAATAAATTTTAAAATTAATCATAATATAATAGAATGGAAAACATTTTTAAATTTTTTTTCAAACTTTCTGCAGGTTTCCCTTTAAAAGTGCACCTAAACATAGTGACACCCAGAACGAAGGCTATATCTTTGCCAGTTTAAATTTGATTCCCTCGATTCGGAATACCTTAAAAGATTTTTGGATTAATTCTCCGTAAATCTGCACAAAAAACGTTTTATTTTCAAATAAAAAATCATTTATTCGATTTTTTATTACGTTTTCTGGGGAGCTCCCTTCAAAATAATAAACAAAAACCCAAGGAGGCACAAGATGGCCCACAGTAATAGCTATATCAAGCCATTATTCATCAGAATCTGGATCAGAGTACCTTAAATGATTTGTTGATCGATTTTCTATCAATCTCTTTGAAATCTAGTAAGATATTATTTTCTAAATTTGTTTTCAAAATCAAATCTATTTAAGACCATTTTTACAAATTGGTGATAAACGCAGCAAACGGAATGTTTTTTAGCTTCAAGCACTTCAAATTAGTTTGTTAAATTACCGAGCCAGAAACCGCAATTCCATTTTCATTTCCTAACCCATTTCCACACCCTCATTTTCCTCTCCAGCAACTTTACTTGCATTTTCCGGCGAATGCCGCCGCCGGGCATCAACTAGTTGCCGCTGCTGATCCACAAATTAATCTCACATTTAATTGCATTTCTTGGCGGCGGTCAAGCAACTTCAAACTGCAACTGCAACTTGCAACTTGCAACTTGCGACTGTGCAACTGTCAGCATGGCGTACAAAAAAATTCAGCAAAAAAATGTTAATTCCAATGAGCGGGTAAAAGTCGCCTCGATTCAGTTTTCTGTGGACGGCCACTGTTATTTTATTTGTCACGAAAATTGGGTCACCAGAGGCCAGTCGGGGGAAAGACAGTCCAAGAATGATGACTAAGAAATGTGTTAATGATAGTGAGTGGCGTAATTATCCAGAAATATTTCCTAAATGCCATATATATATATCTTACAAAAAAGCTAAATAAGCTGAGCAGCTGGCAACAAGGACAGGAAATTGCTTAAATATTTCTGCAACTTTAAAAATAGTTACCTTTTGCATAAATTGGTTCAACCTTCGGTGGGTGAACTTCAAACAAATGCAAAAAAAAATAATAAAATGTATTTCCTTTAATGGCTTTTCGCCTCACTTGCGTATATCTATCTATATCTTTGATTGGTTTTAATTTAATTACTAAAATATGCGAATAAATCATTTACATTCGACCGAAAAAAAACCATTTAAAAATCATCAACAAATTAATGTCAAAATAGAAACAAATTAGTCGCTGGTGGCTGTGCTGGAGGAAGAAATATGACAGCTTACAAACGGTATTGTGGCCCACAGCAATACAAATAGACATTAACTTGGCTTAGATGACGTTGACAATTTCCGAGGCGTCAACTTGTCAGAGTTGGACAGCTCGTAAGGAAATTTGTCTGCAGGTTTTGACGTTAACGGTTAATTAGTTAATACCGCAAAGGGGTCAAAAAACTGCATTTAACCCTAAAGGGTTCTCGTCTCTCCTAAAGACTTGTAAGTTTCTTGTTTTTTGTTTGTTCTTCCAGAGTGGACTTGCCCACGCGTTGCTGTTCTGGTGATAAATGATTGAACAAACATATGTTGGCCCGAAGGCATTATGCAGGTAGAACATCGTTAAAGCCTGTCGTCTCGCCTTTTAATTGATATTTTTATGTGAAGCTGCTCTATCCGACAACAAAAAATATCCAAAGATTTATGGTTTTGGAATGGGTCTTGCAATCATTTTGTATAACTTGTATTTTAATGGGATTTTCACGGCGTAGCTTCAACATCTAAACAGCTTCCGCTGCACTCGAGACCCCATCACTCCCTCACGAAGAGTCGGATATATCAGTAGATATACTTATATTTTAGAAAAGTCAACGGCTTCAACGGAAGTACATTCACGACTTGCGTTGGCTCGCATAATCAAGTCTTCTCCCTTTAGAATTTTTATGCTTGAGTCATCATCATCCATCGACAGTACCTTTGGCGGCTTTGGATTTGTTTTGTTGTTTGAGTTTGAATTTTTTCTTCAATTTTTTATTTGTTTGGGCGACGCTTCCGTTTGCAAAGCAAAGAACCACCACACCGCTATATAAAGTGTGGTCAAAACTAATAACAAAACCAACGTTTCTCCAACTGCCACTGCCGGTGCACAATCAGCAGCAACAACAATTGCTGCAATTGCTGCAATTGCTGCACCATGGGGCCATAGCAACATTTCCGCTGCTTTTGGCCAAAAAAGGCATTGAACAATTATTATTGTCTATCACTAGTTATAGCCAAGTGAGTGAGTTGAGCGAGTGAGTGAGTGTGAGTGGAAAGCAAATGCATTGACATCAGCAACAGTGCAACAAGTGCAATATGATTGCATTGCGCCCACTAATAACACACTGGATGGGTCTTGTGCAGCGGCAACTTCTTCGTTTGTTTGCCAACTCGAAAGGCAAAGACCGGTCAAAACCGACAGTCAGACAGACAAACAGACGCAGTTGAAAATTGTCAACATTGCCAGCCACTTGCCACACAACTTTGACTACAAGAGCTCCCCAGAGCTTTGAGGAGGAGGCTAGGGGGTATCCAGCTGCGTAGACAGAGCTCAGACATGGCCAATGCTGCCTCAGCGGCTTACACTTTTCCCGAAACATCAATAGACTTGGGATAAAGTCGATGTTTCTATACACTTCTTTCAGAAAAGTTAACAAACCTTGGGATCTGTAAAAGTAAGACTTTATTTGCTAAATAACTCTATTTTTTTTTAAACCACTTGCCTTAGCTAGAGTATCCTTTATACCCTACTGGATGCTCTATCAAAATATGGTGCTGGCTTTGCAGTTTGGTAGCTTCTATCTATACTTTTCTTTTTTTTTTTTTTGGCATGCGCCGCGTGAAAAACGAAATGAAAAGTTGTTGCCGTTGTGTTGCTGTCGATGCTGCGATGTTGCAGTCAGTGGTCAGGGTACGGAGTTCGGTGTAGTTTTGGTGTTTGGTGGCCAGTTGGCAGTGGCCGGCGTATCTTTTGGATACCCGAAGGCTGCAGACCCAGCAAAATACAAGCCCAGACCGACCACTAAAAACCCAAGCAAAAATACATTTGAAAATGGAAAGTCGTCGTCTGGTTGTCGTTTGCAGTTTTTTTGGGTTTCTTTTTTTCTCCACATTTTTTTTTTTTTTTATTTTTTGGCTGGGCTTGCAACCGGTTGCAACAACAACAATGTTAGCACATGCAAGAAATTTTTCGTATTATTTTTATTAGATTTTGATTTATTATTTGTGTGTATTGCTGTGCGGTCTATCCGCTAATTGGAATTGGCCAAGTCAAGTCGGCAAGAAAAAAAATGTTGTAACTCGGCAGGCGAGGAATTCTCGACGAGAAACGAGATATCTGTGGGCTCTGTGGTTAGTGAGTAAGTGCTTCTCCTTGAGGAGGAAAGCGAAAGTTAGACGCTTTAAATTTGAAATTGAAATTTCTTGTTTCTTCGGTCGGTTTATGGCCGAGGAAAAGCAAGAGCTCCAAAACCTCAACATTTGAGACCCAAGACCAGAGACCCGGGAGTGGATTTCGAGCCAAGTGCACGTTTAGTTTGGGCCATAAACTGTGAGCTGCCATTATGAGCTAACTCTCCGCCAAAGAGGTTTTCTTTTTGCACTCGAGGTTATATAAGGTTGCGGTGCAAAACCTTACCGAACCGAACCGAACCGCCATTAAAATTGCAAATTTTTTTGCGTCTCCATCTCGGGCTGCTCCGTCTTTATCTCTCTGTGTGGATAATGGGACCAGAAACTAATAAGCAGGTGCCGAATGGCTCCAGAAATATTTGCGGCAACTTTCTGAACAGATCTGAGATCTCCATTGTTACACCACAGTCCAAACTAAAGAAACCCCACCAAGATGTCAATAGACTATGTATCTATCTATTATCATAGGGTTCTTTCCACGTTTTGTGGCGATGAGTTTATAAATAAAACATTAGTTTAAATTAGTGGCTGGCCCTGGTTGATACGCTGTTTGGAGACAAAAGCATAGATTGGATTGATTTATAATAGCATATTTGTGTTGTATGTTTTGAAAGGGAACTACCGTTTCATGGGCGATGCGAACTATTTATAACTTTATATGTCTTTTTGATTATCTTTTAAAAAAAATGGACTGATTTCATCTTATCCCAAATTTGGCAAGATTACTTTCTTTGATCCATTTCTTGATAGCCAGCCAACCCACACCATCCTCTTGATAATTTCACTTTAATTTCAATTAAACTTCAAATATTTGGCCTGGACCCAGCCCACTCACTCGGCTAGCACACACGCACAACAAGTTAGCGAGTTTATCAATTAACATTTGAATTGGATTTATGAGCAAAATATTTCACTCTTCCACTGCCATTAAGTGTTTATAACTTTCACTGCATCGACGCTGCTGTCTCATCTTCCGATAGAAAACATTAATTAAAGCATTAAATGCACATAATTAACGCAGACGCACAGATGCTGCCGCCTCAGCTTCATTCCGCCGATTTCTTTATCTTACCTCTTCACATATCTATGGTATATATGGTAGCAGCAATACGCTTTTGGCCAAGACTTGCATACACTAGGGGATTTTAATGATTTTTCCTTTGTTTCGTTTCTGTTTTTTTTCGCAATGTTTTCGCATGGGAAACGCAAACGATTTGGACTCGAAACTGGGAAAACTGGGTGTGTGTGTTTTCGAAGAGGGGTGTGGGGATAAGGAAAGCGTCATCATCGCCTCCCGTCATCATTGTTGAGGAAAAGACGTCAAGTGGTTTTAACCTTGAGTTTTCCGGGGTAATAAATTAAACACTGTTGCGGTAAAACATAATTTCTTTTCATCATATGCGGAAGATACGAATCGAATGAAGAAAGAAAAAAAACCGCATTTGATTGGCAAGGGACCGCAAAAGGAAGTGAGGCCCAAAAGCTTCTGAAATACACGGCCCACGGATTGTTAGGAAAGTTTAAGCCATACAGCTCCTATTTTTATGATAATTAAGCCAACTTTTGGCACAAAGACAACAAAACCACTGATTGGGCCGTCACACAATCCTAATAAATACAAGCCATAGACAAAGGCCTAAGCATAAAATCGGAGACCATATCGTAGATTGTTTCATGCCAAACATTATGTAAACGAAGCCAAAAAATCAGTCAACAATAAAGGCCAAAACAGCGGGCAGAAAATCGGAAGCGTTGGCCGAGAAAACCAACAAACTTTACAGTTAAGCCAAAAGATGGCCAAGAGTGTGTGTCAAATGCGTTTAAAATGTAAAATACAAAAAAATCCAACCATCAAGAAAAATATTTCACCAAAAGTCAAGAAGTACAAAAAAAAATGCAAAATAAATTCGAATAAAATTAAAAAATGTTTACCTTGCAAACCGGTTGAAGCATAATAATCATATAAGAACCGGTTGGATTTAAGAACTGACCAAAAATGAACCGTAGTCAGACCCAAAAATCAAATATGCGAATTAAACGCTTCGCTAGAGCCAGGTACCAAATATATAGTATATGGCACAATAATTTCAATTAATATAGTGTCAAAACGATTCGGATATTAATTTCAATTGGATTTGTTTGGCCATCCAATTGAGATCTGTGAGGGAGATCTCTGGGGCGAGTTGACAAGCGTGAAGCATGCAAAATTACCTTCGCCTCTGTAATATTTATAATAAACAACTCAACGCTTTGGGGCATAAACGAAAAAAACTGCCAAAAACTTAAAGAAGAAAAATAAACTGCAGAAAAAAGATTGCCAAAGTTATTGCCTGTCAGGCCAAGTGACGGCTGACCAATCTTGTTTCTCGTTCCGTTTTTTTAAACTTTTTTTTTTTTGGTCTTTGGGCTTTTTTTCGCTTTCCCGCTGATTATTGAAAAGATCACCTCTCTTCCGGAATCTTTCCGGGGAGAATTACTTTTTTTTTTGGCCAGGCAGGACCGTGCAGTAGATAAGCCATCGGGCGAGTGCTAATCACAAGCTGCCTTTAACTGGCCACATTGATTTATTGGCAAATTTCAAGTTAACACTTTTTTTCAGCCGATCCTAAATTGAGTTATTTATTCCTGGACCGTTCGGTCACGTACTGAGTGTGGCAACAACAACAACCACAGGTGGCAGTTTCAGTTGCACTTGCAGTTTAGATTTATATCCGTAGATTTTGGCAGTCGTGTTAATGAAGTTTGCTGATTTATGTGCCTGCAAGTGGTGGTGGCCTGTCGCCACAGGAAGTGCTATTCGAAAATCGATTTAGAAATCTAATTGGACTTTTTTTCTAAGCCCGTCTTCTTCTCTTTTTGTTCTGCAGATTCTTGGCAGAGCTTCTTCTAACGCTGGACACCCCACCATTACTGGCATACCCATTAAGTGGTAAGTGTTAACTCGTTAAAATATTTAACTGCTCGTGGTATTTGCCAAACAATTAAGCTGCCAAATAAACATTTCGGATTAGTGCCTTCGATCGTTAGCCCATCCACTGATTATTGACAATTTCCATGCCAAGCGTCTTAAAAAAGTTAAAAAATATATAAAGAAAAAACCTTTATGCTCCAGTTATGAGCTGGCCCCTACAATCCGATTTGGTTTTATTCTTCTTGCGGGTTTTATGGTTTTGTGCTTAACTGCACAACAAGTTTGGGGTTTTGTTGATCAACTTGAATGAATAGCTCATAAATGACAAAAAACAAAACTGTCAAAACTCTGTTCGAGGGAAAAGTGAAAATCTGAGAAAACTAAACTGTGAAGAGGCAAGAAGAAAATTACAGAAATTGTGAATACTTTTCCGCGGCAATTCATGCATAAAACTGGGTGCCAAAGTGAAACTGAAACTGGCATTTCGGTTATGGTTGAGTTAGGTTATTGCAATGATACCCTTAATGGATCGTAAAGACCAAGGATTTTCTTTTCTTTTTTGTTTCAAATAAATCATCAACAATTTTGTCCATTTATGTTTCGTTTTTTCTTATTTTTCTCTTAGTCATTCGAGGCTCTTTTTTTTGGTAAATCTTTTTCTCGTGCCATATTTCTTTTTCTTTGTACAGGCCAAAAAGAAAACTGATTCATGGATGTTTGTGGGTCAAGTTTATTGTTTTTTGTGTGTTTGTTTACACTGTCGAGCTTACGCCGAGATCTCATGAATCATTTTGACCAGTATCTTGGCCAAAAGTGAACTTATTTTCCACAACCATGTTGCTTGGCTCATTAACGACAATTAATTAGATATTTATCTTGAATCGGGCCGGCAGCTTCACACATTATTTTGCTTGTTTTTTTGGTGGCCAAATGTATTATTTCCTACTTCAATATCAATTTCCTTTATTGTGTCAACACAATTCAAAGCAAATTGCCAATTGTTGTCAGGTTTGTCTATTTTTTTTTTTGCCAAACTCTGTTTGGAACAACTGAATTATTTATGAAAGAAACAAACACAAAAAAAATATAAAGCCTTTGGGCCAACAAAAGCCATGCTATGGCAACTCGAAGTTCATAAATAATTTGTTACAGTTTCGGAGCGTTATTTTTGGGTTTTTGGTTTGTCTTGCAGCTTTGTTTTGATTTTAGAAAACGTAAACCTTTTGAGAGAACTAAAAAATTTATAGATTCTGTGATTCTACGATCAAAAGCTTTCAATTTTCTGGCTGGCAACAATTCTTTATGGAGAGTTATGAAAGGAATTCTCTTTTCATGGGGTTCTACAGTTGGTTCTTTTCCAGTTAAACGACTTTTCCATACAATGGCCGGAGAAAGGGGCGGCAACGCAGCTGCGGGAAATATACTTTCTAAATGCACAATTCACGGCAGCCTCTAAAGTCTAAAGAATTCATCGTTTGGGGACTCCGAAAAAAAAAACCGCCTAAATAGGCTTTAATTAACAATTTATGTGCAATGGCAGCAGCAGCCACCAACTTGACGCATCATCATCGACATCGGATGGACTTTATCTCCATCGGAGGCTGTAATCTGGTGGCTACTGTGCGTTGTCACAGCCAGCTCCTGCCGCCAGCCAGCCAGCTTCTTTTCTGGCCAGTCATCCTTAATTATTATGATTATCGATGTTTTATGCTCTATAATTGCCGCTGGCAGTCGCCGCTCGGCAGTGACTTGGTCTTTTTGGGCGTTTCCCGATCCAGCCCCCAAAATTGCTGTCTCCTCTCTGTGATCTCCGCTCTTAGGCCATTGCCTAATTGATATAATTCTTTGGCTAAAAACTTGCCTTGGAACTATGCTTTGCTTTGCTTTGCTGATGTACTTGCATGGTATGCCTTTGGCTCGTCAAGTTCGTGTCCTAAGTCTTTTGTTTTGGCTGTCGTCTGCCGCTGGTTCTACATAAATTATGCCCTGCCTGTGGGCCAAGTTAATGATTATCTCTTAGTTGGTTAGCCAAGTGTCAGTATAACAAAAAAAAAACATGTAGAATGTTTGCAGAGATCAGTGGAAATAAAAAAAAAGTCTTTCAGGATAAAATATTTCTTGCACTGTGCCATGACTTTTGAAATTATTTATTAATTTTTAACTTTAAAATACTTACTTCTGCTCAAATCTTCAACTCTCACTTCAAATACTTTCTCTTTATTTTATAAAATTGATTTTAAATAAAATATTCAAAGACATTTCCAAACTAAAATGTTAACACTGTAAGCTGGTCGCGGTTAAAGCTATCCGGACCATCCCATGTCTATTTGTCCGGAATGTCCAGGGCGGGCGTGCATTAAAATTTATTATATAAGCCAACATAGTTGCCTTTGCAGTCGCAGCTTCATCTGCCGCCTTGCTGCCACGCTGCCTGCCTGTTGCTGGTGCAATCTTTTAAAAATCTCGCGTACTCATCAACAACATTTCAAAGTGTACGTACATCAAAGTGGACTAGTCCCACACCCGTTACCCCCGGTACACCCGGTTCACCGCCGCATCACCGACGTGATGCCCGCCTAACAGTTGTACATGGAAGGTGTATCGCATAAAATCACAAAAAACTATCTAAACAGGAAACCCAACAGCAACAACAGTAGAAGCAACATCACCGGCAACAGCAGTAGCAACAGCTACAACAACAACAACAACAACAATGTCGTTGGCGGCGTCGAGTAAATTAAAACAAAACGTTGTCGTCGTCCTCGTCTCTTCACCCTCCTCCACGTCCTCTCCTGATCTTGGTCGTCAACAAACCACCTTACTTTGAAATGCTCCAAGTTCCTCGGGCTTTGCCACTGATCCTGCCCCGCCTCCGCCGCCTGGTGCCTGCTTAGATGTGGCTGCTACCGGACTGCTCCTCCTTGCTGTCTGACTATGTCTGCTACTGTCTGCTGTTTTGTTGCCTTAACACTTTGCACAAATATTATTATGTATTATGCTTTTTCTCCTCGTGGTTGTTGCAGCACAGCTTTGATGGATTGCACGTCAGTCGTGAAGAACTCAACTTTGGCTTCGACTTCAGGCCGGTGCTCAGTGAAATGGTAGCTATTTTTTTTGGTTGGCAGGGCGTGAGCGACAGCCACAAACTGAATTTGAAGGTCAAATCTGAAATGGAATTAGTTTTTTTTTTTGGGAAAGTCTCGAAGATGGAGCCGAAAACGTTGTTTATTAGCATCAAATTTTGGCTGCCATGATGTGGGAAGATACCCGAGAGTCTGGGCGCACTTTATGTAAGAGATTTATCTTTCGGATGCACAAGGCAGGGGCGTAGTTCCAAAAAACTGGGAATGCGCATTACTATTTGGCCCATAAGACCTACGCCTCTGGCTTTTCGGCCCCCCACTCAAGTGCAATGGCAAAGCAAACAAATATTTTTGTGGCATCTAGGGTGCGTCTCAGCTATAAACTCAAAAAAAAAAAGATGAAATTGCCTAAAGATGAAGCCAGAGCCAGATCCAGAGATGTATTCGACATTGGAATGCCAATCAAAGGGACAAACTGTGCTCATAAATCCACATAAAAAAGCATCACAATAATGGTTAAATCAGGCATGACTTTATGATTTAAAGGGAAAAGTCATCGATTGATTAGTCACGCCTCGTGGAGTCAGAATCAAAAGCGAATACGCTGCAGCTGCAATTGTGCATCCCAAGTGTTTAGCATTGCGGTGCCAAAGAGCTAAGCAAACAGAATCTGGAATCTAGATCCAAGCATAAATCCCAGTCCAAAGCGGCAATTAAGCGGCCAAACAAGTCTAACAATGGAAACTGCGGCAATAAAAACCAACACAAGAGCGTGTGTATCTGTCGGATTGTTTGTTTGTGTTTGACTTTATAGGTACATATATCGTATGGCAGACTATAGTATGCAAACTGCAAACTGCAAAATGCTAAAGAATCCGAACCACAAATGCAACAGGTGCACAGCTGGAGATCAGCAGCAGTGAGAGCAACAAGTTTACCATAATCACAATAATTTTCAACTCAACTGGACACAAGTGGCACAAACGGAAACAACACAACCGAAACCAACCTCAAAGTCTGCCTCAGAGAATGTGCCATAAAAATGGGGTATAAGAGGGGCCCGATCCGGCATGATCGAAGCCTCAAATTGTTGATGAATGTGGATTTGCTTGTAGACTGGGAATGGAGTCAAGAGATGGTGTCTTAGGTAAATTCAAAGAGATTGCTGCCACTAATGATGGTTTACTATCCATTCGATACTTTCAGCAAACTCATTTTCATTCTCTTTCAGCAACTTTCTCTGGAGGCTAGAGACTGTTCTTTCAGCTGGAAAACTCATCAAGGTGCGAACAGAACATAGTTTTTCTTTAGAAAGACTACCAGACTTACAAAGTATAATTCAATATTAGTAGCAGTATGCATATCTCTGCTTTTATTCTCGTTATTGACATTCCTCAGTTGCCCAGATCAGGATCTTTTCACTCCCGGCCATTGTGGAAATTATAAAGCCATGTCAGGTGATTGACATGCCACGTAACGGGGCACAAGGCGACTGACTCACATTATAAAGCCATAAAAATAACACCTTCAGCTGCTGCCTCGGTGGAAGACAAAGTGGCATCCATCATTGGGGAATGCTTTTTGGGGTTTCATGAGGAGACACGGAGGAGCAGGGCCACACGCAGCGATCGACAAGATGCAAAGACAAAAAAGCCAAACTAATTACATGCCAAGTAATTTTAATACCCACAGAAAGAAGCTGCCCAGTGCAATGAGCACTCGCACTCGCACTCGCACAGCAGCAGCAACAGCAACATCAGCAACAGGAGGAGCAACATCACCAACAAACACGTAATGTGGCAAGCTGAAAGCAAAAAAAAAAAACGAATCAACAAAAAGTGGTGCAAGTAAACAGCATGAGGGCCAATGGACTCGCAAGAGATGCAGTCGCATCATCATCACAACCAAGTCAGTGGCTGCTGTAAATGGCCAACAACTCGGGCTTGACCCATGGCTAACATCTGCTGATGTTGCCACTCGACTCCCCTGATGTTGCCGCTGATGCTGCTGCTGTTGGTGTGGTGTTGCTGCTGGGAGTGCGAGTGGTGGTTGGGTGTGGAACAGGAAGTTTGCTTCGCTCGCTTTGATATGTAAATTGTGCCAAATCAATGCCGCGGCCAAAAGCTTTAAACCTGGCTGCATGCCTGCCCCAGCCCAATGTGGTAATTAAAATTGTTGGCCTGCAAAAAAATGCACAAAAATAAACAAAACAAAAAAAAAGCACACTCAGTAGCTGGAGCATTAGTATGCAACTCTCACTTAACGACAGCAGCAGCAACTGGTGGCCATATAAGTTAACTGAAAAGAAAGGCCAGTCAACGCTCAGAGCTCAACAAAACAATTTACCAAGTTTGGCCTAAACGGCCAGTGACAGTCCGGCGACAACAACAATTGCAACTGTTACGGCAGCAACATCCTCATAGCAAGCATAGCAACACGTGCGTTTGCCTTATTCCAACTGCAAATGCAACTTCAGCAGTTGCTGCAGCAGTAGCAGCAACCGCAAAACCAAAAGCAACAACATTAATATCGGAAGGTGCTTGGCCAGCAACTTTGAAGTTTTTCGCGCGAAATTTTCTAACGGCAACAACGGCAGCAACAGCAACAGCAGCAGCAGCAACATCATCAGAGCAACAGAGCAACTAAAACGCGCGTGCGCAACATTTGCCACAAATGGAGTTATCAACCAAATGGGTCTTCATCGATATAAAAATTGATGAAGCGCTCTTCTCGGAGGCAAAACTTTGGCTTTGCCCAACAGCATCCTGGGAGATTGCAGGCAGCAATTTTCCAAGGAAATTGCTTTCGCCTCGAGTGGTGCGTGTACCTCTACCGATGTTGCTGTTGCTGCCGCTGGCTGTTGTTGATGTTGCAGTTCCATCCTTTGGAGACTTATTTTTGCTTGTTAGCGTTTGTCTGCCAGTGATTTGTGTTCTTAGCTAATGAGCAGCCATCAAAGAAATTATCAATAAATTATTTTGTCATCGAAACAGCTGCGACAACCAAGACTATTATTATTATTATTATGATATGTTGTCTGAAACTCAACAAAAGTGAAAAGTGACAAAGCCCATGTCTCCTTTATGTATTTATTTATTTATTATTTTAGTGTCGTGGAATTTGTCGGTGGTTTGTTGAGGCTGTTTGCCTGACACACAAAATCATTGAGGTGTCAAAAGTGAGCGACAACATTTATGTTTGTTTCCTAACCCGCCGGGCCTACACACAGTCCCCCAATTGATGCAATAAACTCGGAACCACTCAACGAGCATCGGCATAAAGATGTTGACAGAGATCCGACACAAAAGTAAACTCTTGGCCAAAAGCCAAAGCAAACTTTGTCCGGCTAATCTCCAGGGATAATGGCGGGGAATGTGCCCGTGTTTGCCTTTCACTTTTCAAGCCAGGTTCAGGATGGGAGTCCTCAACTTTTCACACCTCGGAACGAAGTACAATATCTACTTGAGTTGTCTCTTGTTTTTGTTTTGGAGTGAAAACCAAAGTATCGTAAATATATGTGATCTAGGCCTCAGAAATTCCCCGTGTTCACATCTGTGTGCACTCATAATTGAGGTTCATGCAGTTCAGGCCACATTCTAAGCCCTCCTTTCCCCGTTTTCCAGCCAGCCAGTGATTGCCAGTTGCTGCTGCCGTCATACATTAGCTAATGACAAGCCATGAAACTATGGCCACGGGTTGAATAACCTGCAAGCTCACTGGGCTCCAAATGAAATTGTCATTTCAGAGCAGAGCGTGGCTGCTGCAGTTGCTGTTGCTGTTGTGCAGTCAGAACAAGTTCAAGGCATAATTGCTACAAGCAGCGACATTGGCTGGCAGCAACATTGCAACATTGGCAGCACTCGTGTGTAATTGTCGTGGCGGATCAGTCGCAACACCTGATTAAGTGAAGCATCACATATTGGTCTTGTTCTTTTTATTGCGTCACATGTTGATGGTGTCGAGTTGCCCGCCAGGATGTTGCATCCTTTTTTTTTTTGCATCCAGCTCTTGTCTTGCTGGCCTGTCAATGCTTGTCAGCAGCAACACATGTTGCTGGCGCCGCACCAGAAGTAGCAGCAGCAGCAGCAGCACCAACAACAGCAGTGAAAGTATAAGCTTACCAGGAACAGTTGCTACCTGAACAGCCAGCTTTTCGGGGCTTCAGCTTGGTTTATGTGGGTGTACTGCTCTCTTTAAAATAATAACAGAATGTCTTCAGCATCTTCAAGCAATTTTAAAAACGTTGCCTGCAATTAAAAAAATTACGGGTACGTGTTGCAACGACAACAATGTTGCAAGAGTGCAGAACGGCATCAGAAGTTGCAACAGCCAGGTATTTCTGATAGCATTAATTAGATTTTCTAAAGAAAACGCACAAAAAAAGAGGTACTATGGGTGTGATTTAGGAATAGTTTGTACTATTAATTATTTTGAAGTTTTCAATGTATTTTGTGTGGCGGTGCCCATGGTACTTACCCAACTGCAACCTGCAACTATTGCATATGCTGCAACTATTGTGATAAAGCGCGTAATCGTAAAAACGCTAATGATACGATTTCTGCAGCAATGTGATGATTAAATGTTGCCATTGCCGCAGGCCAACTCCTCCCCTGGCCGGCGATCTACGGGGCCTTGGCCTTGCTCCTGGAAAAGATGAAACCCAGAGACTGGGTCCAAGTCGCAGCTTAATTAGCGTAGAAAAGGGCGCAGCCATAGACATGTATCAAAACGGCAATAACAACAGCAACAT
This sequence comes from Drosophila bipectinata, assembly GCF_030179905.1. Classification (NCBI taxonomy): domain Eukaryota; kingdom Metazoa; phylum Arthropoda; class Insecta; order Diptera; family Drosophilidae; genus Drosophila; species Drosophila bipectinata. Next base: position 15,771,015 of record NC_091737.1, read on the forward strand.
TACGGGTAGAGGAGGAGTTGCAGCAGGTTTTTAGTGATCTGTCATTGCCGGCAACTAAAGCTGCAACATATGCTGCATCCAGCATCTGCAACAACTATAAATAGTTGCACACGTGCATGAATTTCGGACTATTAGACGTAATAGCTGAATGCATCATAATTTACCTTGACATTTAGACCAATGTCTGCGCATGCCAAAGTTAATTGCCAGTAAGCAACATGCAACAGCAACAGCAACAGCTTCAGCAGCAACAGCAACATCAACAACTATGCAAATGGTTTGCTTACACGCCTGCATTTTGATTAGGTTAACTATTTATAGCCATGCGATACGATGCGATGCGATGCGGCATCAACACCGGTAACATTCCAGCAACATTTTTACTAGCAATACCGGCAACACACCGATGACTCACAAACAACAACGGCAGCAACATCCACCGAATGCAACAGCGACATGGAGATAATCACATATTGATATGCCTAATTAGCTGGAACACCGACCACTAGCTGACTGACTGACTGGCTGGCTGGCCGGGCCGTTTCGATAATCCTCCTGCACTGGGCAAACAGGTGCCACCTGAAGGTCAGCAACTTTTCACGGGACAGCAGCAATATCGCTAGTCGTTGCCTGACGTTCTGGCTGCCACACTGAGCTTTTTTCGTGATTTCGGAGCGGGGCAATTAGAGCCACGACTGGCGCCCCCCCTCCAAAGAATTTTTGGCTGAAAATTCTGATAAACCAGATACCGATTTGTGGTTTGTATTTTTCGGCAGTCGGCAGCCGGCAGTCGTTGTCGGGCCATATAAAACGAAAATGAAAACCTAAAACTGAAAAGTCTCTTTGGCTCGACCATTCAAGGCAGCCGCTGGGCAAATGTTTTTCGGTTTTCGATTTTGGTTTATGTTTTCGTTCGAACTGGTCTGCTCCATGTCTTGGGCTCAAAAATCTCCGCCGCCGTCTACATTTCTGTTTCTGATTCGGTTTCTGTTTCTTTTTCGGTTTCGGCCCGGCCCGGCCCGGCCCGTCCAACTTGGCAACCTTTAAAAGAATGCGGACTTGCCAGTAGTAGACACACACATGCCCGGGGAAGGGGATATGTAGGCGCACGGTAGATAGGCCATATCGAAAATATATATATAAAGCCTGTATGTAAGCCAGGCACAGAAAAAATAACTCAAAAAGTTTGTGGCAACAAAAGGTAACAACTCTTGGGCTGCCCCGTGATAAAGCCCCCAAGCGGGGTGACCAAGAAGTTTATTAAATCAATTACTCTTAAAGGAAAAGTTAAAAAAAATAATGCATAAATATAAATAAGTAGATAAATGTATAAAAATTTAGAATAAAAACATTCTCTTATCCTTTTAAACTTTTGTGGCAACCCACGAAGCCAATCCATTGGCGCAATTGTTGCCAAGATCATCTGAATCAGTGTGGGGCTCGGATGGGTGTGTGAGTGAGTTTGCCAGTTGCCACATGCCGCATGCCACAGCTGTGGCAGACCCGGCTTGTTTACAGGAATTTTACAACTATGCAGCGGCGATTGGCGACTCCAGCAGCCGGCTCCGTCAGGAGCAACAGGAGCCTGGGCCGGAGCGGGAGGCGAATAACTTCACAAGCGGTTCGGCCTGAAAGAAGGAAAGGAAAATGTTGTTATTACTTATTAAGAAAATATAAAAAAAAAGAATAAAAATAAAACAGAGAGGGCAAATTAAAATAAAATTAAGTGTAGAGAGGTATGTGAGTAGGGGGCTCGAACCATAAGCTTAGCCTTGTCCTTGTCCGACTGAAAGGCTGTTTAAAAAATAGTTTAGCAATCGTCAGCCTGGCGGCCAGAAAGTCACGTTTTCACTGCTGCCCACTCCTTGGAACCATCTTTTAGTTCTTGACAGCTTCTAAAGATGCACTGAGAAAAACTATCAAATAAATGGGAGTGAAGATACTTAGACTTTTTGTTCTAAGACTATTAAGTACAATTTGTAAAGGCCTACCTTATATAGTTTATTATTTATTTATTTAAATTAATTTTTTTCCGTGCCTTTGGTCGTCTTGCGGTAATGAGCCAAGTGAGGTTCTTGGAATTGCGCCATCGGCGCGTCCTTGAAACTGGTTTCCCCCACACCACACCAACCCCATCCGAGGAGGCCATTTGCCTGGATCACTTGGCTTTATAGTGGCACGACCAGAAACTATGACTCGATCTCCAACTGGGCATCCGACTCGGAATCTATCCACGTTGGGCCATTAAAATTTTGCACTATTAATTAGACAACATGCATACATATACTCGTACTGATACAGGAAATTTACGGCAATGACCTCTCGTTGACCAATTAAATGCACATTACGACAACATATTGCTCAGTTCTGAGCCGCTGGCTGATGGCTAAAAGCGTCTATAAAAATCAGCCAGACAAGGTTCAAAAGCTTCTGATAAAATTAGCAAAATTATGGCTGCACAGTAGCTGCACAAACGGGTAGAAGCTTCGATTCTACTTGCAACATCAGCAAGAGGCGCCGCAGATAAAGAAACTCTACGCTCTAACTTACAGTGGTTCAATAACTATGATTTGTATAATATATACTAAAGATTTCTTAAGAGTTTAAAGAGTAAACGGAAATTACTTATTTTTATGAGGACTTAAGCCATCAACAAATTTCTAACAACCTTGTCAGATGTTATTTTAATTAAAAGCTTGGGCTTGGTTTTAAGGCTTAACGTTTAAGGGTTATGTGGATTTTATGGACTTACCATAGAATATGGCATTTTAGTGCCACTGTGCAGCGGAAAGAACTTTGATTTTGTGAATCCAACATGCAGACGCAAATGTCACATCAATTAGTTGGCTTGAGGGCCGGTGGATGTTGCGATATTGCAGCTGGCCGAGTTGGCTTACTAACTGGCTCGTAAAACATCAAATTAGCTTTGACTAGACTGGCTATTGGCCAATTTGAAAAGTAAAAGGCATTTGGGCAAATTAGCCATCTCCAGTTGTGGTCTCTTTGCCTCTTGAAGCGAGCCCCGGTTCAACGGCCGCCCGCCACCCACTCGACAGCTGGTGTGTGACCTTCGCCGCCTGGCTTTGCCTTTCCTTGATTTCTACACTAATCAGTCAACACACACACACTTAAAAAAAAAAAAACAATAATAAATGTGAGTGTTGGGCAAATATTGTGACACCCGGCAATAAGTTAAAACAATGACACAGGCAGAGTAAATATTAAATAAGCCAACAACAGCATGTTTTTGGTAATATTTTTTCATGTTCTTATTTATTTTTTATTACTGTCTGATAATCACCTTTGATGCGTTTATTGAACCGATAAGGGGATCGATGGCATTAGCATATGTGGGAAGTGTCCCACAGCTGATAAGAATTATTTATACACACGGCTCTATAAATAGAGCCACAAATAGAGCCGTAAAGCTGTTGGATTATTTGTTGTACTTACAGTCTGAATATTTAAACAACAAAAAACCTGAAATTGCAGCCAAGAAAGTAGGAAATCAATAGTCAAATATTGGCCATGCTGTCTGTTAGAGCAACACTTTAAAAATTTGTTGCAATTTGTGTTAATTATACGCTCCGTTGGACGAAAAAAGCAACAGCAGCGAACAAACAATGAATTTGGTTAAAAATTTCAGACAAAAATTTGGGTTTCCAGGCCTCAAAATAATGAAACCAAAGCTAATTTTTCTTTTCCCGAAAATTAACCTATAATTTCATTTTGGTTTTTTTTTTTGCAGAAACAGCAACAGCCACGTAGTATGCGTCTCTTTAAAACGCGAAAATCCACGGACACCTACAGCACACTAGCAGCTCAGCAACAGGAGCAACCCCACAACGGCAGCAACAATTGCAGCAGCCAGAGCAACAGCAACACCAGCAGCAACACCAGCAACAGCAAAAGCAAAAACCATACACCAGCAACATGCAGCAACCGGCTAAACAAGAGCATTGTGACCAGCACCACAATATCCTCTTCGCTGCCTGATCTGCACGAGAATTCGCCCGTCATGATCCTCAGCTGCACCACCCTGGCCAGCAATGGAGCCACCGCCACGGCAGCGGCCGCAGCAACAGCCACTGCGACGTCAGCAACATCTGGTGGCAGTCTTCAGCAGCAGCAGCAACAACAACAGCCATTACGCACGGCCACGCCCACATGTCTATTAAGTGGAAGGCAAACGCCCTCGGCTATGTCGGTGATGTCGTTGCAAGAGGCCACCAGCCTGCACCGTCAACAGCAACAACAGCAGCAGCAACATCAGCAACCCACTATCTATGTGCCCATGCCCACTAAGCTGGGTGGCAGTGTCAACTCGGGTGGCACCTCGGCCACATTGCTATTGAGCTATGGCAGCACCAACAGCATTGCCACCGTGCAGCAGCACCAACAGCAGCAGCAGCAGCAACACGCTGCTCAGTATCAGCAATATGTGGCCCAAAGGTTGCATGCAGCTTCCAGTAGTTGCTTGTACGAGAAGGGGGCGAATGCCAGCGGGGCAGTTGTCAATGGAAGTGGAAGCCACAAGGGTCGATCCCTGACGCCAAATGGTGAGTAACAGATTACTTAAAAGCTTATTAAAGTTTATTTTTATTTAATTTTTATTTATTTTTATTTAATATCTTAGGTAGATTGCTGCAATCACTAACTTGCCACTGACAATCAATATCGTATTTGGAGGCATCTCTAAAGTATCCCATGTCCTTAAAAACACAAAAATTCAAAGCCTTCAAGCTGGGATTGCTTTTCAAAAAGTCCACTTCCGCATTTGATTGCCACAAGTTGATGAAAAACCAACTGCTGTCATCACAAAAATTAATTAAACGCATCCAGTGATCCTTGTTTTCGCTTTGTATCTGCCACATGCTGCAGTTGCTGTTGGCGCCCAATTCCAGTTTATAGCCCGAGACCACATACAACATCTGCCTTTTGTGTTGCAAACACAACCAATCACTTTGGAGTATAATTTTCAGTGATTTCGGCAAACTCTGCCACATGTTCTGCAAGTCAGGGCTCCACATGTCCTCGTTGCTCCTCCGAAAGTCTCTCAGTTTCAGGGCAAAGTTTGTGGTCAGAATGGCATCTAAGCTCCTGGAGCGTTTCAAATGCCAGTAGAAGCTCATCCAAAGGTGCAACTTGAGGCGGTTGTTGGGATTAAGTAGATGTTGCAAGTCCAAGGGAGAGAGTCCTTTATCCAGTATGTCCTCCCACGGAATATTCCACGCCAGACGTTGCTGCTGTTCACTTTTCAATGCCAGGGTCATGTCCTTGGTCCAGTTGTCCAAGTTATCCGAATCACCACTCTGCAAATGAGTAATCACAGCTTCGAGTAGTTCCCCAAAGTTATCGCCATAAATCACCGGATGAGCCGCTCCGAAGAGGCAACAAAAGCCCATTAAAATTTTAACTAGGAGTTTAACGACCATTACGTTTGAATATTTTTATAAAACTGCTTTTCCCTGGTTTGTGGCTTACTGCCGCAGCTTTGTGTAATCTTTTCTTATCGCCAGTGCATTATTACAGAATTTTTTGATAGTCAATCGAAAGAAAGAAAGCCAATGCCCCTTGTTTTATTTCCGCAAACAAATAAATGATATAATTCTTCCAAGAAAAAGATAAGAAATTAATCTTTATAGGTTTATAGTATTTCCTTTTAACGAGATTTTGTAAATCCTATCTGACAGGCCACCTTCCGGACTATAAATTGGTGACTGCTGTACCAGTTGTTGTCCTGGACGACGAGCTAAAATCGAACTCATTGCCAGCCAAGGACCTAAGTCGCAACAGCAGCAACAGCAACATCAACACCACCAGCAACAGCAACAGCAATGACGTCAGCAACAGCAACTCCAATGCCAGCAGTTCCACCTCATTGGCCAGCACAACGAGAAACGGTAAGTCCGGAAGCCAAAAATAGAATCTAAATCCGAGAAAATGCCTTGAAATTGATTTTCCCATCAAGTGGCGCCTGCCAAAGATACTATTTTAATAGCTGCGGATCTTTGGATCTGATGGGGGAAGACCCCTCCGCCGACGCGCTAAATGAATCCATAAATTATAGACCGCCTGGCGTGTGTTGTCAGCCAGGTATTAAGAGCCAAACTCGAAGCGTTTTTTAATTGAAACAATTAATTTCTCTGTAGCTCTAAATATAGGAAACAGCAGACACACTTCCATTTCCCCGCCGATTGCTTCCGTATTTAACAAACCGATGGCAAATCAGCGCCAATCAGAGGGCTATTGTCAGACTATATGTCCGCCTTATGGCGTACACTCCAAAATACCGTATTGACCCGATTTCGCATCAATGGGCAAAAAGCCGACGACATCGATGGCGATGTAATGCGATCCACTGTCTGCAACTGGAATTTGTATTGTTTTCCGGCCGGCACGAGCGTGCGGAGGAGCACATGGGGTGGAGCTCATTGTGGTTGGGTATTTGAGTAGAAATGCTTATATTACATGGAGAAAAATGAGGAATAATTGTTAAAATAATATAATTATTAAGGGATAATATTAAAGAGACTTCTTGAAGAGATCATTCTCATTAATTTATGAATAAAACTGTTTTTTCTCAGTGCATTTCTACAGCCCCTGCCAACAACCGACCAAGTGTGACAAAGCCCAGCTTTGTGCCCCATTCAGAGCAGTTCAGTTCAGTTCACATTACTTTGGTTGAGTTCAGTTTAGTTCCAATGATTCGCGTAAAGAATATTTGATTTGCTGTTGCCGGTTATGTGATACCAGATTGAGGTTTGAGTTAAAAAAGGGAATAGGAGTTGCAAAAGCTACAAATATTTACAATACCCAGTCTTAAATATGATTGGGGACATTAGACTCTAGATTCTTGAATAGAGGAAGATTCCCAACTTTTCCTGATTTTCACTTTTTCTGGATGGGTCGGCAAGACGACCGCAAAAGCAATAATGCTTCTTTGCGAACCGCAACCATTAGATGATGGCTTAGAAGGCCGGGGTCGGGCCGACAAATGCGGCTGCAACAGCTGCAAGTCCAGAGGTGGGGATATATAGTGGCAGTGTGTGTGGCAGGTTTTATCAGGTGCCGCCGGAATCTGCAGCTGTTGCTCCAAGAAATGTAATTCCAAAGCCATTCTACATTGCATGCCAGAGTCGCATTCTAGGTTCGTTGAGCTTTTTGCCGCCTCTAATGCCAAACTTAATTGGTTTTAATTAAAGTTATTGCCAAGCGTGTGGCCCCAAGGTCGATTCAAGCTTAAAAATATATTAAGCTTAATGAATAAAAATTACTTTTAACAAATGATGGACGCCGAAAAACAGAGATTAGAAATCAATAAGCGGAAAACCAAAAACCTTAGCCCAAAGGCTTATGCCATCCAGCTTGCAAAGATTTTAGGATCATTTTGGCCAAAAAGTCACTCCTCCGCCTGCACGCAGGCGCATTTATTGTGGATTATCGCTTATTACATCCTCCTCTTGACTTGATTTTTTGCCGTTTGTGGTTTCTTGTGATCTTTCTGTTGCCAAAACGATTATCGATCTCTCATTGCCCGGCAACTTCAATCCGTTATGGATATCCAACTGCCGGCCGATTGTCGGGAGGAATTCGTACGTGAGATATTATTCTGAATGGTATGTGCATTTGCTTCTCACCCGATTATTCCCAAACTGATTTTGATTCTGATGTTGATGTCGATGTTGATTCTTTTTGATCTGAAAGTGGCACAAAAACCCCATCATTTGCATATAAGTATTTGCCTTTCCCATGGCACTTTTTTCGGCAATTCCCGATGCATATCAATCGAGATTGATCCAATTCCTTTGTTGTCTGTTGAATTATTTTAATGATTTAAATTATACATATAGGTGGGGTGTTTAAAAAGTATTTAATGTGTGTACAGTAAGACTAAGGCCTCTGGGACCTGGCCCTTGCCTGACAACCACTCTGCCTCCTCTGCAACACTTGAGATTCTCAGTTCTAAGTTTCCTGGCCCCAGAGATACTCAGTTCTCAAATGGTTCCTACTTCAACATCGCTTGCATGTCAGCCGGCAAAATGGCAACAAAGCCATCTCCGACTCCGATGGGGTGTGGGGATCGCGAGGAGGGAGGAGGGAGGAGGGAGGAGCACCACAAGACGGGCCTCTTGGGCTGGCGGGCATTTGACACCGTCTTGAAAGTTAAGTGGGTGTAGAATTTGTGGCATGTGGCCGGCGGTGACTGCAGATGTTGCAGAGATGATGGTGCAGGCGGGGGCCCCGGGTAAGTCGGGGCGAGTCTCTTGGAGTGTGGCTGAGGTTGTCATATAATTGATGCCCGCGCGCCGTTTCCTATTATTGTTTAACACTCTGAGGCACTGCCTCCGCCCCATTCCGCTGCCTCCTTCCTAGCCGCTGTGATTGCATTGGTGAAAACTTTAATCAAAGGCGAACTCGGTCAGGCCTTGGGTGGAGTTCGGAGCCGGAGCGGCTGTCAACCTGCATTGGCTCTCGCCTCGGATTTGCATCTGAATCTGGCCACCCCCCAAACGCCTCCTCATCATCATCGGGATCGCCATCCTGGCTGGCTTCCAAGCCATCCACATCGCCCACACATGGCCCGAGCCGAGGCAGGGCAATTTGAACGGACCATGGCCCGCGGCTGGGCTGCGGCTATTAAACAACTTTGGCACGAGTCAGCCAAAGAGGCTAAGAAGGTGCCGGAGATGCCAGGTAATCACTGCCAGAAGATGCAGTGACTCAACACCAAGGCATCTCTCTAAAACGTATTAAATGTTTTTACTTAAAAAGACACTCCAATTTGATAGAATCAGTAGTTTCATTTAAATAACTAGACTCTGTTTAAAGTGGGTTAGTCAGTGACCCGAGAAGTCACTGGCTCGCATCACTGATCACAGATTCGGGTCGCGGCCCGACTCCCCCGCCGATGCGATTTGATGAAAATAGTTTTGGAAATTTTATTGGCGCGGCCAATATAATGGGCTTTGAAGTCCATTGGCCGAGCCAGCGATCGGCGATCAGCATTGTGCTGTGCATGTTTTATGCTAATTGTTGGTAAATGCCTCGTCCCGCGATAAATATGGAACAGGCGCATAAATTTGTTTATTAACCAGGTTCGAAGACGAGCTCACTGGCTGGCTAGCTGGACAGCTGGCTGGCTGGCAGAGTTCTTGCTGGCTTTTTAAGTGTCCGAGATTGCTGTTAAAGCCCCATCGTTAAAGTATTTTACGATGGTATTAGATATCCATTGGGCGATGGGCAATACGAGTCCATTTAAAGATTGGTTATGCTCTATTAGCAATTGAGGTGTGTTTATTGCTTAATAGCTGTGCAGACTCACTAGATCATTTAATTTAATTCCCGAAACTTAAGTTAAATATTACTCAAGGAATGTATGTATGTTATAGAAAGGAACTTCCTTCCCTCTTAGTAGAGCTGCCAAGAGCCTTACTTGTCAAAAGACTTCAACGTCTGTTGAGGTCGAAAGATCTTTAGAGCCGACCCCACTTTTTTTCCACTTTTCTGTAGTTTTTGTTGCGGGGAAACTCTGACCACAAGTACCCTGAAATCGGATGCCTTTTCACAAGCACGTGGCAAGCTGGCTGACCACAATGCAGCTGGAGGTTGAGAGTGGCAGATTGTAGATTGTCATTGGCCATGTCCAAGATCAAGTCCAGGCCTGGCCAGGCCAGGGCCCATGCCTGCTGGACACTTCTCATCTGTCAAACGGCATCTGCGGGGAATTGTGGCGAGGCGTTGAGATTTATTGAAGTGTTATAATTAAGTTAGAAATCGCTTTCTGATTGCAAACCCTCTGTATCTCTGTATCTTGCAGTTTTCACCTGGGGCAAGCGCATGAGTCGCAAACTGGATCTGCTGAAGCGCAGCGACTCACCCGCCGCCGCCCACAAGTCCCACTCGGACCTGAGGAGTCTCTTCCACTCGCCAACGCACCACAAGAGCGGTGGGTCCGGCGGGTCCGCCACTGGATCCGTGCCCACTTCGTCGAAGGCCTCGCCCTCACCCACTGGCGGGGGCCACCACAGCAGCACCCTCAAGAAGTGCAAGTCGGGTCCCATCGAGACCATCAAGCAGCGTCACCAGCAGCAGCAGCAATCGCACACCCAACTGTCCCAGGAGGGAAGCCAGAGTGCCCAGACGACGCCCACACACCAGTTCCAGGCGGCTGCCCGCCCCCAGAAAGTGCTGAAGAACTTCTTCCATCGGATCGGATCCACGGGCATGTTGAATCATCGCTCCCACAATCTCCTCAAGGCTTCGGAGGCGGCCCAACAGGCTACGCCAGCAACGACCACTCTATACAGGAGCAGCTCCACCAGCCAGTTGTCCAGCTGCTCCTACGTCAAGTGCGACGATCCCACCGAGGGCCTCAATCTCCAGCGGGAGCAGCGCGAGCAGCGGCTGCCGAGGATCGCCAGCTTGAAGTCCAGTAGCTGCGATGACATCGCCAAGGTAAGCAGCTGCCTGACGGCAAGCACGAGCAGCAACAGTGCTGCCGGTAGCCTGGGATCTCCCCCAAGTGGAACGCCAGCCGGCGGGGCAGCAGCTGCCACCAGTGGTGGGCAGCAGGATGCTGCTCGTCGTGGGGCCTTCCCCTACGCCTTCCTGCGTTCGAGACTGTCCGTTCTGCCGGAGGAAAATCACGGCCATGGACCCGGACACCTCAAGCAGCAGATGCAGCATCAGCGAGAGCAGCACCACCAACTGCAGCAGCGAGATCTTCTCCAGCAGGAGCATCAGCACGGTTCGCCCCTTCCACAGCGCCGATCCCCGGAACAGGCCACGCTAAGCAATGTGTCCCGGAACGACAGCATCACGTCCAAGGACTGGGAACCACTTTACCAAAGATTAAGTAGTTGTCTAAGTTCGAACGAGTCCGGCTACGACAGCGACGGAGGAGCCACGGGCGCCCGACTGGGCAATAATCTGAGCATCTCTGGCGGAGATACCGAATCTATTGCCTCGGGCACGCTCAAGCGAAACTCTCTCATCTCCCTGAGCTCCTCCGAGGGCGTGGGAATGGGCATGGGTATGGGCATGGGCTTGGCTCTGGGAACGGGAACGGGTAGAAACAGTAGCATCTGCAGTGCACCCGTCTCACTGGGTGGCTACAACTACGACTACGAAACGGAGACTATTCGACGAAGATTCCGGCAACTGAAACTAGAGCGCAAGTGCCAGGAGGACTACATCGGCATTGTCCTGTCCCCGAAGACCGTGATGACGAACAGCAATGAGCAGCAGTACCGCTATCTCATCGTGGAACTGGAGCCCTATGGCATGGCCCAAAAGTAAGTTTGGGTTTGGTTTGTAATGGGTTTGTCCATAAAAATATTAATTTTTTAATTTCTTGAAGGGATGGACGCCTTCGCCTAGGAGATGAGATTGTCAATGTGAACGGAAAGCACCTGCGGGGCATCCAGTCCTTTGCAGAAGTCCAGCGCCTGCTGAGCAGCTTTGTGGACAACTGCATCGATCTGGTGATTGCCCACGATGAGGTGACCACCGTGACGGACTTCTACACCAAAATCCGGATCGACGGCATGAGCACCCAACGCCACCGGCTAAGCTATGTCCAACGCACCCAGAGCACCGACAGCTTGACCAGCATGCAGAGCCTCCAGTTGCAGCAGGAGAGGATGCAGAACCAGAATCCGGATCAAGAGCAAGATGGCGGCGAAGGCGAGGATCAGTGCGATGCCCGTTCCATGGCCAGTGTCAGTACGATGCCCACACCGATGCCGTTGATGCAGCACCGTCGCAGCTCCACGCCACGGCATTCGCTGGACGTCAGTGCCCCAGAGCACGAGCTACTCAGACGGCGGGCCAGGAGCTCATCAGGTCAGCGCAGCTTGGCTCTAACACCGACCCCGCTCTTCGCCAGCAGCGGCAGCAGTAGCAGCTGCTCCACCTCCCCTAACCACCGGTTGTTGGATAACGAGAACGACACTGCTAACGACACCGATTCCTATACGCCAGTGTACACAAACCGGGCGGCGAGCGTGTGCGTGGCCTCCTCCCTGGCGGACGATGAGAAGTGGCAGTTGCTGGCCCGCAAGCGCTGCTCCGAGGGCTCGGCCCTGGCGCCTGGTGGCTCGCCCCAGCAGTTCGGCCAGCGCACCCACTATGCCAGGAACTCCATCAACCTGACCAACTCGCACTACCGCTCCCTCCGGTTTGCTCACTCGCGACTGAGCTCGTCGCGCCTCAGTCTCTTTATGCAGGCTCCGAATAACAGTCTAACAGGCGGAGAGCCAGCTCCTAACACCCCTCCTCTATCCACAACAACAACAACAACTGATCTCACTAACAATCAGCAGCAGCAGATACAACAACAACAGCCACAACAAGCACACCAATCACTCTACATCAAGCACTCGCCAAAGAGCGTCTCATTATTCTCGCCTAATCCGTATGTTAATGCCTCATCCTCACCAGCATCAGCATCAGCATCTGCATCCGCATCGTCTGGAGGAGCTTCGTCGGGAGCTTCTCTGGCGCCGCCCGCCGCTGCCCTAATGCATCATCGTCCATCGCTGCCAGTTGCCAAGCTAACCATACGCGATGAGGAAATGGCAGAGGTCATTCGTGCCTCTATGAGCGAGGGTGAGAATCAGTTAACCAATAATCCACTAAAATTTTTGATTAAATCCATCTTAAAAAGTATATATTTTAACCTATTTATATCTGATTATAAAAATCTTGAAACTTATCAGGCAGTGGACGATGCACCCCCAAGACCATCACCTTCTTTAAAGGACCTGGACTGAAGTCTTTGGGCTTCAGCATTGTGGGTGGTCGAGACTCGCCCAAGGGAAATATGGGGATCTTTGTAAAAACCGTTTTTCCCACGGGTCAGGCAGCCGATGATGGCACTCTGCAAGCTGGTAAGGATATTCTGAAGTATGAGCATTATCAAGAAAACGAACAACACCTCCATTTCAGGCGATGAGATAGTGGAGATCAACGGAAACTCTGTGCAAGGCATGAGCCATGCGGAAACCATAGGCCTCTTTAAAAATGTTAGGGAGGGTACCATTGTCTTAAAGATCTTGAGGAGAAAGTAAGTAATAGAATGGCATCTCCCTAATTGAGGAAAAGATCTAATATTACTATGTATTTTCAGGTTGCAGAAAGCTAAATCGATGGGAACATAACTAATGGCTAGCTAATACACATCCTTGACTTATCCCAATAAGAATACCTGATTAAGGACAACCTGTTTCGTTTAACCTAGTTAAATGTTTAAATCACTTATAAAGTAGTCTTTATTCTAATCGTACAAAGCCCCCCAGAGAGAACTATACATATGAATAAACATATATAGAGACTCATGATAGCATCTAGAAACCCGAATAGTCTGTAAGATATTGTATGGAGTTACAATTTTAAATTATTTACCCTTTATATACTAGGCTAAGCTTCGAAATGTTGCAAGAGTTCAAATAACAACATAAATATACTTACCTGAAAGCAACCTTATGAATGCCCAAAAACACAGTTCTGTTTTTTATTTACAATTTTATTGAATCTATTATTATGGGTTACCTTATCTTACTTCACGATCAACCTTTGCTTCTTGACAAAATGCTCTATACGGTTCTCCAGGCTCTCTGAAAAAGTATTAAACAAATTAGATGAAGACTATAATTAAATAAAGTATCATTTACCGCAACGCTTGCGCTCCAGGAGCGGCTGATATTGACGTGGCTTGACTGAATCCTGCAGCAAGATTACTTGCGCCTGAACCTTTTCTGCGGTCTTAAAGTTATCCTCCAAGAGTTTCTCTAATTGTTGGAGTACATTCCGAATCATCGTACTCTTAACACTGAATTGTGCCCACTCGCATTGAGTGTTTTCGATGAGCTTTTGGAGATTTTCCTCATTGTACACCCATTCGGTGACATCGCTTTCTTTTGAAGGATTATCATCAGTACCGGGTCCCCCTTCCTCTGGGCCTGTGTCCATGGCATCGTCACCTGCGTCTTCCGGATGCGTTAAACTCCTCGTTGTCTTGTCTCGAAAGTCGCACCGGAAGAGATTTAGAGGCAAACCAAGAGCCGGCGTGTACTGGGGCTTGCAAGGATTGCTTTCCACATCCAGCAGATCGTTAACAACGCTCGGTTTCTCCTTTTTCTGACCCACCAGCAGTAAAACTGCCATAATGCATCGTATTTGGTGCCACAGAAAGGCATTCGCTTGAATTTCCAAAAAGTACATGTCGTAGCCTTAGGAAAGGAAAATAATGTATTCATCTTTAAACCTTTGACTTTTAATACCAACCGGAATCAGTAAGTCTTTCCTCGCAAGCCTCCACCCTGGCCGACTGCAAGTTTCGGGTGTAGTTCGTCACTCCGTTGTGCACATCCATTTTGCAGAAATTTCGAAAGTCAGCATGCCTTACCAGGTAATTACAGGCCTCTTGCATGGCGGGAATATCCAGGTCACCCCTGGGAAAATAGTAACGATAGCTACGAGCCACACAATCAAAACGTGCACTATAAACAGGACTACGCAGAGGCATCCAGGCCACGCACTGAATGTTCTTGGGCAAGACGCGATTCAGAAGTCCACAGTAGTCGATTTCGGAAGACACAGATGTGGCATCCAGTTGGCTTTCGGGCGGGTGTTTGCTGCGCAAATCGATGGAGATCACTTGGCAGAAAGCGCTCACCTCCTTATCGGTGCGGCCGCAACGATGATAGTTGGATGTGGCGCGGGATTCAATGAGACACGTCCGCGTCAAAGCACGAAACAAATGGGATTCTTTAAAGCAAAAGAATATATTCTCTGGGTAATCATTATTTAAATGAACTCACCAATAGTGTCGTTGGAGTCCTCCTGGCAGGCCAAACCCTGATAATCCCAGCCAAAGTAGCTAACCTTTAGCAGAACATGACGACGGTGGGCACTAAAACAGAAAAATGATTATCGAGGAAATTCCCTTTTTAATGCCATTGACTCACTTGCTCCAATCGAATTTTCGCTGCTGGGCGCGGCTTGTTGTTTTCGGCTCTTTGGATCCCGTGGCATCCGTAGCATCCGCGTCCTTGCCAAATAATACGGCGTACTCCTCATTGTTCTTATCCTGATCAGTGATCTTTTTCTGAAGCAGATTTCGGAGCTGAAAATTATACGCTTCCAGCTGGACTATCTTGTCGATCAGTTCCTTTTGGCTTAGTTTTTCCAAAGCCTCTCGTGGCAGTCCTTTTACCCGTTTATTTATTACCACTTTTTGTTGGCTTGCAGTGCTCATTTTGAAGACCAAAATATGTAAACAAAACAAAGCAGTTGCACGTGTGATATGGTGAATTAGACCATAAAAAAATACTGTTTTTATTTTACAGTAAAATACTGTATTTTTATACAGTATTTTTTTTAATCTGTTGGAGTCCCGCGCTTTTTTTCCCGCGGTTCTATTCGAACCAAAAATAAAAACGCTGCTAAAACACGCGCGCGAATTTCTGCAACTCGTGCGCTGAAAAATTTTTAAAATTTTAAAAATTGAAAAAGTGTTGTAAAAGCAAAATTTCGATAGTTATTGTTATCGAAATGTTATCGATAGTTGGTTCCTACAGCTGATGGAAATCGGTTATCAGCGTCGCAGCCACTGTTTATAATTTATTTTTAGTTGTGTCGGAAAACTATAAAAGCATTAAGACTTCTCTTAAAGAAGCGATTTAGGGCAAAGCCTGTTTTTCCGTCTAAGAGATAAATAGGTCTTCCTTCCCATTTGCTGCTTCGGTTGTTCGAGTGCAGCATCTGAAGGTGAAGGACACAATAACGCAAGAAAGGTCTTCAAGGACCCAGGAGCCCAACAATGGATGCGAACAAGGTCGACAGCGAAAACGACAACTGCGCGGCGACCTCGGACGCCAATCTCAATCAGCTACCAGATGAGATCCTGGAGTTTATTTTCACCTATATGCCACCCTACGGGGACCTGGAGCACTGCAGTCTAGTGTGCAAGCGCTGGCACGGGATCGTAAAAAGTGAGTGGATTCAACCTTAGAATATTCCAATCCTCCTCATAATTTCTCTTTTTTCGGCCAGATCTCGTGAGAAGGTCGAAAATCAATTTGGAGAAGGGTCTAACCGACTTTCGACTTCGATGGGAGGTATTTTCTCAGGAAACCAACACTGCTGGAGCCGGATCTGCCTTGTCATTCATTGCTGGACGTTTCGCCCATTCTGCTGTACGGCAAGGTAACTCGATGTATGTGTTTGGCGGCGGCTCGTCCTCGGACACCACCTTTAATGATCTCTGGCGATTTGATTTGACGCACATGCGTTGGGCGAGACCTGTGGCGACGGGCACCTATCCCTCGCCGAAGGGCAGCGCCTCTATGGTGGCTTGGCGAGATCAACTTGTATTATTCGGCGGCTGGCGTTATCCCTCACTTCATCCACCGTACCAGCCGTGGTGTCTGTTCGATGAGCTCCACTACTACGATCTCGGGAAGAATCGTTGGCTGCAGAGGAATACGCTTTATTGTCCACCGCCAATGGCAGGGCACTCGGCCACAGTACACGGCGACCGGATGGTTGTATTCGGTGGCTATCAGATTAAGGACGATGTGAATATCAATTCCAACGATACATGGGTTCTGGATTTGGCAGAACCACGCTGGTGGCAGCCTCTTTTCGTGGGGAACACGCGCCCAACTCCACGCTACGGCCAAATACAAATAGATCTGGGAAAGAACCACCTTCTGGTCGTGGGAGGATGTGGAGGAGCCAATCGGGTGTACACTGACGCCTGGCTGCTGGACATGACAAGGGACGTCTGGTGCTGGAAGGCCATCAATGTCCGCAACAAACGCTTCGGAGCCGTCCACATGTGGTGCAATCCAGGCTGCAAGGTCAACAACTATCTAGTGGTGGTGGGACCGTCGCCTAACATGCCCCAGGACTTTCAAATGATGAAGCAAAGCCGTCTGCCGGTCATTGGTGGCCGGGGTCCAGCCGCACCCAATCCCTTGCAGAATCTACCCCAACGGGCCCATCGAATACAGCTTCCAGAAAGGCGCCTGGGCGGAGGAGTAGGCGTGGCTGGACCGAACCGACCGGGAAACATGCGACCTGGCATAGGAGGCGCACCTCTCGGCCCTCAAGAGCAGTATTTGGCAAACCGGAGAGCCATTCTTAACCAGCACATGCAGCAGGCACAGCAATTCCTGCACAACAACAATGTGAATAACAACAACAACAACTACCAGCCACGTTCGGGGAGATTGAGTGATCTGCATGCTCCGCCAGCTCCCGCTCCTGCTCCAGCTGTGGCTGCTCCCTCACCGCCAGTGCGTCCAAGCGCACCACCATCCCCCGCCGATAGAGATGTGGATGCTGCCCAGCGCCTGCAGAGAAATTTGGCGCTTCGGTGTCGTGATAACGAACCCAGACTCCCCAAACGCTTCGATGAGCTGTACGAGGTGAGTTACATATTTTATCAAACTCCGGATTCCCTTTCTCTAAAACCCATTTATGCACAGGATCCCTTTCGTATGGCTGCATTTAATGTGCCCACTCGATCGAGAAGTGCGTCACGGGATCACAACGAGCGCATCCGCCGCATGGAGGAGAAGATGAACGCCATCAGGAACTCCCGTCGCAGTGCACCCGCCGCCGCTCAAGTAGAGCCCCAACCATTACGCGCTCCGTCTCCCAAACGTCTTCGCTGCAATGTTCAATCTCTGTTTGTTTGTGACATCTCTGGTATTCTTGATAGTAACGATCCCGGCCTCGACTGGGTTGAGTATAAAAACTTTGGAGTGCTCAAGGGTGCCCCGGATCGTCTCATACTTTCGAGCCTTATCGCCGGCAACGGCGAGCTGATCCTATTCGGCGGCGTGCACAAGGAGACGCTAACAGACATCACACACCATGTATCCAATTCCATACACTTCCTAAGTGTGCCACGTGATATTATCTAAGCTCCGGTCCGACGCCTCGTCATAGTCCTAAGTTATCGTGATAGCAGATCGCCGCTGCTACCGCCCCTTCTCCCAAATCCTTCAAAGAAGTTCGACCGCCGTTCATTTAGAGAGTAAATTGATTGTAATGGATATGTTGTATGATTATAAACGATTAACTACTAAATTATCTCCAATTCTGGGCTAACTGTCCAGCAGTTTTATCAAATCGTAGGCGTACTGGAAACGCATATCACATAGGTCATCTTGGCATTCCACACACTTCTTCATCATAAGCTGCAGTCTTTCATCATCGAGATCTTTGAGCAGGAAGTCCCTGAGCAGGACGCACACCTGGTAGACATTCGCGTCCAGCTGGCGGCCAGAGCAAAAGGCCGAAACATCAAAGGTGAAACCTTCTCCTGGCAAGGGCTCGTACTTTTGCGACTGTCCGGAAGTGGATGCGGCATCCACCATTACCACGGAATCCAAGTCGATGAGCAGCACTCTTCTGGTGTCTTCGTCGAATGCTAAGTTGTCTGTGGTGAAGTCCGTGAGGAAAATCCGAAAGTCCGCAAACCCAAAGGTCAGCTTGAGAGACAAGTGGATCAACTGCCGCGCTATCTCCCGACGCAAATCCTCACCAGCTTCGATGTAGTGGTTTAAAGTGCGTCCTGCGTAGGCCTGGAAATGAGTCAAGCCACAAATAGCATAGGTGTTGGGCACAGGAAAGTCCAAATGATGCAATTCCTGCATCAGCAGTGGGCTTATGTTGTGCAGCATGTAGAAATAAATGCTCGCGGTGTCATATCCACGCTGGTTTAAATAATTTATGAATCGTGAGGACTTCTGGGCAGTGCGACAAAGATGGAAGCCACCAGGGCGCTCTTCCAGATCTACGAACTCTTCTTGCAAGGAGCTCAAGCTTTGGTTACTGGAGACAATACTCTTCCGCTTGGCCAGAAGCCAAGAACTCTTTTCGTGGCTGGTTCCTATCTCCAGCCAGAAGATCTCGCGACGATCGAAGAGGAGAGTTATCGCCTTCCAAAGCTTGTTTAAATCAGAGGGCTCTCGTATCGCCTCGAAGACCTCCTCGCACTGCTTACGCTGAGTGGAAAAGCAGGCGGGGCACAGTTGCAGGTCGCTCTCGAAGTGCTCCTGGAAAATATCCTTCTGAGGCTTCACCTGAAGATCCTGCAACAGAGCCAGTACAAGCACTATTCTAAGTTGCCCAGTCAGCAGGTGCATCACAGAGACCTGTGGAGGAAGGGGAAGAACAATTTTAAAACCATGATGAGGGCTGGTCAGCTAAGAAAAGAAGCCACACGTGTCTGGGTGTGTGTTAGTGTCTATATGGAGTTGTGTGTAGAATGTGCGTGAGGGCCCAGCCTCCAGAGGCAACATTTACACTCATATGACCAGTTTTCCAGTCACATGCCCAAAGCGGAGCCAAAGCAACAAAAGATGTGGATTTTCAGCAAACCGATACTCAGAGACCCTTTCCAGTGATTAAGCCTCTTTTTAACTCTATAACTAACTATAAAAGTTATTCAACTTAAATTTTATTTGTAAATAAAAATACTTCTTAATAAAAGTCGCCTTTAAATGCCGTGATAATTTTTATTCTTATATCTCTACGAGCCATTTTCCCACTATCTTTAAAGACTTAAGCCCCTTTTTGACACTAAAGTTAAGTATTTTATGCTGCCTTCGATTAGATACCGCCTCTGGTATCAACAAATCTTTAAAAACTTATAATACCACTTGAAAGGTAAAGCACCCAACGGAAAGAGTATAGGAGCGACTGGGATCGCCACAAATAACTTTGGTGTGCTTGGTCTGCCAAGCTGAACTGAAGAAGAGCCAATTCAAAGGGTTCAAGGTTGGACAATTGTGAGGCAGCCGCTTGAAACCCATACAGCCGCTTAATTTGTAATCTCTGGAAAGGTGGGATAGCAGCCATTATGCAGATACTAGTGGCCCCTTAAATCGAGTCCTTTTTGTGTGAAACTTCAAAATTTATTAAGGGAAACGGCATGGACTGGATCTGGGGAAAGACGCTAGAGTTTTGGTGTTCATTCTTCGACATTGAGGATAGAGACTTCTCTTTGGAAGATTTAGTACCACGATCAGCGTCTCTCTCAGAAGGATCTCGGTCCTCGAAGAGGGCATGTCGCGTTAGATTCAGTCGTAGCACATTGCGGGTAACTCAAGCTCGGGACATTCAGAGTTTGGCGTCCACCAATCCATTCTTCAACTTCCTGCTCCTGCAGCGGATTCGGCAGAGGGGCTTGGTGGGCCTCAACTACCTGGAAGTGGTGAGGAATGACCGAATTGATGAGGAGAGAAGTGCATGGGACTCGATGGATGAGAGGAAACGAGCTCCCTATGTCAATCTAGCCAAGAACGTTCAGACGCATCAATCGGCGATGTTTCAGGACCAGAGGAGGCTTGAGGAACGAGGCTACAAGATCCGAAGAAGCGTATTGGCCGCAAAACGATATAGCCATGGTGAGAGCCCAGAGAGCACTTGAGAGGCGTCGGGCCAGCTGCGGCGTCCCACGACAGCTTGGAGAACGCTTCCCGCCGGCCAGTTAGATCACTTGAAGGTGGCGCGTTGTGCTCGACGGTTGTCGCTGTTCTGGTTCTCTCATCTATAGTTCGCCGATCTGTTTTCGAAACAGCTGGTCCGATCAACAAAATAAAGACGCGATATCGGTCAAGTTCGGCGGCCAGCATCGCGGCGATCGTCCAATTAGCCCCGGCGAGAGGGTGCGTGAAATTCACTTTTAATTTCCCCGAATAGCTATACTATATAGCTATATAGCCGACGAATACCATACAGATCGCTATTGTTGTTCAAATATTTCGTGTGCTTCAAAGACAATTTGTCACCGTGCCAAAAGGTGTGTTTCTTCTTGGAAATATCCGAGAAATATCCACATTTCCAATATTCTAGCCTCTAAGTTTCGTCATAAATTAGTCTTAAGGTCGTGTGAAAGGGCTTTCCACCTTGATTAGGTAAATTTTATGCAACTGGGAACTGGGAACTTGGTATATTGCGATTCAGCATTAAATAGTGAACAATTTACGCAGCAGATCACGGGATGGGTGATTGGATTTGCGACCGGTAGTTAAATATTTGCGTAAGCTCGGACTGATGATCAATATTTATTTTTCAATAAAAGAGGGAATCTCACATAGGCACCAGATCGATCGATCAAGCCTCTTCGGGGCCGAGCCCGTTGTTTACAAATTAATTTTAGGAATTCGCTACTTTTGGTTGTTAAAGCTTATCAGCAGATTTCATTATTGGGGGGTGTACGATTGGGGGTTTTAATTGTTTGTTTACCCAGCTAGCCATAAACCATAATGGTAGAACTACTTCCAGTTCTTAAAATTGAGTTTACCCCCTTTTGGAGAGTCGGATTCGCCAACCCCGACTTGGCCAACTAAAGAAACTTAAAACCGGTTGTGTAGTACCTCCTTAGCCAAACACAGGCACTGAAATCCCAGCCGGCAATAGATGAATAGCCAACTGGCTGACAAACAGACTCGGTGTATTATTTCGGCTTATTGATAAACAAAAGTCTGGCATGTGTGCGCTAATCTAGTATATATACAGAGCTATTGTATCATGGTAAAAATATTAGTATTATTTGCGTGTGGTCAACAACACGTTCCCGGCCATGACTAAGGAGATTTAATGCAGGCCGAGTAATTGATATGATATTGTTCAATGCAAATTACGTCACTTCTACCTTGGCTGCCCTTGACTCCCACCAAGTGTAGTACAAGTTCGTTCTCAAGGAGATTTCGTTATCGACCAGAACAGATTAGATGCCACGCGCCCTTCCAACTGACAATAAAATTACAATAGTTTAAGTTTATTTTTAAAGTCGTACAAGTTTTACGTAATTTATTGAAGGGATATTAGCTTATCAACTAAGCTTCAAAACATGCTCGTGTATTTAAGAGCTTTCGTTTATTTGAAAAATATTCCTTTCGAGGTTAAACACCTTTTCAAAAATAGTTTTCATCTATGTATACCTCATTATTAGTTTGGTGCCAAACAAAGTTTCACCAAACTAGTTTTTAGGTCTTTCGTTTGTTGCCGAGTCTTTCTATCTTTTGGTTCTTCTCGCTTTCTACGCGCCCGCGCCACAATAGTTTCCATTATCTGGCGAATGATGGATGGACCTCCGGGCACGGGCACGGGCCCAATTATAAACTGGTTCTTTGCCTGTTCATTAATATTGGTTACCTTTCTCTGCCCCTTTTGCAGATAAGCATCTCAGCGATGGAACGAAAGGACCAGGTACGGGCAGAAAACTTGCTCGGCAGACGCTACGGGCAGCTTTTTCACGACGGAAAGTACACGGATTGTGTGTTTCACGTGTGCGAGGAACAAATCAAGTGCCACAAGCTCATACTGACCACCGCCAGTCCGGTCTTCGAGGCAATGTTTTACGGCCCGCTACAGAAAAACGACCCAGCCTCCGAGATTGAGATCCACGACATCAGTGCTCCCGTTTTTAAAATCCTAGTGGAGTACATCTACACTGGCTCGGTGGACTACAACAGTCTGGAGTTGGTGTCTTGCATTGAGCTTTACTATGCCGCGGAGAAGTATTTGCTGGAAGAACTCATTTCCGATTCCCTCATGGCCGTCACCTGCAAGCTTCGCTTCGCCAATATCCTGCCCGCTCTGGAGCTGAGCGTTTGCATGGGCCTGGATTCCCTTCTGGAGGTGTGCATGACCTTCTTTATGCGCTGCTGCGCCAACAACGGCCAGTATATGAATCATCTCAAAGAGCACTATGTGCATGTGTCCAAGGAGTGCGTCAAGGCCATTATAGCCGCCTGCAAAGAGCCGCACAAGCTGCTCATTTGGTACGTCTATGAGTGGACCCGACAGGA
Source organism: Drosophila bipectinata (assembly GCF_030179905.1). Lineage (NCBI taxonomy): Eukaryota > Metazoa > Arthropoda > Insecta > Diptera > Drosophilidae > Drosophila > Drosophila bipectinata. Next base: position 15,793,853 of record NC_091737.1, read on the forward strand.
GTGCGAGCAGCTGGGCCTCGATCCCGGAGATTCGGGCTTGGTGGCTAACGAATTGGGAGGCGAATCTACCGATTGGCCAGTGGCTGCAGAGCTGAAGCCTCCGACTCCCACTTTGACGCCCATTATTTCCATTGAACGTTGCTATTACAAGGCTTGCCGGCCGTTCACGGTGGACGCCGACTGCCCAGTCTTTCGCCTGCGACTCAAGTGCTCCCGATTTATATCCCTAATGGGCTTGGTGCTGAACAGCCGGTTGACACCCAATCGCTTGGGCCATGTGCAGGAGCTGGAGTATCGGGAATCCTTAAGACTGGACCTCTGCGAGTTGCCATCCGATACAGAGGGGCCAGCAACGGAGCCGGTGTGGAGCCACAAGGTGCAGAACCAGACCACAAAGTACAACTGTGATCTGCACATCAGCTGGCGGCGCGAGGAGGCGTGTGTCCTCAATCCGGAGCTATCGTACGAGCTGCAGATACGCTGGGATAGCAATGCCTACGGGGCTGAATATCCTTGCAGTCTGCAATCTTGTCAGGCGGACGGAATTCGATTCACGGACGGCGACAGCTTTAGCGGCAGTCTCGTCAAAGGACTACGCTACTCTAACCTAGTATAGAGAGCCTGCTTGTCTGCTTGGATACTCAGCGTCTCAATTGTTTAGTCCTAAGTCGTAAATCGTAAGCCCTATATATTTATTGCCCTAAGTTAATGTACGCCTCCGAAGTTCAATAAACTTATTCTGTGAGGAAAAGAGCCTCAAATAACTGAGATAAATGAAGAAAAGCCGGTTTGTGTGTATGCTTTGTGTTTGCGGCTGACGAAGTTGATACGATGGGCGGTACGGTTACTCACCAGGTAACAGTTGTTACTGTTGCAGATCAAGTCACCTGTATAAATGACGACATTTTTAAACTTGATTGATAAATTTTAAACTGATAACCAGATGTAAACAAAAAGGTGAGAGTGTGACCAGATTCGGGTAATCCGAACGAAATATTTTCATTAATAATATATTTAAGGATAAATTCTTCTATTTCTATATTATAAAGCCAAAGGAAATACAATTATTTCTTTAAAACACATCCTTAAAGTATAAATCCTTAAATAAATTAGTTTTCATGTACTAAAAAGTTTAAGGTAGCCCTGTCTACAGTGTTGGTAAGCAACATTTTAATGCGACCATTTGTGCCCAAGCCAAGACACGCACCATAAACCATAATCTCTAATCTCTACCATATCGATAAGATATCGATAACTGATATGTTAATATACCACCAACAGCCCTACCTCGAATATAAACAATCAACAATAACAAAATTGTTATACGGTTTCTGTTAACGCCGCGAATATGACAATTTTATACAAAGTAGAGGGCAAGGAGTTCAGCAAGGACAGCGTTTTTCCGCAAAAGGTGGTCCTCTGCTCCGTTTCTGCGCGTAACATCGTAGCATTTAGCAGTTTGCAAAGCGCCATTGTTCCATCCGCGGCGGACGCCGGTGATCCAGGATCCAATGTTAGTCTTGGAGCCAGCAACAGCCATGTGTATGTGTGCGACATAGTGACACCCTGGGAATACTACAAGGTGTGCTCGTCCAAATCCCTGATCAGCGTCCTTCAATGGAGTCCCAATGGCGAGCAGCTACTCATGGGCTATATTGGAGGCCGAGTCGAAATATGGCAGCCAAGGAACCAGTCCATCAATATGTGGCTTCTGCAATTCCATGCCAACGTGCCCAGCGAGGATATCATACAGGCGCAGTTCTTCCACAACGGCAAGGGCGTTATCTTCAATCCTCAAAAGAAGGACCACACCTACTATGCGGAAAAGTTTGAACGCTTGGAGCACCGGCCCACACTAGCAGGATTTGGGAGTGTAGCCAGCGATGGGTGCTTACTCCTTACCTCATCCGGTTTACTGGCCGCCTTCAGTATGCCCCAGTTGCAGAGGGCTTCCGCAGGACTGGGTCCTGTTGAGACCCCATATCCCGAGATTCAGGAACTGACGCCCACGCTTCACAGCATCGGTATCTCGAGGAGCTTTATCGAACACTGCAGCATGACACCCAGTCCATCGGGAGCTGTGAATGTGGCGTTTAGTTGCGGATGGCAGCAGCAGCTGGTACAGTGCTTCAAAGTCTCCCTATCTTTGGAAGGAGAACTGGGTCTGGAGCAGCATCTGGCCATTAAGTCAGAGTCCCAAGCTAGCATATTTCTGGGCCCCCTGGACGGACGAAAAATCACCCACATAAAGTGTACACGGGTGGCAAACGAGGATGTAATCTTCATCGCGTATGCCTGTCCGGACGGAGCAGGAAGCCAGCTGGAACAGTGGACGCTTACACGCCGTCGCCAGAACGTCCATGCCTTGCTCCAAGGATCAAACGCCAAACCAAACGAGTTTGTACAGTCCGAGAGTTGGGAGCAGGTGGCTAAGGCGCATCTGAACGCCTCTTTGGCGGATATTTGTGTTACCCGGCTCGCGGTGTCCTCGGCCGACTCTTGTCAGGTGTACGCGATCCTGCAGGACAACAGTGTCCAGGTGTTGGAAGCCAACTCCCTGAAGCATATCAACCACACTCAATTTGAAAAGGTGTCCGACGCCAGTGGTGGAGTGAGATTCGTAAGCGGCGACTTGACACCAACTAGCCAAATGCTCTTGCTTTTCGATAGCCATGCTCAGCTGCACGCGATGCAGGCTCCGCTAATCAAGCAAACTGGAGCTGGCCTGCTTCTGCTGGAGTACTGCATTGTCACCGGATGCGACGCCAGTGATGTTCTCCTTTTGAATCTTGGGAATTTGGAGATGCTAGTGGAAAAGCTCACAGACAATTTCACCCGACAGCCCTCATATGTCCGGCACTACTACTACTCTAACTTTTTGGCCCTCAAGTCCAATCTGTGTCGAGTGCAACAGCAGGAGTTCGACAACCTGATCATCTTGCATGCCATTTCGACAACGTTCAAGAGCTTGCTGCGACCGTCCGACCTGGGCAGCCAAGACAAAGGGCCCGCCGATAATTTAGCCATGAAACTGGCAGAATCCATTCCCGACGTGGACACCGTCATGCTGAATTTAGACGCCAAAGACTTCACCGTAGAGCCCGTAATGCTTCAAAGCCTGCAGCAGTTAATTCAGTGGGTCACGGACCTGGCCCTCAACATGCTCCACCGACTTCCAGAGGAGGTGATGAAGTGCAAACTCTCCGGCAAGCGTCCTAGCTACGACATCAGCCGGGACATCGTCGCCATTGGCAGCCTGCGCGAGTTGCTGGTCATGATTCGCATCTGGGGCCTGCTTAATACCCAGTGTCTTCCAGTCTACACCAAGTTAATGGACAACATTGACGTGCTGGTCATTCTGTTTCGCCTGCTCACTCGCTTGGCCCAGAATCCTGCCGAGCCTGATGAGCTTTTGCTGGACGAGTGCAGTCTCCTGTCCAAGCAGCTGCTTATACCTCAACCCAGCAAGTTTACCCCAACAACGTTGTTGAGTGCCCAGGGTTTCGCGGCCGTAAAGTCGGGCCAGCTCCAGTTCACCTCGCTGGTCGAGCCTTCCTGTCTGCAGGACATGGAAACGGAGGATGTCGTTTTCGCCAGGTCGGTGAAGGACGGTGTAAGTAACCTCCAGCTGGGGGCCCGGCCAAGCACCATCCGTCGTTGTGCCCGTTGTGGGTTCGTGTTTGTGAATAATGCCAGCAAAGTGGCGAAGACATCTGCCCTGAAAGCTTGGTTCAGTAAGTGGCTTCATTGTCATTGCGGCGGATTTTGGAAGCAAAATCACTAGAAAGAGTAGGAAGTAGATTATAATCATACAGTTTAAAATAAAATTAATCATAAAACTTTAAACATCTGCCTTTTAAATCTTGGGAGGGAAAAACTTAATTCAAAATAATATCGATATGCGATAGGTAAGAAAGAAAATATCGCAAGAAAAATAATTATAGCTTTGGGAACTATCGATATACTGATACATTCTCAACAACCCTAATAAATACAAACAATTTCGGCTGCACGACAAAATTTAAATTTCAAGTTAAGCCTTCGAAGTTATATTCGACTGACTGGCGAGTTAATCTGCTGAAATGAATATAAATCTGCCAAACTTCAATGTTAAGAACCTGGTGAAGGAGGCGGGCAGCACAATCTCTCGAGTGGTGCAGGTGAAGAAATCAATGAATTTGGGTGGGGATTTAGTGTGGGGGCCTGGGGGTTGGTCTTGGGGTCTCCAGAAGTGTTGTGGTGTTAGCTTTCGCACTTGGCACTGACCATTTACCCTTTTCTTTTTTCATATTTTCCGATAAACAGCTGACAGAGGAAAAGCTCGGCACCACAGAGCGCACCGAATACGATCTTCACTTCCAAAATCTCGCCGAGCGGGCGGACGTTACCAAGACATGGACGGAGAAGATTGTCCGCGACACCGAATCGGTGCTTATTCCCAATCCACAAAATCGCGTCGAGGATTTCATCTTCGAAAAGATCGAAAAATCGAAGCCCAAGCGTCTGAGCAACCTGGAGCATCTCGCCCTGGATATGATCGAGGCCGGTGGGGACTTTGGTCAGGATCTGCCCTATGGACAGGCTCTGATCAAGGTAGGCCAAGCGGAGCAAAAGTTGGGCCAGTGCGAACACGACTTTATCGCCACCTCGGGCATATGCTTCACCCAGCCGTTGCGCAAATTCCTCGACGGTGAGATGAAGACCATTAGCAAGGAGCGGGGCATTCTGGAAACCAAGCGCCTCGACTTGGACGCCTGCAAGAACAGAGTTAAAAAGGCACGCAGCATGCTTGGCCAGCAGTCGGTAAGATGATTTTGTGGGTCAAGAGGGTTGTGTAATGGACTCATCAATTTTTCTATTTCTCAATGCTGCCTTTGGGGTTCACAGAAAGATGGCATCTCGCCAGAGGCCGTCTTGGAACAGGTACCTTGACCACGACCTTGAAAATGTATATTATTTATAGTGATGGTTTCTTAAATGTTGTCACTTAAATCTAAAATTAAATTTAGTTGTTAAACTTTTTGAGTTACAAACACAGCAAATATCAAATACACAAAGGACACGAACTAACATTGAATTATTTTGAACCTCTTATCATTTTATGAAGTCCACTTTCTAATAATTAAATGTTTCACAGGCCGAGCGCGATTTACGGGTGGCCCAGGCCGAATTCGATCGCCAGTCAGAGATAACGAAACTGCTGTTAGATGGGATCAGCACTTCGCAAGCTTCCCATTTGCGTCACCTACACGCCTTCGTCCAAGCCCAGGTGCGGTATTATAAGCAATGCGGCGACACCATGGAACAGCTGCAGCGCGAGTTGGCCAAGTAAGTAAATTTCAGAGGACGAGCAACGGACTCTGGCACTCTACTTAGCACCCAAAACGAGCCCATGCACCCCTAGCGGGGCCAACACTCCGCACCCCATGCTCCCTCCTACCCATTTCCAGGTTATATCTCTTATGTTTGTGGTCTTGCAGGATGCAGCATCCAAAGCCACGCCTGCGCATCAATAGCGAAGACGTTGATGGTGGGCCTCCCAGCTCTGTATCGATGCATTCCTGTGATTCCGATTCCGTAGCACTAGATAGCGACCCAGATCCCGATCAAAACAAGTCCCTTGACAATCTTCTGGAAGACTTTCGCATTGAGTTTGATGCGAGTGCCATATCCACAGTGTAGTGTCTTCCACAAGTCTAATTTTTGAGCTCGGGTTTCAGCCAGTTAACCTTAACATTTAGTTATAATATTAAATATGTAGATAGGTTGTTGTGTAGTTGTTACATCATTTCAGTCAGGTTGTCTCAGGTCATCCACTTTATTTAGAGCATCACAATCAAATCGAACCAAATCAAAACTCATTTAACTCTGCATCTTCCATCAGCTTGGGAGGCCCCACACCATACATTCCGCTCGACTTGGGCGATGCCAGCGGTAGCAAGTCTACCGGATCCTCAGGTGGATCCTCTGCCCGAGGCACAGGCCATAACAGTGCCGCTAATCCGGCCGCTTTTGGTAACAAGCCCAGTCAGCCCATGCACGTCAGCACGGATCAGATGCAGCGAGCTCGCGTTCTTTGTTCCTATGACGCCAAAGATCACACTGAGCTAAACTTGAGCGCAAATGAGGTAAGCCTACTTGAGTTCAAGAAAAAGTAACCCTCCTCATTGTATCCTTTCTCTTGCAGGTGATCTTCGTAACTGAATGCTCACCCGTAAACGAGGACTACATGTACGGAAAACAGGGTCTGATGAAGGGTCTCGTGCCACGCGCTTTTGTAGAGATGCTTGATGAGGAGCACGACATCACCCTTTAATCCCTCCAGTTCGAGCAGCAGTAATCAATCAATAATCTCAACCAAGTATAATAAACAAGAGAAATACTCCAATTTAAAATACCGAAATACTCGAAAACGGAGAACGGGAATGATGAGCAGGGAACGGCAATGGACAATTATAAGATGCGGCCGGACTGGCATTTGGCACTAGCAAGAGAGTACAATAATTTATCAGAATATACATTAATATACATACATATAAAGAAGGCATGAACATCAATATTGTTACATAAAGTATTTTAGGCCTCGTTAATCCTTTACCCCTATACCCGGAAAAGACATGTCGCTCACGTGCACAGATCGCGCGCATTGCTATTATTAATAAACATAATTTTCTGCTGCCTGTCGAGCTAGATTTTAACAAAATTTTCAAGCTTATTATACTACTTATGACATATCTTAAAGAAAGAGCAATTGTTATTTAAATAAGCTTCTCACCACACTCAAAAGTATTATAATTGTGTTATGTTTGTCTCCATCTTAGTTAACAAACGAAATTTACAGTGCTTTACCAATATATATCCTATATTTATACGTATGAGATTGTTACTCCAGTTACTATTTATATTCAGCGAAGGCGTTTCCAATATAAGCTAATTAGTATCTAATATAACTACTTACTCTTACTCCTACCTTAATGCTGCAAATTTATTCTGTTAAAAACCTTTATGTGCAATTTTGGAAAGTCAATTAATTGAATATTGCTTGTTAAACGTAAGATATACCCTAAAACACCAATCCGAAATTAGCGGTTAAATGTTGCAAAAAATAGGGCAAACGTACAATACAATAATAATGTAAACAACGACGATTTTTAGGAATTCAGCAAAGAAACAATGTTGTAACATTTATTGAGCCTAAAAGTGCATTTTAAAAACACCCAAATTATATGAAATAAAGAAATAATCGCTCATACTATCGCCATAGTAATCATCGTAGCCTTGCTCATCTTCGGACCAATATTTTTCTTCGAAATCATCATCATCGCAGCCCTCGAAGTCATAGTCAAAGGGCAATCCTCCGCCCTTCGTTTCCGTGTTAATTAATTGAACGACATCATCCGGATTTGATTTCGAGCCCTTTAAGAAAAATGTATGGTTTCAAATTACGATTTTCAACACAAAAATACCAAGTCCCACTTACAACAATGTCCTGAGATTGGATTTCACCCTCATGTTGTTTCTTGAAGGACATCAGTTTGATGGGCAAAACCCTTTTCATCTCCTTATATTTAGTTTCTTCACGTACTTTCTTCTCAATTCCCTTAACCAGCTTGTCGCTCCATGTGCGATCCTGCAGCCCCACTATGCTCAGCATGGGACAGGCGCAAAACAGGCCTAGAATCGCAGCATCGCTTACTTTAGAAGACGCGCTGATGTGTATGCGCTCCAGATTTTTTAAATCGGCAAACTTTGCCAGTACTTCATCGTCTAATGTTTCGATGTAAGGCAAAAGCAGGATTCGTAGTCCAGCTAACTTAGTTATTTGGTGCATCTGTTGTTGATTCAACATGTAAGGGCCGATTATATCTAATCGCTCTAGTTTCTCCGACTTCCGCTTCACCAACTGTACAAAAAGAGACAATCCTATGTATTCAGGAACGGTTTTCGGATTATAGATCGATAGATGTTTTAACTTGGGTATACGAGCCACGAAGTCATAAGGATCATTACTAAAAACGGTTATGCGTATTATCTCTAGAGAGGGAAAACAATTTTGCCGAATCAAAGTTTGTCCAATAGTCCTAGGCAAGAGCTCAACATTTAGAATGTTGAGCTCCTTTAGTTTTGTTAGCTTCTTGCAAATCTTTGGTAAATTCTCCATATTGAAATAGTGACACCTATTCAGCGATAACTCTTCTATTGAGGAAGGCAATTTATCCATGGTTTGTCCCCTCAGGTGAGTAGAGCTGGCATCAAGTATTTTTAGGTTATTGAGGTTCTTAAGCGACTCTATCGAGCTGTCGTGCAGATCCGTTCCCGCTACTTGAAGCTCCTCCAGTTTTCCCAACTTGGGAAATATTTTGTGAGCATTACTCTCTATATCCGGGCTGTTCCACAAATCTAGAGTGGTCAGATTTGGGCAGTGTTCCCCCAGAAGAGCGTATAGCTTTTCTTGATGTGTTGTTTCAACGACGGTGTCAAAGGCTTCCAAATTTGATCCAGACAGCTTAAAAAAGTCGGTCATTTCCCAAACGGTAGCGTCAAATAAATCGTACGTATCGGCTATGCTATGCATTCGGCGTGATGCCATTTCATAGACGGCCCTGAACCGCTGACAGGTTCTGGCGAAGCGAATTTGGTCCGCCACGAACTCCAGGTTCTCTAGGATGAGCTCCAGGCAGTAATCATTCAACCGCATGATAGGTGCTTCCTCGCCAGGCAGCAGGTCTACAGATTCTGATGGGCTACCGTAGGCTTCCGGCTGCAGCCAGCTGTCGCCAGCCTGCACATGGAACCTGTGGCCGTTTACATGGTGAATCGGACTATGGAGAGACCTGGAAATACATTGGTCAGTGCTAAAAAAAAAAGCCAAATAAAGGATAGTACGCACTTGGCTGCCTGCTTTGCGGTTTCATATAATGCATAACCTTCTGAGGACTTTTCCTTTTTGGTCTTGGATATTTTCATTTCCAGCACATTTCCATATATCTCCAAATGTGCCCTCAGTGCGCTTTTCTTGAGCTGTCAATCGGTAATTAAACAAAGAACTTAAATAATCTTTATGCATTACCTGTGACGGCACTTTACTAATATATATTTTCTGCACTGGAACGTGATCCTCTGTATAGGCAATCCAATTCTTAAAATAGTAATTTTGAGATTCTACGAGAACAGAGATATGTTTTGTTCAATTTGAATATTCCTTTGCATAACTAATTTAATTTAAACTTACGGATATTAATATCGCTGTTTAGAGGAAACATTTTTAATGTTCTTGAAGTAAAAGCGCCAAGCTGATTTTGTCCAGTGTGACCGCAGTGCGTGAGCAAAAAAAAAACTTCTAAATGTTAAATAAAAAATCTGGCCATACTTCAGGTGACCGCCATAAAGGAATAGTTTAAAAAATAAACACATATATATTTCCATAAAGAATACTCAAAAACAAAATAAAAATTCTATTCTAAATAAAAATAGTATCTGCCTTCTTTGGCGACATAACTTTTAATTCGATTTAACAAAAAAAATAATAAATGAAGGTTCCAAAGTTCTCATATTTCAACTACGGCAACGGGTCAATAACATCTGTAAAAATAAATAAAATTAAAATAATCTTTTTAATATAAATATGTGAATGTACCCTCATATAAAACTATACCATCATCATCGTTATCCTGATTCTCGATATCAAAGAAAGACTCGCGCTCGTCAAAGTCACTATCGTCTAGGTAGCCGGCATCAAACATGTCACGTCGCTCAAAATAATCAGATTCATCATCTCCTGAGTCATCCGCCAGATCTATATCATCTGGATCAAAGTCAAATTCGTCTTCTATCAAATTGACAAAGTCGATGCCGGTCAGATCGTGGTCAAATTGTGTTGTACATCTCAGTTGGATGATGTCCTTAGGAGCCACATTGTTATTATTGAGGAGATCCTCCATCACGGTATCTTTAAGAAAGACGCAAAGTTTTATGGGCAACTTCCGATGCATCTCCTTGTTGGCAGTCTCCTGGCGGACCCGGGAAACGATTCCAAGTACCAGCTTGTCGCACGGATCCACGTAACCATCCAAATGAATATCGCTCAATTTTGGACATGCACCGAATAGATGTAATATAGCCGATCCACTGGTGCTATCAGATTGTTGAATTGTAATCTGCTCCAGATTTTGAAGATTCGATAAATGATCTATCCCGCTGTCTGCGTCGATACGGGGTAATAGTAGTCGGCGAAGTTCAGTCAGCTTGGATATCTTAGTTACTGCTTGCCTCGAGAGAACGGTGTTTCCGTGGATCTCAAGGCGCAGTAACTGGTGCGCTTTATACTCGGCCAACTGCTCGAAGAGTTCCTCGCGCAACGTATTATGACCAATTATTGTTGGATAAACAAACAGCTGCTTCAGACTGGGTAGTTGAGCCATAAACTCGTAGGTGTCGCCTTCGAAAGCCGTCATCCGCAGAATTTCCAGATTGGGGCAGGCGTTTTCCTTCACCAGCACCTGGTAGGCCTTAAAATAGGATGTATTCATATTCGTAATGTTTAGCTCCTTCAACTGGCTAAACTTTTTACAAATCCTGGGCAACTCAAATGTTTGGAACGATAAACATTCGTTCATCGACAGCGTTTCGATTGGAGCAGTCAACTTGGACAGGGTATATCCTGAAAACGAGTTCCAGCTAATATTCAACGTCTTTAAATTGCGCATATAGCGCAGTGTCAAAATTGCTGCATCGGTCAAGTTTGACATCGGCATGTAGAGAGTCTCCAGACTTTGCATCTTGGAAAATAATTTGTTCATGTTGCGCGAATTAAGGGGGCTGCTGAGTAGCATCATTGCCTTCAGGTTTGGGCAGCTGGTTGATAGGTAATCGCAGAAGCGCTGTGTCCGAGATGTGGGCATCACGCCCTCTATCTGCTGCACATGTGGTCCAGAAATTCTAAAGAAATCTCGCATATCCCATACAGTCATTTCGTCGAAATGACAGAGATCAACTATTTTGTGCAGTCTGGGCGAGGCTAGCTTGTAAATCGATCTGAAGCGTGAACAGGCCCTGGCGAAGTGAACTTGATCTGGCAGCGAAAGATATTTGAAGATGTACTCCAAACAATGATCGTTCAGCACAAAAATGGGTGGTGGCGGCGGGGCCCTAATATTTGGACGTACCACGGGCAAATGGCGTGGTATATGGGCAGCAGGCTGGTGCCAGCTATCACTGGCCTGGACATGAAATTTTCGCCCGTTAACATGATGAACCCTACCTTGCAGGGCCCTGGAATTATTATATTAAAAGCTTAGTAATGGCAAGACTCTTTCAGAGCGTCACACATACTTTGCTGCATCCTTGGCATCGGCGAAGAATACATAGCCAGTGAATCGACGCTGACTTCGAAAGCAACTTCCACGTGGGGCGTTCCTGGGTCGAAAAATCTGCAGACGCACTACTCGGCCGTACCCACAGAAATGCAGCTCCAAGACATTTTGACTCAACTGCAAGAGAGGAATTATCAATTCATGATTTCTAGGAAACAAGTGGTTTTGGCACCTCCGCTGGCACTTTGTACAGATAAAGCTTCTGGACGGGAATGTGGTCTTCGGTGTATGCAATCGATTCCTTGAAATAGTAATTTTGCTGAGCTGAAAGAGGCAAGCTTTTCATTATTTTCCAAAGAATTTGCGCAGCAGGATCTAACAACTAATCACCGCTGGCTCTGGCCACTGGGCTATCTTAGCCGGATTGAACTTACGTGGGTTGGCTACGAATTGAGCCATTTGGATGTTTGTTTTATACTTTTTATGTAGAATTTGTAGCTAGAAGTTTCAAGATATGATATTCAGTTGAGCCGCCAAGCAATAATAGTTCAGTGTGACCGAATGTGAGTCACGCAAAATACTTTTCATATATGTGTACTTGAAAAGATCGCGACTAAGAGATCCCGTTATGTTTTTTATTTTTTTTTTTTAGTTTTAGATCAGAACTAAAATGTTGATTTTTGATTCCAAACAAATAAAAGGCCTACTCTGCTATATATTTGAAAAGAAGAAAAACAAGGAAAACTGATCCGATCTCAATATCAGTGATCAGTCTATAGATATGTACATATATCGATCTGAGACAACATATATCCCGTCTATTTTCTTTAGAGTAATATTGGGAAAAATAAAAGTCAATTTATATTCTTTTAAAGTTCAGTTTAATTTCGTTAAATAGGCTGCTTTTGAAAAGCTTACAACATGTTTTTAACTTCCCTTGATAAACTTTTAATTTTTTTAATCCTGTAAAAAATCCTCATACAATTATCTCTCCACTAATTATTTACAAAATGTACAAGGCCACTATAATTTCCTAGTTTCAGTTGATGCGACGTTGCTAAAAGTCTTTTTCTTAAATATTCAAGTTATGATAGTAGCTTAGATAGTATCGAAAATACAGGTATTGCTGCCAGCAGCATTTTTTCTAAATATTCTCACAAATATTTTTACAAGTCTAAGGATAATTTACAAAAAAAAAAATGTATTAAATATGTAAATAAGGCATAGTTGAATTTAAGATTATGAATATCTCTGGAGTAGTCTAGGTTCTCATGTTGAGCGTTTGGCCGACTGTCATGAAAGTATCCAGGAGTGTATAATGCCTAAAAAAAAATAGGAAATGTTTATTATTAAAGTAAAAACAATAGTATTTGAAAACTTACGATTTTCGCCTGGTGAGAGAGTTATGTGTATATCTTCACGACTCAGCACTGGGGCTAAAAGAACACAATTGACAAAATTCCACACACATTTAGACATACAGTACATACTTGATAGGGTAAATGGAGAACGGCAAAGCTTGTTTAAATATTTAAATAACGTTCTTTATTTATTTGTTTAGTGGCTAAAAATAATAAACTCTGTTTTTCGTTCGCTTAAAGCTAGTGTAACGATATCGGGTATCGGGTTACTGAGGCTGGGGCGATTGCAACTAACATAGATCATAATTTAAACAGCCTGCGGCCGCGTAGGCAATTCGTTTCCGTTGTCTTTCAGGTTGAGCAGTAGTGGATTAAAAGCGCCTGCCGTCTACTAATTTAAATGCTATCACAGTTTCAAAGTCGCACATGCAGGAACAATGGGAAGCGAGCTCATGCACGGTAAGAGAACTTTGTGATCAGTTTTAAGCAGCACGAGCACGAGCACGAGCTGGAGCTGGGGTTACGTATGCAGGGCGTACGGTTGTTGGGGCGGCTGCTGCTGCTGTTCGAGACTGCCGTTGGGCGTGCCAGCGGAGCCAGCAGCAGCTGCCCCGGCACCGCTTGCGTTGGGGATAATACGTATCATACCCGGCTGGATCCTAACGTTCTCACAGGCCTCGCAAATATTAAGTTGCGGATGGTTGCGGAATGTACACATGTTGCAGGCCCACATGTCCAGTGGCTCTTCGTCCTCGTCGACATCGGAATCGGTCAGGTAGTCCTCCTCCTCTGCGTTGCCGGGGCGCTGTTGTTGCTGCAACCGTTGTTGCAACTGTTGTTGCTGTAATTGCTGCTGCTGCTGTAGCTGCAACTGTTGGAGTTGCTGCTGGCGCTGCTGCTGCAGGTACTGTTGAAACTGGTGGTATTGAGCGTATGTGGGTGGTGGCTCCTGGAACTGCTGCAGCTGCTGCTGGGGCGTCAGGCAGGCGGAGCTGGGAGCACTGCGGTGCTGATGCAAGAAGTCCTGATTCGGCTGCAAGTTGCTTGGTGTCGGCACTGAGTGCAAGTTCAGTGTAGTGGGCGGTACTTGGGAGCGACCGCCTTGACGCTGGCGTGGGAATGGCTGTGGTTGATTCTGATGCTGCTGGGGAGCGTTGCCGGCTGGCGCCGAATGCTGGCGATTCATGGAATTGGGTGCCTGGCCCGAGCCATTCGCCTGCGGTTCTATATGAAGAAAATGAAACATATTAGGCTTTATTTTGAATAAATAAATAATATTACTTACCATTTATGAGGTTCAATAGCCGCTGGCAGTCCTCAGTCAGTTTCTTGATATCTTTATCCAGTCTTTCAGATTCGCCGACGGGAACCGGCTCGGTCAGGATGTTGATCTCCTGCTCGAGGACCAGCAGCCGTTTCCTGTTGTCCCGCAGCGCGTTCGCCAGCTTGTCGCGACGCTTCTTTTGCCGCTCGATGGTCGTGGCATGGGCTGAAGTATAGAAATGTGGAGAATTATTAAAAACTGATCTATCGATTGGCTTTGGAATTTCCTGTCCCGCCTGGCAACAAATTGCCTGGCCTGGCAGCTTCTTCCAAATATTTTCCGCCGCCAGATTTATTTTTACTGTCTAATACCTCACATTTTATTACTCTGTTTTGTTGCTAAAAATAATTAGAGAGCGGAGCGAGCGGAGGCAGCGCGGGACAGGGGGCATAAACAGAATTTATATTTAAATAGATAAATTTAGTGCAAATGCGCAAGCGAGCACAACCAAAAATCAATCTAATAATAATTTATTTCTATGAAAAAAAAGGTAAAAATAAATAAATAACAAATAGGAATCTAGCGATGCATTCTGTGATGGATTTCTAGCGGAAATGGCGAACAGGGCAGTGGGCCAAGGGTGCTTCGATCTCAGACATATCTATGTATCTATACTTGAGAGGCACATCATCAAAAGTTTTCCCAATTGATGAATTAATTCATTTCGGGTCAGATGGAAGGTCTGGCTGTCAATCTGGACGGCATTTTAAGTGTTTTCTCGTGAGCACGTCACATGATTAAATGTCAAAGTGTAAGTTAAAATCGGATTTGTGCCCACGCTGCGTATGCTTAATGCCTCGGCCAATCAAGCAGAGAGAGAAGTCGCGCAGTGGCTCTCTTCCCTCTTGTTTATGCACCACCACCACCACCAGCACCACCCACCCACTCATTTTGCCCTGAACTTGAACGCCTCTCGGCCGTTCGAGAGCAGAATCGTAGCAGAAAGAGCGATCAAAGCAAAATACTAAAAGAGAGAGAGGGGAAATGGAAATTGGAAAAACATGGCCAAGACCAGAAGCCAGACAAAAGACATGGATGTCCTATAGAATATATTCTAGAATGCAATCTAGCTGCAACTTTGTTAAGAAGTATCTTAAAGATATAACAACAATGACGTCTATTTCAAGGTAGAATATACCTGTATAATTACTAAATAAATTCCAAATTTCGCTATCTCTATTGCCGACTGATAACTGAACTCTATCCTATATATTTAATGACGTCAACTGGTTACTCCATCTAATTAAAGATCCCTGTGCTGTAATTAAAGTGATTGCTTCCTGAAATTGATTTCGAACCAATACCCTATATCGATTATTAACCCTTTCCTTCGATATAAGGTTGTCGGACACAAGTTTTAAACAGAAATTTTCGTGTTTTGCGGATCATGAGACGGGTCTTTCAACGCTTCCATTCTATTTCGGGGCGTAATTCAATTTCCTTATCAAGTGTAAACAATATTGGGCGAACCAGCCCGCTGATAACAGACCGCACCGAGCCCAACTACGACGTCGTCTGGGTGCCTCGATAAGGCCCGGGGTTTTTGAAACACATTAATAACAAGAATGGTTTGCAAAAAATATAAAAGCCAATCAAGGAATACCCTCATAATGATAAAAAAAATAGTAGAATTAAATTTTTAAATATATTTCTTCTCAAGGTTGTCTCGAATCCAATCCAATCCACCTGTTCAATCCCCCAACCAGTTGTGCAAACATGACTGACGCGATAACTAGAGCACTGTGATGAAATTAAGTTCTAATACCAAGTACTAGTACTAGTACTAGTACTAGTCTATGTCCCCTGCCAGAGTGTTAGAATTCAAATAGAAACACTTGACAGACAGCACACGTGTCTGGGTTCCTGCCTCCTTGCCCCCAACCCAGTGTACCCACCTTCCTCCAGCACTCCTGCGTAGAGCGGCACAGTGGGACTGCTGACGGGGCTGCTGCTGGTGCTGTTGCCACTATTGTTGTTCACCCCATGGTTGTTACTGTAGTTGGAGGCCACTATATGATTCTGCTCCTGAGTGGGATAGGGGAACACGTCCGGCGTCATGGCTCCCTGCTCCTGGCCCACTCCATCGGCGACCACCGCTGGCAACGGCGGCGGCTGGGGCTGGTGACTCGTCGGAGGAGCAACTGCGGCTGGATCACAGCCAGCGCACGGAACTCGCGGACGTATACACCCGGCACTGAAGACGCTGCCCTCGTCCGTGACCGTCAGCTGAAAATTTTTGTGGGTGCCCTTTCGGGCATCGAAGCTGACACTCGAGTAGGTGATGCCGCTGCCCTGGCCACTGGGCGCCGGTCCCGCGGTAATGTCGATCGCCGCCTGGGCTCCGCCGCCTGTTGCCGGCTGGCGTAGGGTGAGGTTAAGCGAGGTGAAGCTCTTGCGACCCGGGGAGGCCGCTGAGCTGGGAGAGCTTGGAAACGGCGGCGTCGATGCCGGCGGCTGGGTCGTCAGAAATTCGCGCGCGTACGGCGGCTCTGGCTGGAGCGTAATGACTGAACGATGTCGAACCGGAGAGGGCTGTTGGGGCTGCACTATCGCCGCCCCGGCTGTTGTTCCAGCTGTTCTGGCCGCTGCCGATGGCGCTGCCGACGTCGGTGACGATAATGAGACCGCGTTGAGCGAGAGCTCCGATTCACTGGAGCTCATCGGGCTGGTTAGGCACGAGGAATCGTTGGAAAAGCTGCCCGGCTTGGGCGGCAGGGGCGGCGCCCTTCGCAGCGGCTTGCTCAGGGACGTGGGCGTCAGCTGTTGCTGGTGGGGATCGCGCTGCTGCCGCTGCTGGCGTTGCTGGATCTTCATCTGCAACTGGGTGTTGCCCGGACGCTGTAGGTTAAGCGTGGTGGGCCGAACAGGTCGGGGAGTGGAACTGGAACCAGTAGTTGCCCCATTGCTCTGGGTTATCTCCGGCTGGGCAGGGGCTGCCCGCAACGGTTTGAGGGGCGTGGGTGGCTTTGTGGGCCGCCGGTTCTGCTGCTGCTGCTGCTGCAACACCTTGGAGGGATAGCTCTGGACTGCTTGCAGGGCGAACTCCTTCCTCAACATTTGGATGCAATTGTCGCGTTGGTGGCAATTCTCATTGACGCATTGCGTCACTATGGCATCGGGTATCGTTGGGAACTCCTGCTTCATCTCATGGAACAGGTGCATAATACTAATGTTGGTGCAATGGCAGCTCGCCTTGGCCGTGCCACCCGCACTGGACTCCGACTGCTCTGGTTGCTCCAGCAGCTCCAGCTGCTCATAGCTGCCCCTGCGGCTCCCTGGATTGCTGTGGTTGGGCTCCGAGTGTGCCTCCTGAAGTTGGTTCTTTCGCTGAAAGTGCTGGTTGATCGCCTCGGTTATGTGGTTGTGACCCTGGCCGATTGCCTTGATCTTCGCCTCGGGGTGGCTGCCATTCAGTTGGTCAGAGCTGGATCCGGGCGGCATTGGTGGTGTGGCCGCCATTTTAGGCCATCATCTGTCACAGCTGGAGACCTGGAAGAGTGCAAAAACATCATCATCAGTGAGGTGGCCGCTAATTCAATTATGGTAGAAAGCGAAAGGGGAATCGATATTCTGGCCAAGATTATTTCATGGCCCGATTTAGACTATTAACTAAGCAGCATTAAGAGCATTATTTCTATCTTATTCTTTTTTTTTTTTTTTTGTTCTTCTAGAAATAATAATGCGAAATCGTAAAAAAGCTAAGGAATAAGCTGACGGAATGACATGCCGAATTTAAAAATATATATGACACAACTGAGGTGCGCCGTGCTGTCTATATCTCATGGCCAGGCCATTGTCAAGGATGGCAGAGATAAATAATCTAATATATAGTATCTAGTACTATCCAATATTGATGGAAAGTGTAGGCTATAGTGTGGCTTTTCCGGTGAAAGATGCTTGGGTATTTGTTTTAAAATTTAAACCACTTACATTTTTAAATAATTTTATTATATTTTGACTAAAAGAATAGAAGGCAAATGGCCCGATTTTAAAGTATCTTTAATTATCAGTTAAAACTTATTTATTAAAATTAATTTTTCACATTTTTTGTTTGTTTCCAGAACAGTTTTTTATTATTTTCACTTTTCTTTTCTTTATATTTGTAGTATCTTTTAAAAACAAATAAAATATATTTTTTAAACTTTGTGATGAAAATCACACGCAATTCAGGCGAGACGAACTTTTCTAGAAATATTTTTGTGAAATTTCAGTTTGTTTCGAACGCGTTTGAACGCTTTAAATGCCAGCGAGGGACTGAAAACCAAATATCCGAAATTTTCGAAAACGAAAGGCC
The DNA here is from genome assembly GCF_030179905.1 of Drosophila bipectinata. Lineage (NCBI taxonomy): Eukaryota > Metazoa > Arthropoda > Insecta > Diptera > Drosophilidae > Drosophila > Drosophila bipectinata. Next base: position 15,812,144 of record NC_091737.1, read on the forward strand.
TAAAATATTGGACTTATCATGAGCGGATGGCAGGCAGGCAGCACACACACGAACTCTCGAAGAGATACAAGTGTTTCAATGGATGTTTCTAAACAAAAATATTGTAATTTGATTCAATTATTTCGTTTCATAAAAATATATACATATATTATTTTAAACCCCTTAAAGATTAAAGACAAAATAGAAACCGTAACAAATCAATTAAATCATTCAGTATTTTTGCCACACCACTACCACAAGTATTTTGTTGCCGACGATCTTTCTCTTTGGGTTCTCTTTAAAAATAAAAATAAATTTTCGTGTGGGTGTTTCACAAATACACAACAAAGCCGCGAAAATTGAATGAAATATATGAAGAAAAAAAAAAGAAAAGCAAACCATCTATATGTATGAGAAAACAATCTACAAAAAAAAAAAAAGACTGAAATAAAAGACAGAATATTAATGATATGTTGAGGTGAAAGAGTTGAAGGCGCAGGAAATTAATTAAAAAAATAAAATAACACAAAAAATTCCCATCAGGGGGGATAAACATTTAATGGCTGTCTGTCCATCAGCGTTCTAATGAAAATCACTTAAATTAGTCGATGGCTTAGCCAAGTATTAGAACCGCCCTCGCATCGCAACATTTTGGACGAGAATTTCTGACGAAACGAATAAAAACAAATAATAAAACTGAAACCGAACCGTGTCAGATGGAAACCTATAGATAAGAGTATAATTTATTTAAAATATTAACCATTAAGTTTAGCAGCTATGGCGCCTCTCTAAAAACGGCCACCGCAAAACATAAATAATAAATTATAATTCTATGTATATATTCGGCACTTTCCAGTTGTTTATTTTAAAACCAAAGCTAAAGCTCTGGTGTGATAACAACAATTCCCCCACAATATTAAGAAGCCATTAAAGATAAACCAACCCCCCCAAAATAAAAATATGAAATCCTCTGCCTTTTCATTCCCGATCTTCTTGTTTTTCCATAAAATTCCACCATCATTCTGCGGGGTACTTATAGGCGGATGAGCGGAACACGTAAATTGCGATCTGATATTTGAAAATATTTAGCGTATAAATATAAACAATTTTTCTTTCTTTTTCGGTTTTTTTTTTTGATTTTTTTGTTTTTGGTTTTGGATCGGAATTTGTTGAGGAAAAGAGATCAAATTTTAGGGAAGAGGCCAAGTGGGCGATATCGGGGAGGCAATGAAAATTCATTTTCTTTATTCTTCGTTTTGTTTGCCAGCTTCGTCTGCTGCTGCTGCTGCTGTAGTTGTTGTTGTATTTTCCTTATAGCGGGTGGCAAACAAACAAAAAAAACAACACCATCGACTGCAGACGTAAACGACCTTCACGATTAGCCAGATATATATACATATATACATATGCAGGGCAGATCGAAAAGATACACCCCGTGGCAGAAATGCAAAAGGCAGAAAATCGGAAATCTACGTCAAATATCTGTGTAGTCCATATAATATATACTAGTATAAGAAATTGAGAGTACTCGTGTGAAATGATAATGCTTTGAATAAAAGTATATGTGGAATAAATATTCAAACATTAATTGTGTTTTTAGGTTTTTCTTAAATTATTTGATTTCTAATACTTTTTCAAACGAATTTATTGTTGTTTTTAAAATATATTATATTATTATATTTATATTATTTATTTTATGGCAAGTATACCTGTACTTTTCCTACTTACTGTCTAGAAAACATACATATTTTACAGATAAAAATTTATATATCTTCTATAGGTCGTGTTTTTTTGTATTTTTTTTTTCTCGAGGAAACGAAAAACAAACATAAAACCAGCTAAGCTAAGAGCCATAGAAGCAAGAATACCAACAACAAGTTCCAATTGTGTGCCAAAAACATACAAATTGGAAAAAAAGAAGAGAAAAAAATCAGTAAAAGTTTACAAAGTCATTAAAATTATGGCAGCACACGATAATATATATACATAGGTGGGATGGATTGCGGGGGAGTTACATAGAAAGAGCGGGGGACAGTGCATGCCATGAGATGGATTGCAATTAGTGGCCCAAAATTTCCATTCATTAAAATACCATTGTAAGAGTTTAGTGCGCGTGTTCTCTTTTTTTTTTTGTTATTTACATGTACATTCTTCTATGGGATTTTCCAATGATTACAAACAATGCCCCCCCCAAATGTAAATAATTTGTTGACTTTAAAGTTTAAATAAATCAGCATAGTTCGCATGTTAAAAAGAATTCGCCCTTAAAAGAATTCGCGTCTGATTTTAGGTGACTTTTGATTTTGGGATGGTTTTGATCCAAAGTTAGTGCAGTTCTTTTGGAAGGGCTCCCCTGCAGTTAGTTTTATAACTATTAAAGGTATTATAGGTATAGGTATTATAGTTTAATATATACAACTATTATATTTTATATTAAAGGATTTTTGCCTTAATTATACATCAAAATTTATGGTCCAATTTATGCCTGTATCTCGGCCAATTTGTATACGATCCTTGAGCGGAATATCTTAAACGATTAGTAATCAAATAACACTCCAAATTGCATCAAAACCTTAAAACCAAATTCTCGATCAATATCTTGGATATATTTCTGAACCTTTTTTAAAATTTGGAATTTACAAATATGGCTCATAATCATACCTACATATATCTATTTCAATTTCTATCTGATCTTAAGATTTGATCGAAAGATTTTTGTTTCAATTCTCCATTCTTTTGGCATTCAAAGCTTAGTCAAAATGTTTTTATTCATTATTTCAAAATTTTTGTGAGGGTACCCTTTGTAAAATCCAAAATAATTATAAACTACCAATAACTTGCCAATTTCCTTCCGATCCTAAACCGGAATACGTTAACGGAATTTTGTATTTATTTTTTTTAGATTTGGAAGCCAATGACTATAGCTACCCTTACATGTTTATGGAGAAATCAAAAAAAATAATCCAATTAAATTCTGGAAATCCCTAGGGATTTGGTTTTCCGTCAGTTCCATGGGCCTGCGAGCCAAAGAGTTTGAGGTATCGATGCATATTGACCGGAAATCTCGCTGTCTGGCATGTCAAAAAATAAATATATATAAATAACAAAAAATTACCAAAAATATTTCAGTATACGAAAATAAATTGGAAAGGAACTACGTACTATACGTAGCATATACAGCATCCTTCCCGCACCCACTACTACCACTAGAGTGGGCTACTGAAACACAAAACATATGGACTGGGAAGAACTAATAAAATATGAAATAACAGAAGAATAAGTTGAAGTGAATAACATGGAAAACAACTTTCACTTTGTGTTGAACCCAAAAAAAAAAAAAAAAAAATTGAAAATTAAATAAAAAAAAGAGGCGCTCGATCAGTGGGCCATGGGGTGGCGGGTGGAGGAGGGACATCAAAAAAACAACAAAATTGGGAAAAAGTATAAATCAAATGGAGAGACATGAAATGAAATGAAATGGAGGCAGCCCACAAAATACCATAAGACGAAAAATGGAACGAAAATAATTTTATTTTGTATTTTGTATTTCGTATTTTGTGCTTTCCTTTTTCTCTTCTTGCCTCGCCAATAATTTGAAGAGGCGTTTTGCGGAATTTTCTGCAGACGTCAGGCCTTTACGTCATTGGCGACTTCGAGCATTCGACTTGGGCATGGGAATGGGGTTGGGGTCTTTGGAAAGGGGTGGCGGGATCCACGGATGGAGATGGAACTATGTAGGTATAGTGGCAACTCTCCTCCGATCCTGACGATTATACTATATTGGCAGTTTATTTATTTATTTATTTATGAATGGCCCCTCCCCTGGCATTGGCTTTTCTTGGCCCTCCGCTTTTCGTTTCGAAAATGTGCAAATAATCAAAGCGCAGTTATTTTTAGCCGATGTCCAAATCCAAACAGGTGTGGCGGTGCGCCAAGAGGGGGGAAGCCCACCTTATCTCCAACATTTGTGTCTCCTCGCAACAGGGGGACATAAAAATTGTATATATGTTGGTATTCTTTTTAACCCCTTCATAAAAAAAAATTAAAAAAAAAAAAAAAAAACACTTCCATGCAGAAACCCGATAAGATAGATTTGAATTAATGGGAAAGTTTTCATTGAGGGCCCCAGAGGTATGTATGTACCTACGATAGCTATCTTTGGAGCTAATATTAAATAATAAAATTGTATATTTATTGTTTCATATGAGACTATTCAGAATGTAAACTTTATTCAGAATGTCGGGAAATTCCCGCCACAATAATAATACCTGCATTACAAAAACGCAAGATCGCAAATCGAAACAAAAACAAAAACACTAACGAGAAAAGCAAGTACACACCTCTACAAACGGAACATGTTTTGTAAACTTTGTCCATTTAATGCGAAAAGTAAACCGAAACCCCACAGTGGAAGCCCATTGTTATTGATAGTGGGCTGTTATAAAAAAAAGACCACATAAAAAATCAATATTTGCACTTTTCGATTAGAAATATACATTGGTGTTGGTGAGTTGGCGTTTAGTTTACATATTTCCAAAAGAATTAAGGCCATTTCGAGGGAGTTTTGCTGTTATCATCAGGCGGAAATACACACACTGCCGCTGTTTACCAACACAGTGACCGTTGCAATCAGTGGACGTGCGACAGGGACACGTAGATCGTGGTTAACGGTCAGTGATGCCCATTCCTTGGGCCAAAGGATTGTCAGACTTTATTTTTGGAGTATAAGTTATGTTTAAATGCTCTTTATATTTGAGGAAAACTTGTTGTCCTAACCAGTCTTCATTAATAATTAACAATATAAGAGATCTTCATCTAAATTGGTATTTTGGCCTTAACATAGTGGCCGAAAAACCGCCAAATAAACATCACTGTAAACGGCACAAGATAAAAACCAGCTAAAGCTAGTGTGGGAGCGAGAGAGAGCGCAACAAGTGCGAGCAGAGAGGGCATAAAAACAGGTGACATTGGCAGCGACACTACGCAATAGTAGATAAAAAAAAAAGACAAAATCGAACAGTAAAAATGTTGGGAAACTTTGGAAAGCCACCCAACACACCTTTCCCTCCCTCCCCCTTGAAAACGCATCCACAACTTGTTGCATATGTGTGCTGATATGTTATTTATTGCTTTTATTTTTTGCACTGCCTCTCCGCGATCAGACGTTTTTGTGTGTGCGAGTTGTTTTTCACAATTTTTGGTTTGATTGTGTTGGTTTTTGCGTGTCTGTAGCAGCAGCAGCAGGAGAAACAATAATCAAAATTCCCAAATATTAATCCTTTACGATGGCTTTACCAAGAATACTTACAAAATAATTGAAATTCCTATCACGAGCGCTGATGTTCCTTTGTTGCCTCGATCTTTTGTTTGTTTTGTGGCATTCACTTGCGGTTTAAATAAAATTTGTATTGCTTTCACAGAGGGCCTTTTCCGATTTTTTGGCTAGATTTTTCGTTATCTTTTGTTGTGTTTGGTTCCCGCACTCAAAAGAATCGCTCAAACACCACAAAACGACGTATTTATACCGATTTAATTATTTTTTTATTTGTCGCACTTAACTTAATAATTAAACGTATTTTTCACGACGTTCGTTCAATCGCGATTAGTGTGACCAGCTACTAGGGCATCAAAGTGGCCATGGGTAATTTTTTTTTGCTGTTATTTTGGTATTTTTTAGTGGAAAAGCTGAAAATTTAAGATCAGCAGACCTTTTGCGGGAAAATGGAACAAACTTGAAATTAATTGAAAATATTATATTGTAATATTATTGGGACAAACTTGAAATTAATTGAAAATATTATATTGTAAACATGTTAAACTTTGTTTTATTTTTGAGTTTTAATTAATATAATACAAAAAAAAAATGAATAAGAATATGTGCCATATGAGAAGACACAGGAAAAAGTTTTATTTTAATGTTTCACATTACTCATTATTTTTTAGATTATTTGTATCTATCTAATGTAATTAAGTATATAATCGTACGAAATAAAATTAAACCTATTTAACTTTAAATTATAAACCTATATCGCTATTTAAGGTACTGGATAAACATTATTTATTTTTTTATTCAATGTTTTAGATTCCATTTTTATTGATGTTTTTATCTTTTTAATTGAAAAGCTTATTAGGTAAAGATTTTAAGGCTAAAAAATTTTTTAAAATATAAAATACCAATAAATTATTAAACACGAAAAATGAAAGGAAGTCAAGACTTGAACCATACACTGAAGAAAAACGGGTTATCTGTGATATGTCTGGCAAAAATAGCGCAACTCTAAAGCAAGAAGACAGCAACACTGTATTCAACAAGACTAAATTTATTTTTGATCCCGCGTTTATCAATTTATATATTAAAATGGTGCTTATAATGCCCATTTCTCCGCCAGAGCATGGTTTGCTTTACACCTCCAACAACATCAAGCTAAAATTGGGCGACAAAATCGTGGGGGAAGGCACGATTTATATCGCTCAAAAGTAAGTGCCAAAAAGCCGGCGTCTGGTCTTGTTTTTGTCGCTTAACCCACTCTCCCTTCCCCTTGTAGTACGCTTTCATGGCAGCCAAGCGATTTGCCGGATGGCATATCTATCGAGTGGAAGCAGGTGAGCCTGCACGGAATTTCTTCGAATCCGCGGAAGTGCATCTATTTTATGCTGGACCACAAGGTCGAATGGCCAGCCGCCGTGCCCGCCGTCAATGGCCAAAATGGGGCTGATCCGGCGGAAGCAGACGAAGACGAAGGAAACGGAAGCGATGAGTTCGAGGACGCCATCAATGAGGATTTCGTCACTGAGTGCTGGCTTTTGCCCGAGGACATCCACACGGTGGACACAATGTACAACGCTATGACCACATGTCAGGCTCTCCATCCAGATTCGGCAGACAGCAACTCGGAGGACAGCGATGCTATGGAGGATGCCGGGGGCATGGATGATGAGGACATGGAGGAGGACGCTCTCACGCTTGGACGCAACGGTGGCGAGGTGGGAGGGATGCAGAATCTCAGCCTGGATGACGACGACGAGCGATTCGAGGACGCAGATGAGTGAGAAAACTTTTGGGATATTTATACTTTTTTATAAATTTTACGATTTGTAAGAATACATATTTGATTAGCTTTTGGAGTACTATATAAATAAACGCTGTAAGCGCATAAGAATTTATGGGCTGGCTTTTGTGTTCTCTTTGTTTCTGGCGATTTCTGCCTCCAAGTCCTTTTCGTTAATGGGTTGTGCAAGCTGAGGATTTAAAATAATGTATTGAAATTGTTTAAATAAAGTGGTTTAACTTACCGCTTGAGCCACATCTGACATGAGCAGGGCCTGTCGGTAAGCATCGCCATTGGAGGGTACTTTGTCGTAGTTCCAGTAAGTAAACTCATCAAAAACTCCTGTAAGACGTAGCTGCCGGTCGGAAGACTCGCTCAAGGGTTTTTCCGTTTCCTGCAGCACTATACCCTTGAATCCTTCCGGAACTTTCAATTGTTGTCCCATCAGTGGATAGCCGCGCAGAGCATTTGTAAACACGCCGCTTCCGTAGTCGGTGGCCTCCCTCGTGTAGTTATTGAAATATTGCTCCACGTTGGCTTCACCATCTCCGTCTATCTTCGCCGGTAAATAGTGCAAATCCAATGTTTTACTTTTGGCCAAGTTTTTGCCATTAAAATCTAAAGTAATCGACATTGTTTATTTTCCGAATTTACAGCGCGAAATTTATTAGTGTGACCGGAGCTTATAATTTATATATTCTTGAATTTGATTTAGAGGCGCGAAAAAAATATATAGTTTGGTCGTTTAAAGATCCTATACATTTTGTTTTAATTATACAATGGAATCGTTGTTCCAATTTACGTAGGAATTCTCAAGAAGAAATAAAATTCCGTCCTAGTTTAGATGTATAAAACAGTTACATTTGTTACATGATATTTTTATTTTCTCATGTAAAAACATGGTAAAAAATATGGTCGTACAACTTGTAAAAAAATGAAACATTTGTTCTATATGTAATATAGCAAATATATATTATAGATCGAAGGCATTATAGAGTTCCGATAGGTTCTTTCTTGGTATACTCACAGTATATTCTTTTGCCAGCGGACGGTAAGTCTTAATAGTCCACACTCGGCCACACTGGGAACAACAATAAAAATGGCGTTCAGTTTAACTTCTTTAGATGGTTAAACTATTTAAGGAAACCATAAAACAATAACGCGTGTCGCCGCGGCAGCTTATTTCGCGAATACCCGACCGATCCGTGGACGTGATTGCGAGTGGGTGGCGCTATTCGAACGGCTGTTTATCGCAAAATTTCAAGTGAATGGGAGTCCTAAAATTCTGGCTCAGTTGGTTATTATTGCAAATTTTATACCCAACACACTGGCACACGCATACACTGAGACCGAAAAATACGAGTGCGAGTAAATAGTTTATAGTGTGGCACCCATACAGGAGCAGCGTCTAAATTAAAGTTAATTAAACGCCTAGTGGAATTTCATTTAATGCAATTTATGAAATAATACATAAGTGAGACGGACCCAGTTCTCCTCCCCCTGCTGTCTCACTCATCTGCAGCATGCGTGAGGGCGTATGTGTGTGTGTGTGCGTGTGAGGTGTTTTTGGAACGGCAACAAAAGCAACAAAACCAACAAAAAATAAGCAACTGTAGCCAAACGGCAAAACAATTTCGGGTGAGTTTTCTCGTTTGCGTGCACATTTTGGCTACCTGCGCGATCGGAAGGTGTATTTCTTACCCACACTATTCCTTCTCACATCTGTATAAATATGTATATCCTTTGCTTTTTGGGCTGGGCCTTGCACTTTAATGGCGAAATCGCAAAGAGATGGAATATAAACAAACCCTATACCTGATTTAGGTCTCTTAACTTGGCAGAGAATTCGTTAATAATACTCATTTAATTTTTTATCTTGCTTCGCAGCTTGTAATAACCAGAAAATAGGTGGTATTATTAATATATCTATGCGTGTGCAATGACATACGGCAGCAGCAACAACAACAATTGCAACCTTCAAGGCTACCGCAACAGCAAAAGTAACAAAGGTAGCGCCGCCGCCGCCGACCAACACAACTGCAGCACCAGCAGCGGGTACCTTCGGCAATGAAACAATTTGTTGCCACCTTCGCCACCTACTCCTCCTCCTCCGCCATCGTTTCCGCCGCCTCCTCCCACTCAGCTCTCTGCACACTCCGACGTTCTCCGGCCGAGAACCAGCCACTAGAGCTCCATGCGGACTAACCATGCCCGTCTCGTGCAATTGTCGCTTAAATAAATAATCAATATACAAAATAAATCAATTTATTTTTATATAAGCCAAACAATATCAATTAAAAGTCGGAAATTATGAATAAATTGGATTACCCGCGTCGCAATGGTACACACAAAGTTCGAATAACGAGTAAGTTTTTAACGAAAATCATTAAAAACTAATACATTTTAATGATAATCCTTTTTTTTTAGTATTGTGTGCTAGAAACTTGGCTCGCAAGGATTTGTTTCGTAAGTATTTCCATGAAATTTATTACAAATTAATAAATTAAGTCATTTCTTTGACTAGGTTTTGGGTAATTAGACTTGACTCACGGGGAGTTAGTTATTTGAACTAAAAAAAGTGGAAAACTTTCTGGGAATTTCAAGCATTTCACCAGCTCTAAAGCTCTAAACTAAACAGCGATCAATTACGCACCTGTTTGGCAATCCAATCAAAACACATTTTGTGGCAAATTAAAGTTTTGTTTTATTGGCGTTGCCTGCCTGCCCCTCTTCGCACTTACATATCTATGCATATGAGGGGTATCGCTAAATTTAGCACTTCCTTTTGTCTACTTTCATTTTCGTCGTTTTTTTTTTATACAAATTGCGGAAAAGGGGCGGGCCAGCGCCCACTCCCCATTCCCCTTTCCCTCCATTAAATAGAGTAGGTGATTGTGTGTTGGCTGTTCGGCAGTGTGTTCGTCTGTGGATCCATATCTGAGCTCTTTTTCCATATTTTGTTTAGATATAACAAAAGTGATTATTACTAATTTGCTTTCATTGCTGCGGCTCACTCACTCACTCGCTCGCTGGCTCGCTGGCTCACCAACAGAAACACAAACACTGCCGTCATAATATTCCTTTCCCTGTATTTGTTATTTATTATTTTCTTTTACACTCGGCTGCACTTAAATCACGCGCCACGCATTGCTCAATACCTGCTATATGTACTATATAGCGGAGATTCCGATTTGGGGATCATGGAGATGCCCAAGATGGGCTGCGTGCCTGTCACCTCCAATGGCAGATGCCATGGCAGTTCTAGTGACCAACATTCCATGCATATTGAGATTGGATCTATGTTTCTGCTTCGCTCGCCGTCAGTATCTTTATATTTTATCGACTGTCTTTGATTAGATTACCCACTACCACTCGTCACTGGCTGGAAAATCCATGCTTGGCGGTCTTACTATGGATTTTTGGTAATTTGCAATGTTATAAATAGATTGGTTGGAAACAGGGCCCACAATTTATGGCTGTTATGAAACGGCAATGACTAACATTGACACCACACAAGGGGTTTTTTCTTGGCAAAGTAGGCCAGGCTCTTCCTATCACTAGCGGGATAGATCCAGTGGCTCAAACTAAAATTTAGACAACCGGATATAGACGAAAAATTACGAAACATGATTTCCTCGCTATTGCGCCGTCCAGTTTCCTCTAATTTGAGAGTTTCCCTGAACTTGATCCGCCGGCGCGAAGCTTTTTCAGAGATCAAGAGACTCAAAGATGGAAATGAATGGAAAATATGGAGCAAGACTCTCCAGCAGACTAGGATAGATCAGGAAGACCCACTCAGGGTGAAGAACAAGGTAACTGATTCACATCCTGGAGTAAAAACTAATGAAAGCTCATACTCATTAAAGGATTTGGATAGATTGGGAGAAGCTATTTACCTTGATCCAGGCATAGTCTACTCCGAGAGCATTGGAATCTACTTCCCAAGATATCAACTACGAGCGGACGATAGCGAAGAATGCTCTGATGAGGAGCCAAAGAAGAAGGAGCCAGTTCTCACAAAGTTTCCAGTCAAGGAATATGTTAAGTGGAGAACCTGCGAGGAACAGCAGGCCCATGAAGCCAGGTTGTTGCAAATACTGAAGGAAAAGGCTTCCGGGCCGATTGTTCCATTTCCGGAAAGGCCTGAGCTGGCTCCGCCGCGCACAGAAGACTTTCCATTAAAGGATAAGGCCGAGAGGTTCATGGATCAGGCTGAAAAGGAAGCTTACAAGCAGCGATTAGTAAAACGGCTCAAGGAGAACTCCAGGAATGCCCAGAGTGTAATTAGGCAAATAAGAAGGGACTGCGAGGAGAAGAAGCGAGCTAAAAAGAAGAAGGACACTTCTTCTGATTCTGGCGATACGAAGCCTCCAATGGAAGCCAAGGAACCCGCCAAGCCCCCAGCATCTAAAACTCCGCCGCCACCGCCACCACCTCCTCCTCCTCCGCCTCCACCCCCTCCTCCAACGGGCGGTGCCCCTCCAGCCAAGGGTGGAGCCCCTCCCGCCAAAGGTCCGCCGCCTCCCCCGAAAGCTCCACCACCGGGAACACCACCACCTCAAACAAAAACCACCTTCGGTCCACTGGCCGACGCTGATCGCATCTTTACGAACCTATACGGGAAGCACGATTGGACCATCAAGGGGGCCATGAAGCGAGGAGACTGGTACAAAACCAAGGAGATCCTCGAAAAGGGCGACATGTGGATCGTCAACGAAATCAAGACCTCGGGACTGCGAGGACGTGGTGGCGCCGGGTTTCCCAGTGGCCTCAAGTGGTCTTTCATGCACAAGCCCCCAGATGGACGTCCCAAGTTTCTGCTGGTCAACGCGGACGAGGGAGAGCCTGGCACCTGCAAGGATCGTGAGATTATGCGCCATGACCCGCACAAGTTGGTGGAGGGATGCCTCATCGCCGGAAGGGCAATGGGGGCCAACGCCGGCTACATTTACATTCGCGGCGAGTTCTACAACGAGGCATGCAACCTGCAGTTCGCCATCGTGGAGGCGTACAAGAAGGGGTTCCTGGGAAAGAATGCCTGCGGCTCGGGATTCGACTTTGATCTTTACGTGCAGCGCGGAGCCGGAGCCTATGTGTGCGGGGAGGAGACCTCCCTCATCGAGTCCCTCGAGGGCAAGGCTGGCAAGCCCCGCAACAAGCCCCCCTTTCCCGCGGACATTGGGGCCTTCGGCTGTCCCTCGACGGTGACCAATGTAGAGACGGTGGCCGTAGCCCCCGCCATCTGCCGGCGTGGCGGCGCCTGGTTCGCCAGCTTTGGACGCACTCGCAACTCGGGAACCAAGCTCTTTAATATATCGGGACATGTCAACAAACCATGCACTTTCGAGGAGGAGATGTCCATGCCCACAAGGGAGATGATAGAACGCCATGCCGGCGGGGTGCTGGGTGGCTGGGATAACCTGCTGGCCATTATTCCAGGCGGCTCCTCGACGCCGTGCATTCCGAAGGCGGATGTGGAGAAGGCCATCCATGATTACGATGGCCTGATGGCGGTCAGGTCGTCCATGGGTACCGGGGCCATTATTGTGATGAACAAGGACACAGACATCATCAAGGCCATTGCGCGGCTGGCCGCCTTCTACAAGCACGAGAGCTGCGGACAATGCACGCCCTGTCGCGAGGGCCTCCACTGGGTGAACATGATCATGCAGAGATTCGTCACCGGACAGGCGCAGGTCGGAGAGATCGACATGTTGTGGGAGATCACCAAGCAAATCGAGGGCCACACCATCTGCGCCCTGGGCGACGGTGCCGCCTGGCCGCCACAAGGACTCATTCGCCATTTCCGGCCTGTTATCGAGCAGAGGATCCAAGGCCGAGCAAAGGCCGATCGCGAGGCGGCAGCCGCAGTACCCACGAAGTTTCCTTGCCAAACTATTCCCACTTGTGCCGATGCCCAGCGGGATATTTGTCCAAAATAAAGCGTGCCAGCCATATCACCGTTTGCTCTGAAACAACCCATCTCCTCCGCCAGTGGCATGTGGCTGGCTTCATGCTCCACTGAGTGTTGGCTTCCGGTCGCGTTCCGAGTGAAAGTGCAGCCAGTCGTTAACTTCCTCGCCCTGCCGACTGGGCCACTAAATTGTGCCACGTAGCGTTAAGTCCAAAATAGGGTTGTTGGCCGTTGACGGCAAAAGCTTTAGTTTCTTCACTTTTCAGGTAGTTGAGCCGTGAAGAAAGCAAAGAACAAGGGTTAAGTAAGGTTTAGGAGGAGAGCAGATGGTTGGTGGGTGTGGGACTTGTGGAGACAGAATCCCTACATCTCTTTTTGGATAAGCTAGTCTCGGTTATGCCTCTTCACTCCATTCTGGCATAAAATCCCCCACCAGCTGTGGTCTTCTCAAGTTACCTGTGCTGGCTGTGGTATCCCCACCAGCTGATGGGCTGATGATCCTGTTTCTGACTTGCCCCAAAACCCGAAACCCCAGGCGGCGTCTACAGCCTTGAGATAACGATATGCCTACAAATATGGGAGTGCGAAAAACCCACGGAAGTAGGCGACCAGTACCGGCTCTAGATGAGTCAGCGGCTGCCAGACTGGGAGGGACTGGTTTTCTTTGGTCAGGTCGGTGTTCTGGACGAATCACTGGCCCTGGCTCGATAGTTCTTAATTGTTTAATTCAGTCGGAATGCCGAGCGCCTAATTTGTCAAGATTGGAGGCATTATCGGCGAGCGGCGGTCGCCCAAGACGAGATAAGCATTAGCGATGCGGCAATGGGGGTTCCTATTTCAGTACTGATAGCGGAGATTGGCAGATAGACTCCCCCTTGTCTTGGTACTTTTGTTTCCATTCTAATGTCTGCGCCCCCTGGCTAATGGCACTTGACCGCCTTTACGTTTGGTGCAGAGATGTAAACATATTTATTGAAGCATTCTTCAGATCTAACAGAACAGTGCACTAGTTTGTAGCTGGAATTGATCTCCAAAGAAGGGTGACTTTGTTTCTCAGCCGTGGGGATTGAAGGGCGGTGTTGTGGGGATCCTAGGAGGTGGTCCTTGTCCGCTGCCCCAGTTCCTGTTGCGCCTGGAATCGAAAGGCTTGGCCGATCCTGTGGCCAAGACTAGGCACAGCATCAGCAGTCCCAGCAGGTGAAGCCACGTAGATGCCATTGCGAGTGTGATGATTAGCCTGGAAGTGGCTGTGCTTTTATAGATTCTCCTCCGCCTAGTCCGACCCCCGGCGATAAGACTATTTCGAAAACGGGAACTCACAATCGGGGGGGAACTTATTCTCTCGGTGGTTTTTAATCAGCATCTGCTTTTCTGACCTCTTCCAAGGAAGAAAAGATTATAGCTTGTGCTGGTGGTGGAGATTCGGTGTAGCGCTGGGGGACCTGCAAGCAGAGGGGCTTAATCTGCAGGCGTTGGGCAAAGCCGGGGTGTACATGGCTGTAGCCGGAAGTGTGCCCCAAAAAGGTAAACAAAAATAGGAACTCCAAGAACCGCCAGTAGAGCATGTTGGAGGAGAAACCGAACCGGCAGACTGGTTTCGTGAGAAGTAATGGCTGGCAGATCCAATATAACACTCTTTATATCCAATGTCTGGTGTTAAATGGAACCAATTCCCACAACAATATGGGCTTTGTAAAAAATGCAATTAAGGGCTATTACCCGTCATCATATCATTAGTTATAAAGCGAAATTATATCACGGATCGTTTTGAACAAACTCTTAACTCTCTGCAGGCATGCCCGATCCCTTTGCCAAGGTTCAAGTGGATGGCACTGGTCAGGTTTACACGACGGATATAAGCAAGTCCTCCCTGGACCCGAAATGGAATGCACACTACGACCTGTTTCTGGGCATTGGGGACGCCATCACCATAACCGTGTGGAATCAGCGCAAGATACACAAGAGCAGTGGCTTCCTGGGGTGTGTGAGGATTCCAGCCTTCAATATCCAGAGCCTCAAAGGAGCAGGATGTGAGTAGCCCTATCCATACACTCCTTCCACTACTTACAACCTCTTTGTTTTAGTTCAACGACTGGATCTGGGTAAACTGTCGCCGGATGACGATGACTTGGTGCGAGGTCAGATTATAATATCGTTGCTGTCGAAGGACGGCCCCAGCAGCGGCAACCCGCTGGCCATTGTGGGCCCCAGCGGCGATGTCCGGGGACCCTCGGAGGACGACTCGTCGGAGGACAGCTTGCCCGAGGGCTGGGAGGAACGGCGCACCGACAACGGGCGCATCTACTACGTTAACCATGCCACCAAGTCGACGCAGTGGGATAGGCCCAGACAGCCAGTGGGAGCTGGAGGCACCCAGCGCCATCACACCCACAATGGCAACAATAGCGATCGGCAGGCGCCGGCAGGACCCACGCGATCCACAACCTGCACTAACTTGCTAAATGGCGGCAACCGCAATAGGGATCCTTCGGCGAATGCGAGCGACGAGCGGCGTCATTCCACGGAGATCCTGTCGAGCGTGGGAAAGGAGAACACCAGCCCCACAACGCCGGTGTCGGCGGCAACGCCTGGTAAGAAGTCCTCGGCCGTCAATTCGAACTCCTCCTCCTCGGGCGGACGAACTGGAGCCTTGGAGCAGCGGGCCACAAACGAACCAGCCACTCCAACCAGCAGCAACACCCGGCTGCACGGCAACGACAATCACGTAAAGACGCCAAAGCATCAAACAAATGGCCATTCTCCGCCAGAGGCCACGCCCACTTCGCCCACGGGGCAACAGAACTACGTCAATGGTAATGCCCAAAACGGGAGCAGTAGCGGAAACGGCAGCGGTCAGGCGGCCAAGCCCCAGAGCGCCAGCAATGGATGGACGCCAGAGGATGCCGTGACCAGTGGAACAACAACTGCGACTACCACACCTCCGCGCCACAGCCAGAGTCCTCCCAATCCCAATACATCGCCACCGGCAGCGGTGACGCCTTCGGCTAATGGTAATGTGCACAGTCCGAATGCGAACAGTACACCTGGAGGTGGCAGCAGTAGATCCTACACTGCGGCCACACCTGGTCAACGTTCTCAGCGACGCAGCTCGAGGCAGCAGGGTGAGGAATCCTCCACCAGACGTCGATCCTCGCGGGGAACCCGAAACGGAAGCACCACATCTGGAGGAGGCGGCGGCGGTAGCTCTAGCCAGCGTTACGCTTCGGCGGCTATCGCAGCTGCCAACCAGGCGGCTCGTCCATTCTTGGACCTTCCTCCGGGCTATGAGATGCGAACCACGCAGCAGGGCCAGGTGTACTTCTACCACATACCCACGGGTGTATCGACATGGCACGATCCTCGGATTCCGCGCGACTTCGATACCCAACATCTGACGCTGGACGCCATCGGACCACTGCCGAGCGGCTGGGAGCAACGCAAGACGGCGTCCGGGAGAATTTACTTTGTGGACCACAACAACCGGACGACGCAGTTCACTGATCCCCGGCTGAGTGGCAGTATACTGCAGATGATTCGTCGTGGGGCAGTGCCACCAGCTGCCACTGCCGCAAGTACGCCAGCGCCGGCGACACCAGCTGCTGCCACGGCTGCGTCTGCTGCTCCCGCCACACCCACTGCAACCACGAACAACGCCACGACCACTACAAACACCCCACATCGTATTGTGCCGGACCTGCCGCAGGGCCTGCTCGAGGGCGCCGACCTGTTGCCCAAGTACCGAAGGGATCTGGTTGGCAAGCTGCGAGCCCTGCGCACCGAGCTGCAGACTATGCAGCCGCAGTCCGGTCACTGCCGACTGGAGGTGTCGCGCAACGAGATTTTTGAGGAGAGCTATAGACTGATTATGAAGATGCGGGCCAAGGACATGCGGAAGCGCCTGATGGTCAAGTTCAAGGGCGAGGAGGGCCTCGACTACGGCGGCGTGGCCCGCGAGTGGCTGCACCTACTCTCCCGGGAGATGCTGAATCCGCAGTACGGTCTATTCCAATACAGCCGGGATGATCACTATACGCTGCAGATAAACCCGGATTCCGGGGTGAATCCAGACCACTTGTCGTACTTTCACTTTGTGGGACGCACCTTGGGCATAGCCGTATTCCATGGGCACTGTCTGGACGGCGGGTTCACCACGCCCTTCTACAAGCAGCTCTTGAACAAGCCAATTACGCTGGGTGATATTGAGGGCGTGGATCCGGAGCTGCACCGCAGCCTAACCTGGATGCTGTAAGAATGAAGCTATAGCTTTCTTGGATTTCCTTACTAATCCTTCCTTTTTGACTTTCAGGGAGAGCAACATAAGCGGCATCATCGAGTCCACTTTCAGTGTGGAGAACAATAGCTTTGGCGCTCTTGTGGTGCACGAACTGAAGCCAGGAGGGGCATCTATTACCGTGACAGAGGAGAACAAGAGGGAGTATGTGAAGCTCTATGTAAACTATCGTTTTATGCGCGGCATTGAGCAGCAATTTTTGGCTCTACAGAAAGGTTAGTATTATCTGGGAGTGCTTTCTTTTCTTAGAATGTTAATTATTCTTTGTGTTTAGGTTTTTGCGAGCTTATACCAAGCCATCTTCTACGACCATTTGATGAGCGTGAACTGGAATTGGTCATCGGTGGCATCTCCAGCATCGATGTCAACGATTGGCGAAACAATACGAGACTGAAGCACTGTACGAACGAAACGACGCAAGTGTTGTGGTTCTGGCAGGTCAGTAATCCCACAGACAACATACCATCTTTAATTACTAATGAGAATCCTTTCAATATCTTTTAGGTGGTTGAGTCTTATAGCTCTGAGATGCGTGCCCGATTGCTGCAGTTTGTGACGGGATCGTCGCGGGTGCCGTTGCAAGGCTTCCGGGCCCTGCAAGGCTCTACGGGTGCGGTGGGACCGCGACTGTTCACTATCCACCTGACGGCCGACGTGCCCACACAAAATCTGCCCAAGGCGCACACCTGCTTTAACCGGATCGACTTGCCGCCCTACGAGACCTACCAGCTGCTCTGCGACAAGCTGACGCAGGCCGTGGAGGAAACCTGCGGCTTTGCCGTGGAGTAGTAGCCCGGAGATCCCAATACCAACACCCGCAAACACCCCCTGTCCACGCATATGCATATACATAGAAACCTATTTGAATATATCTAATACACGTAAAACAAAAACCACATATATCATGGCGATTTGAAATCAAAATTTTACTCTGACCCCTCCGGTCACGATGATTAGTTCTTATTTTAATTTGTTTGTTGATAGACTGTTTACCGCAGCACTGGTTAAGCTTGTGTGCTGCTCGTTTTGCAGTTGAAAATTAATTATTTAACGAGTGTATACCGACTCATCTTATACATAGTTACCAAGTGCATATATATACGAGTATATACACTTTCACACCCCACACAGACAAATATATATATATATATTATATACATTTATATTTCTAATTCTATCTTGAAGTCTACCCTGGCCTTTGTTTGTTTACGTCTTGGCGCGTGTTATATAAATTGTAGATTTAAATATTACGAAACCAATTATACATAAAATTATACAAGATTATACATATATCATAGTTGATAATTAGGCGTAACGAAATTTTTAATTGAAGGCATCGGACCGGCAATTATTGTGCTTTTCTTTAGTTTAATATTATACACATATTTTTTATGTTTATTAATCACATTTTGTACATTTATAAACGGAAATCGATCGAGATCACTGCTAAGTTTTTAATTATTGTTTAAATTGTCCTTAAATTCATGTATACTTAAACACACGCACACAAAACCCATCCCGCTCATCAAATCATCCTCATTTTCATTATTGTTCAATCACATATTGTGTGTAAAATTGATTAGCGACTCCAAAAAAACACTTGAAAATTACTCATTAGTTATTTTTTAATTTCTAAATAAATGCAAATTATTTAAAATTACCCTTTTGGTTGCTCCTAATTTCGTGCTCTGCTGTGTCATGCCAAAATCAAAGCTCTTAAGGATCAAATTACATATACACGTACATACATCTTCAATATACATACATACGTACATATATACATAAATATTTACATCAGTTTTTAAACGAAAAACGAATTGGACAAATTTCTAGAAGGTGATATTAGTGAAAATTTTTATCTGACTTTAATTAAAACCGAAACAATTGGTAGTTATTTAAGTGACCCCACCCCACCCGAACCGACCTTCCCGCCCAAAACCCCCCAAAAATGTAGTGCATATGTGAGATTTATTGATTTTTAATTGAGCCGCAAGGATCCAATCAGATTATAGACTTAACGCTCCCAAAACAAAAGGAAAATACAACACAAATCGATCGTTAACTCTTTAGCTTTAGCGAGATATTAGGATGTGAGACACTAAGAATTCTGAGGCAGTAATTCTGCGCACATTGACAAGGACTCAGCTGCATTAACCAAAAGGGATTAATAATAAATAAACGAGCCTTATAAAAAATGCGTACCTTGTTTTATTTAAATATTTAAAACTTTCAGAAAAAGTTGGGAAAGGTTCTGAAAAGGTTCTCAGGCTGGGGCCAACGAAAGCTTATTTTAGTCACATAACGGACAACTGCCGAAATAGCTCAGTTGGGAGAGCGTTAGACTGAAGATCTAAAGGTCCCCGGTTCAATCCCGGGTTTCGGCAATGAATACTTTTTTGTTCGATTATTTAAATTTATTTTACTGGTTAATAACCAGTGCTTATTTTTTGAAATTGTTTTTAATATATTTGAGTTATTTGGTTTTCTTACGTTAAAAAAACAAATAAAAAGGGGTTGATTGTGAAAATTGCCATTTGACACACACCCACCGTAAGCCGAAATAGCTCAGTTGGGAGAGCGTTAGACTGAAGATCTAAAGGTCCCCGGTTCAATCCCGGGTTTCGGCAAGCAGTAATCTTTTTTTACTTTTATATTTTATTTTTTATAATAAAAGGGCTATTTAATGCTCTGCAGTATCTTTCAAACATTTATTTTTTTGTTAATTAGAAGACAATAATATAATTATATCAAGGAAAATAAATTAGAATGTTTTCGTAGAGGTTTAGTGTTGGAAAACTTAAAGTAGCGATAGCAAAGACACCAACCATCAATATGCTATGTCTTAGCTGGAGCCCCCAACATGCGCTTTTGTCACCAACCTTCCATCCGCCGAAATAGCTCAGTTGGGAGAGCGTTAGACTGAAGATCTAAAGGTCCCCGGTTCAATCCCGGGTTTCGGCAATTCTAATTTTTTTTTAAATTTTAATTTTTATTTATTTGTGAATTGTATTATATAATTTTTTATTTACTTGCCGTAATATAGACAATATTAGTATTATAGCAAGACGCCAGTACTTTAAATAATACAAAGTATACATGTAGTGTTTCTAGTTTTAGCTTAGTGGCTAGGATTAACTAAGAGTGCATGACTATTTATTTTTCTGGGGTCATGCATACAGGCATGTTCCCCTATTTAGAGTTCTATTAAGAAAATATATATTCTCTTTATCCGTAGATTAAGTAAAAGTGTAAGGCATCCAGATACATACGCAGATGTATGTAGTAGCTCCATTGGGTTCTCGAGAGATATCCTAACTTAGTTTAGCTACGGCTGGCTGTGGGTGCAGAAAAGTGGAAGGACTTTTGAGCCAAGCCAGCAGGCAGTACGATAAATTACAGCAGCATTACAACTACGATCCTTTACGCTATTAAGTTACAACTCAAAATCGTTCGCAAGTTACTAAAGCTAGTGCACGGATGGATCTTGATGGTCCAGTCTGGGTGGGTGGGTTTCGGATCTCAGATGTCGGATCGCGTATACCCTTGGCCCCCATTCAAAAGTCGGGATCGTAGTCGCGGGAGTAGCGCGTCCGACTCGCATGGTTGTTGTAGCTGTACATTTGGTGGGCATCGGCGAAGGCATCCGGATACTGGTGTCCGTACGCCTGTTGGTGCTGCTGCTGGGGCTGCTGGTGATGGTGGTGGGCGGGATACTGGCTGTGGTTGCTGTGGTGGTGGTGCGGGCGCTTCAGGGAGTCACCCTTCGTGGAGTAGGTCGGCTGCTGGTCATAGAAGTAGTCTCCACTGCTGTGCGGATGGCGGGTGGAGCGCCAGCTGTCGTAGATATTGGAGCTGTTGCTACCATGCATCGAGTTGGTAAACCGCTAAAAGATGGCATTTAATAGGATTTCCTTTCAATAACTTGTCAGAGCTTACCTTTGGCTTAATGGGCTGCTTGGTATCGTTCCAAGGATCATCGATATTATAGAAGTCGTCCACCCCGTAGTTGTCCACACCACCCATATGGTTCACCTTCAGTTCGTTCAGCATGTCGTTGGTCAGAGGAATGGGTGCCTTTTTGGCCCTCTTTTGACGATTAAGGAGCTGCCGAAAAGGATATCATTAGAAGGCAATAATTCAAAGAAAGGATGTCCTTTAAACATACCACTGTAACACCAAAGATGATGACAAAGACCAGGGAACCCACTCCAATCACAATCACAACAATGGCCCATTGGGGTATCAGCAGATCCTCCTCGGCCAGTTCCACATTCGTGTGGACATTCTTGGCGATGACTGTAAAGAAATCTTGCCTTAATATCATTCAGAAAAAGGATTATTATTTCCTATACGAACCACTGAAATCGGTGGCCACGGGATCGATCAGGAACTTGCCCATCTGGTAGCTGGCCGTGACTAGCTGCTCCTCCTGCGGTCCCGACACACTATCTGTTTCATTTTCCTGGGCATCCTTATCGGGCACAGCGGGTGTAGTCGGTTTGGTGAGGGCATCATGGAACAACTGCCGGATCTCCAGAGTATCCACATCCTCGTTTATGTTGGCCAGCTCCACGTAGTAGTCGACCAGGACGCTGCCCTTGCTGAAGCTGTCAATGCGCACCTTTTTGTACCAGTTGCTTAGCTGCGGGGCCTTGGAGTAGACCTCATTGAGCTGGAAACAGAGAAGAGTGTGAATGGAATTCGGAGCTCTATGTTTGGAGCACCTACCTGTGCCTCTAGCTCGTGGGCCAGATTCTTCCACTCCAGGGTGTTGTGGTCCAGTAGCTCCGGCTTCCAGGCCACGCCGTCTATGATCTTGATGGTGGCCGCCAGGTCGCAGTCCGAGGTGCAGTGACCAGGCTTGGTGGGTCGTGGCGTTGTTGTTGTGGTTGTCGTAGTCGTGGAAGTAGTGCTGCTGGTGGTGCTGCTGGTTCCGCTGGCGGTCAGTAGGTCCTCAAAGTTAATGGTCTGAGCATTGAGTTTGTCGATGGAGAGCGGGGTAGTGGGTGGCGTCGGCCATCCCGTGAACTCTGTGGTTGCCCTGGTCGGTGGACCCTTCTTGATCACCACCGGAGGCGAGGCGTTAGAATTCGGCTCGGAAGCGCCGCCCTCCTGAGAGGGATGTGGCGTGGTCAGGCGATGGGCACCGACTCGCTTGTGGAAGCCCTTCGGGAAGACCACCTTCAAGCCTCCTGCCCCTCCTCCTTCTGAGGATCCAGTTGCCTCGGTGGTGCTGGACGCTGCCGGCTTGGGTTTGCTGGTGGTTGTGGTGGTGGTGGTCGTCGAGGCTGGATGAAGCTTCTTAGCTTTGTATCCGGGTGGCAGCAGTGAAGCAGGTATCTCGTCACTGACGTCGCTGGCCTCTGGTTTCGTGGTGGCGTTCAGCTTGAATCCCGGCGGCAGCAGGTCACTCAAGTCGTCCAGCTTAATGGGAGTCACTCCCTCCGGAAGCTTGGGCTCCTCTGCCTTCTCCTTGGGGGCCTTGTAACCGGGAGGCAGGAACTTGCTTAAGTCGTCGAAGGGCACTGCCACGGGCAGATTCCTTGGTGTTGTCGAGGTGCTAGGCTGCGTTGTGGTGTTCGCCTTGTAGCCAGGCGGCAGGAACTTGGATATATCGTCTACAACGGAAATTTCGGGCTTGGGTGTGCTGGCCACCTTGTAGTCCTTGGGCAGCAGAGCCGCCAGGCTGTCGTCGAACTTCACTTCGCTGAACAGACTCTCCAAACTGGACGATGGCTTAGGGCTGATCTCCTCTGGCTTCTTGGTGGTAGTGGTGGTCGTTGTCCTTGGGGGCTTGTAGCCCTTGGGCAGGAGACCCGCTAGAGCCACATCCTGCACGGTAACCTGGCCGCTCTTGAAAGATCTACTGATGGTCGAGTTGCGTCCTGGCTTGGATTTGGGTTGCTCTACCGTGGATGGAGGTGCCTCCGTTGTGGAGGTGGTGGTGGTGATCTTGCGGTTCTTGTAGCTGGCCTTGGGCTTGAAGCCGACTGGAAGCAGACCGGCCAGTTCATCCATCTCTCCCTCGTCAAAGTGCTGGACCTTAATGGCCTTGGTGGTGCTGGGGGCGGACGTCGTCCTGGGCTGGAACTTACGGATGTGGGGCACGAATTTTCCAGTGCCAGTGCCGGTTGTGGTGCTGGTGGCGGGTGTGGAGGAATCCATCTGGCTGATGATAGGATACTTTCCGGACAGCAGGCCACTAGAGAGCTCCGACTGCACTCGATCCAGTTTGTCGATGATGCTTTCCGTCGAAGCGGCTGTCGGGGGCTGGACAGATGAGCTGGCGACCTGCTCTTCGCTGCCGTCGGCGGATGGTTTCTGGGAGGGAGTTGGCTGCTGCTTGGAGTGCACCTTGCGCTCCAGCTCGGAGAGGGTCTGTTTGGTCTCCTCCTGCTCGATTCCGTCGAAGGGCAAAAAGCGTGCTCCGTTGATGCTTCGGCTGGGCTGGATGGAGGCCACAACCACATAGTTCTCGGTGGCGTTGGTTCCCTTTTCCTCTTCGTAGGGCAGAGGTGTGGTCTCGTCTTGCTTCAACTCTCCAGGAGATTGCTCTTCCTCAGGCTCCTCGTCGGTTATCGTGTTGGAACTTGGCGTGACAGGAGCCGGGAGCACTGTGGATCCGTTCACCACGCTCTTGGTGGTCACCACGGAGATGATCTCCCGCTCCTCTTCTTGCTCCGCACTGGGAGTGGAGTGCTTCGAGTCCTGGCTGTCGGCCTCGCTGGTGGTATCCTCGCTGCCCTCCTCGTCGTCGTAATCGTATTCCTCGCCATCGCTTTCTCCCCGGGATCCTTCGTCGTCGTATTCAGATTCGGATTGCTCTTCCTGCTTGGAAGAGGTTTGCTTCTCCTCCTGTTTGTCCAGTTGCTTGGCTGGAACCTGCTCCTCCTGCTGAGATGTGTTCTCTACCGATTTAAGGCCTTCGGAAGTATTTTCCAGAGGTGGCTCAGTGGTAACGGTTTGTTCCTCCACATGAGCATCCTCGGTAGACTGCAGATCCTCCTGCGGAAGCAGTGTGGTGGCCACCTCTTCTACGTTCTCTGGTTCCAAGGTGGTGGCATCTATCTCCCCGCTGGTGACCTCGGAGGCATCCGTTTGGCTTTCCTCCGTGCTGGCGGTGCTACTCTCGTGATCAATCACTGGATTCGAGGTCAGAGTGGCAGGTTCCTCGGAGTGCTCCGCTTCATTCTTCGGCACCGACAGTGGGGTAACGTTTTCCTCCTGCAGCGGCAGCTTCTCCAGGCTGGAGGATTCCGAGTGCTCGTCGGGTCCCTCGTAACTCTCCTCGTACTGCTCATCGCTGTTCTCCGCATCCTCATCCTCCTGCTCACCGTCTGGGTTCTCCTCCTCGTCCTCTTCCTCCTGCTCGGCGCTCTCGGTGGTACTGGTCGTCCGGGCAGTGGGTCGGGCGGGCAACTTTAGCCTGGCGGCGCTGTAGTTGAAGGGTTTCCTGCTGACCGTGCTCACCGGCTCGTTAACCTCGCGACTAATGACCACTGGCCGCCTGGGATTAGGCTTATTCCTGCCGAAACTGGGACGATCTGCCGGGGTGTTCTGGGTGGTGGATGTGGTGCTGGTGGTGGACTTGACCCGGCTGCTGCCGAAACGATTGTACCGCTTGCTGCTCACCTCGGCACTACTTCCCGTGGTTGTGGTGGATGAAGTTGTGGCACTGCTAGGCTGGTAGCGATTCCGCGGCCTGAAGGGCGTGGCGGCGGGAGTGACGGGAGATTCCGGCTGGGCAGAAACCGGAGCTTGGGTACGGGTGCGACTGGGGGAGAAGCCACCATTGCCAAATGGACGACTGCTGGACGTTGGGCGCTTTTCATTCTGCAAAAAAAAGAGGTTTTGGTGAATTAATAAGAGCTCACCCACTGCATTGTTACGATTACGGGATTTGGGCTTGGGGTCTGACTATTGGCAATAATCTGCTAGCCACGGCAGCTGCACCACCACCGCCGTTCACAGCCTCGACTGGCGTCATGGGAAACTGTTACAGTTTCGACATGGAGCTCGGATCATGGAGGTTGGAACATGGAACCGCAATCTCTGCGGTTCGTCTGCTCGGCTGTCAATTGTTTTGCGTGCGAACTCTTCTCAACCACCGCAGCGTCATTCAAGTGATTCTCAAATTTGTCTAAAGCGTTTTCTGCAAATTTTTCCCGACCACCCTCCTGCCCTCCTCCTCCACTGGGGTGCTCTCCTCACCCCGAAAACCGCATAATTTATGCGATCGTATTTATTTAATTTTTATGTGAAGGCAACCTCGCTGCCATCCGCTGCCATCCACCATAAGCCATCCAAGCAACTGTCAAAGTTAAGAGATACATGGAAGAATCCCTCCACAGCAGGTTGCCAAATCCATGGGGTTAGTGTTAAAACTCGGAGAGCCATGAAGATGATCGGAGATTGGCAATACTCTTGTGGACTAATGATGGAGAATGGCAAATGGGTAGCAAGCAAGGCAACTCACAAAAAAAAATAGGAAGGAAATTATAAGATGAATATATATTTTTTACCATTTTGTTAAAAGTCTACGCTTTTTTCTACTCAACCAAATTAATGGCCACTAATGAGGTTCGGTCGCCCACTAGCAATTGCTATTATGGCCGTTTAATCGTGAGGTGATTTGATATTTAAGCCCGGCATCAATCATGGCAGCACTTTCGCCCAACAAATTGCAGCAATTAACTTGAGAAATTTATGTGGCCAAGAAAACCCAAAAAAAACGGAACTAAAAAGAGATTGCTCTGCTTCCGGACTGACATTTCAATTATGAGTTCGAATGTAAATATTTGTTATTAGTCTGGTCAAAATATACGACTTGAAAGTGTGTTTAATTTAAGCAAACACTTGCTTCTTGAACTTATTTAAAAAATAAACAGAAAATTGCCGAATTTCCAAAGAGGGTCTGGTAATATGGACATGATTTATGAACGCAGTTTTGCGGCTTGGCCATAATAATGTTAAGCAAATAACAATAAAAATAAAAATGTGGAGCATAAAATGTTTACCAATCGGGTGAAAGGTAAAATATTTTTGCCAATAATTCGATTTGGCCTTTTTTTTATCTTGTTGCGGTTTTTTTTTGTGGCAAAGTAAAGCCTGGAACTGGTTCTGAAGTTCGGCTACTTGAAAATCGGAAAAAGTAATGAAAAAATACCGCCGCAAAGCATTTACTGTTTGGAAGTCACGTAAGACTCCCAAACTTCCAAAAAAAAACAGAAAAAATAGCCAAAAAACCAACTGATATTGGCCAAAATCAGAGCAGAGCCAATTGTTTTGTTAAGTTTTTGTTTTGTTATGCAATACCAAAGCGAAATTGTTTCTGGCCTGGCTTTTTGTTTTGGCCTCGAGTGCTTCTTGTTATGCCAATTGAAATTGCTTTTTTATACCCTTGCAGAGGGTATTATAATTTTGTCCAAAAGTGTGCAACGCAGTGAAGGAGACATCTCCGACCCTATAAAGTATATATATTCTTGATCAGGATCACCTCCTGAGTTGATATGAGCATGTCCGTCTGTCCGTCTGTCCGTCTGTCCGTCTGTCCGTCTGTCCGTCTGTCTGTTTCTACGCAAACTAGTCTCTCAGTTTTAAAGCTATCGTCTTGAAACTTTGCACACACCCTTCTTTCCTTTGCACGCAGTATATAAGTCGGAACGGCCCGGATCGGCCGACTATATCCTATAGCTGCCATATAACTGATTGATCGGAAATGGTATAACTTTGGTATTTTTAGAGTTAGAGAGTTCAAGTTAGAGGTGAGAGCTATTTTTGGCAAAATAATACGACATGCCAAATTTCATAAGGATCGGCCGACTATATCCTATAGCTGTCATATAACTGAACGATCGGAAATGACCCAACTTTCGTGTTTTTGAAGACAGAAAGCTGGAATTTAGTACAGACTCTATTTTTGGTCAGTTGATCCAACCTACCAAATTTCATTAGGATCGGCCGACTATATCCTATAGCTGCCATATAACTGAACGATCGGAAATGGTATTTGGTAGAAATATCAACTTTCGTATTTTTGAAGATAGAAGCTTGGGACTTTTTTTAGATTTTGTATTGTAATAAATTGGAGTATATATTCCTATTCCCATAAGGATCGGCCAACTATATCCGATGTTTGCGATATATATCCGGTTTTAACTGCAAGGGTATATAAACTTCGGCTCCGCCCGAAGTTAGCTTTCCTTTCTTGTTTTTCTGTCTTTCTGTCGCTTTTACTTTCGCTATGTGATCTGCACAAGAAAAAAAATTAGATAGCATAGACTAGATAGATAGAAATTAGGTAGCAAGCAGTGGCGGATTTAAGGAAAAAGGCCCAGAGGGTAAAATTTTTTTCAGGGTACATTGAAGGGTATTTTGAAGGGGACAGCCCAGAAAATTTGACAAAAAATCTTTAAAATATTTTGTTCCCAGATTTTGATGCAGATTTATGGAGAATCGATCCACAAATCGTTTAAGGTATTCCGTTCAAGAATCGGATGAATATTTCCTAAGATATGGCCTTCGCAGTGGGTCATATGGGGCTCCCCATGCATTCTGCACATTTTGAAGGGGACAGCCCAGAAAATTTGACAAAAAATCTTAAAAATATTTTGTTTCCAGATTTTGATGCAGATTTATGAAGAATCGATCCAAAAATCGTTTAAGGTATTCCGTTCAAGAATCGGATGAATATTTCCTAAGATATGGCCTTCGCAGTGGGTCATATGGGGCTCCCCATGCATTCTGCACATTTTGAAGGGGACAGCCCAGAAAATTTGACAAAAAATCTTAAAAATATTTTGTTTCCAGATTTTGATGCAGATTTGTGGAGAATCGATCCACAAATCGTTTAAGGTATTCCGTTCAAGAATCGGATGAATATTTCCTAAGATATGGCCTTCGCAGTGGGTCATATGGGGCTCCCCATGCATTTTGCACATTTTGAAGGGGACAGGCCAGAAAATTTGACAAAAAATCTTAAAAATATTTTGTTCCCAGATTTTGATGCAGATTTATGGAGAATTGATCCACAAATCGTTTAAGGTATTCCGTTCAAGAATCGGATGAATATTTCCTAAGATATGGCCTTCGCAGTGGGTCATATGGGGCTCCCCATGCATTTTGCACATTTTGAAGGGGACAGGCCAGAAAATTTGACAAAAAATCTTAAAAATATTTTGTTCCCAGATTTTGATGCAGATTTATGGAGAATTGATCCACAAATCGTTTAAGGTATTCCGTTCAAGAATCGGATGAATATTTCTTAAGATATGGCCTACACAGTGGGTCATATGGGGCTCCCCATGCATTCTGCACATTTTGAAGGGGACAGCCCAGAAAATTTGACAAAAAATCTTAAAAATATTTTGTTCCTCGATTTTGATGCAGATTTATGAAGAATCGATCCACAAATCGTTTAAAGTATTCCGCTCAAGAATCGGATGAATATTTCCTAAGATATGGCCTACACAGTGGGTCATATGGGGCTCCCCATGCATTCTGCACATTTTGAAGAGGACAGCCCAGAAAATTTGACAAAAAATCTTTAAAATATTTTGTTTTCAGATTTTGATGCAGATTTATGGAGAATCGATCCACAAATCGTTTAAGGTGTTCCGTTCAAGAATCGGATGAATATTTCCTAAGATATGGCCTTCGCAGTGGGTCATACGGGGCTCCCCATGCATTTTGCACATTTTGAAGGGGACAGCCCAGAAAATTTGACAAAAAATCTTTAAAATATTTTGTTCCCAGATTTTGATGCAGATTTATGGAAAATCGATCCACAAATCGTTTAAGGTATTCCGTTCAAGAATCGGATGAATATTTCCTAAGATATAGCCTTCGCAGTGGGTCATATGGGGCTCCCCATGCATTTTGCACATTTTGAAGGGGACAGCCCAGAAAATTTGACAAAAAATCTTTAAAATATTTTGTTCCCAGATGTTGATGCAGATTTGTGGAAAAGAAATCGAAGGTGTAACTTTCAGCACGAGGGGCCCTGAAAGCCTTTCGTCGGGGGGGCCCAGTGGGCAAGCGCGCCTTTGCCCACCTGTTAAATCCGCCACTGGACGCAAGATATCCTAAGTTAGGATCTATTCCTAAAAGAAGTTTTTTTTTGGTATTAAAATTGTTTCATTAGTGTAACTTCCATTAATGCACCACCATATCTGCACCATTATCGTTAGCATTATCTCCAAAGTTTAAAAAAAAATTTAACAACTTTAATACTAATTTAAGTGTTTTTCTTAGTATAACTATTATTAATACTAGATATAGAATGCGATAGAATGGATTTCTAACGCTATTTAATCAAGATTAAAGAACAAAAAGCAAGTATTTTTATTATTTAAATATTTTCCTTAGTGTAATTTCCATTAACACCACACATCTAGATGGATTTCCTTACCCCATTCTCATTAAAGTGGGCCAGAAATTGCGTCTGCTGGTGTGGCACATTGATGCGCTGCGTATGCGGCTGAAATCCACCGGTTAGGCTATTTCCCGATCCACCCAGACCGTTGCGTATCGCCTTGGAGCGTGTGAAGCCATTGGTCACCGATGCGGACGTTGCACCAGCTGCCAAAGATGCTGCACCCGAAGATCCAGCTGATGCCGCCGGACCCGCCCCGCCGGGCACCCCAAAGGGGCGTGGCGAGATATCGTAATAGTCCGACTGGCGATTCGGTTTCTGTGGCACAACCAAAAAAGAGGGAGAAACATCGTGATAGGATTTTAATGGTGTTATGGCAAAGCAGGTTAATTAGTTTGGGGTTTTAGTTTTTCATTTTGGGAAGGGGGTTTGTCAAATGATATAAATTGTTTGATAAATAATGAATTAGGGCTTCAAGCAGAATGGTTTTGAAATTAATACAATGTGGGAAAATGCAGTTTAAACCTTTTTGTTTGAAGATATTGGCTCTTAAGTGATTGAAATTGTGTAATTTTCTAGAAAAAGCTTTAACAGAAGAGTTTCTTAACTGACTTTGATCAGGGTCTTGAAATGATACCTCACACCCCTCATACAGAATCACAAGTGCCTTATGAGCAGGGTCTTATGGTGACAAAGTAGATAATCTAGGCCAACTTCAGGTGGGAGCTGGGGGCACTTGAATCTGACCAATAGAGATCGGTCAGACCCTTCTCAAAAACATGCTCCCCCCAACGTGTTGCAGACAATGCCATAGAGATTTTAGACAAGATTGCCAAAGATATTCAACAATGAAAATCGATTGAAAATATTTGATTGAAGTGTATCAAGGTCGTTTGAAAACTACGAGTATACATATTCAACGACTCACTAATTATCCGAAATCCGAAATCGAAATTGCTGCCAGTTTCGCCTCCAGTTCAAAAAGTACTTGTTGTTATCCATTATTATTATTGGTCTTGTATTGTTTTCTAGGTTTTTTTGTTTCTCGCCCAGTTTTGTTGAATTTTTGAAAGTGTACCATAGTGTGGCTTTTGCTTAGACTTTTGAAGCCAATAGTTGTGCTCTGTTAAGCAAATTGCATACAAAACGCGAGTTTTGTTGCTAAAAGGTGCATTTCAATGCATTTATTTTTCCGCTTCTCGCCGGCTTGCCGTCTGGGCGGAGGGAGTTTACGCATCAGAAACCCTACAATAGATAGCCCCCCCTGTGTCTGCAATTTCCCAGTTCCCCAGTGAGCCAAAGATTTTCTCTCTTTTTTGGGTAAAGAAACAATAATGCGGCTGTTGGCCAGCCTTTTGGACTTACTCTGATTAACAGTCATTAAATGGGCGGCTCCAAAAGGCCTACACAGAAAACCCCAACAAAAAGCTAGGTTTTTACTTTAAGAATTTTAAATATTACTTTTGAAGAGAAGTTCTTTTAGTAACTTCTATTAAAACTTAGTCTTTTGACTTTCTAAATCGGTTATTATATTATACCACTAATTTCTTTCAGTGCTGTGTGGGATTGGTTACTCCGATTTGCTATCCGATTGAAATTTCTCTACTCCATTGTCAACATTTGGACTGGAGCTCTTTGTGTTAGTCGGTGAAGTCGAAAGCGACTGGGGGAAATTAAAAACAAACGTTTCTAACACATTTGTCAATAATATGTATGGATAGCATAATGAAACTATGAAAGCTCCACACCACTCACGTCTCTCTGGACATGTCGTGTGGAAAGCAGTCGTGGCGCAGAAGAAGACTGGGTTATTGCACTGCCATTCGCAGACGTCATTACGACGCACTTTCCCCTTTAGACCAGCTTTAGACTCTTGGCCAGCCAATCAGCCATAATTCATACAAATCACACTCAGTCCATTGTGCTATAAGCCGATCATAAAAACCGAAATAGCAGGAGATTGGAGGGGCTCAGTAAGGCTGATGAAGGAACTATCTACTAAGGAGCCTGTGCCTTCCATCCATCAAGGCTCAGACAATTGCCACAATCACATCCTCTGGACTTGGAACAAGTTAATTGATTTTTGCCTTTGAGTCTAAAAAGAAGTCACTTTCAAGAGGAATGACTTCTGGTAATGACTTACTGAATACTCTTTAAAGAAAAAAGATTTTAATCGTCTAAAATATATCTTTTAACTTTTACCGCCTTAAGTTTCTAAGCAAAAGCCCTACTAACTTCTCCTCTATAGTCTCTATAAAGAGTATCTACATCATATACTTAGACCCTTTAGCAATTTAACTGCCACAGAGCTTAGACCTCTTGCTGTGCAGTATCTACAACCTACAGCCTCCTCCCTCCCATTTTGCTTGCCACAAAGAGCATTTCAATTAGGGCCGAAAGCTGGTGCAAGCTGGCAAAGTGCGTGCTCATCGCATTTCAGGCCAGCAATAAACAATATGATTTTACACATTTTTCAATTAAGAAACCACCTGGATTATTCGCCCGGCCTGCCCCTCTCGAGTACCTCTGAAAACATTCACGCATATTCGTTGATATGCAGAAGCCGATTCGCTTTGTTTGAGTTTAGTCAAGTGAAAGTCGAAGATATCCAAATGCAGTTCCCGTCATTTCTTTTCACGCAGTTATTTTTTCTATCCATAATTTGATTTGTTTTTTGTGGGTTTTTGGTTGGCATGCAAGCCTAC
Source organism: Drosophila bipectinata (assembly GCF_030179905.1). Classification (NCBI taxonomy): domain Eukaryota; kingdom Metazoa; phylum Arthropoda; class Insecta; order Diptera; family Drosophilidae; genus Drosophila; species Drosophila bipectinata. Next base: position 15,844,455 of record NC_091737.1, read on the forward strand.
GGACATTTAAAAAGCAATCTAAATGTTTTTTTTTCGGAACTTGCGTGTTAAAATATTTATAGATGAAGTTAGACAAGTTAGTGGTAGAAAGAGAAAGGCGCGAAGTACACCTTCCTGAAGTATCCTATTTGACCCTTTTTTAATTTTTGATAATTATCAAGTATCAATATTTTAATATCCTGCCTTTCGAATCACGCCAACTTCCATATTAACATCACCAGAGCCAATTGAAATTCCTTTCGGCAATTTTGGGCAACCAACTAAATAAAATTTGAAATTTCATATGTGGCATGTGGAAATCCTTTTGGTTTTTGCATTCGATTTGATTTCGTTTTTGGCGTTGATTGAGTGACTGGCGTGCCTAGAGCCAACCAACAATATAGTATAACATAAAGCCAAGAAAAGCCCCATGAAAGAGCCAAGTTAATTGCGCCTAGAGCCGAGCTGCTTGAACGCCCCCTCGCCGAATAAGGAAATGTAATGTTGAAATAATTGAATTTGAATGTTTTTTGGTGCAAAATCGAAGGAAAAACTTACCGCAAATTGGGGGGAACTGCCGCCGAACGTGCCGCCAAATGGCGTATTCACCCCGGATGGCGATTGCTTGGCGTTCTCGTTGGCTATGAAGAGGAGCTGCTCCTGGTAGGAGCCGGGAGCTGGTGAGTATGCGCCGGAACTGGCACGGAATCCACCCAGTGACTGGGGCTGCTGGCGCGGAAAGGAACCGGACGATGGCACAAATCGGTTTTGCGATGGAAAGTAGTAGCTGGAAGTATCTGAAGGTCGGAGTCGGTTATTAGTTAAGAGCGTAAATGTGTCAACAATCAATTAATTTGTACATTTAAGCGCCTCGAGCATCGCTTAGCCCTGAAACAGAGTGCGTCGCAAAAACCCAAATATCATTGCTCTTAATTGCGCCAAAAGTGTTATAAATAAATAAATAAATAAATAAAGCCTCTCGGCTGGCAGCACATCAATTATATCATTTTTTTTTTGTGGGTCACAAATTTGTCACAGACTGGCAAAAAAAATTGTCTGTTTTTTTTTGGCACGCATTTGTCAAACAAAAGTGAATGGGAAACAGGTGAGTGATGGGAGGTTTCCTCCAGTTAATAATCAACCACTTGGGGATTTTTCTGAACCAAACCAAACAAAATAATAACCAGAAAGATTTCTTTGGAAAAATCATTGGAGTCGAAATCTATCTTTGAACTTTAAAGCAGTTGCCCGATTATTTTCAATAATTACAGCTCATTTTTTTCCGAATCTTCCAACGAGTTAGGCTAATAATACCCCCATTAAATAGTTAAATTTTAAGACTTGTTTGTCCCATTTTTCATATTTACTTTGCAACATCATTTCTGCCAATTCTCCTATTTTTCTTCAGAGATTATAAATGATTGAAAAACGAAAGTGTAACAAACTGCAAGCGGATATCAGTATAATACGGCTTGTCGAAATATTACGTGTGGAAAAAAATGGCAAAAAAAAAAGAGGATTTTCGGGGGCTACGAGTCACCCAACACAAAGGCTGCCGTTGCAGTTGCAGTTTAATGTTGCATGCGTCACAATCCTGACTCTTTGACCCACAATGTCTTGTCTAAACGAAAAATAGACAAAAAAAAAAAAAAAAGAAACAAACATTTTTTACAAGAAAATGCAGTTGGAACCACGCAAAGCTTTTTTTAATTTTTTTTGTTTGTCTTCTTGTGTCGACAGATTTTTGAGTCGCTAATTGAAAATTGAAATATCATATGGCCGCAATATTTCAAACGAAATTGCAGTCTCGGCAGCGATTCATTGAAAATTTTATCAGACAAATTTATGCAAGAGGCCCGGAGGTTGTGGAGAGACAACGCCTACATGCTATCCGATTTATTCAACTCGGGCGGCACTCTTGGGCTTCACACCTTGTTTTTTTTTTTTTTGTACCTGAATCGCTTTTAACTGCAAATAATTGCCGTTTATTATCGCATCTCAGAACGCGCCGAGGCGTCGCTGAGTGCTGTCGAAATGACTGACTTGGGATTACTTTAGGGTTTTGATTAATGACGCCTAGGGATCTTCAGGTAAGAGATATACCCCGAAAAATGTTTGTATGCCAAGGCAATTGCACCAGCTAAAAGCTAGGTGTTTTCTTAGTGCTTTTCAGATACACCCACTTCCGTTTAAGGCACTAAGCAGCTAGAATTTAATTAATTATTGGATGTGATTGGTTTAAAATCATACAAATATATTAAATTATTCAGACACCGATTAAAAAAAATTTAAAAATCTTTATTGCTCTCTAAAATAATAATTTTTTAAAAGTATCTTTAAACCTAAAGATACACTGCTTACAAACTGCTTGAAAGCACTGCTTGACCACAGACCACATGTGTATTGGGCGCGTTTGTAACAGTTCGTATGGTGGTGGTGCGTGCTAAGATGCGCGTTCTAACAGCGCGGTTCTACGCGAAGTCCCACGGGTTCGAATCCTCCTCTTCAGAAACAAACATTTTATTTATATTTACATTATAGACATTAAATTATTTCCTTCTGCTATTGGGCAAGAGTTGTGTTGCTAATTTTCCAAGCTTTCTAACTCTAATCAGCAAAAGGTAGATCAAATCGTTCATCCTTTCCGTTGACCGCTGCACTATGTTCCATCTTTAAGTGGGCATTGCAGTTCTGATGTGGGTGAATACATTTTTATTTTGTGATGTAAATAGTTTACTTATTAGTATTCTGTGCCCATACTTGACCTAAAATTGAAAAACCATCAAAATAAATTCGTATTTGTTGGGTCGTGACACATTTGCCTATTTTTGTTGAACAGAATTCTACTTGGGAAGTCGCCGACAACCTTCGGGCTCTTGTCGCATAAATAAAGGCCTATCGATCGCAATTGGAATTTATGGTAAGTGTAGCTCTGCGGTTGAAAGATTTCAGATGTGGCTAGAATCGATGATTGACATTGAAACAGAAACATTTATTTTATGTCCTAAAGTTTAGGTTCTAGAATGATATCTTTTTACGGGTAGGGGTACGAATTTCGGCAGCTCTTTCGGACGTTTCCTTTTCATGTTTTCGGGAACTGGAGTGGGACGTCGAACCACAGTGCGATGTACTTTCTGCCTTGGAATAGAAGGCTCCGCTATTATTACTTTGCATCTATGTTTTTTGGGAGCCCTGAGCCTATGTCGCTTATATGATACATCCATGGGTTGTTGAACCCCCTTGTTCAGGCTCCTTTTTCGATTTTTCAACAGTTCTTTAAGCCATCTTTTATCCTGGGCCATCTGGACACGCACCATTATGTTGTATTGATCCTTCAGAGATGGATTAAGATTGTGCCAGGCTTTGATGGCCTTCCTCCGGATTCTGACCTCGTTTGCATTAATATCTTGAAAACGATTTGTCGGTGTGCCACAGCCGAAAGTCCTTGTAGAACAAATCGAAGGGATTGTAACGCCTCGTTCTCCAAATCTTCCGTTTTTTCTTTTTCTCGGCAGCCTCTTCAAAGTCAGTGGTTGCACCAATTTGGTTGCACCAATCGTAGCCGGACATGATGCCTTACTGAAAATTTTGCAAACAATAATTCGAATTTAGATTTTTTTTTTAAATTTTGCATTCTATTGTTCGAAAGCCTGTCGTTATGTGACAGTCGGTGGCAAGCCTACTACTGACAATGGCTCTCAAAACCGTTTCAACTTCGCCGACCTGTCCGTTCTAAGCCACAGTAGCTCTCAAACTGTTGACTGCATTTGGCATTTGGCTAAGGCCGGGCTAAGCTGAAAGCAACTTAGCGGAGCCCAGCCAGGCAGGAAAATGACCGAAAACAATAAAGGCGCCAGCAACGATTGAGGGGCGTTGTGTGGGCCATGGGGTTCAATGCAAGGCAATACCATTTTAAGTCGGCGATCGGTGATCGGTAATCTGGGTACTTGGACTGGTCACGTCAAGTGCTTTTCCCAAAGCACAGTGGTTTTTATGGCAATAATATCCGCTATTTAGAAACGTAAAAACACCCTGATTGAGGCAATTATTATTTTACAATTCTATATTGCGGCACTTAAATATTTCGTAAAAGTTTATTTGCTGAAAAGCAGCACTAAAATAATCAACCACGGTGCCGGCTTGAACTATGGACTTGGCTGGCAGTATGACATTTGCAGTTTAGCCGCCAAGAATTTGAAATTTGCAGCGGCATTCGAGAATCTTATTTCCCATCTGGGACTCGGAGACGCTCACATATTCCGGCGTGTAATTGGCCATAGTCTTTTGGCTTTTTCGGGCCTGAGAGCAGCAGCCGGCTAATTATACCAGTGACAATAGCCCGGGCATTTTCAGATTCATTATATCGCACTGGGCTGGGTTGGTGCAACAAATTGCGAAAATAAAAGCATGAAATGTTGCTTTTGCTGCCAGCCAGCATCTTCTTCATTTGTATTTTTTTTCGCCCATTTTTTTAGTTTTTTTTTTGTTTGTGCGAAATGTCAAGCCATGGCGCAAAGGCTTCAGTATAAATGCAACAGCCAACAGCAACAACAATAGTAACTAAAGCAACAAAAAACACAGCCAACAAATGACAGCAGAAACAAGTTGAACTTTACGTTTTTCTTAACTTTAATCAAGTTTCTTAGCTGAACGCTCTCCGCAATGCATTCGCTGCCATTGTTGTTTATGGTCTTTTTTTTTTTGTTTTTAATGTAGCTTCTTTTTTTATTGAAGGTCGTTGCTGTTGCTTGCATTTTCGAATTTAAACCCAAAGGTTTTAAATTCTCTGCGCAGTTTTAAAAGAACTGGATTCCATTTTTTGGAAAAATATTACCACTAACCATACAGCATATAGACAACCCATTTCATACAACGAAAATGGACGCGAAAATTTCTTGCGACAGGCCCCAGCAGGCCCCAGAGCGGATTTCTTACGCTCTTTTACGCTCATCGTTCGTTCATCTTACGCTCATTCTCGCATTAAATGTTTTCTGTTTCTCAGTCTCTAAACGGAGCGCGATGAAGAAGGTTGGCCTGCGCTTCGGTTGATCTTTGTGTGTATGCGTGTCACACATTCACATACACGGGTGTATGTGTGCGTGCGATTTCGTTTCGAAGCCAGCGCACAAAATTTTGATTTTTCTTACTTTTCAGGCTTGCTACCCTAACCAAATTCGGGTATTCGTTATTTGATGAAATGACGAAAGAAATTATATTATTTTTTATATTATATTTTTTATTATTTCAGCATACATTTTTAATTTATTTAGGAATAAGATTGAGTGTTAGTAGTAAATGATTACTGTATATATATTTTTACGAATCATTAAAAATGAATATGAGAAAATGAGAAATGAGAAAATTTCAGAGTATATTTCAGTCGGAGTCACTTAAAACGCCGATTGCTTTTAAGTTTTTGTTGTTCTGCAAGAGGCTTGTGCATGCCTACTCTAACGATGGAATGATTTTTAGGGGAGGGTGAAGACACGAAAACAGCTGATGGAATTGTTTACCTTTTTTGTTTACAATTTTTCAGGCACTTGTTATTAATTTGGGTTATTGTGAGATTTAATTAAATTATTGTCGTCAATTTAATAATTTCCTTATATATTTTGGAACTTTAAAAAAGTCGCCGCTCGAATTTTTTACAGATATACATATATTTGTATATATATACATACATATTTACATTGGTTTTCTGATACCTCTTGCAGAACAAGAAAAACTTAAAGGAACCTTCCATCCGCCGAAATAGCTCAGTTGGGAGAGCGTTAGACTGAAGATCTAAAGGTCCCCGGTTCAATCCCGGGTTTCGGCAATTCTAATTTTTTTTTAAATTTTAATTTTTATTTATTTGTGAATTGTATTATATAATTTTTTATTTACTTGCCGTAATATAGACAATATTAGTATTATAGCAAGACGCCAGTACTTTAAATAATACAAAGTATACATGTAGTGTTTCTAGTTTTAGCTTAGTGGCTAGGATTAACTAAGAGTGCATGACTATTTATTTTTCTGGGGTCATGCATACAGGCATGTTCCCCTATTTAGAGTTCTATTAAGAAAATATATATTCTCTTTATCCGTAGATTAAGTAAAAGTGTAAGGCATCCAGATACATACGCAGATGTATGTAGTAGCTCCATTGGGTTCTCGAGAGATATCCTAACTTAGTTTAGCTACGGCTGGCTGTGGGTGCAGAAAAGTGGAAGGACTTTTGAGCCAAGCCAGCAGGCAGTACGATAAATTACAGCAGCATTACAACTACGATCCTTTACGCTATTAAGTTACAACTCAAAATCGTTCGCAAGTTACTAAAGCTAGTGCACGGATGGATCTTGATGGTCCAGTCTGGGTGGGTGGGTTTCGGATCTCAGATGTCGGATCGCGTATACCCTTGGCCCCCATTCAAAAGTCGGGATCGTAGTCGCGGGAGTAGCGCGTCCGACTCGCATGGTTGTTGTAGCTGTACATTTGGTGGGCATCGGCGAAGGCATCCGGATACTGGTGTCCGTACGCCTGTTGGTGCTGCTGCTGGGGCTGCTGGTGATGGTGGTGGGCGGGATACTGGCTGTGGTTGCTGTGGTGGTGGTGCGGGCGCTTCAGGGAGTCACCCTTCGTGGAGTAGGTCGGCTGCTGGTCATAGAAGTAGTCTCCACTGCTGTGCGGATGGCGGGTGGAGCGCCAGCTGTCGTAGATATTGGAGCTGTTGCTACCATGCATCGAGTTGGTAAACCGCTAAAAGATGGCATTTAATAGGATTTCCTTTCAATAACTTGTCAGAGCTTACCTTTGGCTTAATGGGCTGCTTGGTATCGTTCCAAGGATCATCGATATTATAGAAGTCGTCCACCCCGTAGTTGTCCACACCACCCATATGGTTCACCTTCAGTTCGTTCAGCATGTCGTTGGTCAGAGGAATGGGTGCCTTTTTGGCCCTCTTTTGACGATTAAGGAGCTGCCGAAAAGGATATCATTAGAAGGCAATAATTCAAAGAAAGGATGTCCTTTAAACATACCACTGTAACACCAAAGATGATGACAAAGACCAGGGAACCCACTCCAATCACAATCACAACAATGGCCCATTGGGGTATCAGCAGATCCTCCTCGGCCAGTTCCACATTCGTGTGGACATTCTTGGCGATGACTGTAAAGAAATCTTGCCTTAATATCATTCAGAAAAAGGATTATTATTTCCTATACGAACCACTGAAATCGGTGGCCACGGGATCGATCAGGAACTTGCCCATCTGGTAGCTGGCCGTGACTAGCTGCTCCTCCTGCGGTCCCGACACACTATCTGTTTCATTTTCCTGGGCATCCTTATCGGGCACAGCGGGTGTAGTCGGTTTGGTGAGGGCATCATGGAACAACTGCCGGATCTCCAGAGTATCCACATCCTCGTTTATGTTGGCCAGCTCCACGTAGTAGTCGACCAGGACGCTGCCCTTGCTGAAGCTGTCAATGCGCACCTTTTTGTACCAGTTGCTTAGCTGCGGGGCCTTGGAGTAGACCTCATTGAGCTGGAAACAGAGAAGAGTGTGAATGGAATTCGGAGCTCTATGTTTGGAGCACCTACCTGTGCCTCTAGCTCGTGGGCCAGATTCTTCCACTCCAGGGTGTTGTGGTCCAGTAGCTCCGGCTTCCAGGCCACGCCGTCTATGATCTTGATGGTGGCCGCCAGGTCGCAGTCCGAGGTGCAGTGACCAGGCTTGGTGGGTCGTGGCGTTGTTGTTGTGGTTGTCGTAGTCGTGGAAGTAGTGCTGCTGGTGGTGCTGCTGGTTCCGCTGGCGGTCAGTAGGTCCTCAAAGTTAATGGTCTGAGCATTGAGTTTGTCGATGGAGAGCGGGGTAGTGGGTGGCGTCGGCCATCCCGTGAACTCTGTGGTTGCCCTGGTCGGTGGACCCTTCTTGATCACCACCGGAGGCGAGGCGTTAGAATTCGGCTCGGAAGCGCCGCCCTCCTGAGAGGGATGTGGCGTGGTCAGGCGATGGGCACCGACTCGCTTGTGGAAGCCCTTCGGGAAGACCACCTTCAAGCCTCCTGCCCCTCCTCCTTCTGAGGATCCAGTTGCCTCGGTGGTGCTGGACGCTGCCGGCTTGGGTTTGCTGGTGGTTGTGGTGGTGGTGGTCGTCGAGGCTGGATGAAGCTTCTTAGCTTTGTATCCGGGTGGCAGCAGTGAAGCAGGTATCTCGTCACTGACGTCGCTGGCCTCTGGTTTCGTGGTGGCGTTCAGCTTGAATCCCGGCGGCAGCAGGTCACTCAAGTCGTCCAGCTTAATGGGAGTCACTCCCTCCGGAAGCTTGGGCTCCTCTGCCTTCTCCTTGGGGGCCTTGTAACCGGGAGGCAGGAACTTGCTTAAGTCGTCGAAGGGCACTGCCACGGGCAGATTCCTTGGTGTTGTCGAGGTGCTAGGCTGCGTTGTGGTGTTCGCCTTGTAGCCAGGCGGCAGGAACTTGGATATATCGTCTACAACGGAAATTTCGGGCTTGGGTGTGCTGGCCACCTTGTAGTCCTTGGGCAGCAGAGCCGCCAGGCTGTCGTCGAACTTCACTTCGCTGAACAGACTCTCCAAACTGGACGATGGCTTAGGGCTGATCTCCTCTGGCTTCTTGGTGGTAGTGGTGGTCGTTGTCCTTGGGGGCTTGTAGCCCTTGGGCAGGAGACCCGCTAGAGCCACATCCTGCACGGTAACCTGGCCGCTCTTGAAAGATCTACTGATGGTCGAGTTGCGTCCTGGCTTGGATTTGGGTTGCTCTACCGTGGATGGAGGTGCCTCCGTTGTGGAGGTGGTGGTGGTGATCTTGCGGTTCTTGTAGCTGGCCTTGGGCTTGAAGCCGACTGGAAGCAGACCGGCCAGTTCATCCATCTCTCCCTCGTCAAAGTGCTGGACCTTAATGGCCTTGGTGGTGCTGGGGCGGACGTCGTCCTGGGCTGGAACTTACGGATGTGGGGCACGAATTTTCCAGTGCCAGTGCCGGTTGTGGTGCTGGTGGCGGGTGTGGAGGAATCCATCTGGCTGATGATAGGATACTTTCCGGACAGCAGGCCACTAGAGAGCTCCGACTGCACTCGATCCAGTTTGTCGATGATGCTTTCCGTCGAAGCGGCTGTCGGGGGCTGGACAGATGAGCTGGCGACCTGCTCTTCGCTGCCGTCGGCGGATGGTTTCTGGGAGGGAGTTGGCTGCTGCTTGGAGTGCACCTTGCGCTCCAGCTCGGAGAGGGTCTGTTTGGTCTCCTCCTGCTCGATTCCGTCGAAGGGCAAAAAGCGTGCTCCGTTGATGCTTCGGCTGGGCTGGATGGAGGCCACAACCACATAGTTCTCGGTGGCGTTGGTTCCCTTTTCCTCTTCGTAGGGCAGAGGTGTGGTCTCGTCTTGCTTCAACTCTCCAGGAGATTGCTCTTCCTCAGGCTCCTCGTCGGTTATCGTGTTGGAACTTGGCGTGACAGGAGCCGGGAGCACTGTGGATCCGTTCACCACGCTCTTGGTGGTCACCACGGAGATGATCTCCCGCTCCTCTTCTTGCTCCGCACTGGGAGTGGAGTGCTTCGAGTCCTGGCTGTCGGCCTCGCTGGTGGTATCCTCGCTGCCCTCCTCGTCGTCGTAATCGTATTCCTCGCCATCGCTTTCTCCCCGGGATCCTTCGTCGTCGTATTCAGATTCGGATTGCTCTTCCTGCTTGGAAGAGGTTTGCTTCTCCTCCTGTTTGTCCAGTTGCTTGGCTGGAACCTGCTCCTCCTGCTGAGATGTGTTCTCTACCGATTTAAGGCCTTCGGAAGTATTTTCCAGAGGTGGCTCAGTGGTAACGGTTTGTTCCTCCACATGAGCATCCTCGGTAGACTGCAGATCCTCCTGCGGAAGCAGTGTGGTGGCCACCTCTTCTACGTTCTCTGGTTCCAAGGTGGTGGCATCTATCTCCCCGCTGGTGACCTCGGAGGCATCCGTTTGGCTTTCCTCCGTGCTGGCGGTGCTACTCTCGTGATCAATCACTGGATTCGAGGTCAGAGTGGCAGGTTCCTCGGAGTGCTCCGCTTCATTCTTCGGCACCGACAGTGGGGTAACGTTTTCCTCCTGCAGCGGCAGCTTCTCCAGGCTGGAGGATTCCGAGTGCTCGTCGGGTCCCTCGTAACTCTCCTCGTACTGCTCATCGCTGTTCTCCGCATCCTCATCCTCCTGCTCACCGTCTGGGTTCTCCTCCTCGTCCTCTTCCTCCTGCTCGGCGCTCTCGGTGGTACTGGTCGTCCGGGCAGTGGGTCGGGCGGGCAACTTTAGCCTGGCGGCGCTGTAGTTGAAGGGTTTCCTGCTGACCGTGCTCACCGGCTCGTTAACCTCGCGACTAATGACCACTGGCCGCCTGGGATTAGGCTTATTCCTGCCGAAACTGGGACGATCTGCCGGGGTGTTCTGGGTGGTGGATGTGGTGCTGGTGGTGGACTTGACCCGGCTGCTGCCGAAACGATTGTACCGCTTGCTGCTCACCTCGGCACTACTTCCCGTGGTTGTGGTGGATGAAGTTGTGGCACTGCTAGGCTGGTAGCGATTCCGCGGCCTGAAGGGCGTGGCGGCGGGAGTGACGGGAGATTCCGGCTGGGCAGAAACCGGAGCTTGGGTACGGGTGCGACTGGGGGAGAAGCCACCATTGCCAAATGGACGACTGCTGGACGTTGGGCGCTTTTCATTCTGCAAAAAAAAGAGGTTTTGGTGAATTAATAAGAGCTCACCCACTGCATTGTTACGATTACGGGATTTGGGCTTGGGGTCTGACTATTGGCAATAATCTGCTAGCCACGGCAGCTGCACCACCACCGCCGTTCACAGCCTCGACTGGCGTCATGGGAAACTGTTACAGTTTCGACATGGAGCTCGGATCATGGAGGTTGGAACATGGAACCGCAATCTCTGCGGTTCGTCTGCTCGGCTGTCAATTGTTTTGCGTGCGAACTCTTCTCAACCACCGCAGCGTCATTCAAGTGATTCTCAAATTTGTCTAAAGCGTTTTCTGCAAATTTTTCCCGACCACCCTCCTGCCCTCCTCCTCCACTGGGGTGCTCTCCTCACCCCGAAAACCGCATAATTTATGCGATCGTATTTATTTAATTTTTATGTGAAGGCAACCTCGCTGCCATCCGCTGCCATCCACCATAAGCCATCCAAGCAACTGTCAAAGTTAAGAGATACATGGAAGAATCCCTCCACAGCAGGTTGCCAAATCCATGGGGTTAGTGTTAAAACTCGGAGAGCCATGAAGATGATCGGAGATTGGCAATACTCTTGTGGACTAATGATGGAGAATGGCAAATGGGTAGCAAGCAAGGCAACTCACAAAAAAAAATAGGAAGGAAATTATAAGATGAATATATATTTTTTACCATTTTGTTAAAAGTCTACGCTTTTTTCTACTCAACCAAATTAATGGCCACTAATGAGGTTCGGTCGCCCACTAGCAATTGCTATTATGGCCGTTTAATCGTGAGGTGATTTGATATTTAAGCCCGGCATCAATCATGGCAGCACTTTCGCCCAACAAATTGCAGCAATTAACTTGAGAAATTTATGTGGCCAAGAAAACCCAAAAAAAACGGAACTAAAAAGAGATTGCTCTGCTTCCGGACTGACATTTCAATTATGAGTTCGAATGTAAATATTTGTTATTAGTCTGGTCAAAATATACGACTTGAAAGTGTGTTTAATTTAAGCAAACACTTGCTTCTTGAACTTATTTAAAAAATAAACAGAAAATTGCCGAATTTCCAAAGAGGGTCTGGTAATATGGACATGATTTATGAACGCAGTTTTGCGGCTTGGCCATAATAATGTTAAGCAAATAACAATAAAAATAAAAATGTGGAGCATAAAATGTTTACCAATCGGGTGAAAGGTAAAATATTTTTGCCAATAATTCGATTTGGCCTTTTTTTTATCTTGTTGCGGTTTTTTTTTGTGGCAAAGTAAAGCCTGGAACTGGTTCTGAAGTTCGGCTACTTGAAAATCGGAAAAAGTAATGAAAAAATACCGCCGCAAAGCATTTACTGTTTGGAAGTCACGTAAGACTCCCAAACTTCCAAAAAAAAACAGAAAAAATAGCCAAAAAACCAACTGATATTGGCCAAAATCAGAGCAGAGCCAATTGTTTTGTTAAGTTTTTGTTTTGTTATGCAATACCAAAGCGAAATTGTTTCTGGCCTGGCTTTTTGTTTTGGCCTCGAGTGCTTCTTGTTATGCCAATTGAAATTGCTTTTTTATACCCTTGCAGAGGGTATTATAATTTTGTCCAAAAGTGTGCAACGCAGTGAAGGAGACATCTCCGACCCTATAAAGTATATATATTCTTGATCAGGATCACCTCCTGAGTTGATATGAGCATGTCCGTCTGTCCGTCTGTCCGTCTGTCCGTCTGTCCGTCTGTCCGTCTGTCTGTTTCTACGCAAACTAGTCTCTCAGTTTTAAAGCTATCGTCTTGAAACTTTGCACACACCCTTCTTTCCTTTGCACGCAGTATATAAGTCGGAACGGCCCGGATCGGCCGACTATATCCTATAGCTGCCATATAACTGATTGATCGGAAATGGTATAACTTTGGTATTTTTAGAGTTAGAGAGTTCAAGTTAGAGGTGAGAGCTATTTTTGGCAAAATAATACGACATGCCAAATTTCATAAGGATCGGCCGACTATATCCTATAGCTGTCATATAACTGAACGATCGGAAATGACCCAACTTTCGTGTTTTTGAAGACAGAAAGCTGGAATTTAGTACAGACTCTATTTTTGGTCAGTTGATCCAACCTACCAAATTTCATTAGGATCGGCCGACTATATCCTATAGCTGCCATATAACTGAACGATCGGAAATGGTATTTGGTAGAAATATCAACTTTCGTATTTTTGAAGATAGAAGCTTGGGACTTTTTTTAGATTTTGTATTGTAATAAATTGGAGTATATATTCCTATTCCCATAAGGATCGGCCAACTATATCCGATGTTTGCGATATATATCCGGTTTTAACTGCAAGGGTATATAAACTTCGGCTCCGCCCGAAGTTAGCTTTCCTTTCTTGTTTTTCTGTCTTTCTGTCGCTTTTACTTTCGCTATGTGATCTGCACAAGAAAAAAAATTAGATAGCATAGACTAGATAGATAGAAATTAGGTAGCAAGCAGTGGCGGATTTAAGGAAAAAGGCCCAGAGGGTAAAATTTTTTCAGGGTACATTGAAGGGTATTTTGAAGGGGACAGCCCAGAAAATTTGACAAAAAATCTTTAAAATATTTTGTTCCCAGATTTTGATGCAGATTTATGGAGAATCGATCCACAAATCGTTTAAGGTATTCCGTTCAAGAATCGGATGAATATTTCCTAAGATATGGCCTTCGCAGTGGGTCATATGGGGCTCCCCATGCATTCTGCACATTTTGAAGGGGACAGCCCAGAAAATTTGACAAAAAATCTTAAAAATATTTTGTTTCCAGATTTTGATGCAGATTTATGAAGAATCGATCCAAAAATCGTTTAAGGTATTCCGTTCAAGAATCGGATGAATATTTCCTAAGATATGGCCTTCGCAGTGGGTCATATGGGGCTCCCCATGCATTCTGCACATTTTGAAGGGGACAGCCCAGAAAATTTGACAAAAAATCTTAAAAATATTTTGTTTCCAGATTTTGATGCAGATTTGTGGAGAATCGATCCACAAATCGTTTAAGGTATTCCGTTCAAGAATCGGATGAATATTTCCTAAGATATGGCCTTCGCAGTGGGTCATATGGGGCTCCCCATGCATTTTGCACATTTTGAAGGGGACAGGCCAGAAAATTTGACAAAAAATCTTAAAAATATTTTGTTCCCAGATTTTGATGCAGATTTATGGAGAATTGATCCACAAATCGTTTAAGGTATTCCGTTCAAGAATCGGATGAATATTTCCTAAGATATGGCCTTCGCAGTGGGTCATATGGGGCTCCCCATGCATTTTGCACATTTTGAAGGGGACAGGCCAGAAAATTTGACAAAAAATCTTAAAAATATTTTGTTCCCAGATTTTGATGCAGATTTATGGAGAATTGATCCACAAATCGTTTAAGGTATTCCGTTCAAGAATCGGATGAATATTTCTTAAGATATGGCCTACACAGTGGGTCATATGGGGCTCCCCATGCATTCTGCACATTTTGAAGGGGACAGCCCAGAAAATTTGACAAAAAATCTTAAAAATATTTTGTTCCTCGATTTTGATGCAGATTTATGAAGAATCGATCCACAAATCGTTTAAAGTATTCCGCTCAAGAATCGGATGAATATTTCCTAAGATATGGCCTACACAGTGGGTCATATGGGGCTCCCCATGCATTCTGCACATTTTGAAGAGGACAGCCCAGAAAATTTGACAAAAAATCTTTAAAATATTTTGTTTTCAGATTTTGATGCAGATTTATGGAGAATCGATCCACAAATCGTTTAAGGTGTTCCGTTCAAGAATCGGATGAATATTTCCTAAGATATGGCCTTCGCAGTGGGTCATACGGGGCTCCCCATGCATTTTGCACATTTTGAAGGGGACAGCCCAGAAAATTTGACAAAAAATCTTTAAAATATTTTGTTCCCAGATTTTGATGCAGATTTATGGAAAATCGATCCACAAATCGTTTAAGGTATTCCGTTCAAGAATCGGATGAATATTTCCTAAGATATAGCCTTCGCAGTGGGTCATATGGGGCTCCCCATGCATTTTGCACATTTTGAAGGGGACAGCCCAGAAAATTTGACAAAAAATCTTTAAAATATTTTGTTCCCAGATGTTGATGCAGATTTGTGGAAAAGAAATCGAAGGTGTAACTTTCAGCACGAGGGGCCCTGAAAGCCTTTCGTCGGGGGGGCCCAGTGGGCAAGCGCGCCTTTGCCCACCTGTTAAATCCGCCACTGGACGCAAGATATCCTAAGTTAGGATCTATTCCTAAAAGAAGTTTTTTTTGGTATTAAAATTGTTTCATTAGTGTAACTTCCATTAATGCACCACCATATCTGCACCATTATCGTTAGCATTATCTCCAAAGTTTAAAAAAAAATTTAACAACTTTAATACTAATTTAAGTGTTTTTCTTAGTATAACTATTATTAATACTAGATATAGAATGCGATAGAATGGATTTCTAACGCTATTTAATCAAGATTAAAGAACAAAAAGCAAGTATTTTTATTATTTAAATATTTTCCTTAGTGTAATTTCCATTAACACCACACATCTAGATGGATTTCCTTACCCCATTCTCATTAAAGTGGGCCAGAAATTGCGTCTGCTGGTGTGGCACATTGATGCGCTGCGTATGCGGCTGAAATCCACCGGTTAGGCTATTTCCCGATCCACCCAGACCGTTGCGTATCGCCTTGGAGCGTGTGAAGCCATTGGTCACCGATGCGGACGTTGCACCAGCTGCCAAAGATGCTGCACCCGAAGATCCAGCTGATGCCGCCGGACCCGCCCCGCCGGGCACCCCAAAGGGGCGTGGCGAGATATCGTAATAGTCCGACTGGCGATTCGGTTTCTGTGGCACAACCAAAAAAGAGGGAGAAACATCGTGATAGGATTTTAATGGTGTTATGGCAAAGCAGGTTAATTAGTTTGGGGTTTTAGTTTTTCATTTTGGGAAGGGGGTTTGTCAAATGATATAAATTGTTTGATAAATAATGAATTAGGGCTTCAAGCAGAATGGTTTTGAAATTAATACAATGTGGGAAAATGCAGTTTAAACCTTTTTGTTTGAAGATATTGGCTCTTAAGTGATTGAAATTGTGTAATTTTCTAGAAAAAGCTTTAACAGAAGAGTTTCTTAACTGACTTTGATCAGGGTCTTGAAATGATACCTCACACCCCTCATACAGAATCACAAGTGCCTTATGAGCAGGGTCTTATGGTGACAAAGTAGATAATCTAGGCCAACTTCAGGTGGGAGCTGGGGGCACTTGAATCTGACCAATAGAGATCGGTCAGACCCTTCTCAAAAACATGCTCCCCCCAACGTGTTGCAGACAATGCCATAGAGATTTTAGACAAGATTGCCAAAGATATTCAACAATGAAAATCGATTGAAAATATTTGATTGAAGTGTATCAAGGTCGTTTGAAAACTACGAGTATACATATTCAACGACTCACTAATTATCCGAAATCCGAAATCGAAATTGCTGCCAGTTTCGCCTCCAGTTCAAAAAGTACTTGTTGTTATCCATTATTATTATTGGTCTTGTATTGTTTTCTAGGTTTTTTTGTTTCTCGCCCAGTTTTGTTGAATTTTTGAAAGTGTACCATAGTGTGGCTTTTGCTTAGACTTTTGAAGCCAATAGTTGTGCTCTGTTAAGCAAATTGCATACAAAACGCGAGTTTTGTTGCTAAAAGGTGCATTTCAATGCATTTATTTTTCCGCTTCTCGCCGGCTTGCCGTCTGGGCGGAGGGAGTTTACGCATCAGAAACCCTACAATAGATAGCCCCCCCTGTGTCTGCAATTTCCCAGTTCCCCAGTGAGCCAAAGATTTTCTCTCTTTTTTGGGTAAAGAAACAATAATGCGGCTGTTGGCCAGCCTTTTGGACTTACTCTGATTAACAGTCATTAAATGGGCGGCTCCAAAAGGCCTACACAGAAAACCCCAACAAAAAGCTAGGTTTTTACTTTAAGAATTTTAAATATTACTTTTGAAGAGAAGTTCTTTTAGTAACTTCTATTAAAACTTAGTCTTTTGACTTTCTAAATCGGTTATTATATTATACCACTAATTTCTTTCAGTGCTGTGTGGGATTGGTTACTCCGATTTGCTATCCGATTGAAATTTCTCTACTCCATTGTCAACATTTGGACTGGAGCTCTTTGTGTTAGTCGGTGAAGTCGAAAGCGACTGGGGGAAATTAAAAACAAACGTTTCTAACACATTTGTCAATAATATGTATGGATAGCATAATGAAACTATGAAAGCTCCACACCACTCACGTCTCTCTGGACATGTCGTGTGGAAAGCAGTCGTGGCGCAGAAGAAGACTGGGTTATTGCACTGCCATTCGCAGACGTCATTACGACGCACTTTCCCCTTTAGACCAGCTTTAGACTCTTGGCCAGCCAATCAGCCATAATTCATACAAATCACACTCAGTCCATTGTGCTATAAGCCGATCATAAAAACCGAAATAGCAGGAGATTGGAGGGGCTCAGTAAGGCTGATGAAGGAACTATCTACTAAGGAGCCTGTGCCTTCCATCCATCAAGGCTCAGACAATTGCCACAATCACATCCTCTGGACTTGGAACAAGTTAATTGATTTTTGCCTTTGAGTCTAAAAAGAAGTCACTTTCAAGAGGAATGACTTCTGGTAATGACTTACTGAATACTCTTTAAAGAAAAAAGATTTTAATCGTCTAAAATATATCTTTTAACTTTTACCGCCTTAAGTTTCTAAGCAAAAGCCCTACTAACTTCTCCTCTATAGTCTCTATAAAGAGTATCTACATCATATACTTAGACCCTTTAGCAATTTAACTGCCACAGAGCTTAGACCTCTTGCTGTGCAGTATCTACAACCTACAGCCTCCTCCCTCCCATTTTGCTTGCCACAAAGAGCATTTCAATTAGGGCCGAAAGCTGGTGCAAGCTGGCAAAGTGCGTGCTCATCGCATTTCAGGCCAGCAATAAACAATATGATTTTACACATTTTTCAATTAAGAAACCACCTGGATTATTCGCCCGGCCTGCCCCTCTCGAGTACCTCTGAAAACATTCACGCATATTCGTTGATATGCAGAAGCCGATTCGCTTTGTTTGAGTTTAGTCAAGTGAAAGTCGAAGATATCCAAATGCAGTTCCCGTCATTTCTTTTCACGCAGTTATTTTTTCTATCCATAATTTGATTTGTTTTTTGTGGGTTTTTGGTTGGCATGCAAGCCTACGGACATTTAAAAAGCAATCTAAATGTTTTTTTTTCGGAACTTGCGTGTTAAAATATTTATAGATGAAGTTAGACAAGTTAGTGGTAGAAAGAGAAAGGCGCGAAGTACACCTTCCTGAAGTATCCTATTTGACCCTTTTTTAATTTTTGATAATTATCAAGTATCAATATTTTAATATCCTGCCTTTCGAATCACGCCAACTTCCATATTAACATCACCAGAGCCAATTGAAATTCCTTTCGGCAATTTTGGGCAACCAACTAAATAAAATTTGAAATTTCATATGTGGCATGTGGAAATCCTTTTGGTTTTTGCATTCGATTTGATTTCGTTTTTGGCGTTGATTGAGTGACTGGCGTGCCTAGAGCCAACCAACAATATAGTATAACATAAAGCCAAGAAAAGCCCCATGAAAGAGCCAAGTTAATTGCGCCTAGAGCCGAGCTGCTTGAACGCCCCCTCGCCGAATAAGGAAATGTAATGTTGAAATAATTGAATTTGAATGTTTTTTGGTGCAAAATCGAAGGAAAAACTTACCGCAAATTGGGGGGAACTGCCGCCGAACGTGCCGCCAAATGGCGTATTCACCCCGGATGGCGATTGCTTGGCGTTCTCGTTGGCTATGAAGAGGAGCTGCTCCTGGTAGGAGCCGGGAGCTGGTGAGTATGCGCCGGAACTGGCACGGAATCCACCCAGTGACTGGGGCTGCTGGCGCGGAAAGGAACCGGACGATGGCACAAATCGGTTTTGCGATGGAAAGTAGTAGCTGGAAGTATCTGAAGGTCGGAGTCGGTTATTAGTTAAGAGCGTAAATGTGTCAACAATCAATTAATTTGTACATTTAAGCGCCTCGAGCATCGCTTAGCCCTGAAACAGAGTGCGTCGCAAAAACCCAAATATCATTGCTCTTAATTGCGCCAAAAGTGTTATAAATAAATAAATAAATAAATAAAGCCTCTCGGCTGGCAGCACATCAATTATATCATTTTTTTTTTGTGGGTCACAAATTTGTCACAGACTGGCAAAAAAAATTGTCTGTTTTTTTTTGGCACGCATTTGTCAAACAAAAGTGAATGGGAAACAGGTGAGTGATGGGAGGTTTCCTCCAGTTAATAATCAACCACTTGGGGATTTTTCTGAACCAAACCAAACAAAATAATAACCAGAAAGATTTCTTTGGAAAAATCATTGGAGTCGAAATCTATCTTTGAACTTTAAAGCAGTTGCCCGATTATTTTCAATAATTACAGCTCATTTTTTTCCGAATCTTCCAACGAGTTAGGCTAATAATACCCCCATTAAATAGTTAAATTTTAAGACTTGTTTGTCCCATTTTTCATATTTACTTTGCAACATCATTTCTGCCAATTCTCCTATTTTTCTTCAGAGATTATAAATGATTGAAAAACGAAAGTGTAACAAACTGCAAGCGGATATCAGTATAATACGGCTTGTCGAAATATTACGTGTGGAAAAAAATGGCAAAAAAAAAAGAGGATTTTCGGGGGCTACGAGTCACCCAACACAAAGGCTGCCGTTGCAGTTGCAGTTTAATGTTGCATGCGTCACAATCCTGACTCTTTGACCCACAATGTCTTGTCTAAACGAAAAATAGACAAAAAAAAAAAAAAAGAAACAAACATTTTTTACAAGAAAATGCAGTTGGAACCACGCAAAGCTTTTTTTAATTTTTTTTGTTTGTCTTCTTGTGTCGACAGATTTTTGAGTCGCTAATTGAAAATTGAAATATCATATGGCCGCAATATTTCAAACGAAATTGCAGTCTCGGCAGCGATTCATTGAAAATTTTATCAGACAAATTTATGCAAGAGGCCCGGAGGTTGTGGAGAGACAACGCCTACATGCTATCCGATTTATTCAACTCGGGCGGCACTCTTGGGCTTCACACCTTGTTTTTTTTTTTTTTTGTACCTGAATCGCTTTTAACTGCAAATAATTGCCGTTTATTATCGCATCTCAGAACGCGCCGAGGCGTCGCTGAGTGCTGTCGAAATGACTGACTTGGGATTACTTTAGGGTTTTGATTAATGACGCCTAGGGATCTTCAGGTAAGAGATATACCCCGAAAAATGTTTGTATGCCAAGGCAATTGCACCAGCTAAAAGCTAGGTGTTTTCTTAGTGCTTTTCAGATACACCCACTTCCGTTTAAGGCACTAAGCAGCTAGAATTTAATTAATTATTGGATGTGATTGGTTTAAAATCATACAAATATATTAAATTATTCAGACACCGATTAAAAAAAATTTAAAAATCTTTATTGCTCTCTAAAATAATAATTTTTTAAAAGTATCTTTAAACCTAAAGATACACTGCTTACAAACTGCTTGAAAGCACTGCTTGACCACAGACCACATGTGTATTGGGCGCGTTTGTAACAGTTCGTATGGTGGTGGTGCGTGCTAAGATGCGCGTTCTAACAGCGCGGTTCTACGCGAAGTCCCACGGGTTCGAATCCTCCTCTTCAGAAACAAACATTTTATTTATATTTACATTATAGACATTAAATTATTTCCTTCTGCTATTGGGCAAGAGTTGTGTTGCTAATTTTCCAAGCTTTCTAACTCTAATCAGCAAAAGGTAGATCAAATCGTTCATCCTTTCCGTTGACCGCTGCACTATGTTCCATCTTTAAGTGGGCATTGCAGTTCTGATGTGGGTGAATACATTTTTATTTTGTGATGTAAATAGTTTACTTATTAGTATTCTGTGCCCATACTTGACCTAAAATTGAAAAACCATCAAAATAAATTCGTATTTGTTGGGTCGTGACACATTTGCCTATTTTTGTTGAACAGAATTCTACTTGGGAAGTCGCCGACAACCTTCGGGCTCTTGTCGCATAAATAAAGGCCTATCGATCGCAATTGGAATTTATGGTAAGTGTAGCTCTGCGGTTGAAAGATTTCAGATGTGGCTAGAATCGATGATTGACATTGAAACAGAAACATTTATTTTATGTCCTAAAGTTTAGGTTCTAGAATGATATCTTTTTACGGGTAGGGGTACGAATTTCGGCAGCTCTTTCGGACGTTTCCTTTTCATGTTTTCGGGAACTGGAGTGGGACGTCGAACCACAGTGCGATGTACTTTCTGCCTTGGAATAGAAGGCTCCGCTATTATTACTTTGCATCTATGTTTTTTGGGAGCCCTGAGCCTATGTCGCTTATATGATACATCCATGGGTTGTTGAACCCCCTTGTTCAGGCTCCTTTTTCGATTTTTCAACAGTTCTTTAAGCCATCTTTTATCCTGGGCCATCTGGACACGCACCATTATGTTGTATTGATCCTTCAGAGATGGATTAAGATTGTGCCAGGCTTTGATGGCCTTCCTCCGGATTCTGACCTCGTTTGCATTAATATCTTGAAACGATTTGTCGGTGTGCCACAGCCGAAAGTCCTTGTAGAACAAATCGAAGGGATTGTAACGCCTCGTTCTCCAAATCTTCCGTTTTTTCTTTTTCTCGGCAGCCTCTTCAAAGTCAGTGGTTGCACCAATTTGGTTGCACCAATCGTAGCCGGACATGATGCCTTACTGAAAATTTTGCAAACAATAATTCGAATTTAGATTTTTTTTTTAAATTTTGCATTCTATTGTTCGAAAGCCTGTCGTTATGTGACAGTCGGTGGCAAGCCTACTACTGACAATGGCTCTCAAAACCGTTTCAACTTCGCCGACCTGTCCGTTCTAAGCCACAGTAGCTCTCAAACTGTTGACTGCATTTGGCATTTGGCTAAGGCCGGGCTAAGCTGAAAGCAACTTAGCGGAGCCCAGCCAGGCAGGAAAATGACCGAAAACAATAAAGGCGCCAGCAACGATTGAGGGGCGTTGTGTGGGCCATGGGGTTCAATGCAAGGCAATACCATTTTAAGTCGGCGATCGGTGATCGGTAATCTGGGTACTTGGACTGGTCACGTCAAGTGCTTTTCCCAAAGCACAGTGGTTTTTATGGCAATAATATCCGCTATTTAGAAACGTAAAAACACCCTGATTGAGGCAATTATTATTTTACAATTCTATATTGCGGCACTTAAATATTTCGTAAAAGTTTATTTGCTGAAAAGCAGCACTAAAATAATCAACCACGGTGCCGGCTTGAACTATGGACTTGGCTGGCAGTATGACATTTGCAGTTTAGCCGCCAAGAATTTGAAATTTGCAGCGGCATTCGAGAATCTTATTTCCCATCTGGGACTCGGAGACGCTCACATATTCCGGCGTGTAATTGGCCATAGTCTTTTGGCTTTTTCGGGCCTGAGAGCAGCAGCCGGCTAATTATACCAGTGACAATAGCCCGGGCATTTTCAGATTCATTATATCGCACTGGGCTGGGTTGGTGCAACAAATTGCGAAAATAAAAGCATGAAATGTTGCTTTTGCTGCCAGCCAGCATCTTCTTCATTTGTATTTTTTTTCGCCCATTTTTTTAGTTTTTTTTTTGTTTGTGCGAAATGTCAAGCCATGGCGCAAAGGCTTCAGTATAAATGCAACAGCCAACAGCAACAACAATAGTAACTAAAGCAACAAAAAACACAGCCAACAAATGACAGCAGAAACAAGTTGAACTTTACGTTTTTCTTAACTTTAATCAAGTTTCTTAGCTGAACGCTCTCCGCAATGCATTCGCTGCCATTGTTGTTTATGGTCTTTTTTTTTTTGTTTTTAATGTAGCTTCTTTTTTTATTGAAGGTCGTTGCTGTTGCTTGCATTTTCGAATTTAAACCCAAAGGTTTTAAATTCTCTGCGCAGTTTTAAAAGAACTGGATTCCATTTTTTGGAAAAATATTACTTACCGTGAGAATACAAAGTTATATAATGTCTCAATCAAAACTGGGCATTCTTGTCTTATCATTCATCTGGGGTAATCAAAGTCAGAAATGAGACACTCCCACTCGTCAAGATACCCATTTACTGCCCAGCTTGTTAAAAATATATTAGACTAGGCCTATGAAACCCCATAAATTCTCAGTGGCTTGGCCAAGCAGAACCCATTTCCTATGTCTGACATCATATACCCACACCCAGTTCAGTAAACCTAAGATTATTACTTGCATGCGTCTCTATTTTTTTTTATTTTTTGACAAAATTTCATTTAATTTACTCACTTTTAATGGACTCTGACAACTGATCAGAACCAACTCGAAAGATAATGAAAATAATCGTAAAAAATAATAACAACAAAATTGAAAATGGAAACCAGACAAGAGAACAATAAGCTTCCGACTCCGGTGGCGATAATATCAAACACAAATAAACTTGAGAAATCATTCAAGAAGTGGACAGAGTTCTTCCCGGAGGCGTTACGCTAATTAGAAAATAATGCCGACAGTGCCAAGGTCAGCAGGGAGTGATAAAAGCCATCCATTGGCCTTTAATGGGTTAACTATTTTGTCACCTAAGCCAACCGAATCGATGAAGTTTGTCGCCTAAGTCTTTTGTTTACCAAGTTTGCCGCCAAAGTCTTTTGTTTACAATTTTGAGATTATAGAATAAGCAATCCGCTTGCATCATCTGCTGCGTTTGCCCAACTTGCCCACATTCCGATTTAGTTTTTAATTATATTTACTAATACTCCACTGGCAGTTGGTTAATTACATATGCAAACTTGTTACACAAAGTAAGCCAAAGTAAACGCGAGCAGTGGGCAAAGCAACTGAAAAATAATATAAAAAAGCAGAAAAGAAACCAAAACAAAGAAAACTGTTGCAAGGCGATTCGGCCAACAGCTCTCCAGCTGGCTGACTGGCTTTTTAACTGCTATTGTTAGACAAACATTGGAGCACCCACTGGGCTGGCCAAATACAAGTGGAGCAAGTGGCAAGTAGCAAATGGCAGAATGCAGAAAAAAAAATTAAAACAGTTTGTCAGCAAATAAGCAAATTTCACATCTACTTTGGGCTAAAAAAAATGACAATATTTGTTGGGGCAGCCACAGATGTTTGTGGTCCGATAAGTGGCCAGTCAAACAGAAGTGGCAAAAAGTGAATAAAATGTGTCCACATCGAGTAGTTAACTAAACAAATAAAAATCGTAGGCGACAGTTGATGGCTTTAAGTAAAGAGACTTTAATTAAAGCTGGCAAGAAGGTAAAAATAAAGAAAAGATAACATTCCTTCCGCCCACATCCCCAATAATAGAAAACAACTATCGTTAATCATAACAACTAGCCTGACAAGAACCCTTTCATTAAACTCTATCTAATGTAGGAAGTAGACCCGCGATATGTCACCCAGGGAATGTGGTCTCAAAATCAGGGGCACAGTTCCACACCCTCCTGGTTGAAGTCAAGTGTCAGCATGTAATTGCTTCCAGGCAATATATGCATTTATAGAGAATCGATCCGATACCGAACCGATCCCAACACCACCTCCCCCGCCAAAGTACAAGCAAATTAAATACAATTAAGGCAGAAATAATTGCCAAGCCATGGTGGCGATTCATAAACAGGTTCTGGCTGGGATTAGAATGTGGCCGGGTCTCCGATCCGTTCTGTTCTTTTCCGTTCTTTGTGCGGGTGTTGGCCAAGCTCTGGTTCGAACTGATTTCGAGGGACAGGCGCATTCTAATGGCACAGTGTCCTTGGCTGGGGGTTGTATGCATAAATGATTGATTGGAATTTTCGCTTTTCGTTTGCTGTTGGCTGTTTTCTGGCGGATGTTGTTTATGTCGAGTAGGAAATTGGGCTCGAACAAAAACATACATAAATCAATTATGAAAACCAGAAAACGAACGAAAAGGCTATTTAAACTGGTTTGAAATCATTTCATACATTTCACAGTTTCTGCTTTATTTTCCCCTCTATTTTTGTCTGGCTTTATTTTTTTTTTAGGTTTTTGCATAAACAGCGCAAGTTGTAGAGCAATTATACGCAAATTTTGGTCAATGGGCGAACAGGTTGCAAGACTTTGTAAGTGCCACAAGTTGGCTTTCCTCTTTTGCAAATAAAAATTAAGAAAAAAAATAGAAAAAACAAACTGGGTAAGTGTAACACGTACTGGAGAGCTCTTGTAACTTTTAGCAGGTGTCTGTTGCCGCCGACTATCTGGCCCGCATCTTAGATCATATTCGGGTTATATAAATTAAAAAGGCATTCGTCTTGGGTGTCACTTTCCCACCCCACCCCCTCTGGGAAACGTTTGTTTAAAAGATTCATGAACAAACTCGTCATCAAAAAATGCCCGAAATTGAAAGCGTTTTTCGGTCGAAACCGCATAAATTTGTAAACCATTTAAGTTAAGACCCTTCCTCACCAAAGCGCCAGCGGAGAGAAAAAACAGCAGCCACTACTGGGCGTGGCTGACCAAAAAAGCCAACAACAAACAGCCAAACAAAAAAACCTTTACGTAATGCTTGCTGAGGTCAGTTTTGGGCGGTGAAATGAATGAATTCGATGAACGAAAGGCCCCCAGAGGCCGGGCCCAAAACGAAAGTGAAATTTCCATCGCCCATCGATTGGAGGCAATCTTGCATTCGTCTCGCTTGATTTTGGACTCATGATTTTTTAAATTAAATAATCATCGGCAATTTACATTTTTTTTTCTGTCCAAGCCCAAAGGGTAGGTCACATTTTTAATAAATTGATTTACGGTGCGGATGAGACTCAAAGATAATGGGAATCTTTTAAAGAAAGCGTTAGGCTTCATAATTTGAAAACCAAGTAGGGCATAATATTTTTTGGTATTTAGCAATCGAGCTCTCCACATAAAAGGACAATGGCACAATAAATGGCCAACTTGGTGTCTGGTGTCTCCCTGAAAATGGCAAACGAACATGAAAAACTTCTTAGCTGAAAAATTCTTTAGCCGGTTTTTGGGTTTTCTGCGGGTTGCCATACCACTCCTGCAAAATGGCCAAAACCAAACGAAAAAACTGGTTCAATTCCAGCTCTATGTCTGGCTAAAAAGCGTGTGCGGGTGGCAGTGCCTCCCTACTACCCTTCACTTTACCCCACAATCGCCACAAAATTGGCAAACAACGACATGGCCCAAAGGCAGAGAGACTTCGACTCGAGCTCCAATCCAGATTTGGGCCCTTTCCGTTGTTATTTCTATTTTTGATTTCCAGAGCTCGTGCTGGGTTCAAAGTTGGAGTGTGGAGTCCAAGTTTTCGGGTGAAAGGCCGTGGCTGTCTGTTGTCTGGGGGCCGTCGTCGGCTTCGATATTCTATCAATTATTTGATGTTTGATTTGTGCTTCACACTCGAATGTTGATTTTTGTGAGCTCCTCACTGTTTTCTCACTAAATTTTTCGGCTTTGTCAGCCAGGACGGAGTTGCTCGTGCCAGGTTGTTGTTTTTTTGTTTTTTTTCTGAGGTGCGACTGCACTTTGTTTACGTTCATTTTTTCCATGTTGGTACTGTGGTTAACATTTATTTTTATTTTTTTTATAGCTCTCTTTCGAGTTGCTCTTTCGGCTTTATGTAATTTGCAAAGCGTGCTCTAATAAAAGCACCAGATAGCACTAACAACAGCAACAAAAATTATATTGCAAATATTAAAACTAAATTACGAGCGCAAATGCAAACGAGTTTTTTTGCGATTGCAAAAATCAGCTTGTGCTGGGTGCTGAAGTGGCCTGACTTCCTCAGCTTTTGAACTGGGCTTGGCTTTGGTTTTGACTCGAATTGCATTGACTTGACTTGGCTCACCGTCTGGGCCATAAATCGCATTTAATAAGAGAACGAATCAAACGGAAAAGTGCTCAGAAATTAGAATTGTATCTAAGGTAAAACCTTGATACGATTGTAAAGTTAAGAAACATATATATTCTAGAATCTAGATACACATTCAACAACATTTTAAGAAAAGGTTCTTGTATCCCAAATTTGTTTCAAGATTTTTTATAAAGATTTTACCGACTTTGGCTTTAATCATCGGGTCTGCTCCAATTATAGAATGGCTAGCAAATAAAAGCTTTGAAATTATCATTCCAGCAACGAATTCCTTGCCATTGTCAGAGCACAATCTTGATCTCCAGTCTCCCATAGATTCCAAACAAACAAACCACTCGAGGCGGAGAGTAGATACCGAGTTCCTTACCCCAGGCACGTAGCCTGATCACCGAATAGAATGCCTCCGAAAAAAGTGGTAATCCAGTGTGTGGTTCTATATTAATAGAGTTCAGAAAACTATAACACGTACATATACGAGAGTGAGTAGTCGAACTGGACTCTAGTTAGGTGTGAAAAACTGTTGCCTTGATTTGACTTCTCCACCTTCAGCATTTTTTCCCGCCACAGATCTGCGCGTTGGGTTGCCTTTCTAAGTTGGCCAAGTCGTGGCGGTGTTGATTGAATGTCTGGAGACGGAGACGGAGTAACCGGAGGATCGTGTGTCTGGGCCTTTGGTTTGGTTTTTGTGGGTTTCTGGTTTTTTGGGCTTTTCATTTGGTTTTTCCTGTGCCACGATGTCGTGCTGCCATTGTTCGCATTAGTGTTGCATATTAAGTAATAGAACTGTTTTTCCTCCCTAGCCAGCTCTGGGCCTGATTATGTGTCTGCATCTGTCTGTGTTACCAACAAACGGTACCCGCTCAGTGGCGCAATGTCCCGCAATCCCAACATGCTAAGTGAGTTGTTGCCATTAAAATGCAAGTGGCAGAAAGAATTCGTGCGATAAGCCATGTCAGAAGGGATTGGTTGTTGCATTTCAACAGAAACAGAAGTATATTAGAAGAATTCTAGATAATTTATGCCTTTCTAAAAACTAGGACAACTCCATAAATTAAAACCCAAACACAAAGCAAATATCAAATCAATTTAACTTAATTTATTTGCTGTGATATAACAAAATCTCTCCCTCGCTGGAAATTTATATCAATCTGATTGTGTAACCTTAGCCTACACCCAGAAATACATAATTCACGATTAGATCTGTCTTTCAACGGCACAAATTTCTATGCATTGTAATTTTCCGCATAATTTTGCCAGCTTTTTTCTTTGGCCAAATACAAAAAGAATGGCCAAAACAAAAGACAGACTCAGAGACAGACAGCGGAAAAAATACAGAAACACAACATTTTGCCGCACGCTTCAGCGACAAAATGGTCAACAATCTTGGCTTAGTTTTGTCGGCCAGCTGTCTATTGTTGTTGTAATTACAATGGCTATAGAGCCAGGTCCAAAGCTGTTCGGTTCTGCTTGTGGTGATTTATTGTGTGAACAACAAGGTTTCTGCCTGCCTCTTTGTGATTCTAAGGTTCTATGATTCCTACCTTGCGGATTTGCATATTCTATTCTGTACAAGTTTTTTTGGAGCCCTGGAGGATCACTTTTAATTGGGCGTGTCCAGAAGTTATAGATGCCACTAGATACGGACCATTACCACTTAAAGCTCAATGGCTGGCCAAAGTGGCTAAGAATTGGCTTCTTGCGTGTGGAAGTTCAATGAACCATGAGACCCTTTTAGGCGGCAGATGTATGCAGTTCTCGAGTGTTATTAAAGCAAATAACACTTGAGATGGGTCCATCAGGTTGAAGTCAGCCATCCGGCCAGCCACCAGGCACCGTCAATCAAGAGTTATCAAAAGTTGAATGGCTTTTGAAGTGTCGGAATACGCCAACGCGCAAAAACCTCCGAATCCGAAATCTTTTACTTCAATAAATGATGCCTTTATGTCGGGATTACACTTAGCCACAAGGAGCAGCTTTGCAAATTGCCAATTCATTGTGGATCTGTAGTCCGTAGCCCGTAACCCGTTACCGTTTCCCTTGTGCATGGCTTGACATTTTTATTAAAAAACGCAGTCCTCGGCGGAGCGATTGGAACGGCCTGCAATCAGGCGATCAGCAACGTCTGCAACACAAAGGGCATATTTTATGCATGCCGCTCGTTAAGCGACCTCTTCTTCTTCTTCGTTTTTGGATTGTTGTTTGTTGTTGTTGCCAAATTGCCAGGTTGTTGTTGCTGCTTCTGCTTTTGGGCATCATTTCCTGCTTAAAGGCCACTAAGCATTGAGAAGGGAATGGGAAAAAGTCTCCTCCGTAAGCCTTCCCTGAAGATCCATATTCCTATATAGTACGTATATTTATAGAGCTGCCTGATGAACCGTAATCTCAAGGATAACTGCATATTTTCATTACAGGTTTCCCTGTTTTGTTGCTGTTGCTGCAGTAGCTGGGCCATAATTTGCTCTTACAAAAGGCCACAAAGGAAACGAATGACTTAAGACACAAACTTGTTTTCCTTGCGGCACATCCGCGATATGCCGATAAAGATATAGGCGGTAAATTGTAATAACCCTCGAATTTCCAGATTCCCACAACAAACTCTTATTTAACATTCGCTAAATAGCAAAAATAACAATAAATATAATATCCAATAAGGCATTATCTTTTGGAATTTCCTTTACCACCAATATGGGTTAATGGGCAACTTAACCCCACAATTGACTTCCCCCTCGCAAATACTCATTTAACAGCGGAACAACGACCAAAATGGCACAAATAATATTTCTCTTTCTCTTGCCATTTTAGGTATATAGACTCGTGTATAATTTTCGAGCCGAAAACTTTTAATGACTGCAACAAATGGAGCTGCGAACTCTGTCTTATTTTGCACTTTGCAACATAAAAACGGAAATGCCGAGTCGGCTGAGAGAACGAGAGAGACGTTGGCCAAATGGGTCAAGGATTTAAGCCGTTTAGCTACACTCCATTGGCTTCACTCTGGGCAGGGCACAAAGTTCACATCGTATCGATACGGATCCAAAGAATGGACATTTAATACACACACACACCTGGTGATTTGGTTTATTTCCATGGCTCAAAATATTGGCGCTTGTTATGTCACTGACTCTTGGACTGGGCCAGATACCATTAGCCGAACATGTGGCTGCGGCACACATACTCCGTATAAATTTCAGCTTGTTGGCCCAGCGGGTTGTCCCATTCAGTGGGTGTGCAATACGCGGGTGTCTGATTGTGAGTCAACTATTGGGTTATTGCTGGGTCACTGGGCGGCGTGAATCACACGGCTATTATGCGGGGTCAGAGTGCCATTTGATTGGTTATTTGTCTGGGTTAATTGAGCGATATTTCGGCTGCAGTTTCTGCCGCTGCAGCCGTGGTGGGAAACTCCCGAGTACCAGCTGTGATCGGGTTATTGATCTCCTGCCATTGTTCGATTAGGCGACCCTGTTGTATAACCAAAGTACACTGAACACACATATTTTGAAGTCTTTCTCCTCTGGTTTTGTGTTAATCACTCAATTTGCGACGACTTTCGCCCCTTTGGCGAGCATTCAACACTTCCGTTTAATGTCATCGCTTTCTTTTGCCAAAAAAACTAAGGAAAAAAATATGATAATTCATAATTTTAGCTTTTGTTTTCTTTGATTGTGTCGAAGTGTCCACGATTTGCAGGGAGTTCTGCTCGAGTGCCTTTGTTTTCGTTGCCACCAAAGTGACCACCACCTCGAACCCACTTGGTCGGGTTGGAAGCCATAAAAACCAAGCAACACAGGCCAAGACTCGACTGGCACAGTTGCAACAAGTTAGCGACTCGAAAGTGAAACGAAACGAGGCAAATGCAAAAAACAAAGCCAACAGACAGATAGACACACTTCGGGCTTGGAGGAAAAGCTTGATTCGGAGTCCGGGCTCCGGAGTAAGGAAAACAGACACCAGAAATCCCAATTAAAAAGAAAAGCGAAAATGTGCATGGAAAATCGAGTGCGAAGCGAGGCAGCAAAAAGTAAATGCGTTCAATGCACTTCGATGGGCGTGGCATCGACATAGACTTCAAGTCTTGCCATACTCTTCAGTCAGCTTTTTTTCACTCTGACTCATGGCTTAAACATTTCTGCCAAGTCTGCATAAACAGAGGAAAATGGGGGAAAAAGGGTAGACGCATTTCTGTACAAATGCGGAAATCGTAGGTGTAGCTACCTACAAAACAAAACTGAAATTATAGTGTTATATACTCGATGGAGCAAAAAAGCCGAGTCAGCAATCGGAGGAGACCTTAATGAGCCGAAAGATATTCGTAATTAAAGTCGAGTCCTTACCCTCCTAAGCTTTTTACAAAGAATTTACATGAACCGTTCCCATCTGGCAACAATTAAGTGCTTTGAGTCACTCCTCCCACCTGAAATGTGCCCACTTCCCAACCGCAAGTGCAACCCAATCGAAAGAATGCGGTGGAGCTGGCCAAAATTAACATATAAAACTCATTTTTATGAATGGAGAATCCGCCAGACTCTCCGGCCTCTCCTCCTTGCCTCATTCTTCTGGCACAGAACACTCCCCGAAAGAGCCACAAAAGAAATACCAATGCCAGATAATTGCAACAGTTTGTGGGGCGATGCTGGAAATAATTCAAAAAAGTCAAACAAAAATGTCAACAACTACCGACCGACCGACCCAGCTACATAGTCTATAGTTCGATTTTAGTCTTACCACCACCAGCACCACCGCCATTACCACCCATTGACATTTAAGCCAAGTGATCTAACAAATTCAATGGAAGTTCACTTTGGTGTGGCTAGAATGAGATATTGGTTATACATATATAAATTTTATTTCATACACAGGAAGTTTAAATTGAATGGAAAAAAAAAACATAAAATAGACGTGCTTCGTCGTTGAATTTCTTATAAAATATCAGATGACATATGTAGAAATTGGATACAAAAATGATTCATTCTCTGAATTGACATTTAAAATTTAAACAAAAAAAAAAAAATATCGTATTTCGATACGATGGTTTTATGTCCTTATAAGCATCCAGTGCTTACATAGTAAGAAATAAGACAGCTTCCTTTAGCTGGTTAGTTATATGCTCACAAACTCAAACTTTTGTGATGTTAGATGATTGGAGGGAACTACAGCCGTCCAATATAATAATGAAACAAAAGATAAGAAAAGAAAACCAAAATTAGTTAATTCATCCGTTCGTGTTACCGCCAAAGGTCTCAATAAAAATGCGTTGACCCTGAACTTCGCACCGTCTTGTCCCGCTTCCAGATGGTGTTGTTTTGTATTTTGATTTATGATGAGAATTTTTGTTTGGATCTTAGCTTTGTACGTACCTGGAAAGAAACAAAGGAAACCGATATTAAAAACACACTCTTCATTGCTGTATAAACTAATTTGAATGTTGCACTACAAACAAAAATGAGAGCACACATAAAAACGTAAACAAAAGCAGAGTTAATTATATTAATGGGCGTGAAATTAACATAAAGAGAAGACCGACGGCCCGCTGGCACAGGTTTGGTTCTTGGGGCGTGGTTATCACATAAAGTCGGAACACATAAAAGCTCCAGTAAAACAAAGCAAGGTCGTTGGATTTGAGGATGCACTTGGTTAAAAGAAATAAAGAAGAAAGTAAAACTTGGCTAGTTTTCGAGGTCATTGTGAAGGAAAAGGTGGAATGGTTTCTAACCCAGAATTGCCTAAATCACTTCCCCCAGTTATTGCTCTAGTATCACTAAGCCATTAACCACATGATAACTATCCATCAACAATCAATCAACCTTTGTAATGGAGCCAGCCCAATTGTAAACCGATATAGCAGCACATTGGCCTAACCATCGTTGGGCAATCTAACCGCATCTCCAGCAGCTGTTGTTGCTGTAACAAATACTCCGGCCATTGCAGCCACAACGGGCCACCTAACTACATATAATTGCTGTTCCAATAACCCCTAACCCAGGGGCCCAAAGCACACACACAAGAGATGGCAGCTAGCGGCGGCAGATTGTGACTCGTGCCAACAAACAACCAGACGTATTAAACTGTCAAACAAAATCATAAATAAGCTGGAAAACACACCCACTCTTTGAAAAGAAAACACCAAAAAAGAGAAACGAGCATGGACATTGGACGAAGGCGAATGATGAGGCACTGCCTTGTGAAAATCATGGTATAGTTGCAGTAGAGAAAATGTGCATGCCTGTTGAGGAGGATCCAGGGGAAACTCGGAATATGACTGCATATTAAATTATTGTATCTGCCCCTCAACCTACGACGAGTTCCAAAATGTAGCTGCTGGCCGCAGCCAACCACAAAGCAATAGCAAAAGCAACAGCAACACCAAGAAATGCGTTCGCTGGCTGTTTTTGGTAATAAACGAAGCGTTAAACAAATTGCATTACAGCAACAGGCCAACACCACCAACGTAGAAACACACATTTTGTACAAGTATCTTTCTGATTTGTTGTTTACCATATGCAAAGAGTCATAAATGAGGTTGCCTGTTGGTTGTTGTTGCTGCTGCTGGCCGGCTGCCTTGGGCGTAATTACATCTACAGCCAAAAATGGTCAAACGAGCGAGAAAATTATCACATATGAAGCCAGTCTTTCTGCCAGCATTGTTGCCTCGCAGTGCCACAAATTAAATGCAAATTTTCTTTGATAAAAAAAAAAAACAACCAAATAATTACAAACAAATTTCATAATCAGGAAATTTACAATGTTTTTGGTATCTTGATGGATGGAAATTAAAAATGTTGCCGATGGATTTGACATTTGATAGCTTATTTGAATATTTTTGGTAAGATAATTAATGAAGGCAATTTATGGAAATTTCCTTTTTCCTTTCCCTATTTTGCCAGACCAAGACCACTCCTCAAAATGGTTCCATCACATATGTGAGCATGCTCGGCAACCGCAATGGGTGGAAAAACATGTTCCAGCAACTGAAAATTATAGCAAATGCCATGGACAAGCACACTTAAATCAATGAACGCCAAAGTCGAAGGCAGCCCAGAAATCAGGAAGGTAAAATGAGTAAATTGCACAGCAATAATGGAAAATAATAATAGACCAGTGGAGCTGGAAAGCCATCAGTGGAAACACACCCTGGCCACCTATCTAAAGATTAAATCACTTTCAAGAAATCAAATCATTGTTTTACACAGATCCCAAAAATGACTTTCAACTTAACACCCAAACTGTGTTAAAACGCCTAGTTTTTAACTTTAAAAGTGGAGCAGTTCACTTTAATGTTTCCCCCCTGAGATTTACGGTGGTTTAATAGCCACTCTACCAACTGACCTTTACCTTAACCATTTTAAATTAATTTAAATAAAAATTAAATTAGCTGTAAGTCATTTATAACGTCATAAAATGAATTACCGGCACCTAAAAACTAATTAAATTAACCATAAAACAAGACTGTTTTTTATGCATATAAATTCGTATGCAAATCTGAGTATAAATCCATGAAACTAAATTATCATCTCTGCCATAAAATTCAGCTGTGCGAATTGCTGAAAAGTGCAATCATTAAACAGCTTACAAATGACATTGAAATTGCGCAAGCCCCCACTAAATGGACGCATTAGCCGGCCAGTCAGTCTACTTGGTGGCGCTAGCGTGTGCCCCCCAAAGGTGTGCCTCTGCGCTCCGGGTGTGCGTGTCACTAGCATCAGTACCTAGGCCTGGTTGAAGGTTGGAGCCACAAGATACGCCATTAAGGCAACTGACTGCATCTGTACAGAATCACAATTTGGGTTGCTGACTTCATTCTGCGCGCTCTTTTCGAGTTGAATGAACCACGGAGCCTCTTTAACGCCCACAACTTTTGCGAGGGAGTTGGCCTGGTCTAGCTGAGCGTACATGACTAAGATCGGGTATGTTGCCGGGCGCCGAGTTCAAAGCGAGCCAGCTGTCAACAGATGGGACAGATAACCCAAATGGAAACCAAAAACCAAAGTCTGGAGTCTCATAATTTTCGCAAGCCGATCTTGAGTGTGGAATCTGAAATGGCTGAAGAAGGTAAAGCCCCAAAGAACTAAGACAATTCTGGATACACGTGTGTCCATACAAATATAAATAGAATCATGGCTGGAATCATGCATAAATCTTCTAATATACGGTCATAAATCCCCTAAAAAGCATGTACTAAGTGCACCTTGATACAGCGAAGCAATTTGTCATATGTCTAGCATTGAAATTATCAGTGATTTACAGAGAAGCGAGGAGGAGAATGAAGATATGTACAGGTGCATGTACAGGGAAACGAATCCAACAAGCAACTCCACCGACCGGATGATGCTTCGTTTTCATTTCTGTTTTTGTTTTTCGATGGCATTTATCTTGACCCGAAGGCAACGTGAAGTTTTCATGGCTCATGGCTCAAATATTGCGAGCGTCGAACTGTAAAGTTATGAAGAAGAAGCTGCCCCGGAGCGGAAGCTTGCGTTTAAGGTTATGGGCACAGGGCCAAAAGAAACGGCTGCCACAACTCACCAGTACTAGCACTATTATTCCAGAGCATCATATTGCAGCTTCAGGCTCTCAAAATACTCAATAACTTGCAATGGAAAAACTTCTTTCACTTCATCCAGTAACACAGCGTCTATTGCGCTGCAATCCTGCCATTTAATGAACAAAAATATTTTGTCCTTTAAGCGATAGCTGTGGACGACTTTCTCCAGTGGCAGCCCTCGTTCGAGGCCATAGACTCTATCCTTTTTACACAGGGGCAACTTCCAAGCAGGTCTTCCTGAGCTAATTCTGGAACTGGCGGAGCTGCCACTTGTGAGTTTCGGCCTGCTTGACGAAATTGTCGGCGTTGCTGGAACTGACGCATCGACTATGTCTTTCGAGCTTCCGGGACCATAAGTCATCCTCCTGGGTTTATTGATTGTGTTGTTGCCCTGGGTGCCAGGTGACTCCGGCGTCATCTCAGGTCTAATCAAACTCAGTCTTCGAGGCATCGATTGGGTTACATTACTCGACTGTTCTCCATGCATCTGTTCCTGAAGAAGCTATGGTTTAAGTATTTATTGAAAACAAACTATCTTTGTTGACATATTTTTCTTACTTGCGTCAATGTTGAACCAATGGGGTTATTTCCTAATAACAGTGATGAAGGCCGGGGTTCTATCGGTAATGACTCATTCGTTATGTTCGCGTTTTTAAAAATACCGGCTTCCCGAAACCCTTCATATTTCATTTCCTTATTTGTTTTTGCCCATATATTTGCCTTTGCTTTGAGCGCATCTAGTCCATCTACACATAGTTTAGAAGGGGGTAAAGGAGTCGAAGCAGTAACTGGAGCCAAAGAAGGGGCTGAAGACGATTGGAAAGTTTCATCTGGCGACAGAAAGCTTCGGGATTCTGGGTCTAACCCAGATGAAGAAGGCATTCCAGGGAATTCCGGCAGAGGATTAATTGCTGACACTGGTTGTGGCAGCATCTGTGGCCTAGGTTCAACGTCTTCATCGTCACTCGGATCGCTTAAGTTCAATACTTTGACAAATTTAACGTGGCTGTGGTTTTGGATAGTAGCCTCGGCCCGTGGATTATCCAGTGGCTGGCTTTTGGATATCGATTGTTTCGGTACAGGTTGATTGGAAACACCAATCGCCACTGAATCGCGTCTTCTTTTAAAGGGTTCGATCTTACGTTTCAGAGTCGTGGGAGGCGTTGGCACGTTCTTTTGTGTATTATCGTCCACAATTTTGGACCCTGTAGCAATCTCCAGAGGCTGGCTTTTGGATATGACTGGTTGACTGGAAACACCAATCGCCACTGAATCGCGTCTTCTTTTAAAGGGTTCGATCTTACGTTTCAGAGTCGTGGGAGGCGTTGGCACGTTCTGTTGTGTATTATCGTCCACAATTTTGGACCCTGTAGCAATCGCGGTATTAGGTGAAACGCAAAGAATATCTCTGGGTTGTAGCTTCGTTTCGTTTTTGTTTCTGCCTTTTGTTTTTTGAAAAAGTTCTGCTTCGAAATCGCAGACCATTTCTATGCAGTTGCCCAAGTTCTCCAGGGGCTCCCAGGAGTTGTCTTGTTCAGTGTATCCCAACCATTTCACCAGAAGTTCGGGACGGCCGTGAGTGAATCGCTTTCCACATATTTTCTCCACCACAAACTCCCAAGTCTCACTGGGGTTATTGCTGCTTTCTGGAGCTTCAGACATCTTGAAATTAGAACTATCCGAGGACCACGTTATACTAAAACCGGGATAACGTTCACCTCTGATTGTTTTTTGTCGGAATATGAAATGAAAACAAGAAAAAAGAACAAAAAAATGGCGGGACGCTACAATCGGGGAAGAGCTGCCAACTTAATGAAAGCGTTGGCGGATAGGGGTGGACAACTCTTAAAATACACCTATCATATAATTCTTATTTAAAATTTATTCGCTTGCCTCTGTTTTCCATTGGATTTAGCAAAAATGTTTTGCTCAAAGTCCGCAATGCGCACCATACAGTCTTTCATATTATCCATCGGCTCCCACGTGGTTTCCGACTCCGGAAAACCTACCCATTGAACCAAAAGTTGTGCGCGTCCGTTTACGAAGCGCTTTCCAAGGACTTTGTCCACAAAAAACTCTACGGGCTTCTCTCCATCTGGTATTGGGATTGGGTTGGAAGGAATGCACTTCCCTGAGTCGTGAGTCTTACGATTCCCTGTGGTGGGCTTAAAAAATTCGCTTAACATACTTTTTAAAATAACTTAAAATTCCGTAAAAGTAACGATGCTCCTGGGATGCATGCAAAAAAAAAAGCACAGCGTCTTAGAGATGTGCTATCGTAAGACTATCGCATATAAAAATATCGATTTCTTATATGTATCGTTTATAAAATTTGTCCAAACGTACATCAATACATCAATATCCACCTTAACCTTTAGTTAAGTTGAAGAAATCAATAAGAAACTTTTTTTGGTGTATATATTTTTTATTTTAAACATTTACATTTTTAATATTAAGTGATCTATGCCGGACAGCTGTTATGCTTTTAAATAAGCCATTTTTCCTCGGATATAACAAGACTTTTAATAGTCTATTCTTGACGAGCTTTGGCCCTCTCGAAGAGTTTTGCCTCAAAGTCCGCTAAGAGTCTCATACAGTTGCCCATGTTCGCCATGGGTTCCCAAGTGCTTTCGCTTGTTGGAAAATCGACCCATTTTACCAGCACTTCGGGATATCCACGTAGAAAACGCTTTCCAATCACTTCTTCTACGACGAACTCGTTGGTCTCTGATCCTACCATTTTGATTGAGCGGGTGGAAGTGTTGGGTTTCATGTTTCCAAAACCGGCAGTACCTTTTTTTTATGATTGAAAAGCTCCGATCTTTGCTGACAATTTGGAAAATTAAGTTCTGGCTGTTAGTGGTGGCAAGGGGCTTTTAAGATATATCGATCGACTCGATCGATAACTTACACATTAATTAATTTATAAAAGTTTTTAGTTATATTAGGAATCTAAAAATATAACTAATAGTTGTGACTTAGAAAAACTCTTTAACTCACTACCTTTCGAAAATAAAGATTTTTGTCTACAATCTAACTATAAATATCGATATTTGATCAGTGGTTACACACCATTAAAATCGTCAAAAAATTCGAAAGCTATTATACCTGCCAAATATACGCGATTTAACAACGAAAATAAAGCAACTAAAGGAATTCGTGGTATATTTGGAGTGGAAATTCAGGGTTCAAGGAACTTGATCTGGCTAAATTGACACAAAAACATCTATTGGAGGAGGACTGGCTGAAGTATGTTAGCAATGCCTATTAACTATTTTCAAGACATTGCTCCTTTTCATACATAGTTGACCATTATATAAAAAGCCGCTGGCCAGGCTGGTATTGCACCTGTTTTTATATTTTATTTTTGTTTGGCCAATGGCCAAAAACGTGTTTTACTGGCGAGTGCAAGTAACCTGAGCGGAAATAATATCTGAGCTCTGTGGAAATGGGAATGTATTTTAATTGGCCATCGGCAAAACTTTGCTTTTCTTTTCAGGCCACAAAAATCGCACATTGTCTATGCAAATTTTAGTGCCTCGGATTTTCACTGCAATAATGTTCGAGCCGAATTGGACAACAATGTTTCTCATCATTATGGCGCACAGAAGATGCCAAATTACACGAATATATGTAAACAAGCAATTATTTTTACAGAGTGTGCATCTGGGCAGGAGATTTATTCATTGAAATAAACCCGAAGAAATGCGTCACGTTCGGCCAGTCGGGGAAAAGCAACGTTACGACTGTGTGACAGTTTGAAAAGAGTTTGGAGATTTTGGACCCGACATGCTTTTGGCTTCAACGTACAGACATAACCCCAAAAACAAGAACCAGATAAGTTTAAAAATATTATTTTATTATAAACTCATAGTTAAATGACAGTCTATTTTCAGTTTATAAAGTTTGGATTACTAAGAACGATTTGAATTAAATTTTATTGGAGTTACAAAAAAATTCAACTTGAATATGTCGGATCGTAAAAGTCAGCCAACCTGTTGCCGTTACTGTTATGATTTCGAGCGCAAAACTTGTGCCGCAACTTTGCCATGTGCACATACTCGTACATTTCTTTCACTTTCTTTCGGCGCAACGGCAGTGGCGGCGAATTTATTTTAATTCGATAGAGTTAACAACTCGGTACATGGCGGAATAAAAGTGAAATTGACGACAACAAGGGCAGCGCTGAAGGGCCTTTCGGGGGCCTGAGCTTTCAAAGTCAGGCCCGGCTTCACTTTCGTTTTCATCGCCATCGCCATATTACAAAATAACCGAAAGATACATCTGCATACATGTGTATATATTTAGTATTTAGTGTTTAATTTGCATAGTGGACCGCCAGAAACTCGAAACTTGTTTTCCCATTCTGCTGTTTGTTGTTTTGTGCCCCCAACACGCGCGACAAAAATGTTTCTGCATACAAAAATGCTGCCAGCGAATTTCCATAAGTTGTATTTCTTGATTTCTGCCATGAAATGATTTAAGTCAATATATATATGTGAGTTCCATGGCGATATACTGCCATAGAAATGCTGCTTGGCTGCGTACGGTGTGATCATCGCTTCATTAGCAAGTTAATTTTATTAACTCTGCTTTTGTCTCACTCTCCGGTTTTTTTTTTGTTTTTTTTATAAGGTCTCAAAATATTTGGTTTCGGGTTGCGCATCCACTGGCCAATAGAAAGGTTGGCTATTGATGTCTTATGTAACAGATTTAGTTTTAATTTGTTTGTTTTATTTTTCCAACCTTTGTACTCTCTCAATGTACCTTTGTGTTGCTAATTAATTGAAATGTGTCCCGGAGAGATTAAGATATTATGTCAATCGCCGTCACACTTTCGCAGACTCAGTGACTCAAGATGTTAAACGATTTTATCGCAGAACCACTTAGGATATCTGTGCCAAGAACTCTTTTAACATCGATTCCCTTTAACTTTCGAACAGTTAACCCAATATTTGCGCAGGTCTTGCAGACGACTAAATGTTTATTGACATTTACTGACATTTTAGCACACACCACACACCAGACTCTGGCGGGAAACAACCAAGTCATGCCGTCGGTGCAGAAGCAGTCGTAAAAAGGTTGCCCAAAAAGGCCAAAACCGTCAACATTTGCCAGGCAAAATACTGAAAGCCCCCGAGGGGTTGAAACAAAAATCAACTGCAGGTGCAACCAAATTTGCGGCTGACAGTTGATCAAATATCTATTTGTCTGAAAATTTGTTGACACCACTGCCACTTTTTGGTTAAATCTTTCACTGTTAGACGTCATCTACTAATTCTCCGGAAGTTTCGAACGTGTTTTTGTTTTTTCTTGAGCTTTATTACTAAGCATCCGTTTCATTTTTCGTGACAATTCACCACCAAGTTAGCTTTAATTTGAAGATTTTAATTTTAAACACGCATTTACGGTTGTCGTTCTTTTGATTTCAGACCTTCGGAGAGTTCCGGCTTGTAAAGTACACCGAGAAAACGATCCCACGGCTTAAAAGAGCCGCCATCGTCGCCACAATCGAGATAAATTAGCATGGTGCCTGAGTGAATCAGACGATTTTTGGGTATTTCTTCGCTCTGGGTTTTCGGATTTCTTCAGCATCAGCTCTTAATGATACCAAAAAATTGTGCCCAGAGATAAGCCCAAATGTCAGAGAATATGAATATGAGTTAAATTAAGTTTTTTGTTTATCTGTGCTGCATAAACATCGTAAAATAAAAATCATATGTAAAACTCACTCACCTTGTGCGCTGACGAACTCCAAGCCGAAGAAGCCGCAGCAGATGGTGACGAAGAAAAAGAAGCTGCGTCTGCGTAGCAGCGACGCCGGCTCCATCTTGCCAGACATTTTCGTTACTCACGTAAAAACCTTATCCAAAATGGTGTTGGTTTGTAATTTGCAATTTGACTGGTTTCTTATTAATTTTTTTTTTTTGTTTTTTCTTTTGCTTTTAGCGTTTTGTA
Source organism: Drosophila bipectinata (assembly GCF_030179905.1). Classification (NCBI taxonomy): domain Eukaryota; kingdom Metazoa; phylum Arthropoda; class Insecta; order Diptera; family Drosophilidae; genus Drosophila; species Drosophila bipectinata. The sequence continues at coordinate 15,885,559 of NC_091737.1, forward strand.
AATTTTCGATAAATTATTTGTTTTCGAGTATTTGCATCTTGGTGTTTTTGGTTTTTATTATATGGATAAATTTGCTGACAAAACTTTTAGTCAAGACGGGGGGAATTTTGTGTTTTTGTGAGGCTGTTGGACGGGTTTCTTCTGAAAGGCATTCAAATCATTTGGCGAACCAGCCCGCTTACCGTTAAAATATAATTAATAATAATGTGATTTCTTTCTCTTTGTTGGCTTTTTCAACGCATATTTGTTCGGTCTTCTAAATGGAAAAGTTCAAGGCTACAACGCCAACGTTGCGTATGATGGATAACTAGAATTGTGTGTGAGTAGGCTAAGTTCTCAAAATGGTTAATGACATTGGTATGTTCTCCGGCTTAAAAGGTTTTAAAAAATGGTACAGAATTCCTGATCTAATGATAAGAAGGTATTCTACGAAATTTTTGGAAAAAATGTACGTGATATAAATCTTTCTGGAAATCTCTCTACTGGCTGACCGCAAGATTTTATTTATTTCTTTTTATCCCAATTAGTCATTGATTATTTATTTATTCATCTTAAACTGTTTTTGAATATATATATATTGTTAATGGCATTTATTTCGCGGTGGTTTCTTGCCAAGTTTCGTTTGTTTTTTTGCTCCTCCAGCACGCGAACAAAAAACTTCCCAATAAATTTTCACTTGTTGCTCTCGAGCGCTCTGTCAAAAAATAATGGCAACATTCACCTTGAATCTGTCTTTGCTATATAAACACGAAAGCATATAATATATCTTGGGCTGGAGGTTCACTTTTTTGTATGTTTGCATTCGCTGTTTTTTTTTTCTCTTAAATATTTTTTGTAATTTTTATGTGATTTTTTGTTTGATTAGTTTGTGGCTGTAATTTCTATTTGTCTTTTGTTGTTTCGGTCTCTTAGGTAGGTGAGAGCGAAAACTTCTGGAAAATATTGCATTTTATCAGCCAATGACCTTGGCTTGACGTAATTAAAAAATTAATAATTCTTTATTAAGTCTTTGAAATAACTTTGCCGCACAGTTCTTATGCATTTATGGCAGTTTCTAATTGGAGGCCAGCCGGGGGGTAAAGCTTTATGTTAATTCAACACTCAAGAATCTCAATGCTACAATATGCTTAGGCGGATGGTAATTTAATTCGCGGTTTGGGGAAAACGAGTGCACTGGGTCTAGATCCGGTACGCACACTATAGCTTTGTTTTACGATAATCCATGCAAAAAAAAAACTGGCTTTCGATCCAAAGTGAAATTTTCCACAATTGATTTTGGGGGAGGTGTATTATTTCCAGAAAGATTAGGCGGGGGATCGGGCTGTGTTGCGGTCACTTTTTATGACGCGGCGACGATACAACGGTAATGCAAAATTACGCGCTTTGCATACGTAAAGATATAAAGACGATTATCCCGAAAAGCGTTGACCGAACACCGAAATTCAAATCGAAACCCGCCTGACGGCAACTGTCTTCCACGCACTTGCTCCCCTCAGAGAAAGAGAGGCATTTGACCGGGTAGACAGAGATGGATATGGTAGTCCACACGGCTCACTTACATATCACCCACTTGACGGTATTGTTTTGGTTACAATTGAAAAACATTCACTTGGCCAAAAAGATCAGCACGACGACCGGACCAACCGGCGGCAACAACCAAACGGAGACGCGTTTCGAATCGAACTGAAGAATGGCACCGAAGGCGGCCAAAGCCTAAAACACGTTTTAAGCCAAGACACTTGTCGAGAGCCGCTCAGTGCCCAGTTGCAGGAGAGAAAGAGCGAGCGTAAGCAGTAAGCGGCTGTCTAAGCGCGAGCGCGTGGCAGCTGTTGTCGTCTACATTAGGCCAAGAGACTTTTAAGCCAGAAATGAGCATTGGGAGTTGGTCTTGAAGACGTGATTCAGTGGTTCATTTTTTCAGTAAAATTTTACCAAGGAATGTAATTGTATTAAATCTATAAATATAGATTTAAATATAGGGGTTTAAGTTTAAGGGAACTAAGAACCTTCTTCAATTTTATTTTTGTAAATCTTGGAATATTGTAGAAAGTGTAATTTTTGAGGTATTAATTTATATAGACTATAAAGTGTTCAGTACAGGTAATAGTCCTGATTGAGACTAAAGTTCCTCGAACATACTTTAAAAATAAAACCAAAAACTGATACCTTGTTTTGCCATTCACTCCTTTTTAATTAAAATAATATTCACGTTCAAATTACTTTGCGGCAAAAAACTCATTTAATTTTTATTTCCTACAGCGAACCAGTTTACATGGAGAGCCATCTGTTGGAAGTAACTACAAGCTCCAAGTTATTGACTTGGCTATAAGCAAGCTTTGGCTAAAACCAACAAGCGAAAGCTTCAGTGAAACGCTCCCTCGACGTTTTAATTTGAATGAAAAAGAATAAAGGGTTTGAAGAAATAAGTTTGCAGAATAAGAAATAATAACTTTACAGGAAAAAATTAAGATAATTTGTAACCTTTAAGAACCTTTAAGATTTAATTCCAAAAGTTAGAAACCAATTATTCAACTATAAGCCTAAGTATTAACTTTGTTTCCAAGTTATCCCAAACAAACGTGTACCGCTTCGGGTCGATTGACTTATCAAACCTAATTTGGGCCAAGCTGAGAGTCCTTGCAAATTAGGTCGATTTCCCCATATCATATGTCATGGCCCAAATCGTGCGGTTTTACCCACTTTAAGTCAAATCTCGAGCAGAGCAAATAAATTACAAAGCCAAACAGCCCAGCGATGCGAGGAGTGAAGCCTTTGATTGACGATAGATGTTCTCCTGCCCCGCCATAAAGCTTTATTGTTGCGCCGTGGACTGGGTGTGGATGGGGTGGCAGGGAATCCTGCCAAGATTGCCATGCGACTAAGTGTGGCAATCGGAAGGGGTTCACGGGATTGAACTATGGATGAAGGGTGAAAGCGCCTGCCGGGCATCGATTGTAGGGGCCAACACTGCGTATACGTGATATAAGCGCAACACACCGAGACTGCAAATATGCAAATGATGCGATGTGACAGCGACAACTGTGCAGTAAGTTGGCTGCGTATGTAATCGCCTGAAGTCAGATCCTAAAAGAATGTGAAGCATATACAGATGTTGTACGTAAGCCGGCATCCCAGCTGTCCGTCCACCTGTAGCCTTAAAGTAAGCAATATGCCAAGTGCCAGTCTATTTGTTCTGTCGGCTGCTTTTGATATTTTTAATCTATTCGCAGAAGCCAGCAGCTGCCACTGACAAGACAATTTTCACGCAATTTCACAATCGCCGAACGCGCAGAACCCATTCTCAGCGAAAATATCTAAGAAATACTTTGCCGTTGACATTATTGTGTCAGTTATCCGACTTTCTTATCAAATCTCTCTTTGTTTTTGAAGCTGGCTTAAATTATTAATGGGATCATCTTGTGAGTTTTTGACCTTGCAGGGATTTACTCGAAAATTTGCCTTTGTTTTTTTTTTTTTGGCAGCACTCCACGAGCTTTCTGGGTTTTATTTATTACTTTTAGAGTCAACTTGAACTCTAGCCTTTTGCGCAAAAAAAATATATGGGAGAACCGCAGCCGTGCAGTCGACTGGAAAAATTATATTTTAGAGCAAAAGCTACACGCTTAAAATTCACTTGTGGTTTGGGATAACTTTCCTTTTTGTTTTATTTTCCATGAGCAGCAGAATTTTGGTTATTACATTCTTTAACCTGCTTATTATGGAGCATATTTTACTAAGCGTAAGTATGTCATGCTTGGAGGAAAGTTTTGGCGGAAAAATCTATACTAAAACAAAAAGTAAGTAAATGGATAATGTAAATATATAAATACAGAAAAGATATATACAGGGTTAGGAATATAAATAATTTAAAGAATGGGTATCAATGGTAAATAGATAAAACAATAAAATTTGTTTAAAATCACGATGCTGTTTTAAAATATGTCGTAAATGAATAACATTTTTGTTTGCTAGTTTTTTATGGAGAATGACAGTACTAAAAGATACAAGATCAGGAAGGTAAGCTATAAAATTTTGTAGTCGCATAAGAATTACGGAAGATATGAAGAATAATGTCCAAAAAGATTCATTTTTTACGCAATATTTCAGCCTGATCAGGCTAAACCTTAAAGGGTTATAGATGCCTCCATAGCCATCCTTGGGACCTACTTTGTTGCGTTTGGTGAAAATTTTAATGCCTCATCGAGGGAATAAAAACGTTGCCAATATGAAACCACAAAAGCAAGAATATTCACATTTCCATGCCTTGTTAAAATGTCGATAAAACGTGATGTTGCTGGAACACATGTGAACCATTGAAATGTCATAACTTTAAATACGAGAAAAAGCAAACAATGGATAGATTCATGAGGGTTTACCACAGACACGTACTTAAGGCACAATTCAGTTGGCGATTCGTCATTATTTTGCATCCAACCGACCGGAAACGAAAGCAAAAACAAAAGCAAAAAACACTCAACCCAGCTCAACTTTCTTCTTCGACACTGGACGCCTTAAATGTTGGCTTAGAAGTTTCAGAGTTTGTGAGAGTTGTTATTGCGGGTTGAAGTCCGGCGTAATTTTGAAAGTGTTCTGCACTGCAGCTGCTGAAGGAAGGCCATAAATGAAGGCTCCTTCTCATTTTTGACCGCATTTTCCCGCTGATAAATGAGGAGTCCATGATTTAGCCAAAAGTTGTCAGCGCAATTTCTGTTGTTTGTTCTTCACGTTTCGGCAACAATGTCAGGACATCTGACAATTTCTTTGGCAAAGAAAACGGATGAGAAAAATTGTTGCGTTTTACCCTCATTTAACTATACGACTTTCAAAGACCTCTAAAAATGCGCTTAAAGGGTTAACTTTCAACCATATGTCCTATATTTACTTTACGACTTCTGTGGTCATGCTGGCTAAAAAGTTTTCTGAAGCTAGCAAGGTTTAAAGAATTTAATATTAAAGTATTGAATGACCCATGTCTGGGTATTGATAAATATAATCAATAGTTGCATACCAGCTGTCAATCTAACACTTCGAGCTATATTTCCTAACCCTAATCCCGGCGAGAATTCTCTCTGAAATCATCTGAAATGACGAAATTGCTCCGCTGACTATGGCTAATTTGGTTGAAAAGGGTTCGCCGGGCCACAGCAAACAAATAAAATCAACGAAACGAAAAAAAGAATTATTTGATCAGAGCTCAAAAGTTCGCCATTTCGACGCCATTCGTTTTTTAGGCCAAAGACCTTCCGAGCCTGACCAGCATTTTGCTGGAAATAAGAACTTACACTGGATGTTGAAATTAATTAGACAAGTGCCAGTTTGGCTCTAAACTTTGGAGTACGCCCCCATTTTTGAATAAACAGAAAAAAACGCTTCAATGACTTTAGGCTTGAAAAATTCGAATAAAATGGCTCTTGACTGACCTTTCTTTAAGCCAAGGGACTTATTGAAACTTTTTGAGAGATTCGTTGATAGATTAAAGCTCAAAAATGTTTGACAATTTGTTAAAGTTACATTTTCTATCTGTCAGGATTAAAATATTGTTTTGCAGCTAATTAAGACTTAAATGAAGAGGCATTTTTCCAAGATTTTGTTTAAAATAAACATAAAACATTTTAAGAGTAGTTTGTTCAAAACGTTTAGGTCTTTGACCAAGCATTCAGAGTCTTCAAAACAAAGAAGCCAAACAAAAGGATTCTAGGCGACTTTTGGCATCTTTATACAAATTCCTGAAAAAGCCTTTGTTCGGTCTGTTGACAAATGCATAAATCGGGGCCGAGTTTAATCTTTGCGGCTGTCCCATTCAGTTAACCGAACGAATGTGACAATTCGGGCGAATGTCCTTTTTACTATTTACTCGGCTAGAGAAAGGATCTCCGCGTTGAGTGGGCCGGCGGCACATGCCACTTGGCCGGATGCGGGTTTTTTCTATGGACAAATCCAAAATAGCAATTCCAGCACGCGTGGGCTGTTTCGCTTATTTAAAGAGCCTCCTCTTAGTCCTCTAAACTGGGTTTGTGCTTCCACCAGCCCTAAAAACGCAATCGATTCGAGTGTCACTCTTGCGAAGAAGGACATTATTTCGTTTGGACCACAATGTACATATGCGAGTGGAATCTCTGGGAGGATTTAATTTGAATATTTGTTTGCTTGGGAGCTCCAATCAATATGTGTCTAATTGCCAAGTTCTCAAGTGTCACCATTGCTCGGAGGATAATTAAATTCCAGCCCGTCCACATGAGGCGTATGCTTAGTGTCGCCCAAATGCCAGGTGCCCCATCTCCACCTCCTACCTTTATCTTCCTAATGATGGAACCCACCCAGCTGGCATGGTATCAGATTTTTGAAGTTTGCTCTGCTTCCTCGGCAATTAGCTTGGCTCAAATCTGGGTATGGGACATCTAGGATTACAGTTGGTGGCCCAACCAAGCCAACCGAGCGTGGGTGGCTCTTGTGGCATTTGCCAACCGCCAGCTGTGATTGCTCCCGAAAGGAGCTTAAAGTCAGCTTCGTTGGGGGTGGAATTGAGTCCTCCTCGGTGGCCTGCCACTTGACCGTTGGCCATAAAGTTGTAAATGCTTAAAATAGACTTAGCCCACTGCAAAGGTTAGATCCTGCCAGAACTACAAAGGCAGGATGCGGGCTGCGTGGCTTTCGGCACGCTTGTATAATTCCAAGTTAATATAAATCAGCAGGTGGTAATATTTTGGGGCTTCCACTGACCTCTGACAGGCTAATAAACCTGGAATTTTACCATTTTATGAGGAATATTTAAAGGGATACTCGGGCTAGGAAAATTATATACTTTAAGGTCGTATTTGGTTTATAAGATATCTATCAACATAAATCAGATGCTTATGAGAGTTTTTTGATGAATTATTGATGATCGTTTTTTAGTAAAATCTATAAAAAATCTTTAATGCTCTTTATATAAAGATAAACCTTTTTTAAGTCATTAATAAATCTAAGTAGGAATGAATACCTTTTTTCAAGTCAATTAACTAAATTCCAACTAAACAAATACCTGCTTAGAATGCACTTTAATAATATATATTTATGATTATTATTTTTATCCCATTTTGGCATTTAAAATTCAGGACCAGATCTAGAGAAGACTACTCCAGACGATGTCGTCAGCGTCGCCAAGGATAACTCCTGCCTCCTGGCGGCAAAAACGCCCACTCATAAATACACATAACGGTACATATGTAGAAATATGTATGTTGTGGCATGTATTGTGGTACGTGCATTAAGAGACTGAGAAAGTGGAGTAGGGTCTGTGGCCCAAAAGTGCCCTCATGCTTATTGAGTGCCAATTTTTATGCCCCTAATATATAAATGTGTGTGTGCATGTGTAGATTAGTACTATGCCAGGCAATTTACGATTAGCAAGGACTCTTCGTCACGCCGATTTCAGTCAGCGTCCCGTTACCCTGCCAACCCAGAGGCTTTGCCACAAACACTCATACACACACTCACACACCGAGAAGGAATGCCGTTAAGCTGCCGTGCTTTGCACCTTGAGGATTTTGTGTTTACATTTGCGTTTCTAAGCGTCTGAAATCGTTTTATTTATTTACCACGCCAATGTTTCTACATTTTCCACACCTCCACTAGTCCCCCTCTAGTTGCCCCTCTTTTCCTTTCAGATCCTTACACCCCCCTACCACCCATATGTTTTATAAGGCATTGCCATTATTATTGTTATTGTTATTGCCATGTTTGTGTTGTTGTTCTTTTTCTTTGTCTTTGCCATTGTGTTTGTTTTTGTTTGCGTATTACTGTGTTGGTGTACTTCTTCTCATTACGACTTGGCCTTTGTTTTTGTGGCTTTGAAGTGTCAAAACACTTGGCCAGTGCCTTACATAAATTAATATTAATAGCCGTTTAGCAAAGAAATGTTTAATTAAAAGCCTATTTAGGCGGCTATTAATTTGAACAAATAAAGTGGGTGCGGCTACTCGAAGCAATTTATTATACTTCAAGGAAAACAAAAGCTTTAAAAATATTCACCATGAAATCTCCATTTTGACAAATTTAAAGCTTGAATCAGTGATCCTGATAGAAATCTTATGACAAATGTCATTAATCAACTTTTTAAATCCTGACAAATGACCCTAGCAACTATAGTAAAGTAAGTTGTCAATTAATCTTGACACAGACCTCAGCACAGACCAAAGGTCCCTTAAAATTATCCTTTCGAATAATTGAAGCATAAGTTAATTTAGTTCCCAATCTGCTAATTAGACCACAATCTGGATGCTGAAAAATATAAAGAAAATAAACTCAATACCGCATAACTAAAGTAAAATTGTATCTCAACCATTTTAAAAATAAACCACAAATAAGAAAAAAAGAAGGAAATGCGAAACCCCAAGCCAATAAAACCAAGAAAATAATACAAAATAAAATATGAATAAAAAAATGGCCAAGTCAAGATAGCTGGAAAGGAGCGGGAGTAGGACGAGCACAAGGACGAAGGCCAGGACGAAGAGCGACAAACACTTTGGACAGTTAATAAAGCCGGGATAAGCACTCGACTTGGCTTGATGACAACTTGACGTGGTCGCTGAAATGCTGGATGAGATGCTGGAAGAGAGTCTACTACCCAAAGCCGGTTTATTAAAAATGAGCAACCGAAAGATGCGAAAATAAATAGAAAACGTCTGAACAGAGGCCATGTCTGAAGGAAAAAAAAGTGCCGGTTACCAAGCCGCAAGATAGTCGCCTGTCGCCAGGACATGCAAAAAGGAGTCGCAATCGCAAACGCAAGTCCTTGCGGCACGTAACTGACAGATCAACGCACGCCAACGCGTTCAAACATTTCATGAGTTAATTTAATTTCTGTATCTGTCGAATCTTTTGGGAGACCCACGCACAACATCACAAAGCGTAGACTTTCAGTAAATATTCGTCCGATTTAAGCTGATTGAGCTGATGGCACATTTCATTGGCACTCAAGGCCGTAAAATCATCCCGAAAATGTCCGGAAATTGATTCCGGAAACGAGATGAAAGACAAATCGTAGAATAAATGGGGTGAAAAATGTCATTATGAAAGACAAACGTTTATAATGGGAGGGGATTATAATTTATTTTTATACATTGAAAGGAAATCGATGAAATAACTCTTTCCCAAGATATGTTCGTACCTTGACTAAGAGATTTAGGTGAAAACTCCATTCACAAAAACAATTTCGAATCAATCTTACTTCAATTCAAACCGTACTCCATTTTAATACAGCTGTCAAAGAACTCTCCTGTGTCGCAGAAAAGGATCAAAATCGGCGCAGCAATTTGTTTGAACTGAACGAGATTAAACGGTGACTCCAATTTCACCTTTTCTGCCTGTGGCCAAACCAATTAATCTCGGAAAATGTCCCACGCAGAGTCCCGGAACCGCAGGGGAGTTTTAAAATCCGATTTCCCTTTTTTTCAGGTCACGACCGGACGCCGGAAGAAAGTTTTTCTTTGGCATTTCTTCTTAAAGTCGCCCACAAGCTCTGTAATTTAATTCCCCATAAATTTACCATGAGCTGTAGTCACTCTGATTTCAAGTCCTTTGGCTTTTGTGGCTTCGAGGGACTTTTCTAGCTTTTTTTCTGTCGGACACATGGAAACAAAGTTTTTAACGCACAATTTACATTTATTTTCAACTATATTCTGGCACATAAAAATGTATTTACAAAGTTATCGTGATTAGCTATAAAATGGAGTCCATTTCTGTGCACAAAACACAGAGCACGTAAAATTGTTTTATTTTTCGTTTCTTATCCTTTTTAATATTTATACGTAAAATGTATTTAGCTTAAAGCAGTGTCACGGCTGCAATACTTTAGTTTGGAACAGACACAGTTTACATTTATGCTTAACCTTTAGGACATTACTTGACACACACAGAAAACACATCGAAATACATATTTCCTTTTTATGCTTTTTCTTTGGGTATTTACATTCTAGACAAGTTACTTAAACTTTTAGGCAAAGTTTTTTCAAAGGACATATCCTAGCTTCTGTTTGTTGGATGGGCTTTTGTCTGACTTTTAAATGTATGTTTTCAATAAAGGTAGCTGCGAATGAAAGTAGAGTTTTTAAAGAAAGTTTACAAATTAAATTAGGAAAGACGTATTTATACTTTGGCTATTTTGTATATTATCTACTTTCAGCTACCATTTCTAACAAATCAAAGAAACCAGATAACTGTGCTATATATTTTGCGCTGCCTGTATATAGACATCCTGTAAGCTCCGTTTAAAACCTTTTGCTTCTGTGACTTCAATTCAATAGGGATTCCTGGAATTTTGGTGGGTGCGCTCGGGACTGCTGACCAAATTCCTTCAAAGAGGAGAACTCGTAGCTCGGCGGCGCCTCATTGTGACCGGTGGCCTGGACCATGACGGGCAGCGCCAGTTCTGTGGTGGAAATGGGGGCTCCGTTCAGATTGCTGCCATTTGGCAGAGTAGTTATCGTCGTCTCCTGCAGGCGACAGCTGTCCGGGGTGACGGAAAAAAATATGGAATATCGAGAACAATTCGGAAAGAAGAATGCCATCCGGAATGAGACTCACCTGCGGATGGTGCTCTGGTAGCAGGAATGGCGGGACTGGTAGCGCTTGGAAGCGGTGCTGGTCAGCGAGGTGTCCCGGTGCATACAGAAGGTGTCGTGCTGGCTGCGCTTCTTCCGGCGGCCACTGGCTCCGCGGCAAAACAGGTATCTGCCAACAAAAAAAGGAAACAAACAAAAATCGCAATTGTCGGAAAAAGCAAGCACAGAGTTCCATACAAAATATTTCATAAAACTCGCGTGTAGGTGTCGAAAAGTGGGGTGTTTATTGGTATGCACAGAGAAAACTTTATAGTAAAAGGGTTATTTGTTAAATTTAGGTTTAATTATAAATTAGGTAACAAAATATTCTATGACACACACAATACGCATACGACCCGTATTACGTCTTCAAACAAAAACTTTATAAGAATATTATTATTGTCCTTTTTATAACAAAACCCTTTGATTAATATTTTTCTCCTGTGCTTGTGTGTCTGTGTTGCATTTTGTGAGCTCAAGCGAGAGCACCAAACAATTCCAGATTGCAATTCGAGAACAGATATATGTATCCTCATATCATAGAGGAAGTTGTGCAGTTGATTTTTCTGTGAGGTTCAATTGAAGTTGAGTAACGATTGGAAGGAGTCGCACAAACAAGAAGGGAAACAAAAAAAATATATTGTATATGATATGTTTGCTTATGTTCCATAAAAGAAAGTGAGAGGCTTTGTAAACTTTATTATACCCTTGCAGAGGGTATTATAATTTTGTCCAAAAGTGTGCAACGCAGTGAAGGAGACATCTCCGACCCTATAAAGTATATATATTCTTGATCAGGATCACCTCCTGAGTTGATATGAGCATGTCCGTCTGTCCGTCTGTCCGTCTGTCCGTCTGTCTGTCTGTCTGTCCGTTTCTACGCGAACTAGTCTCTCAGTTTTGAAGCTATCGTCTTGAAACTTTGCACACACCCTTCTTTCCTTTGCACGCAGTATATAAGTCGGAACGGCCGGGATCGGCCGACTATATCCTATAGCTGCCATATAACTGATTGATCGGAAATGGTATAACTTTGGTGTTTTTAGAGTTAGAGAGTTCAAATTTGACACGAGAGCTATTTTTGGCAAACAATTACGACATGCCAAATTTCATAAGGATCGGCCGACTATATCTTATAGATGCCATATAACTGAACGATCGGAAATGACCCAACTTTCGTGTTTTTGAAGATAGAAAGCTGAAACTTGGTACAGATTATATTTTTGGCCTGTTGATCCAACTTACCAAATTTCATTAGGATCGGCCGACTATATCCTATAGCTGCCATATAACTGAACTATCGGAAATGGTACTTGGTAGAAATACCAACTTTCGTATTTTTGAAGATAGAAGCTTGGGACTTTTTTTAGATTTTTTATTTTAGTTAATTAGTTTTAATATGATGTAATCATAAGGATCGGCCAACTATATCCGATGTTTGCGATATATATCCGGTTTTAACTGCAAGGGTATATAAACTTCGGCTCCGCCCGAAGTTAGCTTTGCTTTCTTGTATTAAATTTTTGATAGGAAGAAATTGCATCTGAATGTTTGGCTCAATATTTCGTCGTTTTTGTTTAAATTTGTTATAAAATATTATGATTTCTTGTAGTTTTTTTTAAGAGAGAGTTACAAATTGGCAGTTGGCTTACACGGGGGCTACAGATTTTTGTTAGTGACTCTTTAGCGACAGTCGACTGAGTGACGATTACCGAGTATCGTTTAGTCATTCTGTAGCTGTGGAGGTGGATTGATGTGAACGAACAAATACCTATTGAAATGCTTGCGAAAGGCGCCGCTCACAAAGTAGAGGGCAACAGGATTGGCGCAGCTGTTGGCGAAGGACATGCAGTAGGCAACGATGCGCAGCACATGCCAAAAGGCATTGTAATCTTCCTGGGCGGTGGGCCTGCCGGAGAGAGATGGAAAAAAGGTGGACATGAGCAAAATACGTACAAACATCGGGGGAGTCAGAGTAAAGCACCCATAATGGAGATATCAGCAGGGAAATCGATTGTCCTGCATTCTCAGCGAACAAGTGTCGAACAAATGGCAACAACATTACTCATACGCACTGTTTGCCTTTGTGAGCATCCCTTTGGCTGCTGGCAGGTCCCTTTTTATCCGCTTGACAAATTGACTTTCCATTTATTCATTCATGGCTAGCTAGAGGAAATTCATGGGCAAGGACCACGAGTGAGTACTCACCAGAAGTAAAACCATAGGAAAAATACGTGATAGGGTAGAAAGCAAATGCCAAAGATTACAACAAAGGCCAGAACTGTAACGGCCACCTTTCGACGGGCTCGAACCTGAAAAAAACCACATATGTTAAGGATGATAAAGTTGAAGGCCTGAAAATGAAAATATATTATGACAGAGTACTCTACATGTCCTACTTTTTTATGACTTGAAAATTCATTAAATTAAATAAATTATTTGCCCTGAATAGAGTCCATCAGAACTGAACGTTCTACCCGAAAACACATGCTTTGTAAGCCACCAAAAAGTTGCCCAATTTATTCCACCTTTCAACCCATTCAGTTGGAGTTTTAGTGCGTCGGTCAAGTTAATATTGAATATTTTATGCCACCCCATGCGAACTGAATGAGAAAGTTTTTTTCGCACAGCCACGCTGCGAAAATAGTTGTGGAAAAGTTTATAATTCACTTTTATGGGAGGTTTTTTTTTTCCTTTACTTTTCCGGGGGTTGAGAGGTTGAGTCCAATGATTGATATCAATTTGCCGCACTTATGAATTCTTTTGGGGAACTTAAACCGAGTTAGGTTGAGGACTCACCTGGCGTACAGCTCCCTGGATTTCGCCCGGAACACTGGCCGAATACATCAAGTGGAGGGCGATGAGGATGTAGAACACTGCGATAATCACCAGGGGAATGGCATAATAAACCAGGAAGTGGAGAAGTACCATGGTTTTGGCATAGTTTTCACCCCAACCTTCTGGATAAGGATAGCAGTAAATAATAGACTTTTCGTTGATGATAAGTTGCTGTAGGGATAGTTTACAAATTATATATTGTACTAATAATTTCAAATTCAAGTAAACTTACCTTAATGTAACTGCCCAAAAGAGCTGGCATACCGCAGAGTATGGCCAACAACCAAATGGAAACGGCTATGGCCAAAGTCATTCTAGTAGCTCGACGTCCTCCCCCTAAAATTTGTATTTTGTATCACATGTTCAAACTATTTAAAGTTAATATTCTTACCATGTGCATGAAACTTTCTTAGGGGATCCACAATGGCAAAGTATCGATCTCCCGACAGAGCTGTCAGCGTAAACACCGATACACCAATGGATACATCCTTCATAAATTCCGACAAACTGCATAGGAAGCCGCCCCAGGGCCAGGACTCCACCGTGTAGATGGTAGATGCCAGGGGCACTGTGGTTACAATAACCAGAAGATCCGCCAGTGCCAGTGATAAAATATAGCTGAAAGATGCCATTTTTTTATAGGGAATTTAAAGTCACCCTTCTCAAGAAATACATAGATTTATGTCTCATTTTTTAAGATAAGCAGGCTGACTCTCAAAAAGGACCTCTCTAAAGCTCGTCTCTTCGAGCAGCACGTGTCCTGGAAGTGTGATAAAAATGCGCCGCTTGGCTGATTTATGTTTTGGAAAGTTTTTAAGCAAATTTTGCAACAACTGCTGACTTAAGGGCAATACAATGACCATTAAAATTGATTTATCTCCCAAAAGCCTTATTAAGTGGCAAGTATATTGTCTCTAGCCGCAAAAAGACAAAAGCAAGGAGTCTTCCATGTTTTTTTTTTAAAGATTTTTGCATTCTGTGCCGTTGGCAGAAAGTGGGCTAATAAATAGCGCACAGTGGCAATTCGGTCCGTGATCTCATATAGTAATTTCGCCTTTATCCCCACGACCCGCGCTTACCATAAATAAGCTGCATGTGGCACTTTGTTAGCCACGTCCTGGCTGTCGGAAATGCAACACCAAATTACGTTTTTTGTGGCCCCCCGGCAAAGCCGATAAGGGTCTTATGGTCCCGTGGTCTCCGGCTTACTGGTCTAGCACCACTTGGCTTTTAAAACGCCCTGACTCTCTGACTTTCTCCCCATTCGCCAAATGCAATTTCAGCGTAATTTGATCAGTTGACATTCACGTTAGCCTTTTGCTAAAAGCCAACACACGAGCTCAGCTTAATGCAGAATCGCGTTCCTGGAAAATTCATGCTTTACATACTGCATCCTTATGGCTTTGGCATCCGCTAGAAAATTTAAGTGGCTTCATGTTTGTTATCCTAGTGCCGTGACAATTCCTTTTTAAGTGGCAATGGTTCATTCCGGTCCTGCCGACACGGGGCACTGTTTTAATTGACCACAAACCGCCGGGGAGGACAACTGCCATCTGGCCAAGGCCATCGTTTTAATGATAGACCCGTGTCACCAGAATAAACAACTTTATAAAGTCAAGATGTTGCCACTAGAAACCTGACTGTTCAGGGTATTTACTTTAATTGGTTCGGAAAAGTTAAAGACTGAAGATAATTGTTGGGCTTTAATAAAATTAATTCCTTAAAAAAATAAAGTTTTCTATTTCCAATCGGATCTTTATTTCCAACATAATTAAATTGCTTGTCAAGGTTAAAGGTCAACCATAACCAAGTTAATGTGTGTTTTGTTTTATCCTATGAATAATACATTGTATATCCTGTTAAATTACTTCCATTTTTTATATGCCATAGGCTCCAGTCTCTTTATTTCCGGGGAAATCCATCGCCTTTAACGAATTACTTTGGTTTCCCCCCAAAAAGTAGGCAACCTATTGCTTGTGGAAGTCACATAAGGTTACTGTCTGTCGGAAAATTATATTTATCTCGCCTGCAAGCCTGGCACAATAAAGTGATTTATGGCATAATGTACAAAAACACACAATATATGCAGTCTTCCTACAAAAATCTCCCCCAACATGACTAATTAGTTATGCCATTTTCCCGCTCCTCGCCTACAAAACATCAACAGCTGCCAATCGATTTAAGAGTGTGGGTGTGCCTGTGTGTGTTTTTGTCCTTATGCCAGTACAATGTATAAATGGCAGAGTTTTGAGTAAATTTCGAGACGAAGGCGGTAACAGCATTACCATTATCATTGTTGCCTGCCTGACTGCCTCGTTCGGCTCGGCATGCCGCTTAATTAACTGATGGGCTGGAGGGCAATTTGGAGGAGGCTAGAAGGGGCTGGAGGGGCTGTAGGCAAGTAGGACAATTCTCAGGCAACGCTGTTGGCCAACTCGTGACATTTGCCTTTTGCATGCATAATTTGGCGCACACGCTGCCAGAGGCAAGAGGCATATAATTAAATTCAATTTAAGTTTGTCGTAAATCAAAGGCACTTGCTGTGAAGCTAGGAGTTATAGATCTAGGTGATGTCCTGTAAATATTACGGGGGTATTCAGGTATATTTTTAAGATCTTGTTTAAGTTCAATCAGCGACCGTTAAAGCTATTTAGAATAGAATCTTCTTACTAGAATATTTAATGTAATATTCTATAGAATAACATTGTCCTCTAAAAGGAATATACCCTTGTCGTGTTGTTAAAAAGACATAACCCTTCATTTATGTAATGATTCCGTGACTCTAAGTTGTACCCCTTTATTAAACAAAACCCACCATCATGCCTAATTATCCAAGCGGTATGTTAACTTTTCCGGTTAGATGGAACACTCACGTGTTTGGAACATTCCGCATCTGGCGCACACTCAGGAAGACCACAATCAGGGTGCCATTGCCCAGGACACCGACCACGAAGATCAGAGCGAACAGGATGGGAACAATGTAGGTTTCCGGACGGCGACCGTATGGCACGTAGGGTGTCTCTGTCACAGCCAGTTCGCTGGAATTTTCGGCTCCCAAGTCCAGGAGAGGCCACTGGGTGGACGTGGCAGCCAGATCCCAGAGAGCCTGCGTAATGTTGTACGGGTAGGGAAGCTGTGGTGAATCCTCAGAAGTGTCCCGTCCCATGTCGAAGTCGGTTTCCATGCTGACCAACTTGGCTATCATCGAGGGATTCGTGCGGGTTCTGGGAGGGGGTTCTGATGCTTCTGCTGCTGACTTTACTCGATTTGGTCTCCTTTAATGTTATTTCTTGCCCAACTAAATGGAAACTGTTTAAGCCAACATGATTCATTTATTTCCTTCACGGCTCGTTGGCTGCTGCATTTTTGCATTCAATTTTATCTGGCTAGAAAATAAAGAAAAAACAATATACATTGTAATTGGTAAACCTGATTCAATTTGTTTTGGGTTTGGCTTTAATGGTTTTTGGGGGAAATTCAATTTTTATACAGATTTGTACTCTTGCAGAGGGTATTATAACTGTGATCAAAGGGGTTCAGACACTTCCGACACTATAAAATACTTACATATTTAATCAGGATCAACTAAGGATCCGATAAGTCGGAGTCGATATAAGAATGTCCGTCAGTCAGTTTCTATGCAAACTAGTCTTTTAGTATTAAAGCTATCGAGTTCAAACTATGTACACATCCTTCTTTATGCGATATTACACATCCTTTATTCCTTTCTTACGTATCCTTAACTATATATCATATCCTTTGTATATAAATTATAAATCTGAAAATGAAAACACTCTATTTCCATTGCCCACTTCTAAGAGCGCATGGAAGTCAAATGGTAATAAAGAGCCAAGTTTTACCGTTATTTTGCATATGATTACATTTTAAAAAAATCTTTAATTTAGAAACTATTTATAAAATAAAAAAAAAAAAATTAATTAAAAAATATCGCCCTCCTCCTCGATTCTCATAGGTTGCACTTAAGCGGGCCCGAAAAATCAAAAAAAATATTTTTTATTTTTGTTTACTTTTGTTGTTGTTTGAATTTTTTATGTTGTTGTATGTTGTGGTTATTGTAGTTTTTTGTTTTTGGTGTTGTATTTTTGTTGTAATTTTCATTTTTAACATTTTATTGCTTAATTAAATTTTTTTTTTTTATTTATTTATTTTAATTTTTGTTGCATGTTTTCAATTATATTCGACTACATCTTATTGCTGCCATTAATGCCCTATGTAACGGATTAATCATAAATTAATCATTGGTAGTTTTGAAGATGGAAAAGGACTTTTTTCAAAATTTGTACGGCCAACTATATGAGATATTTGGAGTATATATCCCATCCTATATTATCCTACAACATAAACTGTCATTTAACTGCAAGTGTATATCATATTCGGTTTTGTCCGAAGTAAACTTTCCTTTCTTGTTTAGTTTCAAATTCCTACTGTCCAATATCAAAAATATTATGCATATTTTCAAAGCTATTAAATAGCACACCATATGTGTTTACTTTCAAAAGTAAACCGAAATTTTACGCCAAAATTAATTTATTGGACGCAAGGTAACAAAGGTAAAAACCACAGAAATAAAATGCAATATTTTTCATTGTATTTATTGGGAAAATGGCCATATTGTAAATTTTCATTGTAAACTTCAGTATATTCATACTAAATTTATACAAAACCATTGCTTTGTTAAATTCAGTTTCCTTCCGATCCTTCATCCCAATAGCATTGTAAGCATTGTAAGGATTTTTAAAGATGGTGTTTATATAGCTGAACTTATAGATTTTCCAATCCATCCAATCTTAAAGTTGTATATCTTTTAAAAAAAAATTTAGATCTAGATTTTTTAAATTTTTCCATTGTAAAATTCGGACTTTCAAACGAAGTCCATATTTTAGCCAATATCTATCCGATCCTTGAGCGGAATACCTTAACCGATACGATCTGCATTAAAACTTTGATCCTAAATCCTAGATATCCATGTCTGCCCGAATCCAAGCCCATACCTTTTCCGATTTTCATCCGATTCTTGTAATTCATTAGACTATTTACAAGCGACATGAGCGGAAGCATCACAATCAAAAGCTTTGAATAAAATTGTAAATCAATCATTTTCAAATTATTTTTCCGCGGTACGTTCCCGCGGCCACATTGTCCACCCCATGCATTTTCCAAATTTTGAAGGGGACCCCCCAGAAAATTTGACAAAACATCTGAAAAATATTTTGTTGCCAGGTTTTGATGCAGCTCGATAGAGAATCGATATACTTTTCGTTTAAGGTACTCCGCTTAAGAATCTGATGGATATTGGCCAAGATATGGCCATCACAGTGGGCCGTATTGTCCACGGAAAGGGAAAGGTCCACCCAATCGTTTTTGTCAGTTTTTTGGAAATTGAAGCCAAATCCTTTGTGGTTACATTTATGGAAAATCAAACAAATGCTTCCAATTAAATTTTGGAGAGACCTTTGGGGAATTTAAATATCAGTATAAGCTCCTGCCACCCAAAATCAAAAATTTTCTATAGATACAATATGCTAGCAGTTTTGTGCTTATTTTGCATTTGAAAATGAATGCCACTCTAGAATTCATTTGTTTGAACACAGAACGTTTCATAAAGACTTTATTAAAGACTTTAATCAGGAAAAACTAAAGATAATGGTAGAGTGCTTTAATTGTTACAAATTTGGTTAATTGCATTTTAAAAGGAAATCCGATTGTAAGTTGGCTGTGTAATTGCATCAAGAATGCACATTTGATTTCGCTTCTGAAAATAGCCTTGTTCCATTCACTTTGGGATTTGTTTAATTTCGCCCTTTCGTTTGCTAATTTGGAATTCCGTTTCTTCAGATATAACAGGTTCTGACTTTCCATTAAAGTGTTAAGAGAAATCCCCTTAAAAGGAAGGAAAATCAGGAAAGCCCAATGAAGGGCTTTATGTTACAGATTTATGACATTAGCGTGGAATTTCTTATCAACTTGATGATGCCGGCTCGGTCTTCTTGGCAGTCACTTGCTCGTCGACACTCCGAGGAATGCATATCCTGTCATTACATTTCCAGCCATTAACCGCACTCGCACATATAAATATACGTACGGGTGTATACAGTGACTCATAAAACGTAACTGACGCCCGAGAAAACTTCAATGACTCGGTCAGGCGACAAGGAAAAGTCGCCGTAATTGAAAACTGTGTGTTTGGTGCGTCCTTTCGCTTTCGCCACCGCCAACCACCGTCCTTTATGTAATAAAATATGAATGGTCTGTCATCCAGCATCACCTTTCCAGCTCGGTGGAATGTAAACATCCGGCCAAATCATTTCCCATCTACCGACAGCCCACAGCCGGATTTCCAACGCTTTTCCGCTGCTGCATAAAATGCGGATGCCATCGAAAATATTATGAAGGAACTGTAAAAACAGATGCCTTAAAAATCAAATCCGTATGAATGCATAAACACAATTTGCATAAACCAGAGTCAAAAGTGTTATTCAAATGCCGCAAAGTTGCCAGCCTCTCTGGCAAGTGCAAAAATGTTCACTTTTTAAGGAGAAAGTTTCTCCGCTCGGCAAGAGGATTTTATGGAGTTTCTTATTAAATTTAATTTACCACCAACTACCATTTAAGTGATTAAGCTTGATTACGATTTAACAAATTGAAAAAACAAGCTTCAACGAAGATGAGGTTCCTGAAACTTTGTCTTGGCCAACTCAGGTAAGCAAGAAGACCAAGTTTTTTATTCTGCTCGTAAATAGCTATAGTTTAATACGATTTCCCTTATTTTTCTCATTGTTGAGTAAATTGTGGAAGTAATGTCGTTGCCTGTTATGGTTTTCCTTGTTAAAAAAATAATGAAAATTGATTTTTAATTAATTTATGACATTAATTGTCTACCGACTAATTGGAAAGAACATAAAACGACCAAAGGTCGGAAATTATTGTGACAAACAAATATTTAATTGGCATTTAATATGTATTTTAATTTTTTTTGTGTAGAAAATTATTATATTATGAATTTATAACCCTCTTAATTAGATGTGTTTTAATGTTAAAACTCTTTAGTTATTCATGAATCCATATAAATACCTCCCTCAGATTCTTGAGCTATGTAGTTTAATAGAGTTCTTTTTCTTATAAGAACTGGAATGGCTTCCTTTGGAGGATGTTTCAGTTGCTCCTTGCGATTTTTAAGAACGCAATTGGAAATGTAAATTAAGTTCGAGAACAAAGGCCAACTAATTAAGTAACTTCGAGCGAAAGCTGCTAAATTGTTGAAATATTTCCAACGGAAACCGGCCACCCAGCCTTGACGATCCTGTTAAAATGTCAGCAGTGTCCGCATTGTTTGCTCCTCGACATAATTAATTTGTTAACAAAAAGTTAACACAAAAGTGAATGTGAGACGATGGATCTGGGGATGCGGTCAGGTTTATTTGCACAACACTTAGCTAATTGGATTTCGACATTGACTAGGCCAAGTGATAAATTATTCCGTTTAAAGAACATTTTATTCGGGGTAACGCCGTCATAAACATTCATAATTCGAACCAGAATTGATATATTTTGGGCTTACTGACATCAGACCGACAAATAAACCTGTTAGCCTATATCAATAAATGGCTTAAACTGAGTAAAAAAAGGGGGGAAAATGTATCAACTGAAGAGAAAAGTGTTGTGATTTATGACAACGAATGGCCGGCAAAGGTCCTCTTATCTGGTGACCATCTGGATGTCAAATGTTTGAGGGGTTACCAGGGAGTATACTTTTCCTTTTGATACCCTGTAATTGTTACCTATAAAAAATATATGAATTTCTAGACAGTAAATGGAGGAACCTATTAGACATAGTTTATTAAGTATTCTATTTTTTTTTTTCAATAAAAGGTATAACTAATTCTAGGCTACTTTCACAATCGTTAGAATCCCCAATCCAATCTGGAAGTGTTATTTTTATGGAATACATGGCATCCAAGAGTGCTTTTGATAAATCAATGCAATTTATCAGTAGTTCAGCTGTGGACACAACGCCACTTAAAACCCGTCGCACTCCCGTAGAATCGGCGGGGACTATGGGGTTCCCTGGCCAAAAAATTGTTATCGCTTAGCAAACACACACACGTTTTCACGTTTTAGCAGGGGAATGGAATATTATCTTTCAGTCTTTTGGGGCTCAGTGCGTCTCATAATAAATGCAGTTAAGTCGTCGGCAAATGTTCTAGATTGTTTTTTTTTTTTCGTGGAAACGCAAGACGCAGGCACACACGAATATTTTGAATAAATAACACCGGTTTTTGGGAGACAGTGAAAATTTTTATTTTCTTTTTTTTATTTTGGCCATGAATTATGCGTTACACACAAAAACAGAGGAGACAAAATAGGAGATAGGCTTTGCCAGAAGATTTGCGATTGGCCATTTGTTTTGCGGCTTGTAATTGAATAGCATGTTGCCAGCTTTTAGGCGCTTGCTCGTCCTTTTTATATTTTTATGTAAATTTAATGAAAGAAATATATTCTTTTCAATGATTTATTTTAAGAGCAAAAGTCTAAGACGTGTCTATATTTAGATTCTTGTACAACATTTTAAAACGGTTGCCTCTTAAAGCTTAAGCTTCGATATGCCAGACAGGATTATGGCTAAATGTGTGTGTCCTCCGCATGCCACCATGTTCGAACATAAAGCAACCACTAAGGAGTGGTTATAAAAAATCAAATTTAAGCTTCTCATAAGCCATTAAAATACAATGTCATAGTTATATTTAATTTTTTCATTCCGTCCGCCAGTTCACTCCACCGACTCTCATCGTATATATGTATTTTTTTTTGCCATTTTTATGAAAATCCCTCCGACAGTTTGCACTTAATGTTCGGAGTGGGGTAGTAGGTTTAAAATAAAGCCATAAACGATAAGGGGATCAGCTCGAAAGGAAATGGCGGAACAATTTCGATTGTCATTATCTAGATAAATTATTTATGTAATCGCCCTGCACCATTATTTTTATGAAATTCCTTTCGCCTGCGGCTTGCCTTCCAAAAATATGCGAGAAACAATTTTTCCGCCTGCCACGGAAATCGATTGTCAAAAGCAAATTGCTAACGAAAGGACTCGAGAGTGTTAACATTTTTGCTTCAACAGAAAAAATGTAATAACAGGGGCCTCCTCTTGGCTAAAGGGAGTGTTTGAATCAATGCGGCAAAAAAACTTTAAATTACTGTGTACTAAAACCTTTCATATCCTTTAATAAGCAGTTGGAAAACGTACGTTTCCTAAAGGCTCCGCTCACTTGGTTGGTTGGTCGCAATTAGAGTGCATTAGCATGTCTAAATGAAACTTTAGTTGGGAACAAAGCAATTGGCATTGTCTGACAACTTTTTGCCATATGGAGCACTTAGAGAAAAATAGATATGTTCGTTTTTTGAAAAGTTATGTGATTTTTTATAAATATTAGTCCTGCTTTGCTTATCCCTGAAAACCTCTTTTGAAATAAAAGTTTAAGTTATAATTTTCTCTATACGTGTTTAGTTGAAGTGTACTTGTACCCATCTGTGCAATTTTATTTGCATATGTAGATTATGTAGGTCTTGTACCATTCCCCTTCTAATGTCTGTATACCAAATACAAAAGCACGCTACTGCTTCCAGTCACTACTGCTCAGGACTTTAATTTAATTTTTTAATTTGGACAATATTTGTTTTAATATTTTTGATAAATGGGTTTTGTACAGACGCTTTTTATTGCTATTTTCTTTATATTTTGATTGCAGCCAGGCATTTAATAACTTTTCATTTGCTTCTCTTTAAAATGCCCGTTTCAATGACTAATTGGCCGCTAAAAGGCGTCCATTTTCTGTCCCATTTGGCTCTTTCGTTTATTTATTTTATTTTTTTGGGGGCACCGTGGTGCGTGTCTGGTGTGGGAATAAAAAACGTCCCCTCCACGTTAAAATGAAGTGTCCGGCACTTGATTTATATACTTGAGTAATGGTTGTCGCACACATAAAGTCGGCTTGAACAAAAGCTTTTGTTGCTGTGGGTGACAATTTGCAGTACACACCCATTAAACCAAAAGAAATTCTCAGAAAGTGCGGAAAATAATACTCTTTGGCATCTGATAGGGACTCTGTTTATGTTTTTTTCAAACACTCCCCAGTGGCATTGAACAGATAGGGTTTCATAAAGTTTAAAAACCAGCAATTGAACTTTAATGTTATTTAATTTCTGATAACTGATATACCCCAAAAAGGGAGATTATATCCTTGTTAAAAAACTTGGCCTACTTTCGGGCGCCAGCAAATGATTTGCACTCAATTTTTCACACGCTGGCAATTTGGTTTTTTTCTCTGACGCTTCTGCCGGCCATTAATTCAAATTTTATTTTTAGCTGGACTTTTTTTTTATTGCCAGCATGTTTTCTTGGCTAAGACGAACCAGCATTTAAATGCCATCAATTTGCATAATTCAACATTTTTCTCAAAGCTTTTAATTTTCCTTCTTTTTTTTTTTTTTTTTTTGGTTTTCGTAGTTTGTTGACATTTCTTTGATGGGCGTAGAGCAGCTTCATTATTCAGCAACAGCTGGCAGACGCCAGGGGGGAGCTGGGGCAGGATGTGCCAGTGGAGGGGCGCCAAACCTCTCGACATATAAATTTGTTAAACGACTAACTGACTGACTGACTGGATGACTGGCTGACGGACATGCCACACTTATGCCTCAATCCATCCTGCCCCTCCGACATCAGCACATACAGTGGGTCGCAGCTTATTTCAACCAGCACCCTAAAAAAAACTCAAAGCTAAATATCTCGTGAACTAAAAAAGGTATCAAAATAATTCAAATGCAGATTTTTAGTTTTACTTTTCAACAACAAATATATGTTTCTATTTATTTTCTAAGATTTTTTATACATTTAATAATAATATTTAAAGAAAAATACAACTAAAAATAGCGTCGCAGCTTATTTCAACCAGCTAGTCAAAAATGTTTTAAACCTAACTTAAATTAAAAAAATCAACAAAATTAATATTTAGTATGCCCCCCCTTATTATCTATAACCATTTTAAGCCGTTTTGGCATGGAATCTACCAATTTTTTGGTTACATCTGGGGTTATTTTTTCCCACTCCTCCTCCAAAGCGTTCTTCAGATCTTTTTTGTTTTTTATCTGGCGTTTCCTTATATTTTGGTCCAATATTGCCCATAGATTTTCAATCACGTTCATATCCGGTGACTGGGCGGGAGGTTGCATAACGTGGGGGCAATTCCATATTAGCCAAGTCTGCACAATGCCCGACTTATGTTTCGGGTCATTGTCTTGGTAGAACCGGAATTGCTCTTGGATTCCCAGTTTCTCCGCACTTTGGACCAAATTTTTCTTCAAGACGTCGAGGTACTGGGTCTTGTCCATTGTTGACTCTATAAAATGCAGCTTCCCGACTCCCGCTGACGACATACAGGCCCAAACCATGACGCTGCCACCGCCATGTTTAACAGTCGCCTTTAGGTTTTTATTATGGAGCTCTGTGTTTGGCTTACGCCAGACATAAGATGCTCCATCAGAGCCAAAAATATTAAATTTGGACTCATCTGCGAATATTACAGACTGCCAAAAAGTTTCGTCCTTGTTCATATGGTCCATGGCGAATTTTAATCTTGCCTTCTGGTTTTTTGCACTAATGAAAGGCTTCTTTCGTGCAATTCGACCATTAAACCCCTGGCTGTGCAGAACTCGTCGGATGGTGTCTGGGTGGCAAGACTTGCCCAGCTCTGTCTCCACTTGGGCAGCCACTTTTGGAGCCGAAAGTTTAGGGTTTTCCCGGATTTTTCGGACAATATAACGCTCGTCCGTCTCATTAAAAATTTTGTTTGGGGCTTTTCGGCCCTTGTCATGCGTTCTGTTCTCGCGAACAAAACGGTAAATAATACTCTGTACTGTAGAGTCACTAAGAGCAACCATTTCCGCAATTTTCCGGCGAGAAAGTCCGTTTTTGAAGTGACGGAGCACATCTTCTCTCTTCTCTAAAGAGGTTCGGGGTCCCATTTTGATTTAATTGATATATTGCGGAAAAAAAGGCACAAAGTTGATGAAATCCAACACAACTAGTTAGTAAATAACAAATGTAAGCCGATGTAACAAAAAAAAAAAGTTTCTTGGAAAATAACGGATCATGGCAGTGCTGAAAATTGACTGGTTGAAATAAGCTGCGGCGGTATTTTCAGCGGTATTTTTCTTTAAATATTATTAATAAATGTAAAAAAAATCTTAAAAATTAAATAGAAACATATATTTGTTGTTGAAAAGTAAAACTAAAAATCTGCATTTGAATTATTTTAATACCTCATATAGTTTACCAGATATACTGATTCAAATTTTTTTCAAGGGGCTGGTCGAAATAAGCTGCGACCCACTGTATATCATTTTCATTTTGTAATTTGTCTCTCACTCCTCTTGGCTCCCAGTTGCCAGTTTTGGCCTGGCTTTCGGCAGTTTGCCCCGTCACGGGCCATTTTGTGCACAATGGCCCCCAGTTAATTGGTTGGGTGTTGCTGTGGGTGTCCTTGCTACCATCGGATCCCGGCCCGTTATGGTGTTGCCGGTATCGGTGTCGGTGTCAGGAGGAGGCGCCTCATATTAAATTACATGACAGCTTACATGAGGTGCTAACGGTGCACAGGACCTCCAGGTCCTTCTCCTCCTACTTGGGCTCATTAAATGTGTAAAAATAAATGAGGAATGCGGGGCGTTTATTTGTTCATGAAAAATGCTCAGAACTCTGTAATGCTTATGCAATTTTAATAATTTTCCTGCGATTCATTTTCCGTCTGTTGATTTTAATGATAGCCATTCTATGGAGATTTTAACCCCAGATTTAGATACATTAATTTATAAAACAGGTTTAACTTTCTTGAAGAAGATTTCACATTTTAATTTAAAATTTAATCCAATATTTAAGGATGTTCTGGATCTTAAAATACATCCCCAAAATCACTTCCAATTGAATGGTAGATGTTTCAAGGAATTCATAAACGATAAATTAAATCCTAAAAGCTAAGAGCTTAATCCAACTTACGCTTTTCGTATCAAAAACAGAAAAGTCGCTCGGCATTTAATTAATTCGAAGCGCGGATAGTTATCAGAAATTTTCCACCCCAAGAGCTACTTCTAGCTTCCGGCGAAATTATTAAAAATGTCTATTTCACTTTGCGAGCATTTAATTAATGGGATGGTTTCTTTAATGCCATTACTCTTACTCATACTTTGAGATACTATGCTTGGGGAGACAAACCTTAGGGAGAATACAATTCAGAGTCAACCTTTGCGAAGTGCAAGAGTTGCGGTTTCGTGTTTTTGCAAAACCTAATAATGCTAATTGCATATTGGTGGACGCACTTCCAACTCGGCTAAATGGTAGTTTATGTTATGGCCATGGTCGGAAAGCCAATCTACCAAATGCAGAAAAGTGTATAAAGTCGCAGAAATAGGATTTAATCAAGAAATTTCATTCAGAAAAATCAATAGATCATAATCATTCCAAAACTAGTGGACTCTATTCTCTAGTGTCTATCTCTATTCATCGAACTTGGTCGATTAAATCATTTGCCATTTGCAGATACA
Organism: Drosophila bipectinata; assembly: GCF_030179905.1. Lineage (NCBI taxonomy): Eukaryota > Metazoa > Arthropoda > Insecta > Diptera > Drosophilidae > Drosophila > Drosophila bipectinata. The sequence continues at coordinate 15,912,591 of NC_091737.1, forward strand.
AGGCATTTTTGCAAATAAGTGATTTGAATCAACAACCAGGCTGCCAATGTCCACAATGTCCTGTCACCAGGACGAACAAAACCTGAAAGAAAGAAAGTAAAGGGAAAGAATGGAAGGCCGGAAGTGAGGGGTAAAGTCACTTGAAAAGTTCCGTATCATTACTCGGGTGTTTTGTGGTGATTGGCTTTGGTATGATCCCTGCCACGCCCCCAGAAAGGGAGGGGTGGCGAGATGACAGTTTTGTTCGAACCACCTCACACCCAAAGTATTCTGGGCACTTGAAGTGTCAGGCAAACAAAATCATTTGACGACGTGTCTTGTTTGGCCAAACGCAACTCTTGCTCGGGCCAACTTTTTCAAGTAAAACAAAGGAACTGGAACGGAACTATCTTACATTTCAATTTAAGTTTCCGTTTTTGTTAAAGTTCGACTTTCAAAGCTGTGCTCCTTCCCTTGATTAACTAAAAACAATTTGGCCCTGTAGTTTGGATCCCATTTCACCTAATTAGGTGCAATTGTTCAGCGCTCCGACTGTGATGCTCCCAAGGATACTGTAGCTTCTATCCTGCACACCCGGCGTATGCGCAATATAAAAATTTATGACTCATAGAAATTAAATGACTGTCATTCGTATGTATTAGCCGCGTCCGGGTGAAATTAGTTCGTCTTAACAGATCCAATGTGGTCGCGGCGGTTGAGGGAAAAAACGGAATAAGAGGGCGCGGTTAAGGACTCCCCCAATATATCTGAATACAAAAGGCGAAAAACGAATGCGGAAGCCAAGATGCATATCAAATCGTTGCTGGGCATAAATCATAGGTAACCCAAATACATAAATATGTTGTAATAAACATGTTTATGGGGAGGAAGTTTTAATGGAATTGAAGACCCTTATCTAAGCGTTAGGCATTGTTCCTTTCCCCTTAAACAAGGACTACATATTTTTTTACGGCTAAGTAATGTAGAAACTTTGCTTTTAATTGAACTTTTTGCCAGATAAGCTGCCAATAAATAGAAAAAGCTAAAATGTATTTACCCACTCGCTGGTTTTCGCTGTTTATTTTCTTACATTTTATTTGTAAATTTTGCCAACGAAATTTTGGCAAGGTGATTTTGTAGACACCTTAAATCCAACAACTGAATAAAATAGCTTTCGTGAAATCGGTACATATGTTTCTATACAATTTTCTTGGCACGTCGGCCTTTTGTTTATATACGCTCGTCGACATAGTTTTTGTTTAATGCTGTCGCTTCGGTTAATTGTAAACAAACTTATTCAATGGACTAGATGGATGGACGGATCGTGTCCAGACGCACGCCCTGCATTTATATTTAGATTGCGAACGGTGCCCCATATATTTTCCATACACATAGCTCTGAGTAACTATTCTAATCTTGCAGCTTTTGTTAATGGCATATTTAAGCCAGGCGAATGGATACTCCTGCTGCCAAAGGCAAATAAATGGCACGCGCAGCCATTGCACTTGCCCTCCAAAACACCCTTTGCCCTTTGCATATTTTTCTTCTGTCCCAGAATTTTTGTGCATTTTAAAGGGCCTTTTCTTGTTCCTGATCTGGGTCTTGTACTTCTGTGTTTTTGTTGGTTTACTTTTTCTGGTTTTTCATTAACTTGGAAGGTTCTGCTTCTGGTGGGATTGTTGGCTTGTGGCTAAGTGTGCAGCATGAAAAAGGTGGTACCCAAAGTCTGGAATAAACCATGAGCTTAAGATTTTGGTGTTGGGGCTCAAACATTTATGGCTGAGTAACAAAAACTGTAACAAATTGAAACAGAGTAAGTGCATCGTTTATGCAGTTTGATAACATCAGATATTGTAGTTACTACTGTTCGGATGATGACATAGTTAACCCGATTTATTCATAGAAATGACGTAGTATAATCCACTTTGGAATTCGATACAATTACAACAGGATATCAATCAACATGCAAAGGCAAAAATTGCATTAAAATGGTAATTTCTATGACCAGTTTTCAGGCGCTGCTTTCGAGAATAGCCAACCCATATTCAGGATTTATGGAGCCAGACCCAGAAGCAACAATAGTCGATATGCAAACGGAAAGCGGAAGCAAAATAAACTGCACAACAGCGAAACGGAAACAGAAACAGAACCCCAGACACGGCCCTGTTTTTTTTCGATTTTGAATTGAAATGAAAGTGCATATAAGTGCTTTTCCCCACGCACGATTTACGAGCCAAAAACTGCAGTTTAGGCCCAGTCAAGGACCGGAAAACAGCATTTTTTATGCGTTTCGCGTTCGACTTCCCCAGGGACTTTTTCCAGATTCAAATTTCGATAGGCGGACACTGAATTATGGAACCGACATCAATTCTCCTGGATAATTTTGTTAGCCAGGATACAATATGCAAACTTTGGAAAGTCGAGCAGGTTTTCACAAAAGATTGGCTGATAAATTTGTAATTTACCATTTCCGACACCGCCGATAAACAAATTTACATCAATCTGCAATTATTATTTATTATGCTTACATTTGCGTTAAAGTGTTTTCCGTGTTTCCGTGTTTTTATGCGATTCCAGGCCCCACACGCGGCCACTTCATTTCGGCCCCCAAATTAATGTTTTGGGATGGGAAGTGATGCCACTTAAACAGGATACACCACCGGTTAACGAGAAGAGCACATGCCACGATACTCACTGCCCCAAAACAAGACAACACAAGACACTTGCTTGGCTAATTTTGTTTATATCGCGGAAAATACACACAGAACACTGGCGGGAAGAACTTGAATGAATTTATTGAATTCTTTTTAGCAAGCGAAAACACTCGAAACGCTATTGCCGGATATTGGCATCAACGCCGGCACATCACAGAGCACATCCAGAAATTCCGTTTTTGAACTTGAACTGTCCGACGGAACGGAGGAGAACGCATGCGACTGGTTTGCGCGCGCGAAAACGTTTGGTTTTGCCTCGTTGGCTGACTGCATGTTGGCCGGGCCAGAAGCACTCACACACATACAATTGATCCGAAGATTGGACGGGGCGCCAAAGTGGGTGGCTAAAATGCCGGTTGTAAGACCAGCAGCACGCATGCTCAGTCAGTACGATTTTAAATATAGCGCTTTTCAAACAAGCTATCGAATAATCGAGTATTGACAATACATATATACAATACATTATTAATTCACTCAAGTCGTCACATATTCTCAAGTATGACTTTAATTTTAAATTATACAATAAATATTTAAACGTCGCGCCCTTTTATGAAACTTATCGAATATTATTGAATTTGTAACCGATACAAAAAAACTGTGTTGGTTAGAGTGTTGGAAATTCTCTAAATAATTGTATAAATCAATCGATACATATATCGATATTCATACCAATGTGGCTCCCATCTCTAAGCCTCTCTTTTTGATTCGACATCGTTAAAAAAAGTAAGTAAAAAAGACAGTTATTGTGAAATATTGTGCCCTGGCAATAGGTAAACAGTTTAAAGTATCCACCCAGGGTATGTTTGACTAAGGTTTGGTTAAAAAATTCAATGACTGAGTGTAAAAAACAATGCAAAAACATTTTGCAAAACGCCATGTTGGCCGCTCAAACATAACCTCAACCGCCGGAGAAATTATGTGGCCTGAAATATTTAATTAGAATTTGTTATTCCAGGTGCAGACAAACAGCCGTGTAGATAGTCCACGAACATGTCGCGTTTCTTTGCCAACGGGTCCGACTCGGAGTCCGAGTCCAGTGAGGAGGAGGTCCAAGCGACCAACTTCAACAAAGCCAGCGCCTTCGTGAGTACCACCGCCCATGTGTGAGGCTCCCTTGAGACATTCGACTTATTATTTGTTTTTATCCACAGCAATTCAGTGACGATGAAGAGGAGGTCAAGCGTGTGGTGCGCTCCACCAAGGAGAAGCGCTACGAGAACCTCACCAACATTATCAAGACCATCCGCAACCACAAGAAGATCAAGGATATCCCCAATACGCTCTCCAGCTTCGAAGATTTAACGAAAGCCTACACAAAGGCTCTTCCTGTAATTTCCAAGGAGGAGAACGGCATCACCCCCCGGTTTTATATCCGGTGCCTTGCCGAGCTGGAGGACTTCATCAATGAAGTGTGGGAGGACCGCGAAGGCAGGAAAAACCTATCGAAGAACAACTCCAAGTCGCTGGGAACACTGCGCCAAAAGGTGCGTAAGTACATCAAGGACTTCGAAGACGACCTTTCTCGCTTCCGCGAGGCACCCGACCAGGAGAGCGAAGCTGAGGATGAGGAGGCGGTCCACGACAGCGACGGCGGTGATGCTGGCGACGATAGCGACGCCCCCGTTAAGCGAGAACCAGCTGAAGCCGCTCCAAAAGTGGCCAAGACTGTCCCTGCCAAGGCTGCACCTGCCGATGACGATGATTCTGATGACTCCATCGACTGGGATTCTGATTCGGAGACTGAAACTGAGTCATCCGACGACGAGAACCAATACCAGAATATGCGTGAACGCTTCTTGAAGCGCACCACTGAGAAGGAGGACAAGGACGATGATAAGCGCAAGGATAAGCGTAAGGAGCAGAAGATCAAGATCCGCAAGCGCCCAGAGGACGATGAAGATGGTGAGTGGGAGACCGTGGTCAAGGGACATGTCGTGGAGAAGCCGAAAATGTTTGAGAAAGACGCCGAAATCGACATTCCCCTTGTGCTTGCCAAGCTGGTGGAGATTATGTCTGCCCGTGGCAAGAAGCGTACCGATCGTCGCCTTCAGATCGATCTGTTGTTTGAGCTGCGCGATATTTCCGATCAGCATAATCTGGGAACCGCCGTCTCCGTGAAGATCCACTTCAACATCATCTCAGCCATTTTCGATTACAACCAGAAAATTTCTGAGCCCATGAAGCTGGAGCACTGGGCCCTGCTTCTGGAAGTAATGCAGAGCATGTTGAAGCTCCTGCTAGATAATCGCGACATCCACCTGAGCGAGAGCGTTGCCGAGGAGCACGAGGAACTGGCCACATCGCCTTTTTACGTACGCGGATGCCCTTTGGCTGCCGTGGAGCGTTTGGATGATGAGTTCACGAAGTTGTTGAAGGAGTGTGACCCACATTCGAATGACTACGTGTCCCGTTTGAAAGACGAAGTAAACGTGGTCAAGACCATTGAGCTGGTTCTGCAGTACTATGAGAACGATGGCAATAACAACGAACGTTGTCGCATCTACCTGCGCAAGATCGAGCATTTGTACTACAAGTTCGATCCGGAGGTCCTTAAGAAGAAGCGCGGAGAGATTCCCCAGAACACTCAAACCTCTGTTGACGTGATGGATCGCTTGTGCAAGTTCATCTACGCCAAGGACGACACTGACCGCATCCGTACGAGAGCCATCCTGGCGCACATCTACCACCACGCCATGCACGACAACTGGTTCCAAGCGCGAGATCTTGTATTAATGTCCCACCTGCAGGACAACATTGATGCCGCAGATCCCGCCACCCGCATTCTGTACAATCGCATGATGGCCAACCTGGGTCTGTGCGCTTTCCGCCAAGAGAACATCAAGGATGCGCATCATTGTCTGGTGGATTTGATGGTTACCGGCAAACCGAAGGAGCTTCTCGCTCAAGGACTGCTGCCGCAGCGCCAGCACGAACGCTCCGCCGAGCAGGAGAAAATCGAAAAGCAGCGCCAGATGCCATTCCACATGCACATCAACCTGGAGTTGCTCGAGTGCGTGTACCTGGTGTCCGCCATGCTTTTGGAGATTCCTTACATCGCTGCCCATGAATTTGACGCTCGCCGCCGTATGATCAGCAAGACCTTCTACCAGCAGCTGCGGTCTTCCGAACGTCAGTCCCTGGTTGGTCCGCCTGAGTCGATGCGCGAGCATGTGGTGGCTGCTGCCAAGGCTATGAGGTGCGGAAACTGGCAGGCCTGCGCCAACTTTATCGTCAACAAGAAGATGAACACCAAGGTGTGGGACCTGTTCTACGAGTCGGACCGTGTGCGTGAAATGCTGACCAAATTCATTAAGGAGGAGTCGCTGCGCACCTATTTGTTCACCTACTCCAACGTCTACACCTCCATTAGCATACCCTCGCTGGCCCAGATGTACGAGCTGCCCGTGCAGAAGGTGCACTCGATCATCAGCAAGATGATCATTAACGAGGAGTTGATGGCCAGCCTGGACGACCCATCCGAGACTGTCGTCATGCACCGCTCGGAGCCCTCGCGCCTACAAGCCTTGGCCATGCAGTTCGTGGACAAGGTCACCAACCTGGTGGATGTCAACGAGAAGGTGTTCGACATGAAGCAGGGCAACTTCTTCCAGCGCGGCAACATGGGCAACCGAGGCGATCGCGGATATAACCGGAACCAGGACGGTAACTGGGGAGGTCAGATCCGTAATATTAAGCGTATCAGTGGCCAGCGCAACCAACGAGGCCGTAAGCATCAACAGCAGCAGCAACAACAAGTGCAGACCATCGACGAGGAGTAGACGCCAGACCATCATCCTGCTGCCGCCCTGATCCTCTCCAGCGAGAGTTAGCTTGAACATCAACAAAACAACAAATAATCAGAACAAACTTGTAGCACTTCGACTATTAAAAATGGGAAGGCCATGGACAACTACTGGGGTTACGTGTAGTCAGACCTCCGATTCGGTTCCTGGCTGGATCGGAGGTCTGGTTCCATCATCCACTTACGTTGCCTGTTTCTTAAGCCAAGTCAAAATTGAATTTGTTTATTCGCTCATTAATTGAAAATATTGAAAACTGCATTTTTGTATCTGTCCTAAAAAATTAAAAAAAAACTTAAAAGAACGGAAATTTTGACTTTTACTTAATCGGTGAAAAGTGTAATTTATTATTTAATAAAATTCGAAGAGATAGAAAATTTTGAACTAAAATTCAGTTATTTTAGTAAGACCTTTTAAGCCAGGGGAAAAAATATATTTTCCCGTATTTCTTCCTCCCATCTCTAGAAAAACCTAGTGTGACCTTACAAATAAAGTTTTTATCAGAACTTGCTCACATTTTTCGGCAGCTTATTATTTAACAAAAATTATAACTCAAAATCTCAGAATGAATAGCATTGGAGAGGACTGCAACGAGCTAAAGAAACAGTACGATGCCTGCTTTAATAGCTGGTTCTCGGAGCGATTCCTCAAGGGTCAGACAGACGACTCGTCGTGTGCGCCTATTTTCCGGGTATATCAGGAGTGCGTGAAGGTAAAAACAGAGTTTCATCATCGTATTTGGGGCCGGAGTAATCAATCCAACCTTTGACCAACAGCGCGCGATGAAGGAACAGAAGATCGAGTTACGGGAAATCGAAACGGAATTCACCACATCTTCGGAGTACGAAAACTCCAGCAGTTCCGGAGGAAAGCAGAGCAAGAGTTGACCAGCAATGACAAATTCCGGCTACGGCTCCAATCCGACAATAGGCCAGAATGCGGAACACCAGACTCTCACCAGTCACCAAAGGCGAGGATCTGGTTAAGAACCGTATAAAGGTCATAAAGTTCAGCAATGCAAGTACCAGAAGCTGCTTTTGCTAAGTTATATGATTCCTATACATAACCAGAAATATACAACTTAAATTATATAGTATATGTTCATCTTAAGTTCAAGTAGAGATTTTAAAAAACTGTTATATTCTTGATTGCAATAAAATGTGTAAATATATATACTAAAAGACTTCTTATCAACCAACCCAAGGTGCTTTTTAAAAAACGAACCGTAAGATCGTATAAAATCTTTGTCTTTTGTTATCTCTTTAAGTGAATCCCTACCTTGAACAAAGATTCCGGACTTCCCAATTGGGGAAAAACTTTTAGTAATCAATACAATGAACCCTCTCCTATAAATTGCATCCCAAGCAGATGCTTCCGCACACTCAAAAGTTAAACCTTCAAGAAGTAAGATGCAGCTTCTCCCTCTGCTTGTGATGCTAGCTTTGGTCATCTGCGCCGCTTGCAAGAACCACGAGGAATGGCCAGGACACCGACCAGGGGACTACGAGCCAAGGCCTTACTCAAGACCATTTTAATCATAAAGGAATCATTCTGAAAACCTGTAAAAAATTAATAAATTGCTGGGTTTTTGTGTAACTGTCTATATTTTTAAAAATCAAACTTGGAGCCAATGCCGAACTGGGTATAAAATTGCCATTTGATGCTCCTCCTATTCCGAAACACGAATAAATGTTTGCTGGCTTAAAAACTAAGATTACGACCACAGAGAAGCCAAAAACACGATTAATCAAAATTGTTTTTAGTGGAGAAGCTGTGGCGTACACAGTAGAAACTTAAAAACCTATTCAACTTTTTGCATTAAGATTAGGTTGGGAGCGATGAACGCTTCCTGATGGGGCGTTTACTTGGCCCCGGTGGTGAACTTTGAGAGCTTTTCCAAAAGAGCAATGTAGGAAGTGTGCTCATGGGCGGTGGCCAAATCTGACAACTTCTCCGCAAAGTCCTGGCTGATGCCCTTCTCCTCCAGTAGATTGATCAGCAAGTCGTACAAGTAACCGTCAAGCACGTCGCCAGCAACAGCATAGACCTTATCATTCCACTCGCCTTCGTAAATAGCCATTTCGTCAATGGAGAACACATCGTCTAGAAAAAATAGGCGAAGTTCAGAATTTGAAGATTAAACATTCGAGTTTTGTACATACTGTATTCTCCCTCCTGTGCTTCTCCTTGGAGGTAGGAGCAGGTGAAGCTAAGTGTGGAGCTACCCTTGATGATGTCCACCTCGAATTGGGGCTTGCTGCGCATCTCGCCCAGGTCTGGTTTGTCGGCGTTCGGATTAATTTCTGGCTCCTCCTCGCTATCCACAGAGTGATTGACATTAAAGCTGATTACCACCTTTTCCTTGTCCGTCTGTTTGCTGAGTTCGACATCGGCTCCGTTCAGCTTGACGCTGAATCCATCAAGGGTGCTGGGCACAGTCTTGCCCTTCTGAACCTTGCGCTCGGCCACGATCTCCTCCGTGAGGAACTCGACTAGCTCTCGCTCACCTGAAAATAAACATAGGATTCGGATTTCAATGTTTTGGATTCAATTTCTATCCCGCTTTTTTGAGGTTATGTAAGATGCGGCATGTTCCGCTGGATAAAACATGAATTTTTTGAGTGAAAAACTCACATTTTGTGTGGATATTGCAGCCACACGTGCAGTTAATGCTGGGCTTGTGCACGTTCAACACGGTTACATGATCATTGCATCCGGCCGCCGGCTTTTTCGTCATGTGCCACAGGCTCCGGGTGAAGTCGCGCTTGCCCAGGGCTCCCGTCGCGGAGCTGGCCAAGTTAGCGAATCGCAAGGTTGCTGTCCTCAGGCTGTTCATGTTGTTATATAATTGTGGTAGTACTTCTTGAGCGTTTAATTAAACGGAAAAAATGTGCAACGCCGAATGTGCGAGACTTTAGGGAAAGTGTGACCTATCTAGTGTATTCAAAATAATACCAAGAGTTGGGTATGTTGCACCTAGGGTTGTCGCCTATTGGGTTGGGTGCCCGCTAAATTTAAAATCTCAAGACTCCAGTTGAATAAATCTATTCAACAAGTTTACTTTACCTATGCTTTTAAATTCTAAATAAAATATACAATAAAATATTTATGAAAAAATGACGACTTTATTAGATTTTTAAATTGCTTATTGGATGTATACAACAATATAGACAGTATCAGACATACATGAGTATAAAAACTATTCTCCATATTGGGGCTTTCTCTATTTTTAATCTTCCAGTCAAAGGAAGACCCTCTCCTACCAAATATTATGCATGCAATAAGACTTTCATGTCACATATATCATTGTTTTTCAACCAAAAGGCCTATCATTTTCTTCATTTTAAAAATTTCAATAAAATCTATCACAATATGAGAATTTTTTTCTTTATATTATTTTTATCTTTTTTTTTTTTTTTGTTTTGTAAATTTTTAAAATATTTTATCTGTAGCTTTTTCAAGCCTTTCGGTTATAAAGACTTAACTCTAAGTTTAGACATTAGTCTTAGACATGCATACAAAAATATATATTAATTACGATGAAAAATGCATTTCTCATGTTTTAAAAATAAAATTGCCATTGTACATTGTATTAAGCAAATTCTTCAGTGGGACGGACAACAGCTTAAGAGTAAACATAAAAATTATAAAATGCTGATTTACTTTCTGTGCCAAGCTCATTATTTTGCATGTCAAGCATATAAGTGTACATTTAAGGCCTAAACTGTTTTATACTATTCATAAGGCTTGCTGTTGTTTATCGTGTTTTATTTTTGTGTTGTTGTGCGTGTTTTTATCAAGACGATGTTGGGGCTGTCGCGTCAGTTCATATAAACAGCCTCATAGAAGTTTTGTTCGCTGCTTAGCCTAATTCGTACTATTAATTACATTACTATATTCAATTCCTTATTGAGCTTATGTTAGATACAATTTTACGCTTTTGTTAGCCACAAGGCATAGAGCTTCCAAGCCTATGTCGTTCGCATTCTGTTAGTTCTCCACAATCAAACTCATATATAGAAAAATTAATTCAGTCTAACAAAATACTTGCAGAATATTCGATTGAATTTCGAGAAATAATTCGAGCTGTGGGTCTGGGATCGTGCGACCAAGCTGTTCGGGTTCGTATCGGTATGTATGATATGCGTGTAAATTTGTACACCTCTAATATTTGCACTTATAGAATATACATTCAGAATACACATACGGGGCGACACATTTCGGCTGCCTAACCATTGGAGCTGCATTCCAGTTTTCGACTCAGTTCTAGGTCGGGATCGGGCTTATATGGAATGCTTCAACTTGCTCCGACTGTGGCAGCCAATGTTTTGTCAGTAAATTTAACTAAATTTTTACCAAAGTAATCTAAACTTATACAAATTATACACCAAATTAAATTGTACGATACATTCTATGATTAAAAAAAAATTACAACTGCGGTGCCATTTCAAGCGCGTTTCAAACGCGTGCACAACTGTTGAATGTTTTCTTCGCGGGATGGGTGGGGGGTTACTACAACTAACAGCAACATAAACAACGAAAATATGTTTTAGATTATAGAAATTCGACTAATTTTGCATTTGGCCGCCATTGCACCAGCACTAGATGTACGTGCGTTTCACTTTCGTCAGCGTTGACGTCTTGCACGGCAGCTCCTTTTCCAAATGTTCCGTTGAGTTCTTGCACTCGTGACTCCGATCCTTTTCAAGATCGAGGTTTGGAGTTTTCTGAGTGGTCGTGTATGGATTGGAACCCATTAACAGGTTTATGTCTTTGCCAGTGTTTTGATGTTTGAATTGTCTGTTAATTAAATTAATTAGATAATGATACAATTGTCTTACAAATCTTGGACTTACATTGGTTTGCCGAAGTGGTTACGATGACTTTCATCCATTTGGGAATCCATCATATGGGACTTTGCCTTGACACATATGACGCCCACAAAGCTGCCCACCAGGAAGGTGGTTAAAATGCCAAATGTGATGAGCAAGTAGCTGTTACCGGAAGCATGTCTGATTTCATCCACGCTAGCTGTTGATTTTTGAGGATCTATTAAAAGAAAAGCAATGATTATAATTGGGAACTTTCCAGTTTAAATAAAGAAAACACAAACCGTTAAGATTGGGCATAATATCATCAGGATCCATAGAGGTGAGAGTTATCTTGTTGAGGCCAAAGTCATCCCCTCCAGATGGCAGCTGCTCCAAGCTCGGCTGATTACCTGCCGCGGCTCCCACATTGGAGTACAAAAGTTTCTGCTCCTCCGTCGGTGGTGGAGCCATTGTCACGAAACTCACTGTCTCTGCACTTGGAATGTGTGGGCACAGAGAAGCCGCCGCTTTCTTGGTGGTGTTTAGGCTCTGCAGGTACGTCTTGGTGCCGAACTTGTGTTGGCTGCTAGCCAGGTTCTTGCATTCGTGGGTCTGCAAATCCCAGGCGCATATGGGATCCTGGAGGCTAAGGCAGCCCAAGCAGTCCACGATGAGGGTGCAGTGGTGCAGAGGGACGCTAACCAAGCTGCCGTCACTGACAACCACCAGAGAGTTCTTCTTGGAGGAGATTACCAGGTCGCGAACAGGAGTGCCCAGAGGAAGGACTTGCATCTCCGATATGACCACAGTTTTTAGACGATCCACGGTCGAGTTCGGGTGGGTGGTCAGCATATTTATGAACTTGGTTACCTTGCCGTCATCGGTGCCGCTGTAGATAACATCGTAGTATGTGCCACTCAGGGATCTGATTTGGGGATCCACTGCTATGGCTGTCAGGCGGTGGTGCAGGTTCACCTTGGTCAGCAGAGGACGGCCGTGCACTGCCGGCACAGCACTCTCCATAAGGGGATGCGTCTTGATGAAGTTCACAGCAATGCTGCTCACCGTTCGCGAGTCCTCCACGCATTGTCCAGGCCTCGGCTTTGGCACTTGCTCTCGCTCCACCGGCAGCCAATGCGATTGCGAATCCTTCTGGGACTTGAAGTCCCCTTCAAAGGCAGCCAGTATATCGTCAACATCGAAGGCACATACTGCCGATCCAGGAATAGCGTTCACAGATGTGGTGAAAACTGCATACACCAGAGACTTGGACCCACTTTCTACAACCGGACTGATGGCCTCTGTAAATTAAGAGAGAAATCAATTAATGTTCGAAGATCTATTTTATTTTAAAAGTTCACTTACGGATTTCATCGAAGTAGAAGGGAAAGTCTCCCGGCACGGAGCAGTTGAGGCGAGCTTTCAGGAAGGTGGTCCAGCTCTTGCCGTGATTGTAGGGACCTCCCTTGTCGTTCTTGCACACTCTGGCCACCCGGGAGTAGACCGCCTTGCCGAAGTTCATAAACTCCATGGAGAGCTCCCTAAAGAAGAATAGAACAAAGCCATTCTTCTCGATAGCCCCCACAAAGTCGGGCTGGTTGAGTTGCTTGAGATCATACTGCTCCGTGCGGAGATTCTCACGATAGATGAGAGGGTCTCCACCGGAAAAGTCCGCCACTGTGGCGCTGTACAACTGGCCGTCGGCAAAGGCGTAGGTGCTGTTGTGGGCGGGGCTGTAGGGGCACAGGCCCTGGGCCTCGACATCCCGGCTCACTTCATAGCGCAAGGCGTGGGCGTGGCCAGCTGGTGCCGCCTCTTCGGACGACATCTCCACCGGCGTGTAATGACGGCATCGCGGCTTGTACGAATTGGTGCCGCAGAGCAGAACCTCGCCATTGGGGCGTCGGGCAAAGACCCGCAGGTAGTTGTGGCAGTCCCGCTCCAGCTTTCCCTTCAGGGCGCACAGCTCCCGGTCGGCATCAGTGCTGTGCCACTCCAGCCGGCCGATCTCCCGCAGACCATGTAGGCTCACATTGTAGATGACGTCCCTGCGAATACGGATAGGAGAGGAGGGGAGTGTGAGAACAATTGAATTAGCAAAGCGGGAATTAATTTGTGGATGGCGTGTGCCTGCCCAGAATGCCGATTGGAAGCCAGCTAAGTGCCAGCCGGTGACCAAAAATAAACCAACGAAAATGGCAGTAAGGCTGGCAGCTTGCATATATAATGCTGGCCAAAACCATAGCACTGACCCGTACGATTAATGCCAAACAGAAGCGTTAATGAAAAACTTTTTTGTTTGTAAACAGGTTGTACACACAATAAACACCAGCTTGCCCATTAGCGCGTTTCAAACATTGGGTTGTATTGTTTCCCCCCAGCACCGAGTGTTTAATATCTTGACCGCAGCTGTTCCCCAGCCCAGCCCCAGCCCCACCGCCAATCGTATTTCAAGGCTGTTTTTGTGCAAATAATTAGAACTTGTATACTGTACGCTCGTACACTCGTCGTACAATTGTATAATTCTGTGTTTTAAGTGGCTAATTATTGTGGCTGCTAATTTGTTGGCATCTATGTATGTACATGGCCCCACCAAGTCTGGTAGCCAAGGAGAATTATGATAGATCGCAAGCTGGTTTCGGCTGATAGCCGAATATTAGCGAAATGGGCGTTTTTACATCAAGCAGGTGATGACTACCATAAAGTTGATGAATTGAATGAATGACTCATTTCCTTGAGGAATTGCTAACAATATATATATTCCTCATTCCATAAAAATCGGTCAGACGCTGGGGCAACGTGATAAAATGCAGCAGCAGGCTATATCAGCCTTATGCACATTATAATTATATGGGCAAAGCTAAACAAGCTTCAGGGCTATATCTCATCGGAAGTCTGACGGTCCAGAACCGATTTGTTGAGTCTCTGGGATTTCTAGGAAACTCTATGAGAAATGCCACATTTGCACTTGCCACTAATGAAATACAAAAATCGAATCAAAATGGCCAGCAAGCCAGTAGCGTAATTCCAATGGCGCGTTAATTATTCCGCGAATCGAACGTCAGGTTATTGTGTTTTTTTTATAAATTTCGAAGCGTGATCGGGCCAAGTTTATTGCGCACACAGGTAGGAGAAGCTAAATCAAAGGTGGGCATCTTATAAGGGTAAATAAAATAAAATCACTCACTTGGCACCAACGAGAACACTTTCATCGTTGTGATCCAAAATCTTAAAATAGTCCGTCGAGTTGCCAATAAAATGGGCCAACACCTTATCTTGTTCTGAAAAGAAAAGAACAATGTTGTTTTTTTTTTGGTTAAATTAGTGGTCTGCGAAGGGAGGAACTCAAGTTGCCAAATTCAACAAAATTTCGAGCAAAGTTTTTCTGTTTTTTTTCAGAGGAAACTGGAAGAGGTTGGTGGTGCTGGCATTGCGAAAATTCAGCACGATAAGCAGCTCTAGCAGCTTGGAAAAACTGAGCTTCCAAAGCCAAGCTGCTTGTCATTGATAAAGCACAAGACAGAAGAAATAGTGACACAAATAAACAAATAGTAGTACGTACTTGTTTGCAAATCGGGTCTCACATCGGGCATCCAAGCAGCCACGATCGTCAAGCCGATGGAGCAGGTGATGATCAGCAGTATGTTGATATACGCCATTGTCGACTCTGAAGGTCTCTAATCAAGCCCAAAACTGAAGCTTAGATGGCTGAACTTAATTTGCTGGAGAAACTATTACTCCTCCTCCTTGCTCTTGGTTCTGATGATTCAGCAGTGGCGCGGATCTTGGAGATCTGGGTGGCGACTGGTGCCAATGGGGCTGGCAAACCAAACTGGCCTGGCCTGGCTAGCCTCTCCGACTGGTTTTAATCACTGACGCCTCGCATTCTGGTGTCTGAAGTCTGCCATTGTCGCCGATAGCTATGCCTGGGCTGATTACTAGTGTTATTGTCGCTGCTGCAGCTTCGACACAATAATTTACACCCAACCAGCGAGCTGTGGCTGTCGGTTTGTTGGTTTTCTTTATTTTTAATGCAATTAGCTGGCGGGCGGCGAAAGGAAAGCTCGATACCTGCAATTGTAAAAGTATGTTGGTTAGATTATTAGACTTCTTGGCCGGCACACGACACTATTATCAGCAGCGGATGAACCGGAACCGATTCAAGATGAATTCTTTGCTGAGCAATCATTCCCAGTTTTGACTAATCGAAACACAAGAGAGCTATGTAAGTTCGAAAAAATATTTAAAAACAAAAAACGTCCACGACACGTAGTGCAGACAGTTATCGGGTATTATTTGAAACGTGTACGAAAAATTTGTTTATGACGGCCATCAGTGTGTTTATCGTCGGATTTCCCCCTTTGTTGGCTGTGTGGGTCTGCATTTATTACCGAATCAGATAATTAATTCCACTTTTATGATATAACAATAACAACTGGATCGTCCGGGGGCTACTTGTTAATTCTGCACACTTTCTTTTCGGCAGTTTCTTTCCGGCTTAGTTGAATGTCGTTTGAATTTGGGCAGCGGACCGCGAACCGAACGTGGGCTAGACTCGACCAGCACTGAACACTCAAATGAGCACGAAAATCCGAATAGCAAACAAAGTGAGCCAAACCGCCCACGCAGCACTGCCTCTCTCGCCCGCTCTCTTCTCCTACCTGCCTGCCTGGCCCGGCTCCCTTACTGGGCTACAGTCCATCCTGGCTGAGCCGGCTAATGATTCTCTCAACTAGGGATTATTACTCATTAGCGATTATTCGAGCTATTATTCACATTATTCTTGAATGTTAGTCATTTTGTGGTAGAATTTTTTTTGATTAAACATATTCTAAAGAAAATATTTTATTTTTGAACTTGGTATGGATAATATAACATAATCCGAGTTATTATTCATGAATATACATAATTAGTTATTATTCATGAATATTTTTATATGCTCTGATTTTTAATCAAAAGTAGGTCTATAACATTTAATTTGGTAAATCTATGAGGTTTTTTATCAATACTACTATAATAATTATTACTCATTAGCGATAGTTCGATTATTCATTAATAATGTTTGCTACCACAATTTTTATACCCTTGCAGAGGGTATTATAATTTTGTCCAAAAGTGTGCAACGCAGTGAAGGAGACATCTCCGACCCTATAAAGTATATATATTCTTGATCAGGATCACCTCCTGAGTTGATATGAGCATGTCCGTCTGTCCGTCTGTCCGTCTGTCTGTCCGTCTGTCTGTTTCTACGCAAACTAGTCTCTCAGTTTTAAAGCTATCGTCTTGAAACTTTGCACACACCCTTCTTTCCTTTGCACGCAGTATATAAGTCGGAACGGCCCGGATCGGCCGACTATATCCTATAGCTGCCATATAACTGATTGATCGGAAATGGTATAACTTTGGTATTTTTAGAGTTAGAGAGTTTAAATTTTAGGTGAGAGCTATTTTTGGCAAAATAATACGACATGCCAAATTTCATAAGGATCGGCCGACTATATCCTATAGCTGTCATATAACTGAACGATCGGAAATGACCCAACTTTCGTGTTTTTGAAGATAGAAAGCTGGAATTTAGTACAGACTCTATTTTTGGTCAGTTGATCCAACCTACCAAATTTCATTAGGATCGGCCGACTATATCCTATAGCTGCCATATAACTGAACGATCGGAAATGGTATTTAATAGAAATATCAACTTTCGTATTTTTGAAGATAGAAGCTTGGGACTTTTTTTAGATTTTGTATTGTAATAAATTGGAGTATATATTCCTATTCCCATAAGGATCGGCCAACTATATCCGATGTTTGCGATATATATCCGGTTTTAACTGCAAGGGTATATAAACTTCGGCTCCGCCCGAAGTTAGCTTTCCTTTCTTGTTTGATTAAACATATTCTAAGTAAAATATTTTATTTTTAAACTTTTTCAAGATAATATAATAAAATCTGAGCTATTATTCATGATAGAGCTATAATTCATATTTAGCAATTATTCGTGAATTTTTTTTAAAAGTTTTGATAGTGCTTTTTTCTCAAATATATGTGCATTTTAAACATCCATAACATTTGTTAAAATATATTTCCCTGCTAATTATCATCAATATTATAAGGATTGCTATGCATTAGCGATAATTTAAACTTTGTCTATTATTCATAAACATTATTGTGGTTCTATTGGCACTTTTTAATAAAAAATAGTAAAATTTTTCGTTTCTAAAAAATATAACATTAAACTATAAGTATTACTACCCGCTAGCTATAATACAAGCTACTAGAATATGATTCATGGTCCATTCACTATTCTTAGGGTTCTAACAAAACTTTTTATTCACAAAAATTTAAGCTTCTAGCATTTTAAGCTTCTATAAAATGTAATACTATTATAGTATTGTAGTATTATAGTAGTACTCTAATAATGGTACTTTCCAAGCTACTGTTCATTAATA
Organism: Drosophila bipectinata; assembly: GCF_030179905.1. NCBI lineage: Eukaryota > Metazoa > Arthropoda > Insecta > Diptera > Drosophilidae > Drosophila > Drosophila bipectinata. The sequence continues at coordinate 15,930,344 of NC_091737.1, forward strand.
TTATACGGATTACTACTCACGAGCGATAACACAAGTTTTCTTATATAACTTTCAATGATAAATATTTTAATTTAAGACTTTTATAAAATTTAGTTCTACTGTAGTACTATAGTATTAGGACTTTCCCAACTATTGTTCATCAATACTTTAAAGATTCTTTACCCATTGGCGATCATCGATCATTTATTATTCATTACTATTCTTAGGATCCTGTTTAAAAATTAATTAAAAGAGGTACCATTTTAAACTTTTATAAAATGTATTACAATATTCATTCGCTCTAACATGATTCATCATAGCAGAAACCTCACTGTACATGGTATACCCCATCGAATATCCCTCGTCCTGGCCAACATGACATGTTTTTCGAGCATGACTCATAGCCAACCTGGTTTTCCTGGCTTTGTTGGGAATCACGTGCGGTATTTTCCGCCAATTTCCCTTCTAATCAGCGTACACCACCGTACACCGCTCCAGTGCTCAGTGCTCAGTGTTCAGGACGTGCTGTTGTCGCCTCCCTCCGGCTCTGGGCTCTACCGTTCCCTTCATATTTCCCCGCGGCGAGCACCGGACATACGCGCATAGGTGTGTTTTCCTCATTCACACACAACCAGACCAGACACACACACGTAATTTCCATGCGGGTTTTCAGGTTTTTTTTTTAATTGTATTTTCCTCGAGACGAAGACACGAATGTTATAGTTTCTCACGCACCCAAAAAGTCGGTGGGTTACACATGGACAACTTTTACCTACCAACCGGCGGATGGATCGTATGGGATCTTCGATAAATTACTTTATTGGCCAATTGAAGGTCGCTGTCGGTGTGGCAGTGGCAACTACTTGTTGTTTCGCTCAATGAATTCATCGTCTCCCTAGCAGTGGTGGTGGTGGGTATCGTCTTTCGCTTTTATTTTTATTTTATTTTATTTTTTTTGTGTTTTCCTAAGCGAAGGTTTTTTCACGGCTCAGCCAAGCCGACAAGCCAGCAAGTCACAGGTCAAGTGACCTGTGGCCCATCTCTTGGTCGAGTTAATGCCTTCGAATTATGGGGGTTGGATGGCTAGCCTCAAGAACACCGTATGAGAAATGCCATAAAAGTGCATGATGATAAATATTATAAATTACATTTGAATACCCTCTTGAGGGGCACCATTTATCACTCGGTTTGCGGCTTAGTCTGTGGAGAAATCATGGTACTGACCGCTAAATTGGACTCTAGTTTAGTTGGACTCTAGATAGAGTATTTCAAAAGCATAATCAGTTCTAAAGTAGCCTTGACTCCAAAAGGGTTTTGGAGTAGAATTTCATTAAAAACATTTCCAAACTATTCCCTCCAGAGACTGGTTTCACAAGGGTATTCACATTTCGATAAGCCCCAAATGAAAAGCTTTGTAAGTTTTCGTAAGTTTTCATTTTTTTTTTGTGGCGGTTTCATATTTCACACAAGCCACACTCTGGGGCTCTCGGGTTCAATGCCAGGAAGTCCGTTCCGCTTCTGGCAGCCCATCAAAATACAGATACAATTATGCCAGCCCGCCTGACCGTCTGGCATCGGGCTGATGAGCTCGATTTCTAGATCGAGTTTCAGTTGGCCGCTATTTCGGGTATTGCCACACCACCAGCCAGCCCACCTCGCCGGCTGATAAGCAGAATCAGCTAGAAGAATCTCCAGATAACAGCTTCCATCGCGATAAGGGCGAAAAGTATGTCACGTTTGACACTTGTTGCCTGTCCCTGCCGTCACCTTTCTATCTCTGATTTTTTACGCCCCGGCCTGCCCTGCCCTGCGTGTGGGAAGCACCACGAACGTGTTAAATCCAGATTTGTAGGCTTTTGTTGTTTTTTACCCAGTAGGGGGAGAGAATAAAGACCTAAAACTGGCAGTGTCTCTTACACAGACGTGATCAATATACAAGAAATTGATTTCGGCGTGTAGTTATTAGATAGACACGGCTTACAGTGAACCGCCCACAGCAGAAGCCATGTAGGGTACAGTGGAAGTTGGCTCGAATGCTACTGGTTTTGGTACAAGGGTATTTGAATATGATTTTGAATCAGTTTCAAAGATATACTTAGTGTAGCCCCACTGTATAACCCGTTTGGCTCCGTGGGCGTTTTCATTAAGTCGCCACGAGTGGCAACAGGTGGATTCGAGTGGCGTGGAGTGGCTTGGATGTTGATGTTGCCTTTTGGAGACCGACTGGCTGCTTGGACCCTGGCCCCATGCAATGAAAATGTGCATATTCTTTACAATCAATTCTTTGGCTGGCTTTCGCTTATCGGAGAATTGGGTTCACTGCTCTTTATTTTCTGGAGCCAGAGCTTCGTTTTTCTGAATATTATTTTCTGATTTTCCGCTTATCCGACGACCAGATAGCTGGACTATGTTTTTATAGAGGGCACTATCACCGGACTTCCGATTTTCATTAAAGCGATGCGGAGTGATTCATGTAGAACAAGTTAACATACTGCTTTGGATGATTCAGCTGAATCGTTTGACTCAAATTCGAAGCGTTTAATGAGCGTGGCGAATAAGGCGCGACAAGTTTTTCATTCACAAAAGTAAACATCGCACTACCGATGGACAATGGTCAATAGACCATGGGCGATGGTCGTGGGAGTACCATGGGAGTATACTAGTATCCATATTTGTTGCTTCATTTACTTTTCTGATATTCGGGCGTGTGTGTTAATCAAACAACCAAACAACTTGGACCAGAGCTTGCACTATGGGGTTAAGTGGGACGCGTTCCACTTACACGGCGGCCTGCACTTCCACTTGACTCGAAAAAACGCACTTTAGAAACGCACTTTCAGAATGGAGCAGAGAGGGGGGGAATCAGAATTTAAATGTTGCTTTACCGTTAGTTGGGACCACCTTTTACAGCTAGCCCCGGATCACTGGCAAATTGATTAGGCTGCTAATTTATTGGATTCTTTTTTCATCTTGGTTTTGCTGTTGGTTTTGGTTTTGGACATGAAACCCGTTTTACGGTTCTAGACAAGCCGTATTGGTACGTTGAAAAACAAGTCCGATTCACCTGTAGCTACGCGTCACTTCTAAGCTGGCTAACTCTTTTTCTTCTGCCTCTTTTTTTCTCATTTGATCGACTCGCTTGCTTGGCCACCGAGTTGGCTTTACCACTTGGAGCTGTTGCTGCTGCTGCTGCTGCTGTTTACAGCATGAAGCATACACACACACACACACATACACGACACGACGATTTATTTTCTTGTATTTCTTGTTTCTTATGTTGGCTTGGTTTGTTTATATATGTGTACATACGCTCAAGTATATACACAGGGAGGAAACACACGTCTGTACACAATGAAAACCTGTTTGTTGCTTTTTATGTTGCTCTGCGTCGCGCTGGGTGTGTTGTTGTTGGCCGTAGGCTAACGAGACGCTGTGCGGGGGATGGCTTGTATGGGCCTTGTAGATCAGTGTTTTATGCACAATTCACAGGACCTATTGTTTTACACTTGTTGCTTTCTTAATTAGCAATCTTTTAATTACCTCTTTGACTCACCAAAACTTATTAAAACATTCAAATAAACGATCAAATGAAGCAAAAAACACGGAGCACGAAAAAAATGTATACTTCCATCTATCGCAACGCCATTTTTAAATCTTCGCCTATCGGGACTGCCACTCGTCGATAACAGTTGGCGGTATTTTTTAGCACCATTCGGGTGTGGCAGCACTGTTCGGTGTATCGCCTTCATGGGTGCAAGAAAAACTCAAAATAAAATGTAATATGAATAGAGGAAAACGAAAATAAAGTGCAATAAACCTCTAAAAGGATAACAAACAGTGCAGTTCACCATGGCCACGAAGTAAGTGCAGTTTTTCTAACTAATCAAGAAATCCGGGAATTTTTCGTGGGGGTGTGTGTCTGGGTGGGCGGTATGCTGTGTATGTGAGGGTATTTTTGTGTTTGTTTTGAGCTGCAGCCTCCGCCTCCCAAGCCACCCACCACCGCCGCCCACTCAAGCTCGCATTCACATACACAGGCAGCCCAATAAGCGGATGATATTGATAAAATGTCAAAAGTTCAATAGATGTACTATCCTGGAAGTCGTACCATGACCTTTAAGATTATCGTCCTTATGAATATACAGATTATAAATTCTTAAATTTAAAATTAATAAATATAAAATAATCTTCATCTAAATTTAAGAATATTAATATTTAAGATAAACATAAATACATGAACTGATTATTATTATTATTAAAATAAAACCCCTGTGTACCCCTTATTAAGTTCAAAAGGTCAAAGGCCTTCTCTGAACTGAATGTATATGTATAATGTATAATCAAGCCCTAGCAATGCCGTTATCTCACGTTTCGCATGTTAGTAGGGAACCCCCTTGGAAATTTGTTTCTTCAGGTGTTTCGATTCTATTACTAATACAAAATGACAAGCAGATTTCAATTAATTTAAGCCAAGTTAATTGTCACTTTGAGGGCCATCAACTGGTTTCTGACTGATTTGGCGATTTTATTGTGATTCCTAATAGCATGGGAATTATTTGCAATCATATGGTATGTAAAATAATTGCCGGATTGGTAGGCGGATTGAAGTGTTTCTCGCGAAGTGTTTTTTTTTTTGTCCGATTTTATCGTTTCATGGCAGTTGCCAATATAGAAACTTGTTTTGATCATAATTAAGCCAACCTTCATTTGGGGCTTGAAGATGAGCTAGCTGACGCAGACTTGGATAGTTTCTATTCATCCATCGTCGTGTCACCATGTCTTGGCAGTTCTGCTCGGTGAGTAGTTAATGATTTTGTTACGAGATCCTGTTTAAAATCCAATATAATATATTAGATTATTGCGTTACTTCTCGTTGGGTTCGGGAACTCCGCACCCCAAAATATTGTTCCTCAAATTCGCACAAATGGCTTCCAATTGGAACCTCTCAACAAGGACTATTTCCTCAGGTAGATTACCTTACTTTCGGAGAAATTTCCATTACAATGTCGTATTTTAATAGAATCGAGCAACCGGATGGAACTATCCGGCAGGAGTCTGTCCAGCAAAATGAAGCCGGTAACCTGCACGTTACCGGTGTAATAAATCAACCCTACGAGGACCATGGAGCCCACTTGGTGCTGACCTATGAGGCGGGTCCAAATGGATACGTAGCCAAATACAGCTATGGAAAGGGTCCTCCAACACCACCCCCCAGTCCGCCACTTTTCCTTAGCCCCAACGCCCTGAAAACAGCAACTGGATAAAAGTTGGTCTCTAATATTGTTCAAACTCCTGTGATTCCCATCTTTGATAGCATTTGTATAATTCCTACATGCTGATGTCAATAAAAATTATTTATAAAGGCTTACTTTTAAACCACAAAAGTATGCAATGAATTTTTTACGCTTTGAATTCCTCAGAAAGTAGCTCAGTAGCTTGAATGTGGATTATGAAAGAATCTCTAGTCTTAATTCTGAACCAAAAAATATGTATCCAAGGTTAAGATCGCTCTTAATTCATCTATCTGCTAAAACAAATATGAAACGTGTTTGTCAATATATATGCTAATTTTTAATGTATCAAGTTTTGGCGCATCCATTTATTCGATCGTTTTGTTTGGCTTTAACTTTAGTCGCCAAGTAACCTTTATGTGGTCAGCATCATGTCCGGCACAATAATAAGTACTGTGAGTTCTTGTAGTTCCTTATCCTTAAGGATATATCTAAAACCCTATGTAGTTGCTTTTGATTTTATTCATCAACTGGACCACCTCTGCTCCTGCTGATCCTGGTTATATTCTGGTACCACGGATCGACCACGATGGTTTCCTGCTCGAACCCCAAAATAACCAATACTACTTGAGGTAGAATATCCTTAATCCAGATGCATAGATTTTATTGTACTGATGACTTTATAGAATCGATAATTATGCGGGAGCTGTGCGAGAGGAGACTGTTGAGCAGATATATCCTGGCCTGTTCTTGATTCATGGCAGTACCCAAGAGCAGTTTCCAGGAGGCAAGACCCTTAAGGTGAGCTACGAAGCTGGACCCAATGGCTACCAGGCTAGGTACACCTTTGACGAAATCAAGTCGGTTATCCAACAACTTCCTCCCGCTGTATTAAAAACTGCCGCTGGCTGAAAATAATCAATTGTGAATATAGATTTTAGTTGAGGAATAAAAAATGCCATTAAACAAGACTTTAAAACTGTGTTGGATGAATTGAAAACCTCGTAAACCGGTAATCGATGCCGGGTTTGGCATTGAATCGGTCTTGGATTTCATGAATATATTATAGTGTGTTATTAGTTGAGTACTTGAACACCCGCTCAACCGTGGCGATAGGAGAACCGAGACGCTTTCACCTCACCTCAGCTCACCTGTTGGCCCACCTTTAGCGTGAGCTGAATTCTGATCACGAGAAGTGCCGCCGCTCTCCACTCGCTTGGCGCTCTCGTATCAAAATTATCAGGCAGCTGGGCCACATCAGACAGTTGGCATTGTGCTACGGTATTGGCTTGTTCAGACTTATCAGACTCGGCGGTCGTCTAACGTGATAAGCCCCCCGATGTTGCAGCTCTAAACCAAATCTAGGGACAACAATGTTTCGGGGTTTCCGAAAACGCCACAAGAAGCGATGGCAGCAGCAGCAGAAGGAGATCCCGGAGCTCCTGACCGAAAGGTGACTTTAATGATCCAGATCCGTAATTTATTTGTGGGGCTTCTTCTGGAATATATTTATAGGTTTATGGATTTAATCTTCATAGACATTTTATTAATAAGATAACTTACCTTTTTCTGTTGTTACAGGGAGACTATGATTGTGTTTGTCTACGACACAGAGTGTCTCCAGGACGAGGCTGATGATCCTATAGCCGCAGTCCTCTACTTTCATCCCAGCTGGGTTTCCGACACTCAGAAGGTGGCTCTATGTGGGCAACTGATGGGCACCTCATTCTTCCTCAAGGACTGCTTCTTCAAGCCTCGCATCCTGGCCCTGCAAAATGGCAAGTTTGTGCTCAAGGAGTTTGGACGCTTTATTCTGGTAATGTATTCCCAGGATTTATATTTTCGATCAGCAATTAATACCAATATTTATTTCAGGCCGTGGGAACTGATCGAAATATAGGAGATCAACTACTGGAGCATCGTGCCGACCTATTGAGTTCCCTGCTGAAGTTTTTCCATCGCGACCTGCAGACCCTTTATGACCAGTACGCCCTGCCCCCCACCCTCAACAGTCGGAATCTCAGCGAAAAGTTGTACCACATCTTTGAGACATATCTGCCGATGCTTCACCGCAACGGAAATACATTCCAGAACGTGCCCAGGTTACGCATGCCGAAGGTAAGCATCTCCAATCCTAAGAAAAAACTGAAATAATGTATCCTTTCTGATAGACTGCGAGTCACATTTTCCTGGAGGCTATACAAACGCTGCAGAGCTGCCAGCAGACAAAGGGGATCCTGGGCGGAGCTATTCTTTACCATAACAAGTTAGTAAAGGCCAATAGGCCAAAGTCCAATAGATATTTCCATATAACTCACTCCAATCTTACAGAGTGGTGGCTTCTCAGCTTAGCGATGTGGTAACCAAGCACCTGGTTCTGGCTGATCCACGCCACGTTCGGACCGCAGCCGAACAAGTTGCTAGCCATGATGAGTTCCACATTCCCAATGGTGTGCAAATGCTGTTGGTGTACCTGGAGCAGCAGCAGTACCGCCAATTGGCCAGTGAAGCCCATCGGGCCCAGAACTTGCAGTTGAGCACGGCGCAGCTGTCCCAGAGTGGAATGCCCTTTCAGTATGCCAAGAGGAAGATGAAACGCGACAAATCGCTTATTTTCACCCACATCCCAGAAGAGGAAAACGCTACCGATCCCCAACAGCAGCAGGAGGAAAAGTCGGTGCCCGCGGAGCTGCCCCCAGCCCGGCCTAAGGCTATGCGACCCACGCACTTGCCTCTGCGGCTGAAAAGCATGCAAAGCAAGGATCTCCCAGAATCTGGGATCGCCTCCATAAACTTCGACGAGACCGACTCCTATCCGGAGTTCATTGGACGCACCAGCGTGTGCAACACTCCGATGACCGAAAACAAAGTGCTACCGGTGGCCAATGTCATGTCAATTTGCGCAAATCCCGAGGATGAGGGAAAAGAGGAGGATGTCCATAACTCTAATGGCAAAAGCCAATCGCGCCGCAATTCCCTCAAGATGGACGTGGAGAAATTCTTTCAGAACTTCATTAGCAATCCCAGCAAGCAGATGACACGCCGCAAATCGTCGGCGGACTTACAGGACGCTCTGCGGGCCATCTCCAAGAAACTGAATCACTTCACCCATACCTTTAAACCGGATGTCAACAGCAATGGAAGTGATAATGACGATGCTTCTTCCTGCTCGCCGGATTTCATTGAGAATGACGAGAAGATCCCCTCACGGACTATTAGCGATCCCACCTACCCGGTGTTCAACACCAACGGTCAGCAGATCTCGCGCAACCTCTTCCAGCAGTTCCTCGACCAGTATCGCCGACTGTGGGGTCTGGCCAGCGAGCAATCTCACCAGGACGCCGAGCTAGCTGCTCTGGTGGCCGAGTTCAAGGAGTTCAATGCCGAGATCCAGAAGCTCGACGAGCACATGCGACAGCAGGCGGCTGAGGCAGCATCCGCGGATAAAAACCTCAACATTTCCTCCACCAAAACCCAATTGGACAAGCGCTCCATGACATTGCCCCTGAAATCGGCAGGAGAGTCTTCGTTTGGAGAACGAACCGGACGCAGTGGAGCTGGCGGAGTGCCGCTTACACCTCTGATGGCCAAGCTATCGGTCCTAGCTCTCAGTGAAACAACGCCCATTGAGATACAGACTCCGCTGACGAGTACGAAGGTGTTTCCCCGTCGCAGCTCCCTCAAGTGCGAGGATGCGGTAGATGCCTTGGCAGCCTTGCCCAATGCTCCAGTAAATCCTCCCCCTGGCGTTCAGGCCGATGGACTACATCGTACAGAGCTCTACGTATGTGGGCAGCAGAACATGACCTTGCTGCTGCTCATGGAGGAGGGTACTTGTCAACAGCAACAGGTGGTTCAAAAGATGGTGAGTTTCAGGAAGTCTTCTTTTCTTAATATAGTCCTCTAATCTGTGATCTCTTAAAGTTTGATGTATGCGTTGCCAAGTTCCCTCACATGGAATCTCAGTTAAGTCAGACCCTGAACGTTAATGTGGAGGGTGACAACCGTGATGGCAGCAACTATAGCTTCATGTGTGTGGACTCCAAGTGGGATGTGCTCCAACGGAATGGACACTGGAACCCCCTCGAGCTTAATATCTTGGAGAGCATGCATTCAATACATGCCAGTGGTCACCATCTCACCGATCTTATTCTGCGGTAAGGTCTACTTCATCGGAATCTTAGTCGCAACTTATAAAGATTCATTATTTTAGATCTCACGACTCCGTTTACTATGGTTACAAGTGCGGCCGGACCGAGTTCTTCTACAAGGAGCCCACTCACCAAATCAACGGCATTCCACCACCCTCGGATCCCATCGGGAACATACAAATGCGCGCCAAGGCGCGACTGGAACGTGATCATTCCTACATGCTGTTCTAGGATGTACAGTGGATAGTATATTATATATAGAAACGTATTGAATACTCGCATGCTTAGCCAAAAACAGAAATGTTAACGGGGCCCCGGATAGATAGCCGGGGCTTCCAAAAAATAGCCAACATTATGCCATCCGCTGTTGTTTACTTTGCGAACTCTGCGCTGATCCCTCACCGAGTCCTGAATTGTGGCATGGAAGCGTTTCCATATCATACTGCAACCGAATCAAGGGAACTCAATTTTAAAGATACATTTTATTTTAACTTTTTATACAAGCATTTACAGGGCAAACAATTTTAAACTATTTCCAGCCACAATTCGAGGGGCTCGGTGCTGGGAATATAACGAATTTTCTATATTTTATCTGCAGCCAGAGCATTAGATTAGCCTTGTTTTATCATTCCCTTAATTGATGTAGAGTACAAAAAGTTTTAAGCTTTGTTTACAATGTCCAGCACTGTTGTTTAATTTGTAAGCTTGTCAACTATACAATTATTTAAATTATTTTGCAATTGCTTTTATAGAAGAAGTACCAAAGAAATCGAAGGGTGTTTTTGATTGTAAATATGACAAAAAAAATAACTATCGTAGATTCATTTAGATGACTAATTTAATTACCTTAAACTGCACACGGATTCTGTTCTGTCCAGATGCAAACGTAAACTTATCTTAGCCGTTTCTCATTATGAAATATTAAGCGCTTTGTGCCAATAATTAAATGCAGGTAAAATGCTAAAAACCGTCGAATGGAAAGGAACTTGTAGGGACGCATATAAGCCAGGTTCTTTGCTCACACGTGCAATGCTATAGAAACAACCAACTATTTTGAGAGTTTTGCGTTGACTTAGCTTAAATATACATAAATACCTAAACATAACAATATTTATATATATACATATTCATGTACGACACAAAAGATCGTTATTGACTTGTAGATTTTCGAAAATAAACCGACTAATGTGTGGTCTGTGTTTGAGAAATACTTTCGAGTAAGATCTAAGGCACTAAGGGACTAGGACTAAGGCATCTTCATCACAATCCAAGGAACGCGACCGTAATACTTGTAATGATAGTAGTCGTAGGCTAGCTTGCCGAGGATGAGGAGGATTAGGCTGGCCAGTACTCCGTTCAGCCAGTCGATGGGGTGGATGTGCGATCCATTCTCCATACTGACGCTGCACATCTCCTGCCGGCTGAGGGACAAGACCTTGGCCAGGAGCTGGTCATCGTCCTGCATGTAGGTGCAGGACACATTCCACGCATCCCTCACGATCTCCTTGTACTTGGTCAGCAGCTCACGCAACCGGCTGCCGAACTTGCAGGTGCAGTGCCAAGGATTCCGGCTGAGGAGCAGAAGATTGGCGTTCTGGTTTTCATTGAGGGCGTTGTCCAGGGCATAGACGTGGAGCTTCCTCAAGTTGTTGCCCCTCAGGTTGAGCAGCCGGAAGTTTTGAAGCCAGTCAGTGTCCTCGAGGTTGTCTATGTTGGCCACGCGGTTGTTTTCCAACTGTATGTCCACTACATGGCGATAGTGGGGATTGTCCCGCAAAGGATTAATGTCACTGATCTAAGGAAGGAAAGAGTCTTAAGTGAAAGATCCAGAGTGGCAGGGAGTGTCTTACCAAGTTATCATTTATGGCCAAAGTGGTGGTGTTGTCTGGCAAAAAGGCGGGCAGGTGGTGGAACTCCAAGTGGGAGCAGTTTACTGTGTATAGAGGAACATGGGTCTTTGGCAAGATGTGGTGCATCAGGCAGGTGCAGTTCTTCAGATCCTCGTGCGACTGGCATTGCTTCTTCAGCTCCTAAAAATAGCTCCCTTTAGTGAAATCTTAAAAAGAGTCCTTATTCTACTAACCAGCTTGTAGTGCATGACCAATAGCATCTGGCGCTCCTTGTACTTGCGGTCCATGCATATGAGTTCGTCCCGATCCACCACCAGACGCCCCTTCTCCGGCTGCAGTAACAGCCACTTGAAGTTCCTGGTGCAGTTCCAGGGATTGCCGGCCAAGTAGAGCTGCTCGAAGCTGTGGGGCAAGATCAATGGCCCGTCCAGCTGAATGAGCTGGTTCCATCGCAGATCCAACACTCTAAGAGGATGGACTCTCTTGAAAGTTCGTGACGAGATGTAAGAAAGATTGGTCCACGATATGTTTATGGTCTGGAGGTGAGTCATTTCGGGGAAATCAAACTTGAACTCCGTAAAGCCACTGTACTCGATGGTCAGAGATCGAAGGCGGGGTAGTTTCTGTAGTTCCTTCAAGGGATTGAAGACGTCCTGGGGCCAACCGCAGAGGAGCATTTCCACAGCCTGCTGCTGTCGGTAAAGTTTGGCGGAGTTACTGGAAGAGATAACCATTTTATTTAAGCAGAAAGACCCATAAAATTATTATTATTATACTCACGATAAGGCTGCCAGGTTATTCATCCCGCCGTAGCACTTGAGAAGTCCGTTTGGTGTCACACGGGAGCAGTTGCCACCCGCTGCCTCCGGAGCCGAGGTCCAGTCTTGGCAGCCAGGCGTGAAAACGGGCAACGAAATGATTGTGGTAGTTGTGGCCATTGTGGTGGCACTGGTCTCATAGTCCTCACAGGAGACATGACCCAGACTAAGTAATAAACATTTGGGAAATATATATTATTTTATTACCGGTTGTGTGTTTATTTTTGGCCCAAAGCAACCCTCAAATTAAACGTTAATTTCGACGCAATGCGCCTATCGTTTAGGGCCCGGGTGATAAGCAGACGCCAGGTACGTCTTAATTGCTTGTGGTAATAACAGAGATACGGCTACAGAACCAGAAACAGATACTGACTATTTAATTTTCTCTGTTCTGTTCCCTCTCGGATTCAGGAAATTTGGTTCTCGCAGATTACCTTTTATGGCACTTGATGGACGTAATGTGGTTACCTCGGATCACCTACCCCATATATGTATGATCTATTTTCCCTCTACTTGCATCTAAAAATAAAAAGTGAGTTTCAAGCACCTCAAACTGCTTCTAGCCGACCGGGTTTGTTAAACACATATATTTGTAGACTAATCGGAATGGTAGCTCCACTTTATTTTGTATATCTGCGTAGTACAGGCCATCTTGTTTGCTCTCTACTATCGGGCTGGGAGTCTGCATCACATGATGCCCACTTAGCACATTCGAGGTGCTATATCTCAGGTTGACAATAAGATTTTCGTCTGGGGTCTGGAATATTTAACCAGAACAGCCATTTAGGAAAGGTTTTTGGTTAAAAATTGCAAAACCTCAGAATGGTGGTAGGTCAGTTACGTTTTCGTGGAAATTTTCACCACTTTTATTTGCAAACAGAGACCAAAGGAATAAGTTTAATAGTTTATTTCCGAATAAACAAAACGGCAGTTCCAAAAATATCCACGTACTATCCACGTAAACAGGGGGAAATATATACATCATCTTTTAATATTAACTCGGCGCGTTTTCTAAGGGTACTAAGTGGGTCTAACAGACAATTAACATCTTTGTATAGTATTCGGGTGGGTCCAAGGTGTCGAACACAATCTACAAAGCAAATTAATAACACGAAAAATATTTATTTTAAAATCCCCCAAATAATGGAGTTTGGTAGCAGCTTTGTTTGTTTTGAAGTGGTTAGGTATTGCGAACGCCAAATATTAAAATATGGTTCTTTTAGAGAACCATTTCATCTGCGCAATCGAATAAAACCAAAAAGCGTAGCTGACAAAATCGACACGTTTTTTCAGAGCCGTAATGTCAATTATCATTAATTAACATTTGCAAATTATTTATATAAACGATTTCAGAGGCTCATACCTCTGGATTTCACTGGTTTTTTGTTTTATTTATTCGACATAGATTTACTTCGGGTACACCATGGCGTATACTTAACAGAGTCGTGTGCGATATGAAAAGCACTTCAATTCGATGTACTGTCGAATTTTTATTGAAAAGTTTGTCTGGGGAAATCTATCAATTGACCTTTTGGCCCTCAAAGCAATTGATAAAAGCTATTTTATAAAAACAAACAATTCGTTTGAACAGAAGTCGTAAATGAAATGTTTTGTTCTTGGTTTATTGCTAAAAGAAAAACATTTTAATGGTTTTTCAAATGATCACAATTTAGTGCTTCCCGAAAAGACAGTACTCGAAACAAGTTTATCAATGACTCTATAAAAATAAATCTACTTAGGAATCCGTCACGACAGCGGCTGTCAATTGGTTTTTGATTCCCATTAAGATTGCCGGACAAATGAAGAAAATAAATAAGATCAAAAAAAGATGACAACTGGGAATAATAGCCAGGGAAATAAATTACATTACATAAAACATTTGGGATCTAAGAATGTTTCTCTGCCATATATAATATTGATAACGAGGCCTTTTTATAGCCGTGTGATAAGAATTTTTAAATTAGAAGCCAAATGGCTCATATACGTTGAGTAGCTCCCTGCTTGGGGTGAGTGATAAAGGTGGCATAAGATTTGGTGTTTTTCAGTTAAGGAAGTTGTCACCTTCTTACCATTTTATTGCCCTAATTGGGTGTGTGTTGAATATTAAAATAAACAAAATAATAGTTTGAAGTAAGAACTTAAAGCTAAGCACTCTTGACACTATTTTGGTCTTTTTGTATTAACCATAAAACGCAATCTGTTCGTTGATAACCAATTTTGCATGGGCCTTATAACCATGGACTATAACCCACATATGGCCCGTCGCGGCCTAGAATAGGATTTATTATATTTAATAATAAATCAGCTAGACAAAGTTAAAGCCGACCCACCAGCGTTGTAAACATCTCTGATAAGAGCTCCCCATGACGCGTATTACATTAAATTGCTCATACGCTCCGTTGGATGCATTTAATTCTTGTTACATATTTTTTGTTTCATTACCTTAGTAACAGGCAAAGAACGGAGATATATTTCACTGGCCACTTTTCATAGAATCGGCTTGCCATGTTAAATGGCTTCTAGTTCTTGTATATTTATTTAAAGTCTGTTTATCCAATTTCCGTAGTTCTCAGTCAGAATATTCCATTGTCGCGATCTGGTTGGCAGGTGAGGGAATTCGGATCGAGTTGTTTTGGCCTGGCCATTTGCCTACGCCAAATACATAATCAAAAAATTTTGTTGCTTTTCGCGCGCGTCACGGATCCGCGTATCTCGGCATAGCTCTGTGCTACTTTTCTCGCGTTTGAAGTTCAAATGCGGCGCGAACGCGAATCGCTGGCGATTTTGTCGTTTCTTCTTCTGCCTCTGCTCTGCTGGTATTATTTTTTGACGCCGGAGATCTCCAGCCCCGAATCAGCTGACGGCGAGAGCGATATAGAATTATCTTCCATATATATATTGAGAGAGGACAAGAGTGTTTGGGGGCTCGTTTTCGCGGCACACCAGCTGTTTCGAGCCACATGAGTTAAAGGGTTGTGGGGTGGTGATTTACGATCAGTGTCAGGGTCGATTTGCGCGGCTATTGGCCTCCAAACTTCAAGTTCGCCTAGCGCCATCACTGAATCATCAGAACAGAGAGTACACTACCTGGTTCATTGGCATACAAATTACCTATAATTTTGTCAGCTTAAATGGACTATTTTATGGATTTGTATAATAGAAAACACAATTTCTAGGTACATTTATAATAAAGTTTAATTTTTGTTGTATTTGTACACCAAAATATACGTACCAATTAGTTGAAAACTAAACTAAGGAATATAGGTAACACAAACCGTTCACTAGAGCGTGTGCAGATATACATATACATATATAATTTTTGACTAAAATTTGCGTGGTCTAGTACGTTATTTAACAATTATTTGGTTTCGAGTTTCCAGCTAGGTGCTTGTACATTGTTCTAAACGCTGCAGGCAGTAACTAGAGCTCTGAGCTTCTTTGGACCGGTGAAAATGCATCGACATTGATATACTATATACACATATATGCGTATGTTGATAAGATAATCCCTAAGCAACTTTGTAAGCTTGCCGCGAGGCTTTGAAGGTACAATTTGCCTGCATACTTTCCCTGTTTTGACTATAAAGTGAGCTTAGTCCACATCATCGTCGGCATTGTTTCCACTGACAGCATCGCCAGCTGCCTCATTGGCCCCGCCGCTGGTGTTGTTGATTTTCTCGTTGGTCTCGGCTTGCTTTTGACGCTCGTAGTCGCGCACATCCTCGAGGGTCATGCCATGCCACTCGTCCAGCCAGGCGAAGGCCTGTCGGTGCCCCAGCAGCAGGATCTCCCGAATCCCGCGCTGTATAAAGTCCTCCACCTTGGTCTGCAGACCCCAGACCTCGAAAGTGGCATGGACTACTTTGTAGGAGCACATGATGGGTTTGTCCAGATCACGCCATCCCTCAATCAGAGGTCCTCGATCTGAAAGGGTTATAAGCCTTAAATAGAGACTCTTTTTAAACAAAGTTATTCCTGTTTACTTGTCTTTTGGGATTTGTAAAACTTCGGATCCTCCTCTTTCTTGTAGTGCTTCGGACTCAGGTCATCAAAAGCTATATCCAAGTGATCCACAGTCCGTACTTTCAGCTCCTCCTCGGTGAGATCCAGGCACTAACAATGAGATACATTATTAATCAATAATTTTAGTCCACATGTAAAGCATTGTTTTACATTTTCTGTACTTCCGTTGTTGTCCTCGTATTTCGTTTTGATGAGCACATGGAGCTTAGGTATGAAGGAGCACTGTAAATTGCAGGATAATTGGTTAGCAAAGGACAACGAAAATAGAATCCATACAATTACCGTGTATTCTAGTCAAAGTTCCAGCCAATTACAGTCCCATTATGGCACATGAAATTATGAAGGTCGAAACAAAAATAAATCAATAATATACCACGCACCAAATATAATTCAAGCATATCTAATATGTTATTTTGGACTAAACAGCCCTACACTAACCCTGAAAAAGATGAATAAATCAAAATGCCCATTTCGATCAAGTAAATTATGGCTGTGCATATGCTTCCAAGCAAAATAAACACCAGGTTCAGGGAAATTCTAGTTAGCTAGCTTTGTTTTGATAATAGAACGGTGTTGAAGTGTGTGATTTAAGGCTGATTCCTTCGATTTAGATAGTGGTGTTTGTATAATATCCACAAACACTGGGACTTCTAATGGCTTCTACCCAAAATGTCAACGACCTAAAGCCTAAACAAGTAAACACAAACTCCTATCGAATGCATAGCCCCATATCGAGTGCATTGTGCTCCGTGTAATCTGATTTTATCAGTCGGATGGTGGAAGTGGTTTTGGGAATGTGGACAGTTGTGGCCAAAAATGGCCATACGCTGATTGGAGCATTGCCTGGAGCTTTTGCGATAAAGATGACGTATTGCTTCCCCAACAGGTGATTGTTTAATGGGGCCTTTATCGGCAGACGTACCCCCACCATTAGCCGGCTATGCTGGTGATTCCAAGGAACACGTTGCCATATGGCAACGCGAAGGAAGGTGTGCCTACAAATCGAAATTCCAGAGCCATCAGTCCAGAATAATTAACCAGAGTTTAAAAATAGACACCTCACAGGATGCGCAGGCCCATTATGGGGTTGACAGAGGGAAGATGGATGTGTAAGTGGGTGGTTGGGTGGCTAACTCACCTGTTAGCGTGTAGGGATAGTAGTTCCAGGACTTCTCTATCACGTAGAAGACGCGAGGGCAGATGGCCTGTATCCAGTACGGCAACCGGCTGGCGTAAATCAAAATCTTTAATGAGCTGTGGGAAGAAACTACGCAGCACCTTTGGGATATTCGCACCTGGACAAATGGATGTGTTTCTCTGTGTACTGGCCTTTTCCGTGGACGGGATCCTCGCATGGCTTGTTCTCCACCACCTCGACGCCTTCGCCCTCCTCCGACTGCTCCAGACTGTGGCGCGCTATCATATAAAGCTGTCCGATTTTGTACTGGAAAATGATGAAAGAAAACATACAACAGGGTTTCAGCTGCAAAGGGATATGGATGGGGGCACTCACCTCCTCCACAGTGAGAGGCATGCAAACGCGGTACTCCTTGGTCAGCACCATTTTGTCTGTCGTCCGTGGAAGCGGCTGGCACAGAAAATCAAAATCAAATAAACGACGTTACGCAAAGCTAAACACACGAGACGCAACGAGCAGTGCTGCCAACTTAGCTGATTTCAAGCCATATTTTTCAAATTTCAAAGGTCAATATTGTGGGAGCCCCGCTTTTATACTTGTTTGATGGGTCAGTAAACTATTTTTCAATTGCCGCACAGCCAGGTTATGCTTTGTAGCCGATCTTTGCAATACGAACCGTTTCGTTAGCACACAACCGATTTAGTACAGTGTTGTCCGAAAACTTTACCTCTGTCCCAAAAACGTTATTAGAGATGGCGCACTGCCCGCAAAGCAGTTTTGGTATTTAAGGCTGTATCACACCTATTATTTTAATACTATACCACTATACCAGGGCTGTGGTATTTTTTGTGTGGCATTTTTGCTATTTTCTGCTACGGTCATACATGCACGTGTATTCTTTCACTTCTTTTTTCCATCGATCATGAACAGTCGACTTTGTAAAGTTTCCGGCCAGTATTTATTAAAAAAGGTAAGTTATATATTAAAAAAAACAGTTGGCTTGCTCCTCGTGATGTTTATTTCATACCGCCCCAGTCTGAAGAGACGTGTTGATTGGTTTAAATTCTGATAGCAAACGCCACATGTTTCTGTGCCGCCAAAGAGTTAAAATTCCATTATTTTAAACTATTCCATTACCTTTCAGATAGCTGAGCGGTAGCAGCATTACTATGATATCCAAGGATTGGAAGAAATGAAATTCCTGGGGGCGTGGCAGAACCCAACCGGCATGTTACACGTGTTTAAAGTAAGGTTAGTTTCGACCGCCAAAAATATCTTAATTTAGGTCTCCTATGATGCTCTTATATACCGCCCCAGTCGGAAGAACATTGTCGATTGGTTTTTTATTCTGATTCTCCTTCAAAAAATATATGTTTATAAGAATTCATAATAATAATGGTGCTAATCAGTGATCTTTATGTTTTAGGGCTTCTCGGGACATGTTACAAGTGACTCCCAATTGCTGTTCAAAAATGGTGAGTTTTAGAGTAAAATATTCAAAGACATGTATCTACAATTCTATGATGAACAACCCTTTAAAAACAGTTATCCCTGTCATAAGATAATTGATGATAAAATGAGCTGACATCATGCAATTAAAAAATATGTGTTTCATAATTTTCTAGCCACTAATTTGGAATATCTTATTACAGATATTATTCTCGGTCAGCAAGGAAATAGCGTCACAACCAAGCCACATTGGAAAATGGTGCGTCACAAATATATTATATATTTTAGTCTAATACTTGTCTTAATGATGAACAACCTTTAAAAAACAGTTATCCCTGTCATAAAAGAACAATTGATGATACAATATGCTGACATTTATTACACAATCTGTTTATTTTTAAAGCCTTTTTAGACTAACTAGGTAATGCTTTATATTTGCAGATGTTCCGTGAGGCTTTTGCTCTTGTTTCCATAATGTTCGGTGAACAGAATGCCTAAAATAGGTAGGTCTTCTAAAAATCTATTTCTATAATCTATACATCTTCCATGATGTTTTAACATACCGCCCCAGTCGGAGAAATTATGTCGATTGGTTATAACTTCTGATACACTCACACTATATACTTACTTTCTTAAATTATTGTTATGAATATTAATAGAATCTGTTTAATTTTCAGGTATTAAGGCACCAGTTTCGAAAGATATTAGTCCACCAGTCCTTTTTTAAGGTGTGTATTAAAATATATATAAAATAATGTTGTATAGATTCTGATGAAAGAAAACAGTAGACAAGCATATAACTGAATATATGTGTGTTGATACAATTAAAGTCTGATCTTATACAGATCTATAACTATCTGTAGGGATGTAAACTATATAATTCTAATAAGTACACTCTTTTTATTTTAGACCATATTAAAATGAACTTGATTAGACTGTCTAATGGACTCTTGAAAGGATAAAATTATCAAGGTAACTATCATATCTCAACTTAGCTTTAAAAAATAATGTAAATGATGAACTTTTATAAAACAGTTATCCCTGTCATAAGAAAAATTGATGATTAAGTTTCCTGAAGAAATTATATTAAAAAAAAAAAACAATTATTTTAGAATCATTATTTAACAAACTGTTTCTTCTATTTTTAGAAACGTTTTAAAGAAGCATCCAAAACCTTCCATCAAGAACTGGAAAACGTAAAGGTAGGTTTTCTCAAAAATTTATTCTTAATTTTCAATCATTTACTCAATGATGTTTAAGCATACCGCCCCAGTCGGAGAAATAATGTCGATTGGTTATATTATCTGATAGTCCCCCTAACCCAAACAATTTTTAATCTCTGGGAGTAACTTTTCTAATACTTATATTTTCTATTTTTAGGTTAGAGGGTCAGTCTTTTCGGATAACCAGCCAAAAATAGGTATGCATTTTTAATTAACTTTAATCTTATAATCCAATAAGCATGATGAAGACCCAAGACAAGCATATATCTGTACTCCGTTGAGGATTATTCACACGACTGACCAAACACTATCATTCTTCTTGGCTTGAATCACCTTTCTATATCTCCACTGATACTATTATTATCTTTAATTGCAGACTTTTGAAGAGCCGCAGAGGACCAACCCCACTCATCTTCATCTATTTGTATCAAAGAAACCCAATAAAAAATAATCTTTTTGTAATTAATATAACGTGATATATTTATTTTGCTTTCAATTATGTATAGACATTCATTCGCTTCAGTTTGCTGGAGATACTTGTTATGCTCTGCCTTCCGCATATATAAGAATATTTCAATTTGTAAATGTTGAGTCCTATATATATTCATATACTATGCTTTGAATTTCCGTATATGTAAACATGTAAATATATATGTGTACGTTGTTTAAATACACGTTACATATGTATTCGCTTGGCTTGGGCTTTACTCTCTATATTCTTGTAAATATATAATATATGTGTAGGTGTATGTATATTCAAATATCGTATGCAAGGATTAGGGGCGGGGGGTATATACGTTCAAAAATCCCAATTGCTTGTTGCACAACATAATCGAATCGTTCCTCCAATCCTCGCAGACCAGGACTGGATCAACTCTGTGATAGCCACTGTCAAATGCCATATATAAAAGTTTCATGGAGTAGAGTGTGGGGTGTGCGGCGCTTAACACGCTGAAACATTTGATGGAAAGCACAACTAGAATGGCTCTGGGTAGTATTACTTATAGATCGCTAGTGTCGAGCTTAGATATCGCTATAAAATTTTCATTTTCTACCAGACAACATTTATAAAGAGGTTACTTGTTTAATTATTTGATTCGCCTTTCGGATACTCGTAAACTATAGCTAATCGAGTTAGACGTACTCCCCTGTCTTGGATAGGGACAAATCAGGCCAAACATGGTAATTTTTTAACATCAATGACGATTTACAAATCAAATTAGATTCGAATTAGATTGGATTAGAATAACATATCAATTCCATGCGGGAGTCCGAAAGATTTCAATAAGGATTCTGAACGAAATGTGTGCTCTTTTCAATCACTTGCCATCGCCGCGTATTTTGTTTCTCGCTTTTATTACAATTACTCAATAGATGTTTTCAAAAAACAATAAGGAATCAACAATATTCATAAAATGTATCATTATAGAATATATGGTAAGTATAAATGTAAAAACTACGTATAATCTGTATAAGTCTAGGTCTGTATTTTTCTTTTTGGTTGGGTATGAAATAAATAAGTCTGCTGCTGGTTGGTGAATAAGTGGTAAATGGAAGGAGGAGAGGGGGGGCTAGTGCCCGATGTGCTTCTTGATGAGCGCCTGCAGGAGGCGCACCTTGGCCTTCTTCTCCTTGTACTGGGCATAGGTCTCGGTCTCCAGCGACCGGCGGTCCTGCTTCAGCATCTTGCGCCCGTTCTGCTCCTCGAACATCGACTCGTACTCGCGGATGGTGGCCTTCAGCACCGACTTCTCCTCGCGCACTCGCTCCAGCTGCTCCCACAGCTGGTCCAGACTCAGGGCCGAGATGTTCTCGCTGGCCGCCGCCTCCATGGGCGTGGCCGGCACCGGGCCTGTGAGGGTGGTAGTCGTGGTGGTCGACTCGTCGGAGGAGGCGTTCTGGGTGATCGTGTTCGGCGCCATCGAGTCACTGGGTGAGTTGGTGGTCTCGGTGCTGTTGTTCGATGAATACTGCAGCGGCGTTGAGGTGGCCTCGAACACCATGGCCTCGTGCTCCAGGATCGTGGGCAGCTCTGGCACCCCGGTTCCAGCTCCAAACATGACGGTGCGGGAAACTAGGCGCTTCAGCTGCCGGTAGCGGTCGTAGAGAGGTCGAGCGGCATCGCGTTCCTCCTTGGTGATGGGGTGTCCGTACAGGCTCTCGAAGTAGAGCAGTCCATGCTGCACGGCGCTCTTCTCCTGCACCAGCTGGTCACCGGTTAGCTCCTCCAGCTGCTCGGAGCGATTGCCGTTGACACGTTTCTCGTTCAGATTCTGAAATAGGATAGAAATCGGAGTGAGTAATGGTTTCTTTAAAAAACACCAGCCAGAGCTTCATAGAATTCGATAAAAAAGGCATTCAATGCCACAGAAGCCCACAAAAATTAACTGATAAGACCTCACACATACATTGTGTAAACAAGACAATTAATCAGCGCCACGGCACTAGGCATTATTCGCATTTGATTTGTTTATGGCCAGAAGTCATCGCGACCACGGCGGGCACTCGCAAAAAAGGGTGTCCGCCAGTACAGAAATAGAAATAAATGCGGAATATATACCCGTGTTTTGTAAACAAATAATACCGATGCAGAACTACAGTATAGGAATAATATATGTCTTGGCACTTGGACGGCTGCTCACTTGGGCCATTTCCCCTTTCCATTAGCCACTTCCCGCCATTCATCCTCAAGAGAGAGGAGAAATCATTTCGCGCACACTTTGTTTTCTTGGCAAGAATTCAATTTCGGATTCGGATTTCTTTCGAGCCAAGTGCTTATGACAAATATATCATTAATTTGTCAATACTATATAGAAGGAGGATACATAGAAGGAGGAGGCTTGTCTACAAGCCATAAATATGCATGTTTGGTATATTGTAGATTCTCATTAAATGCGGCGGAAACCTCCTAATTGGGAATGTGGTAATTGAATTGGAGGCAAAGTGTTTACGTAACTGAATCCATAGAAGTGTCTAGAAAAGACCTGCCTATCTGATATTCGATGGGTAATGAAATTGGTTCCTAACCATCAAGAATAATCCATAGAACTGTCTGGGAAATGCTCATCTATCTAAAGAACCCCATTAGAAATAATAATATTTAAAACCTGAGACCAAAGTCTATTTATTTCTTAAAAGGTTCTGAAATCTATATATATAGGCCTATGGACCCCTTATATAAACATCTTTAAGAGCTCTCTGCCAGTCCATAACCACGTCATTTCTCCCCAAAAATTTTTTTCACTTTTCAGCCGCGCACATTCTGTCGAGAAAATAATATTATGTTTGCCGAGCTCCTCTGACAATGGGGCAAGATCAAAGTTATTGCCAAATTGCTAAACATGTCGCTGCTTTCGGCTGTCGAGGCAATCTGCCTGCACATATCTACGTACATATCTGCTATATATATCTACGATCTGGCTCTGACGTCTGCCCCACTTGCTAATTGTCATAAATTGTGTTGTCTGCCCGTCTCGTGATTTCTGCAGACTGATAGGAGGTCTCTATTACCTGTTCGATTTCAGCGAGGGTTGCCTTCATGCGCTCCAGCTTCTTGGCCACCTCCTGGCCGGCGACGCCTCCGCCGCTGCCGCTGCCCAGCTTCAGGCCGAGGGCGGCGATGGGATCAGTCTTGAGCTCGTGCCGCTCCTTGCGCAGCTTGCTCAGCTCGGCCAGGGCGTTCTTCATGTACTTGTCGTTGAGGCGCTCCGCCTGCGAGGGCCGGTAGCCCAGACGCTGCTCCAGCGACTCCTCCAGCTGCACCAGCTTCTTCTTCAGCACGGTCACCCGGCGATTGATGGCCTTGAGGCGCTCGTCGGGCGATTGGAAGGCCACCATGGCGGGCAGCACCTGTTGCATCACGTCACGGGTGCGCATGTTCTCCAGGGAACTGAAGGCCCGCACGGCATCCATCGGCTCCAGACAGCAGTCCATGTCCACGATGTCCGAGTGGAGCTGAACAGTGGGCGCCTGCTTTGGCAGCTGCTGGGGATATGGCATGGCTTTGGCCAGCTTGGCGGCTGCGTCCAGGTTGCCGCCGATATGTGGCCGGGAGTGGGCGTAACGCCGGCTGAGGATGGGGGCTGGCTCGTCGCCACGCTCCCAGGGAAGCGACTCCTGGGCGGAAGTCAGGTCCAGGCTCTGCTGCTGGCGCTGGGGTTTGGCTTTGATGGGCGCTGGGACGTTGGAAGTGGGCGTGCTGTCATCGCTGCCCGCCGAAGAGCTCGTGGTGGGTGTGGGAGAGATGCTGGCACTCCGCTTGGACTGCAGCTCCTTCTGCTGTTGCTGCAGCTGCTGCTGCTGCTGGTGGAAGTCTATCAAGTTGTTGTCGTTGTGATCGGAAGCAGATTGCTGCTGCAGCTGTGGCTGCTGGTTCTGCTGCTTCCGGCTGCTGATGAAACCGCGTCGCTCGTACTTCAAGGCCGACAGATCGTACTTGTAGGCGCTCTGCTCGTCGCGGCGCGAGGGCAAGTACTTGGAGCCACTGGCTCCGCTGCCCTTCTTGGCCACGCCGGACTTGCGGACCGGCGGCTGGCGGGATTTGCAGAACCGCTCGCTGCTGCGGCGCCGTTCGTGCTCGCACTCCGAGTCGTCGCTGGCCTCCTTGGGGGGCTGGCGGGTCGGGCTCGGCTCCAGGCGGGGGCGCTCCTTGGCCGCCTCGCCCGATGACGGCAAGTTGGCCAGGGCGGCATTGTTCTCCCCCAGCTCCGAGGCCTGCTCCTGCTCCCGCTCGAACTCCTGGCGGTAGTTGGCGTAGCTGGCCGTGCGCTTGAAGTCTTCCGAAGACACCCTACGGATGACCTCACACTGGGCCTCCAGCAGACTGGCCGCTGTCTGTGGCGACATGGTCATCAGCCCCACAGCAGCCGGCTCTGTCAGCAGCTCCTCGCTGTTGCTGCGCTGGAGCTTGCGATCCTGGCCGAAGGCCGAGCTGCTGTCCAGACGCTCCTTGCGCTTCCTCGAGGACTTTTGCCATTCCAGGGCCGGGTGTATGATCTCGGGTAGGTAGGTGGATTGGAAGCCGTTGTTCAGGTGGTTCTTGTCCGCTGCCGAGGGCTTCTCCGGGCTGCGGCCGACCTCATTGCGAGGGGCGGGATTCGAGGATGATGAGGATGAGGAGGACGATGAGGAGGCTGCGCTGCCGCACGAGGCCGTTGACGATGATGAACCGGTGAGACGACTCAGGTCGTCTTCGTTCAGCCCAGTTGTGGTATGGCGCATGCCGCACTGCAAGTAGAAAAGGGGGGGTTCATTAATTATAGATTTAAGAATTTTATATCGTGACAAGCTTAAAGTCACACGAGAAATGACATTTCTCTGGCGAGTCGGCCAATTAAGTGGGTTAACGTGTCGTATGAGTAATACCCATTTCTGCCCTGTCATGACCCATCATCAAAGGCTAGTAATCGCATATATTAAAAAAAAATGCTCAGCCGGGCATCTGATAAATAATTTATGGCATTTCAAGTCAGGTTTTTAATCATTTCTTAGTGTTACATAACCCATTAAGAAATTATTAGGATTTAAACTATTGAAAAAATGATTAGGAAATAAGGCTCCCTAATTATAGGTATTATTAAGGATATTTTTGTTATATAAGCTCCCCAAAAAATCCCCTAAGGATCTTAGAAATATTTAAAATATTTACCAGAAAGTATGTAATCAGCCTCGGAGTCATACTGTTTGGCTAATCTCAGTCTAATCAGTCTAACTAGATTTATTATCACAATCAAGTTCAGTTCACTTATCAATCACAAGCAATAGATTTGAATATTACTTTTTTTTTTTAACAGCACGGATGTTATAATAAAAGTGTCTCAAGTGTGTTTTAAATCTTGCTTAATTAATTTCAATAAAAATTAATTGAAATTTTCTTTCACATTCAGAAGCTTTGTCTTTTTTAATTAATTTTATTTTTCTTATTCAACCGTATCTTGGTTTTTCAGTTTATAGATTTCTACATTTTCCGATCTTGTTTCGGTTGTAAAAAGAATTTACGATTTTCCGCTTTTCCAACGGAAACGACTTTCGAGTATATTCTTGGGAGACTTTTGGGTTTTCTCTTGCTTTTGGCCCGGACACAGCCGAGCTAAAATGTTGGTAGAGGAGCGAAGAAACGCGGGCGTTGCTTTCTTTGGGCGCACCGAATCACTATTAAACCCATTCTGCTCCGACCTCGCGAATTATATGCGAAAATCCCGGAGAGAGTGCGAGCGAGAGAGCGCGCCTGCGCACTTATCGCAGTTCCCATCGATCGGTAGCAGGAGGCACGAAGACACGAAGGCGAGAAGGAGAGCAAAGGTGCGAAAGCTTCGGTAAACAACAGTTAAATGCAAACAAAGTTTAGGAGACATTTGTTATGTTCTGGATTTCAGATGCACTGAAAGAAATTAATAGGGCTTAAAGACTTTAAAAATTATACTTTTTAAGTAAATCTTATTTAAGATTTATTTTAAGACTTTTGTAATGGTCTTAATATTTTTTTATTTTAAGTAAGAAATTAAATTTCTCTTTATCGTTATCGGAAGAAAGTACTATATGATCGGTAGCAAATTGGTAGACAAAGTGTGATATTTGCTCAACAAACACAGTCTCAAAGGTGCCAGTGGGTTAAAAATAGCTCTCTGGGCCGCAAATTAGCAGCAGCTCTAGAGTTTATGGCCACAATAATGAGACGAATTAATTTATGCACTTGTTTACACCCCTCCTGCAACACGCGTTCCGCCACTAAATCTCCGCCCGATTGATCTAATTGTAAAATCATTTCGGGCATTCGAGGCCAAAGACAGGAGAAGCTGTACAGGTAATGCCACTTCCCGCTGGCGGAAAAATAAATCCAACAAAAATATGCACAGGCAGAGGCACAAAAATAAGCTGAAAAACAAATTTCAAGTGCAATGTCACGACGTGAGTGTAAAAATAAAAAAATTTACAACAGAAACAACAAGCAGAGTGGGTGGGGTGTAAGAGAGATGCGACTACAGCTGGAATTCTCAGTGCCGCCCCCAGACCCCTGAGTCACTATTCTCTAGGTTAGCCAAATAACGGAGCATCGATCTCAAACGAGACGGACTAATTAAGATCCACGCGCCCTACAGTGACGTCAATGGCGAACGTGATCGAGAACAGCAACAAAATACAAGATGGGGCCGAGAATTAACACGAGGCATGGCCCACAAGGCTGAACAAAATAAAAAACAGGATTCCGAAACAAAACCCACACTGCGTATGATTGATATATTTTGGAGCTGCTTGTCAGGCCACTTGCAAGATTAAATACATTTTAAAAGAAATTAAAACTAATACCAGACACTCTCCAAAGGACTTGGTCGCTCTTTCTCTGAATGGAAAGGCGCGTGCAAAGAATTTTCAATTAGGTCTTAAATTTTATCAAATTAATTAGACTACTTAAGGCCCTCGAAGCAAAGGCCCCCGACTGTTTGCTTTGGACTCTTCTGGGCAGACACATAGCGACAGGTGAAAGCCCCCGCCTGGCAGCCTATAATGGATAATGAATTGGACTTCAATCGGGAGTGGGTGTCGCGGGTTTGTTGATTTAGGGATTGATGAGGCTAGAGCTATACTGAGCTATATATTTACAAGAAATACAAGAAGAAAAGTATGAAAACCGACCAATTTCATCATAAAAATTGAATATTTTGTTTGTGTTTACGGAATAATAGTATACGGTGATTGTTTACAAAGAGGCAGCCGCACAAGTGCATGACTCAGATGGTGCCGACAAAAGGTCGATTGGCATTACCAGCCACGGACTACCCAAACACCTTTTCCAGACACACTCCCCCCATAATCGGACCTCAAATGGTGGCTGACACGAGTCAACTTTTATTCGAATTTCGATTTCAGTTTCAGTTTTTAGATAAAGATTGCTTTTAGAATAAAGAGGTGATGGTACGGCAGTCGCCGAGGAATTCCCGATAAGGATGGGTCGTCATGAACTATTTATATTTATGGACGGCAGCCGATTAAAGGTAAAGTGCTTTCGGAAACAAATAACAGCTGAGAAAGCAGACTGGTGGTCAGGTTCTTCTATGAAGCTTCGACAGGACTACCAAGAAAGTCCCAGTCATGAGCCACGCGCTCGAGGCAAACTGTTGTTTACCCTCAAAATACCACGAAAACAAAGTCGTTGCTTGGGGGATTTATGCAGCTTTGTACAATAAAAAGAATAACAACAATAACAAGTGTAGTAACCTCGGGTGTAGCGTCAGAGACTCCTCGCACCGTGATGCTAAAATTGGACCACGAGGCGTATGCGCGATGCGGGCGTTTTAACAGCCCCGTGTGAATATATATCCAGCCGAACAAATATTGAAAAGGCATTTTCACCGGCTGATAAGGCCCGGAGAGGCGTTGGATTTACCTGGTTACCAGGCCTTATTGCCATCTATGGCACGATTATAAACATAAACAGCCGGAGACCGCCTAGCGCCGGCTGAAACCGGTAAAGATCCGGTGATTGCAGGTCTTCCACAAGATAATGCTCTCCTAGACTTCCCATTGAGAGGTTTTGGCTCTGGGGTCTCGGGTTTTTGGATGAAGTGGGTAAACAATTTTCGCGTAATTGTATCAACAACATGTAGGAGCGTAGAGGAGAGTCTCTCGGGCCCTCACGATAAAGGCCATTAGGGGTATTAGTGTTGACATTTCATCTATTCCGAGAGGCTCGGGAATTTGGCAACCGAATCGTAAACAAGTTGAGGCTCACCGTCTAAGGTGTCGTGAGATTAATGGCATTAAACAAGCCATTTTACAGCTGGTATTAGCTTACCGAATAAACAATATTTTCAAAAGGTGTAGGAGCTCTATAATAATTGTATTTATTTATTTATTAAAAGTCATCTTATGTAGTCCCTTCGTAACTGGCTTTCTGTTAGGGAAGAGCATGAACAGCTGGTAGTTCTTAATTATTCCCAGCTGGTGTTTGCTTAATTTTAATTTTAAAACCACTTTTAATGCAATTATGATGAATCACTGACCGATAAGACGTTTTAATCCTCTAGCCCGGGGAAAAACCCATCAGAAAGAATGGAATTCGAATTCCTGCTATCCATTGCATTCGACGCCGGCACGTACGGGCTTTCAATGGATATGCGAGTTCATAATTGAACGACAATTAATCACACTGATAAGATAACAGAGAGAGAGAGCGATTCACAGAAACTGATAGCGAATTAAATTTATGTACTGTCGCCGGAATTTCAAGTAGCCTTCTCAAGTGGCCAAGTAATATATGATACTCTTCATCTTTACCTCTTGAAAGCTCATTCGTACGCCCTTTCCTATTTTTGGAACTAAATTTTGGAAAAGTTTCCACTGCGAATCGCATCAATCACTGACTACCCCAGCTATCGACTAAACAAGCGACTATCTTGGCTAATGGCTGCGATTTCCCCCCAATCATGATTGAAATCGGTTAATGTCAGTCACGTGCTAGCCGGATACCGTCTACCGGCTGCCGGATTCCTTTGCTGCAATTTCAAAGATTGCGCAACAATGGCAAGAACAATCGGGAGTTCGAGTGGGAGTGATTGGGGGACTGCCTGGGGAGGGGTAACATGATACTCCCCAACGACTAACGAGTTATGGGGAAATGTCAGTGGAATATTACCAGGTCCGAACAAAAAAAACGAAATGCAAATGCGAAGCGGCTCACATTTTAATGAAGCGTCTCTGAAACAACAAACACACAAAATACCCAGGTAGAGGAATGGAGAAGGTAAACAAGAACCAGAGACAGGAGCTCTGAGACCGTGGAGTGTTTGGATAAAGAAATATTAGAGCAAGGTAAACCTAAAAGGTATTCTATGGAAGAATACCTAGAAGGTAACCAAGGTTCTAGAAGGAGAAGGTAAACAAGAACCAGAGCCAGGAGCTCTGAGACCGGAGAGTGCTTGGATAAAGAAATATTAGAGCAAGGTAAACCCAAAAGGTGTTCTATTGAAGCTTAAATGCCAGGAAGTACAATACAAGTCTATAGAAGGTACAAAGTACAGAAATCCTTTATTTCCAAGCTTGTGCCATTTGTGACGTAACTTCTTGATTACTATCACTTGATCAGCTCCTTGTTTTTGTTATTTTTACGATTCTTTTCAATTAATTTACATATTCCATTTTATAGTGCTCTCTTTTTTTTTGTCCAGTTCTGTTGGAATCAATCAATTTCAATTGATTGAGGCATCTCCAGTTCAGTTAAGGGAGAATCAGAAATTTCTTTTTCCAGTTTTGTGAACTTTGCCAACCCGTATATAAATAAAATATTATACTATACGAATTGAAAAGAATGCACAATATTTGATATAATTTACGAGGCATTTTGAGTCCCAACAGGTTTTGTTTTAATTTATTCCGTCTGGTTTCATTTCTTAATTAAATCATTAAATTTTTAAGAAGGTAGTTTTTATCTTGTGTCGCATTACGGAGTGGTGCCAGATACTTTGGTCTCTGCTGGTGGCACATGATCAGGCCACTGTTCTGAGATAGTCACGAGATCCGCAGACCAGGCGGCACACGACCCTGGCAGATGCATCTAATGGATTCGATGACTTATACAACCGCCACACACAGTGACTGTCGTTTTTAAATGAATGATCTCAGAGATCACATGCCACACCAAGCGGCATATAGTCTCTGCTGCTGTCCCAGCGAAAGATCATTTCCGAAACCCCCTCTATTTATACACCCATGATGAGGCTCCCACCATACCGTGTGTTTAGTGGACCAGGCCAAATGCCAAATACAAACCTAAACAATGCCAAAAATAGAAGCCACAATTGATCGCTTACACATTGAACTTTTCGAACGTGATCCATAAATAGACGGAAACCGCGCAGTTTGCCAAAAAAAATGCTAATCAGTTGGGCTGACGCGTTAATTTAATTTAGCCGACTTGTCACAGTGGCGGCAAAAATATTGTCAATATCAGGATCTTAATTAGTTTGCTTTCCATTATAGTCCCAGGTCTGGAGTCTAGACTAGATGTACATACATCCAAAATGTATTTGAATTGTAATTTTTTGGGTCAATATACTCGACCCAACCACCACGTCAACTATCGTGACTTTTCGAATTATATTTCTGATTGGGGGTGGGAGGGAAAGTCGGAAAGGGAAAAGCTTTCCCCGAAAGCAGGCAACAGTTTTGTTGGCCCAACGCTGCCTTGACAAAATGCCACCCATGAGAATAGATTAAACAAATATACGTAAACGCAATATTTCCAAATGGGAAAAGTTTCCGCTGACGTCGAAAATCAATACAAATATTTTAATAAATAAAAACGTCATATTTAGCAAGCTAGCTGCTAATTTTTATTGAAATTTTCCAAGATGTAATATCTGGAATGTGCTTAGCTTAAGATACAAGTCCGTGACTCAGGCTACAAGATAAGGGTACAGATGTAAGACACAATAAACAAAGCTACCATTAGAACCATAATGAATCGACTGAATCAGAATGTAATGGAACGAGATAAGATTGTGTTTGTCATTCTGAAATGAACATATATCGATTTCTATATATATATCTCTGGATATCAATATGTTTATCAGTCATGCAACTGTGCCTGGGTAGTTTTCGTGGAAACTGCCAGACCTCTCCACTTTGGCGGCAGGCGTCTGAAAATATGCAATAGATCCGATTACGTTCAGCGACTTGACTTCATCGCCCTGGCCAAATGTGCTAATTTCTTTATAAGTCACGCCCGTGCCGAATGTAAACATCGGATTATATACCCGGAGCGCAATTAGTTCGGTATCGTTTTATGTAAATATTCGCTTACCAATAAGCGGTAATTGTGTTCGACAGGGCGACAGGTGTGAAAATGAGAAAATGGGCGAAATGAGACGTCTCATCGGCCGAGTACCAGGAGTAGCACTTGATCGGCCTATTATATTGGAAAACAATAGAAACCATCTAGTTTCCGCTTCAAGTTTATTTACAAACAAGCCTGTTCTTTGAATCTGAAGGGTATTTTTAGATAGCCCAAGGTGTTTTCTTATAAGTGGGTATTTTTCCATATAATGAGGGTACACCTTTAGGGCCTATTTACTTATTATATAGGAGGGTAGATCTACTTACAATGCAAGCCTTAACGGACTTCCACAGGTTTCTCCCAAAGTCTTCAATCTTGCTGGTTTTTCCCCGTACGTTCGCCAGTTGCACGACGTTATCCTTTTGCCTCGAGCGGGGATGAAAAGGAGTAGACTTTAAACAAAGGACCAAAGACTCGTACGTTGAAGAGATAACTGATGTTTGGTTGTCGTTGTTGTTGTTGTTGTTGCTCCCGAACCGGTTAAATCGTAATAAACCGTTTCAATAATAACGTACCCGATACGCGTACAACTTTCACATTGCCGATCGAAATGGAAGGATATCCTTAATTAATAATATTTCAACTATTTCCGTTAGCTAATTTTGTTAACTTTGGTATGGTAGCTTGAAGAACTGTTGTTGTTGTTTTTGATGTTGATGTTTCGGTTTCAGTTGTTGTTCTTGTATTTATTGTTGTGGTCCAGAATTACCGCATTAAAACCGGAAATCTCACCCTCTCGCGCTGCCAGGCGCCCTGGAGAGCTGATCCTTGAGCTTATTATTCTTTCTTGATTTTTTTCTTGACCTTGTAACGACGATTGCGCTGATCTACGACGAACTCATATCGCGATCTCTGCACATTTTCGCTATCTAAACTAGAGCAGCTCAGACCCAGTAACAGCACTCCTAACGAATACGTTGTGAATGGATTATAGTGCCGGATCGGATGCGAATTTATCAGCTCCTTCGAGAGCGTTCGCTTGTTTACGTTCACGCCGGAAGCGGGTGGATGGTAAGTGGGTGGCACTATTGCAACGATTGCTGTTGCAAGTGGCAAGCAGGCAACGATATTGCAACGATCGGTTGATATAATGAAATCTCTGCGAGCACCTGTCGCGCTTTTATAGGCTTTTCCGCTCGGGCTGACTACGGCTGCTTGAGGAAATGAGTGGACACGAGACGATACCTGAGCATGTGTCTGGTTCTTGTTCTTCGTTTTCCTCCGTCGACTGTGAGTTTTCCCGACGCCGTTGTTGTTGTTGCCGTTGCCTGTCTCGGCACTGGGGCAATTATGTAAAGCGTGGCTTTCTTCAAAACTCAATAGACAACAACAGCTTTGAATATTATTAAGCACTGCAGCTTTTTGCTCACAAATACACTACTGGTCGCTGTGGTAGTAGTTTTGTGCGAGGTCATCGACGCACTTCCAAGCCGACAAAAAAATCAATATTTTTCACTCGACGCACTACTTTTAGGCAATGTCTTGCATTCGCTTGGAAATGGCCCCAGGCGGATTGCTGATTTTATACGCCAAACAGTGAAAATTCACTTGAGAAAATACAATTATATTTGCAGTTGAAAATTACAACTACAACTGCAGTAGGCCGGGCCGCAAAAATAAAACTTTCCGCTCGTTCGGACGCACGTTGTTTCTCGAGAGACTCAAATTTTTCGAATGTGGGGCCGCAGCTCTGCGATGTCTCTTTTTCGTGTATCCAAATGCTCTTTGGATCTGCGCAGGCTCTTTGTTGATTTTTTTCTTTTGTTGGAGGGGGGAAGGAGGTCAATCGAGTGATATTATCGCGGTTTCCTTTGGTTAATTACCTCGCTGGATGTTCTTTAATTCGAATATATTTGTATATTTTTGAATGTGATGACAGTTTTGGTTACTTTCGGGGTTGTGAAATGGGCGTGTAAATGAGGGCGGAGTGCGCTGGCGCGCTCTCTTTCACTCAAATGTGGGGGCTCTTCAGATGATGACGATGACGTGCTCCAATACTCCACACTCTCTCTTTCTCTCTCTCTCTCTGTCGGCCTCTCTCACTCTCTATCTATGAGTTGGTTGAGTTGGCTGCTCTTTTGATTCATTTTTGTTGGCTCAATTATGACGAATCTCAATGAGTTCACTCAGGGAGATTGCATATATTTTCAAATTATGTTTATCCATAGCTAAAATGATAGATAAAAAAAATATATATATATATTTTTTATATTTGTAAAATTAAGAATTTTTAATAAAGATTTTAGGATGAAAAATATTCAAGCTATAGAGTTATCCTTTTTAGAGACCTCCTTTTGCAAGACGTGATGAAATAGTGGTGGATCTTAGGAAAGAACACCTTTTCCCTCAATTATTTCTCCTTTTTTAAATGCAATTGAAAATATGGAAAAAATCAAACAAGTGCAACCACAGATTGTGCAATTAAGCCCAATTGAATGCAATTTGCATTTTGGGAAAGGAGACTGACCGGAAAGGGGGTACCCCCACTCAATTTACGAGTGTCAAGTTCTTATTCCCCCAATGAACTACTGCGAACTTTCGAGAAATTCCGCAAAACAACAAACATCAGCCTGGCAGCCAGGGGGTGAAATAAAATACACAGTTTGTGCAATTGGCCAGTTTTCAGATTTGCATTTAAATTGATGCGCCTGGCTGGGAAAGTAATAAACAAAATTTGATTATGCAAATGGAAAACAAACAAATGGTAATATAGTCACCCTCCTCAAGAAAATTCAGCCAAAATGAAACCTGACCTTGGCGAAAAACTCATTTAACCCCCACCATAATCCCCCTGATTAATATTTATTAGTCGCATAAAATATATATGATTCTTAATACACCCATTTAATGACTAATTGATTGACAATGTCTGGCACTTCACCCGAGATGTATATTTTGCGTGTCGGCTATCTTAAAATAAAATAAAATAAACATGCGAAATATTCTCCAATTTTGTGTATTTTTATACACATTTGTGGATATATGCTATATGGACACATTAAAGTGTCTTTGACGTCTTAGCGGGAGCAAACAACAACAAAAAGAATAATACTTTTTTTATGTCCTCTGCTTTATGTCGGTAAAAATAAAGAAAATAAATAAAATCCAAACAGGCAGCGAGAAAAATGTAAACAATGAAAAGAAAACATGGGCTGCTTCGTAGACGTAATTGGGAGCAAAACAAGAATTGGCGAAAAATAAAGCCAGACCCTGAGAAAGGATGCCAAAAAGCATCTCATTTTTCTTCTTTTTTTTTTTAAACTTCTACAAAGTCCTTGAAGTAATC
Organism: Drosophila bipectinata; assembly: GCF_030179905.1. Classification (NCBI taxonomy): domain Eukaryota; kingdom Metazoa; phylum Arthropoda; class Insecta; order Diptera; family Drosophilidae; genus Drosophila; species Drosophila bipectinata. Next base: position 15,965,322 of record NC_091737.1, read on the forward strand.
GACCCAGGTGGTTGCACAAAAAGGTAAAAAGTTATTCAATTCATGACCCTGAGTAGCTAAGCATATTAGCCATAAAAATTACGTATACGCCGCATTAGCCACAAAAAGCGATTGAACTTTGAAGGTTATTAGTTTAGGCTTTGATATTTATTTAATAATTTTCATACATTTTATTGTTATTTCTCTCTGTGCAGCTTTAAAGTGCTTTACCCCTTTAACTAGTTGCAACACTTGTGCCCGCCATTTACCTAATTTTCGGCTGTTGTTTTAGCTCTCTCCTTGTTGTTGTTGTTGTTTTTGTTGCTGCCTTTTAACCGCACTCATACACTAACACACATACACGTTTGGGAAATCAAATCACGCAACGAGAGCAACTGAAATGCGACGACCACACCGTACGAGGACCCAACATCGAATGAGCGGAATGGAGCAGTGGCGCACGTGCTCCCAGCTACGTATGCCGAAAAGGAAAGATATATGTATGTACATATGTATGTAACTAAAGAGGGAGGGAGAAATGTGGGTGATTTCTACTGAATGAAAGCGAGTGCAGGGCCCGACGGGATTTGAGTGCGTTCGTTTAGATTCGTTCCGCTTCGTTCTGAGCTTCATCTGGTGCTCTGAACTCTCGCAGTGAACTGAAAAGTTGGCAAGGACGTGGCTGCATTGCAAGTCAAACAATGGCATAAACAACGGTCTATATGCCACAAGCCTCATCTACTTTGCCACGCCCCGGTTCGCGGCCACCTACAATAATTACATATCACACATACGCACCGTTAACACCAGCCAGCACCTACTGCCATTTGCGCAGCCACAGCAATGGATGGCATTGTGGCTTTACGTAGCTTTGGTCGCATTTCACGGCTTAATGCCTCCAAACGCAGAGTAATGTATGCATGTCCTTGAAAGCACACTTAGGTCCTCCCTGCTACCCATCAGCCACCCACAACATCTTCTTCCTGTACTGCTCTTTTGTGACGCTGTGCAGAGAGGACGTCGTATTTCAGTGAAATGACCCTCAACTTTGAAATTTAGAGTATAGAGCTTCTTGATGGATGGTTTAAAATTTAAGTTAAGTCTTTAGTTAATTCAACTTTTATTATATAATTTCCTATCTCGTTAGTTTTCTCCCTGTGCAGGTTGTAACCCCAATGGCTTGTAATGAAATCTGCAGTTGATGCTTGGTCACGAACGAAGAAAGGATTTGCGAAAAGTCCTGCTCAGATCTTATTGCTTCTTTTGTCTTCTCCCAGCCAACAAACTTTCACTTATTCATACTTTCAGTAATCTCGAAATAAGATGAACATTCAGTATAATAATTCCTCTTTTCAAATCTCTACACATTTTGGAATTTTGCCAATTGCTGAACATTTTTAGCCAAATCGAAATATATGCACACAGTGCATGAAACATTTTTGTGGCAGCGAGTATTGCCTATTCCTCTATCATCTGCCACGGCTGCATTTTCTGGGCTTCTGCCCATTGTTTTTCCCTCCCTCGTAAAATTTCCATTTTTCATTTTCCATTTGGCAATTGCATTACACAATGTTTGAAATGAAAATGATGTGATGAAATTTCGAATTCCCGGCTCGATTGGAATGCAAATGTAGCCGAAATGGTAAATAATTTGCTAATAATTTAAACAAGGAAGAAAGTATTTTATGGGTTCTTGAGAATCTCAAGGTTAGAGTCAAATTTCACCATTCCCGATGCATAATTCGGGGGTGACATTTGTCAAGGACTATCGTATTTAATTAATGCCAGGCCAATGTTTCCTTGCTATTTATAAGATTAAATGAACATAAATATAATGCGCGTGTCACCCAAAAATATCTGACCCACAAAGCCAGTGTGCTCCCTTTCCGGCTCCCGCCTACCCAGTTCTTTTAATTCGGGAGTCCTGTCTAGTCCCATTTTTTTGTTCGTCCATCAGAGGTCCGAGCAACAATTACCCAGCAGCAGACACAACAGCCACCCGTGATGAGCGGCATCTCATCCATCCACCTCCTGCCCGGCCCTGCCCGGCCCTGCCCGCCCAGCCGCCCCTTTTTTGTGAATGGCATCCGAGGATTGGGGGGAGTGCGCAGAATCCACTCTATCGATTAACTGGGAAAGCAGACAGCTCTCTCCACTAAAACTTGGGATAGGGCATGGGGATGTGTGGCTGTCGATGGTTGGACGGGGGTGGATGTGCATGATGAGGATGAGGATGTGGATGTGGATGAGGATGCGATGCGGATGTGAAATCAACTGCGTAGTAGGCAAAAGTCAAGTTGAAGGGGTGTCTTAGGGGGTGTGGCACCTGCTGCTGTTTTGTTCTACGTTGGATAATTCTGGGGAAACCTAATGCGCAATTTCGTCATGGCGACTTTGGGGGCTTTCGGTGGGGCATGTGCCGAAGTGTAGGTCAGTTTGCACACTTTCGCTGGCTGCCTCTCTTCGTAGTTGGTTCTCTTCGACCCTTATAATCGAAAATTGCATGCAAAAATGTTATCCTTGGCACCAAAATAGTGCAATGCCCCCCACTTTTATGAAAGCTGTCAGGGAATGGGAGTGACGCGAGTAAAGGGAGTACGGATCAAGGACGATGGGGCAGGAAAAATGCGTCAAGTTTAAGCTTCAAATGTCGCTATATATAGTAGACCTTGAAAACTCACTTGTCAAATTTGTTAAACTGAAATACAAGCTCGACACACTTAGTACTTTTATAATATAACGTAATTATTAAACCAAATCAGTCGTATATTTTCCATTTTTGAAATCCTCGTCCAACAACAAGATGATACTTGTGCGTGGCTATTTCGAGATCGCTGAATTGCTGGCCGCCTTCTTTGGCTCTGTGATCTTTTACCTTTCTGGCTTCTACATAGTACCGCTGAAGGACGCCCCTGATCTGTCGACGATTTTGTTCATCCTGTCGGTTGTGCTTCTATTGAACCATGCGAGGGTCAACTTATTTGCGCCTTTAGACGAACTGTGGCGTTTATTTCTGGAATTGGGATGTTTTTATCTGTGCACCCAGTTTATAGTGCTATGCGTGTGGGAGCCATTCCATTTTCTACTGCATGTGCTACGGGATTCCCTAATGAACACTCGACCAGTTTTGAATCTCCTGGTCGATTATCCCAAAGTGTTCGTGTTCCTTCGTCAGGACTGTTGGTACTTTTTGAAGCTGCTTACCGCCATAGCGATCACACTCATGACGGTAAACTTTACTCATGCCTGGGATTATGTGTATGGGCGGCGTCGGTATCAGTACGTGGAACGCGCACTTCGTGATCGAAAATACGTCGATTTTTATAAACGCACTCGTCGGTACATCAATACTAGGATAAAGCCAAGGTGGATACGCGAAGAGCTAAAGAAATCTTTGATAGATTACTAAGAGCTCAAAGTGAATTAATGGTTGGACGAGGTGCAAGGCTATCTTGCACAATGGTCACAGGTGCAGTGCACCCAAATTGAAGGCCCCATTCAAGAACGGCACACGCTTTCTACCGTATTTGCATGCTTGAAAGAACAGAGCTATTTAGACTAAATATCAATAATTATTTAAATTTCGCGCCCTCAACCTTTAACCAATCGATTAAAAAAATCGAAATCACTTGTATCTCATCCCTAGCAAAAGAGAACACCAAACCAAGATCGAGCATAAATAAATAAGTCGAATAAATAGACAAAAAACTTGTGTTTTAAGGTATTTTAGTTAAAAAAGGAACCAAATATGGCTTTCCTTTGCCCTGTGCGTATGCGGCGCGACAAGAAGAAAGGTAAATGAAGATGAAATAATCGGTTCATCAAAATCAAAAGACTTCAATAACAAACTTGTTTCTCGCTGATACACTTATAAAAAACAAGGACTTTTATAAAATAAAAACTAATAATTCTTTTTCTGTAAAATGTAGCCACAAATGCCAGCATAGAACGAGATCTTCCCGCTGTGGGTGGCTTGGGAATGGGACGCATAACTGGCTCATCTAGCATTGAAACCTTAGTAAGAGTAGGAATCGAAAAGGAACACGGTTTAAGGTGCGTATTTCTTTATACTTCAAGAGTTTTATATTTAAATTGTCCTTTTTTCAGTCCCGATTCTAAGATGGTAGTACTGCATGACTTTACACCCTGTGTGGATGATGAACTGGAAGTTAAAAGAGGTCAGCTGGTTAATATTCTGTACAGAGAGAACGACTGGGTCTATGTGATTGGGCAGGACTCTCGCCAGGAAGGTTTCATTCCATTCTCCTATTGTGCTCCATGCAATACTCAGTTGGCGGATCTGGCCGTAAAGAAGAAACTTCCTCGAGATCAATGTCCCGACCAGCCGCAAGATGAAAATCTACCACTCCTGGGCGCAGACAATAAACTGGATGTGCTGTGTGATGAAACCTTGAATGCAGGGTCGGCGAAAAGCATGGAGAATATTCTTCTTGTAGAGCCAGAGTGTACCCCATTCATTAAAGAACCTTCTGGCCGTTGCATTGTTCTATACACCTTCATTGCACGCGACGAGAACGACCTGTCCGTGGAACGTGGCGAATTCGTCACGGTTCTTAATCGCGAGGATCCCGACTGGTTTTGGATAATGCGAAGTGACGGCCAGGAGGGATTTGTCCCGGCCAGCTTCATTTACCCTGCCGACAGTGTGCGTGTCCTGCAGCAACAAAAAGCCACTCTGACAGCTGTCGAGAATATCCTGCAGCAGGGTCAACAAGGTCAGCAGAACCAGCAGCAACAACAGCAACTGGGATTAGGAACAGATGACCTACGCTATCACGGAACGGAGCTTGTGATGCTTTATGATTACAAAGCCCAAGCTCCAGATGATCTGTACCTTTCTGTGCGCCGTGGGGATTGGATATACGCCGATCTCAACAATCAAACCGTAGATGGATGGCTTTGGGCGTATGCTCCCAAGACCAGGAAGTATGGATTTATTCCAAAGGCATATGCTCGACCGCCAGCCATGACAAGCCTTTAAGATGTCAACTTTACTTTAATTTTTTTTAACAAAATCGTATTTGATTTACTTTCATTATCTTAGCATAACGAGGGAGACTGACCAGCCTCTAAGATTGCCTTCCATTGCCTTCAAATTGTTTAGTAAAATAGTGCCACTTTCATTGTGTAATAAATTGTGCCTTAGGTTTATTTTGTATGTGAGCTTGCATAACATATCGTATACACGGGCTAATTTCTGTACTTAATCTAATTAAATATTCCTTAATTATATATTGCCCATAAACGAATATCAAAAATAACTACCATTATACTCCACTTAGTACCAGCATGGGGGCAGCATTTGCTAGCATCTAGGCCTATTTATGAATACTAAAGCACTGAAGGAGCATCAGAGCTTCCCGATATGCACTTGGGTTTGGATTATTGAGTTGGGTTGAGTTGATATGATTGCTTCATATAAGGGGTGCTGGTGCCCAGAGTTATGCTCAGCATAATATTGTGCACTCAGACTCATCCAACTAGACTTGGATCTAGTTTTCTTCTTCGATTATATTAAGGTCTACTTGTCATCCAGACTGCCTTCATTGGCTGAGGAGCAGTGCGAACAGTTAAGGTTTATGTTTCTGAAACAGATTTTTGTTTTAATTAAAGAAAGACCGATTTTCATGCATAAACTTACTTTAAGGTCTCTCTGAGCTGATCTTTTTCGTTAATCTCGTCACGCAATTTCTGCTGCAAACTGAGTATGAGATCGTTTTTATTCTGTATCTGCAGCTTTAAGTGGGTGATAGTTTCCTCCTGGGCCTCAAAAATTGCCTAAAAACATGTGAATTGTAAAATGTGGGTGCAAAAAAGAAGATTTCACCCTACCCGACACTCCTCCATAGACTCTGAGTACGAGGGCGGCTCGTCCAGACAGAAGAACTCCCGCACCAACTTGCATTTTCGCAGCTCCTCCTTGGCCATTACGGAATTTACGAAGATCTGAAGGCCTTGCACGCGATTGTCCAGGAAGACGGCGTTAAAGTTGTCCCCAAACAGTTTCTTCCGCGGTAGAATAAGGTTAACATTTGGAAAAGCCTGCTTGAGTTTTCCATTGAGGCGGACAAAGTCCGTGTACCGGCGCATTACCAGCCAGCAGTCGTTCGTCTCTGGGTTTTCGACGCGCAATTTGTAGACCGTGAACCGTGCTCGTTCTTCCATTACCTCATAGCCGATAATGGGCACCCTGAGCACGGAATTGGGATCAACAGGTGGAGCCGCAGATCCCGAAGATAACGTCATCTGGCTGGCGAACATAGATCGCGAACTTGTCTGGCTGTAGCCAAGACTGCATTCGCTCATTCTGCGGGGTGCTCTACCCTGCACCAGCTCTCCCGATTGGTTTCCATATGAGGATTGTGTCAAGTCCCGATGTGAACGTGCTCCTCCCAGCATTTCTGTTGCAGGAATTCCCGACGGTTCGTAACTGTGTGAGCTAATTCTTTGCAAACACACCTCTGATTTGGCGTTGGCTACGGTTAGAGGGGCTCCCGAGGTAACTACTCCAACATCCCCTTCCGATTTACTGCGCAACAGGCTGCCGTTATTGTTGTTGTTGCTGTACCACCCCAGTTGTCGAAGGTCAGGACACGAGTTGCAGGACCTTCCCAACAACTTTCGCTGTTGGAGCAAGGACTGTTTGCCTAAGCCCCTATTAGAGTTGGCAGTTTTGTTAAGATTTTTTTTCGGTGACGTTGTTGCTTTCTTGAAGAGAGTTGTTGTTGCTGGCGCTGGTGTTCTTAAGTTGTTATTATTGTTAATGTAGCTATTGTTTGTCTCTCTTTTCCGGAGCGCCCGCAGTGACATTGCTTTGTTTGTTTTTATTATTATATTGCATCCAGTCGCTGTAGCTTTGTTTGCTACATGACTTTTTAAATTTATTGCAAAACTTGATCCCTTTTTGTTGTTTTTCTTTCTTTTTCTTTTTTAGCGCGACCGTATTTATGGAGAAGAGAAATTCTGACCTAATTGGATAGTGTTGGTAAGCGGGCAGAGTCTATCGATAACACTTGGCGGAAAACAGCTGTTTGCGATGGCGCATGTGGTAAGATGCATTTTTTTAGTTTAAAATAAACAATAATATTTGTATTATTTTTTCAGCACAGGGAAACCAATGACCTTATAAATAGGCTAGTGTGTTTAAATCCAATTGAAAATGCGGATGAAATCACAGGAATTCTTAAGAGTTTGAGGCTTTTGCTCACCCAAGGCGCAGAAAGCCAAGAAACATTGGCCAGAAATGAAGACTTCGCCAAATTTCTGGATGCTGTGGCTTTCAACCCACAAATGCGCACGGAGCAGCGGATTATTCACAATTTGTCCCTTCAAGTCTTAGCCAACAGTGTAGTTAATAATGAAGTTACCCAAAGTATCACTTGGACACAGCATGGCACAAAAATATCGGAACAAGTTTATGCTCCTCCACTGGGAAGCTCCAATAATGTGCTCCTGATGATCATGTACAATATATACCTTAATGGTAGGGGATTAATAAGCGACCTTGTAGCGCTCCAGACGTGTCTCCGGCTATGGCATGAAATAAACGAGGCACAATGCACATACAATTTTGAGTATCTGCATTTTTTCCTTGAACACTTTATCGTTAAGAATGGCCGTGGTTGCGTGGCATGTTACCAAAAGCTGGAAACAGAAGATCGTGTGTCCTTTTTGGATTATGTAGCTCACTATCTCAGGGAAAACAGTCCAAACGGTGAAGTGACGCTTTTCTTACTGCAGCACTTTGCCAAGGAATTCCGTCTTAAGTCGGATTGTCTCCTGCGGGAGACTCTCAAGCTAAAACATGAGTTGCATCCCCGCGAGGTTCATACTTTGTTGCGAATCATCGCGAGTGCCAGTGGTTCCGAAAAGTATGCCAATGTTTATAGCGCAGATCACTCCCTGTTTATCAACGTGAGTAGTCTGTTGAGATGCGTGGTGGCCGCGGGAAAGGAGCCCGACGGAGGAGGCCTGGACAAACCCATGACCAAGCTAGAGGAAGTAGCCCTTACATCAGGAATCGATGCTGGCTATGAAAAGAAGGTTTCATATGAACTTAAAACTCTACTTGTTCGGTGCACTGCTAACCTGCTTTACGACAACAAGGAAAACAAGGGTTACTGCTTGGATACCCAGCTATTGCCAACCCTTCTGGAATGTACCGTAATGGATGCCCGAAATCCTTGTAAGAACTCTTGAACTTTCTTATATTTTTTCAAAATTAAAATTTTTTTTCTGTAGTAATGCGAGAGTGGAGCATCCTGGCTATACGAAATGCCTGCATCAACTGCCCGGAGGTTCAACAAGTAATTGCTGGACTCACAATGCAGGGTTCAGCTCCTAATGACATCCTCACTGAGCTGAATCTCGATATGGGTGCACTGCGCATTTCGGACAGGCAGCAATAAATTATGTATACACGGATGCAGCTATACAAGGCACGGAACAACCACTGGCTGGCCAACAAGTGGTTAGCTGTCTTTCGCACCACGTCATCCGCTGGCTGCCGCCGTCCATTCGTTGCCCCTTTTTGCGGGCTGAACGATCTGTTAATGGTATGCCAACAGATCCAAAGGCATTCATAAAGGCGTTGTCAACATTTAATGGCATTGCGAGGGAAACGCAAACGGGGGGGGAATTTCGTTCAGCTAGCGTGGCTAGTGAGGATATAAAAATAGCTGCCCATGTACCATGCTCTGTGTATCATTAAAAAAAGAGATGCCTAAATTCATCGAAATTCTAAATTTGTGCACACACTGCCGTAGAGTTGAGTTCATGTTTATGGCGCAATTAAGCAACGATGACGTCTGCCCGCCCGGTTCCTTCGGCAACTTGCTGCAGGTGGCAGCATTGGGCCAGCCCTCTTTTTGGCCCACACCACCACACCACCCTCTCAGATTTGTATAAGTAGAACGATTTTTATGTTTATGCTGGCTAACAATGGACCGTCGTTGCTCACGCAGGCAATCTTTGACTTGGCCCGCTCCCCAGAGCAAGGCAAACCAAAGCAGAGCAGAGGGAAAACAAAGCTGAATGGCATACGAACGACAACCACTAGTGGCCAGTAGCCAGTCAGTCTGTGCTCTGCTTTGGCCAGGAGCAGACGAGCAAGGGAGTCAACGGAACCGTGTACCGTTCGTCGCCTATCCGGACCCAAAATCGCGCTCTTTTATTCCGATTTTTTCGACAGAATTCATTTGGTTCGCGCGCAGTATATTTATTTATTTCGGTTGTTATCGCTGGTCCGTCTCGGTTTTTAGTTGAGAAATTAGCAAAATTTTATTTTAGACCAACCCGCCAGCTCATAAACTCACAAACTAAACAAATTGGTCATAAACAATCAGCTTGGGGCCTGGGATCATTGTTGCAACGCTGCAGATTTAATGGTAAACATTGCATCCGATCTTGGAGCTGAACACACCGCTCTTATATAACCATAAATCAGGATACCTGACAGATGTTAACACTATTTGACATTTTATGGGCCAGTGTGAGATAGTCGGAATCGTCCATAGCTGAGTCCGACGAATTGGCTGGCATTGGCATTATTTATGTGGGGCATTAATTAAATACACATTTCTCAAAATTCGCTTCTTTTTCGCCGGGGTGGAAATTGAATTATACGGCGCATACCAAAAATACAACGGCCAACGGCGGCAAGTAAAACAAAAGCTGAAACACAAAACAAATAAATAAATACGAAGGGAGGCAGGCAGGCAGTCGAGCGGTTATTTGGGTGAGCGTTTTTTTTTCAAAATATAAAATTTCCCCTGTCAAAAGTGTCAATATGCACACCCAAACCTCAACAAGATGTGAATAAATGATGATTCCAACCGATTTGTCAGTCAGAACTCTGACAATGTATCTTTAGTCTCGTCGATGGTCTAAAAATAATGGTCTAACAAAAGAAAATGGTTTCTTGTAATCTCTGTGAAAAAAAACTCTGCAAAAAAAAGTGGCTAAAAAAAAACCAAATAAATAGAAATTCGAAAATCGTGTACGTAGGAAAGTGGCACATCCACTAGAAATTGTTCTTCTCTTGATCGCAATGACGCACTTCATGACGCAACTGTTGCAACTCCCCAACTGCAACTGCAACATCACTTCCAAGAATAGATCGCGGAAGTGGAGAATCTGAAGTGAAGAAGTAAAATCTGGCGCCACATTCATGCAGGAAAATTCTCTTTGGGTTTTCCCCAAAAAAATATTAAAAATGACACTTTTGTTAGCCTAATTATTGTTTTCAAAAGAAAGAAGGAATCACCAAAATAAACGGCATACACATGGCCGACAGTCAGCTCTAACTATATATATTCACAACTATATGGGACTGTTGCACGCATACCCCTTCTATCCCCAACCGGAATCCCTCAATCTTCACCTGCCACTCCACCCAACCATGCGCCCACCCACTCAAATTGGCGCACCTAATTCTCACATATATTCCGCGAAGAGGCAGAACAATTTTAAGAAGGAATTTCGCATTTTGTCATTTATATTTCGCGGGTGTGCTCGCTTTTGAATGTGTCCACTAATTTGCTTAATTTCTGTCAGAAAATCCGTTTTCGAATGGGAATTTCTGGTTGCCTAGACAACATGTAAATAAATATATATAGAGAAAATAAAATAAATTTCTCCAAAGCAGCATAATTGATGGGCACGCTCGTGGGTTGATCCGAATGAACACTTCAAGTTAATGAAATAGTATTCTTTGTCAAGAAAATACATATCTATTTTTTAGTTAAAATTTTAATAAAATATTCAGCTTAAAAACCCAGTTAAAAAATAGCATTTCCATTTCAAGGAATTATAAATTTATCATTGCATATAAATTTTAAACATATATTTCTAGATAATTTTTATTATAAGACTATAAATATTAAGGAATACTTTAAAGTTACACATTTTAGTCCAAAACTGCTGTATAGGTGAAAAAAATTATAGTTAACACATGTTAGAAGTTAAGCATTTCCGTCCAAATGCTTTTATTTTTAAACTATTGTTGTTTTGCCTGCAGCTGTATGTTTTGTATAAAAATAAAATATTGTTTAAATAAGAAAGATCTGGCAGGGGATAGGACAGTCTGCCGGATGGCATGACCATCAATAACGTGTAGGCCCAAAGAAACACCTGACAAACAATTACGAGACCCGTCAATGCCCCACATGTGTGCGATATATCCGCATGACTTCATTTGCCTGGGGAGATATTAAAAGAGTCGGTTAAGTTGCCACAACAAATTACTTCACTAACTCGCACCATTTCCCTCCCATTCCCCAGGAATGCGTGCTGTTCCATGTGTGTGAGGATTGCTCGTTGTCAACGTCCAGAGAGCCATAGAGGGGATTGGAAAGCGGCACAAGAATGAAGCGTGACCTGTCCACATCGACCATCGGCCGCGATGAGGCCAGGCGTCCTCTTATGGAGGCCTACATGTTCCAGCGCCGGGTCCTCCTGGGATGCAGCTTGCTGACGGTGGTATCGCTGCTGATCTGGATAGTGGCGATATCGACCGATCATTGGATAATCATTTCCGGTGGACAAGGTGAGTTGAAACTTTAAAGGATAACCCTTTCCCTTTTTGTATTAAATCATTTATTATCATTTCTCTAAAAGGCATCTTTATTCCGGAGTCAAGAAGATTCTTTATGTCCTCGCACTCGGGATTATGGCGCCACTGCCGGAACACCATTGTTCCCAATGCTCTAAGCAATGCCCAGGTGGTGAGGAACTTCAGTTCCATGTCCTACACGGCGCAGACGAACATCAACGAGGCCAAACGGAATCTCTCGCACATGGACTTCATCAAGGAGTTTGCCAAGGAAAAATTGGACACAGGAGATAATTTCACAGAAGCAGCTAGACGACACATGTTTGCTCATTGGGCACGAGGCGAGGACGAGGACTTCCAGACCCTGCGAAACGCGTTCCGATCCATTGTGATGTCCACCGAAGAGAACCAAAGGCAGATCAATGCCACGGCGAACAAACCTATACCCATTGATCCTTTAGATGTGCAGGGAATTATTAGGAGGAATACATTCGGATCGGCTCTGCAGCGGGTGAAGTACAACAACACCTGGTCCTATTATGTGATACCAGAGGTGGCTCAGTTGGCCATCTTCAGTAACTGGACGAATTATCCTCTGGTGGTGCGGTTGTTGGGTACCTATATCCGGGACATTGGTATTCCCGCTTATGTTCTGAATGACGAGCGGGTGCTTCTAATCTTAGTGCCTCCGCTGCCGCCAAAACGCGGAGGTCAAAGTGCCTATTACAGCTACATCCCGAACCGTAAGATTTAATATAATATAGTCACTAAAAATAAGAATCAAATTTAACCCAATTCTTTCTATAGAACGATGCAAGTATATTGACATGTTCCCCAACTCTAACGCCCTTCGAAATGAGCCTGGATTCGACGACGAGCTATTGGGTAAGTATTCCAAATTGGTACATTTTGGTAACAGCTCCTAATTGGCAGTGGCTTGGTACTTCCTTTCAGACTATATCCGGACGCAGGCGTCCTTTGCCTGCATTACGTTGTTCGTGATGAGCTTGGGGGCAGTGTTCTCCTTCTACACGTTCATGAATCCGCGCTATATGTTCAAGCGACTGGCGGGAGGAATTCACCTGGTTGCAGCATCCACAGCCCTGGTGGTACTCCAGGTACTCTTCTCTTCAATTGACTATACGAAGGATCATCTATTTTACGCGTATCCCGATGGAGCAGAGTTAACGTATGAAACTAATGTGAGATTTATTCTATGATTAATGGGACCTCTTCAATTTCAGCTACGGGTATGGAGTCTTCTTGGCCTGGTTCACTTTTGCGGATAATATTCTATGCGGTGTTATGTTCCTCTGGTACTCGGGCAAGAAAAAAGGCGCCAAGGCGCCCAACGATGAGGTGGCCATGGCGGATGAGCCCACCATCATGGGCAGATAACCTGCCCCAGACCACAATGGGCTTTGATTGACCAAATGCCCATCCAGCGACCAAAGACCAAAGCAATTCTGTTGCTTTTCAGCATACTTTTGTTATTTGTTGTTTTAATAATGGCTGTATTTAAAATGTTCGCTTTATAACTATAAGAATCTCAAGGCAATAAAGCATATATTTTCAGTCAATACTCATCGTCACTAGCTCCATTCAATAATTTTAAGAAATAACCTTCGATCCCAAAGAAAAATGATTCGAAGTATTGTTGATCGATTCTATACCAACTCACAACAAAACTTGGAAGGAATACCTTAAAAGATTTGTAGTTCGATTCTTTATCAATCTAAATCAAAACCTTGAACCAAAAATTTCGACCCAGATTTTTCAAATTTTTCGGATGGAACCCCTGCAAAATCCAGGATTTCCATTTTAGCCCCAAACCAAGTCCATATCTTGGCCAATTTCCATCCGATCCTCGGAAGGAATACCTTAAACGATTTGTAGTTCGATTCTCCTTTAATCTAAATCAAAACCTTGAACCAAAAATTTCGATCCCGATTTTTCAAATTTTTCTGATGGACCCCCTTCAAAAAACCAGGATATCCATTTTAGCCCCAAACGAGGTCCATATCTTGGCCCATTTTCATCCGATCCTTGAGAGGAGTACCTTAAACGATTTCTAGTTGGATTCTGCTTCAATCTGCATCAAAACCTCAAAACGAAAATTTCGATCCCGATTTTTCAAATTTTTCTGATGGACCCCCTTCAAAAAACCAGAATATCCATTTTAGCCCCAAACGAGGTCCATATCTTGGCCAATTTTCATCCGATCCTTGAGAGGAGTACCTTAAACGGTTTGTAGTTGGATTCTGCTTCAATCTGCATCAAAACCTCAAAACGAAATCATATCTCATATCAATCATATCAATCATATCTTGGCCAATTTTCATCCGATCCTTGAGAGGAGTACCTTAAACGATTTGTAGTTGGATTCTGCTTCAATCTGCATCAAAACCTCAAAACGAAAATTTCGATCCCGATTTTTCAAATTTTTCTGATGAAGCCCCTTGGAAAATCCAGGATTTCCATTTTAGCCCCAAACGAGGTCCATATCTTGGCCAATTTTCATCCGATCCTTGAGAGGAGTACCTTAAACGATTTCTAGTTGGATTCTGCTTCAATCTGCATCAAAAACTCAAAACGAAAATTTCGATCCCGATTTTTCAAATTTTTCTGATGGACCCCCTTCAAAAAACCAGAATATCCATTTTAGCCCCAAACGAGGTCCATATCTTGGCCAATTTTCATCCGATCCTTGAGAGGAGTACCTTAAACGATTTCTAGTTGGATTCTGCTTCAATCTGCATCAAAACCTCAAAACGAAAATTTCGATCCCGATTTTTAAAATTTTTCTGATGGACCCCCTTCAAAAAACCAGAATATCCATTTTAGCCCCAAACGAGGTCCATATGGAAAATCCAGGATTTCCATTTTAGCCCCAAACGAGGTCCATATTTTGGCCAATTTTCATCCGATCCTTGAGAGGAGTACCTTTAACTAATTGTAGTTGGATTCTGCTTCAATCTGCATCAAAACCTCAAAACGAAAATTTCGATCCCGATTTTTCAAATTTTTCTGATGAAGCCCCTTGGAAAATCCAGGATTTCCATTTTAGCCCCAAACGAGGTCCATATCTTGGCCAATTTTCATCCGATCCTTGAGAGGAGTACCTTTAACTATTTGTAGTTGGATTCTGCTTCAATCTGCATCAAAACCTCAAAACGAAAATTTCGATCCCGATTTTTCAAATTTTTCTGATGAAGCCCCTTGGAAAATCCAGGATTTCCATTTTAGCCCCAAACGAGGTCCATATCTTGGCCAATTTTCATCCGATCCTTGAGAGGAGTACCTTAAACGATTTCTAGTTGGATTCTGCTTCAATCTGCATCAAAAACTCAAAACGAAAATTTCGATCCCGATTTTTCAAATTTTTCTGATGGACCCCCTTCAAAAAACCAGAATATCCATTTTAGCCCCAAACAAGGTCCATATCTTGGCCAATTTTCATCCGATCCTTGAGAGGAGTACCTTAAACGATTTCTAGTTCGATTCTCCTTCAATCTAAATCAAAACCTTGAACCAAAAATTTCGACCCAGATTTTTCAAATTTTTCTGATGGAACCCCTTGCGAAATCTACGATTTCTATTTTAGCCCCAATCCAGGTCCATATCTTGGCCAATTTCCATCCGATCCTTGGAAGGAATACCTTAAACGATTTGTAGTTGGATTTTTATTTAATCTGCATCAAAACCTCAAAACGAAAATTTCGATCCCGATTTTTCAAATTATTCTGATGAAGCCCCTTGAAAAATCCAGGATTTCCATTTTAGCCCCAAACCAAGTCTATATCTTGGCCAATTTCCATCCGATCCTCGGAAGGAATACCTTAAACGATTTGTAGTTCGATTCTCCTTCAATCTGCATCAAAACCTTACATCAAAAATTTCGATCCAGATTTTTCAAATTTTTCTGATGGAACCCCTTGGAAAATCCAGGATTTCCATTTTAGCCCCAAACCAAGTCCATATCTTGGCCAGTTTTCATCCGATCCTTGGAAGGAATACCTTAAACGATTTGTAGTTCGATTCTTCTTCAATCTAAATCAAAACCTTGAACCAAAAATTTTGACCCAGATTTTTCAAATTTTTCTGATCAAAAAATATTTTCCTTGCAAAATCTAGGATATCCAATTTAGCCCCAAAATCTAAAATCTGAAAGCTAAAATCGTTGTCAATATTATTTCTACATATTGATTTCGTTGAAAACTTATTGTTGTTTTCGCTTTCCTTATTTTTAAACCGTATATCCGTTGAACAATTATCCATCCATTGACCCCCATGAAAAATATTCGGCCGACTACTATGTCATTTAGTGTGACCTTATTCTATACTCATTGTTTACCTGCTGATTTGATATAAAACGTAAAAATAAAGAAAAGTGTTTAATGGTAACATAAACAAAATCATTTTAGTTTCGCAAACATATTGTAAACCCCAAAACTTTTCAAGGATCCCCTCGAACCAGATGTATTCACCACAAAAACTAAGGAACTCACACCGGCGGAGAAGCAGAAGCTGGAGGAACAAGACAAACGTGGTCTCGTCTCCGAGTTCAAAGCCAACAAACTAGAAATTGACGCTCAAAGAAACTGGGATATATTTTACAAACGAAATGAAACCAGGTTTTTTAAGGACCGACACTGGACAACGCGGGAGTTCCAGGAGTTGCTGGACCAACCGGAGACTGAAGGCGGGAAACGAAATCTGTTTGAAGTTGGATGCGGGGTGGGAAACCTCGTGTTCCCCCTTTTGGAGGAGCAAAAGAATTACAAGAATAGTGGCGATAGGTTCTACTTCTATGCCTGTGACTTCTCTCCCAGAGCTGTTGATTTTGTGCGCTCAAATCCGCTTTACGATCCTGAACAGATTACAGCCTTTCAGTGCGACATAACCACACAACAGGTGCATGAGAATATTGCGCCCGGAAGCCTTGATGTGTGCACTTTAATATTTGTGCTGTCGGCCATTCATCCGCATAAGTTCCAGGACGTAGTAGTGAACCTTTGGAAGCTACTCAAGCCGGGAGGCCTGGTGCTTTTTAGAGACTACGGGCTGTACGATATGGCCCAACTACGTTTCAAACCAGGCAACAAGATATCAGATAACCTTTACGTGCGACAGGATGGCACTCGTAGTTACTTCTATTCCGAGCAGGAAGTAGCCCAGCTATTCGTGGAGAACGGCTTTGAGGTAATCACTAATGCCTACGTCCATCGGAGGACCCTCAATCTGAAGGAAGGTATCGATGTGCCTAGAATCTTTCTGCAAGGCAAGTTTCGAAAGAAATCGACGTGACCACCAAGGACAATGACCATCAGTTACGTATTTAGTTGTATTTATTTTAAATCAATAACATGGTTCAAGTCAACGTTCAATAAATATTTGTATGTATATATTAGTTTACACATGTATACATATATGCTAATAAGTGACAGAACTAAATTCCATTTACATTGCCTGGACCCAACTCTGTTTGAATGTACAGTAGATATCGAATGTGTGAGCAATCATGCTGCTTACTTAAAACAAGTGAAATGCATCGCGATTCATGTACGTTCATTATTTTCACCGAAAATGGGACATACAATAGCCCCAATCGAATTATTTGCATGCAAACGATGTCTACCGAGCGGTTCCGAGTGTATACGTATTGTATATATAATTTGTAATTGTTGTGACGTCCTAGCAACACTTAGCCTAACCAACAATTGGGATTGGAATACAATAATACAGGCGAACAACTAAGAGAACCCATCAAGTTTAACAAATTCAAACGATCCTTAATTGCTAAATTCAAATCTTTCTCCTCGCCCCGATTATGTTCGGTTAATACACAGCGGTAGGTGGCGAATATATGTGTATATAGTAGGGTGGGTGAACTTTTGGGTTGATAGGGAATCTTTGCTGATGCAAGTAATCTTTGGTAATCATACTTAGTAATCTTAATCACTAATATCAATGTATAGTTACATAGTTATGTTACGGAAAATATTTGAAAAAGCTCCTGTAGTCTATTTATCCTAAATATTCTTTAAATTCATATCGCAAAATCAATGGAGGTTTTAGGTTTGCTATTGATATGAATAAGTGGAAAAGTTATTTGGCATATATGTATTTAAAAAAATTTTAAATGTGCGAATTAATAGATGATTTTTGAGAAAGATGTCTTGGAAAATACGATAGATTACGTTGCTTGGCATAGATTTTCTTTCTGGAAACCCACCCACCCATCTTGTAATTGTTGTAAACGTATATATACTTGATACTTGGATTTGGCTAATCACCCGACGAACAAGGCGATTGATTGCACTACTCCACCAAACTATGTTCGGCCAGCTTGCCACCGTTGCTGCTGCTGTGACCAAGCGGCGCCAATTCAATGCTAGAGTCAAAGCTCTTGGTGAGCAGATCACTGCTGGTCACAGAGTTGGTGGTGCTGCTCAGCGGAGGCAGGTTACCGGTAGTATTTCCCCCCAGAACACCATCGTTCAGGTCGCTGTCTACGCTAAAGCTATTGCTGTTACTTCCGCCATTCTCGTTAATCAGCGAGAAGGTCTGCATCGGCAAAACATCGCCGGTGGGTGGTTGCTCCTGGATGCTGGAGTTAGCAAGATTTGCGTTGGGCTCTGCCTGGAGCTGGAGCAATGAGTTGCGCTGCGTATGCTTATCGAATTTACGCTGTGGCGGCTTAGGCGGCTCCTTATCCTTTTCCTTCTCTTTTTCCTTGTCCTTGGACTTTTTGAATCCGGCAATTAGCGCCTTGTGCGCTTGTGCCTTAATGCCTTCCATGCTAGGCCGCATAATAGAAGTTCGCGTACCAGAGCTCTCCTTTTCCTTGGTAGATGGTGACTCCTTTGAACCCGGTTCTGCTTCCTCCGATACACTAGCTAACTGTTGTGGCGCCTGCTGCATGGTGAGGTCCTGCACCTGAATGGGAATGTCATCGGGCAGCTTTTTCGTGCGGAAGGAGGCGTTCGTGATCATCGACTTGGAAACTGATGTGGTCACGGTATTAGTGGCTGGAGTCAGAGCCACACTCAATCCCATAGGCCCGTCATTGGGTTGACCGGAAGGATTGGCGTGGAGCGAGTTGCGCACCGCACTGGTTACCAAAATCAATTCGGTGTACATCTCATAGGTAGCGCGGTTGTGTATATCGTCTAGCGTCTGAATGGCTATCGTTCCATAACCATTGAACATTGCAAAGTAGATGGCGTGCACCAGTTCGATTAGAAAAGAGGCAGACAGTGGAATGCGTGGCGAGGAAGGCTTGGGAAAGGGAGCACCTGTGGCTGGATCGGCCCTGCAAGTAAGCGTTACCTCAGTAAACTATAACACAAGGTTTCATAGGGTTTACCATACCCATAACTCATCCTATGGCCATGCCCAGACTTGGTAGTGAATCCCTGGTTCACCAACTGTGATGTTACCCGGCAGAGGTGAAGCAGCGAGGACTTCTGTGTCTGGCTTACTTGCTGGTTGTAACAAAACAACAATGCCGTAAGGATGCGCATTCGATTCTGAGCATGGATCGTCTCGATGCGTTGGTGAGGACCCCACTTGACCTCCCGATTGCAGTTCTCCTCCCAGCGGCGTAAATCAGTCATGGGCAGGTTCTTCAGCTCGTGGTAGACCGACACCTGAGCAAGGATCGGCATGCGGAAAGCCACTATCCGCTGGCCGCCGTCGTCGGTAGACACCTCGCCATTGTAAATGCAGATGAGCAGCGTTTCAACACCGCGGGCGGCTTTCTTGTCACCACCAGCCACTGCGTGGAGGTAAGTGTATACCAGCACTGGGATGAACTGCAGGGGAAATTTGTGTAGCGCCAGCTCTGGAGAACGATAGAAGGCCAGTAACTGCTGGCAAATGTCATGAAGCAGCGCTTCATTACCCCGCTGCCTTTCATTGAAAATGGTAAAGATGGCCTCGGCGATTTCAGGGTCCGTTTCATGCTCCACGGCAAACGCCTCCGCCTCTGCTGGCTGCCCCCTCGTTCGCTGGTAATCCGCCAGCCAATCCCTCACCAGTTCGGCCATCTGAAAAGGTTAACAGTCCGAAAAGCGCTACATGTGAAAACTTCCATCACAGCTTACCTTGACCAGGGTCCAAACTGGGATTCTAGCAGCGCAGGAGGTCCAATCAGTCACCTGGGTTCGGATTTTCCAACGGATTATGTGGTGTCAATGGTTAATTAGTTTATCACCCGTCTGGTGTCCGCTAATGTTCAATGTGCCCAGATGTGTACGGTATTAAGTCACCAAATCTTTGCGGAAGCTGGTCTCCTTAAATTTTATTGTCAGCCTTGCCACCCAATCTTGTTTTCAAAAATTTAACTTTTTTAAAAACAGTGTTAATTTTTAACATAATTCTAATTTAATGCAAAGAAAGGAAAGGAAAAATATATTATATATTATATATTTTTAGAAACTTCTTATGATCATTTCATCATCCGTTTTACAATATCTACTGGAAAGGGAAACACGTAAGACCTGGTATTGTCGTTGCAGATGGTGTTTAGGGTCTGAAGATAGCGAAGTTGCAGGGCAATGGGATTGGTCTCCATTATGTCGGCAGCCTCCTTCAGAGCACGCACTGCATCGCGTTCTCCTTGGGCGGCAGCCACTTTGGCCTTTGCCTCTCGCATAGCTTCCTGTTCGACTGCCAGGGCACGCTTTAACTGATCCGGTATGCCTATCTCCTTACTGATAGAAATACGAGATTTATTTAAGCGATACTGAGATGAGATTACTTACATTTCCACCCTCTCCACACGCACTCCCCACGGCTCGGTGGAGTTGTAAAGAATGGCCTCAATTTGGTAGGAAAGGTACTCTTTGGAAGCAAGAAGATCCATCAGTTTGAGAGTGCCGGCCACGTTCCGGAGCGTGGTCATCGCTAGCTTTTCCGTGGCTTCCGTAGGATCGAAAACCTGAAGCAAAGCGTCAATAGGACTTTTGATACTGTAGTAAACAACTCCATCGATATTGATCGTGACCATGTCTTTGGTAAGAATTTCCTGCGTATCCAGATCAAATGAAGTGGTGCGAAGGTCTACAATTCGCAGGGTATCAATGCAGGGTAGGTAAAAAACAACACCAGGTCCACATGGTGGCTTTGGACGTAGACGACCAAGACGTAGGATCACTCCTCGTTGGAACTCAGACAGGATTCTGAGGCAAACGAAAAGCGAAATCGGAAATGTAACGATTGCCAGAATAAGGGACATAACGTATAGTGTCTTTTCCGCGCGGTTTGGGGGAATATCTTCGCCTAAATAAAAAGTGAAGTAGGCTGTTGAAAAAAAAGAAATAAAAAAAAAGTATCTTAATGTGGACTTACTGGTTTTTACATTTCGTTGTGGCTGCAGAGATTCATCTTGAAAGGCCGCGGTGGAACCCGAACCCTCCACTACCGCTCCAGTTTGGGCTTGCGTGGAAGAAGTGTTCATAACAACGAATTTGGTAGACAGTTCAAGCTAACAGTGTATTCTACTACAATTTAAGGCAGTATACAACCACTAACCATACAGCATATAGACAACCCATTTCATACAACGAAAATGGACGCGAAAATTTCTTGCTACAGGCCCCAGCAGGCCCCAGAGCGGATTTCTTACGCTCTCTTACGCTCATCGTTCGTTCATCTTACGCTCATTCTCGCATTAAATGTTTTCTGTTTCTCAGTCTCTAAACGGAGCGCGATGAAGAAGGTTGGCCTGCGCTTCGGTTGATCTTTGTATGTATGCGTGTCACACATTCACATACATGGGTGTATGTGTGCGTGCGATTTCGTTTCGAAGCCAGCGCACAAAATTTTGATTTTTCTTACTTTTAAGGCTTGCTACCCTAACAAAATTCGGGTATTCGTTATTTGATGAAATGACGAAAGAAATTATATTATTTTGTATATTATATTTTTTTATTATTTCAGCATACATTTTTAATTTATTTAGGAATAAGATTAAGTGTTAGTAGTAAAATGTTTTCTGTATATATATTTTTACGAATCATTAAAAATCAATATACTGAGAAAGTGTCAGAGTATATTTCGGTCGGAGTCACTTAAAGCGCCGATTGCTTTTAAGTTTTTGTTGTTCTGCAAGAGGCTTGTGCATGCCTACTCTAACGATGGAATGATTTTTAGGGGAGGGTGAAGACGGGTGAAGAATTAAATTACTTTTTAAAGTTATTATATATAAGGAAATATATATAAGGAAATTATTAAATTAACGACAATAATTTAATTAAATCTCACAATAACCCAAAATATAATAACAAGTGCCTGAAAAATTGTAAACAAAAAAGGTAAACAAGTCCATCAGCTGTTTTCGTGTCTTCACCCTCCCCTAAAAATCATTCCATCGTTAGAGTAGGCATGCACAAGCCTCTTGCAGAACAACAAAAACTTAAAAGCAATCGGCGCTTTAAGTGACTCCGACCGAAATATACTCTGACACTTTCTCAGTATATTGATTTTTAATGATTCGTAAAAATATATATACAGAAAACATTTTACTACTAACACTTAATCTTATTCCTAAATAAATTAAAAATGTATGCTGAAATAATAAAAAAAAATAAAATAAAAAATAATATAATTTCTTTCGTCATTTCATCAAATAACGAATACCCGAATTTTGTTAGGGTAGCAAGCCTTAAAAGTAAGAAAAATCAAAATTTTGTGCGCTGGCTTCGAAACGAAATCGCACGCACACATACACCCATGTATGTGAATGTGTGACACGCATACATACAAAGATCAACCGAAGCGCAGGCCAACCTTCTTCATCGCGCTCCGTTTAGAGACTGAGAAACAGAAAACATTTATTGCGAGAATGAGCGTAAGATGAACGAACGATGAGCGTAAGAGAGCGTAAGAAATCCGCTCTGGGGCCTGCTGGGGCCTGTCGCAAGAAATTTTCGCGTCCATTTTCGTTGTATGAAATGGGTTGTCTATATGCTGTATGGTTAGTGATACAACTTTTCAACCAGTTTGTGAGGATAAATACTTAAAATTATTTAATAAAAAAGATTTATTTGGCTTTGCTAGCTGGGCAGACGCTGCATATCTTGAGCTGGCTCGACGCGATTTCGCGGACGCCAAAACTCTAGTAGGCGCATAAGGAAGTGGGCGACTACAAAGAAGACAAGGAACCAGGAACCATGCTGCCACACTGCAACAACCAGCTCGCTGGTAGTGAAAGATCGTTCTTGGAGAACCCGATTGTAAACCTTTACCGTACGTAACGCCACATCCTCCCAGTTGTATAGAGTTTCGACCAACTCGTTGCATCGGTAGGGGCATAAAATTGGTTTTAGGTGATTGGTCTGACCTTCCAGTGAATCGTCGATAGATTGGGATACATCTGCTTCTTTTTTTCGTCGATGTCTCCGCTTTCCACGACAGTTGTCTCCTGATTCCAAATGGCCATTGGCTGGGTTAGGGTTAAGCGTCTTAAAGCCATTCTTTCGGTGTCTTTCTATTGCTACTAGTATCCCGCTGTAAATGGCATCAATGTCAGGTTCCGCCAGAAAAATTAAACTTTGAGGCAACACCTCTGGAATGCCGCCGACGCTTGTCGACACGACCTGAAGACCGCAAGAAGCAGCCTCCACAATTGCCATGCAGTAGGCCTCAGTCAACGAAGTATTTACAAATATATGGCCACGAACTAGAATATCGCGAACTTTGGCATGTTCCACGGCACCAACCATCTCTACCCTGTCTTGCATGTTTGTCTTTTCGCGAATCTCCTCCAATAAATCGCGTTTTGGTCCATCGCCGACTATTATAAAATGCACATTGGGAGTGTTTTTGAAGCGGGGAATTACTCCGGCCAGAAGATCAATTCCTTTACGGTATACAAGTCGTGACGCCACAACGATGTTAACTAAAATAATATTTGTTTTAACGTATATTAATTAATAAAATAAAATTCGTACTTCTATCATTGCTTGGGCGCTGACTAGGGTCTGGTGTGAACAGAGCAGTGTCCACCGCATTTGGTATCACTGATACGCGATGTTTAGCCACCTTGGCTCTAAGTACAGTGTTTTCCTTGCCAATATGAGAGACACAAATGGCGTGGTTGACCATGCTTAAATTGACCTCAAGCAGATTGTTTGTCAGGGCCGCCGACAAATCTGCGAAGCCAAATAAACTGTGATCGGTGAAAACAGTCTGCAAAAAATGGGAGTTATTTCATCGATCCATAATGACTATTATTTCCCACCTTAAGACCTAACAATGATCCCACCATCAACGCCTCGTGGGCCAAGGCGCTGAAGGCCGAATGCCCGTGGACCACGTCAACCCGTTCTCGGAGAAGGACCGCTCGTAGAATTGGCACATTGCATACAGCGGTTGGCAGGATACACTGGTTGTAACACACTTTAATGGGAAGATAGTAGACCTTTAAGCCGCCAGTCACGTAACGTATTCCATTGCAGTCTCCATAAGAGTGCGTCAGCACCACAACCTTAAATAATAAGAGAATAATTAGTCGAAGAACAATTTCAACAAAGTTTTATGGAGCACCTTATGGCCCAATCTGAGCAGCATTTGCGAGAGATTGTAAACATGTTCCTCGACGCCTCCGATGCTCGGATAAAAGAAGTCCGACGCCATGCATATGCGCATCTTTCTATGTTCCTTTTATTAATCCTAGGGGACTTTGACATTCCACACAAAAGAGGTAAACATGCAAAAATATAACAATAATAACCGAAATGCAGTACGTCTGGCAGTGTTGTAAATCGTTTCATTAACTTGTACCCAACTTGTATCCACCTTTTTTGGTAAATATTTCCTCTAATGGAAACTTAAGACATAAGTATGTATTTTAAACTAGTTTAGAACCAATTAAAGAATTTATAATTATATTTGTTGAAATGATAAACAAAGATTAACGTCCCCTTCTGAAGGTGCTAAGTGTCTGCATTTTCAGCGGATTGGAGCTTGGTCACATTGGGATTGTTTGGAGTGCGGGAGTGGGGGACAAGTTTTTGTTTTTTGTGCAATTTCTACATGGCTGCAAGATGCAGAACTCCAAGGCCAAAATGGATGAATTCAAGAGCAAATTCATGGATTTGCTGCACAAACAGGTAATATTTCGCCGCATCGTTAGGGAACTTAACGATCTAACCACCAACCTTGTCTCGTTCCTCCCACCAAACAATAACTGGAAACACTCACGCACACACATAGACGAATCGACAAATGAAAATTCCTGCAATGGGCTTTTCGGATTACTTCATCCAGACGGTGACGGCGGATACATCGCCCAGCCAGGAGCCGGATACCACGGATGGGGAAACCGCGGCCGCAGGGGACACACAAAGTAACGCACAAAAATCGGACCAGGAGATCCTGGAGGGTATTGACCAATGCTATTACAGCCCCGACAGCAATCCGCAATTATACGAGCTCAAGGTAAACTTGCTTTACGTCTAGCGACCCGTGACATTAACCGCCTCATTTCATAATGCCCAACAGAAAGTGCTCAACGACGGCATAGACAACGAGCTGATCGAAGTCACCATTGCACAACTGCGCACTCAGCAAAAGGTTTTAACTAAGCAGGTGCTGCAAAACATCCTGGAGCAACGGAATGCGTGCAGCACAGAGTTTGCGTCAATCAATGAAACCCAGAAGAGGCTGGAGGAGTCGCTGTGGACGTGCCAGAAAGCTAGATCCTACTTGAATTTTGCACGAACCAACCTCACTACCACCAGTCTGGAGATCTTGGCCAGCTATCGCAAGCGGGAGGTGCTCAAGGAGGTGTTGGACACTCTGGTGGCTATTAAGACGCTGGTAAATTAATGTTTTTTTTCTTACACATTTATTTTATGTATTATTTTATTTTTAAGCGCACTACCGATGTGGAGGTCCAGAAACTCTTGGCGGATCACAATTATAGCGCAGCTATTGGTCTACTACTGCAGTGTAAAAGCTCCGCTGAGGCTTATATGCAGTTTAACTGTGTACAATCGCTATCGAAAAAACTTCAGGAGACTATGCTGCTGATGGAGTTCCAATTGGATACTGTTCTCAACGAAATGGTCCTGAGTTTCGACGCACGCAAATATGCGAAGCTTCAAGAGGCCTATAAGCTAGCCAACAAATCCCTTATGGCCATGGATCAACTGCACATAAACTATATCTCGGCAATTCACTCTTCGGTGAATTCCGTGCTTCGTGGATACAGTGATCCCTGCCAGGATGATCAGGCGAAGCCGTTGTACGAACAACTATGCGAGCAGCTAGCCGTGGAAAAGCTTTTGCCTTGCCTCATCAGCCTGTGCAAAACTTTTTGGACCATTTTGGCCTCCTATTATCAGGTTGTTATGTGGCACAATAACTATAAGCTTTATGGGCACGATGTAGAGGATTCCCCAGACGTTTATATTCAGCAGAAACTAAAAAAGGGCCAATCGCGTGTTTGGAATGACATTCTGACCAAAGTGTGCCTATTCCTGCAGTCGGCCAAGCTAAAGGCGCTCAAGTACGACCAGTTTATACAGCTGCTGTCCGTGGTGCAGCGACTTAAGAAGGTGGGCCTGGAGTTCTGCGGCGAGCAATCGGATAAACTGATTGAAACGATGCAACATCAAAGCGAGGAGTTTTTCCGGACCTATCACATTTCCTGTGTGGAGGAAATCTGCCTATTCCTAGACAACGAGTCCTGGACGCCAGTCGATTCGTTTTCGCACATCCTTCAACTGCCTGTGTGTATTTTTAATAAGCTGTTAAAGCAGTTTACTTTAATACCTTATTTTTATGGCAGGAATTTCGAACTGTTCGCCACACTCTGAGGCGACACAAATCACCAACAACAGCCTTGCTGCCCTCTTCTAACAACTCTCCCATTAGCAATAACAACTGCGACGAGTTAGTCTCCGTTCATTCCCAGGATGGTGGCAGTTCTATTTACGGTTCCTATGGCTATTTCCTCAGATTCTCCGAGAAGAGTTCGCCCTTTGACGGAGGACTGGATGCTGCAATGTTGGAGGAGGACATCTTATCCGGCATTGTTGACGAGGCTTCTTGCTATTTCAGCGAGGAAAGCGACGACGAGCAGAAAAGTCTGCAGAGCAAAGAATTCGACGATGCCAGCAAGTACGATGATTATTTCTTTTGCCCTAATGATTCTTTAATCAATTTTTATGTATTTTCAGTCAATTGTTGGTAAACAACACAGCCCTGAATGTTCTACGTTGTATCGGTCGCTACCTTCAAATGTGCAAACTGTTGCATTGTATTTCTCCCAAGATTGTGTCCTGCATGCTGGAGCTGATTGACTTCTATGTTTATGCGGTGCATGAGATCTTTGGCAAAGACGCAGTAAGTATCCCCAACTAATTTTGTAATAAAATTACTAAAAATTAACCTTTTGTAGCTAGTGGCGACGGATAATTTGTATACACGAAGTCTGGAAATGCGATTACAAACTGTGGAGACGAACGTCCTGCCCCAAATCAAATTGTGGCCTCTAAACTTTTCATCGCTGGTAAATTATCTTTTTACTAATCTTTTTTAACTATGTTTTTATCCAAAAAATTTTTAATTTAGGCCAACAATGAATTGGTTAATCCAGATACACTCTACGGCCTGTCACAACGAATCGTGGCCGTTGAAGCTGGACGCAGCATGCTGCAGCAGTTCCAAATATTGCAACACTATCTCAACCACCTGTTGCCTGTCTCTGAACGTCCCATACTTTCCAGTTATCTCGAGTACAGTGATTACATGTTGGATCTGGCAAAACCCGTTTACACCTGCGTTACCTCTCGTGTAATCGATTTGTCGGCAATTCTGTCACAAATGGCCAAGGTGAAATGGGATGTGAATCATGTGATACATCAGCACAGCAGCTACAGCGATGTGTTGAATAGGGTAGGTGTATTTTCCTTTCATCCAGTTCAGGGCTAACCAATGTTTAACAATATTTTCAGAACATTCAGAGCTTTGCCATGTGTTTGGAGGAGATCGCGAAAGAGGTACCTGTACCCAGCAAGCATGTGTGGAATTCAATGGCCCATGTTGCCACGCACCTGTTGGTTGAGGGGTAAGTTATCAATTTCTAGATAAAAAAATGTGTTATAGTTTGATTTCCGTAGATTCTCCAACGTGAAGAAATGCTCCGCGGGAGGGCGAGCTCTTATGCAACTGGATTTTGCTAACTTTATGTCTTTCCTGGAACTGATATCAAACCAGAAGTACCCGCAGCATCGGTCTTATGTAGACGTGTTTATTAAAACATACTACTTTGCGCCCGAACAGTTCGAGCAATGGATCGAGCAGCAACGACAAAGCGACGAATATTCCGCAAAGCAGTTGACCAGCCTGATTCAGTGCATTTTTATCAATGATAAACGCACAAGGCACAGGCTGCTCCAACTGCTCGATGGTGGATCGGTCAATGGGCTAATCATGTCCACGACGCCGACATCCACTCCACAGAAAAACAACACTGGACCAGTTTCCAGTTCAAATCTAAGCAGCGTTATCTGAGTACTTTGATTCTATTTATTTTGTTGTTCCTTCCGAATAATCTTGTTAGTAGATGAATCTTGTGACATTCTGTGTATTTAACATTCCGTTTAGTGCAAATTAACAATTGTTTAGGCTAAAACTCTTCCTAAGTTATACAGGCGATCTCCATGATGTACTTCTTTTTGAACCTCAAACTATGAATCTCCCTTCCCCTCTTAAGCGCAATCAGCTCTCTTTTTCGCTCTCTCAGATGTAACGCAATTGGCAACCGTAATAATTGATAATTATAATTGGCAATATGTTCATCATTCACCGTGACTTAAGTACCTAGAGAAAGCAGACATACACATACTATATATACAAACAAAACACATATAATTAAGACACATGAATATCTATTTATTTTATTACCTATTTGTAATATTTATTTGCAGCAGGAAACGGACAAATAATTGTAAAAAAACTGAAATGTAATGGTCGTCGCTTAGATGTGACGAACAAACACACATTAACTATTTAGCAACTTAGCAATTGTAACAAACTAACAAAGATTACATATTTTGAGATATGCATACCACAAAAAGAAACTTCTTTTGGACTTTTGCCATATCATCGGGGGCGTGTAAAACCCACGCATGTTTTTTTATGAATGAGTGACTTGTGGAAATTCGAAATCTATATAAATAAATGGTGGTATCAGTATAGAGTCCTTGAGTTTGAAACAGCATGTGGATTACATTAAATGTACTAATTATTTGGACTCCCTTCGTGCTTGGATGTCCTCTTGCTAATTTCATAGAAAGAGGTGTTATGGAATCTGAAATTTCTGTGTTAATAATCCGTAATACCTATTGTCCGGATAGCCTACTAACCGAAATTTTTAAATCTTTAACAATCCCGGTGATTATCCAAGCGGTTACTGATGATAGCCCTCGGAATACAAACATTTCCCGACCACTTCATCTCCTTTGTTTCCAAGGACATGAAGAGAAAAAAGATTTGGACAATCTTCAAAATCTATTTAAATCTTTAGAGCACTTTTGCGATGATAAAATAATACTTTATAGTGCAAACACCTTCTCAAATCAGAGCAGAATGGAACTCCTACTAAAAAAATGCTACGATTTAAGAATTTTAAAAGTTGTTGGACTCATAGCTGGAGAAGAGACTACGTACTTTTACCAATATCAGCCCTACCCTCGATTTAGAATGGAGCGTATTCTTCTTGGAGCTTCACCAATATTTCCTTCAACTTTTCCAAACATGCAAGGACATCCATTGATTGTGATGCCCGACCAATGGCTCCCTAGGTCTATTCTCTATAAAGATAGACGCAGTGGCAAACAGATACTAGCCGGTTCCGTGGGGCGTTTTATGTACGTATTAGCCTGGAAGCTAAATGCCACTCTGAAGCTAGCTCCTGCAGTTACCCCAGGACGATTTCTGCGTTCAAGTACTCTACGAGAACTAGGCGATAAGTTGGGTATTGACGTTTCAGCCAGCATTTCAATGCAGGAAAATGGAGACCAGCTACACCGCAGTAGTTATCCTCTTGAGATGACTCATATTTGCCTAATGATTCCTATGGCCCAACCGATACCCCTGCGGGACATATACCGGTATATAAACAGCCCTTATAATATTCTCCTGGCTGTGAGTATTGCTTACGCCTACGGATTGGTGTTATGTCTCCTCCAGAGGCTGAACGGCGAAGCCGTCCACTTGGAGGACTTTCTCCTGAATGACAGAGCCCTACTAGGAATTCTGGGTCAATCCTTCAGGTTACCTTGTCCAGCAAGTAATAGGTGGATCTATTTGATGTTGGGCATCGTGGGCTTAAATGTGAGCAGCATTTTCGAGGCGGCTCTGGAAACCATGATGGCTCACCCGCCAAGGCAGTTCCAGGCCCGAAGCTTTGCCGATCTCCAGAGGACCAGACTACCATTGGTTACAACCGAGGAGGATCTTCACACTGTTATCGATATGCATCTTAACCTTCTGGTGCTGAATGTAAGCGAGTACCATGAGGTGAGGAGCAGCGGAAATTCCAGCAGCGCTTACTTTGCCTCGCGTCTTCATTGGACTCTGTTTAGTGAACAGCAAAAGCGCTTCAGCCGGGAGCTGTTTATATACTCAATGGAGGCTTGTATGTGGTCTCTAGCTCTCATGTCTTTCCAGTGGCCAGGTGCTTCCTGGTTTATAGAGCCCGTAAGCAAACTGATTCTAGAGGTGAGGGCGAACGGATTGTACCAGTACTGGGTGGGAATGCACCACTATGACATGACAGAAGCAGGGTTGGCTGGAATAGATGATCCTGTTGCCCAATATACACAACAAAAAGCCATCTTGCGTCTGGACGATCTTCAGTGGGTATGGTTGGCTTATGGAGTACTTGTCACTGCTTCTACTATAATTTTCCTTCTTGAAATCATCTGGAAAGGATTAAAAATTAAATTATCATTTAACTTATAAATGACACGTTTATTAAAAAATTTTGCATTCGGTACAAACAGATAAAATATTTCATAACACTAAAGATAGGCAAAAAACTCCACAAAAACTTAACACTTAATTAAAGAAAGAACTAAGATTTTAAAACTATTAATCATCATCGACTATTTCGATGGGGGATTTCGACTCTTCGGCCTCATCTACACTTTCACAGTCCGATGGAGAAGGATTCTTTAGATCCTCTATCTCATCCTTGAGGTCTTCTATATCTTCTTCGTATCGGCGCTTTTGCGATGCAAGCTACAAACATTTAAAAACAGAAACGGATTAAAAAATTTATCAAAAATATTTTCGAGTTCTAAGAACCTTAAATTCCCATTCCCTGTTTGCAATTAGTAGCTTCTTTTCACATTCCTCTACTAGTTGTTTCTTTGTGTCCTTGATAATCTCCTGGTATGTATCGGTGAGTTCCTTGCGCAGCTTCTCCTCCAGCAATTGCATTTGCAGAACATGATCGAATTTCAGGCGCTCGATCTCCAATGTCAAGCTTTTAAGAAAAAGGGTTTATAAATACAACAAATATTTATGATTTGGACAGAGAATTTCCATACCTGACATTTTCTTCTTCAAGCTGCTTTTTGTATTCATCGCCAGGCTCCATTTTTGAAAACTCCATGAAGCCGCAAAAACTGGTTCTATGCTGTTTAATTACCGGCTCCTTAAATATAATATTCTTAGCAATGGAGGCAAAATTCAAGACGTTCAGGTTTTCCTCGTAATATTTGTCTACCGGAGTGACCGTAACAATCATAGCCAGCTTCTCTTTGCCCAGCAATGCCGCCTGCAGCAGCATGGTGAGCTTGGAATCGCGGTATGGTATAACGTCGTTATTTTTCTTTTTGTGGGACGTACTGGCCGCATCCAGACACCTGCCGAGGACCATTAGTGAAGTGTTTATGTTTTTGGCCTCTTTTAGGCGCAAACCCGTGGTCCCAGTGTTTATTACCCGCTCGGAGCCCGCTAAATCGCAGAATCTGTAGGAGCTTTGGGTGGTCATGCCAGAACGATCGTATTTGAGTATATCAACCGTGAAAACACAGTGCGATCGACTGGAATTTGCGTTTACTGATGTCGAGGCATATGTGGAGCGTTGCTGGCCAAGTCGAAGAAGCTGCAGAGCTTCCTCGCTAGTTTTCACAAACACGCTGGTCAGCCCCTTCACGAATACTAGCCCCTTATTACACACAATCTTCAGGTTTTTACGCGGCACCTCGCCAAGCTTTTCCTGCCGGGGCGGTATGGCCAACAAGTCATGCACCAACTCATTGTAGATCTCTACAAAGGACACCCACACCATCACCGAAGTGTCGGGAGAGGCCTTCACCTCAAAATTATGGTCACCATCGATCACTTGCTTTAGTCGCTTGTGGTGGGCAGTAATGTCGGGGCACAGTTGCAACAGCTTTTTTCGGACCTGTATTTCATTCAAAGTGGCATCATCCTGCAGGAAAGTAATGCAACCATTGACTAGTTTCAGTTTCGGAGCGTGATACAAATTCTCTTTGTAGATTGTGAAAATGTTCTCCAGTGCTCGGGGAATGATTCCAGCACGGACATCGTCGCCTGGGAAAGAGTTAAAATATTATGGATTGATCCGGTAAATAGTGAGAGAGTACCTTACCGAGTAGTGTAAACGTTTTGCCCGATCCTGAAGTGCCGTATGTCATAATAGTGACGCATTCCTCTTCTAAGATTTTGGGACCCACACATATATCATATATATCTCGCTGGCCCACACAGCTGTCGAAGATGGAACTGAAGCTAAAGTGTTTTTCCATTCGGTTAACATTGTTGCTGGTCGAGTCTATTTTGCAACTCGTGATGAGCACACTGCCGTCATCCGAGATTGTGTAGGCTTTGGAGGGATCCGTAACGGGTCGCAGGCGGAGGAATACTTGGGGTCCTGTTTCAGTGCTAGTGCTGTCGCCTGTGCTTGTTGCTGTCGAGGCGGCATTGGGAGTATAGTCGGACTCGGTATCTGAGTACTCCGAGAAGCTGTCATCCTCCGATTCCTGGATGTCATCAAAGAGGCGTAGCTTTTTGTTGGGTCGCGGCCGGAAGCGTCGATCGATTGAAGGGTCGCGGGCCATCAGAAAAGATCGCATTTCCCGCTTGTGTACCTCGACTTTATGTTTACTGTCCATCTTGTTAATATTGAGATTTTTAGTATATATATGTCCTCCTTCGCGCTAATTTTTGGACGCTTCCGAGAGCGCTGCCAACTTTGGAGAAATAATGAATGACAACTGTTGCAGAGCTGCCTTCTAATTTATCGAAGTATCCTTACTTATCGATAAACTTTTAAATTCAAAAAAGAAGGTAACGGAAAAGTGTGTTTTGAAAATTTATCTAAAAGCAAATAAAAAAAAATAGCCACACCATCCATGAGAAAATTAAGCTTGGCCGATAAAATTACCGACTTTGGAGCGATATGCAAATATCCAGTGACAAGAAGTTCACTGACTTTATTATCTTTTTTTCTTATGTTAGTTTTGGGAATGTGAATGAAGATTAGCACCGTCAGCAAATAATTAGGTGACAAATTGCGGCACACCATCGGCCGTTTGTGTAATGTTCTGTTAGCAAGTCTGGGCAACATAGCTCGCAGGCTGTGCAAATAGACCGTTCTGTCGCCAAATATTTACTCAAATTGCAAATTAATTTCTCTTGTGTGCTTTTCATTCTCAGTCTGATTTTTATGCCCCTGTCTGAGCAAACAAACAA
Source organism: Drosophila bipectinata (assembly GCF_030179905.1). Classification (NCBI taxonomy): domain Eukaryota; kingdom Metazoa; phylum Arthropoda; class Insecta; order Diptera; family Drosophilidae; genus Drosophila; species Drosophila bipectinata. The sequence goes on from NC_091737.1 coordinate 15,998,617, forward strand.
TTACTTGCTTGTTGAACTACGAAGAAAGAAATATAATTGCCATCTGTAGTATATTTTCTGCAAATATTGTTGTAATAAAAAAGTTTCTAATGAATTGTAAAGCCGGTAATCTCAGCAATTTTGTAGATTTTCTACACATTTTAGCTTTGTACTCATTCATTTTTTTTTTATTTAACTTGGCAAGATAATTTACTCTAAATAAAAATGGCTTCAACAGATGGTTATAATTTTGTGTTCCAATTCGAAGTAGTATTGAAAGACTTTTTCTTTCTTTAGGACTGCACAACACTGGTAGTTGTAGAAGTTGTAGCACAAAAAATTGTAGAATTGTAAAAACAAAAAATAAGAAAATAATAAAGTTTACTGAATTTTTAGCTATTATTAGTTATAGATTAAGGTAAAGGATATGCACAATTAGGCCTTCTTCGAATCTTATGGTTTTTTTACAGGTATTTTTGAAATGTCTTCTAATAGTCCAGATTACTCATTGGAAATAATGAAAGAGCCTCCTGCTGAACTTATTGATCCAGAAAAATCAGAATCGCCATGTTGCCCCGATTCAACCGATGATAATCCCTTCAAAATCCCTACCCCACCATCCATAACCTCACTTCCCTCTAAAACGCAGCCAATGTCCCCGGAATACGCCCTGAAGCACTCTCTACCCGGACACACGGCTGGTGTTACTTCTGTAAAATTTAGTCCGGAAGGCAAGTACGTTGCTAGCGCTTCGGCGGACTGGTCTCTCAAGCAATGGGACCTGGAAACCGCTTCTTTGATCCAATCGATGACTGGGCACGATCATGGAATTAATGATGTGACCTGGGAGCCAGCTGGAGATATGCTGGCCAGCTGCAGCGACGATAAAACTGTTAGGTTGTGGGATGTGCGCAGTGGACGTTGCCAGTCGACTTTGAAGGGACATGATGGATTTACATTTGCGTGTCGCTTCCATCCTCAGGGAAAATTGCTGGCCTCTACTAGTTTTGATGAAACCGTGCGATTGTGGGACATACGCACAGGCAGGACACTGAAGACAGTACAAGCCCACTTGGATCCGATCAGCTCGGTGGACTTTAACCGTGACGGAAGCCTCTTTGTGACCAGTAGCTTCGATGGCCTTGTGCGCATTTGGGATTCTACCACCTGCCAGGTATTGAAGACGCTCATCGACGACGACAACACGCCGGTGGGACATGTGAGATTTGCCCCGAATGGAAAGTACGTTCTGAGTTCCACTATGAACAACACACTGAAGCTGTGGAATTTTCAGAAACCAAAATGCCTCCGTTCTTATCGTGGCCACAAGAACGAGACCTTATGCTTGACTTCCAATTTCTCCGTCACATCAGGCACATGGATAGTCTCGGGAAGCGAAGATATGTCGTTATGTATCTGGAACTTACAAAACAAGGAGCTCGTCCAGAAGGTGGACACCAAGGGTGACAAAGTGCTCTGCACCGATTGTCATCCAACGGCCAATTTAATTGTTAGCGGATCGTTGCAGAATAATCACGAAGTTAAGATCTGGGAAAGCACCGGGCAGTAGCAAAGTTCTATAAATATTGACTGTCTCTATTTATTTAAGTTTTTTTTTTACAAAACCAACTTTTTAATGAGAGGAAAAAGTCTGGTACCGAATGCTCTTACCAATTTTAAAACACATTTATACTTTTTACTATTATACAAGATTTATACGTTTAATACTTCAGTTTATACATTTTATTATTCATTATTATTATTCATATTGTTTTAAAATATAATTTTATTTGAACATTTTGTGATTAACGGATAAAATCAATTATTTTATTTCATTTATAAAATTTGAATAATAAACTTATTTCTATGTAGTCTTATTTCGTTAAAAAATTTCGTCACCTACTACGGCAGCTGCCTTTAGTGCCTTTGTCCTGAAGAAGAAAACGTATGAAATATCTTTGTAATCGTTGATTGACGATGGCTAACATGGCTAACAAGATAAGCCGGTACCTGCTCTTGTAAATCTTATATGGCTATATGGCAAACATGCTTATACATTCGTATATAGCCACTCCAAGCCGAGAGCTGGACGACGCTATCGCAGTTAGTCGGCGGAGACCGGAGCGGCAGTAGCGTCTGGAGCGACACACTGATCGGACGCTTTCATTATAGTCGCTCCCATTATTATACCGCCTATAATTCTCAGGTTCTCAGCATTTTGATTCTGATCAAGCTCGGAACTTGAAAAGCATCCACGATGCGAGCCGACGAGGGTGAGTAACAAAAGATGGGGGTTTTTCCGGCTGTTACCCGTTCAGGGTTACTTGATTGCACATAAATCTTGCCGCTATTGGAAAGAGTGCAATTATCGGATCGAGTGGATGCCCATATAAAATACGTGCCAATTCATAAAAGAGTATCTGATTGGCTCTTATCATTGTGGGGTAGTCCGAGCACTTGTAAACGATAGGCTGACCAGGCCAATGCCAATAAACACGACAGATCGACAGATGTCCCCAAAATGTTGCTGCTGCCAGGGAAGATTAGACCGCACAGGAGGGGTTATCTCAATGGACGAATAAGTTATTTCACAGTTTATGTTTCGAACCTTCAGACAATCTCTACCGGGAGCAGTTGCCGAATTTGGGAACGCTTATCAGGGATGGGGGCCGAAAGCTGTGCCGCCCCGCGACCGTGACCAACAAGTTCCCCATCCTTAAATGGCTACCCCGCTACCGGGTGGAGTACATCATGCAGGACTTCATAGCCGGATTCACCGTTGGACTGACCACCATACCGCAAGCCATAGCCTACGGAATCGTGGCTGGATTGGAGCCACAATATGGGCTCTACTCAGCCTTTATGGGCTGCTTTACCTACATAGTTTTTGGTTCCTGCAAAGATGTCACAATTGGTGAGTACGAAAAGTGGTCTCTTAAGGAGTATGTCTAAAATAATACTTTCTTCCTTAGCCACCACTGCTATCATGGCTCTAATGGTCAACCAGTATGCCACTATTAATCCAGACTATGCGGTTCTCTTGTGCTTCCTGGCTGGTTGCATAGTTTTGGTTTTGGGCCTCCTAAACATGGGAGTACTGGTGCGGTTTATATCTATTCCTGTGATCACCGGGTTCACCATGGCGGCGGCCACCACCATTGGCAGTGCTCAGATTAACAACATTGTGGGTCTTTCCAGTGAGTATGCAGTTTTTGTTCAAATTCTCATTACTCATTCCATATTCTACCTGCTGCCGACAGGTCCTTCAAATGATTTGCTACCCGCTTGGAAGAACTTCTTCACCCACTTGACTTCAATTAGGCTGTGGGATGCCCTGCTGGGTGTGTTCTCCCTTGTGTTTCTGCTGCTGATGACGGTAAGAATTGGCAGAAAATAAAAATTTGACAATTTAATAATATTTCAATTGAAAACAATCAACATTCCATTTCATTAATATGTTGGACTGTTACCTAAACTTGTTGTGAATGAATGATTCTTATCAAGTAGAAATTTCTAGCATTAGGTTGCATGTGAATATTTCAAAATACTTTGTAATCTATATTCATTATCATTTTAATTTAAATAATCATTTAATTACAGCGCGTCAAGGACATCAGGTGGGGAAACCGCATTTTCTGGAAGTACCTGGCCCTTTCCCGTAATGCGCTTGCTGTGATATTCGGCACCTTCCTGGCATACATTCTTAGTCGTGATGGAAATCAGCCTTTTAGGGTAACTGGAAATATTACGGCCGGAGTACCGCCATTCCGTCTGCCCCCCTTTAGCACTACGGTGGACGGCGAGTATGTGTCCTTTGGTGAAATGATCAGCACAGTAGGAGCCTCATTGGGGTCCATTCCCTTGATCTCAATCTTGGAAATCGTTGCAATTTCCAAGGCCTTTTGTAAGTTTACATTTTTAAATTGTTGATTGGCTTACTAATTTATTATTATTTCGTTTTTAGCAAAAGGAAAAATAGTCGATGCCTCGCAGGAGATGGTAGCTCTTGGCATGTGTAATATTATGGGCAGCTTTGTGCTCTCCATGCCGGTAACTGGATCCTTTACCCGTACCGCTGTAAATAATGCCAGTGGTGTTAAGACCCCACTCGGTGGAGCTGTCACTGGAGCTCTGGTTCTCATGGCTCTAGCTTTCCTCACTCAGACCTTCTACTATATACCGAAATGCACGTTGGCTGCCATTATCATAGCTGCCATGATATCCTTGGTGGAACTGCACAAGGTCAGAGATATGTGGAAGTCGAAAAGTAAGTGACGAAGATTTAAAAAATGTTACTCTGGTTTAATGGGTTTATTTGTGTTATTTCAGAGAAGGATCTTCTTCCTTTTACTGTCACTTATTTTACTTGTGTGTTCTGGAGTTTGGAGTACGGAATTCTTTGTGGTATAGCAGCTAATCTGGTTTATATACTCTATAGCAGTGCCCGCCCACATGTGGACATAACACTGGAAAAGGTAAATAAAAAGGGATTACTATTTTTAAAAATCGTAAACTTTACCTTTTTTATGGCTTTAGATAAATGGTCATGAGGTGTGTCTGGTGGATGTAAAACAAAAACTGGACTATGCATCCGCGGAATATCTAAAAGAGAAGGTAGTTCGCTTCCTAAATCATCAAAATGGCGAAACCCAGCTGGTGATCATTAAAGGCGAGGAGATAAACTCCATTGATTACACAGTAGCCATGGTAAGTAACATTTTTGAGCAACACAATGTCCAGATTTTACTAATTACTTCTCCCATAGAACATTGTCTCCATGAAAGGCGATTTGGAGGCTCTTAACTGCGCCATGAGCTGCTGGAACTGGAACATTGGCTCCGCCGGAGTAGTATGCCGATTGAACAACGATCTGCGACCTATCTTCAAGTTCGATGTGACGCTGGAGGAGCTGGTGGCCGCCCACTTCGATAGTCCTTCCAACACTGCCTCCACAGTAACCATTGGAGCTTAGGCCAATTACTTTTTTACTAATATTTAAGCTGAAAGTATTACCTCAAGAACGTATTTGACTAAAGTTGCATCTGCAAAATGAAAAACCACTCCAGAGGCGACTGTTTGTCTGGCCGGGCAGGGCCGAGAGCTCTAGAATTACGTCTGGCCTTCGAGGAATCTCAAGAGGAATTATGTCATAATAGTTGGACACAAAAATTAATTGAGTCGTTAACCGCAACCGCATCGCAGTCTGGCCAGACTGTCTGGCGACCTTTCTCCGAACCTCTGTCAGCGGGGAAAGTAATTTACGATCCTTTATGGCAAGCACTTCACTTCGAAAAGTGGAAAAAAGTACAGCGAAGAAAGGAGATTCCCTTCGGAAAGAAAACGAGTTCTTGGAAGCGAAAGGATCATGTCTTTATTTATTGGGTTTGGACTCCGAAGCATAGTTACCGAGAACCCGTTGGCCCGTCGGATCGAATGGGCTGCGCAAGTGGCAGTCGGCACGGTATCTCCGACCCAATATGTCCACCTCGTATTCCCCGCTCTTAATATAATCAGTATCGATGATCTGCCCATCTGGCCGGGCAATGTAGGCCTGACCGAGGGATTTCCCTAGAGTGTAGGCATACTCAGCTCGTCGCAAGATGCCAACTGGCTGGCCATTGCGATAGACGCCTTCCAGACCCCAAATGGGGACTTGATCCTGGAGTGTTAAGTAGACCAGGCGCTTCTTAACTCCTTCAGCTCTTTGCCTGTCGATGGCTGCCTTTCCGCGATAGTCGCCGTTTTTACGGCACGTGAATCCCAAGCCCGCCTCTAGCGGAGTATCATCAGGTCGAAGATCGAAGCTCCACAGATGATAGCCTTTCTCACTGCTCAGGGAGTACAGCGATCGATAGCCGGCATTGCGCAAGTCCTGACCAGCTCCTGCCTTCATCAAGTTTTGATAGACGGCCGCACAATCCTTCTTGGGCACGTGGAGTTCGTAGCCCAGTTCGCCCACGAAGCTCACCCGCAGCAGGCGGAGGTCCACACCACCAAATTTAGCCAAACATGTACTGTTTGGAGGTAGTTTATCATCGGCGAGACTACAGTCTAGCAGGGGTTCCAATATCTTGCGGCTGTTGGGTCCCTGAATGGAAATAACTCCTAATTGGGCTGTCAGATCCTTAAGTTTGGCATCGAAGCCTTTTCTACGGATCTCAGCTTGCAGGGCACTATATGTATAAAAGGCTGAGGCTCCACCTGCCACAATGTAAAATCCCTGATCCCTGATCTTGGGATCGTGGACTTTGCCGGAGCCAGGCAACAGACGAGAAATGGTCACATCCGCCTCCACACCGCCGGCATCGTTGAGAGCGCAAGTATAAACAGTTCTAGAAGATAATGAAGTAACAGATATTTTGGTTTAATTATAAATTCCTCTAGATTATTAATCGATAGTTCCTAAAATAAAAATTTATAAGCTTTCGGCAGTTAATTTCGGTTTCTTATAGTTATTGTCTGGCACTTGAATCGAACAGGTTGTCAAAAGTTAAAAGCCGATCTTTATCAAAGGTTGTCATATGTCTACCTCTGATAACGTTATCTTGCACTTGAATGACTTTTTTAGTTTATCGCAATAATTGCCGAACACGTATAGTAATAGTTTTTTAAGTAAATCTCTCTTTTCAAATAATAGATAAAGAGATATACCACAATTAGAACTCACTTGCTTGGATCACGATTTGTATTAGCCGAGAAGAGCCAATCCGCTGCCTCCTGAGCTTGGGGACCATCCAGTAGAATCTTTGCGAAATAGCTCATGTTGAAGACCACAGCATTATTACGGCAGGCCAGTGCCTCTGATCCAATCTGTTTTGAATAAATAACAAAATATTGATAACCTTCATTGCAGTGCCGAAAATCCAGACCTTACCAGATCGTGATGCTCCGAAAAACGGCTATAGTGAAGATCTCCTTCCAAAACTTTCTCATACTCGCTATCCTCGTTCCTCTTGTGCCCATAACTGCCATACCAGTCGTAGGGTTGCACCACAGCTTTTGTGGCACCGGAGGGCAGGAAGAAACCAGGGCGCTCCCAACCTTGTTTCTCCTCCATCATAGCTCCAGCCTTGATCATTTCATCGTGCAGCGGATCCTTTTCGAAATCCCGGCCAGCCAGGGGCTGATCGTATTTGAAAACCATGCTGTAGTTTTTCACATAGCTCTCGTGTGACTTCTCCCTGATCCACTGGGTGGCCTTGCCCTGCTCCGGAGTAAATCTTCGAAGGTCGAAGCCGAACATGGGTAGATCTGGCTGCCCTTGTATGACCCAGAGAGCCGTCTGCTCGCCACATCCTCCGCCAAACATCATGCCAGCCGAGTTGAAGCCGCAGTTGTGGTAGAGTCCATCCACGTTGGGATCGGGACCCATCAGAGGCTTGTGATCGGGAGTGAAAGATTCCGGGCCACAGACAGTGCTTTTAACTCCGTATTTGGCATAACTGGGGCAAAGTTTCTGGGCTCCTTCGACATGAGTTTCGAATACAGACCAATCCAGTTCGTAAAGACCGAAATGGAAATCCTTGGGAACCGGCTCCAGTAAAATTGGGTTCGGTTCGTAGCCTCCCATGCAGATGGCATCGCCCTGGATGCGGAAATACGTGGAGTAATCGTGATCTCGGATGTTCGGTAAGCCCCTAACTCCAGGAATCGATTCGGAAACGATATAGGCGTGTTTCATTGGCACCAGGGGAAGGTGAGTGCCGTGCTTGGCCACCAGATCGCGACCCCACACTCCAGTGGCATTGACCACCTTCTCCGTTTTGATATCACCAAAGGATGTGGCCACTCCAGTTACCTTTTTTCCTCTGGCAGTCTGCTCTACTATAAGATCCTCCACTCCACAGTGTTCGATCACTTGGGCGCCCAAATTGGTGGCTGCCTTTTTGAGGGCCGCGCACAACATGGCAGGATCCATGACACCATCACCTGGAGAGTAAAGTGCCCCCACAAAAGCCGAGGGATCCAAGAGAGGGAATAGCTTTTGTGTCTCTTCAGGACTCAACACTTGGTTTTCAATCCCTAGAGCAGAGCCCACTGTGGCCAGTCGACGGTACTCATCCAAACGCGTTTCATTGTGGGCTATAAAGATGCCTCCGTTTTGAATCCAGCCCGGATCTAGGCCAGTTTCCTCCTCCAATTGTTGGAGCATTCGACGGGAGTTCGCCAGCAGCTGGATATCAACGTCATTGGGTCGCAGGCGCCACAGCAAGCCGGCGGTGTGCCAGGTGGTCCCGGCAGTCAGTTGGGCACGTTCCAGGAGCACGGCTTTGACACCGCGGCGCGCCAGGTGATACAGGGTATGGCATCCGGCTGAGCCCCCACCAACAACTACCACATCTGCCGATGCTGGCAGGGCTCCACTCGGCTCCTTTCTAGTTCTCCCGCCTCCAGCTCCTTTGCTTGCTTGTTTGCGGATGCCCCGGCGGGCTGTCTGCTGCAGGATGCAATGGCGCCACATTCTGAGAAGCTGCCGAACGCGATCGATTCAAAAACTGAACTGACTTCTCAGAGGGCTGATTCGTCTTGCTAATCTTCATGGTGGGTTCGAATGATGAACCCAAGGGTCGCCTCCCTGATAAGCCAGGCTTTTGTGACGTCCCGATGCCACTTGTGGCCCTAATCAAGGCAAAGCTACCGAAGCCGAGGCATTTTCGTACAGATTTTTCTTATCGCGGAGGTGTGCCAATTGGTAGAATCAGTTCATAGCCTCAAAGGTCAAAAAACAATTTATTTAGAATGATTTGAACTTTTAGAGAGATTATTCTTAATTTAACTATTGTAAACAATTGAGGGGTTTTTTAAAAGATGTTGCTTTTGACTAACAATATGAACCTTAGAGAGGACCATATTATTGCCAAAAACTAACAGAATTAAAGCGAAATGCATGAAACGATGTAAAGATCTGTTTACTATCAAATTCCTTTAAAATCTAGGAGAAATTTATTTTTTCGATATTTTTATCAAATTTTCTAGGGGTTCATCTTCAAGAATTTGAAAACCCCCCGCAAGACCGCATTTTTGTCTTTTTATGATAATGATTTTACTTTTTATCATTTTTATGATAACATTGCCAATATTGTTTCCGATTCCTAAGCAAATACCTCGAACTCCTTAATTTAAATACAAAAAAAAATCATCACACAGAATATTTAAAAACAAATTGTTTAATTTTCCCTCAAATTGCTCCTCTGTTGCTCCTTCCTTACTCCAATGACTTCCACTCTGACCCTACTGCGACCCCAAAACAGGATATGAAAGTGCACTCCAGGATTATGATCACTTCGTTCCACTATTAAACGATAAACGATGAGCCCTAAATGCACTGTAAGACCAAAACCAGGTGGTGCCATATGGAGCCCCAGAGTTGGCACGCTTAGCACATCCTTAAGATAAGACTCCGGAATAGACAGCGCCGGATAAACAAAGCGATTCATTTTGAATTTTCCGCTGCCACCGAAAAAGAACTGGGCCAATGTGGTGGCGGCCAGGGGCCAAGAGCCCGTGAAAGAGACCGAAGATCGCACCATGTGTCGGCATCCTCCGCCAATTGCGGCTGTTTACGGAGCAGGGAACGCCCACCAGAGGTGCCAGAAATAGCCAGAGGCTGGAGAGCAGAGATCCGAGGAGCAAAATGCTCAAAAGGCGGCCTCTCCGGTGAACCCTTCACAGATGTGCTCTACAAGAGCTACGGATCGGTTGTAATTTCCTTTTAAATCGTTCTCGGTTCAGTACGATTCGTTTTTTGAGTTTTGAAAACGGAGTGTTTTTGAAGTGATTAAAATACAACATTTGCAAATTTTGAAAATCTTACTTGGTGATACAAAGATTGTGTAATAATGCCACGCAGGAAGAGATCGCAAAGCCCATTGGATTTTTATGATGATGAATTGGATGAGGATTCTCAAGGTATGGTGAAAATTATTATATTATATTTATAGTTTAAATATTATAAAGTCTAAAAATAATAGGAAATTTAAATGATTTTTAAAGGGTTTTGTTGAATACTGTTACTTTAAGTTTAATGAATAAAATAAATATATTATAGAGTTCAAACAAATGTGATTTTGAAGAAAACTTAATGTTTCAAATTCAAAAAACCCTAGAGAGCTTTCCTAAAATTTCTGTACAAATTTGTTACAAGTTTTTGGTATCTTGTATTTTAAAATCTATAATTTTTATAACCCTTAGGCTCCCAACCGCCGGTACAGCGAAATGCAGCCAATGCCCGGGAACGAATGCGGATGCGAGTATTATCCAGCGCCTATGGACGCCTAAAAACCAAGTTGCCCAACATTCCGCCGGACACAAAGCTCTCCAAGTTGGATACGTTGCGTTTGGCCACTTTATATATAAAACAGCTAATCACGGCCGTGGAAACTGGCAGCAATGGCAGCCACTCCCACAATCACAGCCAAAACCAAAGTCACAACCACAGTCATTCGAGCACCGCCAGTTCTGAAGGATTGGACACGAGTCACATGGCAGACGCCTCCGGAGGAGCCAATTTCCATTTTCACAACAACGGCCATGGCAGCATGGTAAGTGTCATTACATTTATGATCCCTGTCGCCCTGTGGTAAGTGATGTCAGTGCCACCACTTAAAGCTGCTGCACTGCATCCACGAATTTTGAATAGAATCGCATTAATGAGCCAGGCATTAGTAATATTTACCTGCAGCTGGGCGGCCTCAACAAATGACAGGTGTCATAAGAGATATATTTTGATATGGCTATATGCTTTATTATATTAAGTCCATTTATGGAGATATATCAGATGAACTTAAGTATTAATTGACTTATTTAATAGGCTTTATTGGACTGGTTAAATATGAATGTTGGCTTCACATTAAAGTTAAATGATATGCAATATTTTCAAATATTAAATGACCAAAATTTAAGACTGCATATTGTATATAAAAATGCGCATATTTATGTCGCAACATCTGCTTGGGTGTATACGATGCGGCGTCATGTCTTTCCACCTTCAAAAGATGGAGGTGCAGCCCATCTCCATTCCCATATGCAAAGAAATCGGCCAGCCCAGACACAGCCATTCAGTCGGGCCCCCCACTAGTATATTCCAATCACATTTTGTGATTTCAGACTGCCTCGCTTTCCTGTAATCCGATACTTTTGTGAATTTCAAAAATATTAAATATGAGTGACAGGTCCATGGAGCGGCCACGTAGATCTGACGAGGATCGGGATGTGGGGGCATTAGTTAGTCTTTTGCTAGTTTCTAGTGGTTATTTTTATTTTTAAAGATGCTCGACTTTGATGCGACAAAGTGAATGACATCCAAGGGAAAGTGTCGTTGCGTCGGTAATTTTCCCACTCGGATAATTGTAATTAGAATTTGTCTAACCGTGTTTATTTTGCGCGGAGTTTACACAATCCCATCACTCATGGTACATGGCGCACAACTTATCTAAATAGCAACAATTGTTTATCCGACGAATGCGTGAAATTTTCAGCAAAAAAATGTTCCGTCTTGTAGCCATATGGCGGCATATCGGAGAGTCCCGGGTCCCTATTCTAATTCATTCCAACCGATCTCGCACGCGCCCGAGATGATCCGGTGGGAACAACCCATTTGTGTGATGTTTGTTTGCTATCCCTTACATCCCTATATCGCCTACCGATTCCCTATCTATCCCAGACAAATGAGTGTCTCTTGTCCGCAAGTGTTTGGCTGTTTATGTTTTTATAGATCCGTTAATGAGGCTGTTATTGTAGATCTATGAAAACATCTTCTCCTAAGAAGCGGGGGTACTAAAAACAATCAAAGTTGCGTAAACAAACAAAGGCGCTCTAGCTGGCGGATGGGTTGTCGTCATATTGTTCCATTTATAGCCAATGTGGTTTCTCAGCTTGTATGATTTATGGAAATATCCATTCATCCTTGTTTTTGAATTTTTCTTGCAGAGCTGGCCCTTTGAGTTCCATCAGAGTAATCGCAGCCTGGCATTTCCTCCGTCCGCCACATCCTCTCGCATGGAGTGGCAGACTTTACATGCCCAACCGTATCAAAAATCCACACGAAGTGAATCCCATGTTCCGGCGGATCTCAGTTACCATCAGATGTCGGACTCCTCGCATGGTCACTGGTATGCTGGTATGGAAATGCATCAAATGGATCAGCCTAATAGTTGCTCCTACGATACCACTGTGGGCCAGCATCAGCGTGGCATTGCAATAGCAACTAGCCAGTCGCATGGAATATAGTTCAGCTTTTACCTGAATAACTAAGCCAAAATTCATTTCCCGCCTAATAAGTGTATTAAAACGTGATTTATTCTTACGTGTGTGTGCAAGATTAAACCCATTATTATAAGACCAAAGATTGGTGTTACCTCAAGATCTATTAGCAAATATATGAATGTTTTTAATTAACGGTAACTTTGATTTTTATTTAAATATCCCGCCTCTATCTTGGTGTGCAGCCCTGGACACATACGGCCTTGATAAGTGACAACCCTAGCCATCAGCTGGTTTCGTCCCACACCCAAAATAAACAAAAAATACTAGTCTTGGACTAGATGCCCTTTGTTCACCTTATTTATCATTGAAATTAACGAGTTATGATTCAATATATAAGAAGGTAAATCTACTGAATTCTTTGTAAGTTTCATTATTACTGAAATGTAAAAGAATGGCCAAATTCATTTATTTCTTTCAAGAGTTTTAGCCTTTCTCATTATCTTAAGGAACTCGCAGTGTTAGGGTATTGCTATTGTGATGTAGTAATAAAATATATCCCCCAACAACAATCGCTGAAGAATGATAATTGCGCTGGCGATTATTTCAACACAAAAGCATATTACAAGTGTATACATTCACTGGACGGGAGGTTAAAGTTCGGATTTGAGGACTGGCCACCGTGATTAGATTCCGATTTGGTTCGGATCCGATCAGAGAAGCTAATCTGGATTGCCTTTGGTTCGGGAGCAGAGCAAAACAAGCACCCAATTACCCGATGCCACTGCGAGCACTTTGCTTTCCCTCGTCCAAGCAACCAGTCAGTACGCAATATTCCACCAAGACGGACGCCTAGCTGCGGATCGCCAGAACCAGTTTGACGTGTGTTGATTACCACAGCAGCAGCAAAATGCCAGCCAAGGAAGTGAATCCCGACCTGCTGAAGGAGCGCAATACGGCTACCTTCAATCCCCATGAATTCTCCGTATTCTGGGCCGGTGGCGAGGATAGATACAAGGAGAAGAAGGCCCTAGGTGAGCTTGTGAAGCATATATCTATATGTACTTAGTATCTTCGGATTGCACAGAGTGCCAAGCTCTTTTGTCTGTCTTTCTCCAGAGGCATGACCATTAACCGGTCGGTTGAAAAGTTAAAGCTTCGTATAAGCTTGGCGCAATCGAGTTTCACAATCGTCAGCGCCGGAAAATTGTGCCAAAAGCATGACTTGGCAATTAAAGAAGCCTCGATCAGGTCTTAAACTACAGCTTTAGTTTTTCTAATCAGTGTATACTAGATAAATATGCGTTTAAGTTTAAACACATGTATCAACCCCTTTGTTTTGCTAAGCCTCTTCTTTACCCGATCATTCATTAGTTCGATGCACGGAGTTCATTAATTATGTATGTCTTACCTATCCATAAACAAAGCAAAATTTAATCTTCTCCCGGCCAATTCATTATCAATCTTTGAACTTTGTCGCGAATCTAGATTGATCCAAGGTGGCCTGTACTTTGGATGTTTGGTGCTACTCTATTTTCAAATCCACTTGAAAATGGCTTAGCTGATAGGTTTATCTTATAGATTCGAATGGTCGAACAGGGCATTATAAATGGACACTACCCGGTAACACTCTTGAATTAAAAAAAAAATACTAACTACTCACGATCACGTAGTCAAACAATGTTTATCTTTATGATGTTGGCTAATCAAGTAAATCCTTTTTATGAATTCCCTTCCTCAAAACAGAAAAAATGTTTTTGGAGGACCCGGCTTTGGAGGACGATTTACCCATTTCATATCTATCGCACAAAGAACTCTACGAACATAGTCTCCGAAAGGCCTGCATCATTGGAGAGAAGATTCGCAAGCTGCGTGCTGATGGCGAAGACGGAGTGGATACCTACAAGTATAGTAACCATAAAACATATCCAAATAAGAAATAATAACCAATCCTTTTTTGCAGTGCATTGCTGGGTGGATCTTTGGGAGCTGCTATTCTGAAAGAAGGAAATCCTTTGACCCTGCACTACGTCATGTTCGTGCCCACCATCATGGGCCAGGGCACCATGGAACAGCAAGTGGAGTGGCTGAGCAAGGCCTGGGACTGCGAGATAATTGGCACATATGCCCAAACTGAGTTGGGACATGGAACATTCTTGCGTGGCCTGGAAACCCGGGCCGACTACGATCCTAAGACCCAGGAGTTTGTGATAAACACTCCAACGCTTAGTGCCTACAAGTGGTGGCCTGGAGGATGTGAGTTTCTATTTAACATAGTCATTTGACTTATTTTTAAACCTATCTCTTCTACTATAGTGGGTCACACGGCCAACCATGCTGTGGTTTTTGCTCAGCTCTACACCAAGGGCGAGTTCCGTGGCCTGGCGCCCTTCATTGTCCAGCTTAGGGATTCCGACACTCATAAGCCCATGCCGGGAATCGACATCGGAGATATTGGCACCAAACTGGGTATGAAGGCTGTCAACAATGGCTACCTAGGTCTGAAAAATGTGCGGGTACCCCTTAACAATATGCTGATGAAGAACCAGCAGGTCTTGCCCGATGGAACCTACGTGGCACCCAAAAACAGTGTGCTGACTTATGGAACAATGGTACGACCACCTTTCTTTATTTACTTTCTGAAACTAAAATATTCGTGAACACTTTTCAGATGTTTGTGCGTTGTGCTCTGATCCGAGATACTGCCCAGAGTTTGGCCAAGGCCTCCACCATTGCTACCCGCTACTCTGCAGTGCGCCGTCAGAGCCCCATTGATCCCAATCAGCCTGAACCGCAGATCATGGAGCACACCACTCAACAGCTGAAGCTGTTCCCCCAGATTGCCAAAGCTATTGTGTTTAAAACCACCGGCGATGGCATCTGGAACATGTACAACGTAATCTCCGGTGAGATTGAGCTGGGAAATCTTGACCGCCTGCCAGAGATGCATGCCCTGTCTTGCTGCCTGAAGGCAGTTTGTAGCGCGGACGCGGCTGCTGGTGTTGAAACATGTCGGTTATCTTGCGGAGGACATGGCTACATGGACTGCTCGAATTTCCCTACGATATACGGCATGACCACGGCTGTGTGCACGTACGAGGGCGAAAACACTGTTATGCTGCTTCAGACTGCTCGCTATCTGGTGAAGGTTTATGGCCAAGCCCTCAATGGCGAGAAACTTGTGCCCACCGTGGCTTACATCAACGAAGCACTCAGTCTACAAAAGTTTGTGAACTTTGATGGCTCCTTGGAGTCCATTGTGAAGGCATTCCAATTTGTGGCAGCCAAGTAAGACGAGTTTAAAGTACATTGTTATAGTTGAACTGGCTAATTGCCTTTTTTTTCTCACAGCAAAACCCGAATCGCTTATGAGCAAATTGAACTGCGTCGTAAACAGGGTCACGGAACTGAGGTGGCGGCCAACTTGTGCGGCACATTCTTGACGGCAGCCGCAGATGTATGTCTAGGTCTTGATTTCCTTATTAAAATACAACTAATTTCCATTTGTGTTTAACCTTTAGCTCCACGCTCGTGCCTTCTTGGCTCAATCTGCCTATACGGAGCTTTCATCCGTTTCTCGAGAAGTTTCGCCTGCTCTGGCTGATGTTCTCAAAGTGGTATTGGAGCTATATCTGGTGGATGCCTGTCTTAACCGTATTGGAGACTTCTTGCGCGTAGGTTTTGCTAGTTCTTGTG
The DNA here is from genome assembly GCF_030179905.1 of Drosophila bipectinata. Taxonomy (NCBI): domain Eukaryota; kingdom Metazoa; phylum Arthropoda; class Insecta; order Diptera; family Drosophilidae; genus Drosophila; species Drosophila bipectinata. The sequence continues at coordinate 16,014,493 of NC_091737.1, forward strand.
TCCTACGTCATCAATTAATATTCTTGAAATTATAGTTTATTGATCTCACTGATCAAGATGTCACTAAACTAGAAGTCCGTCTGGAAAGCTGCCTGAAACGTTTGCGTCCAAACGCTGTGGCCTTGGTGGACAGCTTTGATCTGCATGATCGCGTCTTGGACTCCGCCCTGGGTGCCTACGACGGCAATGTTTACGAGCACATCTTCGAGTCAACTAAGAAGAACCCGCTGAACAAGGAGCCGGTTAATGGATCATTCCACAAGTACTTGAAACCATTCATGAAGGCACACCTCTGAACAGCCACTTATTCAACCGGAGATTACCTCCAACATTATTGTTACTATTGTAAATATACCTGTATGTTTGTATTGTTCGCGTATGGAGCAACTATTTGCTTAGCAATGGTCTAAAAGACAATATTGATTTGAAAGTCATGAAGTTATGGCTTGTGCTATTGAAACTAGGCTGTAAAATATACAACAAATAAATAAAAAAAAAACCTTTAGTGTACTTTTGTGTTTTTTGTTTTGACTTAACTAAATCGCTTTATTAAACTTTGCATGCCTGATGAAGTTGCAAGACAGAGAGTAACTCAGTTTTAAATTTTTTGAACGGACTTACGAGGCGCTCGCCTTCGAGTTGCGTTGTGCATAGAGACGCCTCAGCAATCGGTTGCCGGCGAGGAATGTGAATACTGCGATTGGGATCAGCAGGCGCAGCGTCTGGAACATGTTAAGTTGCAGCCAAAAAACAAAGAAGAGCACCAGGATGCCACCAAAGCCTAAGTGGAAACCGATTGTGCTGGGTGCCAGGGTCAGGTTGGACACGTTAATGCCCAGTTTTCCCCAGAAGACGAAGAGTAGCACCAATGGGGTGATGCATAGTCCAGTGAAGATGTCGGACACAATGCGAGGTGGACGCTTGTCGGGAACGCGGAACTGGTGTACAATCTCAGGCAGAGGACCCGATGTAGTCTTTGGCTTGACTTCTGCAATACAGTACGTTAGATAAGCTCATAAAATTTCTTAAAATAAGCATATTACCCTTCTCCTCGTTGAACTTCAGTTGCACTTCTCCAACCAGCCACTCGAAGGAGTTAGACAGGGAAGCATCACCAACGGTTAAGTAAATACTGTAGACACCGCTCTGGTAGTTGAAGTTCTTGCCGTTGTGGCCAACATCCATGTCAAACTTGTAGGCTTTGCTGCTGTCCTGTTCGGCAACATAGATGATCTCCTTGTCGGTTTTCTTGTTGAACAAACGCACGAATGCCTGATGGACGGTCAATGGCTTGCCGTTGGACTCCTCAACCAAAACGGCCTTCAGCAACAGCTTCTGGGTGCTGTCCGCCGAAAGGACTTCAGAGAGCTTTCCGGGATAAGTTACACTCTGTTTGCGGGTGGCGGCACTGGCATCTGATTCGGCAATTCCCACATCCAATGACTGAACCTTTACGCGCCCTAGAACCTTGAATTTCAGGGTCTGGGTGTATCCACCATCGGCGGTTAGCTCAGCCTGGTAGATTCCGCGTGCTGGTTTCAGGCTGGTCAAGTCTGCTACGTAGGTGGTTTTGTCGGAGGATTTTGAAGTCACAGAGACTTTCTCAGTCAGCACCACATTGTCCTTCTTGCGCACAATCTTGGCACTAATGGATTTGGGAGCGGGAGACAATGGTTTTCCAAGAAGATCGACAACAGCTACATTCAGTGTGGGCGACGTGGCCTCCAACTGACCGTTTCCGATAAGTTGCACGCAAATCGGGGAAATCTTTTCATTTCCGCTTAAAGTTTTTAAGGCCTCGATTAACACGTGAGCTCCCTTGGCAGTCTGCACGGAACGGCGGGTTAGGAAATAGTTGGCGAACTTCACCGCCTGCTCGGCGGTCACCGGCGATGGTTTGTTGAAGGTCTTAGCCACTCCAAAGGCTCCATTGATGATCAACGAAGTAATGCTCAATCCACCCTCAAACTGTAAAAGTTTGCCGTCCACTTCGTCCGCTTGTACAATAGCATCCTCAACACGATTGGCAATGAAAGAAGCGCTGCTACCCAACTGAGTGGCAACATTGAAGGCGTAGCCCAGGCCGCTAAGGGTGTCGTCTTTCTTCAGCAGTTCCTGGAGCCGTTTAACGACCTTGGTCTGAGTGGCCTCATTGATTTCAACGCCAAGAACTTTATGGGTGACCACACGGTAGAAGATCTCTTGGCTGCTGCCCAGTTCAGAGTTCAGGGAAGCATACACCTTGGAGAGCAGGGCCTCTTCGAGTTTGGCAGAGCAACCCAAGTTTTTGCTAGCGCCAATGTAATAGTAGTCCTTCTCGAAGCTCTACAAGAAGATGGAAAGATGGATCGTCTAGTTATTGCACAGGTTTTAGAGGGGTGTATTAATTAACTCACGTTCAGCTTGGATTCTGCATGCAGAGTGGCTAACTTCTTGCACAGAGGTTCTTTCTGGGAGGCGTCAGTCAGCTGGATGTTAAGGCTGGAGAAGAAGATGGCCTGCAGGTCGCTGGACCCGTATCCGTCGACGAAGACTTTCTGTAGGCGGGTGAGATCCTTGGGTCCCAAGTGGCTGTCTACTGTGCGTGCACTCCATGTCGCTCCAAAAGCGGCTAGCAAGCAGAGCAACGTCAGACCTAAAAGATTGGAATCAAATGTTAAAAATTTCCAGTCGCCGGCAATCGCTTAACCACGAAAATCAGAAAGAGATGGCGACAGAGGAACCGGCGTTTCTTCTGGCGACGCCCTTAATTGTAAATTTTTGTGTGAATACACAGTTCAAGCAACGCACCAAGCTTTAACATTTTCCTATTATGTGTATGCGCTTTCACACGCTGCTTAAATTCTATAGGAAAATAAATATAAATCGCTCAAAAGCCAGCACCGCCGTTTCAGTTTTCGACACGTCATATATATTGTAATCGATATCCATATATCGAAGTGTTTTAGTGTTGGAAAATGCGTGAAAATGAATAATTATCCGTAGCAATGTTGAAAAGTTCAGTAAATAAAGACCGTTAAAATTCTGGCCACCTAATCCAAATTTGAAAATATATGTATCAACAATTTGCTTTTTTTAATCCTTTTCTTAATAAAAAACAAGAGGTTTTTCGAATGATACGATTTAAAATATTATTTTCAATATAATTTTAAACATTTCCACGATAATGTAATCAGATTTAAAACTCCTCTATGGTGCAAACTTTTCGGAGCACTCATGAATTGGCTTAGTTATAGAATATTTCCTCTTGAATGTCATGGTGGGATCGCCAACGTGATTCCAGACGGTGACAGCTGTCGTGCAGTACAGCGGATACTTGTTTATAAGGACCTCTTCCAATTCCTCATCTTTGGGAGGTATATCCTTGCAGAACTGGTCATAGTACTCTGTAGTTTCATTAGCTCGTTCCGGCTGTGCTGAAGCCTGACGGTTGTATTCGTTGAAAAATTCTTGCCAAAGGAACTGCTCCATACGATTAGCCCGAGTCGCTGGATCGGGAAGAATGTGTTAACTCTACTGTTCGCGGACTTCAACAATAAGGACAAACTTACGGAGTACTTTTTTGATTTTGGGCGGACCAAAGCTTGTCTGAGTTTCTGTCGCCTCTGTACTGCAAGGCCCGACCGGTAGAACCAAATTATTGCCACGATCAACCATTGTTGTATGAGTTTTTTAATTGAAATATTTTTGAGCTAATACTAGGTTAAATAATTTATTCGTTATCCAGCAACTAACTGGCCTACTCCTTCGATCTAACAAAACTAATATACTATCGCTAGGCAACAGATTGTTCATCGGTGTTAGCACCAGGTGTTGCCGGGCCATCATCCTCCACTATGAGAGAGACTTCTTTGGGGCGAAGTATCCAATAGTAGACGATGAGTGTGACAACAAATAGGACACCACTGTATAGGATCCACTCGGCGATGAAACCAAACCACCATGACTCCCACTCTTCGTTTCCATACCATATTGAAGTCATGGTTATGTTCTCCACTAGTGTGAGCACCAGGTAGCCTCCATACCACAGACGAATGCTCTTAAAACACACCCGAAACTCCATCAGAACGAAGATATAAATGTAGGCGAGAAGCAGGAGAAACATGGTCTTGGTCCAGCTTCCTCGGCAACGGGTTTCCAGTGCCAGGCAACTGAGCATCAGGATATAGTGAACTCCCACCAAGATGAAGAATGCCTTTGGATAAAAGACACAGAACGTGGATAAGGCCAGCATCCTCATGGTAATAAAGGCAATCCACCCAAAGAAGGAAACTGTGCGACCCGCGAAATCATCCTGCTGAATTCCATTTACTATTTTTGTGGGCTTCGGGAAATAAAAGTCTACGACGTCCTTGGGGGTCAACGGAGATGTCTTTGGTGTAGATTCCTTTGGAACCAGGGGGCTGTGCTCTTCGGCGTCATCTTCGCTGACCCTGCCCATGAGTAATTTCGGTGGATGTGGAACGTGCTCCTTGATATACAACTGGGCGTTAACAAGTAGCATATCCTTAAAGGTCTCTAGTTGTGACAGTGGTCTCGTAACTCTACGACTCCTTCTGGGATCATTATCGGACATGGTGCGCCGCAAATCGGGAGCTGGAGGATCATCTTCGGATGGCTTCAGCACTGGCAACTGTGGTGGAGCTGTTTTTGGCGGAGGGGGAGGCGCTGGTGTCTCCGGGATAGTGTCTAGTACATCGATAGTATCCAAGTCACCAAGGTCCTCATAGCGTATCTTCAGCTTCGGTCTTGTACCTTTTATTTTTTCCTCATCTGTGGCATTGTCTTTAGGTCCTGAATGGAGTACAGCTCGCGTTTCCACATCCTCCAGGGCATCGTTGTCCACTTCATCTTCACCATGAACATGCAGCTCATGGGTGTTTGGGTCGGAAACCTGAAGCGATCGGCGGGATCGAAAATTTTCCATAATCTTGTCTGATTCCGGAAAACTAGTAATGGTTCGCTCTGATTCACGCTTTTTCCTGGCAACCTCGCAGCACAGCCGCTCATTCTGCTCCAACTGACAGCGATGGGTGTCCACCTCCTGGGACGTGGCCCAGGGATAGTGACGTCCCACCCGACGCTGGCTCTCAATGCGATGGTAGCTGGTCGTTATGGCCGCCAAATCAATGGCGGAGAATACCAGGGACATGGCCTGAACTGCGGCTAAAATGGCGATAGGATTTTAGGGTGCCATTAATACAGATTCTACTTACAGGTTTCATAGTTCCTAAAGAGGTCCTGGATGAGCATATGGTAGAGTTGGAGGATAATCTGTGGTGCTGCCTGGGCATAGGCCTGGATGAGCAGATACAGCTCTATATTTGATGTCTTTGTGGCCTTAGCCAAACACTTCATACGCTCCACGTCGTCGTCGTTGTGGAATAGCCCTTCCACCGACCAAAAGAACCGCCAACAGAACCTTATCGTAAATTATAATTAATCATGGCAGTGACCCACATCTCGAATCGGAAACGGAACTCACCTGTAAACCACAAAAAACGGGAAAAGCAAAAGCCTAAGTAGCCCAAGGCCAAGGGCAGAACATCTATTTCTACCCGTGGTCTCGTTCTGCCGTTGATCCCTGGATGAAACCACCAAGATAAAGGTAAGCAGAGGTGGCAGTAACACCAATACCAATGTTCCAGCTCCGAATCCCGGCTGCTTCTGGCTGAAATGCTGATAGCTCAAGGCCAAGTCCGAGGCCGTTTGGATAATGTAAACTAGCAGGGCCAAGGATGTGGGCACTATGTAGGACACCCAGATGCGGGTGGGACTTCGAATTGTATAGCCCAGGATGTGGGGCGGTGGAGTGGCAGCGTGAACCACCTGCTCCTCCATGATGACAGCACTTCCTGTGGGGCGTCCCCTTTTCGAGCGTGTGGTGTAAACTATTTCATACAACCGTGGTTGACGAAATCCGCAGTAATACTGACCCACTATGAGTAACCGCTCTCTTCCAAATCGCTATCAACGATCGAGATAAGATAAAAAGCCTGCCAAACATTTTTAGTGAGAACTTTGCTATTTGTTTACATTTTCATATCTCAGGAGAGAAAGAAAATGAAACTAAGACATTTCATCTATTAGATACTCTTACCAAGGATTATATTCATTGAATATTAATCGAACAATCAATATCTATTGTTGAATTCTTTTTATTAGTTTGTAAGATTTAAAACAGAAAACTATTTTGCATTGGTTTGGAGGCTTCTTGACCTAGGAGTCGTACCAGGTCTTCTTCATCCAGTTGGAAGGCTTGCACGGCTCGTCGAGAACCACGAAGGAGCCGGGTTGGGTTTGGTTTCCGGCATGTTGTTTGACAGCGCGGCGACATCCTACTGCGTACTTGGGATTTCCCTCTATGATGGAGGAGTTCTCGCGGCAACTGGCTGCATTTTGGAGCACCGATGCTCTCCGGCCGTATCTGGCCGGCTTCTTGGCCGCCAGATTGCCACCCACATCCTCGAAACTTGTGGCGGCCGGCTGTACTGGCTCCTTGATCTGCCTTTGCCGTGAGGTGCGTCGCTTGTGCATTTGCGGCTGTCGGATTTCCAGCGAGGAATCCGAGCTCTTTCGAAGATTACCGGGACCTCCCTCCGAATCCCGAGGACGCTCCCTCAGTTGGTAGTTATACTGAGCCCTGCGATATTCCGGCGTGGCTGTGACCTCTGAGGGGGGAACTGTGGTCACGACGGCGGGACCAAGATCTAAATCCTGATCGTGATCCTGCTGGTGGCTATGATGGACGGTGGTGGCATTGGAGGTGGGCAGCCGGAAGCAGGAGGTCGGCTTCTGGACAACCGGACGAGAGCGTGGAAAGTCCTGGTAGTTGTTGCGGTATTCCGGATTAAATTCGATCTTGCCGCGCAGCCGGAGAAACGGTTCCCGGGGCTTACCGCGCTCCGGCATCTCGGTAATTTGCGGGTCTCGGAAGCTCTCGTGGTACTCGGGAATCTCTTTGGTAAACTCGCCGCGCGGGCGTAGGTGGTCGTCCGTCTTTAGGGACTTCTCTTTGGCCAGATGCTTGGGTGGGTCAACGAATTTGTCACGATACTCCGGCACCTCGGGACTGGGCGCACAGGTTCCCTCGGAGCCGGAGACGCGCAGGTTGTCGTCTTTCTTGATTGGAGCACTCTTCGAATAGTTCGCATACATCCGGAAGCTGTCGCGATATTCCGGCACAGCCACGAACTCCCCCTGGATCTTAATGCTGCTCATCTGGGGAATGGAGTGAGCCTTCTCGGGGAACTGCTGGACAAACTGGCGACGATACTCGGACGGCTCCGGCTGCTGGCTCTGCTGTTCCCCGTCGACGGCTTGGGCTCGCATCTGCAGATGGCATCTCTGCTGCTCCTGGGCGGCCACATCGCGGCGGAACTTGTCCGCTGCCAGCTTATTACTTGGTTGATTTCGTGCCGCCACTTCCGATTCGTCAAGGAATACCTCCCTCGGCAGTATCTTGGCGCTGGGATCCACGAACGGAGCAGTTATAAACGAGGAGTTCTTCATGCCATCGGCGTTTCCCTCTCCGTTGGTATCACGACCGAGTTGCAGGTTCTCAGGATTTCGGACCGGAAAGGTGCGGGAGCTGTAGATTGGAAATCAATTTAGTCGATTGGTTACCAAATAATTGATTGGAATGAAAAGGTAATTGGTTTCTGATGGGTTTCCCGATTGGATTTATTTCCTTCCACTCTGGGATTTTAATAGAATTACGAAATCAATGTACTTAATACTATACAAGTTCTTACAATTGCAGATCCTCGGGGGTGTACCAGTGATACTTGTCCTGGTGCTCCGACAGCAGCTGCATGAATCCCTCCAGTCGTAGCGAGGTGGAGCGCCGGAGCAGAGATCTGCGTCCCGATTGGATGCGGTGGTCACGGAAGTGCTTTCGATACTCTGTCTTCAGGGAGCCGAAACTGGCCACTGGCTCATCGCTGTTGTAAAGGCACACGTTGCTCCGTGTGTGAAGCTGGACGGGCTGGCGGCGACGGAAGTACTTCAGGTCATCGACGGCTATGTACTCGTGCGGATGCTTGATGGTGAATCGGCTGAGTCCTCCCGACTTTTGGTTAGCTGTGAGATCCGGCTCGGAGAAGGAACGATTCCAACCAAAATCGGCATCAAAGCTAAGTTCCAGAAGGGTTTTAAAAAAGACTATTAAAACATCCGATTCGTATTATCTTTGGCTGCCAACTGAGCACTAAAGTAACGACCAGTGCTGGTCGTCGCCACCACAACCAAATAACAGGTAGGCTCCTTCGATAATGGGGGCAAAAATTCCACTCCCCTTTCCACAATTGCATTGTCGATGCCTCGGATCTCTGGCAAGGAGCAAAGGCATTTCCCCACCACCGGCACTGCCACCTCGATTCCCTGCCAATGGCGTGCCATGGCGGCGATGTTGCTAGGCATACATCCAAACATTCGTAAAAAAACTAATGAATACGGAAGGAGGATAAAATTGCTGCAAATTAGAAAATTGTCTATTGGATTCGACGGGAGCAGCCGGTGTTTGAGAACAGGTCCGCAACGAGGGCATACAAAATTTTTAAAACTTTTTAACAGTTTTCTAGAAATGTAAATCTAAATTTAACCATAACTACAAATATCAATCTATATGTATTTTTAAGGATATCCCGAGTAATCCCTTAAACAGCCCTCATCATCTTCCCACACTGGAATCGATTCCAATCAATAGCTAAAAAAAAGCATTCCCCAACTTTTGTTAGTCCTGACAACGCCCTACGTGTGTCTTGGTCCTTGGTAATCCATATACGGAAATGAGTTTTTTGTTGAGGCATTGCCAAGGACTCGCGACCCAGCGGCGAATGCAAGCCATTATAAATGCACAAGGATTGCCCGTCAAAGGTGAACCTGCCCACATGCAAATTGCATTTGTTTCTTGTTTTTTTTGTTTTTGTTTTTGGTTTAGGGCGCTTCTAAATGTGACCACAAACACCTGTTGCCGCCACTCACCTGCTATTTGTTTGTTCGACACACATCGGAATTTAAAGTTTTCGCCAAAGGCAAATGGGCAAAAGTTAGTTACGTGCGAGAAAATATGTGTGCCAGACTAATGGTTATAATTGATGGCTGCCAAAATGTTTTATATTCCGCAATCAACAGAAAACCCAGCTAATGGGGGGAGTGTGCGTGTTTGGCTGACTGAATCCGAAACGGAAACAGACAGGAGCATAGAAGGGTTCGTGGCGGCGAGACGGCTCCAAGTCTGACCTAATTCGGGCCGCCAACTTAAGGAGTCGCCAGCTGGTGGAAGTTGTACAAGTCCAACTAGCTAGCCAGAGCTACTAATCTTGACAATGCCAAATGACCTTTGGTTATTTTTAAAGCGGGTTAGCGTAACGCAGGTCATTTAAATATGCTAATCAGTTGCCGGCTAGAACGATACCTGGACACACATAATTACCCTTGCAGATTTATGACGATTTAATTGCTGTTACACAGCCGAGTCACGCCACGGGGCGTATACGTAATGCAATAAACAAGAATGCACCATTATGTTAACATCAAAAAGGGAATAAAAAACAAGACAAGGTCATCGCTAGCCGGGAATTCGCTTAGCATTTAACAACTTTAAATAGCTTTACTTTTCTACCTCTATAACACTTCCCTTCAACTGAAAAAACTTCAAAAAATGGAATCGGGAATTCAAGACATGGAAAGTATGATAGAGCCACAGTTTCGAACGTAAATTTCTAGCCCTTTAAGCCAAGTAAGTGGGTCAGATTGCTTTACACATTTCCTAGGGAATTTTAAAGGCTCAGAATCAGGTCAGTTCGTAGTAACGTTAGCAGCTATTTCTGGCTAAATGTTGGTCAAGAAAAAGGAAAGTTTCAGCCTTACCCATCGCTACTCTTCCAGTCGTATGCTATCGCCATTGTTGGTTTCCTTTCGGGGGCTGCACTTTAATTAAACATTAAATGAGTCTGCACTTTGAGGGCGAACACTTGGGGCACTCATGGTCTGCCAACACACACACACAAACACATGCCATACACACCCTTGGCCAGGGGCTGGCCACTAACCCAGTCCCTGTTCCGGCGCCATTCAAGCGCAGCTCGCCGCACCACAACTTGACCGCTCAGATCGTAAATCCCAACTGAAAGGCACCAGTGCCGCGACCAAGAAGTTAGCCAGTTTTTCGCACGCCAACTTTCCGACTCCCCGACACTCCGTCCCCAATGGTACAACTCCATGGTTCTTCTGCCTTTCCGACTTTTCCCACGGCGTCTGACTGAAGGTGTCACTGCCGCAGGAAGGGGGACTATAACAAAAGCTACGAAAATGAAAGGATTCCATTTTGGCCTCAGCTTTACGCTAAGTGCTGTTACATGCAATCGCTTATTTTATGACTTATACATCCTATATCCTTTCATATATCCCATATTTTCTTCAAAAGAAAAGAAATCAAAAGTTGGCAGCTGCAGTTGATTTGAATATGAAACGTTGTTTTGATTTTGATTTCGATTTCGGCCACCCGCTGCAGCTGTCAGAGTTGAGTTCTTTAACCCAGTTGGAGTAGTTTTGACGCCTCGCTAATGAAACCATGCTTACGAGGCAGCAACGAGCCCATTTGCCTGATTTACTCGCCTCTTAACGATTTCATTTCGCGCCGCGGTCTCCATCATGATAATAATTTCCTTTGCGCCTGGCACGCAACTCCAGCCGGGGTACATGGCTTTCAATTGTCATGAGCAGCGGTGGCTTCCGGACTGCGAAAGCGAACGTGGATGTGGACGCGGATGCGGATGCGGGTCAAGGGCAAATCAATTCGCTGCCCAAGTCGGAAATGCTGGCTGACAGAGTGTTGGTGGATGGGACTGGTTGGAATTGGATGGAAATTGGATTGAAATTGGCGTCTACTTTATTGCGTCTAAAGTTATTTTGGTAACTAACATATGTGCACGACTTTGTGTTGGGTGGGGACTAGACCTTAGACAGGCCCTCCCACCGATCGGGAACCATCAGGAAGTAGCGATCCATTGCATCTATGAAGCGCTGTTTGTAACGTTCTGGGTTGACCACTGTGGGATCTTTCCCTTTGCCGCCCAAAAATCCAGATTGCTTGACTATGGACTCCATACGCTTATCCAGAGTGAAGGTTCGAATGTAATCTGTAATTGATTGGACTTTTAAGACTATTTTTATTTTGCAAATCTTTTAAATACTCACCAATAATACCCAAAACCAAGAGACTGTTCTTCTTTTCCAACCCCACTAGCAAAGAGTAGTCCATGACGCCATTCCTCTCCAGGAACGAAGAATCACGCTGGATAGCATCTCGCAAGACTGTCTTGCTGTGCGACAAAACATACAAAGGCTTTGACCAAGACACTGCAATGGAAAGGTTTTAAAGGATTGCACTCCATAATGTCATTAAGAAAACCTACTCTGCACTAGATTCTCGTCGAGCAGGACAATCTCTCCTTGCTGGTTGGTGGGATCTACTAAGCGATTTCGCTCGGAACCCTTTAGGTCAAACTTGCTATCGATATCACAGCCGTAGAAAAGATTCTCCATGACCATGACCGACCGCTCCACGAAGGAACTAAACAAGGATTTGGGTTATTGATAATTTATAAAAATATGTATAGAACCTACTCCTTTGTCTTCACAGACACTTTAAAGACTCCAAAGATCTTGGCCAGCAGTGTGGGCAGTTGCTGCTGCTGGCACTTGTCTATGTACTCAAAGTATTTTGAAGCAAACGGCTCAAAGATGGTCATATCCTTGGAGTTCATTTCTTTCAGAACATAGCGATCATCTAATTTAAATAAAATGGTATTAAGTTTTGCTATTTATGAAGGGGATAATAAACTTACCCAGGGTTTTGCTGAACCGGGATCCCGACTTGCCACCCCTCGCCTCCCACTGAATACTGCTGCAAAGGCTTCGCGCCAAGGCAATGCGAGCCTCTTCCTCCAAATCAGTTGGTTCCTCGCCAGGACGAGGCCCAGCCACATCGCTGGGTTTGCGCACTAGCTCCATTTCGGAGCCGGTACGACTTTGAGAGATTCTCAACTCCTCGCGCATCTTGCTCTTCTCCAGGCGACGGTACAGGGACCTGTCCATCTTCGGAGGTGTCAAGCTCTTGGCCCGCAGAGCGTCGAATTCGCGGGCAAAGTATATTTTGCACTGGAACTGGCAGCCGTTGTCGTGGAATGCCAGTGTGATGTACGGACTGGGAGCTTTCTTAGTGCGCTCCTTACCCTTCTCTTCTGACTCGGCTGCGGCGGGAGCCTGAGCTGGCCCCGAGCCTCCAGGAACGGTGCTTGTGTTGCTCGAAGTCCGTGACAAGTTGGGAGTATCCTCTGCATCGCTCTGGTTATCAACCAGTGGAATCTTCCGCTTCAACTGAGGACTGGAGTGTGCGTGGGAGGAGCTGGATGTTGCCCCATTCGAGTTGGACTCGGCCTCGTCTATGGCTTTTTGGTACTCCGCTGAAGTCAAGCTATAGGCTATCACTGAACTGAGATCGTTCTCCCGCACGTGGATGGGAAAGCTGCCCAGTGGAAGCGTCAGATGATCCTGGGCGGAAAAAGGCGACTGCAGCGGATTAACTTGGTTGGTAGAGGGAAGTAGTTGGGTAAGGATCTTCCGAATGGATTTTTTGTCGGAGTACACGTTCACAGTGGAAGCCAGCAGCTGGTCAATGGAGAACTTCTTGTCCACAACCGTTTGGCTGCTGGACACCGATTCCGTATCCTCGCCGGGGCACTCCAGGGGATCATTTTCTCGTTGCGGATTCGAGCTTGAAGTTTTGGAGTTATCCCCGCTAATGGGGGGAGTCTGGTCTGGACGCAGCTCCTCCGTGCAGATGGTGCCAGAGTCAATGTGGTGGGCTTGTTTCGCGGACAGCTTCTCGATCTCCTGCAGCCGGGGACCCCATAATTCGATGCTCTCTGCCAGAGCTCTCCTGGCCATTGCCAGGGAATCTTTAATATCATAAGCGCTGGCCTTCGGATCCGTCAGCACACTGTGCACAATCTCAATCTTCTGCTTGAAGATGAACTGGTCATGAGTGAGTGTCGTTTTCAGGTTCTGGACCAGCGGCGAGTTCTCCTCCTCGGTGGCCAGGTCGGCAATGCGTTCGTGAATCCTGGTATACACCTCATGTCCGCTCACTGAAAAGTTCTTAATTTCCTCCTGGACTTGGTGGCTGGGAAGATGTTTAGGAACATCCAATTGCAAGCTCAGAGAGGGCAGATCTGTTTCCCACACCTCGACTGGTGTGTACTGGAACTTGGCACCCACTCCCCGAAAACTGAAGTGATGCACATAGTCCCGATGCAGCGAATGCTCGCAGGGACTGCCACTCTGTCCAGCTTCGGGCAGCGGTGGCCGTCGTTTGTAAGCGTGGCCATGGAAACGCATCTCCAAGTATTTGGCCAACGAAAGGCATCTTGCGGACTCTGACAGCGGAATAGTTGGGGTCGTGGCATTGCAGATGCTGCACCAGGAGGTGAAGTATATGCGCTGCGGATCAGAACAAGTAGAGTCCTCGGTGAGATAAACATGTACGCAGCCCATTGAATGGACATAGCGACGCACATGCCCCAGCATGGGTAGATTACAAGAGGGGCACATCGAGTTGAAGAGGCAGCAGTAACGCTGCAAAAATTGCTCCAGCATGATGTCGTACTGACCATAGAACTTCATATCCAGCAGCATGGGTAGTTTGCAAAAGGAGGACACACCCTTGGGATTGTAGTGGAAGCTGCAGAAGAGCACCGGAAGCCTTTGATGGTTTTGCGGATCCAATGCATCCTTGTACAGTTGCTCCTCGCTCACTTTCTGGGGTCTTTGAATCACATCTCCATTTTTCTTCTTTGGTCGCAGCACTAAAAGTTAGAGGATTTCAGTAAAATAATATTTTAAAATATAACTTTGGACTTACTGGGAGCCTTGCCTTTGGGAAATCGTCCTCCAAACGATCGGAACTCAGCCAGCTTTGTTTGAATGTCGCGATTGTTCGCTGGAGCTGTTATCTTCATCTTCACAAAGTCGTGGGCTGGCAGAAGCTTCGTCTGGGTCGACTCCTTGTTGGTGGGCTCCGATTTTCCAGCCTCACTCTCGCCCAGGCTTTCTGGACGCTCCAGATTGGACAACCCCGATCGAGACCACTGTTTGGAGAAGTAAAGCTCGGCAGGAAAAAGATTCCTTAGCTTGCACTTGCGCCCTTGCTCCGTTTCCAAGTAAGGAAGAGGAAACGTCAGGAAGGGACTAACCGACAGTATTGTGGAACTAAGTGCCGTACGGAAGCGGTTGTCATATCGAGGCTCCACGGCTAGGGCTTCCACCACTGGTGGTGCACAGGGTGATGTTGCCAACGCCTCTGCCTGAGTTGCCCTTAGAGGATCTGTGAAATCAGCAACATTTTCACTAACAATGGTGGTGATCTTATCCTCCGATTTACGCTCCATTACTGAAGGTCTCTTGGCACGGAGCTCTGCCTCGGTTTCCTCCTTGGGACTCGCCTCTTTAGAGTCGAAAATCGAAGGCTTGGGACTCAACGGCTGAGCAAACTCGTTCAACAGGAAGGACATCTCCAGTCGCCAGTTGTACCGGGCGAAGAGAAGCGCCGAAGCCACACGCTTGACCCGGGTCAGCTCAGCATTGCTACCGCCTCTTAGAAGGCAGGTGTAGCCACGAGGATTCGTGAGCTTTTCAAAGAACATCAAGGTTTTGCCGTTGTAGTTGCGTATGTAGAAATTATTGCATAATCCTAGCTTGGGCATGGTTATATTCGATTCAATGGAGCTGACGATGTCGCACTGCAAGGTGCGCGCCAGTCGCTCCATCACAGACAACTTTACATCCAGGACTAAGGTAACACCATACGATCTAAGCAGGTCCTGTGCTATTCCAGCTACGTTCTTGTGCACCAGCACCACATTGGGATTAAAGCTCATGATGCGGGCGCACACATTTCTTAAGTACTCCTTCTCCTGCAGAAGGACCGTTTCGATGGTCACAAACTTGCCTTCAATGCGCTCGTAAACTATGGGGCACTGCAGCAACAGAATGCGAGGATAAGCCACTCGGGTAGCCATATCCTTATGAGCAACGTTCTTGGAGAAAGCCACTCCGTGGACAATGGTGGAGTCCTTGCGCCTGCCACCAGGAACCTTCTTGAAGTTAACATAGTTCCGAATGTCCATCATATCGTTGGTGCAGTGTTCCGGCTTGAAGTGATTGGCAGCTGTGGAGCACAGCATCTGAAGCACTTTATCCCACTCCTGGTCCAAGTGATGAGCTCGCAAAAGTTGAGCCAGTAGCTGGTCCTCA
Organism: Drosophila bipectinata; assembly: GCF_030179905.1. Taxonomy (NCBI): domain Eukaryota; kingdom Metazoa; phylum Arthropoda; class Insecta; order Diptera; family Drosophilidae; genus Drosophila; species Drosophila bipectinata. The sequence continues at coordinate 16,029,811 of NC_091737.1, forward strand.
TGCTCGCAATAGGATTCCAAAAGCTTGGAAGTTGCTGTGGTAAAGCACAGGTCGTTCTCCAGATCTTTATCCTGTTCTTCAGCAGACTGATCCATGGATTTGGGCGGCTGTGGTTCCGCATGCAGAGAAGTCTCAAACTGCGGGCTCATGGATTGGGACGTCTCCAAACTGTTCTTGGAGAACTTGTAGTGCAAGGTCGATTCAAAATCCACCTGCTCCGGATCGGGAACAATGGGCTCCAGGAATCCAGCTGCCAGCATGGCACTTAATATAGCCACAGCTTGTATTTCGTTGGCTGATTTGTTATTGCTGATGAGAAATTCGATGAGACTCTGGCCACAATTCTGGGCAGGCAGAACTCGCTGCATCTCCTCGTGGAGCGTAATCAAAGAATTGGACTGCTGCAGGATGTTCTTGCGATCGTCGATGGACAGAGTGGTATAGTTGGGATGTGAACTGAAGCGCTCTTCCTGGTATCCCACCGAGGTTTTCCGCGAAAGTGGTGCCCTCTGTTGCTGCGGATTGTTCGCATGTGGTGTTGCCTTGTCCTGAACCTCTAGTTTGTTGGTCAAGTGCTGCTGCAGCACCTGAAGATCCTGGCCCATTTCCGAACTGGAGGACTTGAGAAAGGTGAGCACTATTTTGGAGCAGTAGTTGCACACCTTCAGGTCGCCATCGCAGCGTATGATCATGCCGGGCACAACCTGGTTGCAGCATTTCGAGCAAAAGATCTGCCCACACAGGCGACAGTGGTGCTTGCGCCGAAATGTGGAAAACTTCTGCGAGCAGTCGTAGCATTCTTTGGCCTTGGAGTCGGGCATCCAGAAGCGCTGCAGCTCAGTGTCCCTGTAATTCCTTAGGTCCTGAAATTAATCATAAGACAGTTTTCAATATCGGTATGATGCTTATGTTTAAACTTTAAAGATCATCTTTACAGTAATGGGAATATTAATAAATATTTTTCATATTATACAGCTATCCTTAATGATGTGTATTTTTTAATTTTTTACAATTATATTTATCAATTGATATATAAAATTTTATACAAAATATATATTTTATAGTGTGCATCGTTTTTTGATGACACATTTTTTCCTAATTCGCAGTTTATACATTTTTTAAGATAATGAAATAATTGCTCACTATTATGTATAATTTCTTTTATTTGTCTGTGATATTACAACAAATGAATATATATTTTAAATTTTTGAGTTTTTATCCGAACAAGCTTATATAATAAGTTTTGCAACACAACTGCAACTTTCACTTACGTTATTGTTTTTTGTGGCTACAATGTTGCTGATATGCTTGAGCACATTGGAAACGGTGCGGCCCTGATTCGCTTCGCTAGCTAGTTGCGGCAGCGTCTCCACCCTCTCACTAGCCTCGGAATCCTCGGCAGCGGTGCTAGATGTACCAGTGGTGCTCCTTGACTCGCTGTTTGCCCGCAGGCTGAGCGTTGTAGGCGGTTGCGGTCGCCCCGAATTAACGCTGGCGGTTTCCTGCTCTGCTATCTCTGCTCCGGACGCTCTCTTTTCGCTAAAAAACTGCGACTTTCCCACCTGAATCGAGGTGGTAGTTCCACTGGATATATCATTGACTGTGTTGTAACTCTGGTTGTAAACATTCTGGATTTTATTAACTACGCGCCCAAAAAGCGATTCTGGCTTATCCTCAAAGTTCCGTGCGAATTCTGTAAGCTTGGTTGGTGAATGCAAATGCTGGTGATTATTGTTTCCGTTGTTGTTATTGTTGCTAGTCATAGTGCCGTGGTGTTGTGAGTAAAACTTGGGGTATTAAAAGGGTTGGCGAGCTAACGGAGCTGGCCGTGGGACTCAGGGTCCTTGGTTAGATAGAGGTAATGTTGAGCTGATCGATAAGGGCCGCATCCGGTGCAAGCGAACCCAGTGCCAAATCAGTCCACTTTTGTTCCTGTATCCAAAACAAATCATAAGTTACCAAAAATTGGCACACAAAACCTCGCATGGCTCACCTGCTCGCTAAGTGTTAAGTGTGAATCACCGCCGTCGGCCTCTGGATCGGGTAGCTTTTCCTGGGGCACTAGAATCTGATCGAAGGGCAGAACTTCCATGCGCCAAGCATTGTCTACAATGTCCAGGAGCAGATCATCGATGGGAGCCTATAAAAATATAAATGCGTGCGCAACCGCAGCCGAATAAGCGAATACTCATACGAAAACGCCCCCGCAAAGCGCAAAATTACGTCACTACACCCGCCGTGCCCAAATACAGGAGACATACTATTGCTCGGGTATTTAGATTTATCACAATGGGCGCTTTGATAACTGCGACTAATTACAGTGAAGCGATAATTTTTCCACGGTTCCTCACTGCTCTGTACTAGCGCCACACGCAAGTAGGTATAACTTGGGAGCTACCAATTCCCCACTTACCTGGCTATCCATCACTTTTGGAGTAGTACAATCTGCGGTTCTCCAGCTCTTAGAGATTGCCCAATTGTTTATTTAGCCTTTTTTAAAGTACTTTTGTCAACAATTGGATGTGAGTTGTTTATTTCGCAAAACAGCTGGGTAGTGATGGAATTTTGGCCATGCCAACTTGCCGATACCATCGGTTCGAAATGATTGAAGCTCACTGCCAATCGATTGGAACTAGTCGATTGGTGTCAGTAGAATATATATTTTAATTCAACAAACAAACAAATAGCTGGAAAGTCAACATAAGATCTAAACAAATCTGTTTTTTTTATGCCCTTTTTGTGTTTATTTTGAATTTAGCTTTGTAGCTGTACCTAAGTTCCCATTGTGCTACTCCGCTACTCCCGTTGAGCTCTTGATATTTCATATGAAAAAGCGCCAAAAATAAACTTTTTTTCGTTTTTAGAAAATTTTATTTATTGCTTTATCCAAGGAAAACCACGTTGGCAAAACTAAAATAAATATAAAAGAATAGAAATGTATAGGGTGTATTCAAATGCTTGCATTAATTTAAATTTTAGTAGTAAATTGGAAATTAAAGAGCTTACTAAACCAATCTTAACTATGAATATTTTGAAATACCTTCGGAGATGGGACTCCGAATTCTACCAAACTTTCTTTTTATATCCGATCTAACTTCTTCTTAAATAGGTGAAATCCTTCAGAACTCGGTTTTTCTGAAAGATTCAAAATAAGAAATTTTATTTAAATAAATGAGAGCTATGCTTTTGGATATTTAATCATCAAAGAAAGTCTTTAAGAGAGTTAGGCAAATTTTTGAATACATTGAGTTCATACTTTATATATTCTTTTTTTATTTAGTTTTAAGCCGTTTCTAGAAGGATAGAGCCTTAAAAAATCTCCAAAATTATATTAAAAACTTTTAGTTTTTGGAGTTAGGGCTTCGATCTTGTTGACTGTTCCATTGAACAACTGACTAGATGCAGCATAGCGCTCTCAAATTCGTTTTCCAACGTCAGCTATGCCGACATCTTGCCAATTTACCAACGGATTCTGTGCTATATGATCGCTCCAAACTGCTTCCGAACCGCGTTCGCACAAAATTCACGGAAATATTCTCACAGGCCAGAAAGCAACCGACTTCTATTGCTCGATTGTCAATGGCTTTTATCAATGAAACGCTTGTTGTTTTGAAAAGCACTTAACAAGTTTTGTGTGCTTTTGTTGTTGGGCTGATGGTTTGCTGGTTGGCTAGCTGGTTAGTTGACTAGATTGCTGGATTGCTGGACGATGGAAAATGTAATCCGTCAGCGGTGGAGACTAATTGGCAACTGATTCCGAAGCCGCGCAACGCGCTCAGCACCACACCTCGGCAATTGAAGAAGTTTCAATTAGTTGGCATTTGACACTCACACATGGCTATGACTGTCTAAAAAACGGGGATTGCGGCCCGTTGCCAACTCACGCACACCACCACAAAGTGGGGGTGCGTGCACTGGTATTTGTACCTGTTCAGGTACACTTGCACCAAAAAAATTCCACTTTACTTTAAAATATTTTAAATACAAGCTATTTTTAAAATAAATTCTTGGGTGTGAAAAAAAGTCTAAAAGTAGGTTAGCATTAAATCAAATGAAACTTGTTTAAAGTCTGAAATCATTCCTTTTTTTATTTAACCAATTGTCTATCCCATTTTGTCGCCGTGTACACATGCGCCGACAGGTAGCCGACGGTAAGACGAGGTGAGACGCATCGCTTTAGCGTTTTTAGCGCAATGGCATCTGCCCAGAATATTAATGAACTCCCTTTTGAGAAAAATATGAAATGAAATAAAATTTTTTTGTTGCCAGCAAAAGCCGTGTCCACGTCCGTGTCGTCTTGGTCGTTTCGGAATTTGTCGGCCCAAAAGCTGAAGGCACCAAAAATGCATTGGCCATGGCTGCCAGCCAGCTCCAAACATGGCTCCGTGCGCATGCGCAGCGATAGCTACTTCCGCTCGAAAGCAACAAGCTCTTCATCCGAAGAATGTTTGAAAGTAAGAAATAGCCACCTGTATAGATCCCTGCGGGAAGATTACCCTGAAGAGACTTTAGAACGATTGTTCGCTCTCGGGAACAATTTTCTGTGAACCATCTATAGGCATTACATTACAGATATTTATGCGCGATTATACAAAACAGTCACGTGCCGGTCTTCTGTATATATGTTTGTGTATTTATAGGTATTCTCACTTGTCTGGACTTACACTCTATATACATATGCCCCTTTTTGTATATAGAAAGGCAGCAAAACTTTACTCACGAGTGATCTGGACTTTTGGCAGAACTGAAACCCAATTCCCTCTTTCCGATCATCGGATCTTCACCAGTCGGCCGCCTTGGAAAGGCATAATTTGAATATTGTTATTATTATTCATATGCACACGACTCACGTTCGTATAGCAATAAAGCATGCACGTATAAAGTAATCCCATTGACGACGATGGGGACAACCAAATCAAATTCCCAATCCCCAGAGACTTGCAGATACATGCAAAAGTAAGTTCCTACTGAAAGCTAAATATAAATTTCAGAGGATACCGCCAAAGACCCCACAGTCATGATCCTCCACACAATTTCTCCCATTTCCTTCTTTGTTTAAAATTAAAATAAAATTGAATATTAGTATGCACACTCGATGCGCTAACGGATGATGACCAATAGTTTCGTAACATCCAAACCTTGGCTATCAGGCCATAATTGTCGCTGCGATTGCGCTTTCTAAAAAAAACTATCCGTAGAACCGAAGAAATTAATTTTAATAAGCCATTTGGTATTTCAGGCACACGCCAGGCACCAACTGGATTTCTACGGGAAATGCTTTGACGATGATCAGATTCGATATCTGTAAGGAAGTTACAGAGTAGAACGGGAAACATAAAACTTAGCTGAGATATTCCAATAACATGAGTTTGAAAATAACCAGAACTGTGAAGATCACAAAACAAGAGTTTAAATACATTTTTTAAGATTTTTGATGAAAAGTTTTTACTTTTTTTTGTATTATTGATTATATTATTGATTAGAAAACTAGGAGGTTTTCAACGAGGTATTCTTAATATCGTATATTATAGCCATTGCAAAGATATACAAAATATATCTTTACATCGAAGCCCTTTAGAATCTAAATTTATTTAAATTTCTGGCAATAGCCGAACAGAAAAGAAAAAAAACGCAACCTTATAAGTGTATTTTTGTTTATTTTTGAAAATTTTTAAATAATTTTAGTTAAATAAAACATTATTTAGAAATAATATTTTCTTTTTAATAATAATTTTTTTAGAATAATATTTTCTTTTTAATATTAATATTTATTATAAAACATCGCAAAATTATAAAGTTGATTTTTATAAAAATCATGATCAAATTAAAGCAGTTTTTTAGAAATATTTATTTAAATGTGGTTTTAAAAATGCAACTGAATGTTAAAGTATTTTACAGTATTTTTGAGTAAGTGTGGCCAGTCAAAACTCAACTAAGAAGCTCTAAAACGATGTACGTCAAATTAGCGTCGCTCAGTTAGCGTCGAAGTGGAACGGTGGAATTGGAACACAGCAACGAATATTTTGTTTTTCAATTATTTCCGTATTTAGCCACTAAATTTAATCAAATAAACACTAGAATTGTTAAGAATTGAATAAACTATTGTTTTTTCTTACTTTGAGCGGGTTCTTCACTCTTTAAGTAGCTTAAAAATGGGGTTGAAAAATTGCCCCTACACTGTATTGAGCATTATCTCAGAAATAAGAGGATGCGCCAATAAGCGCGATATACCAGCTTATAGCCCGTTCTTTTGAGAATATGCCCTGAAAATTTCATTAAAATCGTTCCCTACGTTTTGGAGCAAATCGACTAAAAGTGGACCAACCCGGCTAACAGCCCATACAAAAATGACCCCGAAAAATTGTTTTTAAAATTGTGAAGCTCCAAGAGGATGCGCCAATATGCACGGTAGTGGAGTCGATGTAGGACCTTTTCAAGTATATATGGACCAAAAATCATACAAATCGTTCCCACAGATTTTGAGAAAATCGAATTACAGTTTCCCATATAATTTGAACTAATAAGAGGAGCGCCAACCAGTGAACCGGAACCAGTCCGCAAAAAGTTCATTGAACTAGTTTAAAAATACTATATGGCTCTGTTAGACTTATTAAGTCCTTCACAGAGGATGCGCCATTATGCACGGTATACCGTTGAAAAGCTTATTTTATACAGAACATTATAAGACAACTTTTATTTAAATCGCTCCCACAGATTTAAAGAAATCAAGTCCCGAAAATTTCAGACCCTGATTCACCAACACTGGCCATTAACAGCATCACATATTTCTGCGCTGCCTAACACGGCGCTAGCCGTTATGGAATTTGAATGCCCCCCTACCTTTTTTTAAAGAGGATGCGCCATTATGCACGGTATACCACGAGAAAGCTAATTTTTAGCCCATTCGAATGGTACCAGTGCCATTAAAATCCTTCCCACAGATTTTTAGAAATCAAGTCCCGAAATTTTCGGGACCTGGTTTGCCAATACTGGCCATTATCATTTTTCCGTGTTTGCACGCTGCACAACACGGCAGCCGCCATTATCTATGTTTGCCTTTTTTTAAAGAGGATGCGCCATTATGCACGGTATACCACGAGAAAGCTAATTTTTAGCCCGTTCGAATGGTACCAGTGCCATTAAAATCCTTCCCACAGATTTTTAGAAATCAAGTCCCGAAATTTTCGGGACCTGGTTTGCCAATACTGGCCATTATCATTTTTCCGTGTTTGCACGCTGCACAACACGGCAGCCGCCATTATCTATGTTTGCCTTTTTTTAAAGAGGATGCGCCATTATGCACGGTATACCACGAGAAAGCTAATTTTTAGCCCGTTCGAATGGTACCAGTGCCATTAAAATCCTTCCCACAGATTTTTAGAAATCAAGTCCCGAAATTTTCGGGACCTGGTTTGCCAATACTGGCCATTATCATTTTTCCGTGTTTGCACGCTGCACAACACGGCAGCCGCCATTATCTATGTTTGCCTTTTTTTAAAGAGGATGCGCCATTATGCACGGTATACCACGAGAAAGCTAATTTTTAGCCCGTTCGAATGGTACCAGTGCCATTAAAATCCTTCCCACAGATTTTTAGAAATCAAGTCCCGAAATTTTCGGGACCTGGTTTGCCAATACTGGCCATTATCATTTTTCCGTGTTTGCACGCTGCACAACACGGCAGCCGCCATTATCTATGTTTGCCTTTTTTTAAAGAGGATGCGCCATTATGCACGGTATACCACGAGAAAGCTAATTTTTAGCCCGTTCGAATGGTACCAGTGCCATTAAAATCCTTCCCACAGATTTTTAGAAATCAAGTCCCGAAATTTTCGGGACCTGGTTTGCCAATACTGGCCATTATCATTTTCCCAGGTTTTGACGCTGCCCAACACTTATGGCGCCATTAAAAAAAGAGCTCATGTACGTACATACATAAATACATATATAGAAACTACTATATGTATGTATGCTGCCATGTGTTTTCTATATATGTATGTATGCTGCCATGTGTTTTCTATATATGAATGTATGCTGCCATGTGTTTTCTATATATGTATGTATGTATGTACGTACATGAGCTCTTTTTTTAATGGCGCCATAAGTGTTGGGCAGCGTCAAAACCTGGGAAAATGATAATGGCCAGTATTGGCAAACCAGGTCCCGAAAATTTCGGGACTTGATTTCTAAAAATCTGTGGGAAGGATTTTAATGGCACTGGTACCATTCGAACGGGCTAAAAATTAGCTTTCTCGTGGTATACCGTGCATAATGGCGCATCCTCTTTAAAAAAAGGCAAACATAGATAATGGCGGCTGCCGTGTTGTGCAGCGTGCAAACACGGAAAAATGATAATGGCCAGTATTGGCAAACCAGGTCCCGAAAATTTCGGGACTTGATTTCTAAAAATCTGTGGGAAGGATTTTAATGGCACTGGTACCATTCGAACGGGCTAAAAATTAGCTTTCTCGTGGTATACCGTGCATAATGGCGCATCCTCTTTAAAAAAAGGCAAACATAGATAATGGCGGCTGCCGTGTTGTGCAGCGTGCAAACACGGAAAAATGATAATGGCCAGTATTGGCAAACCAGGTCCCGAAAATTTCGGGACTTGATTTCTAAAAATCTGTGGGAAGGATTTTAATGGCACTGGTACCATTCGAACGGGCTAAAAATTAGCTTTCTCGTGGTATACCGTGCATAATGGCGCATCCTCTTTAAAAAAAGGCAAACATAGATAATGGCGGCTGCCGTGTTGTGCAGCGTGCAAACACGGAAAAATGATAATGGCCAGTATTGGCAAACCAGGTCCCGAAAATTTCGGGACTTGATTTCTAAAAATCTGTGGGAAGGATTTTAATGGCACTGGTACCATTCGAACGGGCTAAAAATTAGCTTTCTCGTGGTATACCGTGCATAATGGCGCATCCTCTTTAAAAAAAGGCAAACATAGATAATGGCGGCTGCCGTGTTGTGCAGCGTGCAAACACGGAAAAATGATAATGGCCAGTATTGGCAAACCAGGTCCCGAAAATTTCGGGACTTGATTTCTAAAAATCTGTGGGAAGGATTTTAATGGCACTGGTACCATTCGAACGGGCTAAAAATTAGCTTTCTCGTGGTATACCGTGCATAATGGCGCATCCTCTTTAAAAAAAGGCAAACATAGATAATGGCGGCTGCCGTGTTGTGCAGCGTGCAAACACGGAAAAATGATAATGGCCAGTATTGGCAAACCAGGTCCCGAAAATTTCGGGACTTGATTTCTAAAAATCTGTGGGAAGGATTTTAATGGCACTGGTACCATTCGAACGGGCTAAAAATTAGCTTTCTCGTGGTATACCGTGCATAATGGCGCATCCTCTTTAAAAAAAGGCAAACATAGATAATGGCGGCTGCCGTGTTGTGCAGCGTGCAAACACGGAAAAATGATAATGGCCAGTATTGGCAAACCAGGTCCCGAAAATTTCGGGACTTGATTTCTAAAAATCTGTGGGAAGGATTTTAATGGCACTGGTACCATTCGAACGGGCTAAAAATTAGCTTTCTCGTGGTATACCGTGCATAATGGCGCATCCTCTTTAAAAAAAGGCAAACATAGATAATGGCGGCTGCCGTGTTGTGCAGCGTGCAAACACGGAAAAATGATAATGGCCAGTATTGGCAAACCAGGTCCCGAAAATTTCGGGACTTGATTTCTAAAAATCTGTGGGAAGGATTTTAATGGCACTGGTACCATTCGAACGGGCTAAAAATTAGCTTTCTCGTGGTATACCGTGCATAATGGCGCATCCTCTTTAAAAAAAGGCAAACATAGATAATGGCGGCTGCCGTGTTGTGCAGCGTGCAAACACGGAAAAATGATAATGGCCAGTATTGGCAAACCAGGTCCCGAAAATTTCGGGACTTGATTTCTAAAAATCTGTGGGAAGGATTTTAATGGCACTGGTACCATTCGAACGGGCTAAAAATTAGCTTTCTCGTGGTATACCGTGCATAATGGCGCATCCTCTTTAAAAAAAGGCAAACATAGATAATGGCGGCTGCCGTGTTGTGCAGCGTGCAAACACGGAAAAATGATAATGGCCAGTATTGGCAAACCAGGTCCCGAAAATTTCGGGACTTGATTTCTAAAAATCTGTGGGAAGGATTTTAATGGCACTGGTACCATTCGAATGGGCTAAAAATTAGCTTTCTCGTGGTATACCGTGCATAATGGCGCATCCTCTTTAAAAAAAGGTAGGGGGGCATTCAAATTCCATAACGGCTAGCGCCGTGTTAGGCAGCGCAGAAATATGTGATGCTGTTAATGGCCAGTGTTGGTGAATCAGGGTCTGAAATTTTCGGGACTTGATTTCTTTAAATCTGTGGGAGCGATTTAAATAAAAGTTGTCTTATAATGTTCTGTATAAAATAAGCTTTTCAACGGTATACCGTGCATAATGGCGCATCCTCTGTGAAGGACTTAATAAGTCTAACAGAGCCATATAGTATTTTTAAACTAGTTCAATGAACTTTTTGCGGACTGGTTCCGGTTCACTGGTTGGCGCTCCTCTTATTAGTTCAAATTATATGGGAAACTGTAATTCGATTTTCTCAAAATCTGTGGGAACGATTTGTATGATTTTTGGTCCATATATACTTGAAAAGGTCCTACATCGACTCCACTACCGTGCATATTGGCGCATCCTCTTGGAGCTTCACAATTTTAAAAACAATTTTTCGGGGTCATTTTTGTATGGGCTGTTAGCCGGGTTGGTCCACTTTTAGTCGATTTGCTCCAAAACGTAGGGAACGATTTTAATGAAATTTTCAGGGCATATTCTCAAAAGAACGGGCTATAAGCTGGTATATCGCGCTTATTGGCGCATCCTCTTATTTCTGAGATAATGCTCAATACAGTGTAGGGGCAATTTTTCAACCCCATTTTTAAGCTACTTAAAGAGTGAAGAACCCGCTCAAAGTAAGAAAAAACAATAGTTTATTCAATTCTTAACAATTCTAGTGTTTATTTGATTAAATTTAGTGGCTAAATACGGAAATAATTGAAAAACAAAATATTCGTTGCTGTGTTCCAATTCCACCGTTCCACTTCGACGCTAACTGAGCGACGCTAATTTGACGTACATTCTAAAACGCTTCAATGCCGGCAGGTTACAAGTCGGAAGCCACACTAGGCATTCATAAATAAATATCCTGTATGAGAATTTACGGTTTTAGGTTTTAAAAATATATTACTGCGATTAAAATGTCGCTCAACGATGGATTTCATCCGGGTAAAGGAAAGCACCGCGCGATGGTAAGCTTTATTTACTTATAAGACGCATTAACTTAACTAACACTGCACTTTCCAGCCGGATTACCAAAAGATCAAGCAATCCGATCTGGAACAGCTCTTCGAAAAAAAGTTTCGCTATCAAAAACCCCGAGGAGAAGACAATTGGACCTTGCCATCATTGGACCAACCACTCTTTTCGGAATTTTACCAGTTCGATGCTCTCCAGGGCCTCGGGACACAGCTTAATGCTGTAAAGAGCCGGCTCAATGATTACAGCACCCAGGAGTGGAGTGCTCATACTAACCGCCGCGATCCCTCTGGAGAGGTATCCTGGCGCCTGAAGAACGAAACGAAGGCGGAGTTCGTTACTGTGGCTTGGTGCAAGTTCTTTGAGTGCCTTCATCGCTATCCGCTAATCAAGAATCCTGTGGTGAACACCCTTCACCTATGCGAGGCTCCTGGAGCATTCATAGCCTCCTTGAACCACTACCTGCACAGTACCTACAAAGAGGATGAGGTTTGCCTTTTATTCTTGTATATCACACCAAACTAACCATTACCTTTTGGCAGATCCGATGGCGCTGGCGCTCTACGACTTTAAATCCCTACTACGAGGGTAATGCTCTTAATGAGATGATAACCGATGATCGGTTTATATTCCATACTCTGGACAATTGGCTCTTCCACAAAGATTTGACAGGCAATTTGCTTAATGTGTCGAATATCGAAAGTATGGCTGCAAGGTGTGCCGAGGATTTCCAAGACAAAGTGGATCTCATCACTGCTGATGGCTCCATAGACTGTGCGGCACAGCCGGACTTACAGGAGGAAATAGTGGTGCGACTCTTCTTTGCTGAGGTTTTCAGTGCCTTGAAGATTCTGTCAGCTGGCGGCAATTTTGTGGTTAAGATGTTCACTCTGTTTGAGGCCTGCAGTGTGTCGCTGTTGTACATGCTGAATTGCATCTTCCACCAGGTCCACATTTTCAAGCCCGCAACATCCAAACGAGGAAACTCTGAGGTTTATGTGATATGTCTGGAATATCAAAAAGACACTCCTGGTTTAGGCCGCATTCTAGAAGCAATTCAAGCCAAATTAGAGCAGCCGAATGATACAATGGTGATGCCATTATTTGCCAGATCTCATATTCCCCAGGACTTCCTCATGCAGCACGAGATTGCTTGCCGGTTGTATGCGAAGATGCAATCGGACGCCATCGAGGGAAGCATCTACGCCTTTGAATCTAATGATCGCCATTATATGCGTCACTTGCACCACCTTCGAAGCCTTGTCTCAGATACATACTATCAGCGCTATAAGGTTCAAGTTTTGGAGGACAGACTTTGCCTTGTGAACAAGGAAGCCACGAACAAAGCTCTTGGCTTCTTCGTGCCAGTATACGGTGGATCTTACACCGAAAGGGAGGACCTGAAACACGGTGATCTTCTCAAGCAGATCTACTGCTTGCGACGGGAGTTCAACCAATTGGAAAAGTGCCTCCATGGCACTAAAACCTCCAATTATGTTAAGGATGGATCAAAGGCTTTGAAGTTCCGGGTAGCTAGAGGAGCTCTGGTGAAAAGCCTGCAGAGCAGCATGTTTGCTTCAGAGCCAATTCTCCTACTGCGTCTCCGCATTCTTGACATATTTGGTATGGATCCAATTTGGCAGACGGCTCCCAAGTGTCATTTAGACAACAAGGTACTCAACTATCTGCCACCCTCCGAAAACGAGACTTTTCACTCGGCTCAGCGCAAATTCTTTATTGATCTCCTGGAGTTTATCGATGAAAACAGACCTCAAAGTGTTGTTTTCCACAAGTTCCTGTTCCTCACTCATTATTCTGCTTCTGTTCTCCTATTTTTAATGGAAATGGTTTACGAGGAATCTAATTTCGAAAGCAAATCGTCACAGACTTTAGCTCTGAGTAAAATAGGAGCCACCGGTAGCGGAGAAATTAGGGCTGTAATTAATATACTAAAGGAGAATCAGGAGTTGGAGATTCACAGTCTCTTCGAAATCAAGGAACTCCAGAAGAACCATTTCAGCAATCTTCTCATCCAGCACAACAATAATGTACTCATGAATTGTTTCCATGGCATGTTGGGCGAGGAAGCCTTCCCCAGACCGGTTGCCATAGCTCCCAACGTAACCAACGCGATCAAGGAACAGCCAGCAGTTTGTTAACATAACGAACATGTATTTCTCACTTGCATAAAATTACAGTGCTACTTTTACAAAACTATGTTCTCTGCCACGGATATCCGTTTACATGTTTTGAGGGTAGTTTATTAAGGGAAAAATGATAATTTAATAACTAAACTGAAAATCACAAGACTAATGGGGATCTAGGATGTATCAGGATGTAGGATGCGGGTCACTCGTCTCAAGCTTGCTAATCCGCCGGGCGTTTTTCGCTGTGCTTCTTGGTGTAGTCCTCAGCATTTTTCACAAACTTCTTGCGATCCTTGAGAAACTCCTCAGCGAGCTCGGCACGAAGCGGGTGCTCTGGCTCCGGGTCATTAATTAGATCTACCAGTGCCTGCACCACCTGATCTGTGCGCGTGGCCGGCTTCCAGTTTTCGGTGCTGATGATCGGCAGGCACACTTGACCCTTTTCATCGATGTTCGGATGATAGATACGTGTCTTGAAGTTAATTTTGGGTGGCTTAAAAGGATACTCCGCCGGAAAGTTAATCTCGATGCGGAAGGCACCCTTGTTGTACGGCGGATTGTCGGGGACAATTAGTCCCGTCCAGCGCAGCAGGTTGTCGTCATCGGCCTTGATGTCCCGGAAGGCCTTCAGTGTGTTCTCCTGCAAGTCACTCAGTTCCTTTCGTAGGCGTCGCGGCGCAGTCATCCTGACCTCTGTACGTGTGTGTGTTGGAAAATGAGTGTTCTGGGAACGATTTATGGATTTGTGTGCGTGCCAACTTTTGTTTGCCCTTGTATGAGTGGCAAATCAATGGTTCGATGGTAAGCGCTTCCGATGATGAGTAATTGGACCTTGCGGAGCAGTCGGTACTGCTTTGCTGGTCTCCCAGTTCTTTGGTTCTCTTCTGTACCGTCGGTGGCTTGTGTGGCCCTCGAAATTAGCAATTTTTAGAACTGCGTTAGAGTTGTGATATTATATCAAAATATTAATATATCGATATATATTGTATAAAAATCACGATATTGATTTTGCCAAAATATCGAAAGAATGGTTCGTGTCTTAGCTTACAGATTTATAAATTTTAGTTTTATGTAAAATACAAGACTTTTCAAGACAAGACTAATTTTTATTAATATTATATATTTATTGACCATTTTTATTGGATATCGTCGCCTTTAGTGCGCAAACTTAATTAAACATGATATACCACAAAACTGTCATTTAAATTACTGTTACCCAGTATTTCCCAACTGTTAAACGTATCGTTATCAAACCATTAGGCGCGCGTTTAAATTAAAAACGATAACGAACATTTTTAAAAGCTTGCGATAAAATCAGGAACCTCATTAAGTCAACATAGATTTATGCAATAGATTTATTTTCTTATAAGTGATATAAATTTAAAACAATTATGCCATTTCCATCCGTTTTACTGATCGATATCCGAGCGCACATGGTAATCGATTTGATGTCATCACTATCCCCTAACTGCAACACGTGCGCCGCGGTAGTTTTGTTTTCCCCCAAAAATGACTAAAAAACTCACACTTAAGCGAAAAGGTAAAGATCCGGAGCCCAAAAATGAAGTAGCCGCCAGTTCCGAGGCCTCCGACAACGAGGAAGAAGAGGTAAGTTTCGCTTTTTGCATTTAAAAGCCCACCTTTGTCACCTGCATATGTTTGTTGTTTGTTAGGACCTGTTACAAGCGGTGAAAGATCCTGGAGAGGATTCTACCGATGACGAGGGCATTGATCAGGAGTACCAGTCTGATAGCAGCGAGGATCTGGAGTTTGAAAGCGATGAGGAGGGCAATTACCTTGGCAGAAAGAAAGGATCAGGCAGTTCAGAAGGGGAAGATGATGAAGGTGATGAAGAAGACGAAGAGGAGGATGAGGAAGATGATGATAGTGAAGATGACGAGTCTGCTGAGGATGGAGACGGAGAGAAACCCACCACTTCCAAACAAAAAAAGTCTGACGATGAGCCAAGCAGCAGCAAAGTTTCAAAGAAACCCCAACCTCCAAAGGAACTGGTCAAGAGGGATCCCTCTCACCCGGAGTACCGCGACTCTGACACCTCCGACGAAGAAGATATACGCAATACTGTTGGAAACATACCCATGCACTGGTATGACGAATACAAACATATTGGCTACGATTGGGATGCCAAGAAGATTGTGAAACCCCCACAGGGCGATCAGATCGATGAGTTCTTGCGCAAGATCGAGGATCCGAACTTCTGGCGTACCGTCAAGGACCCTCAAACCGGACAAGAAGTACTCATCACCGATGAGGACATTGCCTTGATCAAGCGCATTGTTTCCGGACGCATTCCAAACGAGGATCACAATGAGTATGAACCCTGGGTGGAGTGGTTTACTTCGGAGGTGGAGAAGATGCCCATTAAGAACGTGCCGGACCACAAGCGATCCTTCCTGCCGTCTGTTTCCGAGAAGAAGCGAGTTGGTCGCATGGTACATGCTCTCAAAATGGGCTGGATGAAGACCACCGAGGAGGTGGAACGAGAGAAACAGGCTAAGCGCGGTCCCAAGTTCTATATGCTCTGGGAGACGGACACTAGTCGGGAGCATATGCGCCGCATACACGACCCTGTCTCGGCCCCCAAACGTGACTTGCCAGGACACGCAGAATCCTACAACCCGCCACCAGAGTACCTCTTCGACGAAAAAGAAACCAAGGAGTGGCTGAAGCTGAAGGATGAACCGCACAAGCGGAAGTTGCACTTTATGCCCCAGAAGTTTAGCTCCCTACGTGCGGTGCCCGCTTATTCGAGATACCTCCGCGAACGTTTCCTCCGCTGTCTCGATCTTTACCTTTGTCCTCGTGCCAAGCGTGTGAAACTGAATATTGATGCAGAGTACCTCATTCCGAAGCTTCCATCGCCACGTGACCTGCAACCCTTCCCCACAATCGAGAGTCTGGTTTATCGCGGCCACACAGACTTGGTGCGTTCGGTTAGCGTGGAGCCCAAAGGCGAATACATCGTATCTGGCTCAGATGACAAGACTGTCAAGAGTAAGTACCAAAATACATACAACATGATGTTTATCTTATAAAAATTATCCTTCCACAGTTTGGGAAATTGCTACTGGTCGCTGCATCCGCACAATTGAAACCGAAGACGTGGTACGCTGCGTTGCTTGGTGTCCCAATGCCAAACTCTCTATTATTGCCGTGGCTACTGGCAATCGTCTTTTATTGATCAATCCCAAAGTGGGTGACAAGGTGCTGGTGAAGAAAACCGATGACCTACTGGCCGAGGAGCCGAGCTCGGATGTAATTGAGAGCGAGCGCATCAAGGCGGCCGTACAGTGGTCTACTGCAGAGGCCGCCGAGCAGGAGAAGGGCGTCCGAGTTGTGATAAATCACTTTAAACCCATTCGCCAGGTCACCTGGCACGGACGCGGGGACTATCTGGCCACGGTCATGCCAGAGGGTGCCAATCGTTCCGCTCTGATTCACCAGCTGTCCAAGCGCCGTTCACAAATACCATTCTCCAAGAGCAAGGGTCTCATACAGTGCGTGCTGTTCCATCCGGTGAAGCCCTGCTTCTTCGTGGCGGTATGTTTTGCCTCTATATCTGTGTATGACTGTACAAACTAAGCATATCCTATTTTGTATCTTACAGACGCAGCA
Organism: Drosophila bipectinata; assembly: GCF_030179905.1. Lineage (NCBI taxonomy): Eukaryota > Metazoa > Arthropoda > Insecta > Diptera > Drosophilidae > Drosophila > Drosophila bipectinata. The sequence continues at coordinate 16,046,900 of NC_091737.1, forward strand.
CAACATTCGTATCTATGATTTGGTCAAACAGGAACTGGTCAAGAAACTGCTCACAAACTCCAAGTGGATATCTGGCATGTCCATTCATCCGAAGGGAGACAATCTTCTGGTCTCCACATACGACAAAAAGATGCTTTGGTTTGACTTGGACTTGTCCACCAAACCGTATCAGACCATGCGCCTTCATCGCAATGCTGTGCGAAGTGTGGCCTTCCATCTCCGGTATCCTCTATTTGCTTCTGGCAGCGACGACCAGGCTGTGATTGTTTCACATGGCATGGTATACAAGTAAGTATTAAAAATTAATTTATAAATCTAAAAAATATTATAATTTGTGCTTCGTACTTTAGTGACCTGCTGCAGAACCCCCTTATTGTGCCTCTCAAGAAGCTGCAGACGCATGAGAAACGCGAGGACTTTGGCGTCCTCGACGTCAACTGGCATCCTATCCAGCCTTGGGTCTTCTCCACGGGAGCTGATTGCACCATCCGACTCTACACGTAACTTTGTAGTTTGCTTGATTGACAGTTTTCGAAAGTTAAATGGAGTTTCTATAGTTATTAAATATAATTTTTTAAAGGAATGAGAAGACTTTTTTGGATTTTTTCAAGATTATTTGGGGTAATTGTTTTAAAATAAGAAAAAGAATTTTTTATCTTAAATTTTCATATTTATTTTTCCAAACTAGAATTTTAAATTTTATTGACATCCTGAATTCCCAATTGAATCCTGTTCTAAGTTCAAAGTCAAAATGCAACCCTGTCGAAAGTTCGGAAGCTCCATTCTGAAAGCTTTGGGGCCAATCCAGATGAGCAGTGGAGCCGTGGGGCTTTTTTTCTCTTCCACTCGCGCACATGTCCCGCGGCGGCCATCTCTTTGCTCTCTTTTTGTGTGTACCAGGAATTTCAACTGTATAGCTATGCGGCTGAGCTTTCACTCCGTGTCTTACTCTCCGTGACCGTGTGCCTTGTCCACCTTTGATGCCCCAGCTCGCCCCTCGCCTACGGCTGGCTCCACCATTAAATGGGGTTCTGGGGAGGAGCGCGCGCATTGGAAAATCAAGAGCTGGCAAACGGCACTGCTCGGAAATCAGTCGCCTGCTCCGCCAGTCGCTCCGTGGATTTCGGATTTCGAGGATTTCTTGGGTTTTCTGGCCCAGCGTTCGCAGAGCAGCAGCAAAAATCGCAGAGCGCAGAAAACGATTTGGGGAATAAGTGCTGCATCGAAAATGGCTTGGCAGGAAAAATAAAATCGACAAAATAATTAAATACGGCCCGAAGGCATGATGTGATGTGAAAAGTGTGAAAATGCCAGGCCACGCGAAAAAGTAATCAAGCAATCAAGTGACCAGAAAATTGCAGTTCCGCGCACAATTCGAATACCAAAATCGTATCAAGGTATTGGAAAGTCAAAAAAAAAAAAATTAAATACAAAAAAATAAAATCAAAACGCAAGCAAAACAATTTCGGGTCGAAAAAATATACACAAATATATAAACGAGAGCAGAGCACTCATACACTCCCCAAAAGATTCAGATTCTAGTGGCAGTGGCAGGCAAAAATTCGTATGTACTCGTCGTTGCTCCTAAATACATACATACATATAAGCCTCACTGCCCCCCACCAACCGTCACCACCCCCAAATTGACTCCTCGCCACCACCCCTCCCCTTCGACCACCCTACCCCCCAAAAAAAAAGCAGTGTGTGTTTGTGTGATGGTGTGTTTTTGGTGAAAATATGAACGGAAACGCTGTTGGAAAAATACAATTAGCAGCTAAATAGATTCAATGGCCATCGGAGGGAGCACCAGCAGCTGATTTGTGATAATTCCGTTAAAAGTTCCAAGTGCAATTAGCCACCTACATGTTGCAGCTGTTGCAACCAACAGTCATAGCAGATAGCAACATAACCGAACCAACAACAACATTAGTCCGAAGGAGCAAAATCACGCATACGCCCCATCAGCCCGACCCAACAATGCGCTCCACTTAGTCAAGTGCGTGTCAATGTAGTTGCTAACATACACACACGTACTATACATACAAACAGACGCACAGGCATACCTCTGTAATGACTAGCACAAGAAATAAATAAAATACAGAAAGAACAACAACAACAACAATAATAGCAACAAGAACAACAACAAGTTCAGCGGGGGCAGCTCCAGCTGCTCATAAATTTCGTAACGCTTGGGAAATGTGCCCCTTGGTGCACGGGCACTGGCACTGGCTCTGGCTCTGGGCACTGCCACTGGCACTGAATCGGTCGTGAATTGCTTGTGATTTTCGCCCGTAAATCCAGCGGAATAGGAATATGTAAATGCCGTAGGCGCCACCACCCGCGCACCACCACTCGCAGCACTAGTACTCGCAGCACCACCACCCATTCAACCATCAAGCCCGTCGACCCACGCAACATTCAAGGCAATCGACCCGACCAGGACACCCAACCAGTATCAGGATAAAGGCCACAATCTGAATCACAAGCACTCATTAAGGGAATTTCTTGGATTTTTGGCGGTCCTCTTATTAATTGCTCTAAAAAACGAAAACATGTAAAAATTCCCCAAGGAAAATCTGGAAAAAAGAAAATTAAATAAATAAAAAAAAAAAAACAAACGAAAAACTAAAATCAAGAGCACCACCACAGAGAGGACAAGAGACAGAGAGATCCAAGCCAAGGAGAGAGTTGGAACTTTCGATAAAAAATTATTAGCAAAAACATAAATACGTAACGGCCTCGTTTTCCCCTTCCCCAAAAACAAAAAACAAGAAAAAAGAAGAGAAATAAACTTGAAGAGCATAGAGGGCGAGTGGGAGAGAGAGAAAGCAAGTGGGTGAGTGGGTAGGTCAGTGGCAGTGGGCGGTACGCCAGCTGGGGCAGCACCACCCTCGTCCATCCCTCCAGCCATCCTCACCGCCAGCGTCAACCTCAACTTGCAAAGGGCAGGTAAGGTAAGTGAGTGCACCTGAAAAAAAAACAAGCAACAAAAACAATAAATCAAGAACTGTTTCGGATTTAGTCATGCCACTCGAATTTCCTTCAAGGCTGTATAACTGTATGCCCATTAAATAAAACTTTAGTGATAAAGTGGACTTTATTATCTATTTGATTTATAAATATTCAAATACTGCTTATTGGGGGGCTTTAATCGGAATGCAAGTCATGAAAAATGACGAAAATAAACAAAACTTCAAAAAGTGAAAGAAGATAAAATAAACAAAATGTAATAAAGACTAATATTTATTTTACTTATAAATATTAAAGAGTAGAAGATATTTATTTCTCTGTAAAACTGTGATTATCCTTCCTCAGTCTCTATAACCACTTAACGGTTTTAATACAGTCTCGGTTTATTCTTTTTTTGGCAGCCAGCGGCATGTCCTGCACCGTTTCGGAGCTGCCCAGTGGCTGTCGATTACGCGGCATGACTGCATCCTCCCAACAGAATGCGGCCAACAATAGTGGCAATAATGGCAACGGGAACGGCAACGGTAACGGCAATGGCAATGGCAACGGCAACAGCGGCAGCGGAGTGGGCGGCGGTATAGGAGGTGGCGGCAGCATAAGCGGTGTATCCCCCACGGTCGGTGGTTCCACATCCAATGTGCTCCAGGAGTCCAATGCGGCCACGTTGCAACGGCCGCAGTCGCAGAAGCCGTGCTGCTTCTGCTGGTGTTGCTGCTGTTCCTGCTCCTGGTGAGTATCCTTTGAATGGGGCCTTCATTACTCACATCCTGTATAACGAAATCAATTTCTTTCTCGTTACCGTGTGCTGCCTTGGCTCTACTTGACGACCGCAAAACTACTACCACTACCAATGCAACAAAAAAATATAACAAAAACCGTGAAAACAGGGCCAAATGGTGAGTTTCCAACCAACTACCTATGGTTGTGGTACACTGAGGGAAATAAATGAGCAGATGAGGATTGTATCTAGTAAAAAGGATACAATCATTGCAGATCATATCCTTTTCTCAAAAACTAGTATTTCTCTTTAGAAGTATTTTTATTTAGTATTTTTCCTTAAGAAATATTCCTTTAAGAGACTACCTCTTTTTTCGCTCAGTGCTGTCATGGATGTGGCCACGGCTATGGTTATTGCTCTGCCATTGCTTCACTTTGGTATTGGCTATGGCCACTGACATGGACATGGACATTGAAATTGAAATGGACACGGACACGGACACGGGCACGGACATGGAGGAGGCCTTTAATGACAGCTGGCAATGCTGCTGCTCTCATATGGACCGAAAGAAAAGCTTTCTCTCTGGCCATCCTCCAGCTTCGTCTCTCTTTTGGCCAATAGGGCCTGAAGTATTCCGTTCTCTTTGCATTTTTTTTGTTCGTGTAGGGAGGAACTCTCTGCCCCTCTCGTTCTCTCTCCCACGTTCATTCACAATTCCGGGAGCAACGACGAGTCGGGCAGCGAAAAGCTCTCTGGAGGGCACTTTTCAAATCAAATATAAATAAGTATGTGGCGGCGCTCCGCTGACTCCTCCAAGTGTTGCATGTTTTCGTGAATGAAATCGAAAGTCTTTTTCGGCCCTAGCGCCATATCCACCCTCGGGGCACCTTTTTGGGTGCCTAGGCTGAGGCAACAAAGCCCAAGACCCAACTCCCGAAAACCCCCTACATTCCCTACCACCACCAACCAACCACCCACCTACCATAACCACCAAAAGCCACATATAATTTGATTCATATACTCGCACATATACACATAGATATATCCATGTATTTGGGGTATGTGGGTTTGTGTGACTTTGATTAGGTATTGGGGCAGCAGCGAGTTGCTTTGATAACTGTCAGCCAGATAAGGAAGCTTTGTCAAGTTCGAGTGCTCCGTTCGGCAGCTCTGTCTCTGGGGCTCGAAACCCAAAACCGATATGACATTAGCCTATCTACAGTGGTCACTCGAGCCAATTAAGTATTATACCAGCTATCGCTCAAACTATAAATTGTATGTGTTACGTAATATCGAAAATAGTTATGTTATCCTACCCAGATCCTTTGAAAAATATCTTCCCAAACTAAGTTCAAACTGTTACTTGTATTCTTTATACACGGTGACCACTGTATTTATACTTTTACGATACTTTGCGCCAGTTAAAAATGAGTCAGGATGAGCGGCCATTCAGCAATGAATAAAATCGTAGTCTACTTTAAAGGGTGATTGATGAGATTTAATATGAAAATAATCCAAGAATTTAACACACTTTCTTTCGTTTCTCATTATCTTTACAGCCTGGCCATTAAAAATGCCGATGAAAATGCGCCCACGAAGCGAGATCTCGTTAATTCCGAATTCCTAGATGGCGAACAGTGAGTACTCCATATCCATGCAACGAAAATTCATATATAAACACGATTTTATTATATTTCAGGCCCACACTGGAGGAAATCCGCAGCTGGGGCAAAAGCTTCGACAAGCTGATGAAGAACTCAGGTGAGAATTGAGTGAACTCTTGCCCTTTAATACTCGACTATATGAATGTCAAACATTTTCGACATCCAGCTGGCCGAAAGGTGTTCCAGAACTTCCTGCGCAGCGAGTTCAGCGAGGAGAACATACTCTTCTGGCTGGCCTGCGAGGACCTCAAGAAGGAGGGCAGTGCGGAAGTGGTGGAGGAGAAGGCGCGCCTGATCTACGAGGACTACATCTCGATCCTGTCGCCCAGGGAAGTGTCGCTGGATTCGCGAGTCCGAGAAATCGTGAACCGGAACATGATCGAACCGACGACGCATACCTTTGACGAAGCTCAAATTCAAATCTACACACTGATGCACAGAGACTCATATCCGAGGTAAGGACAATGGATGATCTTTATTAAGTATTAATAACCAAAGGATTATTGTGTTCTTGCCCCCCAGATTCCTAAACTCACAAAAGTTCAGGACACTCGCTCAACTGCAAGACAACTCGAATGCCGGCTCCAAAGCGGATAGTCCCACTTAGAGAGGATTTGGCTTGGATCCCGGATGGATCCCGGATTCAGTTGTGCTGTGTTGATTTCCGTTATTGCTCTCCATTGACATTTATGCTGGATTTCCGGCCCCGCTGCTGTTGCTGCTGCAATCGACTAAGCAATATGTATCCATTAGTAGAATCATTTCACCGTTTTGCCAGCAGACCAGCATCTCCGAGATACTTTTAGTTTTTTTTTTTTTTTAGTTTTTGGAGAAAGGGGAGGAAATTCAGACGAATGGCATTATACGTGAAACGGATTCCTTCTCTGCTTACGTTCTAGTCGTTAACAAAACCAATGAGTTAAGCACTAAACAAATTGTTGAAACTAAGGAGCTGGTTCGACCACAAAAAACATTTTTCATAAAAAGCGGTTCCCCAACAAAACAGTCACCATTTATAAAAAAAAACGAGCGACAAAAAATAGCATCTATTGTAATACTAGTGATCTAAGAGACGTATTAATCAAATTGCAACAAAGATTACGGATCCCGCTAACCGTTAAGTACATTTAACAGCAAACCACAACTTTTTCCAAAAAAAGAAACAAAAACAAAAACCAAAAAATCTTTTTAAACGTATTACATAAATTTATAAAATTATATACACACCAGCATATATATATATATATATATATTATATATACAGATATATAGAGACATTTAACTTGACTAGTTTTGAAAATCGTTTTAGGTCATATGAGTAATGACATCGAAGCATTTTGTAAATACCACAGCCAATGACAACACTTTCTACTTTCTTATAAAGCCCCATTTAAAAATGATGTCCATTCGTAAGGAAGTCAACCAAACAAAGCCCCATCTTGAGCTGTATTTTGATCCAGACAAACCAATATATAGATATATGGTATTATATGTAAATACCCAGTAAAAGTCTAACCGATTCGAAGGGAAACCCAACTCTTACCGATACTAGAACGAACGCATAATTAAACGTATACTATATATTTCGATGTCGAGCTGATTTCCAAGTCGAAAGAAGAACGTTTCGCAATATCACTGCCAACAAAAACAAAAAATCAGAACTCTGCAAGAGATATATAATATATCTTCTTATATTTATGTACATCTTCGAATATATTGCAATTATGTTTCAAGAAATGCGTTTACACACCTACACAGCGGAAGTTCCAAGAGTTTCCCTCACTCAAACATCCCTTACCCTATTTCTGCATTAACAAATCTTTAAATAATATATATTAAAAACAGTATTATAAAAACAAACAAAAAATATGAAAAAAAAAAATGCGAAACACAAAAGTATGGTTAAATTAAAATTTTAGCAAAAAAAAGTTGTCGAATTGAAAACTAAAAACTAAAACCAAAAAAAAAAACATGAAACAAAAAAATGCGTTTATGACAAAAAAAAAAACACATAAAAAATAATGAAATTTTAGCAGGGAACGGAGGATTTCCGGTTCAGTTCCATTTCCGAACCCTGCCAGAGACCTAGGCAAAAAGTTAACATTGTATTTTCGAGTATTAGGTTGGATTTTCGTTTAAGGTTTAGGTTGTCTGTGTTTTGAGGCACAATATTTTAAAGTACAAGAATCATGAGTGTACCTTTGTTGCGGGGAGAAGGGAATGTTTTTCGTAGCTAGTTGGTGTGCCTAGTTTTAATGCATCTATCGACACACAGGACACACAGGATTTCCTCACCAAATCTCACACAATACCAAAAACACAAAACTCTTCTAGCTTTTAAGCATGTTCCAGTTGATCTGAATTTTTAATTTAATTGGTCCAGTACATTTTACATCCTTATATCCGCCTCAAGCTTCCGTTTTTCGTCCTTAAAACTTTTTCGCGTCACTCAGGCTGCTACTTGGAATTGAGAATTCGACAACCGCTTTTGCATTATAGAATGGGGGGGAGCAAAGATCGAGTTTCCCCCCCTTAAAAAAAAGAAAAAACTAATGTCAGTTTCCATGGTTTGTTAAATTAATTTTAGGCAATCAGGTTAAACACAATGTCCAGGCTAAAGGGACGCGCGGAGGGAAGGAATGTTTGTTTGTAAATGTTTCTCTTCGGTTTCTTACTTTGCAGAACGGACAGATATAAGACTTTTTGAACAAAAAAACAGAATTAATAAGTAAATTTAATACAATTGTTGTTTGTTTTAGTTTTATACACCCATACACCCAACAAACACCCCAACACCCACCCACACAAGCACACACAATACCAGCGCACACACCGATACATGCATATATATATACTATATAGAGGTATATGTACAAAATCGTAATCAAGCATTAGTGAAAAGTTTCGACCAGTTAAAAACCATAAATTAAATTTATTACAAAACAAATCAACTAATAAATAAATGAAGAAAAAAAGAAAGAAAAAAAAACACGGCAAAATCAATAAATACAAAATGGATTATACTAAGCCTAAAATTTAGTTTTAAAACATTTAATATATTGCAACAATAAACCAAAAGGAAAATAAAACTCAAATTCAAAATCGAAGTGACTTTTATTAAACATATCGAGAATATTTCATTAGGAATGTAATACATAAAGGATTATCGAACATAAAGAAAACATTTCATTAGGAATTTAATAACATAAAGAACTTCTTCGAAATTATTAGGATCCAGTCCAATACTATTTTACTTAATTATTTATTAGTTTAGCAATATTATCGGAACTTTTTTTTTAAAGATTATAAAAAGATAATAATAACATAAAACATTCATTCGAAAAAAATTAGGATCCAGTCCAATACTATTTTACTTAATCTTACTTAGTTTGGCAATATTATCGGAAATTTTTTTAGTAACTTCCAACAGTTCATAAAGATGATATTAACATAAAGGATTTAATCGAAAGTATTGGGATTCAGTCCACTATTATCTTAGTTTATCTTACTAATAAATTTGGCAATGTTATCGGAAAGTTTTTTAGTAACTTCCAAATGTTCCATATCAATAGCTTCCATCTTTTCGAAATGTTGAGCCTGTTGAGATCTCATACTCTCCAATGTTTTCGTAATCTCTATCATAGGTTCATAATTGCCCGAGATATCGTTTTTATTTGGCCATTCAGCCAAAGGTGTCTTATTATTGTGAGATTTCATAGTAAAATTATTTAAAGACTGTTGCTCGTTCTCGTCATTGTTTTCATCCCGACTTGGTGTCGATGGTTCTACGGATTTTAAAAGTTCTTCCATTATTTTTGGTGATGAGGATACCAAGTTTTTACCATCGTTGCTCTGATGGTCTATCATTCTATTAACTTTGATCGAATTTTTATAGAAGCCGCACATTTTGGCAACAGCATCTTCATATTTGTTCAGATTGCCGGGGTTTTCTTTTTTAAGCTTTTTCTGAATACCCAGTTTCCAGGTACACCAAACCTGAATAATTATATGGATATTATGTAATATAATGACTTTTATTACAAAATTATGATAAGAACTTACTCTCTTCCACTGGTCCATACTTTTTGTTGGAGGTCCCGCCTCGTTTAATAGTGTCAGTAGCTCAGCCCACTTGTAGTTGTTGGATTCTTTGTTACCCTTCTTGTAACCTTTGGCCATAGTGAGGTTCTTTTTCATAAAATCAACGAGTATACTGTCCTGTGTTTTCGTTTTGCACGTCCGGCTAAATAAAACAGGATATTTGACTCAATTATTAAAATAAGGAAACTAAGAAGAAGCCCATAACTTATAATGAAAATCACCCTGGTCTGGAAGTTTTTTTCAAAAAAATTGTTTGATTGAAAAAAATTCAGGAATTCCATTTTCGCCCACAACCAAGTCCATATCTTGTTCAATTTTTATCCGATCCTTGGAAGGAATACCTTGAACGATTTGTAGTTCGATTCTCCTTCAATCTGCATCAAAACCTTACATCAAAAATTTCGATCCAGATTTTTCAAATTTTTCTGATGGAACCCCTTGCAAAATCCAGGATTTCCATTTTAGCCCCAAACCAAGTCCATATCTTGGCCAATTTCTATCCGATCCTTGGAAGGAATACCTTGAACGATTTGTAGTTCGATTCTCCTTCAATCTGCATCAAAATCTTACATCAAAAATTTCGATCCAGATTTTTCAAATTTTTCTGATGGAACCCCTTGCAAAATCCAGGATTTCCATTTTAGCCCCAAACCAAGTCCATATCTTGGCCAATTTCCATCCGATCCTTGGAAGGAATACCTTGAACGATTTGTAGTTCGATTCTCCTTCAATCTGCATCAAAACCTTACATCAAAAATTTCGATCCAGATTTTTCAAATTTTTCTGATGGAACCCCTTGCAAAATCCAGGATTTCCATTTTAGCCCCAAACCAAGTCCATATCTTGGCCAATTTCCATCCGATCCTTGGAAGGAATACCTTGAACGATTTGTAGTTCGATTCTCCTTCAATCTGCATCAAAACCTTACATCAAAAATTTCGATCCAGATTTTTCAAATTTTTCTGATGGAACCCCTTGCAAAATCCAGGATTTCCATTTTAGCCCCAAACCAAGTCCATATTTTGGCCAATTTCCATCCGATCCTTGGAAGGAATACCTTGAACGATTTGTAGTTCGATTCTCCTTCAATCTGCATCAAAACCTTACATCAAAAATTTCGATCCAGATTTTTCAAATTTTTCTGATGGAACCCCTTGCAAAATCCAGGGTTTCCATTTTAGCCCCAAACCAAGTCCATATCTTGGCCAATTTCCATCCGATCCTTGGAAGGAATACCTTGAACGATTTGTAGTTCGATTCTCCTTCAATCTGCATCAAAACCTTACATCAAAAATTTCGATCCAGATTTTTCAAATTTTTCTGATGGAACCCCTTGCAAAATCCAGGGTTTCCATTTTAGCCCCAAACCAAGTCCATATCTTGGCCAATTTCCATCCGATCCTTGGAAGGAATACCTTGAACGATTTGTAGTTCGATTCTCCTTCAATCTGCATCAAAGCCTTACATCAAAAATTTCGATCCAGATTTTTCAAATTTTTCTGATGGAACCCCTTGCAAAATCCAGGGTTTCCATTTTAGCCCCAAACCAAGTCCATATCTTGGCCAATTTCCATCCGATCCTTGGAAGGAATACCTTGAACGATTTGTAGTTTGATTCTCCTTCAATCTGCATCAAAACCTTACATCAAAAATTTCGATCCAGATTTTTCAAATTTTTCTGATGGAACCCCCTGCAAAATCCAGGATTTCCATTTTAGCCCCAAACCAAGTCCATATCTTAACCAATTTCCATCCGATCCTTGGAAGGAATACCTTGAACGATTTGTAGTTCGATTCTCCTTCAATCTGCATCAAAACCTTACATCAAAAATTTCGATCCAGATTTTTCAAATGTTTCTGATGGAACCCCTTGCAAAATCCAGGGTTTCCATTTTAGCCCCAAACCAAGTCCATATCTTGGCCAATTTCCATCCGATCCTTGGAAGGAATACCTTGAACGATTTGTAGTTTGATTCTCCTTCAATCTGCATCAAAACCTTACATCAAAAATTTCGATCCAGATTTTTCAAATTTTTCTGATGGAACCCCCTGCAAAATCCAGGATTTCCATTTTAGCCCCAAACCAAATCCATATTTTGGCCAATTTCCATCCGATCCTTGGAAGGAATACCTTGAACGATTTGTAGTTCGATTCTCCTTCAATCTGCATCAAAACCTTACATCAAAAATTTCGATCCAGATTTTTCAAATTTTTCTGATGGAACCCCTTGCAAAATCCAGGATTTCCATTTTAGCCCCAAACCAAGTCCATATCTTAACCAATTTCCATCCGATCCTTGGAAGGAATACCTTGAACGATTTGTAGTTCGATTCTCCTTCAATCTGCATCAAAACCTTACATCAAAAATTTCGATCCAGATTTTTCAAATGTTTCTGATGGAACCCCTTGCAAAATCCAGGATTTCCATTTTAGCCCCAAACCAAGTCCATATTTTGGCCAATTTCCATCCGATCCTTGGAAGGAATACCTTGAACGATTTGTAGTTCGATTCTCCTTCAATCTGCATTAAAACCTTACATCAAAAATTTCGATCCAGATTTTTCAAATTTTTCTGATGGAACCCCTTGCAAAATCCAGGATTTCCATTTTAGCCCCAAACCAAGTCTATATTTTGGCCAATTTCCATCCGATCCTTGGAAGGAATACCTTGAACGATTTGTAGTTCGATTCTCCTTCAATCTGCATCAAAACCTTACATCAAAAATTTCGATCCAGATTTTTCAAATTTTTCTGATGGAACCCCTTGCAAAATCCAGGGTTTCCATTTTAGCCCCAAACCAAGTCCATATCTTGGCCAATTTCCATCCGATCCTTGGAAGGAATACCTTGAACGATTTGTAGTTCGATTCTCCTTCAATCTGCATCAAAACCTTACATCAAAAATTTCGATCCAGATTTTTCAAATTTTTCTGATGGAACCCCTTGCAAAATCCAGGATTTCCATTTTAGCCCCAAACCAAGTCCATATCTTGGCCAATTTCTATCCGATCCTTGGAAGGAATACCTTGAACGATTTGTAGATCGATTCTCCTTCAATCTGCATCAAAACCTTACATCAAAAATTTCGATCCACATTTTTCAAATTTTTCAAATTTTTCTGATGGAACCCCTTGCAAAATCCAGGATTTCCATTTTAGCCCCAAACCAAGTCCATATCTTGGCCAATTTCCATCCGATCCTTGGAAGGAATACCTTGAACGATTTGTAGTTCGATCCTCCTTCAATCTGCATCAAAACCTTAAATCAAAAATTTCGATCCAGATTTTTCAAATTTTTCTGATGGAACCCCTTTCAAGGATTTCCATTTTAGCCCCAAACCAAGTCCATATCTTGGCCAATTTTCATCCGATCCTTGGAAGGAATACCTTGAACGATTTGTAGTTCGATTCTCCTTCAATCTGCATCAAAACCTTACATCAAAAATTTCGATCCAGATTTTTCAAATTTTTCTGATGGAACCCCTTGCAAAATCCAGGATTTCCATTTTAGCCCCAAACCAAGTCCATATCTTGGCCAATTTCCATCCGATCCTTGGAAGGAATACCTTGAACGATTTGTAGTTCGATTCTCCTTCAATCTGCATCAAAACCTTACATCAAAAATTTCGATCCAGATTTTTCAAATTTTTCTGATGGAACCCCTTGCAAAATCCAGGATTTCCATTTTAGCCCCAAACCAAGTCCATATCTTGGCCAATTTTCATCCGATCCTTGGAAGGAATACCTTAAACGATTTGTAGTTCGATTTTCCTTCAATCTGCATCAAAACCTTACATCAAAAATTTCGATCCAGATTTTTCAAATTTTTCTGATGGAACCCCTTGCAAAATCCAGGATTTCCATTTTAGCCCCGCTCGAAGTCCATATCTTGGCCAATTTCGATATAATCCTCAATCCTCAATACTCCCCATCAATAAGCACTATCTACCAACAAGGTATTTATTTTAATTTGTAAAGGCTCTTCATTGTCTTTGCCAAAATCCAGATTCTTAAGTAGATTGACTTGTGAATTTATTCTCTTCTAAACGACCAATTGTTTGTTACATTCTGTGATACGTAAGTTTTGTTTTGTGGTAATTTTTTTTTTTTTTTTAAGTATACTCACATGTTTACCTGAGAAGTAGTATTATCGCCCATATTTAAAGTCTAAAATTAGATAAAAAAATAATATGTTTAACTTTAATCTTAAAACCATTTTCTAGGTTGATTAAAACACACATTTATTAAAATAAAAACAAATTTAATAAATATTTAGAGTGGTATTGTTGTAAGGAAATAAAAAAATTTACTTGACAGTAAAAAAAAGTAAAATGTACAAAAGCTTTTCTACATGATGTAGGCTAGGTATCGGCGGTGCTCCAATCCACCGTTCTAAACCACAGATCCACGCGTGCGCAGGCGCCGAAAGACAAACAGAGCCGTGGAGAGAGCGTGGGGTAATGGGGGGGCGCGAAAAGGGGGAGCAAGCCACCCTTTGCCGCGACGGAGAGCATACAAACTCAGTCCGTCCGTCGATCCACACGACACATAGCTGATTGCCGTCGCCCGTTGAGGTTGTACTACAGCAGCAGCAGCAGCCGTAGCAGAGGCAGAGGCAGAGCTGAGGTTAACCGAATGCCACGCCAGGTGAGAGGGCGAGATGGGGGGCGAGCAGCAGAATGACGACGGAGTCTGTGTGGCAGCGACACGGCGAATTCAATCGTGGTACATGCACAACTATCTTACGAATGCCACACGGGAAAAAATATTTTATTTTTAAAAGACACAAAATCCAGTGATTTAATATCTAATTTAATATCCTTAAAATTTATATTTTAAATTTTAAAATAATAAATATGGGTCTCAGTAATTTTATTAAGTTTTTATAATTTTTTGCCGTGCAGTTTCTCGGCATGCGGCGTTCTCCATATCTTTACCTTGCTCCCCCATCAGTCTCTCACCTTTTCTCGCTCTCTCCCCTGTTAGCTGTGTGTGTGTGTGTGTGTTTCTCTACCTGATGCCCGATTGCACTACCACTTTCACAAGGCTTACAAGCCAAATGGCAACTACAGCAAAAACAACAACAACAAAAAAGAGCAACAACAAGGCAGAAAAATTTCGCGATTTCGAATTCGCGAAATGGGCAGCGAACTCGAATTTTCGAGAATGAATGCAATGCCACAGAAATGAACATCGTCCGAAACCGAAACCGATCCGAAACGGCGTCAGATACAAAGTAAGATCAGGAGCGGTTTAAATCGAGCGAGGGTAGCGCCATCCCGCTCCATCCCGCCTGCTCGCACATGTGCAAGTGCATGCTGAAAAGAAGGTTCGTTGCCTAAGTCTTTCGTACCTGCCTCTGTTTTTATTTTTTTGTTCACGGGCTCTGCAGGTGCACCAACACACATACACCTATAGAAAAGGGTACGGGGCTCAAGTGGACACTACCTGTTGATACCTGTGTCTGTTTGGGAGTGTGTGTTTGGGAGTGTAGAGACAACATCATCGATTCGAATGAATTTGAGTGCCAGCGTCGCTGCTCCGCTCGCTCAATATCAGTTACGAAAGAGATGAAACCATAAAAAGCAATAATAATCGAGCTAGCGGCCTGCACACACTCACAACGTTTCGGTGCTCTCTCACCTGCGAGCAGCACACGGATAGCACCTTGCCACCAATACAGGTAACCGTCTGGGCATAACGGCGTCGGCGTCAAAGCCAACTGAGACGGTGGCAGCGCAACAGCAACAGCAGCAGCAGCAGCACCAGCCGCAGCAGCAGCACCACATTCAACAGTTGAACAATCTCCAATTGACTCTTTGGGCATTATAGCCGAGAGCCGAGCTCCAGCGACAGCGACGACAAGTTTTCCGCGCACACGGAAAGTCAGAAAGTCAAAATACATATCTTACCTTACCATACCCCCTCCCTAATCTCTGTTTGAAAGTGCATTTGTTTATATCGAATTAATGAATCGGTTAACGGATTTTTAGAAAATCGCGCGTGTCCAATGGCGAAAATAAAAAACAAACATCAGCTAAAAAGTCGCGCTTAAACTTTTTCGAAATTAAATAAAACACACACACACACACTCAGACACAGCACACTCACGAATTTCAGCCACGAAGAGGAAGAGAAGGCTGAAAAAAGCGAAAAACGTGTATCTGTGTGTGCGGGTATCTCAGAGAGCGTGTGTGTCCGTGTTCGTATCGGTGTCAGTGTGTGCGTGCTTGTGATATTGGTGTGTGCGTGTAAGCTGGAATGAGACGCCATCAAAGCTGAGCTAAAGCGAAGGCAACCGCAACAGCGAATAATAAAATTCAAAATAAAAATAGTGATTAATAACAGCAGCCAGAACAAGCAGCAACAACAAAACTAGTGCGGGAAAGCGCGTGAATACAAAAGATACAAAAGTGAGAAATCTAACCAAACCAACACACATATACATACATATATAAAAAAAAAAAAAAAAATACGCAAATGCCATTCGAACCGCCCCCGCACCGCCCCGCCCTGCTTTCGCCCCCCAATTTCGCGCCCATTTGTGAACAACAGCAACAACAAAAGTAATATTTTGTTCAAACAACAGCAACAACAACAATAAACAGCAAAATGTTTTGGACCATACAACGTGATTTTTAAGCCAAAATGCACAAAACGCCAACAACAACAACAACAAAGGCAACACCACTAACAACGAAAACAAAAAATTCAAAATCAAAATCAAAAGCAACAACAGCAAGAGCTCCACATACCACAGCGAGTGGCATATTAGAAGCAGCCGAAAGCAGCCAGCCAAGAGCATTGTGTAAGCCATAGGCACTGAGAGCCAGGCTTAAAGCCCCCAGACGCACACCACCACCACCACCACCAACAACAAGATCACAAAGAGTGGCGAAAGGTGCACCCACCAGCAGCCGCCAAGCCAAGAAACCAACAGTAACTGCAGCCACATTTCAGTGGGTACTCCAAGAGCTCCAAACTCCATACTCCACAACACATCATACTCCATACTCCAGACTCCAGACTACCGTCTACAGACTCCGGACTTCAGTTCCAGTTCGACGTTTCAGTTCGAGTGCCATAGATCCTCACCCAAGTGCCAAAATCCGTATCCTGATCCCGAGCTCAAGGCACCCGTCACATTATGGACAGCGGCCCAAAAGTGAGTACCCGTAACCATATAGCCATATAGCCATATAGCCGTACCGAGAAGTAATTATAAACGCATCAGTTGTAGCCCTGGTTTGGTTCGGTTAGGGATTACACTTGGCGAAAACGTGACCTTTTTTGTTAATTAAGGCGGTTACTTATGGATATGGGCTTAGGCGATGGAAGACCCACAGGTAGAATACTAGAGAGCCAGGGAAAAGCATGACTTTAGAAGTGTTATAGGATTTTGGCTAATACTTGAGGGATTTCAGAATGTTGGGCTTAAAGGGGATAGAAAACAGAATTTTTAAAACCAAACTAATATCAAATATTATGAAATATCGTAAAAGTTATTTTATGAATTTATTATTCATTAATTAACAAAAGTTTCTTACGGCGTAGCTTTAATTTCGTTAATGAACTAATGGCCTAAAAGGTAACAAAATAAATAGATATTTAATGGTTTTATTGCCGTGTATATGAGACACCCTGTATTTATTGTGCAGACGTATGAAGTTTTAGTCGCGGTCGCAGCCTCAGTTTCTTAGTTTCAGACTCTCCAGTCTCAGTCTCAATATCTGTTATTGTTGTTGCTTTTGGCTGTAGATGATGGATATTTTGTTGTTGTTGTTGCTGGTGGTGGTAGTATCTTTCGCGCACACATTCCTCTTTGTTTGGTTTTATTTTCGAAGTCGCCGCTGCGCAGCAGCAGAAGTAGCAGTAGTAGCAGCAGCGGCAGGTAAAACGTAAAGGTATTGGTGTTGCCAACAATGCGCAAGAGACGTTAAGAAGCAGAGAGTCAGAGAGGGTGGACAGGGAGAGCTAGTGCTGCACAGAGTGGGAGCGAAAAGGGATCAAAAGGTGTTTTTTTTGTGCCTCTCAAGACATCAGACGCCTCTGCCGTCTCTGCCGCAGTCACCGCCACAGTCGCTGTCGCAGTCGCTAATGCTGCCGCTGCCGCAGTCGGCGTCGCTGCCTTCTTGTTCGAAAATCGATGATGTTGCCCAGTGTTTCTGATTACGTTTCCCCTGGACTTCAAATATTGTTACCTTTTGGCCGTGGTTCTCGGCTTCTTTTTTTTTTATTATGATTTTTATTTTTATTTTTCTTTTGATTCTTTTTTTTTTTTTGTTATTTTGTTGTTGTTGTATCTCTCCTGCCTCTGAAAATGATGGTGATCAATTGGGGGCTGCGATTATGGTACAGTAAAATGAACATCTACGCAGCGTTCGTATACCGCGTATACCGATACAAAGATACACGGCATGGTATCCGTGAGATACACACAACGACAGGGCCACATGTAACCCACACACTAAAAACAACAAAACCAAAAACAACATGAATAAAAGTAAGCTGAAAAAAGGGGGAACTTCGTGAGAGAGTTATTTTATTTTCGTGTTCGTGTTAACGTTTATTGTTTTTCTTTTCTTTTGCCTTTCTTCGTTTCTTTGGGCCTTCTTGACTCCAGAGTCTTTGGCTCTCAGTTGCAGCAGCAGCACCAGCACCATCAGCAGCAGTACCTCCAGTTCCCTCACCCTCCCACAGCTATCTTGGCCACCTTTATTCGCCTTAACAATTCCATTCCCATTCCCATCTACACGAAAAACAAATAGGGTTTAGGTTTTCTGATTAAAATAATACATAGTATTATTTATTAATAATTATAATTTTCTAAGAACTTTTGAAAGCCATATTATTAGCCATATTAATATTTCATTTAAGAATTCCTTAATTCTTTAGACCTCTTTAATTTTGCTTAGTGTACCATCTACCGATTCCCAGTCTCAGTCTTTGGTTATTGATGCCCAACAACTCTGACCGTTGATGTCTTAGGGTTCATACCGACTCTCTTGTCTTTCCTCCACCATTCTCCCCAGGAAAGGTATAGAGAGACGTAAAAACCAAATTTCAAATTATGTCAAATCTTAATGGGATTTGAAATGGAATTGCTTTTGGTATTCACTCGGTATCTAAGATCGTTTTGGAGGTGGGGGGCGTTGGGCGAGGGGATATAATACCGACACACATCCATAGATCATGTCGTAGGCGTTGTCGGTGTGCAAAGGTTAGATCTGGGGTTTATGTTTACATTCGATACTATCTGAGAGAATAGGTGTAATTGGCTTAGAAAGGGTTACAATATGGCAGTGGTAGTGTGTGTGTTGGGAAAAGACTCGGAAATATAAATTCGAATTATTTTCTTAATAAATTTTTATTTAAATTCTAAACAAAAGCGATTTCTCAAGGAATTCCACTTGAGAAAAAAAGTTATCAAGGTGCTTTATCTCATAAATATGCAAATCGCTTTCACTGCCAAAGATTTCCTCGTTCTGATCTAGACTTTGCTTCAAGCTTTAAATCATTCACTGAACTTGAGTTCCGATTTAGTGTTTAGCCAATCGATAGAGTAATTGCTATCTAATTTCCTACTATATTTCACGCCTTCTATTCAAGACCTGTTTCTAACATTAAATAACTGTAAATCTTATAGAGTTATATTACCTCGATGTGGGGGAGTAATTGGCTTAAATAGTTGAGTGTTTATGTCATAAGTCTACAATAGTTTTTATTGGATTTATTTTTATAGAAGTTTATGCTTTAATATCAATTTATAGATTTCTTTTTAATTATCGTTATTTATTTCTTAAATCAAGATACATAGATAGTTGCAAAAGAAAGCTTCTTGAATTCTTTGAGATTAATTGGGATTATCTTCTCCACATCGCCTGCCTTTTGAGGGCATATCCGCCGATCTTCTGACATCAGACCAAGTTCGTTTCTTTGCCAATCTTTCTTTGGCACCCACCGACATGTATGAGTTATTGGCCTTAGCCAGAATCCATCTATCAGCGACTTGGTTGCCGGCCACCTCCATTCAAGCGGCAAGTTGGAAAGTTGGTGCGGGCTTGCTGAGTGCTGGGTGCTGGGGGTCTGGGGTCTGGCCCCGAGGGTCCATGGATCGTCGTCATATCTGGCCATGGCTGACCCAGTTTAATGCCATTCCGGGGTGTTGATGTTGGTTTAATTGTTTCCTAATTGCCTTTCGACTTTCTACGCAATCCGATCTTGATTGGCTTTTAGAATTCGATTCGAGTGCGTTGTACTGATGCCAAAAAAAAAAAATAAAAATGTAAAAAAAAAAAAAAACTAGTCTAAAAAGCACACACCACCGCATGACACTGACCTCACCTACTAACGGAACCCGCAGACCGGGCACGAGGAGCCGAGAGTCGTGAACTCGCCGGCTTGGGCTGACAAAACGAGTTTATCCACATCCACATCCACATCCCAGTACCAGCAACCAGCAACATCACTAGCAACAGCAGCAACACCAGTGAACTCTGCAGCAAGAGCTGCGATTTTTTGGCTTTATCATCAAACAACAATACCGGGGAGACTGGACCTGTACTGGACCTGAAGCTGAACCTGGATCTGAACCTGAACCTGGGCAAGCTTTGGAGGAACCAGAAAGTCAGCCTTCTGGATTAGGTCAAGGATTGAGCTTGTTGTTGTTGTTGTTGTTTTTGGGCTACCGGTGCGAATACGAGTACCTGTTCTCAACTTGTTGTTGCTGTCGATGCTGATGCTAAAGCTGATGTTGTTTTGTTTGGTTCGGTTCAGTTTCAGTTTCGGTTTCGGTTTCAAAATCCCTCATAAACATGTTTTTGCTGTCGGTGTCGGTGTCGCTGTTGCTGTTGCTGCCACTGGCACTGCCGCAGATAAAACTAAGTCGGAGATTCTGGACTATTAACAGCTGATGGACTGACTGGTTTGTGAGCAGTATGGTAGTACTGTGTGTTTAATTTCACACAAAGCACCGTTGTAAACAAAACACACAGCACACAAATATGGCAGTGCTGTCGGCGTCGACGCTAGCCGTCGACAGCGAAGCCAACAGCGACGCTTCTTCCACCTGTTGTTGCCGCCGCCAATGCCGCCTCTTATTTGTTGTTGTTGTTGCTATAGTTGTTGTTTTGGTGTTTTGTTGATGTGATGAACCGCGTTGAGTTATGCAGTTACACGTTTGACATTTGCGAAGGAGTCAAACTAGTTCGACGGGCACGTGTGCAGGCCAACTCACCTCACCTCAGCACGGTTTATTTTTGTTTTTTTTCTTTTTCTTTTTTATTTTGTTTTGTATTTTTTTTTGTTTGCCCCTTTCCGCCTTTTGTTTGTTTGTTTGTTGGCTGGCTGGCTGCTCTGTTTGTTGGCCTGCCTCTCAGCTTGCAAATCGCTCAGCCACATCGGCTCATCCGCCCGCCGACGTTTGAACCCGTTCCTCAAAGACTACCGTTTAGGTTTTTGGCTTAAAGGGGGGTGGTTGGTTGTCTCCCTCTGAGTGTGTGTGTGTTTGGCGGGGTGGGGGACAGCAGGGCGCCAAGCAGACTGTCGCCAGACATTGCCACTTTTCATTAGTTGCTTCCAAAGCATGGGTATATTGGCCAAAAGGTTGAAGATTTTAAGACGATTTAATTCCTAGAGAAATTCTTTTCACAACTTAGTGACTATTCCGACACCTTTTGTTAGCCAAACTAGGTTAGATCTTGATCTTTTCTTTCCCATGATGAACTAATTATGACCATTGTTTGTATAATTGCAGCTGAGCTGAGAACGAAACGAAGGAAGTTCCTTAGTGCCATAGAATGCAGTAATTGAAACAACGACAACAATAACCACAAAGAACAACCAACCGGAACAGAAACTACAAAAAAACATCATCAGAATCAGAAACAGAAAAGAACAACAAAGTGCCTTCCATCAATCCATCGTTGATAAGTGATATTTATTATGTTTATACTTGCCAGAAAAAGCAATAACAACAGCAACTGCAACAGGAACAACTACCGATCGGGATTCAAATGATCAGTCCACGACCAAGTCCTAGACCCGATCGAAAACCTCCGACAAGTGCAATCCCGAATCCAGTTCAAATTAGTCCAGTACAGTACGTATAATGTCCACATCCGCCGCCACAACGAGCGTCATAACGTCCAACGAGCTCTCGCTGTCCGCCCACGGCCACGCTCACGGTCACGGCCACGCCCACCAGCTGCATCAGCATCCACACAGCCGTCTAGGAGTCGGCGTAGGAGTTGGCATCCTTAGCGACGCCTCACTGTCACCCATCCAGCAGGGAAGCGGAGGAGGCGGAGGCGGTGGGAATAACAACAATACCTCACCACTGGCGCCCAACGGAGTACCACTCCTAACCACGATGCACCGCTCCCCGGACTCACCACAGCCGGAGCTGGCCACCATGACGAATGTGAATGTCCTGGACCTGCACACCGACAACTCTAAGCTCTACGACAAGGAGGCTGTCTTCATCTACGAAACGCCCAAGGTGGTAATGCCATCGGACGGGGGCGGTGGGGCGGGAGGCGGTGGTGCTGGAGGTCCGCCGGACGAAGGCCATGCCATTGATGCCAGGATTGCGGCCCAACTGGGCCAAAACTCTAACCAGCAGCAACACCAAGCTGAGCACCAGCCGCTGGCCAAGATCGAGTTCGACGAGAACCAGATCATCCGGGTGGTGGGGCCCAACGGCGAGCAGCAGCAGATCATCTCGCGGGAGATCATCAACGGCGAGCACCACATCCTGTCCCGCAACGAGGCTGGCGAGCACATCCTGACCCGCATCGTGAGCGATCCCTCCAAGCTGATGCCCAACGACAATGCGGTGGCCACCGCCATGTACAACCAGGCCCAGAAGATGAACAACGATCACGGCCAGTCCGTCTACCAAACGTCCCCCTTGCCCCTGGACGCCTCTGTGCTGCACTACAGCGGTGGCAACGACTCCAATGTGATCAAGACCGAGGCGGACATCTACGAGGATCACAAGAAGGCTGCTGCGGCAGCCGCTGCCGCCGGCGGAGGATCTATCATCTACACCACCACCGATCCGAATGGCGTCAATGTCAATGTCAAGCAGTTGCCCCATCTGGCGGTGCCGCAGAAACTCGACCCCGACCTGTACCAGGCGGACAAGCACATCGACCTGATCTACAACGACGGCAGCAAAACGGTCATATACTCCACCACCGACCAGAAGGGCCTGGAGATCTACTCCGGCGGCGACATTGGCAGCCTCGTCTCCGACGGTCAAGTGGTGGTTCAGGCCGGACTTCCCTATGCCACCGCCACGGGTACCGGAGGACAGCCGGTGTACATTGTCGCCGACGGTGCCCTGCCTGCGGGGGTCGAAGAGCATTTGCAGAGGTGAGTAATCGTTAACAGTAATTGGCCACAAGGGGCGTAGATTATAATGAAGGGTTAGCTGTTCGAAGGGGTTAGCCACTGGGCCAAGTGGCTTGAGCAGAGAGCTGTGCTCCTTAATTAATGGCCTAATTGGGGGTAGGAGGGCTGCCCTAATAGGGTCACTAACAAAACTTTAAAACTATATTAATTGGAATCTAGGGGTTATAGCTTTTATAGTCTTAAGTATTTAATATTCTGAATAAGGGGTTTCAAGGATCTAAGGTCTGAGGTTTAATCTGTTGGCCCCTTTGCTTTAAAACTTGAAACCTCCAAAGATGGCTGACAAAGTAGCCACAACCAACTGAAATCTTGAAAGATACAAATAAGTCACCGCTACTAATGGCTTTAGTTTTGGTTGAAAAAAAAAAAGAAAATCTATTATCTAAAGATGTCGGAAAGTACCGGATAACATCCTTTAGCCCACTCGGCTATTCATTGAGTTCTGTTCTATCGGCAACATAAATCTCGACTAATTGCCTTCGTCATGGCCGCCAGTTGCAGCTCCGGCTGCCGCATCAGAGTTGGTTACCACATCAACATCTTAATTGGGGACACGGGGCTGCAGTTTTAGTTTCAATTCGTTTCCAGGCCCGGCTCCCGGCTCCCGGCCAGTCTTTGGTGTCTTGGGTCCTTTAAAATCAATGTTTGTCATTTGCATTTCTCATGCATTTGAATTAACCGCTCTTGCCGCGCGCATTTTACTGTTAATTATTGCGATAGGCCAACCGGCAAACAGCAGTGGCAGCGGCAGCCGCATGCAGCATGCAGCATACAGCATACAGCAGCAACATGCAGCAGCAACGTGCAACAGCAGCAGCAACGCCAGCGCATTCTGGTATTCCCCATTCCATTACCCAAACATTGAGTTCAGGCCGAAGTCCTCAGCCTCAGCCTCATCCCCAATCCCCAATCCCCATACTCGATTCCCCCCAGTGGAATGACAGCTTCCGTTGTAACTGTTTCTTATATACGTTATTGCTGCCCCTGCAACAGCAACAGCAACTTTGGCATTCTGGCGTGCATCGAATGTGCAAGTAGGCGAGCTAATAACACCCAGATCCAGCACCAGCACCAGCACCAGCACCAACTCCAGTCCCGGCATCGAAACCCATGGCCATACTATACGGATGTCTGTCCCCACACAGCCTCCTCAATTCCTGCCTGCCTGGCAATTCATTTTAGAGCAGTCGCCAGTGGTATGCGATGGTAATAAAAATTTGAATATAAATTAATCTAATAGAGAACCGTTAGCGAGGTGAGATGCAAGCGCAGCCTCCTTGAGCAAGGTGCCGCCTCGGACCGGCAACTAAGTCATCGTCATCTGCATGGAATGGTCGTTGTTGCAACACTACACTGTGGGAAAAAAGAGGTTCAGATGGATGCAGGGATGTGGGAAGATCCCAAAAGAGATGGAAAATACTTCTCCCAGTGTCGATGGCCACTCGGACATCTGCAACGCCATCGCATCTGCATCTGCAGCACCACCAACGGTCGCCTCCCCAGCCTCCTTCTTGGCCATTTCCAACTCCTTCAGTTCTTCTGGCCGGGCCTGCCTCGTTCGTATTCTTATTCTTCTAATGCCAACGTCTCATCCTGTTATAGCGGAGGCAGCCACACAGCCATACAGCCTTTGCAGCCACAGCGTGCTGTTGCTGCAACATCGCTGTGGTACGTTGGGTCCAGCGTGCATGTTGCATGCGCGGCAAGGTCCATAAATAACGACAAAATTGCGTTTCCGCATATGGACCGAGCAAACGTCGTCTTCGATTCGGACTTTGGTTTAGGCCTGGCTTTTGGTTTTGGCTTTGGACTCGGCATTGGCATGCCGTTGTTGTTAAAGATGCTTCTGCTGCTGGACCTTGCGTGATGTCTCTTGGTCTTGGCCTCGCACTCTCGGTCTCTGTCTTGGCCTCGCTTGATGTACAGTTTGTTTCTTTTAACATTTTTTTTTTTATTTGTATTTTTTCTGGGCCCCCTGATAAGCAGGACATGTCCATGTCTACGTCTGCAGCCCAAAAGTGTTCGCCTTGCCACGTTTTCATTAAAGTCAAATTAAAGCGGATCCGGGCCGAGAGATGGAGCTCTGCCATTGGACCCATGGTGTATAAATAAGGCCCGATGACCTTTGTTTCGAGCCATCCTTTCCATTGTGTCTGTCTGTCTGACTGTCACCGCATAACATATCCCTTTACGGCGTCTTAATTTACACTGTCCAGCAGGGTCTGACTTTGCAACATCGAAGCTTAAAAAAGCTTCTCTGCAAAAGCTTCGTTTTATTGTTTAATTTTAAAAACTAAACATTTTATTCACTATGTGTATACATTTAGTGAAAATATAAAACATATATATAGTTACACTTGGCTAAAAATCGGGAGCTTAAAGCTCCACTAAATAAAATGCCAAGGCAAAAGCTCCAACCATCCAGCAATTGCATTTGCAAATTGCAGCCTCGGCCAAAGTGGCTTATAAAGTTTTTACGATCTCCCCCCACCCTCCCCGAAATCAGACAGATTATTCGGCTGGGCTGAGTGCAAAGCAATGTAGGATTTTTATAATTTTACAATTCTTGCCATTTGGTAGTAAAATTGTTTTATTGTTTATGCATTTTTCCGTTATTTAACCACACGATAGTTATGCAACCGCACCCCGAGCATCATCGGGAATAATTTTCCTTAATTGACGATTCAAAATGTTTTATTGTATAACGAATTTCGGAAAAATTAAAAGAAAAGCAATTGTCTGATTTGTCGATGCTATAAAATATGTTAATACGGGGGAATATTTTCATAAACATTTTATTTTAATATTTATGGCCAGTTAAAAGATGTTAAGCTTTAAAACATATTTCATTATTTTAATGATTGTTATTAAAATCAAACCCAGTCGGTGTCCAATTCACAAATGAGACGTCACATGATAGAAAGACCACAGCACAAATTTGCATTTCCTTTCTTATACAAATTACCCTTTGACATTTAATAAAGTTATTAATAGAATCACCTACGTAAATTTAAATACAAATTCGTATTCGTATTCGAGCCAAGCTTCGAGTGCAATAATATTTGATGGCCGTGAAATAAATTAATAATAATTAATGACAATATCTTTTCTTTCAAAATTCAAACTTTGACATTTCGCCTGGCTGGATATCGACTAAAGTTCCCCCAATATGTACATATATCTGATCTGGGATGAGATTTTTGTTGGCTAGTGCAGGGACTGTTTTCCTTATTGCGATGCGGAAACCCCACAAAATGAGTGCGAAATGAATGCATTTTGTGAAATTTCCATACACAAGGATAACCTTCGCCATAGCCTTCTGATCGAAGTGTTCGCGGTTAATGCTCATGTCACACGCACTCACACTCTGTCATTTCTTACACACACACACACCTCCATATAATATACCCACACATCTTATATAGCGGCTCTTACTTTCACTTTACCCGATCATATTAAATTTCTGAGCTGTAAAACATATTTTTGCTCGTTTTTTTCTTTTGGTTTTTTCCCCATTTTGTTTTTTAGTTCGTCGTTACTCCTTTATTTTATTTTAATTTAAGCATTTATTTTAGTGAGAGGTGGGGTGGGTATACAGGGTACAGTGGGGCTCAACGAAATAGCGACACTTTGAGTGTCTCTTATCGGGCTGATAGAAAGAACGCCGCCATAGCTGTCTCTCGGCTCACGAATCTCGGCATCCAAGTCCGAGTCCCCGGACACAGCCCCAATAGCTCCCCTTTTCTGCGTCACTCCATCTTATCCCCTTGATTGACAATATTTCAATATTTTTACTGTTGTCGCCGTTTCACAGCCTCCGGGGCTGTGCAGGGGGCTGGGTGGGACAGATACAAATCCCAAGTCACTGTCACGCATGCGCTTGCAAATGGAGCACTTCAATACTCTAACTTGGGTGTGGGGTATATTAGTTAAATGATGGTTTTTATGAGTTAATATTTTGAAAGTTTAAAATATTAATTCTTAGGTAATATTTTAGGAGTTGATATGGAAGAATTTAAGAACAGGACATTTGTTGATTCTAAAGTCTGCATTTTTCCATTTCTTTCAGAGTTTTTAAGATAATTAGAGTCAGATTTTTGAGTTCTAGCAATGATCCCACTTTGTTTTTAAAATAAATCTAAGTTATTTAATTTTTTTAATGCCTAAAAAATTTGTAAGTGAATTTAAAACCCCAATGCAACCCCCAATAAAAATATCTCTAAAAATAAGAGCATTTCCTAGTCGTCTAGGTAATCAATGCAATTTTCTAGTCGTTGTTATTGCTTTTTGTTTCTTGCTTCTCATTTTATTATTATTAATATTAAAAGGTGCAACAGCGTTTGGACATTTTGATACAAAAACAAACCTGTTCACCTGCGCAGTCTACCTGCAGCGGTAGAGCGGGATGGAGATGTCGTGTGACAAAGACAGAGCCAAGCATCCAAGCATTGGGGTGTGAGTGAGAGGGAGAAGGAGATGGGGACGACGGACGTTGAGGAGACAAGAAAGAAACATGTTAACACAATTCAGAGTCTCATACGCTTTCGACTGTCCCCCCAGTGTTGTTCTTGTTGTTTTAATTTTTTCTTGTTGTTTTTGTTGTTGTTATTATTGTTGTATTTGTTGTTCTTTTTGTTGTTGTTGTTATTTTAGTCTCTCGCTCCACTCAAAAACTCTGAATTGGCGCTACAAGTTTATCGAACGCTCAAAGTGGTTTTCAGTTGATATCGAAAAGCCACAAGGTCGACAACAGCATCAAGTTTATATGTACATATGTATGTCTATACATAAGCATACTTACATATAGCATTATTTGTTTATATGTACAATTTGTTGTTATTGTTTTTGTTTCTTTGGAAATCATTCAAAGAACGGCAAGAACTTTTGACTCGCGATCGCGCGTAATCGGCTTATAGTCCGCCAAGTATCTGCGTATCTTTGTATCTCAAAGTGTGTATAGTGTCGGTGATTTGCATTGAAATGTATGTGAAGTGTTATCAGAAGCTGGGCTGATCGGTCCTGGAATACGCCCGCCCCGCCTTCCCCCTCGCAGAAATCAAAGATGCAGGAGGCGACCAGCACCACCAACTATGCTCTCTCGTACACTGATTGGATGTCCGAGCCACGGTAGAAAAATCAAAAAGAGGAAAAGATACTGATAAAGGACGACATCCATGTCCTGTCATAAGGATGTCGAGTGTGTGTGTGCTTCACCTATGGATTGTGTAACTTTTATAAGCTTGGCGCGAGAGACGAAAGCTTAGGTCTCTCCTTCTCGGCTAATACGCTCGGCTAATATGTATATCTTTCCCTCTCGCTCGGCGGGGGTATCTGTATCTCCCGTTTCCAATATGGCAGGCAGGCAGGCAGCCCCCATGTATCTGTGTATCTTTGCATCTGTGTATGGCCTGGGCTTTCGGTTGTATCTGCTGATAATATTGTAGTAATTAATGCGATACGAATGAGAAATTTATTGCCCACGCCCGGGCCATCGCCAGCACTGCTGGCCATCGTCCATAGCCCTCTCATCCATCCAGCCCCCTCCTCAGTCGCTATCTTCCTCTCTCTCCCTCCCCATTTGCATAAAATATGATCATGTAAATGACACAGACCAAAAAAAACTAAAAAAGAAAGAAATTAAATAAAGGAAAAGAAAAAAAGAAAGAAACCCAACAAAGCGACCAACTAAAATAATGCCTTTGGAGTTGATAATTTTCTCTGCATGGAGCAGAGGTTTACATTTTCCAATCAGAATCTTGAGAGGTTTCTCACACTCGTTTTTAAAACAAAACAAAAAAAAAACATAAAACAGAAAACAAAACTTAAAGACCACGACGATGGCAGATGGAAAAGGATGCGCCGAAGGGACAAATTAATGGCCCTCGGTCTTCGAGTTTCTACATCTGTTATTGTCTCGAGACGGCCAACAAAGGACAATCTCGATCAATCTGCAGCTTCCAACCCATCCGTAAGTCCATAAGTCCGTCCATCCATCAAGGGGTTGAAAACTTTAGGCCCGAATGGGCGAGCTACCTACTGCCCTCCATGTCCTACGTCCTTGTCCGCTTTTATGCAAATTACATCGCAGGACCCTCGGACCCTATAGCGGCTAGATCCCGCTAGAACTTTTCGAAAAAAAGGGGTGGATTTTATGCGCCGGACACGAACACGGACACGGACAGCGGTCTGAATGGGCCGGAGGTGCGATGTCCAACGTTGGGAAACAATGACAAAAAGGCGCACTCACTCGTCCGTGACAAATGCCCAGGAAGATACCGCGGCCTATGTCCGTTCCTGTGAGTCCTGTGTGAATCCCGAACGGATTCGAATCCTTTTTAGCGTCTGTTGGCTGAAAGCATTATGCAAATCAGTTGCTTTGTTCCCCGTAGGGATCGTCCTTTATCTCTTGGACGGTGTCCGAGCAAGCTGTGTTGTGTTTTCTCATATTTAATTTTTTTTTTTCCATTCTGTACTCCTTGTGAGACGTGCATCTTCTTCGGGAACCTCGTCTAATATCAATAATAATTTCGTTAACCGTTACGGCCGCGACTCCTTTTCGGCCGGGGGGATTAGGATGTAAGGCAGCTGCCGCCGCGAATCTTATGCATGAACCGGTTGGTGGCAGGACGGTGGCGCGGACTTCGGAGTCACCTTGCCTTGGGCCAGCACTTCCCAGGCTCTCTAAGGTCTCGGACCTAGATTGCGTTCGAGACCACAGAGGCCCAGCCTACTTTTTCGATTTCATTTTCCTCGAATCCTCGCCTGGAATTCGCAACTCCTGGCAGCCAGTATTCAGGTGGCACAACATGCGCCGCAGGGTTGCCATTTAGGGTTGTGCTCTGTTTGCCTTTGTAGTGTTTTGTTTTTGCACAAACTGCTTGCTGGCTTGCTACTTGTTGCACAATTGGGTTGCACGACGGGAGTCGGAGTGCCCGAGTGCCGGTAGGGAGGTGCCAAGTGGCCGAGGTGTTGGCCTAATCATGGGCTCGCAATCCATGCACTTATCCCAACAAAAAAGATTCAATTTAAAGGCTTAAATGGTAGATATACTTGAGGATAGAAGATACTCTGTAAGGCCAGGGGTTTCAAAAAAAAAATGTTGCCTACTTGTG
The DNA here is from genome assembly GCF_030179905.1 of Drosophila bipectinata. Lineage (NCBI taxonomy): Eukaryota > Metazoa > Arthropoda > Insecta > Diptera > Drosophilidae > Drosophila > Drosophila bipectinata. The sequence continues at coordinate 16,076,881 of NC_091737.1, forward strand.
GGGGCTGCAAATATTTTTCGGCAAACTATGCTTTTAAAATCCATTTTTTTAGGATTTAAAAAATTTATTATTATTGTTAATAGGTATACCTCTTAATTCTACAAGTACCGGGTATTTAAAAAAAAAAAAAAAGCTTCATGGGAAATAAATAATTAGTGAATGACTGCTGCGGACCACTTGCAGAGTTCAGAGGCGGCGGCGGCGGCTGCTGCGTCGGGAGGGGGTTGCGCGGCCAAGGGGCGGGGCAGAGTGTTAACAAAAACTTGACGCTTTTTTTTCGGGGTACACTCTTTGTTGTTTTTGTTTTCATTTGATGGCGCTAATAGCGCTAAACGAATCAATTCCGATGCCGAAAGCAGTAAAAAGTTGCCGCAAAACTTATAAATCCGTAACTGAGACGCACACACACACACATCAGCATTTAACGATAGTATCGGAGGCACCTGGCCCGAAATTGATTATGTAAATAGAAAATAAATAGAAATGAAAATGCTAATGATGCTGGCGGTCTTCGATGGATTGCCAAAAAAAAAAACAAAAAAAAAAAAAACAGAAAATAAATAAATAAATGCACGCACATGGGCGTTGTCAGAGTCCGTCTCTTTTCCTCTCGATTGGCTGAGTGCCACGCCCAGTCTGAATTTTGAAATTGAAAACCCCCTCGTAAAATAGGCGAGGCTTCAGCTTGGACTCACTGCATGCGGGGAGTATCGAAACGGATCCTCATCATCACCATCACCACCACCATCAGCATGAGCAGCAGCAGCCACACCATCTCCTCCAGACCTACTACAACCAGACTGAGCAGGTGAAGGAGCCGGGCTTGGGCTCTCTGGACACCCTAAGCCATCACCAGGAGAATCAGGCTCATCATCTCACTGCTGCTGGCTTGATGCAAGCTGTGGCAGCGGAAATCCAGCTCAGCGAGCAGCAAGAGACACTGCCCCCACCTCCCACCAGTCATTCCGCTCCCTCGGAAAATAGTCCTTATCCCATTTATTCTAGTTTCTATCGGAATGATGCCGAAAAGGAGAATCATGTCTCCGCAGAATCAGAGCTGACATGGAGGTAAGGATCTAGTGCATCCCTGACTTAATCAAAGGACCTATCTAAGTGTAGAACTATGTTTTCTACCGAATTTTGTACAATTTTAGAAAATATTTTTTAACTGCAGCTTTTTTTTTTTTGGCATTTCGTGGAAATCTGCGAAAAACACGGCACGTCGTCGCCTCGGGTTATGAAATTCCCTCGGAGACGGATACGGAGATCGGAGTTCTTTGTTTCGGTTTCGTTTTATAGAGCCGTGATGAAATTTTGTTGGTAGTAACCGTAACCGTAGTTCGGTCGGGGGCCTGGAAAAGGTCGCGCGTCTTGGCACTTGGCTTAGAAACACAATTAAAAACTGACAGAAAGAAAAAAAAAATGTATACACAAGCGAATGGAGATTTTGGGCAGCACTTTGGGGTACGAGTACGAGTATCTAATAAATGTGTGTGTTTTTGTCGCTTATTCTTCGCTTCCCCATATCCGCTACGTGATTTACACGGCCTGACCCTAAAAGCGGAATAAACGGCGGTCACATATCGCATTACGAAAAATGTTATAACGCAGTCACCAGGGGCGGCGAGGGGCAATCCGAGTGTCATTTTTAATAGCGAAAATGTTCTCCAGAACATAAAAAAAAATGTATATTTTCGTATGTGTATTTTTTCTTTTTTTTTTTTTAAGTACAGTACCCATGTCGATGTCCGTTTTTTATACTCTTTTTTTTTTTGTTGTGTGTCCGAGAAGCCAAAGAAGTCAGAAACAACTTCGGGTGAAACCGGGACACCGGGCACGAGGGAGATACTCTGCGCCAAGTGCCACAAAATGGGGCAAGCGATCGCAATCTCCGCGGCTAGCGTTGTCAACTTGAGCAATGCCAAAAAAAAAGGAGGCAAAAAACACAACAAAATGAACCGAAACTGAAGAGATAAAAAAAAGAACCAAATGAAAATAAGTAGACAGCGCTCAAATGGCTTGCAACAGCTGCTAACGGAAGAAATGACAGCGGACACTGCCACACACACACACACACATGCGCACACTATCAGCCATTTTGTATCGGTGTGAAGCCAAGGTGTGGCGCAATTTTTGTAAAGCTTGGAATTTGCATACGTTTGTACATATATGCAATCAATAACCACGAACAAATTAAGACAAATTGTCGAAGTGCTGGCTAAAAAATTGGACATATCTGATGATTAAAAAAATCTTGAATATTTCGAAATATATAGGCTAATAGCCAATCTTAGAAACTAAACAAAAAAGTGGCTCAAAATCAGGAGTCAAGAAAGGCATAATCAAAACAAAGCAAAACAATCAATCAATGGAAAACCAGTCTCAGTCTCAGTCCCAGTCCCAGAACCAGAATCGATATTTGCATAAGAAAGTGGTTGGGGAAATCAGATCAGTTCCCTTTATCAGTTGATAAATTAATTTCAATCATCATATAAATTTTTAAATAAAAAAACAATTAAGGGAAAGAACTTTAAGCTTATATAAAGAATATTATCTTTTATAATAATCTATAAACTAAGGCATAACTAGAAAGTTTCAAGGAATGAAATATCTCTTAAAAGTGTGATACCATATTGTATCTGTTCTTTTGAAATAAGTATCTATAAATTTATGAATATGAACATTTCCTTCCCTTATTTTATTTTATTTATAATTAAACCAAAATGTTGGTTGTCCTTTTTTGCAGCACAAGGGCGGGGTTTCCCTCAATGAGCTTTAATTGTTTGTCTGAAAACTTGGTGGAAATAATTCCACAAATGAATCCGGTTTTCCTGCGAGACCAGCTGCCAGGACTCTGGCATTGATGACCTTGGTGCCTGGACTCTCCCGTCCTTTTCTCAGAGCCCAGCTTTCCGTCTCTTTCTCTTTTCTCGCATTAAATAAATGCCAAAAGTTATCAATTTTCGATTATCACACTTGGGGACAGGCATCATTGTGGCTAATTTATGACTCTTCCTAGAGTTGTCTGCGATAAACCGATAAGAGATCGAAGGGGCAAGTCTGGGGGGATCGTTACTCCGTCCGTCCTGCTTTCCCCGGGACTCGCTGTCTCTGTCTCGGGCTCAGACCCCTTCGGTTTGGTTCGGTGGATTCCATTCAAGGCGGTTTGTTTTTTATTTGTTGCCAACTCGAGCTGGATGCTGGCCAAAAGTGGTCTCTGGTCTGGTTTTTTTTTTTTGTTTGTTTGTTTGTGTTTGTTTTTGTTGCTTTTTGCACTTGCTGCAGGCTGGATTCTGGTTTGTAGTTGCTCCCATTTGAGCGATCCAGCCAGCACAGGTGTCTTTGGTGAATGAAATTAGCCTTGCCTTGGAGTTGCGCGGCTTGATTGCTGATTGCCCAGGTGATTTGATTGATAAGCGATTTGATTTGATTGGGGGGCTGCTAGGCGGGGGTGCTGGGAATTACCTAGTCTAAGCAATTGGCGGGAATTATCGAGCATTAACTAATGCGCTATGCTGCGCTTGTTTCCCCCCTTTCTTTCCCTTCTTTTCCCCTCTCCCCCTGATTTGTTGCAGCAATTCGAACAATAGTGGAAAACTGAATGGCCAGACCACACCTATAGATGTCTCGGGCCTATCGCAAAATGAAATCCAAGGCTTTCTGCTCGGCTCCCACCCCTCGTCGTCGGCGACGGTCACCACCACGGGCGTTGTCTCCACCACGACGATCTCCCATCACCAGCAACAGCAACAGCAGCAGCAGCAGCAACACCAGCAGCAACAGCATCCCGGTGATATTGTCAGCGCCGCAGGCGTGGGGAGTGCAGGCTCAATTGTCTCCAGTGCGGTGCAACAACAGCAGCAACTAATTAGCATCAAACGAGAGCCCGAAGACTTGCGAAAGGATCCGAAAAATGGCAACATTACCGGTGCAACGGCGGCGAACGGAGCGGGTTCGGTCATAACGCAAAAGGTAAGCTTAAAAAAAATATTAAAAAAAAAAAAAAAAAACATCCACAGCAGGAATATATATTTTAACTAAACATGAAAGGAAATTTTACAAAAAGCTGAGTGTGCTCTCAGCTGGAAGCTCTTTTAGGGAAATAATTAATGGACACGCACGCAAATTTCAATTTAGGACCAAAGATATGCACAGGAAGAAATATATAGGTCCTTGAGTTATATAACTTTTTGGTTACATAAAGGTTATAAAAGGTTTTTGGGTTTAATTTTATTTAATTTGGTTATTTTTGAGAGAAAAATAGCTGTGTATTTTATATGGTAGGGATATTTTAACAAAAGTATTTGTTTTTTAATGAAATATATTACCAAATATCGTTTTTCTTAAAATGTTTAGACATTAAATCCTCCTATGCCTAGGTATTCATGTTCAGATATGTGTTAAAAGGATATTTATTTCCCTTACCTCAATTATATAAGAGCCTTAACCCTTAAACCCCTTTATTTTAGTAACATTTATAGGTTTAAAATCCCTTATCCCTTACATTTTTCTCTGTGCACATGCATGCAAAATGCAATATTCATTTGTAGTGGCAGATAAGCCTCGACTAGATCAACATCCCATGGATCTCATTCCCATCCTACTTCAACCCCAACTCCATCCATCCCAGCCTCCATCTCCATCTCCATCTCCAGATCCAACCCATTCACAATTATCAACGACGGAGTGGACAACCCCAATCAGCGGCGCATCCTGTGTGCTACATCAATTAACAATTGCTGTGGTTGCTGCCACTGAGTGGTTGCTATTGCTGTTGTTATGGTCTATGCGTGTGTGTGTTTTTTGTAGAGTAGTTGCTACAGTTGTTGTTGCCGTCTAACAGACCTGCAATTGGTCTGTCAATTGCTTGTGTGAGTGAGCAATGAGTATTAGTGGTTGCAGCCAATACGAATCACGAATCAGCGAATGAGTCGTTGTTGCTGTCGTATCGTCGTCGTCGTCGTTGTTGTTCGGTTCTATTGAAAGCAATGAGACAAAAAAAAAAAAAACAACAAAAACAAAAAGCAACAACAACGGAGACAGCAGTAGCAGCAACAACAATACCAATAAGCACACCTGAGAAATGCCTGCATACTGAAACTGTTATACGCTCACCTGGTCTGTTATACGATCGTATGTGTGCGTACGTGATTTGTATACGGTGCTCTCGCTCGCACGGCCATTGATTGCCGCTAGCTCTGTCTCTGTTGGCCCGGTTCGAGTTGCATGTTGCATGTTCGAAGGCGCTTTATCAGCAGCAGCACTAGCAGCCACAGCATAAAAAAGGAACAACTATAATTAAATGTCTTGCAATTTGCAACAACAAGGGATATACATATGTATGTATGTACAATATGCCGTGTATATGGCCAAACTGTGGGAAATTACAGTAGCAGCCACTCAGGGCGACAATCGGCAGCGATAAGTGCGCACTTCCGGTGGTTCGATAGCTTCCTTTTGCCGTCTTGCCGCGGATTGGGATCGATGAATGGTGCAATGGTGCAATGGTGCAAGCAATGCAAGTGCACCAGCACAGCACTAGCAGATATTTTTTAATTTTAATGCGGCTTTAGTAACTTCCCTTCCAGCCGACTACCCCACCAACCCGCCCCTCTTTTATGTCAGAATATTGCGACAGCTACAGATTCCAACCATTTTGAACTGATATGAGCGCGCTCTCTGTCTCATATTGCTGCGTGTGTCTGTGTGTGAGATTTGAGATCCAACTGGCCGACGCAACTTCCAGGTAGAGTGTGTATGTGTGCCCGACTACCACTGTGTTAGTGTGTGAGCCTGTGATCGTGTGCGTGGCGAGCTGTCATACTCGTACCTGGCCCCTCGGCGCAGCTCAGCGCTCAGCTCAGATCACGGCCTTTAGTCAGTCGTATCACGCTGTCGGAGTAGGATCGTATCGTTTTCGATTCGTCTGATTTCTGAACAGCAGCAATAGTCCCTACTATTGCTTCTCCTTCGCGCAGTCGCAGTAGCAATCGCAATATCGGTACCATAATCACATAATCATAACCGCGAGATCGGTAACCGTATCTGTTTAGTAACTCTGATTGTAATTGAATACCCATCGGGCAGTACGTTCTCAAGCCAGCCAGTGTCAGTGTGAGTTTAAGTGACCGAATTCGATCTGTTCGGCATTTGCATATTGTGATATTTGATATACACATGTATGAGAATATATATGGCATAGTGCCGCTTGATTGGAATGTGGGCAGTGCAATTCTGTTGCAGCCGTATCTCGTATCCCGCCACAGTAATCCACCTGCAATCTCAAAACTAAAACAAAAAAAAATAATAACCAGAGCAAGCCAGCAGTCAGCAGAAAAAAAAAAAATACAAAAATCAAATCAATGAATCAAAAAACAACAAAAGCACAAATTGAGCGAACGCACACGCGCAGAGCAACAATCAAAAGCACAGCAGCAACAGCAACAGTAACTGCAGCAACAACAAGCCAAATAACAGCAACATCGAACCTAAGTGTGTGGGCGCAACGCGTTGCCTTTCAACACCCACGCAACGAACAAGTTCGCTGCCTAAGTCTTTTGTTTGGCGCGCATTTGCTGAGACCAAGAACAGCAGAAAAAGCACCAACAAAAGTCAGCAGTTGTCTACAGATAAAGAAACCATAAAAGCTATTATTTTTAACACAAATTTTAGCAAATTATTATTGAATTTTTTAAGATTTTATTTAAAATTTAAAAAAAATTTACCGACAAAAAAGGTTAGGATAACAATAGGAATTTGTTTATTATTTTAGTTAATATTGAAATATTGTGTGATTACAACTATCAGTTTAGGAACGTTTCTTATTATTTTATTCAGCTATCAGGCAATTAAATACGAAGTTTTAAAAGCCTTTGTTTTAATTTACTGTCTTAATTATCATAGATAGAGGTAGTCTCTTGACAAAAATATTAATATAATATTTGCCTAAGATCCAAAATAACTCTTAAATTTTTCTGCTGTGCAACTGAACTTTTATCGCATTTATTTCGACTACAGTGGGTGTCCCACATGTATGCCTCTGTGTGTGTGGATCAGAAAATTCATTGAGCAGAATCCAGCGCGGCTTAATTGCTGTTTTCAGCCGTCTCTGTTTTTATTGGGCATTAATCTGCTCACAAGCGAAAATAAATATTAAATTGCCGTATTCGCATTCGCATTTGAATTCGCAATCGCGCACAGACAGTGCACAATTTGCATGCACTCTAATTTATTGTAAATTTTTTGCATTGACAGTTAATTATTCTTAATATTTGTCTTATTAATTTACATACTGTGATACACACACACACACTTGATCGCATAGTTTAAAGTCTAAGGTTTCGCCACATTTAATTTATGGCAGAGAATTGGAAAACATATCAATTTTTTACTCTTGGCAATTTATTTATTGCTTAGCGCAATCCATGCACCGGAAAGTGTAATCATTAGACCGCCAAACAGGGACACACCAACACACAAGTACAATCGCATTCGAATTAAGATCTTGGATTAGCCAAACAACTCTCTCTCCGGTGCTCTATATACTTTTTTTAGCCGCCCCGTATCTGTATCTCCCGATCCACTCCAATTTGTTTCATTTGGTTCATCGGTTGCCTTTCTAATTGCTCGCTATCGCTTCGTTTAGCTTATCAGTTGTTTACTGTACAAGCGGATTTCCCATTTTAAATTGATTCGCCAATATATAAATAAAATCTCCCCCCTATATGATTGCTCAACACTTTCGGAGAATTTCCTCTAATTTGTCAAATGAATCAGTAATACAAGCGGCATGAGTCAATGTCTTTAAATATTGATAAAATATTAAGTATAACAGCATCTTCTAATCTTAAGTATCAGAGAACATGATGGTTGTTGTTAAGTGATAGAACCGGAAAGAATTATTCATAATAATTCAATCAATAATGGAAAGCATATATGATATAACAATATAATTGCCCAGTGATCTAACCGGGAGCTCGATTAATTGCAATTTTTACAAAGAAAAACAAAATTAGTTTTCAATTTCATTTAGTATCAGAATTGATTGCTGGGATTATAGTTTCCATTTCAACGGAAGCTTTAAAGATGAACTCAATGTATTGGATCTCAACCTTGAAGGTTTATTGGCCCAAGTGATGTTTTCATTAAAAGATATAAACTAAAGACAGGCATATAGTAAACTTCCAACATAATTCGGTACTTTGGGATGGCTATTAGTCATGGGTTTTCCATACCGAGAACTATATACAATTACAACATCAAGGAACCATTAAAAAATATTTTATGAATGCAAAACAATTTTTTTGTCTCTGGTTCATTCGAAGATGTTTTTTTGTTTTTCTCGGCTTTTCGTTCACTTTATTTCCGAGAATTAACGATATTCATAAAACGCTGACTGAAGAAGAAAAAAAAAAGTTTCACTTTTTATCATTCCAAAAGGCATTAAAATAGTTAATTGGCTTTATTTAAATATTTTGTTATTTTTTTCCTTTGTCCGAACGTTGTTGTTGCTGTTATATGCTTAAGTTATTTTTTTATTTCTTCCTCATACATAAATATGTGCCAGAATCGTTTGTCGCTTGGTCTCTAGAGTCTGGTCACTGTTTAGCATAATTCTAAAAGCCCAAACTCCATTCGGCTCATAACCGATAGCTCAGTTATACCATAATATACCTAAATACAGAGGGGGTCGCAACAACAAAAGATTCCGAATCGATTCAGCCCCAGACACACGCACCACAAAAGCCAAAAGTTAAAAATCCAAAAAACACAAACCGAAAAGCAACGAAAAGATACAAAATATCTTTGTCTCCGTGTCTCTGCTCTGGTAGATCGATCGTCGATCGGATTCGTCAAGGCCTTTTCTGACGTTGCACGTTAAAAGTTTAAAATGCAAATTGATTTTGATGAACAAATTTAATTAGCTCGCAGCTAGAATCTTTTACTGATGCTAAATTATACAAGAGTCTCCAAACCACAAAAAAACCAAAAAACAGAAACCAAAAAAAATCACAGACGCAAACGCCTGTATAATTTGAATCTGAAAGACACACACCGCTAAGAAAATTAAGCAAACTCATGGAAAACGAACCGAAAAAATCAAAGTAAATACCATAAATTATTACAAAGGTTCTTTGGGCCGAGCAAGTGTGTGCGAGTGTGTGTCTGTGAATGTGGCCAAAAAGTGTAACAAAAGTACCCCCAAAATGTTGGCCTAAAGTCAACCGGTTTGATCAAAAGGCCAACGATATAGTGACGTCTTTAGCCGGGCCTTAGTCGATCTTAGAGGTTTCACTTTCTTTAGACCAAAGACAATCAGCAGCTTGCTGCTAATTTTGATCTCAGTCCCTCGAAATCGGTATGGAGATTTATATATAATATATATATATTTAGCATCTGCATATATAGCCGAAGATATGAATTGACCACACTTTGCTCTGTATTACCTCATTTGGCTCCGTGCGTTTGTCTCCAAAAACGTTTGACATTTTCGGGCGGCCAATAAAAAAAAACAATGATAATTAACATATGCATATAGCTAAATATATAAATATATGGGCATATGTATAAGTCTGTATATATGAGCTGTATATAAATGTTGATTTTTTTTCGCGCTTTTTTCGTTGTTGATTTTTTTTTTCCGATTTTTTGTATATTTTTTTAATTGGTTTCTTTCCACTCGACGACAACAACGGAGTCCGAGACGGAGACTGTTTCAGTTTCGGTTCCAACAAAAATTTTTTTATAGCCTTTTATTATAAACTGTACTTGTTGACGTTATTTTCAATAAGCTGCTGGCTGCTGGCTGCTGTCTGTTGGCTACTCTGAGCTGTTATTGTATGAATCACGGCTGAAAGAAAAATCAAGTCGAATCAAATCGACAAAATCATGGCTCACAGAACATACGCACTATTTTTTGTCACCTCGTTCGCTGGTCTGACCTTCTCTGGGCCATAATCAGCCATCAATCATTGGTGGTTTTGTGACCACCATTAGGCAACATGACAGAACGCTTGGGTATCGGTGGTGGATTCCTGATCGATCTGTCGGTGGATTAGCCACCGTCGCCGCCCCATTCCACATCAAGCTTAGGCTTTAGAGTCCGAAAGTAAACAAATGAATACCAAAAACCACAACGCCAACCACAACCTTTCCCTCAGATATTGCACGTGGATGCACCAGCACCACCGCCGTCCGCAAGTGAAGCTGATAGGCCCAGCACACCGCACATCACCAGCAGTAGCAGCAGCACCACCTCCGCCACCAGCACCACACCCACTGAAACGGAACCGGAAGCAGCCACCGCACTAGAGATGTACGCAACCACGGGCGGCACACAAATCTACCTACAGGTGAGACCCATCGACCGCGAGACCGATGTTGTTGAACGCTGTGTGACCCACCAACCCAACCACCTGCAGACCTCACATCCCAGCACGGCGAGCGGAGCAGGCGGCGGTGCCGGGCCGGCAGGCGCAGCCGGGGGCGGCGGCGTCTCCCTTCAGGCGCAGAGCCCCAGCCCCGGACCGTATATCTCCGCCAATGATTACGGAATGTATACGGCCAGTCGCCTGCCACCCGGTCCCCCGCCCACCAGCACCACCACGTTCATAGCGGAGCCCTCGTACTACCGGGAATACTTTGCCTCGGATGGACCCGGAGGCTATGTGCCGGCCAGCACGCGATCCATCTACGGGGACGTGGATGTTTCCGTCTCGCAGCCCGGCGGAGTGGTTACCTACGAGGGCCGCTTCGCCGGCAGCGTTCCCCCGCCCGCCACCACCACTGTGCTGACCAGCAGCAGCAGCCTCTCCAGCATGCACCACCACCAGCAGCAGCAGCAACAGCAACACCACCAGCAGCAACAGCACCACCCGCAGGACGGCAAAGGCGGTGGTGGCGCCACGCCCCTCTACGCCAAAGCGATTACGGCAGCCGGTCTGACAGTGGATCTACCAAGTCCGGACTCGGGCATTGGAACAGATGCCATAACTCCGCGGGACCAGACCAACATCCAACAGGTATAGCCCCTCCTACCAGCCACTCCCACTCCTTCCCCGCCCCCTGTTACCACCAGAAGCCCACAAGAAACCACAAAAGTTGAGAGTAATTGTAGCCAAGTAGTAGTGTTTTTAATTTTTTTTGCGTGTCGTGTCCATTAACTTAACTAGAAACCAAGTAATATAGAGGTAGTTGAGTCAATAATCTGTAATATATTTTAATATTTATTTAAATATTTATTGTTTTTTGTTAATTTTTAATAAACAGTCCTTCGATTATACGGAACTGTGCCAGCCGGGCACGCTGATCGATGCCAATGGCAGCATACCCGTCAGCGTGAACAGCATCCAGCAGAGGACGGTGGTGCACGGGAGCCAGAACAGCCCCACCACCTCCCTGGTGGACACGAGCACGAATGGATCCACACGCTCCCGGCCCTGGCACGACTTTGGCCGCCAGAACGATGCTGACAAAATACAAATACCAAAAATGTAAGTTCTTCAAAAATTATTCAAATTAGTTTAGACAATGTACTTGCTTAAATAGTATAGCGTTTAACCCCTAACTATTTTATACAATTCCATACTATAGTTTCACAAATGTGGGCTTCCGCTATCACCTGGAAAGCCCCATCAGCTCATCGCAGAGGCGCGAGGATGATCGCATCACCTACATCAACAAGGGCCAGTTCTACGGAATAACTCTGGAGTATGTTCACGATGCGGATAAGCCCATCAAGAACACCACCGTCAAGGTAGGACGCCACACAATAAATATGTATTTATAATCATAGGATTGAAGGAGGGGAGCTTTGTCAATCAAGTTCGTGCTCCTTGTTTTCCATTCTTCGGTATGTTTTGTTTATACCATCAACACCACACAGGATCGAAGAAAACACAGAGTCCCAGCCGGTAAAAATCTATTTCTCGAGGCGAGGATGGAGAAAGGGTTGATTTTCTTATTCGGCGATTTGTCAGGGAATCTGTGTCAGCTTTCTTGTCCGGACTTCGGTCCTACCCCGAGGTGCGATCCGCCACCCCTTTGCTCAATTACACACACAGCCCATATCCTGGGCGCAATGATAAATGATACTGAGAATGGAAAACGAGTGTGTGATCCCTTGATGAGAATTTGAATATTTCGTTCAATGCAAATTGCTGGCTGTCTAGGGCCGGGGCCTTTCAACAGCCGTCCGGAATGTTTGTTCAGGACGATGGCAAGAAGTAGTGCTCCTTGTAGGAGCACACCAGGACAATACCCATCAACATCATCAATCAGATAAGCTTAAATGACGTCTGCTCCTCGAGACGGAAGACGAAAGACGGAGCACCGAACTCGGAACTCGGAGATGCAAATGCAAATTGTAAACTGAACCGTTGAGAGATGAAGAATGACATCAAAGTTACAGTTGAAAGTGGTGAATGGGTTGAGGAAATGGCTGGAGGAAACGGGATATCCACATAAAAAAAAAAGGGGAAAGGAAGTAGGGAAGTCCTGGAGACTAAGTAAACAACAATTGAAGTTTTGAAGGAATCCGAATCGGAATCCAAATCCGAGTCCTGCCAATTTGCATACGAACTGTACAACAAAATAGAAGAATACTTGCCACAAAACTTGAAGAAACGAAATCAAATGAATCGTAAAGATCTTCAGATATGCCCACCGAGTATCTCGGTCGAGCTTAACCTTCCCTCCACATCTCAAGTTCGCTGGGTCTCCGGCTCTCAGATTACCATAAAAGTGCCATATTTTGCAAGGCTCGACAAAAAAGTGTCAAAATTAATTTACGAGTTTATTTGTTTAGAGACCCGCGCCCTTTTCCCAAAAAACGGAAAAAAATTATTTAAAGCGAAGACGAAAAAGAAAAACTTCATAGGCATTTGCATTTGCATATCCCAATCATGAGATGTCCATTTTCTAACGGGGGATAGAAAAGAAAAAATTAAGAAAATCGGTAGAAAAAAGTGAGTATAATTTACGAGCTGATTAGCCCATGAATATGTAAAGACTTCCACACAGAGTCCCGAAGAAAACACACAAAAATATTTATGCTGTAATCAGTTAACCCCCGGCGACTTCGCAAAGACACTGCCAACGATGATGATCCTTTGGAAAGGGTTGCTTCGTAACAGTTTCCTTCACTAATTTTTTGGGAACTATCTTCGGGTGTATCTGTGCGCTTCCTTTTTACCTTTCCTATCCCGGCATAATTATTCAAAATGTGGAAAAAATAACACAGAGAGACACATAAATGATTGAGCAAAAATGCAAATGCTGGGAAAACAAAAGGAGCCTCGACGAAGATGATACAAAATGTGTTGGACGTTTTTCTGCTAAATCGAATTCGTCCTTTTGTGCCGGCAGGGCCTAATCCTTTTGACTTTTACGGGCGTAGGGTGCGATCCTGTGAGTTGTGAGTTGAGTGTCACAACGTATATATGTCAGAGCAATGAAACCCGGCGTAGCAAGCCTGCAACTCTACGGGATAGTATAAACGGATTACGGAATGTTTGCCGGAGAATCATGCCATTTCCTTGAAGATAAAGATCAACTTTCTGCTTCAAGGATAATGCATTTACATTTTCTAATTAAAGTCTGTACATTTTCTTTAATTTGGATTAAGTAAACCCCCCAGATAGTGCTCCCTTTTTAAATGGAAGCACATCCGTTGGTTAATTTTTAGTGCTTCCTTTGGATTATTAACATAATTGAGAAAATGTTTATTTTTAGTGGCCTCTTAACTCAGTCTTGCACTTAATTTTATAACCATATTTGTTTTTCTGTTCCTTCTCCCTTCCAACTACCCACAGAGTGTGATCATGCTAATGTTCCGCGAGGAGAAGAGCCCCGAGGACGAGATCAAGGCCTGGCAATTCTGGCACAGTCGTCAGCATTCCGTGAAGCAAAGAATCTTGGATGCAGGTGCGTAAAACCAAAGTTTTTAAGTCCCCACCTCCTGCCCATCTTAGTCCCCCCCTACTTCATATAGTAGAGTGGCCCGCGACGTTCTATGGCGAAGAAGTGTCCAGCAGCGTCGCCTGCCGGACTGTCCATTTGTATTGTCTAGTATTTCTAGCAGTAAATTGTTGCTTTTTATTGAAAGGCCCGCAACGTTCCAGGAGAGTTATGACATTGATAAACGCGCATCGCGCATCGAGCATCGCGCGGCAGCAACTCTGAGCTCTCCAGCTCTGCCGCTCCGTTTGTTTGATTGCAGATAATCTCGGTTGCAAGTTGCAGGTTGCAAGTTGCTAGTTGCTTTCTAGTAACTACTGGCAGATGCTTCTGCTTCTGCTGCTGCTGCTGCAGTGCCTCTGGCCCATCAAACATAACTCATAAGGCACTTGTCACTGGACGGCAACGCAGAAATTTCCTTAATTGTTAATACAAACATATTTTCCAATGTCCAACCATCGAGAATCCCCACCACAATCCCCACCACCTCTTGGCATTTTTTTTTATTTCACTCTTCTGATTATCTGGCTATGGTCTGCTATTGCTCTTCTTCTCCAGATACAAAGAACTCGGTTGGCCTGGTTGGCTGCATCGAGGAAGTGTCGCACAATGCCATCGCCGTCTACTGGAATCCGCTGGAGAGCTCCGCCAAGGTAAGTTCTTCCCATTCTAGATCTAGATTCTAAGGCAATCCAAGTTATGGAATTTTTTAAGTTACCCTGTATTCTGAGGAGGTTCTTTTAGAAAGTTTTTAAAGAAGTTTATTAAATGCTTTTTCAACTAGGTTTTTAAGGAAATTAAGATACATTTCTATCTTAAGATCTATCTAAAAAAAATTATATATTTTTTGCCTGAATAATACGCTTATAAGCTCTTAGGAGCTTAGGAGCTCCTACCCCTTAGGAGCTCTGTAAAAGGCCTTTCTTAAATGACTCTGTCCTAATAAAATACCTATATTTTTAGGTCCTCTATTTTAAGTCTATCTTCTGTTATTACAATACTCTTCTTAAGAGCTTTAAAATAGGTCGTATCTATATCTTAATATAATACGACTTATGGTATTAGCCCTCTAGTATTAGCTCATGTGCTATTAATCTTTCAGAATATATTACCATTCTTTAGGACCTCTATTATAGGTCTATCTTCATTTAATCATTCTCAATATAATACCATATTTGCGACCTCTATGTTAGGTCTATCTTGTCTAAATCTTTTATAATAATGTTACTATTTTTTAGGCTTATTAATCCTCTATAGGGTATATCTATTTCTATACTTCAAGATCCTCTATAGAATACTTTTGTGTGTTTTTCCCTCTCTACCATTTTGTTTACTTCGAGCGCCGCCTCAATTAAAAAAGAAAAAAAAGAAAAAAATAAAAAAAAAGAATTTAGCGCGACACTTTTATGAACCAGAAAGAGATACAAGATATACCCGCAAAGTCCTCTTCTGCTTGCACGTGTGTGTATCAGTGTGTGTGTGTGTGTGAAGAATTAATTTCTGATTTATTTTCAATTGCGAGTAAAACGCAAATTATTCAACAAGCGTCGCCATTGCCTCAGAGTCAGCTATGTCCATCCCTTTTCGTTGCCCAGTTAAGCTTATTCTTCTGTCTCTATTCCACACATTTGTTGTTGTTGTTTTTTTTGCAAAAGAATAATTTATGCATTTATTTATTTATGACACTTAGTTTTAATCACTTACTCGCAAATGCTTGGAACTAAGTCTGTGTCTGAGTTTGAGTCTCAAAGCCCCGGTCTCTGTCTCAGAGTGCGGTGTTGTTGTTGGTTTTTGGTATTACTTTGGCTGTAACCACAGACCGGGCTCCCACCGCGTTTTAATTTAGCAATTATCAAGCATTTTAATCGGTGGAAAATATTTGCAATTCTATTGCAGCAAGCGCCAGTCGTAAGACCAGTAAGCGCTAGGCAGCCCTCGTATTACGTATACGCAGTGTTGGTCAGCTTCATCCTATGCTCCTCCTCTTTGTTTACAAAATACGATCCAGACTCTTAAATATATGTATCAATTAATTATTTATCTTTTATTAATGTTAAGTTTTCTTTTGGTTAAAATGAGAAAAACAAATGCCAAAATAGCGAATTGATTTTCATTCAAGTTCAGTGACTTCTGGTCGGTCTGCCAATTTGGTCAGCAATTATTAACTGGCTGGACGTAAGTGCATGTCGCCTATCCACCCCCCTCCACCCACTCGCATTTGATGGAGCTTTTTATTTACAAATTGTTTACGCGCTGAGATGTTAATCCCAGCGACATCGTCTGCGTCAAGAGAGAGAGTCTGGCCAAGTCGAATCGCCTCGCATAATGTCGATTTCGTTTTATGCCGTTAGCTGCATCTGTATCTCCATCTTTTGCCTCAATCTGTATCTGTATGGTATATATTAGTGTTGGTGTGTGTGTTGGCAATGCCTTTCCCAGAGGCAAAACTTTCGTACGCACCGACACGCAGGTGCTTCGGCTTCCTCCACACGCCTCTCGGCCACCCGACCGCCCGACCGCCCGCCTTCTGCTTATATGGTACGCGCCCGCTAATTATTCACATTAAATACTGCTCGTCCACATCTTGGTCGCTTGCTGGCTTGCTAGCTTGGATGTTGGATGTTGAATGTTGGTTGTTGGTTGTTGCTTACTGGATGTGGCAGACTGCAACTGCGACTGCTGCACTTTTACCATTAAGATTGTTTCCTTTGGTATTTTTGCGTTGATGGATTTTCTTTTTATTTTTTTTCTTATTTTTTTTTTTTTACGCGCTCACATTGTCCGACTGTCTGACTGTCCGTCTGTCTCTCCCTCTGTCTGGCGGACTCAACTTGGACTCTCGGCCTGGCATGCTTAAAATGCCTTAAAACACACACACACACAAAGACAAACAGAGATACAGATACAGATACAGATGCAGATACTTATACAGATGCTGGCCAACACACCTTGCACTGAATCGAAGTCAAACTAAAAATGAATTGGATGCGATACAAAGTCGCGGCTTGAGTTGGCTCGTTACTTGGCTTTGGTTTTTCGTTACGAGCCCCCTCACTCTTGGCATCTGTTGGCTTTCAGGCTCTGGCCATCATTGGCATCACGGTCCTCTGTGTATTGCCTTGTTATTGCGACCGAGCCCCCACCTCCTTACCAACCACCTTTATATCGGCTGGTGCTCCTTATTTTATTTTCTTCTGGTGCGTATAATGCGTGTTGGTATGAGTGTGTGTCTGTCTGGCTGTCTGCCTGTCCGGTGGAATGTTTTAAACTGTCGTGGGCATAAAGAGGACATCGACTTAATAGAGAGAAAACAATTGCCTTCTAATAGCGGCAAGCGGCAGACGCATTTCAGTCTTTTTTTTTGTCATCCGATATAATTTCTTTTTATGTTCATAATTGTTTTACATTTGTATATTTTATGGCATTTTTCACATTTGCTTTTTTTTCTTTGCTCTCTTTTCTTTATTTTATATATATCTTTTACTTTTTTTTTATAAAAAAAAAAACAGATCAACATTGCGGTACAGTGCCTGAGCACGGATTTCAGCAGTCAAAAAGGAGTCAAGGTAAGTTCAGAGATAGCCTTTCAGAGAAATCGGTTAGCCAAGCTCTTTCTACAAATGCAATTCAGTTCAGAGTGCCTCGCCTTTGATGGGCTAAGTAATAACCAATTTAATGCCAACTTGTTAATGGCAAATCAATACGGCCAATGCAACGATCGAATCGATCCCTCTTCCCAAGAGCACTCGTCTTGACAATGTTGGCTGTGGCCGGGCCGGAGCAGGGGATTGGGATTTCGTTCTCCCTCTCCCACAGCACCTGCTCCACTAAGTTGGCCAAAGCGGATTGCACATCCTCCTGGCTGGCTGGACTGGACTGGACTGGCCTGGAGTTGTAATGCGTACATTAAGTCTGATATTTCATTGACAGAAACACAGGCAAGAACTCGATGCTTTTCATTAAAAAAGAAAAAAGAGATCAGGGGAACTCTGCACGGAGAGAAATGTCAATAAAACAGATCAAGCTTTCAAGAATTTATGCATTCAATTGATACAATTATTTTTTAATAACTTCTTCAACTTAATCTCCATTGAATTGCATCAGAGACTTTGAATTTTCAAAACGGAAACGTTCGCAAGGATGATTGTTTGCTTTTTGTCCGTGTGGGGCAGGTAGTGTGGGCAAATAACCAAATCAAATTATGCACTTGCCACGACATGTTGCACTCACACTGCCGCACACACACTGGACATCGGACAACGGATGTTGGCAGTTTAACATCACTCCGGCCACGCCCCAACGGCTCCGGCCACGCCCTCTCGATGCCAAATGACAACGGCTAATTGCAGCTGTTGCAAGTCGGCTGGTTGGTAGCAAGCCCTCCTTTTTGTGCCCCTCGGAGGCACAAGGCTGGCAATTTGAATGATGCGAGTAGGTATTGTGTGATATTAATACGAATTCTGTTTTTATGGTTGCAGGGCCTGCCGTTGCACGTACAAATCGACACATTCGAGGACCCCAGGGATACGGCGGTCTTCCATCGCGGCTACTGTCAGATAAAGGTCTTCTGCGATAAGGTAAGTGATTTTATTTTCTATAGCTCTTCTTCCTTCTCGAGAGCTGCAGGAGTTCGAGAAGCTGGTAGCTCAAAGTTCCCCCTTTTGCTCACATAATTACGCATACAGAAGCACGGCGGTGGCAGCAATCTTTCCCTCTGCCACGTGCAACAGGTTGATGAGCTAACTAAAAGCTGCCTACGTGCCGGTTTTTTTCCATCTTCAAACACCAGTGGTCAAAATAATAGGACAAAGGGGTTTATAAAAAAGGTTAAACAAAAGGTTTATCATATTATTGGGGATTTGTTTCTTGAAAACGTTTTATTTTCTTTTTTTTAAATGTTTATAAGCTTCTCAAACTTATCAATTTTATTGGTGATAGGTTTTTGTCCGCTTTTATATATTGTTTTCTTGTATGGGATTCGCCTGGCACTTGTTGCTGCTGCCGCTGCTGTGGCTGCTTCTCCTTCGGATGTGGCAACTGCAACTTTTATCGAATTGGGGGCACCGGCAATGCCTGTCCGTCAGTCACTGAAGCCTTTAGTGGAAAGCGTAACGCGTACAAAAGTAAATGGCCAACAAGCATACATACATATATACATATATATATACTTGTACAAAGATATATCCTTTCCATGCCCTTGTTTTGTACCTTTACCTTTATGCGAACCCTTCACTTTTTCGCTTGATGGGGTTTATTAATAAATCATTTCGTGGATTTCCAATTTAATTTTCTCATATCATTACACTTCGTCCCTCGGCCTCGACGCTTTGGACATTGGTCAGGGACTCTCTGAACTGCGATTCGGAGTTGGCTTTTATTGTACACAAAGTACAGGGCCCAGATCCGATCCCTTCCATGGCCATATCGCTATCGAGCCCAGGCTTATATTTCACATTTCGGGGCCGGCCCTTTTGCTGGCCAAGTCAGACCGACCCGGCCAGGCCAGCGTGTGTTTATCGGTAAATGTATCAATTAAATTTCGCGTACCACGTTATTTTGGCATCGCCCCAGTCTCCCTTTTATTTTCTCTGCGATTTTGTATGTTTTGGGATTTCAGAAATTTTGATTTCACTGCAATTGCAGTTTCAGTTGCAGTTCCGTCCGTTTGGCACCTCTGGGGCCCTCGCTGGCCAATTATGAATCTTTAAGTTTAAGATTGCCCAAAAAAAGAGATACGAAATGGTTCATGGCATCATGAGAATTTGTCTTTGGGAGTGAACACTGTTATTTGGGGGTTTTCAGTTTGGGGACTTTGGAATTCAATCGAGCTTTCCCTTGAGAAGAGAAAATCTTGATTCTTAAGCTTGATTTCTCGATGGATCTAACTCCACCATCGGGGAAAAATCATTATAGAATTTAACTAACGTTAATGCTAATGGCAATGGTAATGGTAATGTCCCTCCCGCCTCCTCAAAAAGTGGCAGCCCACTTGGATGTGAGACCTCTGTCTTCGTCATACTTTGAAGTCGATTAACAGCAACCAAAAAGCTGGAGGGGAGTGGTGGGGAGTTGCCAGTTTGGGAAGTGGGGGGGCAGAGGCGGAGACTGGACAGAGGCGAGCATTGACCGCATTGGGCGATTCGAGACGCCGTCGCCTTAGCTTGTTTCCACGCTGCACGTCTCGCGTTGCACGTTGCCCGTTTGCCCGTTGCCAGATTGCCAGTTTGCCAGTTTGGCGATATTTTTGCCAAGATAAAATAAAAGTAATAAAATACAGTTATTTACATGCCACACACACACTCACTCGCCGGCGCATAACCGATGTACATCGAATGCATCGCTCTAGGCTAAAATACTCTGTGATAAGCGAAGAAGCCAAGAACTTGGGATTGGAACTTGGACTGGGACTGGGATTGGGAGGGACTGAGTGCTGGCTATCACGCATCCATACTACACATCCTTGCATAATATAAGATGCTGCAAAAAAATTAAAAATAAAATAAAACGTTGCAGGAGCAACATCATACCAAGTAGATTGCTGCAACATATCACTTCCTGTGCAGTGCTGTTGCCGCCACCCTCCTGGCACCCGCTTCTGGCCACTTCAGTCACCTTCAGCAGCTTCCATCGCTCAATTGCTGATTTTTAATTACAAATGCAAAGTGCAACAGCAGCAGCAGCAACAGGCAGCAGGCAACAGACAAGAGGCAAGAGGCAACAGAGATGCATGCTGCATCTGCCTGAGCACGCAAACTAGCAATCACCGGCGGACAAAGTAGCCACCAGACTATATATTATATATGTATCTGTGTGTGGCAAGGTGTCTATGCCAGTGTGAGTGTGTGTGTGTGTGCAATCAGGCAGCAGGCAGGCAGGTGGGCAGTTGGCCCAGACAAAGTCTTCTTGCATGGTTTGGGGCGCCGCCAGATTATTTATTATGTATGCATATTTATGTTGCATCTCTAAGTATTTTATAATAATTTTTTTTTCCTTTTTCTTTTTTTTTTCCAACATTTTTTTGGCTCTGACCCTAACGGTGTAGACCATTTTGCCAAATGCCCGAATGCGGTTTGAGATTTGAAGTCAAGAGTTTCCAACTGAGAGCCTCCACTGCGGTGGCGGCTTTGTCTCTGTGCGACATCGCAGCTCCCCAGGCGAGAAACTTGTTTTTCTCTCTATTTTTGTCTGTCTTTTTTTTTTCATTTTTTGCAACTGCAACTGCAACTGCCTCGGCAACAGCAGCGGGGCAGCTTATGGCACTTGCAGCCATACACGAATTTAATTAATAAGTAAAGAAATATCAAAAAAGGTGGCATCCATGCATTTGATTGATTGCTAATTACACGCTGGCTCCATGCACCTGTGCGGCAGATCGCAGTGGGAATAAGTCAGGGACTGTAACCGAGTCTCTGGGACTTTCGCAACCCACCTGGAAGCATCTTCAAACTACTAAAAACTTTATAAAAATTTTGTTTAAACATTTTTTTAGGGTGCTGAGCGAAAAACACGAGACGAGGAGCGACGGGCTGCCAAGCGAAAGATGACTGCCACTGGGCGTAAGAAACTGGACGAGCTTTATCATCCTGTGACGGATCGGTCCGAGTTCTACGGCATGCAGGACTTCGCCAAGCCGCCGGTGCTGTTCTCGCCAGCCGAGGACATGGAGAAGGTAGGTCTGCCATCCCAAGCGGGGGGCACTGGCATGACATTCAACCCACTGAGCCTGAGCAACGGCAACTCCAACTCCAACTCGCACTCGTCCTTGCAGAGCTTCTACGGGCATGAGACTGACTCGCCGGACCTGAAGGGGGCCTCGCCTTTCCTGCTCCACGGCCAGAAGGTGGCCACGCCGACGCTTAAGTTTCACAATCACTTTCCGCCCGACATGCAGACGTGAGTAAAAATCGTCCATCGATTCAATCAATCCTATAATCCAATTTCATTCCTGAGATTGGGAATATCCTTTTTAAAAACAAAAACTAATTCTATTATTTTATCTCTTTTCTGGTTTTAAAAACGTATCCTCAACAGCGATAAAAAGGATCACATACTGGACCAGAACATGCTATCCAGCACTCCCCTGACCGACTTTGGTCCGCCGATGAAGCGTGGCAGGATGACGCCGCCCACCTCCGAGCGCGTGATGCTGTATGTGCGGCAGGAGAACGAGGAGGTCTACACGCCCCTGCACGTGGTGCCGCCCACCACCATCGGCTTGTTGAATGCGGTAAGCAAGGACCTCCCCCAGAGAAGAAATTATCCTCCCCCCCCCCCCCAAGTCCCAAAATCTAAATCAAATCAAAACTCGTTCTAATGGTTAACCACCTTTTCTGTAATTTTGTTCATTTTGGTCTAATTGGATCTCAACCGAAAAGAAATCAAAGTGAAGCGCCAAAATGTTCAATTAAAAAAAAAAATGTTAATCGACTAAGACTAAAGCATAAATCAACTAAAAATCAGCCACATCTATATAATTCTATAATTATTAAAATCGTTACTCACCCTAAAAACCAACCGAAGCAATTCGATAATTTATAACTTGTAGTTGGAACTAATTACGAACCATTTCATAATTAAAATGGAACATATGTCTCATCTCAAAAGTATATATATTCGTGTATATATATATTTTTTATACGCCTGCTAAAACAAAATCAGACTAAGGATCTGTTTTTCTGTACACATCCCTACCAACCACACTAAAGCACAAATAGCCAATAATTACCAAAGACACTGAAAACTATGAGTTTGAATATTGGCTGACCACAAGAAAATGAACAAAATTACACAAAGAAAAACCACAACGAGTTATAAGAGAAATATTTTAGCAGCGGAAACAGAATCAGAAACAACAAACAGACAAAACATCATATTTCTCTCGTTTCTCAATTGCAGATTGAAAACAAATACAAAATCTCAACAACGAGCATAAATAACATATATCGCACAAACAAGAAGGGGTAAGTAAGCAACTTCTAACAGATCTACACCAGTGCTACACTCACACACACACTCACACACACTGAGGCATTGAGTTACACCCACTCACAGACACCTGAGCACCAGGATGCATCCATTCTATCCCTCACATCATTATTTTGTGTCCTAACAACTCTATTCTTGCATGGGTGTTGTCTCTAATATCTAAAAAATAAAAACTTATTCCTAATCTCTTAAGATTCCAAAGATAAACTAACATATTATTTAAAATTTTGTATTACAGGATTACTGCGAAAATTGATGACGATATGATATCGTTTTACTGCAATGAGGACATCTTCCTGCTGGAGGTGCAACAGATCGAGGACGACCTGTACGATGTAACGCTCACGGAGCTGCCCAACCAGTAGCACTACATTGTGGCAGTAGCTCAAAAAAATACACAAAAAAGGACACAATTTTGCTAAAAGAAGTTGTTTCAAATAAGCCATTTTCAATAGAGCCTAAGTCTAATTTCGTAGTTGTTAACCGACGTGGGAGTTTCTACAGAGATTAAAAAAAAAAAAAAAACAGAACAATATGGAATGGAGATAAAAAGCTAATGAAATATCTATATATATATATTTGTAAAATGATATATGATTTAAAATTCGATTTAGTTATTTAGCAACAATGAGATTACTTAAAATTTTTTGATCAAATTTTACATTCTCGCTATGGTCCACATAAAATTGTAATATTGTCTAAGCCCCTAATCTTAAATGTACTGTGTATTTATGTGGCTCTCTATATATGTTTTGTGTTTAGAGGGCGCAACAGTGTCTGTCCAGTAGGAATTAAGTCAACTTTCTGATCCCCTGCTTATGCTTAGACCTTAGGTCCAGGGCAATTAAGAGTTACGCGCAACACCTTCTATTAGCTGTATCTATCGGAATCATTAGCTCTATACGGTCTAGATATAATGTAATCACTTGTATGTTCGGCTTAAGCGTTTACTTGTTGAATATAAATTGTAAAATTATTTTTGAAAAAAAAAACGACACAAATTGTTTCTGTTTCCAAACTTCGTAACTCGTTACCCCGCTACCCTTTTCCCAGTCCCCACTCTGTTATGTATAATTAGGATCTCTGTACACAAAAATGAAAACTGGTAGAACAAAATTTGATAAATGAGAAAAATTGGTTTGCAAAATGAACTAAACAAAAAAAAACACTCTTGAAATAATTATCCTTAAATCTAGAAGTACATTTAGCGATAAGAACACTGCAATAAAACATGTTGATAAAAATCGTAATTAAGTCCAAGCTAAGGCAAAAAACATAATCGAAACTAAACCACAAAAACAAAAAAAAAATGAAAACCACTTTAAGAACATTTGTGTGCATTTGTTGTAAAACAAACAAAAAATATCTAAAGAACAATAATCAACCAAAAACGTTGATTCAAAACTAAAAACAATTATAATGAGGACTCCAATCGTAGCACCACAAAATATCGCAACATCCATATAAAGATACAGATACACATATATATAGAAGTATAGGGATAACGCAGCATCGTTCGAATGCTTTTACAATCTTTGTTTGCCATAATTAACAGTTTAATTTAATTAACGAAATGTTTTGTGTACAATGTTATTTGAATTCAGGCAGAGACTTCGTCGAGAGATTTGCTTGAAACAACGAATACTCCGCATCAATTGCTACAATCTTGAACAGTACGAGTTCAATGCTCAATATTATTATTAATTGTTTATTAATTGTAAAACCCCCCTTAACTCTGCTGATATTGCTCCATCAATTCTCTTCTTACCCAATTAATAATGCTCTATGTCTATTTTTTTCACTGTTTCGTACCTTTTTTTTATTTTTGACATTTCCGGTGTTGTACATCACAATTTGTTTTTAATTTTAGCCCTTAGATCTAATTGTACTACTCAATATTACACAATATTATGATATGGTATGAGAAGAGAGCACATATCATATGATATCATAAATAAAATGATGATGATGATGAATCGAAAATCTTGCCGGCATGTTATAAAATCTTTATGTTTAGTTATCGTACTTGTAACCTATAAGTTCTATGCTCTTTCTATATATTGTATACAAAAAAACATATACATATATATTTTAAAAGCCAATAATTTATTTTTTGTTACTGTTGGAAACAATTCCGCGAAAAATAGAAAAGGAAAAACAACAAAAAAAAAAAGAACATCGTGAATATCGCTACTGAGAACAAGTTACACTCCAATATGAATTGTGCGAAAAGTGCATGTCCCACTTGAGAAATTAATGAAGAGACAAATAATATAAAACAAATTGTACAATATAATTATAATGAATACACAACATTTAAATAAAGAACAAAAAGTAATCAAGTTGATTTTATTTAGGCTTGAGTTGGCAACAGGGCGTATACTTGATGTAGTATGACAACATTGCGTATACTTGATATGTGAGAAATGAACTGAGTCAATTTTTATGTTTTTATTTACATTTAAGATAAAACGGGAAATCATTGAGATATTTAAATTATTTCCGTTTGTCGGTTAAGGTGTTTTCCATTTTTTAAAACAGGTTTTTCCATGTAGAGTCCATATGACCCCAATAAGTAGGCAACAATAGGATGTATTTTTTGAGAGTAAGATTCCTCCGCCATGTTTCAAGAAACGGATATGGATATTTTGTCATGGATGCTTATGATTTTATATTTATTTTTTCAGGTATTAAAGATTCGTAGTTTTTATTAGATTCTTAGATTAATTCTTAGATACAATTTTGAAAAATAAAATTAATATATAATTTTTTATTAAAATATAATTACTATATAATAATGATGAAACATATTTTAGAGTTTATCTTAAAAATGTTAAACTCCAGAATCAAACACATCAAGTATGCCTATTTTACATGACCAGGTAATAACCATGTAGGCTACGCACACCTGATGTAGATAAGTGTAGAGGTTGTCGAAAAGCTATCGTTTCTACTTGACATGTATGTAGATGAGACCTCCAAGCTGGAGGCCTTTTGAAACCCACGAAATCTAACGGAAAAATAAACGCCATTGCAGTCGCTGCTGGCACAGCAACAAAAACAACACGAAACTAAAAGTGCAACTGTGCTGCTGATGACGACGACGTCGATGGTAGCCGCTGCTGCTGCTGCTGGCGCCTCTGCTGGTGTTGCGCAGCAGCATCGGTATTTATTTATCTTTACGTTGGCGGTGCGATTTTTCATTCATTCACGCCACTCGCAGACAAGCGAACGAACGTGTTTTCGCAGCCGTCGCGTCTTCTCATCTCAGGGGTCTTGGAGTCTTGGATGTTGGATCTACTTTTTGTTGTTGTGTCGCGTTTTGATTGTTTTTTACATACAATTTCTAAGCATCGTAACTGTTTGCCCGTCTGGGTGTCTTGGCACTTCATTTGCACAACAAACTATGTGCAAATATTTGAGGCACAGTTGAATACACTAAAATAATCAGTGAGCCAGTGAGTGAGGCAGATGACTGAACACCCGAAGGCGAGATAACAAAATTAGCCCGTGGATGATCCGGAGATAACAAAGAAAACATGCATAAACAGCTCCCAAAGAGTGACAGACCACCATTCATAGCAATTCAGTTTAAAATTCGACCCGATTCGCGCCGGTTGTGGGTTGCGGCTGTAAATAACCTGTAAGGCCGTTTAGAAAGTACAGTCGAAATTCTATAACCCACTTTATCACATTTGAAACGAGTTTGATTCAAAATTAAACCCAATCGATTCGAAATAAATTCCAAGAAAGTGAAATTATCATTGATCTCAAATAATCTATCAAAGATTTTGGGCAATTTATAAAAAAGAGTCAATATTTGTTTGTAAATAAATGTTCCTGCTATGGAATGTCGACTGTAACCGTGGTGATATAGATGATTGCATAGAAAGTGCATTAGCAGGAAGCCGGAAAAGTCGTTCGCAAAAACACGTGCTCGGAACAAACTAGAACACAGGCCAACAAACAATACAAAAAAAAATTACACCCTACCAGATACCAGGAGAGATATAACTGAAAAATACAGGTGAGCAACTCCACAAATTCTATATGTATGGTATTCCCTTTCCCGTAGCTCCCATTTCCATTATCATTTCGAACTTCCCTTCTCCTGGCCATCATTTGCAATTCCAAGTTGCACTCAAACTACTTGACAATGCTGAAATTTCAATTGCAATTTACACTTTCGCTTGTATACATTATCGAGGAATAACTTTTATTCGTAGCCAATTACTATCAATTGAAAAGGGCGCTCAAGCCATTGCCAGAAATGAACCTACTCGATCGTAGCCCAATCGGGTATCAGGGTCACTACACCAAGAGAAAATACTTCAATCAACAACTATTGCCAATTCTTTCTTTTCAAGAATCATTTTAGAATTATTCTCTGTGCACTATGTCGATTTATAGGGTGACCTGAACCTAGGCACGCAATCATTGTGTCATTGTAATTACTGTTATTTCTATAGGGTTCGGTTACCTTTCGTGTTCCATATCACTTACATAACCCACGAATCTAGTCTTACTGGGAAAAATTAAGCAATTTATTTTACTTAACAATTAAATCGAGTTAATAGACAATCTAGAAATCTGCAACGAATGGCGAAACTTTACCCTTTCCATTATATATGAAATAATTAGTCGCTGTAGAACATGCTAATCGCGAACAAAGGCGGCATTGGTATTTCCCCAACCCCAGCCCATCGAAAATCGTTTCCTAGGTACAATCGAGGTACAAACTTCAAACCGATACCTCCCACTTCTAAATCATATTCGAGCATTTATTAGAATCTCTGTTACTCAATTGATGACTGCTGACACCATCGCTGGCATCACTGGAGATTTAATTGCACAACGTGATTATGGCATGTTGCCCCGCTCACCTCTGATTGAATTTAACAAATTTATACATAGTAGGTTCTACGAAATAGCTTGTTGTAGATTTATCGCTCCTCCAGTTCAGCTCGGTTCAGGTCTGGCCTTGACAGCCCAAGTCAATTTTTTGAAGAATTGTGTAAATTTGCCCTGGGCATACAGAGTGTGCATGTCGAGTGTACTACATCTCAGGCAGCTGATATACTTAGACCTTTGTCTGGCCTGGGAGTAAGAGGGATCTGTTGACAGAACCTTTAGTCTGGGAGGCTTGAGGTGGCTGCCACTGTTACCCAGATCAAATTACCCAGGGCCCAGAGTAAGTCAGTGGCCAGAACGTGTCAAGTATGAGTTACAATAGCCTGACTGAAGTTAGGGGAGCAGGTACACAACAAAAAAAACATTAATTGTTTGCATAGCTAAAAAAAAACATACAAAAATGTGTTAAATAAACAAAAATAGTTTGGGGATTTTTCTATGAATTATTCGGCACTTGCTCAACAATTAGTGGTACTCTTTTTTTGACTTTATAAATCATCGGTCTGTTTAAAAAATGACCTCACTGCGCATTAATTTTAGTTGACATTTCAATAAATAGATTTTTTGTGAATTGGACTTTTATGTCTCAGTGTATGGAAGAAATTCACACCTTAGAGTGAGACATCCGATCGCTTTCAATCGGTTAAAGCTCTCGAAAGGCTCCGGTGTTGACATTCAAAAGCTACTTGGCTGGGAAAGCTTCTCCAGACCCAGTTAACTGGTTTAAACAATTACCCCTGTTTGGATGCATTTCTTCCGCGTGCATCTGCATCCGAGAGTGTGGCATCGTCTTCAATAAACAACCCGAAGATCAAAAGTCTCCACTTGTGTATGGCCGATATGGTCATTATTCCTGTGCGGTAATCAACTGATCCAGTTTTATAATCAGCCCGAAATCTCGACCAGATAAAGAGATGTTTATGGTGGCCAAATTACTTAACGATCGACGGTTTAAGCCGTAAAAAGTATTAAATTAAGCAAATAAGGGCAATGCACAGAGTACAATAAACGATACCAGCTCTCAGTCTCAGAGCCCCAGAACGTGCCAATAATATTAAAGACATCAGTTTGTGTATTTTTATCAAAGATATGAAGGCTTTGAGGGTTTTCCCCCGGCGATCGTGCGGAAAAATAAGGAAAGCATGGAAGGGGGTGGTGCCCAGTGCCTGGGTTAACCACAAGGCACAGTGCTTTTAATCAAAAGTTTTAATAGATTGGCGGTTGTGCTTGAGGAAATTGACTTACTGCCCGCAAAGTAATTCCAGCTCAGGCACTGCTCTCTTCTACACAACAACAAAAATCCGCAAATGGGCTAATATTTCTGGTTGTCTATAAGATTTATTTCCAAATAGTACAAATCATGTTATAAATAATCTTTAAAAAACAACTGACAAGATAATTAAAATTATAATTTAATAGTTTTTTTTTCTCTGTGTACTCTCTATCTCTCTCTGTCACTTTTTCTCCAGCGAAAAAGCTCCAATCGTGCTTGGGCCCCACGTCTTGGGGCGTTTCGTGCGGGGCTTGTGATTTCAGTTTCAGTTTTGAAGATCACTCGTTGCGAAGCGGACGCCACTAAGGCGGAAAGAGAAAGCCGAAAGCCAATAGCCATTAAAATACAAATCTAAACAGCAAGAACTCGAATTCACATTATAATTAAATTGTGTACTTAATTCATAAATAATAATAATTAAGTAAATAGAGCTGACTCAGCCTGAAGCGAGCGTCGAAGGGTGGGAGTGTTTTGGGCGCTAAAATAAAAAAAAAAGTTACATTTTCTGATACAATATCAATGCCAATGTGTCTGAGGCAGTACTCGATCGTTCCAAATCCGGGGTCAGAAACGCTTCCAACTGATTAACACTCCTCCTCCCCATCACCGCTGAGTCGTCGTCGGAGTCGTCGTAGTCGTTGTTGTCGTCTAATGAGAGCCAAGCGAAATAAATAAACAAAAAACAGACAAAAACACACAAATACGGCAAATTAACAAATACGCGCGGAATATAGAAAAACACGTTTCCACAAAAAGCGCTTAGCGGTACAAAAACAACAACAATTTAACCAAATAACACAAATTGTTGTCGCTTTGTTATTGAACACGCGCACACGCATTTAGCGAAAACGAAACGAATAACAGGCCCTGATTCTGGCCATAACCAAATATGTCCAAAAGTGGAGCTTGAGAGGAGAGCTTGAAGCTTGTAACCCGAGTAGCCGTGACCACAAAACAGCCCACAACAACACCAAGAAAAATACTGAATTAAACAAGTTCACACACAAACACACACACCATGGAGCGATCGTATAGTTGCAGCAATTTCGTGGGTAGGACGGGGGGCAAGGTCGATGGCAATAGCCATATTGCCACAGCTGAGCAGCTGGCTGGCAGCAGCGACAACCTACCCACCGCCCATCATCACTTTCCGCCCAACAAGCCGCTGCGCCGGCGCAGGAAACTCCAGCGCCAGCAATCCGCCGTCGATGCCGATGACATGGAATATGCCGCCGATCTGGAAGAGAATGCCGATCCGGACACGGAGCACACAGCCCATGCTACAAGCTTGCCATTAGCCCTGCAACGTCACATATCCTCCAGCACCATTAAGCGTTGCCTGCGCCACGAGGAGTCCTTCGAGTCCTGCAGCACTGCGCCGGAGCTGAGTCCCCAAGCCCAGCGCCAGCAGAGATTCAGCAGCCTACTCCTCAGAGACAGCTCCGTGTCGGTGCAGTCCGACTCCAGTCGGTACTCCAGCGTGGACAGTCTGCTGGAAGCCCGCAAGCCAGACCCGGAAGCCATACTCATAAACCTCGGCTTCGGGCCCGTGGGCTCGGAGGATATGTTGTCCAGGATACCGCGGAGATTTCTGAAGCCCTCGCAGGTGCCCGGAATCGATACCGATGCCTTTGTACAAAGACTGACTCTGGCCCGATCGCTGGCCGATTCGAGCGTTCTGGGCTATCGGGGCCTGACTGGAAATCCCGACATGCCGCCCTCGTCCATTGTGGCCAGCATCATGAAGCGGTTCGAGGTGAACCACCAGCGCAAGAACTCCATGGGCTCCATCAAGCCCACCATCCAATGAGCAGCTCAATCCTCACAGTTAGCTAGCCAAAAAGAAGACATTTTGCTTTGCCAAGTGCACCTATTGCCAAGTGGGGTTTCTCCTTGACCTATGACCCCCAGTGATCGTCTTGTCTTGTCCATTTAGTTTGTTTAAGTGCCACGTACTTAGCTGTGTAAAATGTATTATTGTACCTTTTTTATAAAAAACTATGATATTTTGTGAACTATTTAAGTAAGAATTAAAGATAATGTTTTATGTTGAATTTTTTGACTTTTCATCCAAGCTTTGGTGGCTATTTTAAAACCTTTATTGATAACATTACAGATTACTTGTCTAAAAATATACATTTTCAAGTCGACAAACAACATTTACAAGTCAAAAGATAAAAATGGAACTTTATTTAGAACTTTTTGAGAGGTTCAAGTGTTTGAATAGGCTTCCAAGAAATCTTTGTTTCTTCCAGCTTGAATCCGAAATTAGAAATCTACGTCATTGGCAGTGGGTTGAGGTGATTGTTTATGTACATATGTTGTAGTTGAACAAATTCATTTGCGATATAAGTACACCAACCCACAGACACACATATTCATGGAGTTTTCATTGTTTATTTTTTTTACGTTTCTATAGTTTCTTATCTAAAGTCGATTTTCTGAGCGACGTTTTATTAATAGCCAATGACTTGGCATCTTTGGTTCGGGGTTTGGGGCAACCGACAACCGACCATCCAACCACCAACCACAATAATAAACGTCTCGAATGAAGCTGGAAATCAAAATACCCAGAAGGGATTACAAAGTGTGCGGCACTCGGATCGTTTATTGATTTCAATTGATCGCAATTGTTTACAATCACGACTGCAGCACGGTGGCAGGGCATGAACAAGTACATATGTATATATTTTTTGCGTTTGCCATTACCTAATGCCCCGCACATTGGTTATTGGCCTGACCCGGTCGACCCTACCACTCGGTTGCCAAACAAATATTCAGTAGAGCCCCGCTGATAACCGATAATAGCATTTGCGCACATTTGTAACACCTTGAAGGCCAAGCATGTGGAGGCCATGAGGCCTAGAGGGAAATGCGACAACAGCAGAGGAAAGGGAAGTGACTGTCGGGTTTATTTAAAATATAAAAATACAAAAAATAAAATATACTTTACTTTGATTAATCTTAAAACTAATTAAGATCTTAGCATCTTAGCATTACTTTCCAAAAATCCCCTTTCCTTTTTTTTTATTAACTGTGTAAACTGATGTTTAATTTTGGAACATTACTATTCTGTTGCCAACAACTGTGCATACAGGCGGTATGTAAATACGTAAAGAGCTTTTGCTTGTTCTTTTTGGGTATATCCAATAGATAACGGTTCTAGGCCCCAAGACATTGGCACATGACTCGCTTTATCTATCGATGGGGCGGTGAAATGAATTGCCCAACAGAGCAGCGAAATGAAAGGAAAGAAAGCAGCAGAAGAAAGCAAAAGAAAACACTTGCATATGCAAGTGGGTGATGGATATTAGGGAATCAGGAGGGAAGGGGAATTTGCACCAATTTACAAGTTCAAGGCAGACAAAAAAATAAAATAAAACAAATCAGCAACAGATGCATGATGTACATACATATATACATGACTAATATGTAAACATGTGCTGCAAGTTCAGAATAAAATAATCTGCGCCCACGCCGGAAGAATGTGAAAGAAAATTTGCAAATCGAAACTATCCGAAAAAAAGCATGCGATTAACAAGAAATGACAACTGTGCGGCAAGGAAATTAAAATGTGTGTCAGGGCGGCCAAGAATGCATTTCAATTGTGTTGAAAACAATTTGGTTAATTTATGTTTTCAGCTTTTGTGGGCGTTTGATAAATTGTCGTATTGGGCATTGGACTGCGGCGAGTTCTGGCAGTCGGTTTTTGTTAGTAAATAGCTAGCCACTGACCTGGTAGTCCCCGGGTGAAACATAAACACAAAATCGTCCGAACAAACTTAAAAGTTCCCAAGAGCTTCGCGCCTATTGTAAACATAAACATTCGACAGCTGATTTGGCAGGGTTGTCGCCTTAGCAAGCAATCGATAATTCGATTGGCAGTGGCGTCATATCGAGTACCGCTCGAGTATCGAGTTTGTGCCCAGCTCTAGTAAAGTAAAAAAAAAGAAATTCTGAATTGTTTTTGTTTCGCTTGCAACTGCTCAGATCGTACTTAATTTACACCTCTTTATTTGCCGCGTTGTGCTATACCTCATTCACTAACCTCAATCAAACGACTAATCTGATTATATTTCTGTGATTCTAATTTGCTCCAAAATGGATCTCTCTGGCGAAGCACTACTTAAGACTTCTGGCAAGATCTCTGGCTTGGCACAATGTCTGTGTGGACTACTGCCAACTCTGGTGGCCTAGAGACACCAGGCAAGTCACCCGCTACCTCTGCGATTCCCCTGCGCAGCTCAGTGCCACGAAATCTGGCCGTAGCAACCACGCAGCATCAGTTCCAGCACGTTGTCGCCGCTGCCGTAGCCGCCGCCACCTCCGTGGCCACTGGACAGCAACTCCAGCAGTTCCCCAATTCCCATCCTCTGCTCCAGCAGCACCACCACAACAACAACAGTCCCACTGGCAGCAACAGCAACAGCAGTGGCTTCAAACGCTCCAGCATCAGTAATTCCTTGCTGCAGTTCCCGCCGCCTCCACCGCCGCCATCCTCCAACCAGCCGAAGGTAAGTCCAATAATAAATCAATCTTCGAACAATCTCTTTCTTCCCCAAAATCCCCCCAAATCCCGCTTACTCTTCATCTCATTCTCACGAACGATGCTATGGAAGCCCCTCTCGCAAAAATCAGCTCCTACGCGCGGGCAGTGGGCGCATTCAGCACCTGGAGTGACTAGTCACTAGTGACTTGTAAGCTGTGATTTATAATCGGCAGATCTTTGGGGGAGACCACTTGTAACTACTTGTTATTTTTATAGAATTGTTTTAGAATACTTGAAATTGTTTCCTTTCATCAACAAAAAGTCACAATTAAGTAGGCTGTCGCATATGATTTATATAGTATAGTGTTTATTTAGCTGCATCTATATTTAGATAAATTTAGAAATCACACATGCGGTCCACTTATTTATAATTAAATCTGATTTTTGTTGAAATGTATAATTATTAAAATGCAATGTAAAGAGTATGAATTATACAAATTCAATTAAATTATTTAAATATCTAAGAATATGTAGTGATAATCACTGTATAGTGAGACCTAAAAGCCTGATCACCTGCTGAATGCGCCCCATCGATCGAGACTCGAAATCTTACAGGCAAATAACGAGGCCTCCGCCTCAAGTCGAACGAGATCGAGCTCCACACACTCCCCCAGACGCAGTCACACATCTCGTGAACCTGCTGAATTATTGAACAGTGCTTTTGGCGAAACGACACTGACAATGAAATTTTTAAAATGGAAATAAAAATCGAAAACCGGCACCGCTGTCTAATTGCCTCCAAGAGTTGTGCGATCGCTTATCTTGTGTTTGCTCTATTTGCATTATTTACAAACGATAAAAGCTGTCTTTGAAAAAATAACTGCCACCCACCCACCAGTATAAAATAAAAATGGGCCTGCTCCTTGGGCGGCGGTATCACTGTAATCCAGGTGTGTGTTTGCTCGAGTATTTGGAGCGAAAATTAAACACCTTCCTCCTTTTATATTTATTTTCACTTCTGTTTTATCGGACTGACTTATTTTTGAATACATTTTTTAAGTGGTTTCGAGAGGAAGTTAAGCAGTTGGAATTTCCGAATGAGCTCGTTTCATTTGACAGCTTAAATTATTATTGATGTTATCAAGAAACGAATTCCCTAGAGGTTCTGGAAAGTTTTCGTTCTGGACAGCATAATTCTGCGGAATAATTAATATTGACACCTCCGAAACGTAGTCCCTCTTGCTTTAAATGCCTGAATAAATTGAAAATGTCCCATTTCATTATTTTGGTAGTCGTAATACTTCTTCCAGTCTTAGCTACGGGCAGCAATCAGACCCACCACAATGTCTCCACAAACACTCATGCGAGAAGAGGCTTCTATGCCAAAGGAGCCATGGTGGAGTACTTGGTTTCGATACGAACGCGGCACAAGATCTATGCCTGGGGCGACAACCACTTCTGCTCGGGAGCTCTCTTGACTTCCCGGTGGGTACTGACCGCCGCCGGATGCGTGACCACCAGGTCCGGAACGATACGTCGTCGCACCTCCCGGAAAAATCTTAAGGTGGTCGTCTATACACCGTTTCGGCTAAAAAAGCCATACGAACATAATATAATACCCGTTGAGAAGGTGGTACTGTCCGACGTTCGAAACATCTGCTGCCAGGACCTGGTCCTGATAAAACTAGAATATGCCGCTCGTGGCAATCAAAACCATGTCATGAAGCTGCCCTCTAGGGAGTTGAGCGAGGATTGGTTGTGCTTCTCCTTGGGATGGGGACGGATGTACCACGTGAGACCTGTGATTTCTGTCAGTCATCTGTCAGCCGAATTCCATAGTTTACTTACAGAATGGACCCATTACCAATTTATTGATCCGGCGGGTTCTGAGAAAGGTCGACAGCAGTCAGTGCGCCCGTGCCTGCGGCGGACCGCATCTCTTTTGCATGACCAGCTACTCGGGGCGTAACAACATTGGCCAGACCGACATGGGTACTCCGGTCTTCTGCGGCACCACGGTCTATGGCGTGGCGGGCCAGTATCACAGTACCCGCCAGCGGACAAACTTTGTGTACGCCAGTACCTATGCCCATCGCGATTTTATTCTCAAAGTCTTGGCCACTGGGAGTACTCTGTCCCGATCCCTTCTCTCCATTGTCTTAGCTGGTCTCTTGTGTGTTTTAAATTAAAGTCTTCACGTTTTGTGTCACTACTCCCAAGTTCAGGGTCGTTTTGTTCAGACTGTGGGTGTGTGTGTGTGGATGTGGGTGTGTAATCACTCAATTTGTCTTCCCCATTAATCAGTCGCTGATCACTGATCGAATCGATTGCCAAAAGTAGCAGCAGACGCCTATGAATACCCTGCGCCGCCCAGCCCCACACCCGATACCCCCCGATACCTTTTGTTTTCTTTCCTGTAAACTTTTGATTCTTCACCTGAATGTTAGTTTGTCGCTATTCCCCTTTCTGTTTATCTTCCACTCTCTATTTTCCGCTCTCTCTGAACGCTTTCATTCAAATGGCATGTAGCTACAGTCCAACTTCGATAAGAATGATGGCTTATAATAAAGAAATAGAAATATGGTATAGGGGATAAAATACGAGGAAAATTTAAAAAAATAGGATAAATGAGGAAAAGTTAGGATAGGTAAAAATATGATAATAATTAATCTTTAGAAAACCTTTCTAAACCTCAAATTTTAGATTGTTTTTGTAACAAATCAAGTCATTTTTAATAATATTAAGATATTTTCTCTTTGATATATGGCTTAAAAGAGTCTCAGAAAAATATATTAAATAGGTTTTTCAAAATTATAAATATTTCTTTCTGATAGTCTTCATCTGAGCTTAACTTTCAAGTACTTTTAAAAAGATTTTTTAGTTAAGTTTCCAGTAGGTTTAGTTATGTTTCCTATATAATTATATACATACAGATAATTTTGCAAAAAATAGTATCTATAGAAAACTATAGATAAATATAGTATAGAACCTATAGTATAGACTATATACATATTGCAGATAACTTTTTTTATGAACTTAACTGTCAGAAATATATAATTATTTCAGAGATATGTATATGTATAGGAAAAGGAGAAAATATAAGAAAAAAGCTAAAAAATAGGAAGATATAAAATCGATAGTATAAATTTCATATTACTAAATGAAATAAATTATTAATAACTATGTTCTTTTTAAAACCAGACTTTAAAAAGTCTCCTTAAAAAGGCTCTCCAATAATTAAGCCTTGTAAAAATATATTTCTGATCTTAATCTTAGAACTATTTTTTGTTTAATTTTGTACCTTCTTTCTTTTATCTATTAGTTAGTTTCTTTAGAATTAATTTACTTTCCTCTACTACTTGTATATAGTTTGCTTCTTTTAGTTTGAACTTTAAACTTTCAGTTCAGTAGACCCTCTGATTGGCTGATTGGTTTCCTGCTAGCCAGGTTGGACTGTAGTAGTTCGATTGCCATTATTGTAGTTGTTGTTGTTTTTTGTGTCATCGCAGGCCGCCCCATTCGAATTGATTGTCGAATTTGAATACGTCGTCGTTGCCGCTGCCTCCGCTGCCGTCGCCGTTGCCTCCGCCGCCTCTGCTGCTGGTGCTGCTCCGCTGTCGTCGCCCATCGCCGATCGCCCCACTGCTTCAGCCGCTCACCGCCTCAGCTCTCCACCGCCGTCGTGTTCTGCTGGCAGAGCCGTATCAGCTCAGAGTTAGTTGTTAACTTGCCATCGTCGACGGAACAAGAAGGCGGCACAGAACGCAAGAAACTCGCGAAAAATGAATCAAATGTGCACCTGAATTAAATATTTGGGCTGTGTGTGTGTCGACGAAGGAATTACTTACTTTTCGATTTCTTTGCGTGGCGCGGAAGTGTTTTCTTCCCCCCGTCCGTCATTTCTTGATCGCCACTCGGTGTATGATTTTTGTGTGCCAGCATCCGTGTTTTTTTGGGGATTTTGATTTTTCTGCAGTCGGCATCCACTATTCGATCGCAGAGGTGCCAAGCTGCGTGGTCTTGGCCTTGTCCGTAAACCGAACCGAACCAATAAGCAAATAATCCACAACAGGGTTTTATTGACACATGTATTTTACATGTTATAAAGCCCATAAAATGTTTATAAATAAAAAGTAAATACAAATATTTCGCGTCAAGAAAAAAAAACCGCGAGAGAGAACCCATCCCCGAGAGAAAGGCGAAAAATTTTCCGTGTCTAGATGGGTGCGTGTGCTCGAATTTTCGAATTGTATGGGTAATTGTTGATCAATTGTCATGTGCCGCCTGCAAGAGCACTCACACACCTACAATTGCAAAAAAACCAAAAACAATAACACTCGGCCTCATCAATGGGAAGCATTGCAAAATCAACCAAGTGAAACGGAACCTAATAAAATTCGGAATCAAAATCTGAAAACTACTAGAGATTACAGTGGCCAGAGAGGCAGTCCAAAATTCTTAGCTTGAGATTACAAATAATTCCATACAGAACAAGAAATGAATAGGGAATGAGTCACGAATGAGATTCGAATAATTCAACCGTTAAAGGAGTAATAAAATTAAATTTCAATTGAGACCTATTGGAGACTCTGGCCAGTGGCATAATTGAGAGATCGGGGCGTTGGCGATAACCAAGATGAAAGACCTCTGACCTCTGATGGAATCTTTATTTATTGTCACACATGCCCAGACACATTCGAAATCAGCAGTTCAGTTTGGAGATCCTACTACAGAGAGCTTGACGGAATATTTTCGCATTAAGGCTTCAGAACTGATCATAAAACTATAGCTTTAGAGGGCAAGCAATGAACAATATTAACTGATTTTGTGGAATAGGTATTGAAATAATTTAATCTGTAGACCAACGCCTACTGGATTCATCTAGATTCTGGAAGAGACACAATCTATGTTTGTGCCTTTGACGAGACACGACCAGAAAGAGTGATAGGAAGCGGCCTATGCCACCGTTCGAAGAGGAGCAGGATCCGTCAGAGGAGCACATACCTCTGAAGCCGCCGCGACGCAAGAGAACAATGAAGACTGCCGAGCAGGACACAGCAACACAGCCTCCCTCGGAGGAGACCGAAGAGGAGCAACTGCTGCCCACCAGAGAGCTAGGTGGTGGCAGCCTGCGCTATGCCAGGGCCAACTTGAGCCACAGCAATCTGCTGCTGAGCCACCAGCAGAGCTCCTTCGACACGCCCACCGAACGGACGGCCAGCAGCGAGACCCTGGACATGCCGCCGATATCGAGGCAGCGCTACCAGGTGCATCCCCAGCCGAATCGCATCCAAGGCATCCAAGGTAGGCCGCAACCTTCTGCCCTGGCCAGTGCTCTGCACGCCACCGCCAAATTGGCAGCCAGCGTGGATGCCTACACGGCGGCGGCGACAGCCACAGCGGTCGGCGACTATACCCTCTGCGATTCGTGCCGTCCGCTGCGCTACAATCCGAACTGCAGCCACCACTTCCACCACCAGCCACAGCAGCAGCAACAGCTACAGCACCATCACTTACACAATATGGGAAATCTCAGAGCGAGCAGTTTCATGGGCTCGTCGCGGTACCTCTACCACAGCCAGTTCAATTCGAATTCGCCGCAGTCGAGACGCTTCACCGCGCAGCGAGACATCTCGCCAGCATCGGGCTCGGCATCGGCATCGATATCGGCGGTAGTAGCTCCAACAGCACAACTAGCTTCCATAGCATCGCCTCCATTAGCAGCTCCACCACCACCACAGCCATTTCAGTTGCGCACCTACCAACAAACTCAATCCTCCCGCTTTCAGCCGCGTGGTCATCACCGCACCGCCAGCAGCAGCATGTCGCAGTCTGGGGAGGATCTCCACTCGCCCACCTACCTGTCCTGGCGCAAGTTGCAGCTCAGTAGGGCCAAGCTGAAGGCCTCCAGCAAGACGTCGGCTTTGTTATCAGGATTTGCCATGGTGAGTGATTATATCTGTAACTAAATCTTAGTATTTGTATTAAATCCGACCTTAAATCCTGGCCTTTCAAGGGAACTAATAGGAATCCTTAGCCTGTCTCATAAGCAAGGTCAAGAATTCGTTGAAAAATAAAAGTTCACACAAGAATTTAATGATTAGCATAAACAGGAGACTAAAAGCATTAACAAAGCGAACTCTGAATACACTTCCTGAGAATATTTTGCAACTTTTAGTAGAAATTAGAGAACAGGTTCCTCTCGACATGCACGTGATATGCAATGCAATATGCAATTTGTTCCGGTTGAATGCTCATCTCTGTTTTTTTTATTTTTTATTTCGTAGTGTCGCACTCAAGTAATCTCAATCCGCAGAATGTAAATCATGACAGATGTAGGAATGCATATATCACTAATTAGTTGCCTGTACTTTCATCTAGGCCTGCCCAACATAATTCTATTTGATGCGAACTGTGGCAAATTGAGGGCCAACGAAATTTGTTCAATTTATTAGCTGTTCTTGGCTGTTTGCTAAATAAGTGTGTGTTATTTATTACCCTATAAAATAGGGTATATTAGGCTAATACTAGAGTAGAGACTTTGTGGGAAAGCTATTAGAAAACTGAGTAGAAAGTTAGTCAACTAAAACCTTGGATGATGATGAGATTAATGATGTTTGTATGATTTTCCATTAATTTTTGAGACATTATATCCTCGATTATTAAATAGCAAGTCATCTAAAAGAAAATCAATTTTAAAAAATATATATTTATATTTTGAACTCCTTGAAACATTCTATTCAATTTATTAGGAAATTGCATACCTTTATAATATATTTTTATTAAAGAATATATTGTTATTAAAGAATAGTATATTCATGTTGAGGTTTTCAGGATATTCAGGTTTTCTATCATCTCTACATCTTATCATAAATTCTCTCAAATTCTGATATATTAAGGTATTTTTTCACCATTTCTAATAGTTATAAAACAACTTTATAAAGTGCTAACCACATTAGATGCAGAATCTTTTAGAAACTCTGTCTTCCACGACTATAGTATATCAGATAATCATTAAAATATTAAGCAGAGAGGTATCAATTAGTCCATTTGTTGGATTACAAACTTTTTATACATTCCACATGTACACCTAAAAACGAGATGAAAAAAAAAAGAAACATAAAGAGCGGTAGATCAGGAGATCAGGGGCAGATTGGATGAATTAGCCCGGTCGGTACTCGGCGTGGCTGCCAAAATTTCTCACGAAAATGGCTAATAATAATAATCGGAACAATGTGCCGGGAAATATTGTTTCTAGACTTTGAATTACCAATTACCATTAATGCCGGATATGATATCTTCTTTTAATCGTTGTACAGGTGGCAATGGTGGAGGTGCAACTGGACGGCAACACCAAGGTGCCGCCGGGCATGCTGGTGGCATTCGCTATTTGCACCACAATGCTGGTGGCGGTGCACATGCTGGCACTGATGATCAGCACCTGCATCCTGCCCAACATCGAGACTGTGTGCAATCTCCATAGCATCTCCCTGGTCCACGAGTCGCCGCACGAGCGACTGCACTGGTACATCGAGACGGCCTGGGCCTTCTCGACGCTGCTGGGACTGATACTCTTCCTGCTGGAGATAGCCATCCTGTGCTGGGTGAAGTTCTACGACTTGAGCCCGCCGGCGGCATGGTCCGCCTGTGTGGTTCTCATCCCGGTGATGATTGTTTTCCTGGCATTCGCCATTCACTTCTATCGCTCGCTGGTGACCCACAAGTACGAAGTCACGGTGTCGGGCATTCGCGAACTGGAAATCCTCAAGGAGCAGATGGAGCAGGACGCCCTGGAGCACCAGCACAGCACGCGGAACAACGGGCTGCACTACGGCGCCTCCGGGGACATTGTCTAGCCGGGAGTCCTTGGACGGGACGTCCCACGTTTTGAAAAGACATTGCGGCTCAGGGCAAGCCTCAGACTATTTAAGTTTGAAATAATATACGAGTATAGAAAATTTGTAGTAAATGCAAATTGTGATAAGCATAAGGCAGTAGATTTTAAAAAAAATGTACGCGAACTGTATTCTGTATTCTATAACGACTACGTGTGAATGGAGTAGAGTGGAGTGAAGTCCTGGTTTTTAATTTTTACTGCAATTACTAGGCACTGATACGATAGGAAATAGTGAAAATTAAAGACCCATAACGAAGCAATACGTTGGACCTCATCGCGTCCAATGAATATTCCTCAAAAATTAGCTCATAACTCGTATGTTTTATATATTTTGATTGTACTTTAATTCGTACGCCTTTTGTAATCCTCTCTGGCCGTCTTCCCCGCTATTCTTTAAGTCCTTTTTAGAGAATGTAGGCGCTCGTGATAGCGCTCTAATTTATACATAAATATATAATTAAACGATTTTTTATAAATTATACGAAATTTATATTTTAATGGGACGAGTATTATATTATTCAAGGATATTTTATATAAGAAACATTTTCAACAAAACAAAATCAGCTAATAAATTTAAATACTTTGAAAAAATGTTTAAGAATATTATTTAGTTTTTCGATATAAACGGACTATGGAAATCACTTGAGATGTTATTATAAAATTATTTTCCTCAGAGAAAAAAAATTTTTTGAGACATTTTCGAGGGGTGCCTTTCAAAAATGCATGAAAGGGACAATAGGATACACGGGAAAGCCTATATCTTTGTGGATTCTTATCCGATCGATAAACGTAACACCTTAAACGATTGGTAGGTCGATTCTCCACTAATCTTCATCACCGAAACCCGAAGAGTAAACTATTTTGTAGATTTTTTTTTATCATTTTATGGAGGATCCCCTTCAATAAATGTGGAAAATTAAGGACCAGGCCTCAACGAAGGCCATATCGTTGCCAATAAAAATCAGGTTTTGAGAAGAATGTCTATAACGTTTTTTAGATAGATTCTCCATCAATCTGCATATCCTAAGTCTACCCTAAGTCTATTCGTTTTATCCTGTTTCCATGTAATTTATACACCTGATTAGGCTATTTTTGCCACATATACTTAACCGGAACAACCGATTTCCTATTGAGGCAACGTCTTTGGCCTGCTTTGGCTTGCGTGCCGTGGCTGGCGGAACTCAAATGGTGGCAAGACATGCTGCTTTGGGGTTGATTAGAAAAATGACACCACACGCACACCACCGCCCCATCCCTTAACCAGG
The DNA here is from genome assembly GCF_030179905.1 of Drosophila bipectinata. NCBI lineage: Eukaryota > Metazoa > Arthropoda > Insecta > Diptera > Drosophilidae > Drosophila > Drosophila bipectinata. The sequence continues at coordinate 16,119,657 of NC_091737.1, forward strand.
CAAGAAGCTACCTTCCGAGCCCGCCAAGACACCACATGGCACCGCCACAGATGACAAACTGACAATGGGCTCAGTCATCGAAGACATGTCGTGCCCGGCAAGCGGATACGCCACCGGAGTTCGTTGCCAGCGGTATCCAGGAGGCAATGGGCGTGGCCGCTACCAGGGCAAATGGCTGGGCGCCCAGCCCCAAGGTTACGGAGTGAGGAGGAGTGGACGCGGCTTGGTCTACGAAGGTCAGTGGCATCTGGGCAAGAGGCATGGCTACGGAACTCTGCGACGAGAGGAGCCATCCGGAGGAGCGCTGCGCATCTATGTTGGCCACTGGCGGGAGGACAAGCGAAGCGGGGAGGGGAAACAGTTCTATCCGGACGGATCCGTGTACTTCGGCCAGTGGCTGGAGGACAAGCGAAGCGGTCACGGCATTCTCTGGCAGGCTGACGGAGGCATCTACATCGGGGAGTGGCAGCTGGATAGGTTTCATGGACGTGGAGTTCTCTTTGCGGGTAAGTGGACTACAAAGATTATGACTTTAAATTTTGAGAGTAATACCCCTTTGATAGCCAACGGCAACCGATATGTGGGTCAGTTCGAGGAGGGTTGCAAGTCCGGAGCCGGGGTCTACTACCATGGCAGAGATGGTCAGAGAGTTCAGCGGGGATTCTGGAGTGGCGACATATGTAGGTCATCGCTAATGCCCCTTCTACCGGGCTGAGACCAAGTCAGTTCAACACATAAATGGATTATATTTGAGTGAGAAATAAACGCATTTAAATAAAAGTTAAAAACCAATTAAAAAATAAACTAAAACTAATCAGTTTCTGTGGCGTCTCCGTGTGCTAACACACTCAGCTTCTACGGGTTGCTCGACCACCTTTCGTCTGGGCCTCCTCGACGAAAGAACCTCTGCCTTTGGTGTTTTCTCCGGTTGCCGAATCCTCGCCCTGGTGCTCCTCACAGCCGTGACCTTTGACTGGGTCTGCCCCTTACCATCGAAGCTGTCATCGAGTTGAATGACTTCGCCGACTTTCGTCTTGGCTTTGGTCTTGGTTTTTTCCCTCACCTTGGCCTGAGATTGCGATGGCTTAAGGGGCCGTGTGGTGGGCGAGTCGTCGTCATCACTTATCTCGATGGCCTGGCAGGCATTCAAGTCTACGTGATCCGAGGGCGGTGTGTTCTCATTGCCGCTGCCAGAGCTACTTGTACTGCCGGCACAGGGAGGTCGCAGCTCCAGCTCTGTAAATATCCTAAACTTTGGCGCCTTCTTGGCGGATGGCTTCACTTTCACAGCTGAATTGGTTGCTCCTCCTGCCAGCACTGGCCGTACTTTCAGTTCGGGTGAAAGATTGAAGACCAAAGCTCTTCGCGACTTTTGACACTGTGGCTTCAAGGGCTTCAGCTCCACTTGCGCCGCTTTCAGCTGGGCCAAGAAGTTGTAGCTGTAGTTGATATCCATCGCGGACTGTCGCACCTCCAGGCCCTTTTGGCAAACAGACAAGGACTCCTGGTGCTTCTTTTTATAGCGCATGTAGTTGACCTTATAGACTTGGTGCACCTGCAACATCGAACCCAGGAAAGTCTTTAGTTCTTTGTTCTTAGCCAAAAAGCTATCGGCCTCGGCATAAAACTCCTCCAACTGATCGTCATTCCTCTGCAAAAAGCAGAGTCGCGCATGGAGGCAGCCCAGAACAAAGTAGAGGCACTGCAGCTGGGAGCTCTGGCGGAGAACCGACGGTGCCTCCTTGAAGTTTAGGTAGCGCTCCAAATTCATGTGAAAACTGGGACTGTTGGGCCGCAGGTTGAGGCCTTTGGGCGAGCTCATGTCCACCTGCTGTTGCTTCCTAATTGGCTCCACCAGCTGCATGAGCATCATGTTGCTTTCAAGTGACACCACCGATGCCTCTACCTTGGCACTTTCCGTCGGTGCTTGCTTCCGAGCCAATGGCTTTATGTTCAAACAGTGCTCGACCAGTCGCAGCTTGGACTCTGCCTTTTCGAGGTACTCCATCTGCAAATTCGTCCACAGCCAAGATATGAATACTTCGATGGAGCGCAGGGCAAAGCCCGACTGGAGGAACATCTGCAGTGCAAAGTTGGAGAAGGCTAGACGCTCGCTGAGCCGGTTGGCTGCACACTCGGTGCTTTCTTTGACAAGCGCGGAGAGTACCAGTTGCAGGGAGCCCGCATCCACACTGGACAACGTGAAAAAGTTCCGAACATTATCAAGGAGAGTGTCCAACTGTCGCAATGGTGTCGGTATCCTTGGGTTCCTGGGCTTCCGCTGATGATAGGAGAGCCTGAAGCGCACCGTCTGTAAGGTGATTAAAACAATGTCGCTTTTTCCAGTCCTTTCCGGGAACTCCTCCCGCAACTGTTCCACTTGAAGCAGGAGCAACTGCGCCGTGCTCTGGCAGTCTTTCCTGTCATAGTAACTAGCCAAATGGCAGAGGCAGAGCATCACTGTGGTGTGCTGGCGCTTGAAAAACCTTCCACTCTGCAGCTGTGGCCACAGATCGTCAAGCATATCCTCCGCACGTGCAACTTCCTCAGCGAGGTCCAGTTTTAGCGTGGGGCTCACTTTATTTTGTGCCAGGAAGTAGGTCAGTGCTCTTAGGTAGGATAACCTATCCTCCAGCAAGGACCCTATCCTCAGAAGGAGAAGCCACGCATCTTCCGCTTGTTGTTGGTAACCCATGCTCGATAGCGCCATGGCTGCCGCTACGGCATCATCCACCAAAGCTTCCCAGTCTATGGATGTGTCCTCTTCGCCCAACGGTTCCTGGTCGGCTCGCGAAAAGAATCCTTCAAACGCTGCAATGGAGTCTGAAGCTAACTTAACTAAGCGCTGCTCCCGCTCGATATTTATGGTCGACAGGTTCTGGCGTAGAAGTACTTCTTCCATCGTGTTCTCTTGTATGTCCTTGGACGAAATCTTGGTCTTTTGAGCCTCCAGTGCTTCTATGAGTAATCCCACATTAGCATGACCCATAGATAGCTGATCCATTCGTGTAAGGGCACTTTTATGCTTCAGTCTGGCAGTCACTTCTTGCAATTCCTTTAGAATGGAGCCATTGTTGCGCATTTGCCTGGCCAGGAGGACCAGTTGGTAATCATTTGTTCTGCAGCGGAGGAGCGATCGCAGGTGAGATGAAGAAGGATTCCTCAAGTTGTGCAGGACAGCAAACAAGTCAGTGTCGTAAAGCTGTCGTTTCTGGGCTGTGGTGAGGGGATTGGGCAGTGGACAACTTTCGTGCCACTCGTAGACGCATTTCTGAATCTCTTTTCCTTCCTTCGCTTGGCTGTGATAATGCAAACTAATTTGCGAACGCAGCCGAACCGGGTTCTTAAGGGAGGCTATATAACAGGCCTGCAAGCGAGACGCCATCTGTGGGTCCTTACAATGGCCACTGGCCTTAAAAAGCCTTCTCAACAAACTACTCAGCTCCTGATCGGCAATTAGGGGACGTAGCTGTTGTAGCGGCTCTAGGAGGGGTAGCAGCAGGGCCATTTGCTCAGCGCAGGACACCTTATCAGCAACGTGAGTCAGCTGGCGAACTAGCTTAATCACTTCCACACTAGTAGGGCCTAGACATTTCAAGCTCTTGGCTACATCCATGGTGTAGGTGATTATGCCCAACAAGGGCTTGTGAGGCGTCTAAAACAAAAACAAATTAGAGAATAAAACTTACAGTATTTTTAGGAAACTCACTCTGTCGGTTTTCTGCTCGGCCGTTGGCTGCCAGTTGATGTAGGCATCCAAGGCGCACATTCCAAAGCTCATGATACAGTGCCTCCTTTGGCTTTTGCAAGCTTCGTTGGAACAATTGCTGCCCAGTGGACTCCTTGTCACATTAACCGAAATAGCCGCACTACTGTGCAGCATCTGAAAGTGGGCTGCATATGCCTCAGTACCGCCTTCAGTCTCCATTTGCTGCCAAAATCGCTGGAAAGGCGACGCCGATTTGCTGACACTCTGATGGATAAGCGTTTGCAAACGCTGTAAGGTAATGACAAAATCTGTCAGCCATTGTTCCTTGGAGCAAGCGGCTCCTTTTTGTTCAAAAAAGGTCTGGAACTTGCGGCAGATATCAACGTAGGTGCGCTTGAAATCCTGAGAAGCTTCACGGGCGTAGATGACCTTCAAAAAGTAATATATTAGCTGAAGAGCATAGGTGGCATTGGCATTCTCTCGAAAGACTTCCTTGCACATGCGAAGCGCTTGCAGGGCCATGTGCATATTGAGCTGAGGATTTAACATATCAATTTGAAAAAGAGCCAATACGAAGCTCAGGTACTCCGCAAACTGACTGTTTAAATCGGTGAAGGAACTGCTGGCCAGAAGTTTTATTAGTGGCTCAAACATCTTGGTTAGACTCTCGCTTGGCAGATAACTTAGGGATTTGAAAAAAGTCCTACTTCTTTTCCCAAACATAGCCTCATTCAGTTGCACCAGAAGCGGACCATTTTTAGTCAAGTTCTTTCGTCGCATGGCGCTGAATAGATCCCCCAGAGCCTCTAGAGCAAAACACAGATGGTGAGTGGCTTCCAGGGGCAGCGTTTGTTTCTGAAGTTGCATGTGTATGACATTAAAGTGGGTCAAGTGTATGTCCAGATATATTTTATAGTCAGAATCATTTTGTAAGCGGCACGATTGCGACCGTATGAGATTATACAGCTTCTGACAAGCGGCTATGGATTTCTAAATGGGAAGAACATTATTAAACTGTCGCCAAGTTGAAGGAATCACTCACCTCTTGGCACAAACCATGATGAATGTACCGCAGGCTCGTCAGATGGCCCTCCCACAATTGGGGCTTCTCTTGAAAAGGCTCCACGTGTGGCAGCATAATAGCCATAATATCACAAAAAATATCTGCATTTTGAAGATTCTTAACAGCGTAGCAAATATGGCGCAGAACACTCAAATCGTATCTCAAGGCATAGGATGCATCTGCATTTCCACGGACTCCGCTGGCGATCTCCTTGAATTTGGCTCCGATCGTTTTACAAGCTGATTCCACGTCGACGCGGCTTCCTTTCAGCTGGACTGCAATATCTCCAGACATTTTTCCGTAATCAGAACTCGCATTTAAATAATTTAACTAAGACGCTTCACTTTGTATGTTGCTTTGCGCCAGATTTTGAGAGTAGGGTTGTCACCATAAATATCAGGGCTGCCTTTGAGCAAAAACTCACCCCTGAAATATATCGATAAATGTCTATCGGCGCGAAATTTAATCTGAAAGATTCGAATTTCACCCCCGTTCATTGTTTATAAATTTTAAAAGGAAAACACGTACTCATTTTTAATAATAATTGGTTGCATAATTGTTTATTAAATGAAAAATCTTGTCTAAAAATGTTGTTTCGCTTTAATCGCCATAAACAATCAAAACATGTTACTACTGCCTTTAAAATGTTGAAACATTGGGGGATCTTGCTTAGAAGTATTTAAAGGAAAACAATTTCGGTTGATTGGTGGTTTTGATGTGTGTAAATATGCAAATAAAGAGAGGCTCAAAGGTTAATAGAGGAGCGGGAAGGTGGGTAACAATGAAGATGTGGTTCCACTTTTATTCACCTTTCGCAGAAAGTGAACTGAAGCTGGAGATTGCTTAACTTATCCGTATTCAAAAAAGGAATGACTTAAGAGTTAGTTAAAAGTTCTTAGTAGTAATTGTGTATAGATCGTTTTAACGCGAAACGTTGACAAAGCCGCAATTGTACAATTGTAAAATGAAACAGGCTGCCCGGAAAGCATTGGTTTTGTTTGATTTTCTCCGTTCGTATGTGTTGTCAGCGAGATATATCAGATGGTTGTACAATTTGTAAAATACATTCTCCAATAACTTTGGGGCTAAGCAATTTTACAATGTTTCCATTTTATTGAAGCGGTTTTGTGACGAAGTGGTTAAAACTGGAACTGGAACTAAGGTTTGGATGAGGCTACAGTTATGCGATGCGGTTTTTTATTGGTTTGTTTATCTCCGATCCTCTTCGTGGTTTTCTTAAACATATCTTTTCCTTTTCTTGGTTTGTTTGATTATTATGTTCATTTTCTCCGTCTATGTATTCTGTCTGTGTTCTGGGGTTTAGGTTTTAAATGTCGATTTTGTTTTGCTTTTTGTTTTCTTTCTTACATTTTAGAGAAACAAATTTTAGGTTTCCTAATGGTTAATCATTTTTTTCTATCAAAATATGATGTGTGTGTGTGGCTGTGTTTTTGTGGGCGTGTGTGGGGTGTATATATTTAAATTTATAACGTACAAGACGATACAGCGACAGTTCAAAAAGCTTAGCCATCATGCTTTCTTTTCTTGCCCCTGGCTTGCGACTCTTCTGCAAGAAAAATAAACAAATTATTAAGCATTAAAGTATATACTTCAAAATATATATTTTCATACCTTCGCCCTTTTCGCCGTCCTTGTCATTGGCATTTACTGAGGCAGTCGATTCATTAGCCTCACCATCGGCCTCATCAATATCTGAATCTTCCTCATCTTCCTCGCCTCCTTCGCCTTCCTCCCAATCGGAGTTGTCTTCTTCCAGATCGTCATTGTAAACCTCGGACAGGGAAACCTCCCCGTTTTCCTCCTCGTCGCTCTCATCGCTGTCGCCATCCTCTTCGTCATCATCCCCGGAAACTGGAAGGTAGGAAATAAGGGAAAATTAGCCAAAGATTGCAATACGAACTTCCCTAAGTCGAAAAATCGGTAAAGGGGGTTTAAGAAGAAAGATACATTTATAGTTTGGAAGTTCTCATCTACAAGGGATAGGTACAGAAGTCTGCTACAATTTTAAAACCAAATCCAATGGGTATTTCAACATAATTTCAAATCTAAACAATTCACCTCCTAAAGCGCTTCGGTTTAGAGAAGTTCGACGTGAAAGCCAATTAAGAACAAATTCTTACAACATGCGGCATTGGCAAGATTTAAAATAGCCAAAAACCAATAGAGAAGTATAGCGAACTTGATGCTTTGGTTTGTTGGAGGCAATTGGGTTGTCTTTATCACAGACTGTTCTTCGCCTGACGGTGCAGGAGCAACAGCTTCGGCTTCCCTCAGCTGCAACTCTTTCAGATACTCGTCTAATTCATCTACTTCATCCTCCTTCGGGGGAGGTGGCTTGTCCTGTCCCCCCTTTTTCGCCTTTACACGCTGCTCCAGAGCCTCTAGCTCGTCTAAATCGATTTCTAAACCATTTAAACAGAAGGCACCGCGCTTATCTGAAAGGCGACAGAAGCTATGGTTGAATGTTGGTTTTTGGTTTGTTTGTGATAACAGAAAACGTGAAACCTCAAATATGTGATAAAGCCTTTAACCAGACGGACATGGAAGTTAATGGTGAAAAACTGAGATTGTATGTAATCCTGTTTAATGCTGTAGTTTAGTTATTTGTTAGCGACTTTGAATACATACCTTCCTCTTCGGAATCGTTGCCATTAACCTCATCATCATCATCGCCATCTGATTGCGCCTCTTCGTCGTTGCAATCAAAACTGTTTTAGAAAATTATTATAAATTTTTGTTTCCAAAAAGAAGGTTTATCAATACTAACCCATCAAGAAAGCTTAACGATGGAAGCATCTTGAAGATCTTCTCTCGGTAGTTCTCCACCTGGGTAGCATCATTATTAAACAGATCCAGCACCGCTAGATTCTTAAACTCTTCGAGAGGCTTCAGGGTTTCCAGATCCTTGATCTTGTTCCCGGACAAGTTGAGATATTGCAGCTTTGGACTGGTCGTCAAATAGTTGAGGCCGCTTGAAATCCGGTTGTCGGATAGCTCCAGCTTCTTCAAGTTGGGCAGCTTGGGGAAACCTTTTAGGGTGGTGAGGCCCACATTAATCAAGCTAAGTGATTCCAAGGCGGTATATTCGTCTGTAAGGCCCACGATGCTTGTACTCCGGCAATTATCCAGATTCAACTCTGTGATCTGTAAGTAAAAGTAAACATTTTTAATTTAAATATTCTATTTTTTTTTTAAATATAACGATAAGTATCGATATCTTTCATTAAAACTAAGAGTGACCATCCCGTTTTGGTATTTTCAGGCAATTGATAGACATTGGTGAAAACGGCCACCTGGCAACACTGTCTGTGTGAACGTGTGAAGAGAAAAAGCAGAAGAAAAAATGGAGAACAATACATACGCAAAAATCGATCAAACGTTGCGAATTTTTTTCTGTTTAGATGCCATCACATGCAAAATAACAAGATTGGCGTATCAACAAACATCTTGGTAATGAATCGCCGCTTCAATTTTGCCAAAATACGCATCAGTAGGAGGCTGCGAAAAGTGGCGACGCGCGTTTATGTAACCTCAGTATGGATTTCTGTGTGCGGCGTGTGCGTGTGTATGTGTATGCCCCACCACAAAGCAGAATGCGCGAATTGGGCAGCGCAGAAGAACAAGACTCGATGTGGGCGAAGTGGGCTGAGGGTGAGAATGGGGGGGGAAGAAATCGAGCAAAGCGAACCGGCAAAGCAGCAGCCATAACACAACACAACACACATTTGACCGTGACGTACTATAGTTGTTGCGCCAGTCTGTGGGGGGTGGGGGCGGTGGGTGTAAGGCCAAGATGCTTGGCTTTCGTCTGATAAGCCTCGACCGAGGACCGAATACGGGTTATACACATACACACACACACATTGCCTTTTTTAAAGGCTGAGCAAGTTCACTTCAGATTGCCCAATTATCAATATGTCACGTTGCTCCAACGAGACAACAGGATGGGGCCTGCCGAGCCATCTGTCTGCCTGTCCCTGTCTGGCGGTGAACAGTTATGCGGCTACAGGGGAACATCTCTATGTTGTAACAAGTTTAATAATATATTTTCTCTCAAATAGATCAAACTATTGGCAGCCTTTTCACCCAAAGTGAAGGTCAAATAGTGTAAAGCTCAACTCTGAATGTGAACCTTGCACCTCGAAAATATTTTCAATTAGCTTTTCACAATAGTTACTGTATCTTGCCAAATGAGAAGGAATGCATACAGCTTTGGCTTTGGCTTAGGCACCTTGTATGTGTGTATGCTTTGCTGTTTTTTTTTTTTCTTTCTGTCCTGCTCACGACGTTATTGTTGTTGCGGGTGCATCGTGGGGTGGGGTTGGGGAGCAGAGTGGGTGGTGCCTGGGTGGCTGCCCCCCAAGTGGCCGCTGATTGAGTAGGCTGGCCAGAGCGCATGTTTATTAATCAGCGGCCTGGCTTTGTCTTTCGCTTGCATTTCTTAGCGCTTGGCGGTGCAGCGCGACAGAGAGGACGGAAGCCAGGGAGCGGGATGGCTAGCGAGATAGCTATTAAGTCGAAGGGGGCAGGCGGTAGGTGGTAAACAATGTGGGATAGGATGGGATGGGTGGTGTAGGAGCATAAAAGTATTATGACTGCGCAGTCAATATACATATGTATGTGTCGATTATTTTGTGCATAAGTTTCTTGGCCCTCGGCGTGCATGTGTGTGTCTTTGGTGCGTGGTCTTTTTGGCTGCAAGAGTGTATGTGTGTGAGTACGTATGTTTGTGCGGATGATGCGCGCGCTATAATGTTGTTATAGATACATTTTGGTATCAAATAACCTGAAATTACAACATGCAGCAGCAAACAACAAACAACCACACGCACACACAAACACATGTTGCCGCCGCGTTTGTCACAATTGAAGGCCGCTGAGAAAAAACAAAAACAAAAAAAAGGTAGAAAAGAATAGGCAAGCAGCATTGCCAGCTGTCGGCAGTGAAAACTTCAGGTGCGAGAGAGATTCTCGCAAAGATCGGCCGCGATTTGCATGCCAGCCACACACAATTGCACTCCATTTACACGCTGTATTTGTTTATCGTTAGGGAAATGGTTGTAATTTTGAGCAAAAGCCACGGCAAGGCGCAAAAATGCGCGCACATGGCAACACTGTCCGCCGCACACGTACTTCGAGCCAAGCGACATACACACACATGTGTGTAGAATTTGCTTATGGCGATCAATTTTTTCGTGTTCTGTTCTTTTCGCTCGCTCGTTTTCGATTTGTTGATGCCGCTGCTGCCGCTTCTCTGCTTCCAGCTTTTTTTCTTTTTATTTATATGGCGACACAAATTGAAACTAGATTTACATGATGGCGACTGTTGTTTGCGATGCACTCACACAATGGGATTTAATGGAAAAAAAAATTTGTACAGAACATTTTCGTAATCCCGCGTTTTTTTTCCCTGTTTTACGTTATCACACTTACCTGATTGGCTTTGCGTGCGCGCCGCTCCAATTCTATTCTCTTCTCCATTGCAGTTGCACTTGTTTGTTTGGGTTGTGTTGTTACGTTTTCTTTTCTTTTCTTCTTTTTTTGTTGGCCAAAGCAGCAGCTTTTTCTCGGTAAAGGATTCGGACTGCAGGCGTCGCTGTTGTTTCTGTTTTTTCGCCTCTTTTTGTGGGCGGGCGGAGGAGCTGGCTCCCTACGAAAAACAGCGCACGCACCAAAGGCAAAAAGACTCGCTCCTCGACGTCGTCGTCAACACACACTCACACGAACACGCGCTCACTCACACAGACGCAGCGCTGCCTTGCAAATTTTTCTTTTTTGTGCTTCTACGGAATTTTCGATGCCGCCACCGCGTTAGACTTTTCGGTTTTTTGTTATTGGTCCTAATGGGGAGGAAGCGAAAAGATAATTAGTGGCCAGTTATTTGGTTTTCAAAAACTACAGCTGCATGTCTTCAGATGCATTGTAACGCACTTCCCTCGACTCCAGAACACGACGCGCCTTTTCAAACGGCGTTTTCACCGGAATACGCTTGTCTATCTGGCTCTAATCACTGTTTTCTGGTCAATGGAGATGCGTTTGTGCCGAAAACCCACTTACCAGACGTTGCTGAATATTTAATTACCCAGGAATCAATTTTTAATTGTATGCTCGACCAATAAAAACAACCATTTGCAAAAAATTCCGGATGAAACGGCGGCACAGGAGCAAGAAGAAAATCAGCGTCAGGTGGGCTGGCGCTATGCGAGTGCGTGTGGTATTTCTCGGCAAACATTTTACGGTTTTCTGGTATTTATCAGTTGATTTTTTAGTATTAATTTTGACAGCTTGGAATTCGCGCTTTACAACACTACTTCTTTTCAGCTCTTATTAATTTAAAAACATTATAACTATTAGTTTCTGATAAAAGAAAAATATTTCAAATTTAAAAAAACGGTCTCACTTCCAATTCCACATAAGTTATTTCAAAAACTTCCACCATAATATTAAATATAAAATCGCGGTTTAACAAAAGTTACAGAGGCGACATCTGGTTTTGGCGTTTAATTTGTAAACCCATTAATATTAAAAAAAATATAAATAAAAAATATGCACTTCTTACATAAAAAACTTAAAAAATGTATAATTTTAATCTCATTTAAATAAAAAAATGCCTTATGTTTCAGTTTATAATTTCGTAAGGTATAAAAATATATCGACATGAAACAGCCCTATTGGGATTTGGCGCCAAAAAGTAAGAATGTTATGAATTTCAAATTTCAATTATTTTAAAATTAAAATTTTCCAGCAATGTCTAAATTTAATTTAAAGGGAAGAGATATAATGAGCAGAATTCTGTTGTCCATACCCCATCCTGATATAATAAAGCGCCCTAATCAGATACGCGTGCTCCTAGCTGGTAACATGAAGCTGTGCAACGAGGTCGCCCAAGTCGACTATGGGATATATAGGATTACCGTTGCGAAGGACAGGGCAGAAAGGCTCTGACTTAATTGGCCATGCAAATGTCCAGGTTGCAGGATCCGGTAAACATTGCACCTCACCGTCGGGTCCATTATTAGACGTCTAGAAGTCAACAAACGCCGCAAAAGGAAGTGGCCTGTTAGCTTTTTCCAGAAAACACTCACACACCCACACACCGACACAGAGTTGAGATTTTCCAGGATAATTTTACCAAGGACGCGAACTTCGGAAAAAGTGCTCGTGAACTTGGCACAGCTTTAAATTAAGTAAACGACTCAATTTGATTTCCGCGCCTCGTTTATCCCTGGCCCGCCCACTGATAATTTTAATGTGGGCTTAATGCATGCTTCTCACCAACACTATGTAAGCATGTCAGGAAGGGAATACAGGTAATTGTTTTTACGGTATCTTTACCGTATCAAAGGACGAAAATTACTTTGGTTGAGCCTACACAGAGAGAAAGTTAAATTAGAGATACATATATTAAAGAAAAATTTAATAAAGATGTAAGGTAGATTATTTAAATAAAAAGGAACTATTAAAACTAACAACTCTTTAATTTTTTATAGTAATATTTATTTATTTTGCAATATTTTCCCCCCTGTGTAATCCCAATCGTATCAATTAGTCAGGTGTTTGTCCTCTAGCCTCTGTAAGTTTTCCAGACAAGTGTCCTTGCTCCATTTGAGGATATGGCAGCCACTGGCCATTGGTAGATCGGGTGCAGAGGTCCTTGAACAGCGCTATCACCATCATCATTGGTTGCACCAATCTATGCCCCTGGCGAGCAGCCTGGCCGGGGGGGTCTAATCTATTAAAAGCGCGTTAATTCTGTGAGTGTGGCAGCTATTTGTGGTAGGGAGCTTTTAGCCATGTCAGTGTGGTCCGTTAACATTGGTAACTGTTGCTTTGGGAAACATTGACTTTAATGGCTTTGTGGCTCAAAAGAAGTTAAATTAAATAAAAAAAAAAAAGAGTTTATTACCTTAATATATTTTATAATTTTATATATAATGTTTGTTTAGAATTTTAATATTGAATGTATAGTTTAAATATTATATAAACTTTTTACTAATAATTAAGTTTAATAAGAATATATTTCTTTAAAATTTTTATATAAAAAATATATATTTAGTTAATAAAGCCTTCAGAATGGGTGTTAATTAACTAACTAACAAAGATGCCATTCGCGAACCACTCTCTTTTGAGTTCTCTTCCTGGCCAATATACTCATACCACCACACAGACATACACACACCTACACACAATCACCAATCAACAGTTTGCCGTGGTGCGAGGAAAAGCTTTCGGAAAAGCTCGGAAAACGGATGCTGCGAGCTGGCAGAGGCAGCAGCCACAAGTTGCCTTTGCCACATTTGCAACAGTTGCTGTTGAGTGACTTCGATAGGCGGACGTGGCAAAAGGTATAGCGGATGGATCCGTAACTAAATCCAATCCTGGGACTGTTATCAGTGGAGACTGCTAGGTGTGTTAGTGTGCGGGAAAATGGGGAGGAAAATTGAAAACGATTGAAACGGGAAACTAGTTCAAGTGCAAGCGCCAAAGTTGCTAGCAACAATGTTGCAACCGTAGAGTGGAAAATTGAAAAAATTTTAAATAAACGAATACGAAAATATGAAGACATAAATTATAAAAATAATAAATATACATACACATAAACAGAAAACCAAATTAATTTTTTTGGCACATGCTTGCTTGATCAAGCTAATGTTAATGATTTCTTATTTTTCGCGACACATGTGCGTTCGTTTTTGAAATAAAAAGGAAAGTGTCTTAAAGCTAGTACCATAAATCCAAACAAAAAAATAATAAAAACTGAAAGGAAAAGTGAAAAATCTCGGCTAATTCAATCGCGTGCGTCTACAGATTGAAAAATACGATTATAATCTGGCCATCTCAGGCCTCAGTCCTGGACCCTCTCTCCTGCATCCCGACAGGCCCCAATTTCGTGTAAATCCCAACGAAATTACCATATGTAACCCAAACACACACCCAAACGCAACAACACCCATCTGTGTATTTGTGAATGTGAACTCGGGGAACATATTCTCGATTCAAGTTCCTTTCGACACGCGTCTGAAGGAAAATTTCGTTACGGTTCTTCATCATCACAGGCACATTTCTCAACGAGAATGGTTTTTGCATTCCCTTGCCCTTGTTTTTCATTGCTTTTCTTTATATTGTTTACACATCTTTTTTTTTTTTTTTTTTGATTTTTACTTTCTTTGGTCTGTCACCGCAAATAAATTTTTTGTCGAATTGATTTGATAACAACAGGCGGCATAGAGCAAGCAGCAACAGGCGACAGGCGTCGGCAAACCGAGAGTTGTACCTCCCAACCAACAACAAAAAAAAATAAATAAAAAAATAAATAAACCCAAAAACAACAACAACAGGCACTCATCCTTCATCGTCGGTTAAAAAAAGGTAAGTACATATGATTTTCGGTTGAATCGTTGTGGGAGAAATTCGCTTGATTTGCATTTCAAAGGTTGCGCTGCGGTGCTCCTGATTATCATGTCTGGCGGCTCGGCACACACTGCGTATGATTGATTGCGTGCCACCCGGAGAGCGTGCGTGTCCTGTAATTATGTTATCGTTTGTGCAGCGCAGATTTTCTAGGAAAAGGGAATCCGGTTCACCGGAAATGTAAAAATTTGATTTCCTTTGCATGCCATCAAGTGTAAATTACTATTCGTCTTAAAACGGATTTAGTACCAAAGTCCTTGTGTTAACTTTCCTGCAGAAACTCACAACTTCCGGCGAGATTGAGGCCAAAGTTTACGTTTTAATCTGAAAAGTTTAATTAGGAGATGTCTGAACTTGTTCATTTCCATCTGCCGACTCCCGTTTCTATCTTTTTTTTTATTTGCCAATTAGACAATTTTCCAATTAAGTTTATGGGAAATATTATTTCTCCTTAAATCGAATTTCGGTTTGCAGGCGACGATGCAATTAAACACGATGGCATGAATTTAATTTGCCAGAAGTTTTGCTTAATTGGTTTTAATAACTTAAGCCACTTAGAGCCAATTATGAAGATGCCACAGAACAGCAGCAACAGCAAAAAAAAAAGGCGGACATTTTCCCATACTTTTTCCTGTATTTTTGCTTTATTTTCATTTAAATTTCCGCGACAACCTCTGTCAGGGTCGTTTGGCATTTAACGGCACTCGGTTGCCTGCGGCAGGTGCCGCAACCAGCTTCAACGCATTTTAGCACCTTCACACCTGTTCCATATTTGCAGCTGCCCCACCTGGCTGATGTGTTTGCATTCCCGCGTTGCATACTTCACAGCGTCCGGCGGGCCAACGGGGCGTATGAGTATTTTTTAATTTATTTACGAAAATAATTAATTAGAAGAGTCTATTTTAATAAAATTAGCGAGAAAGACTGTAATTGTATATCTTTCATTTATTATTTGGTCATTTTATTTTATTTATTATAGGTAGAGATTAATTTCTCTCACATTTTTTATTGAAGAATGCCAGACTTCCTCCCCCAGCATGGTTTTTCGAAAATTAGCATGAAAATTAATAAACTAGAAGAAACTACTTGGAAGCCTCGTAATTCCTCTCAAAATTTGTGCATAAAAGTTTTTACTGTCTAAAGCCCTCGACCGAGTTTTGTTGCTTTTTCGCTTTGATTTTTCTTTTTTTTCTCTAGTGTTTTTTTTTATTTTTTACGCTTTTTGATGTTTTTTTTTGTTGCACTTGGGCTGAAGAGGGGCTCTGGAAGGGAGGTCTGTAAAGGAAGAACCCGCGTAGGTTGAAAATTCTGGAGGGCGGCTGCGGGAGGAAGAATTTTAGTTGCGTTGGCATTGACATTTATGCGCACGGGATGGGAATTGGGTTGCGTATAAAAAAAAGCTAAAGAAGTAAAGGCGGAAATTTTATGGCACATTATTATTTTTACTCTGCAGTTGTTCGCAATGGAATAAATTTTGCGGAAAAGGATGCATGCGAAACAGTTTCCATCCGGCAAAGGTTAATTTTAATAAAGTTTATGCGTCATGAGTGAGGCTTTAAGGATGAAGCGTAAAAATCAAGCAAATGAACTGCTTACGAATGGCCTGACACTCGGAAATCGGTGGTTACACGTTTTACGAATAAAATGAACAGATTTTTATTAGGAAGGACATCCTGGAAAGGATTTCCTCAATATAATATTTATTCAAACAGACTTTTTAAATAGTTCCTACAAGAAAGAAATTATTAGAAGGCTCTACTTAGCTTGTGTTCATCATTTCCCAGGACCTGCCTCACAAATGATGATCACAGCCAGAAATAGAAAGCAATCTTAAGATTTAAGTTTCAACAAATGCGTCTCATGCGCCAGGATATTTTCGCACAGGAGCAGGGTCTGGAAACAACTCGTCAGGACCTCCCGGGTGCAGACCTTCTTCTGACGCTGAGCCTCTGACTGATTCTGGCGGTGATAGTTCAACAGCATCTGGGTATAATGGGTCCTCAATTCCAATTGCTGGCGTTGAGCTATCATCTTCTGCATATAAGGACGCAGTTCCGATGTTTTCTTCTTTAGAATTTGGCAAAGCGAACAAGTGGTCTTCTGAGGAATCTCTACTGGTTCATGTTTCTTTTTCTTTGTTCTCTTCATCTTGAACTTACGAAGTGGTATCTGAGGAGGTGCTTGGGCTACTATGCCCCTCTTAGGCGGTACTACCAAATTCATCCTACTCCGTTCCGTGGTAACAGATGAATAGTCCAGCTCATTTGGCTTGAAAATTTTGTTTATGGATTCATCCAACAAAATGTTCAAGGAATATTTTTTCATAAACTCTTTTGTAACTTCGTCTATATTAATGGGTTTCGAGTAACCTGATCGACGGAAGTTTGCATTTGTAATTGACGAGATGGAGTTTCTTGATTGGGATGGTGATTCGGTGCGAAAGGTAAAATCCATAGAGTAGCTAAACCTCTCAAAATCCACTTCCGACGGATCGAATGACAAGGATTTATTATCGTTTTGGTCTGTTTTCTCAATCACATTTTCAATTTTTTCCCGCGACGGTTCTTTATCGATTGTTGATTGAGGCGTTATTAGTTCTTCGAAGGAAAGACTTGAATCTTTTCGAACATACGGAATAGTGTAGGTAGGATGATCTTCAGGAGATATTGGCCAACCATGCTTGGGTGTGGTCGGAATACTGATTTTCTGAACCGTTTTTTGGTTTTTGTCCTCAACCCACTTGTATACGGTCATGTTGGGAAAGGAGCTGCTGAGGAACGAGTCCGCAATACGCATATAGGACGCATCTTCACTCTGCCGTGGGTTATATTCCATGGATATGGAAGCTTCCTTTGGCCTTACCTCAGGGAGGGACATGTGTCTCCTCCAGGAAATCCAGGATTCCTCTGGTAGCATCCACTGCTCACCTCTTTCGTGCTTCAATTTGTGAATATCCTGCTTCTGTTCTGGCTCTTTCTTTTTATGTTCTTTCCGTTTATGTTTAGATAGTTTACGTTTTTGCAAATTAGACCAACTGGCGGCTTGGCCTGTTTTTAGATTATCCTCGGACCTGGCCCTTCGAAATGGCATTCTCACATCTGAGTAGATGGAAAAACGCCCCCGGGGAGCATGTTCTATAGGCCTATCGGATATCTTTTGCCCAGCCGTTGAAGATGCCCGGCTTTGAAGATCTTTTTCCATTCGCGGCTTCCATAGTTTAGATTCCATTTTTGCCACTTTCGAGGCGGCACTTGATTTGGCGCTTAATTGCTTGGACCTCTTTGGTAAAATATGCACTGGTTCAAAATATGGAAAACGAGAACTATGTGATGTAGGCTTTTTGATGTTGGAAGTGTCCGATACTGATTCGAGCTTGTTCTTCATATTCTTTTTCTTTTTGGCTTTACTTGAAGTATGGTCCTGCTTTGATTCGTCTCTTCGCCTTCGAAATTTGATCCTTTCTGAAGTACCCCCTTTAGAGGGGTCACTATAAAGTGAGGGTTCTTCTGATGTATTCTCGGTAATTTGTGCCAGACTATGATATGATATTATTGCAGAATTTATTTTATTTTTTGCATCCTCTGGTAAAGAATCCTTTTTTTCTTTTAAAGTTTTGTCTTTTAAAGGAACAACATCATCATCTTGCTCCTCGGTTGAATATTCCGACTTGAAGAACTTATCCCTTGCCTTCATTATGTCTGTCAACTCGGTTACCTTGTTGGGATCAGTTTGGTTCAAAGCTTTTGGTTCAAAGTAGCTGGAACTTTTTACTAATTGTTCATTTTTCATTTTTCGGTTGTCTTCTTCTAAGAGTTCCTTCTGCATTTGCAGGACCTCATCACTGAAATTGGGTGATGCCCATTCATCCGGATTAATGGGTTTATCAATACTAAACTCTTTTTGTTTTGGACCTAGATCATTCTTTCCGGAAATAGTGGGGTCCTTGGGCAGTTTTTGAGGATTGGGTGACAGCCTTACCTTTTTTTGCCTCACTTTTTTCTTACTTTTTTTCGCTTTGTTCTCTATGGAATCCCTTTGGATAGGAGGTGCCACCATTATAGGTCGTTGGACCAGTTTATAAAGCTGCGACAACCGTCTTCTGAGTTCCTCCATTTCATAAGGATTTGATGAATCTATAATCTTCTTCTTTAAATCTTGGATCTCCTGATTCCAAGCAAACCACTTCTCCGGAGTAGGCCCAACATTTTTTTTCGTTTTTTGAATTTTAAAAGGTGATTTTTTTGTCAAATCTTTCCAACCGGGTTCTCTAAAGCACGTCATAAGCTCTTGGAAAATGTACTCTTCCATTTGCAAATCAGAAGGCAAATGATACAATGGATCGGAGGACACTTGAAAGCCGTTCCGGTGGCCCTTTGAAGCTAGTAGTCTAGCGTTTTGCTGGACGTTCCTGCGAATGTTCGACAGTCGCTCCCGGCAATCGCCAGCATAGTAGCTCCATGAGGCCCGGAACAGAGAGTCCCTGCTGTAGCCCCATTCCAGCGTCTTGAGGAACGGGGCCAGTTCCTGTATCTTATTCTGCAGACATTTGCGGTTCAGCAACGGCGAGGTTTTATTGAAAAAATTCATCTTTTGGCTATATACATGAAATTTTATAGAGGTATCGAAAATATTTTTAAACAATTAACAAAATAATTTGGAGTACTTAACTGACAAGTCGTTTTGCTTGCTAGGTCCTCCATATTTTTGGTGGGGCTTCTCAAACGGACTTTCGGCTTGGTAATAGGGAAATATACAAGTATTTGTAGAATATTACACTTTATTATATGTACATTTATTTTCTGTGGATTAGCCAACAAATAAAAAACCATAAAGTTAATTATTTTTTATAAAAAGTTTATTTATTAAATGTCTACTCTAATAGTCAAAAATTAAAGCCTACTTGATTGCAGCTACTTGTCTAGTAACCTCTTGTTTAGGATCCTCTACTTTCGGCTCGGAAGTCACTCTCATTTTCTGCTCGGCACCTTCTCAACTGTTCATCGACAATATGGTCACAAAGAGCCAGAACTGCCAGGCACTGATGCAGTTCCAGTTGCATTTTCTGTAAAAGTTTTTTAGAATTTTTTTGTGGCTTCGGAAGGGGCAGTTCGATGTCCTCCGAAGAAGCTTTTAACTCCACACTTTTTACCGAAGGCGACGACTTTTCTGGAGTTGGATTGAAAGATGGTAAAAACTTTGAACGATTCATCCGAAGATAGTACTGCTGAAGCTCATCGCGGGCTTGACGTTTCCTCATTTCGATTAGAAAGGGCTTCTCGGGCTCTTCGTCCTCCCGCAATTGGTGACAGAGCACACAGTTCTTCCAAAGACGTTCTGTTTGACAGGCCACTGCCCTTCTAAATCTCCTGCGTTTTCCTTTGCGGGATTTTCCGAATCTACTTGGCATCTTGCAGACGTAGGTATGATATTTATAAAAAACTTTCGAAGAGATATCCGTTTGGCAAGAAACGGCCTTGCTGAACTTTCTTCTCAGCAGTTTTCTTGCCAACCGGCGATCCCTTGGCTTTGAAACCTTTCTAATCTTCGACCTAGGTTCTACTTTCTTTGGCTCCAATGTGGGCCAACTTTTGGGCCCAGATTCTTCAAAATCTGTGAATTCGGGGGAATAAAAGTGCGTGAATTCCTTTCTGTGATTCTTCACGTCGATGGGATCAAAATTATAGCTATAAATGGAAACAAGGGCTTCCAATTCCGGCTTTGAATTATCGGATACGTTTGAACTAAACTGTGATTTACTCTGTGACTTTGGTAGAGATTTACTCTGAACGATCGGTTGCCAATCGTCCCACTTGTCTTCCCATTGCTGGCTTTCGACTTTCCGCACCCCTTCAGGACTCTCGTTGGGACTAAAATACGGTTCTAAATCAGGGCTTACTGTTATTGGAGATTTCAAAACATTAATATAGGGCGAAGGGGTCTTTGGAATATCAGAAGCCGCTTTACGCATTCCGAGTCCGAAGGCCATCAATCGTTTAGCAAGAAGTTTGAATCTCGGCGGATTGGCAAAATAGAGATCCGATGAGTCCATTGACAAAGTTTCAGGTCCTGGTATTTTCAATTTACTTTTGTTCTTTTTGATTTGTCCACTCTTTGAGTTTCTCAACACGGAACTTTTAGACGCATTTGAAAACATAGAGCTCTTGCGAATGGAATTTTTCGACGCGTTTGAAAACACGGAGCTCTTTTGGTTTGAAGACACGGAGCTCTTGTGAATGGGATTTTTAGACTCGTTTGAAAATACGGAGCTCTTTGAAGATATCATTGTAGTACGTCCACTTTTTTGCCGTGGATTCTCGTGATTTCGATCGAGATCACATTTCCTGAGAAAATTAACTTTAAGGGCCGGTCTGTGATCGGTCTTGCATACCCGGTCGTACAGCTTCGCCAGCTCGGGTTGATCTCTGGTCAAGTTTAGGTAGTTTCTGCATTGCCTCTTGGCACCCGCACTCCCCGCATATTGGGTACTTGGCGGAGTGGGCGGGTAAAAAGGGGCATGGCTACTTATCTGGCTTAAATCATTTATTTTTGGGACAAAACGCGGGAAACGACATGTGGCAGCTGCCGCAAGGCCACGCTTTAAATTCCACATCGAATGACACTCGATACAAACGAAATATACTATCGAAAAACTTTCTTCAATTACTCAAAAATTTTGAATATTGATTTGTATATATGTATGGCATTGATTTCCAGAGCTCCTAAGAAGCTACTTCCACTATCATATCGTGTACTAGACTTTAAACCACATAATAATTATTAAATCACAGGCTTAGACTTTATGAGCTGCGTTTTATCTAGATTAAAATAATTTCCTTTTTTATTTTAATTACGGTAGTATAAGTTTCTAAAGCCGATGCCGTCATTTCTGCCAGCCTCCCATTTTATTTCATTCCATTTCCCAAGAGCACTTCCCAAGAGCGCTTCCCATGTGCACTGCCCACGCTCGCAACGAGAATAAGTATAATTGTTGTCTGTCCCTGCCTCGAATCGCATTTCTATGCACATTGTATCTGCCACAAAAGCATCAGAAACGCCTCAAGGGAAGCCACAATTCTAAACGCAGTTTTCTGGCCATCTGGGGAAAATATCAAGGTGTGGTGACATGAACATTTTTCCAACCACAATTATGGCTTACCAAAAAATGAAGGGTAGAATATTAATTTGTTGAGAGTACATACATATAGATCAAAGAAATGTTCTTAATCCTTACATGTTCTAAGGTTATCGCTCGCTTGAATAAACTCTCAATATCTTGTAATTATCCCATTGTTTAAAGAACAATAGCCATTAATTCATAAAGACCAGCACACGTGTGGCAGTACATTTATTTTATGATTGATGAAAGGAATACCAAAATACCTGGCCAAGTTCAAGTTCCGTTCATTAACTTGGGATGCATCTTTTGGCTTGGTAACAGTACAAGAAACGGGCTAAATTTTAATTACTATATTTTTATGGCCTTTTAAATTTAAGATATTTTTTT
Organism: Drosophila bipectinata; assembly: GCF_030179905.1. NCBI lineage: Eukaryota > Metazoa > Arthropoda > Insecta > Diptera > Drosophilidae > Drosophila > Drosophila bipectinata. Next base: position 16,141,365 of record NC_091737.1, read on the forward strand.
AGTACTCCATCTAGTGCTATAGCTCTTGCATCTGGCCATCTGACATCATAGTTAATAGCTTTTAGAGGCACTTTATCGCTTAAGTTGATGTTTGTGTGTAGTTTTTAGCAAAACAAAAGTAGAGGTACATAGAGGCAGACTGATTGTTTATTTACTCACTGTACATGTAGGTATGTACATAAGCCTGTTTGTGCATAAAACATAAATCCCCCCGATTCGCATTGGAAGCTAAAATAACACAGCTGCCAGTAGTTGCTCTTCCCCTGCCACCTGAGAGTGGGCCAGATAATAGTGATTTTTTCGTTCGAGTCAATGGCAGAGCGACGGGGCCATAAACAAAAGCGGCTAAAATTATAAAATTAACACCGTTGCTGCTGCTGATGTTACTCTGGACTGTCGAGTTGGCCGAGTGTAAACATTTGATGACGGTTTATTAGCAATTAATTTAAATATTACCATTGGCAGCCGAAAGGTAAATGTGGGTGTGCTCAGCGCGTGGCAAATAAACATGCTGGCAATAATATCGCAAATAAACAGAACGACCTAACATAATAATTGAAAAGGATATTAATAACAATTACTGCTGGCATTAAACTCAATTTAATTTTCAACATTTTAATGTCAAAAATCGTGTTGCGATGCCACCGTTGAAGTGGCCAAGCAATTAAGTCAAAATGATTTCTATTTTCTGGGGGATTTCAATTATCGATTAATATCCCGCGGTTCTGGTAATTCCCATTGAAAAAGCCAGCGATTATTTCTCTGGGAGTATTTCATCGGCTTAATGCATTCAAGTCCTGCCTTTGCTAGTCTCCTGGCTTCGACTGACTCGCTGCCAATTCCGATTCCATTTCAAAGTGAAGTTGGCTCAAAGCATAATTGCAAACAATTAGCATACTCTGGAACCTGGAACCCTCCTCGGCATCAGCATCGGAATCGATGGCTATATATTGATGATTATGATGTTTGCAGCATTGATAATAGTAGCTAGAAGTACTCACTTGACAGTGAGCTCTGTCATTGGCATTGTGTTTGGTAGTGGGGATGCTATTAAACGCGAAAAGGAACCATATTGCAAAGTCAATATCAGATTACAGATATGTGGGACACGGAATTGACATATGGTATTTAATATACCAACATTCGAGTTGGAAAAATATAATAATTTTGATATAAAGCTAATTTATCTGTTTTTTTGTTGTTTATTTTCTTTTTAAAGCTGATTATTATTGATATAATTGAGAGTTTCATAAGCGTCAATTCCATTTGAAAAATATAGCAAAGAAAAATGTAGACATTTTTAATGAAAAATATGTTGTGTTTCTAATAAAACACAATTTTGTGGCAATACTCTGATAATACAGTCACTGGATCATCTAGTCTTTTGCAGCCAAGCTTCATTATTTCATTTATTATCTACAGTGGCGGATTTAAGGAAAAAGGCCCAGTGGGCAAAATTTTTTCAGGGTACATTGAAGGGTATTTTGAAGGGTACAGCCCAGAAAATTTGACAAAAAATCTTTAAAATATTTTGTTCCCAGATTTTGATGCAGATTCATGGAGAATCGATCCACAAATCGTTTAAGGTATTCCGTTCAAGAATCGGATGAATATTTCCTAAGATATGGCCTTCGCAGTGGGTCATATGGGGCTCCTCATGCATTCTGCACATTTTGAAGGGGACAGCCCAGAAAATTTGACAAAAAATCTTTAAAATATTTGGTTCCCAGATTTTGATGCAGATTCATGGAGAATCGATCCACAAATCGTTTAAGGTATTCCGTTCAAGAATCGGATGAATATTTCCTAAGATATGGCCTTCGCAGTGGGTCATATGAGGCTCCCCATGCATTTTGCACATTTTGAAGGGGACAGCCCAGAAAATTTGACAAAAAATCTTAAAAATATTTTGTTTCCAGATTTTGATGCAGATTTATAAAGAATCGATCCACAAATCGTTTAAGGTATTCCGTTCAAGAATCGGATGAATATTTCCTAAGATATGGCCTTCGCAGTGGGTCATATGGGGCTCCCCATGCATTTTGCACATTTTGAAGGGGACAGCCCAGAAAATTTGACAAAAAATCTTAAAAATATTTTGTTCCCAGATTTTGATGCAGATTTATGGAGAATCGATCCACAAATCGTTTAAGGTATTCCGCTCAAGCATCGGATGAATATTTCCTAAGATATGGCCTTCGCAGTGGGTCATATGGGGCTCCTCATGGATTTTGCACATTTTGAAGGGGACAGCCCAGAAAATTTGACAAAATATCTTAAAAATATTTTGTTCCCAGATTTTGATGCAGATTTATGGAGAATCGATCCACAAATCGTTTAAGGTATTCCGCTCAAGAATCGGATGAATATTTCCTAAGATATGGCCTTCGCAGTTGGTCATATGGGGCTCCCCATGCATTTTGCACATTTTGAAGGGGACAGCCCAGAAAATTTGACAAAATATCTTAAAAATATTTTGTTCCCAGATTTTGATGCAGATTTATAAAGAATCGATCCACAAATCGTTTAAGGTATTCCGTTCAAGAATCGGATGAATATTTCCTAAGATATGGCCTTCGCAGTGGGTCATATGGGGCTCCCCATGCATTTTGCACATTTTGAAGGGGACAGCCCAGAAAATTTGACAAAATATCTTAAAAATATTTAGTTCCCACCTGTTAAATCCGCCACTGATTATCTACCAAGCCAATTATTATTGATGTGGTCGATAGCATTATTGTCATGAAGAGGCTTGGCTTTTAAAGAAAGATCTGTCGAAACCAATTTTGAATTATAATACCGAATAAACTAAGCCATTTTAAAGAAAAAACTTGTTTCATTGCTAAAAAAACTCAATCATTTAATAAAACTCAATCTTTCAATAAAACATTTAATCCAGCACTAAACCATCTAGTCTTTGGCAGCCCAGCTGGATTTTTTCATTTATTTTTATCAGGAAGCATAATTAGACCTATTTCTAGTACCAATGTTTATACATCCAGGCGACAAAAATAGACAAAAGAAATCTGTACACATGTGCTGGAATCAAAAAAGATATTCTATTTATAAAATAAACTAGAATTAATATTTAAAGCAAAGGTATAAGCAACGTAATTAATGATTGATTTGACATAAGCCATGAAACATGGTGTTTATACGAAGACCACCTCCCATTTTCCATTCAATTAACATTAAAGACGTGAGAGAATGCGCCCAGAATGATCTACTTTTAGACACGGCAAATTGGGATTATACTGTGCAGATTTACTTTCGATATAGGCGGAGCATGATGTGTATATAGAAAGTGCATTGGGGCAAGGTCGGTTTACAGAATAGAATCCGCCATGTGCCCGGTATTTAGTCGGCTGCTTTGCATTCACGTCCGATTGACTTTTTAATGGGCATCGAGTCGGGTTGATTGAATGGAAATTTCACAGAAATTAAGCAACCAATTGCGCAGATTGAATGCAGTAAACAATTATTATTGACTTGTGAGATTATGCATTCGCATGTGAATTAAATTCCTTTTGCCTTCCGGTACATTTGCCATCCTAATCACCCCATCCCATCCCAATCCTCATACCATACATACAAACTTTTTCATAACCCATTATTTACGTGTGAACCGGAAGGAGGAGTATGCTAATATGCCAAGTACCCGAACCCGCAATCCTTGGCAAATATTTCCCAAAGCCTCAGACCTAAAACCCTAAAAAACCAGAGGGTTCCACTGCCGAAAGTCAGAAACATTAATGGCAACAATAACAGAAACAGCATATGGGAAAAACGACCCAAAGCTAAAGCCAAAGTTATGCCTAAGTGGCAGCTTTTCTCCCATCTACCATCTCGCACAAAAAACACAAAAAATTGTACAAATTTCATGGCCTGCAGCTAGCAAAATAAATTAAAGTATTCTCCCTTCGCACACGGCGGGAAGGCGGATGGCCAACTTTTTGCCCGGCTTCGTTTTGTGTGTTTTTTGTCTATTTTTTAATTTTCTACAATTTACCCACATAAATAAATTCAAGGGAAGTGAGTGGGAATGTCCTGTGGTCAGGTCTAATGATTGAAAAAAAGAAGGAAGAAGTAATACAACGAAGGAGGCCGTCCAACAGAGAGGCTAACTTGTACTCTTACCTTTTATATTGCTTCGAAGCTTTGGGATATTTGCTTAAATTGTCTCAAAGTAGAAATGGCTTGTCCGACTTGGCCCGGCAGGCAGGGTACCACAAATTGACCGTTCTCCTCTAATTTAATTTGAATTCCAAAAGAAAGTTTACACCCGTTGCAGTATACACAGAAATAAACCCATAAAATATGCAACTTTGAAAAGAAATAAAAAAGCCCAGTTCGGCGGGGCGCAGGCGGGACACAAAAGGAGATTAAATTGCGTAGCCGCCCCGTCAACACTGGCTACAACTTTTGTATGGGCTCATTGAACTTGTTTTAAAGCAGATAATATAAAATGCTGCCTTTTGTATTTATCTTTTCACATTATTAAAGAACATGGACAAAGTTTCAACTTTAAGCCCAAGCATGTTTGCATTTACATATTTTATTTTGTGATAAACGAGCATAAAGTTGATGCTTGTTTTACTTATGTTTTGAAGCTTACTTTTTAATGACTTGCATATGTTCTGGTTTTTTTGCAAATCAATCCAATTAGTGAGAGCTCAGCGACTGAAGTGGGAAACAAAATTTCATCACGTATACGACATGTGGTGCGGAGTGGCAACTATTATCGGAAGCGCTGCCATAAAAATCTATTAAAAATCAATTTGTTTGCCGCAGCTGTTGTCTTAGTGGCCGAAAGTCTGCCAAGAACTTTATCCGCGTCCAGTGGCTGCCTAATTAAAGTGCTCGACCCGGTAAATGTCGAAAATTAATAAGCGCAACACGTGCAGCGGTTTTTCGATTGCGACTCCAACGTCTGTTGCCTGGATATTTTCCCAGATATATATTTTCCAGCCCAGGACGCAAGACACAGGCGGGGAAGTCTTCTGGACATGGGAAATCGGAAAGTTTGTTGGGAAAACCGCTTTGAAGTCTAATAGGATTAGCTCGCCCACTTGTGGGCGTGTCTGTCTATGACAAATAAACGCCAGCCAAGTCGGTATTCTGTATGTCCGTAGGCGGAAATATATATCTGTTAGGCTGCTTGGCTGGCCCTTGCTTTGGCAAAACGAATATTCAATAATGTAAAACAAATATTTAGCCAGAAAATATTCCAAGACGAGGATTTCTTATAACAGTAAATATTTATCATAGCCATGGCTGCATGCCTTTGAGTGAAGAAATCTTAAAGGTTAAAACAAATATTAACCTAGAGACTTTAATCACCATAGTAATACGTGTCTGAATTATAATTTTAGCAGAATATGGTTTATTAATATAAAGCATAAACAAGACCACGATAACACTATATTATGAGATGCACTTAGTTTAGTTGAAAATAATAGAGTTTCATTTTCCAAGAGCTAGTCCTTTTGATCTATCCCAGTCCTTCAATCGTTTTAAGTAATTTGAAAAAATTTCAAATTACTTCACAACTGTTATGTCCGTATACTGAATCTTCACATCGGTCCTGGCCATGTTTCCGAAGGCATCCACCATTTCAGTCAAATACGTATTCGGCAGCCGGCGGTCGAAGGGGAAGCCCATGGCGCGTCTGTCAGGATACAGCTTGTCCTTCAGGCCGCAGAACGAGTACGCCGTGCTGCAGGCATCATTGGGTCTAGCAAAAAATAAATATAAATAGGAAAATCAACCAATCATCCTGTGGGAATCGCTGGAAAGCAACTAACGTGTTGGGCTGCTTCACCGAGTCCTGCGAGTAGTCGGAAATCATGACGAACAAGTCAAAGGCCATGCCCTGGGTAGTGCCCTTGGGAAGCAGGAGATGCTGTGGCCATCCGCAGCCACAGAACCGGAATCGGGCCAGTTCATCGGCTGCCTGGGGTTGGTAATTCGCACCCACTGGCCGGAACGAGCGCTCAAAGGGAATGGCCACCGAGGACTCCGACGACTGGCGGCGTATGGTATTCACACCGGGCACCACTGGGGATTAATTAAAAAGTAATAACCATATATCATAAAAGGAAAGCTGACTAAGTCCATAGAATCTTTTGAATCCAATAAGAAATACGCGGAAAGGATATAAAAGTGTAAAGACTCTTTTCTTTTCCTTTTCTCCATAATCTAGCTATAAACAATATCAGAATTTGCTTTCTATTTTTAAATTTTGATGGAAATTTAAGCAGTATTTTCTGCATAAAAAAATGAGTGAAGTGTTTATGAAATTATGATTTAGAATCTTGGGGGAAAGGTATATCTAAAGAAAGAAAATAGATATATTTTTATACTCACAATCCACCGTGAACTTGTCCATTTCGATGGCCATTTGTCGCTGTTCCTCCAATCTCAGGGGCATGTTCCGCTCATCCACCTTCGGGCAAAGGAAAATGCGGCAAGTTCCAGTTCTCTTAGCGCCATTATTGGTGACATTGAAAGTGTAGGTGAAGGGGGCATTCTGTAGATGATTAAACGAGGCCAAGACATTGGTGGCCGAGCTAAAGTCCAAGCCAGCAGTCAGATCCACAGTGGAGTTCTGCCAATAGGTGGCCAATCGGTTAGGAGATGTGCCTTTCTTGTCGATCTTGGCCTCAATGTAATCAACGGAAATACCCTCAAAGCCCAGCTGATCGGCATTGTAGGGGTTCAGAAGGCTCTTGAACTTGGTGAAAATCGAGTTAATGAATCCGTGCCATCTGTAGAAGATCGGATCCCTCATGGCTGTGGTGACATCGCCCATCACGCCGAACTCCTCCAGATGCCGACCATCGGGGTCATGGGCAAAGGATATGATATTATGTCCCTGGTTGTGCAGATTTCCATACAACTGCATGTTCACGGAGAGAACTGGAGAGGCTTCGATCATGTTGCCCAGAATATCGATGCCCCGGACCTCGTCCAATGGAATCCTCTGGCCAGAGGGCTTTAAAAAAACATATAATTTATGGATTTGTTTGATTCTCCCCAAAGCTCCATACTTACATCCTCGACATAGCCCTGATCGATGACATCCATGATCCTGTTCCGCCAGCGCAGAACTTCATCAATGGTGATCTTGGTATCCTCACGATCCACATCCTTGAGCAGTTGGCCCGAGGCTCGACCAGGATAGGTACGGTTATTTAAGCTGGACAGGATCTTGGGGAAGTAGCCCTCAAACAGCTCGTTATGGAGGTTGGTCAGTGGCTGTATGCGCTTCAGGTTGTTGGAGAAACGTTCCGCGTTATATCGGGCCAGGATCTGCTGGTGCATATAGTAGAAGAGCTCGCCGCGACGATCCTTGTTGACAACTTCATAGGGTCCTGTGGTGGGGTAGACCAAGTGCCAGTGCCAGTGATGGCTGTTCACTCCGATATCCTCCCGGAAGTAAGCCATGCGGTGTTCGTCCTCGACATCCGAGGCCGTGTAGTCACGGGGAATGGGCACGGGAACTCGGTCCCCGCTCTCTCCAAAAACTGTTCCCTCCTGGCGGCCATCCTACAGAGAAAAAAAGTCCTATTATCTAACTGAACTATGCAGATATAAGTATAAACCTGCCTTGAGAGTGGAGGGCTCTACAAAGTTGCTGGGGAAAACCTGGGAAATGTTGGTGATGGGAACTTCGGTGGTGTCCTTGCGATGAGCAATGGCCACGGCGTATGCGTATTGGAATAGCATAGGATTAAGACGGTCCCTTTAGGAAGAGGATGCTCTATATTATTTTTCTTGAAAGTCACAATTTTAAACTCACTTGCAAAAAACGGAGAGGGAGACAAACTGCCTGAGATTCGGGGCGTTCATGAAAAGGGTGATCAGCTCGCTGGCAATATTCCGATGGCGATCGTTGAACAAGGAGAATTGCTTCTTGGGGCCCAGAGGCTTGGCAAAGTCCAGGTTGGGAATCGAAGCCAATTCCTGAACCGGAATCCTTACATCCACATTTTTGGAGAATCGATTGCCCACCTGGTCGGCCTCAGCCTTATAGCGATCCGTGTAGAAGCTTTCCGGGATTTCCAACACAGTTTTTCCATTGTCCCTAGTGGTGAATACCGGCTCCAGGGGACGCTGGAACAATAGCTCCAGGACCTTTAAATCCGTATTGGTCATGGTATCCTTTAGTTTATTTAAAATGAACTTGGGACTTGACAAAACCAAGGCTACTCGAGCACTGTGCTTGATATCATCAAGAGTCGTAATTTTTATACTTTCGGGAACAAATTTAATTAACCGCAAAATGCATTGCATAATTTATTTTTTGATAAAACAAAATAGGAAGTGGTGGTGGTTATCAACGCCTGAGAAATATTTATGGAAGTGCAACAAGAGACTTGCTTAAACCGCGAAACTATAAGTGATAACGATTTTAAAAACATTTAATTTAAGAATTACAAGTATGATTTAATACTTTCATTAAAAGCCCTTCCAATTAATCATTAGTTGCCTTGATGGCTGATCAAATTTAATTTTCGAGTCTGGCCCCGAAATTATCTGGAAAACCTTTTTGCGAAATACAACTGTAAACAGCCCGAAGGCCACAGGAAAAGCTCCTTATGCCCATAGAAATAACACCAAAACTTTAGGTTACTCAACAGGCTGCCATCCGGCCACGCCTCCTTTTATCACCCAACCGCCCTCCATCTGAGAATGTCGGGTCATAAATTGTATTTGGAACAGGCTCCCTCACTACCCCTCTCCCAGTGTCCTTCTCGGGAGGCCATAAATTTGATTTTAGGGGGCTGGAGCGTAACTAAGAACTAACAGCCAAGAGGGCTTTGATGATTAAAATATCTATACTGTAAATCAATTTTTGTCGCTCCGCCGTCTGGTCAGAGAAGGTTTGTTGGCCAACAAAAACCAAACAACCAAAACTTTTGGCCATTGTCAATAATAAATGTTGCTGCCGACGACTTTGGCGTTGAAATGTGTGCGCATTAATCTGTGAAATTGACAGCAAAAACAGCACAAGGTTTGCATAAATGGGGTGTTGCGGAGAGCTGGAGAGTGTGGGGAAATTGAAAAGATGAATTTTCACAATTTCTGCACTTTGGCAGGAAAACAACAACAACAAAAAGACATGAAAATGACTTTTTATACCAAAGTTTGTTTACTCCACCCAGTCATTTATGCTACCAAAGTGCTCCTCTAACACTCCAACAATGAGACGGCACATTTCTCTATTTTCCAAGGTAAGGTAGAGTATCTGGTAGTCGACGTCATCCCCCCATCATCCACTTGACTTTTCTCGCTTGCTCCACGCAAATATTTATCCCAGCAATGTCATTTTTCATTGAATATTCCACTCCAGCCCGGCCAAGGCAAATGTGCTGCAGATTCTTGGCCAAAAGACAAACTTGCTTTAATTAATTATAAAGTGTGTGTGCTTGGTGTTGTGCAGGATGAAATTTGTTCAACTTGGCAGTGTGAATCGAATTAAAGCTCTGAAAGGAAAAAAACATTCCGCTGCCATACATACAAAGTTTTCACTCAGCGCCGAAAAAAAGAGCCGAAAACTTTTCCAAACAAGTCTTAAAAACCACACAACTTTGTAAAAGGCGTAAAGTACTCATCCTGTATGGCATTAAGCATTAGGGCCGAGAACCTGGCCATAAAAAGGATTGCGGAGCTGTGTTAATTACCCGCCGCTGCCTGGGCTTAAATTTTAGATTTCGGCTTAAGTACTCTGCGGCAAGGAAGGCATAAACCCACGCCATCGCCCACGCCGGCCCATCCATTCCCAAACTATTCATTAGTTTGGGGTCCGACCGCAGGAATTTGTGGCGGGGCTTTATCAAAATTTCGAGGTGGCTTCGTTTTCAATTGTTTGCCGACTTGGGCACGAAACTGATTAAAATTTCATGGCTCTAATCTGTTTGCAACTTATCAGCCCGTTAATGTGGGTTCGTTTCTTTTCGAAGGCAGTAAGCGACTTTGGGAGAGTTTCTTTCAACCTTTTATGTGAATTTCAAAACTAGAATGTATTTTTCTTTGATAAGGGGTAGGGGTGTTTAAATTTCTTAAATCAAAGCTTTGTGTAAGACACTCCAAGTTTTTAAATGCTGTGCTTAGTCACACGTGTTACTTGAAGATTTATTTGCTTTTTCTCAACAAGACTTGTTTAATTAATTAAGAGCCATTTACACAATTTTTTTATTCCTTTGTTGCCTTACCATTTTCATTGTTTTCTGGTAGAGTTGTCCTAAATAGAGAGATTTATTTACCTTTTTGTACTGAACTTCAGTAAACCTTGATTGAAAATTGCTCTCAACAAATAGATAGTTTCGGAGTCTGTTATTTGCTTTAGTTTTCATCAAATCATCCGTATTTAAATTGACACTTAATACACCTAATGGACTACCTATGAAGTTTCGTAAATTAACTCTCGGGATTTTGTCCAAGGAGTGATGACAGCAGCAGTCCTGCCAATTAACAGTCGGCCTTAATTGGCTTGGGACCACAAGATGGAAGGGTTCTTTATTGGCAACAGCTTCGCTTTGGCCATCAAATCAAGTGACAGGCGCCTTTGCCAAACTCCATTGTAATGAGTGACACGCCCACACGCATGCAAATCCCCAACATCTAATTAACGTTCTTCCTTGTAGAGGCCCAGTTGGAATAAGGATATTTGGGGAAAGAGTTCCACCAGCTAAGAGGATTTATGTTTTATATAATTTTAACTAAAAAGCTTTTGATAATCCTTTTTGAAAAGTGTATCTAAATTCTCATCCCAACTCATGCTGTGGAAACTGCAACACATGGCCAACAGGAAGTCCTTTCCTTTGCCGGTAGCAGCAACGGTAACAAATCATCAACTGCCGACATTGTCACATTTCTCACTTCATTTTGCTTTTTGTGCCTCAGACCGTATTGTGGGAGGTGGGTTATTAGTTGCTGGCCGCCATCTCTCGTCATCTGTCAAATGCCAAATTGTGGCAGCTGGTTCAGCTTGTGTCTCGCCATGTGCCAGTCATCATACACACAGTCGCAGAGCGAACAGACCCAACCAGTTGTTGCCACAATGTTGCCTTTCCCTCCGACTGTCTGTCGCTGTCTGGGCGCAGGTAATTGAACAACATTTGTGGAATGAAATGGAAAGAATTGCCGTGAATGTACACACAGGTAGCAACATCATCTGGTTCAACTGTCATGGCGAAAAAGGGAAAGCCATCGCGACAAAGAAAGGCTCTTAGACAGAGACAGATAGGGTGGAAGGAAGCGAAAGAGACAGAGTTGAGAACAGGTGGCAGGTGATTTTCTGCAATATTAACTCCACGGCCATATGCTCACCTCGCCTGATTTGTCATACGCACATTAATTTATTGTACCCTTGAATGGGTTTTCCTTTATTTTCTGACAAAAGCTTTGGCAACTTGAAGGTATCAAACATAATTTTTGAAAAACTTGAAAGAAAATGGAATGTTTTTAGAAGTAAAATGTCAATAAACAATATTTAGTAAAGAATTTGCAAGTCTCTTTCCGATATCCTTCGTAGTAACTGTGCAGGACATATCCTTTTTGGTTTATTAAAAAGAAAATTTCCATGGAGACTCGTTTTTCCGCGAATTTCAAGCTCAACCTTTGGACTTTTTTTCCGGAATACGTTGAACACGTGCCCCCATGTACCCAGTTATCCATTTGAGTGCATGCTGTTTGCTCTGATAACTAAACTCGATATTAACTGGCGTTTCCATATCTACGGCTGGTAACAGATTCAAATCCAAGCGAAAGCCTCGTATGTAGTAGGAATAATTCGCCTTGAAGGGACACTGTTTGGGATAGTTGCTGAAACGGTCCATGATGTCCCGGCCGAGTCGCATGAGCGGCACCTGGTTGCGATTGGCCAGCAACTGGCAGCCATCGGTTGTCAGATCGATGAGGACAAAGTCGGTCAGAGGCCTCTGACGTGGCAGAACAATTCTCATTAGAAAATCGTGCTCTTTGACTTGCTGTTTCAGCGCAAACTCCAAGTGCCAGGTGCGGCGTTTAGCATTTTTATTCAAACCGCAGTTGAGTTCCTTGATAATCTTAGAGTGCTTATCCTGGGTGCTGCATGTGAAATTCTCCGTCAGCAGATCATAGTTATTCTAGAATAATTAAATGAGAAGATAGAGTAATCGGATGACTTGTCTGGACATCACTCATACGCACCTTTGCCTCCGTTTGAAAATTCCAATTAGGCAGGATAGACAAAAGGACTAATGTGCACACTCCGTAAGCCTGTGGCTTCATCTCGATCCCCAAAGTCTCTACTAATAATGCAATTAAACTGGTATTAATGAATAAGTGCATTGCTTCTACCAAATATTCAAAATAATTATCTGCCGATGTGTGACTAATGTCGGAATAACAATTATAATTATTATGATAGATGCATTCATTGAGGCGAAAAGGCTCATTTGATTGTTTAATTTTAAACAATGAACCATGCAGCCATGAAGAGCAAATTAATGTGTGGTTTTGTAACTGCCAAGCATATGCTCGCAAAATTTAAATTTTAAATTATAATCAAGATTTCAGTCACCTAAAATATAGCCACATAATCGGATCATTAATGGTGGGCCGCAATCACCCATAATCACTTTCTCAATTAACGCTTAACGTTCACCAAAAAAAAAAACAGAAATGGTAATTATAAATGAGAGTAATCAGTCAAATGGATTACAAAAAGTTTCCATGGAAAATATTAATTTTATTCCGGATTTGTGAGTGGTTGTGGAAACAAAATGGCCCGCAATTTGTGGTTTTTAATTTATTTGACGATTTGTTGTGTTTCTTTGGTGAAAGGAAAGGTAATTTATCAGGAAACAAAAAAATGATATTTTTAAATGAAAATTTCTCTATTTTAGGGTAATTTTGATATGATTTTTACGAATTGTACTTGCTTCAGTGAGGACCCTGAGCAGGTCCTCTCCCATCTGAAATGCGGCTTAAGCAAAAGTGTAAAGCGTCCATCTTTTAACATTGAGTTGCAGTTCAGCCAGCCGGTCGCCAAATTCTTTGTGAATATGAGAATTGTACTGCCTCGACGCTTCGGCGATGACTTCACACTCTTTAATCTTTCCGGAATCGATGGCTGCAGTCTGCTTTCTAACAAAAATCAGATTGCATTCATCCAACTGGGACGCAAGCATATGGATAAGTTTAGTAATGTTCCGAAGCGCTGTCCTTGGCCAAAGGATACTCCCTACTATGTGCGAGGCTTCCGATCCGATATGTCTACAATGCCGGCTTTTAATTTCGAGTCCGACATGAATTTGTGGTTTGATTTTGTGGTAAATCAGCATAAAGTGATTCGAGGCTTTATTCAGAGCCGGGTGCAGCGCAGAAAGAGCCATAAAAACAATGGAGCCGAGGAGTGAAAATCCAATATGTATCTTAAAATAATAGTTTCTTGTTTTGTTTTAAAAGTTCTCTGATTAAATGTATGTTGTTCTGGTTGTAGTTTATGTTTAATCCGGGTATTAACTTGTTTTTCTTTCTGAATGTATTCCTCTCTGCAAATCATGTGTGCAGGTGGCAAATGGTCCGAATAAAATTGAAGCAATTGAGTTTTCCTGCTGCGTTCCAGTGCCCTTCTCTTTTCAATGGTCAGCCAATTCTCCGTGTGCTTGTGTGTGTGTGGGCCAAAAAAAGCATATTTTCGTGCATTCCCCCGCAGTCTCCCCTGGCGGAAGCCTCACTTTTTTATGGAGCACGTGCCACACTCCCGGGCGTCGGCAGCTCCCACTCTTCCGTGGCACCACATGCGGCTCACGGAATTAAAAATTCCAAACTCGTTCCGTCCTCTTACAAGGCGATTTCGCCTTAACGTGGTTATTAGGTACTACCATAGCAGCTTCCCTCGCGTTTCCGAATAAGCCAAATTTGCTTAAATGAACACTGGACCTTGGCGTGTGAGAATTTTCAAAGCTGGGACTGGGGCAGGCCCTCTCAGTTCCCCAGGGGTGGTTGCTGGTTGAATGTATTTATTTTTCACTGCTAATCTTCTTTAAAGATAATTTTCTTCAGGGCAATCGGATTGGGTATTCCAGGAAGTGGCCTTTCTAAAACCTTTATTCGTGGAATGCCCAAGACAAGGCGTTTTTAGTTAGCATTTTATTTAATTTAAAAGGGTCTTAGGGAATACAAATCTGCCATAAATGTATACTAAATAGGAATCCATTCAATAACTTGTTTGAAAATAGTTGTATGATTATTTTCATTTCCGACAGACAGTACTATCTGATATCTGCTTTACATTTTCCTGCAAACTGCTGATAAATATATAACCATTTTCCTGTTTGTGATCTCGCAACATTGTTTACTTATTTTTGTTGGAAATGCATTCAAGGTTGCTTTGCGCTTGTTAGCTGATGGGAAATACTATGCACATTTATGAAATTGCAAATTCGCTTTCAGGTTTCAGCCACCATCCACCAGCACAAGCATTGATTGTTCCAGCCAGGAATATTTATTTTCCTAAAAATTCTTTCCCAATTTCTGTTTTTTTTTTGCCCGCAAGAGGAAAACTCAAAGAAAGTGGATTGGCAAAGGGAAAAAATGAAACGGAGGCCACATAACCAAGTATCATCAGCCTAATCATGTGGAACAAGGCGGAAACGGAAATTGCACACACATACTTTCAAACACACTAACTCACCACACATACACTCTGACAGTTGCAGATGCCTCCGCTCCGCATGTTTGCGTGAGGATGTACATCCATACTTGTACATATGGTTAACCATATTCCAGAAATCAGTTTCATCCTGCAACCTGCCGTCCGTTACCAGGAAATGTCGGAAATGAAAATTTTGTGGTCGAACCGAGATGGAAGTGTGTGTTTATATCAGCGTGAGTCATTGGTTGGACTGACTCCACAGGACCCCACAATCTAATGGCATATTAATCAAAATTGCATGCGATATCGGGTTCAATCCTCTCGCCGGGCTATGTGCTGGAGGCTTCTAATTCTGGTCAACCTTATCGGGGTATAGGACACGTTATCTAATGCACAAAATAAACTAACTAAGCAGGGTGATTCAAGTTGGGTAAAAATTATTTTTTTAAAATATTTAAACTTCAATAAGATGTAGGATATATGATATGTCAGTTAACTGAAATATTATCCGTTCTCCGGAATACCCCTAATATTTTGTATGAGCGATTATTGTCTTTGGCTTAACGGCTCTACCCCCACACAACCAACACTCCTTCGCAATGTCAACAAGCCGCCTCTGACGTCGACGGCTCTTATCAAAAATTCGACTTTTTGCCATTTGCCTCGACTTTGCTCGACGAAAAGCCCCAACAGCTGTCACTGTTGCGGTTGCGGTTATTTGTTGCTGTTTTCTGACCGCTTGTGTTGCTTCTGGAAATTAACGCGACCAGCACCTGCGGGCCACAAAAAACGAGAAAAATTATCAACTGCCAAAAAACAGTTGATTTTGATGTACAAACTTCGGCGCACACTTTTTGTCCGGGAGGCGTGGGCGGAGGCGCGTCTGAGTTAAATGGATCCAAAATGTTTTCTATTTAGCTTCAGGTTTCATTGTTTCAGTAGCTGAATGGAAAAAGTGTTGGTGTACAAATATTTTCATCGAAATGCGGAGCACAGACTGGAAAAATAATAACAATGAGAACCCATCGAAGAACAAACAATCAAATGGGTAAAAATAAATAACAAAAAAATACGAAACCAATTAATAAACAAGAAAATAGTTGGCAAAAAATGTGAAAAACAGGAATGGCAATTGAATATTTTAAAAAATGTTAGACAGAAAACTTGGTGGAATATTACCATAAAAATATTATTCAATAAATGTTTTCGTTTTGTGAAATATTTGAAGCTCAAAAAATAATATAAAGCCGTCTCTCTGGTTTATGGCATTTTTGGGATTGAACTTTTTTGAAATCGACAATAAAAGTAATGTGTTTTTGAACTCTTTTTACTTGCAGCATTGCCACGCCCCAAGCAGCGCTTTTTAAGGCGCACCGGCCCCACCATTCCCATGCCAGCCCGCAAGGGGCTGCTAGCGCCCCAGAACACATTCCTGGACACAATCGCCACCCGCTTCGATGGCACTCGTAAGTGAAATGCTAATGCCCATGCTAATGCTAAGCGATTCCTCGGTTTTTATACGATTTTTTGTAATGTAATATTTATGACACTTTTTATTGAGAGGGGCCTGCATAAGCCAAATGCCGGAATCAAATGCCGGGTAACTCATAAAAAAGTAAGCATAAGAGATTTCCGAAAAGGAGCACTTGAAGAAAATTTAACAAACATGCAGGATAAGGATATCCGGAAGTCTGTGTATTTTTCACTGTGTATCTGTCCAATATTTTGGGTCTCTAGGGATACAGTGGGGACTTTTCGCTGTTAAGTGCTCATGCTTTGGGGAAAAGCTCCAGAACGGTCACGAATCGTTGTCCTTTAAATATGAAATACATGTTTGCGCGTGCATGGGGAGTCCTTCCTTATCCATATTGAAAATCTGCCCATAAAGGCATGCAAAATGCTTTTTTTTATTTCGTGCTGGGAAATTAAAACTATGTGCTTCTGTGCGTACACGCCCCCTTCTTTTTTTACTCATCTTCCGCCCATTCTTTTTTGTTGTACCACCCGGCGATGCGATACACAAAAGAAGACTCGTGGAAACCTTAAAAAAATATATATACATATTGCGTATACTGTATGTATTCCTTTGAGGGAAAAAAATGTTTTACAGTAAATTAAACTGTGCCTTGTTGGGCTTGTGCCGAGAAAGTGTACATACGTTTTCTTTATTTTCAGTACTCAAGCGTAATGATCGGAAAGTGCAGGCATTAAAATTCAGATATTTCCTTTTTCATATCCAGACTGAAGGCTGATTATTTCGAGCTCGATCGATCCAGCTTCAGACTTAATCTGCTGCACTATCGAGAAAGTAAAATCCTGGCAGCCGTTGACAGGACAGGATGGGACGCACGCACACGTGCTGACGTTGCTCAGTTCCTGTCTCGGGACAACATGTCAGTCGGCCATCATATAAATTAATTGTTTTATTTCGCATCCCGCGCACACACACATGTTCCCCGCAGCTCCCCAGCGATAATTGTCTTTACGAGTTGTCACAACCTCCGAACATGAAACGAAATGCTCAGCCGGCATAGGGATTAAAAAGGTTTTACGAGGCATAAATAATAAAATAAGCATATTAAATGAGCCGGAGTCAGTCAGTAAAGTGACTGGATGTGGATGTGTCCCTGTCGCCGGCAGCAGTCAAATAACTCAAACAAAGAGCAGCCTGCAAGTGATTTAGCCTCCGGCCTCCCAATGATTGTTCCGTAAATATGTACAAAGATGTATTTATTACAAATATTCGCACACAAAATGAGGGTCAGTTCTAAGGATGCCTCATGTTATTAAATTTGAAAATAAATTCAATTTAAGGCACATCAGCAAACAGCAAACTATTAAATATTGATACTCGCATTAAAGTTGTTATTCAAAGCAAAAAACTATAAGCTTTCAATGATATTTTTCTGATAATATTATTTTACATGAAGCTGCTTTAACATCAATTAAATTAAATTTTTTCCGCATGTGTATTTAAGGCTTATGGCAAACCATAACACTTTATTGATTGCCGCTTATTAAACAAATTTACTTTTAATATGTCGGACATATTGTGGTGGCATTAAATAAAGTACTTTATTAATTTATAGATTTCTGGGCATGAAATGACAAAAAACCAACAATTGGCTGACAAATTTCAAAAGATTCCTAGAAAACAATGTATCCTTGATTGCTTATAAATGTGATTATTGCGAATTATTTCCCATTTCTACAATACTTGAGTGAGATGTTGATGTGGTTAGGACTATGAAGCTTACATTGTTGTCTGGCATGTGAGTTTTCATTTCAAGCTCCCATTGAACTGGCTGCCTTACAATTCAATTTGTTGCATCCACATCCTTTTTCTTCCATTTGCTTTTATGAAGTAATCTGTCCATTGTGCTGGCAATTACCGTCCTTTGCATTCTATTCACAGCTCGTCTCCAATGCCAGTATACAGGATATGTGAGATAGGGTCTATTTCTGAAACTGCAATGAAAAGGTTTTACGCTTATTGAGTTGTGTTCTTAGAAAATGTTATAAATAAATGGAGGGCTCCATGGGATACCCATGTCCCTTAGGTGGATTTCCGTTTCCGGTGGCGCAGTCACATGCGAGCATGTGAAACTGGCCAACTGGCACCGAAAGAAAGCAAGAATTTCATTTTCTGCAGCGAATAACGCCCAGCTCTTGCCAGAATTTAATTAAATCCCTTGGAAATTTTTTGTTTGCACACAAAATGCAATATTTTTCCAAAGACTAGACTTAGAGTTGAGTGTAAATGAAAAGCTTAAATAAAGAAAAATATTAGTTTAGGGGACTCAATAAGGCAATCTAAAAATTAAAGAGTTATTTGCAAACTTATTTGACATGGATATGGCAATATTGGCAGTTGAACCATTTGGCTGAAAAAATTTAAGAAAATTTGAAGTTGAAATAGGAAAAAGGGGCCAAAGGGAAAAGCCCAGCAGGACTTGTCTTATTACTGCTGTTTTGTTGGGACAATATTTCATTTCAAATGAAAAGCTGGTGAACATCATCCTTCACCCATCCGTATTTCCATTTCCCCGGACAACTACCTTTTCTCCCTCCCCCACTTGGCTGTTGTTCAACTTTCTCCGCTCACTTTCTTTGCCACTTTCTTTCCGCCCTCTCGTTCCAGACTCGAACTTTGTGCTCGGCAATGCGCAGGCAAATGGCAATCCAATTGTTTATTGCTCGGATGGGTTCGTGGATTTGACAGGATATTCACGCGCGCAAATTATGCAAAAGGGTAAGAAGGAAGACGGACAGACTCAACTTATTTAACACTTGAATACTCATTTGAATGTATTGTACAATTTTATTCAATTGTTCTCCGGCAAAACCCAAAACACACAAACAAACACGAACGCAATCGCAATCGCAATGGCAACGGATGGATGGAATTCCGGCCGTACAAAAAACAGGCTGCTCATGTCATTTCCTTTACGGACCGGATACGAAGGAGGAGCACAAACAGCAAATTGAGAAAAGTCTCTCCAATAAGATGGAACTGAAGCTGGAGGTTATTTTCTACAAGAAGGAAGGTAAGCCCACGAAATTACAATGTGCGAGAATGCTGCGAAAATTGTTTGGTTTTTCTTCTGTTTTTTTTTTCTTTTTAATTAAAAATATTTTTAATGAAAATTAAGTGGCAAGTGCGAGCATTTGCACTTTGCCAGAAAGGAAATTATTTTTGGTATTGTGGTTGCCGATGCCGGTCGCACGGCCAAAGTTTAAAAGGTTAAAAAGCTGTTGAATCGTTAAAAGCTGAGATACTATCTTGATAATAAGGGTTGAGGTAGTTTAGAAGGGAAGTAAATTGTTTATTTTATAGTTTCACCTTTTTTAACAACAGTTTATAGCTTCTTGCCAATAGATAGCAACAGAAAAAGTAATCGCCTTGTGCTTATAAAGGATTATTATTGCTTTTCTTTGGCTTTTCATTGGGAAACAATAGCCGTGACACGAGTGAAGACTTGGCAATCAATTGTGGATGGACTCACCTGCAGAGTTACTCGATTGCAGCCACAACCTCGGGAGCATAAACCACCGGCTGGCAGCTCAGCTTGCCACTTCCATTGCCATTGACTTATAATTTAAGGCATCGACCACCACAGCAAAGTCACTTGAACAAAGCTTTGTTTCTGCGGTGTTTGGTTGGGGCCTGGCGGGCGGGCGGTCTTTGGTCTTGATTGAGTTAAGCGCGACAGACTTGAACTAGTTTCCTGCGGCTCACGGGGGTTCATGTTCATGTTCAAGTCTCCCAGGATAGCCCCGCACAATTTTTGTGCGCCAGGCTCGTTGACATGCCGGGCGTACAATAAATTGTGCGCTTAACATTTTCGCACGTCCAGGCCGCGGTATTTTGTACCCCTAATGAGGTCACGATTAATCAAGACAAAGCCCGACCCCAGTCCGGAGATAAGCCCAAGATGGATAGACGGATCCATCAACTTTGAGTGTAAGTTTTCTAATTAGCGAAGCGTTTAAAACTTTTAACCACTGAAGGCAACAGATAATAAACTTGCACTCGGAAAAAAAGTGTCATGTGGAACTATTTGAGTCAAACAGTCAAGGAAACACAATTTTTGCTTTTAAAATATTTATTTACCAGTGTAGATTTCACTCTTTCCCACCCAAGGGCTTTCTTTCCTCGTATATGTGTCCGGGCTGTGTTTTATTAATTATGCATTGGCTGCGGTTGACTTAGGGGGAATTGGATCGGGTTGACCTCGGGCTGCTGTGTATAATTACTGGCTGATAATTAAAATGCAGGGCAGGACAATAATTGCGGTCTAATCGAGTTGCCATGCAATTTATTTATCAATTTTTATGCCACTTTAATTGAGAACTCTTCAAAGTGTTTAACAGCTAATTAAAATGAGGAAAAAATTGGCCTAAATCTCAACTGGGCTGGGAGTAGTAGGTCACCATAGAATCCTTTTTGTATTATCGATTTTCTCTGCCATTGATGAGGTTTCAATTATGCAGCCGCAAATGAAAATCAGCGCCCCGCTGAACACTCAAAGGCCAAATATTGTGTCAAGCGACCGCGGGCCACGTGGCGTATACGCAACGCAACTGAAAATTAGTTTTCCTCAGCTCCCAACCCCAAAACAGCCCACCTCTAACCTCTAACTAACGAGAAATGCCTATTTTAGGTGCTCCGTTCTGGTGCCTCTTCGATATTGTACCCATTAAGAACGAGAAGCGGGATGTGGTGCTCTTTTTGGCCTCCCACAAGGACATCACGCACACCAAGATGCTCGAGATGAATGTGAACGAGGAATGTGATAGCGGTAAGTATAATCCACACCCACTATTCGCCCCCGCCAAAAGTAAGCAACTGGAATAAATAACGCACTTGTTAAAATAACCAACCGCCGAAAACCCAAGCGTCCTCACAAAGCCACAGCTAACCCACTGACACATAAACCACTCGGCCCATTAATAATTTATTAACCAAGCACACTACCACTGACACTGATGCATTCCCTCTGATCGGTTGGTTCTCAGATGAATAAATATTCTAAAGCGCCAGAAGCCTGGTCTCTGTGGGTTTCTAAAATTTTATAAGATAAGTGTGAGCCCAATGTCTGCGGCTTTTTGGTCTATTACCCTTCAACTGAGACTTGAAGGTGTACTCAGTTGGAAGCAGGTCCTCAACTGTACGATACCCGATAATACCACTAAGTATATCAAATATAATAGTCGCTTCTTGTAAAAACCATTAAATATTACCAGGAAATCTTGTGTCCTTGAAACTCCTGTTGTGACACATTTTCTATTTAGTTTTGCGAAACTTTTGCGTCTTTAACGTGGTCGAAAGCAGTGCGAGTTTTTGGTTAGTTTTTCCAACTGGCCGTAAGAACGGTTTTCTGCTCGGTTGATGTGGTCTCTCCTTTGACTCCTTTGCTTTCGGTTGCCGGAATTTTTTCGCCAGCTCGTGTCCCTGACAACTGAATGTATGCTTGCCATATTTCAACCTTAATTTAAACCTCGTCTCTCAAGCGCAGTTTTCCTTCGTTCTGATTTGTGGCTATATTTCGGCAGAGTTCGGCCGGATGCGACGTATATTTTTTTGTTAATGGCCTTAAATGAATTCATAATGGTAATGATGGCAAATGCATCGTATTAAATATTTACAATGCCTTTCAACTCATCAGCTTTCAGTTAAACTTTTAAGAGCTTGTCCACGAGCCAGGAATTAATCTTTTATATTGGACCTGATGGTCCCAGGAGTTCAATCAACGCAGCTACCTTAATTAACCCCGTTTGTCTCGAATTTCTTTGTTTCGGTTTCTTTGTCAGGAGCAGTTCCACTCCTGTTGGTCTAAATAAAATATTCCTTCTTCTTTAGTCAGTGGATTAATCAGGGAATAAAGTTCGACAAGGCGGAGCACACGTGTGCTCCTCCCCAAGGAGGATAAGTCGCCTGAAATATTGATGCACCACTCGAACAATTCTGACAGGATCACAACTTATCCCGACTGGCATCCAAGTTGGTGTGCCCTTTGCGGGCTATTCTGCTAATGCAGAGGTAAAAAACGATTCTCCCGCGAACCCTGACCTTTTCATTTGCAGCTTTATTACCATCGTTATTCATCTGTCATTGCTGCGAACTTGGTTGATTTTGGTTTGCAGATTTACGGCCCATGCAAACGTGCTGAAGCCACTTGAAGTTTGTCCAAAGAACCAGAATCGTAAGAGGATTTGCTGCAGTGTCCTCCCAGGCTGTCTGGTCGATTGCAAAATTTCCTACCGCCTGTCCTGGTACCTGACACCGAAGGACCTACATTATTTAGTGCTGATGGCACGGTTTCAGCTCTGATGGGGCGTAAAATTTGTGAAAGGGAAATAGTTGAAATATTTTGTCTTAGTGGGGAAAGTGTAATGGTTGATTGTTGTTTGGTTGAGCTTCCCGCAAGTTCATCATACCCTTCTCACTAAATAAACTGCAGGTCATCGCAATTCACACGCTGACATATGTTTGCTGCATGTTGCAAACAGCCTTATGTTGCACTTTGAACACATGTCTGTCCTGCCCCACCTGCTGCCCATGGCACGCACATGTCACTATCATCATCATCGTCTAGTAATCGTGTTAGGTGAACACACATTCGCATGTCCGGTCGGCATTCGGTAATGAATTTCATTAAAGTGCCCATTGAGTGGCAGGCAAGTCGAGTCTATATATCAAATTAATCTATACATTTCAAGCAACTGTCAGGGCATGGCCGTGCAGGAAGGGATGCCAAAGCTGCGGCTGAGCTTGATTCAATTTTTCGTTAATTTATGCAAATGAAATTAAGTCCGAGGCAACCAACCTTGCCAAACACAATTTCCAGCTGGCATCAAGCTGCCTGGAAAATTTTGAGTGTCGATCCACATCAATGGGAAATTAATGCCGTGACAAAGGCCTCGAGGAGAGTGCCACAATTAGACGTGGAGATAAGGCGGGGGCTTAGGTTATGAGGAAAGGTAATTAGGCGAGGAATGCCCCGAAATTTGTAATAAAGCGAAGTTTGATGAGACGGATTTGAAATGAAATTATCGTCATCTTTGACAGTTATCGCATTGTGACAGTTATGTGATGATGGCCATCGTTTCACACATCATTAGGCCTGTCAGTGAATTCTTCAGCGATGTCCCCTCCATTTTCCGATGAGCATATTTTGTTAAAGTATTTGGCCCTTTTATCTGCCCATTTCCATTGCCCAGCAGTTTGGTATAAAAAACAGCTAAGAATGTTACTTTTCCCGGGAGTCGATTTTTTAATACTCTTAATTCTATATTTTAAGAATTATATACATATGTTAGCCAATTTGAAAAATATCCTTAAGCTATAATGATTTGTGGATATTTTCCCTATTATTCTGGCAGGTTCTCGAAAGTTTCCCAGATATTTATAACTAAATGGTATCAAGTGATAATTCTAATATAATTATAATAATTAATTCTTGAGCAAAATACCTAAAATCCCTATCATTCTGATCCAAAACCTGTAATTAAAATGTTTTATTATTGTTTCATTATTAATATTTCATATATATTTCTAATAAAACAACCTGGAATATTATACCTTTTGAAAGGGTATAAAAAAAAAGCATATTTGTATGCAACAAGCGTAAACTGAGATATTTTTTTAAATTTTCCCTGACCTTTTTTCATTTGTGCTTTTGTTTGTTGTTGGTTTCCTTGGACACGGCTACGGATCCGTGTGTCTGTGAGGTGGCGGCTGGGGCTTAATTGGCATTTTGATATGACCGTCCAGTCTGAACTTTTTGTGGTTTTTTGGTTCAGGGCTGACAACTATCAATGTTAAAAATGTTTTAGATCCAATTAGAAATGGATACAAGGATAAAACTTTAATTAAAATATTTGAAATAAAAAGTGTATAGATAAAGCCCTAAACAAATGTAAAAAGCTAGTCTGTCAGCCCTGGTTGGGTCTCAAAATTGAAATCATATTTTGATAAAGAAAAAAATTGTCATGCTAAAGAAAATAAAGGAAAATGAAATAAAAACAGGAAGAGAAAAATGATAAGAGTGAGAAAAATGGTCACACGACTCCTTTTGGCTTATTTGCATAATTTTGTGAGCCTGTGAGCCTTTTTCCTTATAATTAGTCTACGCTGCGATGGGAAACGTATCAAGTTCATTATACCCTTGCAGAGGGTATTATAATTTTGGTCAAAAGTGTGCAACGCAGTGAAGGAGACATCTCCGACCCTATAAAGTATATATATTCTTGATCAGGATCACCTCCTGAGTTGATATGAGCATGTCCGTCTGTCCGTCTGTCCGTCTGTCCGTCTGTCCGTCTGTCTGTCCGTCTGTCTGTTTCTACGCGAACTAGTCTCTCAGTTTTAAAGCTATCGTCTTGAAACTTTGCACACACCCTTCTTTCCTTTGCACGCAGTATATAAGTCGGAACGGCCCGGATCGGCCGACTATATCCTATAGCTGCCATATAACTGATTGATCGGAAATGGTATAACTTTGGTGTTTTTAGAGTTAGAGAGTTCAAATTTGACATGTGAGCTATTTTTGGCAAAACATTACGTCATGCCAAATTTCATAAGGATCGGCCGACTATATCCTATAGCTGCCATATAACTGAATGATCGGAAATGACCCAACTTTCGTGTTTTTGAAGATAGAAAGCTGGAACTTAGTACAGATTTAATTCTTGGTCAGTTGATCCAACCTACCAAATTTCATTAGGATCGGCCGACTATATCCCATAGCTGCCATATAACTGAACGATCGGAAATGGTATTTGGTAGAAATATCAACTTTCGTATTTTTGAAGATAGAAGTTTGGGACTTTTTTTAGATTTTGTATTGTAATAAATTGGATTATATATTCCTATTCCCATAAGGATCGGCCAACTATATCCGATGTTTGCGATATATATCCGGTTTTAACTGCAAGGGTATATAAACTTCGGCTCCGCCCGAAGTTAGCTTTCCTTTCTTGTTTTTGGGTTCATTTTTTACAATCTAGCTAATTGTTATTTATAGCACGACGCTCCTTTCGAGGCATCAGCCACAAATAGAATTAAGTTCGGTTTAATGGGCTTTCTGTGGTGGCATTTAAGCGTTTCAGTGTTTACCTGCCCGACATAGTCCATTCTATTGGCCATTCCTTATCGGGCTTTGTTTGCTTATGGCTATGAAATATGATGTTTACTCGGCTGATTTGTATTGGTTGACCCGGGTGGCCAAATATTTGCCGGCCATCGATGTCGGCTGGTGTTATTAATTGTTCTGGCAAGACATCGATAGCACACAGCTCTCAGTGTAGGCCATATCAACAGGCAACAAGTTGGCCCAAAAGTTGAGCCGAAATCTCGCCCTCATCCGACCAAAGTTTGCCAAATAAAAGTCAGCAAAAAAGAACACCTCAAATTTAAAAGCCAACGCCAGTCGTCCTGCTTCCCCAAAAACTAAGCTCTTCAAATAAAACTCAGCAAAAATAATAAAAGCATTTAAGGACGGAAAGCTTTATATCTAACTTTTCAGGATGTTGCCCAGGGCAGAGATTGGGCAGGGGATCAAATCAGAGTGAGTGACACTGACACAGAAACAGAAACACAGAACACTCGACACATGCACGAATACCTGCTACATTGTGACGCTTTAAAATAAATGTTAAACGCAAAAATCTGTGCCCATGTCCCACTTTAAATAAGAAAACTTTTGAAATAAATAAATAAACCTTGAATTTAATCATGAAATTTAATTCACAATGTCTTATGTGTACAATTCTATGTGTTCTTTCTCTTTGTGCTCTTTCTACTCTAACACACCGATCCGGTAAATCATTGTAATTACGAACCCAAAAAAATCCACCCACGAACCACTCGTATCAAAAAAATGTTCCATCCTCCCATATCCTTAATTTCCTGCGTCCTACGAAACGTGCTGATTGCCGTGATTTTGTTTGCGCTTTTTTTTGTTGCGACTCTGTAAGTTTTTGCCCTTACAGCTGCACTGCTGGGCGCGCGGTTCCGGGCCGGCTCGAATGCCGGAATGCTGGGCCTGGGCGGACTGCCCGGATTGGGCGGTCCTGCCGCTACCGACGGCGACGCGGAGGCGGGCGAGGGCAACAATCTGGACGTACCTGCCGGCTGCAACATGGGTCGCCGGCGCAGTCGTGCGGTCCTCTACCAGCTCTCCGGGCACTACAAGCCGGAGAAGGGCGGCGTCAAGACCAAATTGAAGCTGGGAAATGTGAGTATGAGATCCTGGGGAAGTTGGCAGCCACAGTAACCACAACAATTGTGTGTTGCCACGTCAAATTAAATTACAACTTTGTCTTGCTTACTCTTAAAGTGTTTTGAGGTTTTTTTGTAACAAAATTAAAGTGAAACAGCAAGACTTTATTCTTTTTTTAAATAAAGTAAGGTAGGGTTTAAATTTTATCTTTTGCTTAAATATTTTTTTGTGAGTATTTCGGTTCTTCAATTAAAATACTGTTGGTTACTAAACTCTCTAAATGTTCAATTGATTTAATTCACTTTTCATGTTTCTACCGGATTTGATTTAATCTCCATTCTACCCATTTCCGGTGCTCTATTCCGCAGAACTTTATGCATTCGACGGAGGCGCCATTTCCCGAGTACAAAACCCAGTCGATAAAAAAGTCACGCCTGATTCTGCCCCACTACGGCGTGTTCAAGGGCATCTGGGACTGGGTGATTCTGGTGGCCACCTTCTACGTGGCACTGATGGTGCCCTACAATGCAGCCTTTGCGAAGGCCGATCGCCAGACGATGGTCTCCGATGTGATTGTGGAGGCGCTCTTCATAGTGGGTGAGTATTGTATATATGGTGGTAGTGGGTTAGGCCCCCACACCTGTCCCACCAATCGGACAGCAATTGGTGTCCCCTTTTATGGGCCACCTGTTGAGCACAATCATCGTCGGCAAAGGTGGGCGGTAGAGACCGAGGGTGGAATTGAATTTGTCTCGTTGCGGGCATTGTAAACATTGTTTCATCGTTTACCCTTATTGTCATTTTATTGCAGATATTCTGCTGAACTTCCGCACCACTTTTGTGTCCCGCAAGGGCGAGGTTGTCTCCAATTCGAAGCAGATTGCCATCAATTACTTTCGTGGCTGGTTTGCCCTGGACCTGCTGGCCGCCCTGCCATTTGATCACCTGTACGCCTCCGATTTGTACGACGGCGAGGTAAGTAATCGCTATTCCCCCGGTATCCAAATATCTAGCCATCCATTCGATACAATCGACGACGATTGCATAAATTTTCCTCAGCATCCTTTGAATTATTAATGCCAGATTTGCATTCCGTTCTCTGGTTTCCTGCCACATCCCTGCTAGGGAAAGAACTCGGATGAAAGCTAGGATGATGTATTACCTTTACCTTTCCATAGTCTCCATTAATGCCTCACTATTCCAGTTGGACGATGTAAAATTCCCAGCAAATTGTTTCCTAAATTTGTGAAATCCTTTGCGGTTGGCCTACTATTTGGCCCTCAAAGTTATCTGCCTGCCCCGGGGACACTTACATCAATCATTTATGCCCCGAAATTTCAAGTGGTAAATGGCCTTTAAGGATTTGCATAAAACTGTTTCTGGTCGCATGCATAATGCATGTTTAATGTTTACAATTTTGCACTCCGACCGCTTATCCTGATTATAAATAAACAGGAGTGAGTGGGTGGCATTTATACCATTTGGATTTAATCATGCTAGTCCCATGATTTTCCTTTTGCTGTTTAAACTATAAATACAGAGAAAGGTATGTATAATTTACTATTTAACCGGTTGCCGCTGGCAAAAAAAGCCAACTCGGCACTTGACCATTTTAGAGGGCAGTTGACGCTCATTAAGCTGATTACATTGGCCAAGAGCAGCTCTGGCTGAGTGTTCCGGCTGGTCCGCATTTTAATTACAAGCCAAGTAGGCAGGCGCCGGCAAGGCTGTGACCCAAATGTGCACCATAAGCAGCAAAAATAAAATATTTTTAAATCTCAAAAAATAATACAAAAAGTATGTATGTCATCTAGCTGGAAAAAAAACTTGCAGCAGTTTAAGGCTTTGAGTGCAATTATGATGACATTCGCCACTGTCCGTCCGCCTGGGCTGGGCGAAGTTGCCAAACCCTCGAGCGGTTGTCGGAGGACAATGGCGCAGTTCTTGAGTCTGGCTTACGTTATTTTGCTTTCACTTGGCTTGGCTCCTGCCGGATCTCCTTGATTCCTTCCTCCTAAGTTGGCTCAAGACCATCTCCTCCTGTGAAGTGGTCAGTCCTGTGATTGCTCCAAGTGGGGAATGCTGTTGTCGCCTTCAAAAGCAGTCCAAGGATAACCAGCGGGTGGTGGACAGGACACCCCATCAATTGCCATTACAGAGAGACTTTATTAAATTAGAATTTCTTGTTTGAAAATACCGAGTAATTTAGAGGAAGAGTTTCCATTGTGGGAAGTGTAGTTTATTATCTATCGTCTTAAATTATAATTTGTCTTATATATCATTCGAATACTTTATTGATTTTTTTCCTGTCCTGTGATGATTCTGCGGTTTCCTTGCTGGCTGCCTTCGACTTCCGTTGAATACACTGATCAAATAAAAGAAGCTTTCAGCCCTGACCTTCCCCCCGCACTGACTTTACTTACTTTCACTTCCGCTCGAAGAAATGTAGCAACCGGCGAAACAAGGATAAAGTTTTGGGCCAAATCAGAGGCGTGTGCTAAGCTGCTGACACAAAAAGTTTCGATAAAACTTTAATGTTCTCTAATTGTAAAAATTTGTGACACTCCCAGACTCTGCATGGTCCACCATAAAGTTGGCCAAAAGTCATTTATGAATGTATTTTTTGGGGAGCTCTTAACTTTTACATTTTTATATACTTTGGTATTTATTTTGTTCTTTGCTCCGTTTTGCATACAATTTGAGCTAATGCACTTGAAACTTTTGCATATTTAGTTTATTTCAAAGTTTTAATTATCTTTGAGACCCCAAAAAGGCAGTCGTCGCCAGTCACTGGGAAAAAAGGCGAAAGAATCGCCGCATGGATGGATGTGGCATGGGAAGAGCTCCGGCTGCGTGACAGTTGAGTTTTTGCCGAGTCGAGCCGTGCTGATGATGTTGCTCACAAAGTGAAAAGTAAACAAAGGAGGCATGAGGCAGCGCGAAACTTTAGCCAAGAAAGAGCCAGTGCTTAGCGGGGGGCGAGTGCTGTGCGGCAGAAAAACTGCCAGGGTGGCAGACTAAGAAAGAAAGTGAAAGCGCAGCACAAATTGCAACATGAATTACAATCGGCCTTCATGTTGTTCTTTCGCTTGGATTTCCCTCCAAAATCAAGTACAGTGCGTATGAGTAATATTTTTGGTTACGGTGCGTATGAGTAATATTTTAAAGGACCAAACCTTTATATAAGAATCATTGCTTTGTTGTAAAATGGTGGACAGTTTAATTATGATTTACTATGGAAAACGACTTTTCAAGCCCACTGTGTGTGCAAAAGTGCGTGAAAGCTGCAAATGAAAGCCGCAGTAGTTTGCCTTCAATATTCTCCGACTAAATGCCCAAACTAAACTGTTTGTAAGTCGTTCCCACCTCAATTTCCACATCCCTTGTTATCCTTTCACCAAAGTTTCTCCTTCACACTGCTCAGTTTATAGAATTCCCAGAAATCCCAAGGAGAATAGAGAAGCTGCAGAACGCATATAATGGCCACCATTACTTTAAGGCCATTTTAAAGATGGCGCTTCGTCAGCACGGCAATCACGAAAAAGAAATAAAAATTACCATCTTAGGTTAAACGACGGCATTAGCCTTCAATTTACTCAAGTTCTTGGGCCGGGTCAGGCCCTCCGATAAGCTTGTTTATGTTTGCATTAGACTTTTGCCCCCCGCCCCTACTTGAACTCCGCCACTTCATCTTTTATTTTTTGATGACATCCTTTCTTGTGATTTTGTCCCTTTTTTTAGGAGAACCGCCATCCGGGCTTCGGGAAGTTGTCAATTTTGTGATCTTTTTAGTGGACCCTTTCCCAGGTCAAATGCAAATAACGGAAAAAAATGTTGGTTCCCTTAAATGGCAACAAAAAGTAAAAATTTCAATGCCCTGGAAAGTAGGCAACAAAAAAAGTTGAAAGGAAATGGTATGGGGAAATCGGAAACCAAAACAGGACCAAACTATTGGACGGTGTGTAACGCCAAAGGGACAGGGGCAGGACAGTTTTTTGCATTCTGTCATTGTTGGTTTACATTTTAACAACCTTGAAGTGGGCGTCCACCCACGAAACACATTCATCGCTTGGCTTCATTTTTTCGTCACTCTCAGATTTTATGCTGATCCATTTTTTTTGCGAATGTTTTTCCACAGGAGTCACACATCCATCTTGTAAAATTGACGCGTCTGTTGCGGCTCGCTCGACTGTTGCAAAAAATTGATCGATATTCGCAGCACACGGCCATGATACTGACATTGCTGATGTTCTCCTTCACGCTGGCCGCTCATTGGTTGGCCTGCATCTGGTATGTGATAGCGGTCAAGGAGTACGAGTGGTTCCCCGAGAGCAACATTGGTGAGTATGTACTAAAGGTGCTGGGCCTGGGCCAGGCGTATACAGGTGTGGACAAGTTGGTAGTACAAGAATAGGTGCCATAAGATAGATAAGTCACGCAAGTAATTAGTGTTTCAATATATAAGTTCACCTTAATAATCTTCGAGCCTGCATCGCTTAACCTTCCACTAATTTTGGCTAAAATCCTTCAACAAAATTGGAAGACTACTGTTTCACCCACAACTGTTACCGTGTGTGCCTGTAAGCTCCTCGCATATGTGTATGTTTCGGTAATTTGGTTAGTTGGCTAGTCAGCAGTGAAAGAAGGGCAGGAATCTGTTGCCTTCCCCATCGTCGAACGCTAACTAAATTTTCCCATCTCCCTCGGGTCGTACAGGTGCAGGTGTCTACCCGATCCACCAAACCAACAACAACCCATCCCCGCCACAAGCACCACACCATCATGCTCTACCCGTGTGGTTAATGTAGACTGTTAGTCGAGAGTTTAAAGTTTTGGTTACGGATTAGCACACATGGCACATCAAATCGAATTAGATCATCAGTGGCATATATTGTGTGAGCCGAAAGGAAGGAAAAAAGTTTCCATTATGATATTTTCTGGCACTTAATCAGTGGGTGGAATATCCTCTCATGGGACGCCAACGGAAAATTGCCAGTTACCAAGCATGACAGACACGAAAAGTTCCGTTTGACGTTTCCGGCCCGGGCCAGAAACGGTTTCTGCCGGATTTGGCACGAACTTTGAACTGACAGACTGACAAACTGGAGCAACTCAACCGACTGCCTCGGGTCAGAAAGTTAGACACGGCCTGGCCCGGCCCGGCCCGGTCATTGTCAATTTGATAAGCCCAATTTGTTTGGCCCGCAAATTGTAATTAAACGCCGTACTAAACAAGTTTTCTTCTTCGTTTCTCTGTTTTCTTTTCTTGTATTAAATGCCTCAAGTATTCTTCACAGGTTGGCTGCAGCTTCTGGCGGAGAGAAAGAATGCCTCCGTGGCCATTTTGACCACGGCGGAAACGTACTCCACGGCCCTGTACTTCACCTTCACCAGCTTGACTTCGGTGGGATTCGGCAATGTTTCGGCGAATACAACGGCCGAAAAAGTCTTCACCATCATCATGATGCTTATTGGCGGTGGGTACTCCTAAAATATTAATGTAAACTGCTGGCTCCTCAACCACAAGCAACAAATTTCCATTACCGAAATTGTCAAACATTTCGGGGCTCCAGAAAGGTCCAAAGGTTGTCACAAATATTGGGGATAATTTGTGGGTACACTTGGAAACTTTTCATCTTAACATTAATTGTAATTAAAATGAAGTTTAAGTTTGGTAATCAAACTCTCAAGACCGCAATCTAAAAATCCATATCGAAAAAAGGTATTATGGAGAAAAACCATTACGTTTTTGGGGGAATGACTGTTATTAGCCTCTTGGATAGTCATTGCCAGATTTAATGATGTATCCCCTTCTATCCGTTTCATTTCATAGCCCTGATGCATGCCGTGGTCTTCGGTAACGTGACTGCCATCATCCAAAGGATGTACTCCCGACGTTCGCTCTACGAGAGCAAATGGCGCGACCTAAAGGACTTTGTGGCCCTGCACAATGTGAGTACAATGAGTAATGCCACGGCACAGGGGGTATATCCGGATTGGCAGCGACCGCACGAGCTTAGGAAAATAGATGAAGCCCTTGGCAAAAAAAAAGGCACCCCGCAGGAGTGCCACTCGATGGATTTTATTAGAATGCACTGCACATTTTCCATATGCCACGGAACGCTGGGCAGAAAATGGAAATGTAGGAATCCTGTAGGGTGACCCAAGGCCATGAATTGCTGATTCGAGCATATCGGAACTGAAAGCTTGTTTCCAACCTGAAACCTGTTGATGTAGCAATGTGGCAAGTGCAATGTGGGGGCAAACTTGAACGTCGCTCCATTAGGCAGCACACGCGTCGTATACGCAATGCGCTGCACAATTAAGCGCATTTGTGCGGCTCTCAACCGCGAAATGCATGCAAATGAAGTGAAAAGTAGCGCGCATTGCAGCTCATTAAACGTTAAGACGCGAAAGAGGACGCTTTCTCGAAATTGCTAGAAAATGCAATTATAATTTATTATCTCTTCATTACAGATGCCAAAGGAACTGAAGCAGCGCATCGAGGACTACTTCCAGACATCCTGGTCGCTCAGTCACGGCATTGACATATATGAGGTAAGCCTGAAGTATCCTTTTTCCTCAGGACACATCAATGCCATTACGCTTGTGCGAGTGCGTGTCATAAATCATGTAAGACCATCATCACTGGAGAAAAACAAAAGGCATTATTTATTAACAAAACTGATCAAAGTCGAGAGGCGAAACATGTCTTGTGGTTTGGTTTAACTTATATAAAATTCAATTAGGTATCAGAAATCTCTGATATTTATTTCTTACAGTGCATGTTTTTGGCCAAAAGAATATACCAAATATATATATTCCCAAAGTTGCCAATGCAGCAGTCTATCACTGACTTCGACTTGACTGACTTCGCTCAAACTTCTGTTCCAGAACTGCCACCGGCCTGTGCTTTCCGATCAATGTCTGAGCCTTTAATTAAGCAAATGTCCCTGGGGTTAACACAGAGGAGTCGTTATGGACATGTGACTTATTGATTGGCTGCGGGTAAAATGCCAAATGTCTGGCCCTCCTTTGATTGGTCATCCATGCCGTCCAGGTATTTTGGCCTTGTTGCCATTCCAGCCACCAGGATAAAAGTTATAATGAATATATTGAAATTGTATGGCAGAGAGAAGGAAAGGTCTGGCGGGGTTTCCTGTGGCTCTCCATTGTTTTTGTGCTCATGTGTGGCCCTCGGGCAGAATCTACATTTTAATTAAAAATTTTTACAATTACATTAACTCGAGTAGAAAGGAAGAGACAAGCCCTTGGTATTCCTTATCTTCTGGGTAGAAACTGTCACAACCATTATATCCTTATGTTGTTTTACTGTCTTTTTGCAAGTGCTTCCTGCAGATCGTAACTGGAGCTCCTTTTGTTTTGGCTCATGTTGCTTCTGTTTATTTTTAACACCCGACCGCTTTTGAAACTACAGAAAATGCCAGCTTATGGGAAAACTTTATCGTTGTTGGCTGTTGTTGCAGGTTCATGGAAATTGCTGATTTGCTGGTCGAGAGAAATCAATCATCGACCCAGCTTTTGCAGTTTCGAACTCTACCACTTTCGGGGGGAGAAAGTTTGTTTTCTCTCAAACTTTTCCCAGCACAATAAAATGGCCAACTGCATGCTGGGAAAGTGCAGCGCATTCACCAGCTAATTGCTATTAACGGAGAGCAATGTCAAACAACTTTTCCCCTCGCTCTACGGTGTTAATTAAAACCTCTTTAAATAAAACTACTTTTATCTGTGGCATTTGCTTCGGTGCTACCTGGTTTGGCTTTCCCCATGATGATGTGGCTTTTGGCTTTCTGATGCCTTGAACTTAATATTTGAATCCTTAAGATACCAATTTTTACTTCACCCTTTTTTTAGGAATATTTGAACACGTAGGCTAATTAACGAACTCCCTATTCTTCAAATCTTACACACTTGAACTTCCTCATTATCCTTTTGACTTGTAATTAATTCGCGTTTTAGCCATCACCGCCTCCGTCTTTGAAGTCGCTGTCAGTATACAAGACCCACTGTCAGTCTGGAAAATGTGGAATTAAATACCTCGTCTAAGCTGGCATTTAGAATTTAAGCCGCAATTAAAACAAATTTTCGCTTCTCGTTTAAGTAAGCCCATGCTGTAAAAAAAAAACCATGCTAAGGGTTTCCCCATGAAATGATGCGATTTCTAAACTTCTGATTTTAGCCTGATTCTGATAGCCATTCGATGTGACAATTTCTATCGGGTAATAGAGTACCATTTTGTGATGCTTTTTATTAATTTCTTTCCCTTATTTTACCGTCATTCCTTATACAAAACATTGCTTAAATATCGTTTTTAAATTTTTGGAATTTTTTCTAAGGGTTACCCTTGTAAAATATCTCTAAAGTCTCTTGTTTTCACTCTAGTTCAAAGAGGAATAGAGCATCTATACATATATATCAACTAATATTTCTCAAAAATCGTTTTTAAATTTTTAATTGCGGTCCGCACATGAATTTCGACATTGCCCGAGTGGAATTTAATTCAATTGTTGGGGGACATGAAATATAGTCACTTTCCAAAGCGCACACGACCTGTCGATTCCGCACAAATTATGGTGTTCATGAGGGAGGAAGGCAGAGTGTGGTATGGGGCCCAGGCACTAAATTAAATTGTTAATTTATTGCGCATGGAAATTAACTGGCAAAATTTCGGTGCCGAGTAGTCATTCTCCAAACTAAAAGCGAAACGATGTTGGCCCGCCACGCGCAAAATTCAGTTGAACAAGTTGGCCAAAAACCATCCACTTTTTGCGTTGGCTTTTGGCCAGTGTGTGTGCGCAATTAATGTAAAATATTTTACACTTCTTTGCACCCAACAGAAAAAAAAAGTGACAGAAAGTAAAACATAAATAACAATTCTTTGGAAATTGCCCTTTAGGGAGTAAAGGAAAAGCTGACAATAAAACCAACAAAGCCCAAAACAAAATCCTGGCAAAACTTCCAACATATTTTCCATGTTTAGTTCCGCTTGGTTAGCTAAAGTTGCCACACCTCCCTCCAGCACTAAGCCCAAATAAATATTTGTATATATATTTACATATATATACAGTCTCATAGAGTGGTCTAAAATGAAATTGAAAATAGCTGACATCTATGTTGGCCGAAATATTTGCACTTTATGTCGGCATTCGTTGTGAATTTTTAATTAAGGCTTGGCCAGCTTGATTTTGCGAAATTGATTTAGTTGCTTTTGGCCTAAATTAATGTGCAAACTTGAACATGTTTCAACTATTTACACAATTAAGTGGAATTTGATTTATTTCTACTATAATTTAATCGAGCGCGTATAAAGCCATATTCCACATCATTTGTGGCTCTGTTTTTGGCAAACAAATTACGCGGATTTCGTGTCTATGAATAAAATTCCAGAATAATCAGCTTTGGTAACCAGGGAAATACATGTGGGCAAATACAGAGACAAAAGTCAGAAGAACACCCAGGGAAAAGAAAAAAGGTGAACCTGGAAAATTGTAAACAAGTAAAATGCAAATTCCCCTCAATTTTTACGTTAATCCCGGAACACCGACAATTCCCATCCAATACACTTGAAATGAGTCAAAAAAAGGAGTCACCATGTAAGGGAAAAGTACAAATTCCCTTGAAAAAGGTCAGGAAGGCTTAGATAAGGTCTTAATTTTAATAAAAATATATAATCCAGTAGATAAAAATGGAAAAAGATTGAGATTTAGTTTATTTTTGTATACCATTTTTGGTATAAAAACTTGAATGGTATTCAAAACAGGATTTCCCTTATTGTTGTAGAGTATCCCCTTGTTGGTCGTCTATCTTCTGTCTTTCCTGCCATCTTGTATTACATATTGCAGATGAATAACAAGCAACACCAGATAAGCTCAAACATTTCCCTGGTGCCGGAGTAAAATAATGCCGAGTATTTCCCACACAATTTTCATACGATTCAATTTTCACGTGTGTCTGTGAGTGCGTGTGCCTGAGTGCGTGGATGGTGCTTATATTTTTCTCCTCCTCTTTCATCTTTCACTAACCTTCTCCATTGACTTTTCTTCCATTTTCAGACGCTACGCGAATTTCCCGAGGAGCTTCGTGGCGACGTTTCCATGCATCTACATCGTGAAATATTACAGCTGCCGATATTTGAGGCGGCCTCACAGGTGAGTTGGGGAATACACTGAGAGAAAGTAGGTTTAAAATAAGGGATGCATATTTCTGTTAATAAATTCAAGATATAAATTAGTGAGAGATGCTTTTTTAAGCTCTTTTGGGAGGGTCCGGTCCGGAGTAGGGATAAAAAATATGTTTTGTTTTCATACGTATGTATTCATGCCTACCTATTCATTGTAATTTCAGGGTTTTAAAACCTTTTTTTTTAATTTTTGTTAAAATAGTTTTTTTAATTTATAAAATATATACTACTATATTTTCTCTGCTTAACCCCGTGAATGCTCTTTTCTCGGGGTTGAAGTATATGGCCGTTTTGAAAGCGATTCAGCTTCAGACAAATGGAACGAAATGGCTGCGATGGCAAAATAATCAGCAGCCATGGGACAGGGAATTGCCAGGATACGGGGACGGAGGCAACAGGTTATAGGGTGGAGGGGGGAGGGATAAAAGAGGGTAGAAACAGGTGAAACCGGGCTAAGAAGGCCATGCGAGCAGTCAAAAGTTAACTGCGGGCTTAACTGAAACGCTTTTGGGCTTGGTTCGTTCCGTTCTTTGTCACTCCCAGGCACAAAGACACACTCATACAGCCACAAACAAATAGGTACACACATACATGCGCAAATAGAGCATCTTATGGTCAGAGACATGGGTGCAGCATACTTCTTATGGCAAGAGGGTTAAAAAATAAAATACATATTTTATTGAAGTATTCAAATGTTAAAATGTAAGAAAAATAAAATAGAAGAATTTAAATTTTTTGAAATTTAAGAAACCAATCAGGACATACGCCCATGCCAACAGGTAAAGTTTCCAGGCCATCACATAGAGGCTTGTACTTCGGCTTTGCCTTGTGGGCCAAGTTCCTTTCGTTTGACTGAAGCGAAGCATGAAAAAGGTTTTTGGCCAAAAGCATGCTTCTACGCAAAAATCCCCGAGTGCAGCAACAAAGTTGCTGGTTGGGTGTGCGTGTGTGGTCGAGTAGTTTTCGATGCCCAATGTCAATACCCTTGTCAACCGCCAAAAGCTTTAATGGGTGCCCACTGTTTGGTGTGAGTGTCCTTGTTCTGGCCGTTTGAAATCATTTGGGTAAAAGCGGGCTCGGCTTAAGCGCTGAGATTCTGAAGTAATTGATTTCTCATCTACGGATCAACAGCTACCGAGTTCAGAAAAGCAAACGAGTTCTCTGACCCATCGCAGTACTAAACGAAACAGTTGCCCATGAGTTTAGATTGAATTTTATCTGATGGATGGCTTAGATTTGCAAAGAATTTAAAAGGCATTTTTAGAAACCAAATTGATTGAATTGATTGAAAAAATCAAAAGGCTTATTCATGTCTCGAAAACGGAAAGGAGAAAGTATCAAAGATGAAAGCATTTTTGTCTCGATTCTTTAAAAGCGTAAAACAAAAGAATTTCAATAAATTTTCTAGCCTTTTAAAAAACAATAATGCCAATGCGATAGCAGTTAAATTTGCTAAAAGGATTAGGGCCAAGTGAAAAGGTTGGTAAACCCGTGACACGGCCACAAAATGAAATGCAACTCAAGCTAAGTTGGTAAGCAAACAAAACGAAGTTAGAATTGAACGACTGAATGACCGAACAAAATGGCCAGAACAAAAATAAAGGAGAAAAAAAAGAAAAAAACTGATGCCGAATGACAAAGGCGGACTGCAAACATTAATAAAGCTTATTCAGAAAGGCAAAGTAACGCAAACAAAAACCACTCAACAGTTATAAGCGCGCTTTAAGCCACTTTTCGTGGCCGAGTGCGTGGGGGCTCGAATAAAGGAGGCTAGCAGCGAAGGGGGTTGGCAACCGCAGGACACATTCCAGGGCAAGGACACACAGCTGTTGCCCGTTGTGTTTCATTTGGCAAATAATAAAATGCGGCGACCCTAACCGCCCCATTCTAATGCTAAATGCTGTCGACCGACTAGAACAATTCCTGACTAAACCAGAATCGCATTTATTTGAATCCCGAATTGTGTTTATTTTGTTGCAGGGCTGCCTAAAACTTTTGTCGCTGCACATAAAGACGAATTTCTGTGCACCCGGCGAGTATCTGATCCACAAAGGCGATGCTCTCAACTATATCTACTATCTGTGCAATGGTTCCATGGAGGTGATCAAGGACGATATGGTGGTGGCCATTTTGGGTAAGTATTGCTAAAAATATTGAAACAAAATGGAAAGCTTCTGTAGGCTGCCTTTTTCCTCAAGCCTAGATGGCTTTTTAAATTCTTGTTGATTTTCCATTATCGATTGTTTAAATGTCAAAATTTGCACTTTCTGTTTATGTTTTGGCCAAGAACGTTTATTGAACTCTTGTCAGTTCATTCGCTTTTTACAGTTCGCCTGACTGAATTCCATTTACACTTCAGCCATGGCTGACAGTACGGCTGTAATCTGCTTGTTTATTCATTCATGGCAGGCAGCGTCATCATCAACTTAAGCATCGACATCAAGTTTGTCTAGGAGTAGCAGCACAAAGTACTATAGTAGCAGCAGCAGTAGACCCTATTAGTCAGCCCACTTTCACACAGCTCCTCCAGCACTGTCGTCCAGACAAATTCCGAGCTCTATTTTTATGCTCATTGATTCAGCTTAGTTCCCACGCCGCTGACCTTTTCCCCGGTTTCTTCTTTCTTTTTATTGTTTCCCCCTTTTTGTATATCCCACAGGTAAGGGAGACCTCGTGGGCTCCGACATCAATGTGCACCTGGTGGCCACTAGCAACGGCCAAATGACCGCCACCACCAACAGCGCTGGCCAGGATGTTGTCGTTCGCAGCAGCAGCGACATCAAGGTACGTACGCAGGGACACGGCTCCATTCAAAGGTCCTGACTGGGATGGGGGAGGTGGATGATGATGTGCAGTAATTAAATAGAATTTATTTTTATACCAGCCACTGGCTGGGTGCTCAAGGGTGAACGTGAATGGAATGCATTCAGATCATAGTGGTGCGACTCGATTGTGAAATGCGGACTTCCATTGAGATGTATTTAAATATTTGAGAACATGAAAATGTCATTTGCAGCACAAAGGTGACTGACAGGCAGGAAATTTAATTATATTTACGGAAGGTAGAATTTTAGTTCTCCTAGTTAAAGGGAAATATTTTCTTTTATTTATTTTAGTTATTATAGTTATTACTGAATTGTCAGTTACTTGGTAAAGAGTAGTTGCTATTTATAGGTAATAATCCTCTTGGGGATTTGTTTTTGACTTATTTTTCTTCTTTATATTACTTTTAAGCTTTTCTTTGTAAGACATGCGTTAAATCCTTTAGAAAGAAATACAAAATAATCTTTTTGTTTACTAAAGAAACCTTTTAAATACGATTTTACCTGAAATTTAACCAATAGCAGTGCCAGCACTATTTCCTCAGCTCTCCTTGGTTGAAAGCCCCCATTTAAATTGCTCAATTGCCTCTTAATCCAGCAAATGGAGATGAAATGTGAGACCGTGGAAGGTCCTTGTGCTGTTTGTTAGTTCCCTGCACTTTAATTATGTATGTTTTTTTTTTGTTAAAGTCCGAGGCTCTTTTAAGCTTTGGGTAACTGCAATTTCATCCTACGGGTGTCGTTAACTTTTTTGGGTTTTCGAGATGAGTGAACAGCAGTTGAAAACTCGCCTGGAATTCCTTTCTTTTCTTTTTTCTCGGGGAGCACAAAGTCAATGGAGCTTGAATGTCTGAGGGGTTTTGTATCTCCCGTCTACGATTACTCATTTACTCTTACTAATTATGGCAATAATCTCGCGGTGGCTCAGGTTTCGAAAGCTTCACGCCTAATTAATTGCCGTAAACTCCTGGAAAACGGGTGGTAATAATTAAGCTAAGAATTTCAAATTTGATTGTCGCTTAATTAGTTGAGGAATGTGCCTAATTTATGCATAGTTTGCTCCCTTGGCTAAAATAAAGATAGGCAGCACGCAATGCTTGTGTTTGTGATCCGCCATTGTCTTGCTGTTTTGGCCCATGTTTATGTTTGTCTTTACCTTTCTTGCTTTTATCTCGTGTTTATTTGCATGTCTGTCTTGGCGGAATAAAGTGCAGACATTGCGAACAGCTGCCTCCGCGCTACGCCTCCTTGGAGGCGCCACTTTGCGATGGCAACTCGAGGCAAACAACACGGCGAACGGGTCGTATGAGTGATACTTAAGCGTACCTCACACTTCCGCTGAAAGCTGTTGAGTCCATGTGTATGTGTGTGTTGTTTGCAGTGGTGTAGGTGTGGGTGTGAGTGTAAGAGGGAGAGTGTATAAACGCAAAGATGGCGCACTCGAGCCGGCGGCCGGCGTCTTAATGAAAAGATAGTCGACCGAAGGGTGCTCTAAAAAATACATTTAAAATTTAAGAAGGGATTCATGGTACTGGAAATATATAATATAAACATCAACAGCATTCGATTTACTCTTTACCCATTTAGGCAATTGGTTTTAAAACTTTTGTTTCAGTATCAAAAAGGATTTATTTAATTTCCTGCAAAGCTTTCAGGTTTTTTCTGTAGTTTTACACAATTGTTGGAAAATGAAAACATTTTAATGGATAAAGTCTATTAGTGTTTTTTGCTTTTTGCAATGCTCTTAAAGTTTAAAGTTTAAAGGGTTTTTGATTTCATGGACCTGAATATTCTACAAGAACTTCCCTTCTTTTATTTCTGTTCAAATACGAATATTCCTGGAAATACTCATATTTCATCTCAAACCCAATAACTCTAAGCTACCCTCACTGGCTTACACGCTGTTAAAGGCATTTCTATCTTGTTTGTGGAAGTAAACAGAAAATGCCACGCCCCCTCCTCCCCACAACCGGAGTGCATAATCGTTTAAGGCCAAAACGGCTCTTGACGCACCCAACGGGCCATGTTTTTTCTTTTTCATCTCACTTACATACATATATTTTCATAAATTTATTTTTATTTTCCAGGCGCTCACCTACTGCGATCTGAAGTGCATCCACATGGGCGGTCTGGTGGAGGTGCTGCGTCTTTATCCGGAGTACCAGCAACAGTTCGCCAACGACATCCAGCACGATCTGACCTTCAACCTGAGGGAGGGCTATGAGAACCAGGACTCCGACATCGGTCCCTCGTTTCCTTTGCCCAGCATCAGTGAGGATGATGAGAACCGCGAGGATGCAGACGACAATGCCAAAAACGATAAGGATAATGGTGGGGGACCAGCCCCTGGAGCCTCGCCTTTGCACAACTTGAGCAATTCCCCGCTGCATGCCACTCGGTCTCCTCTTCTGGGCATGGGGAGCCCGAGGAATCAGCGGTTGCACCAGAGAGGACGATCCCTAATAACCCTGCGGGAGACGAATAAGCGACACAGGACACCGCTTAATGCAGCCTGCAGCCTGGATCGCGGTTCCTTTGAGGAGCCAGAGCCCCTGGAGGAGGAACCGGGAGGCGGCAAGCGGCCATCCTTGGAGCGGCTGGACTCCCAGGTGTCCACTCTCCATCAGGACGTGGCTCAACTGAGCGCCGAGGTGCGCAACGCTATCAGCGCCCTGCAGGAGATGACCTTCACCTCGAATGCCATGACCTCACACAGTTCTTTGAAGTTTCCGCCAGCCAGGTCTATTCCAAATATCTGTGGTCTGGCACCCACAAGAGCTGGGGACTCCGTGGATCACGGCTTGATGGGCGGACCTTTGGGCGGCATTATTGGTGCCGCTGAAATGGCAGCAATTCAGAGATCATCTTCGCATCCGCCGGAAGTATGGGGCAGGGATGTCCAGCTGCCCCCGACGAATCCAGTCGCCTCCAAGCCTGCTTCTCCGGTGGAACCCAGTAAGACAATGTCCAGTAGAAGCTGCCAAACGGATTTCTATCGAATAGACTTTCCCACATTTGAACGCTTCGTGTTGGCCAATCCTCGCTTGGTCTTGGGCCTCCTCGGCATCGAACCCACGATCAAAAACGAGATGGAGCTGCTGCAGCAAAAGCAGACTTTGCAGATATCGCCTCTGAATACAATAGACGAATGTGCTTCGCCAGCGGATCCCAATTTGGCCAGTTCCAAGGAGAGATTGATTGGATCCGCTCCGACAACGTCACCTGGAAGGATTTATCCACCTCTGGACGACGAGAACTCCAACGACTTCCGCTGGACAATGAAGCATTCCGCCAGTCATCACAGTTGCTGCAAAAGCACTGATGCCCTTCTGAGTCCTGAGGAACCTCAGCCTCCACCGATTACGCAGGAGGGGAAACCTCCAGGAATGGCTGCCACTTCTGGCCAGGAGACACGATCCAAGAGGAGCTGTCGCCGCAGCGCCAGTGGCAGCAACTCCAGCCTGTCCAGCACCAGCTCCAGCTCGAATAGCTGCCTCGTCAGCCAGAGCACTGGCAACCTGACCACCACCAACGCCTCGGTGCACTGCAGTCTCAGCAGTCAGAGCGTGGCCAGTGCGGCCACCACGAGGAGGGCTTCCTGGAAGCTGCAGCACTCGAGAAGCGGCGAGTACCGCCGCCTTTCGGAGGCCACCGCTGAGTACTCCCCCCCTGCCAAGACCCCTGTTCCAGTTTCCGGCTTGAGCTACAGCGGTGCGGACGAGGAGGAGAGCGTGGAGCTGCTGGGCCCGCGACGGAATTCCAGGCCCATCCTTTTGGGAGTGACCCAGAATCAGGGTCAAGGGCAGGCAATGAATTACCGATTTTCGGCGGGGGACGCCGATAAACTGGAAAAGGGTCTGCGGGGCCTTCCATCCACACGCTCACTGCGAGATCCCAGCGGCAAGTAGGATGGGATGCCTGGATGGGGTGCCCTCTACATGCAACCCGCCAACACGCGTGATTTATGTCCTAATTAATACTGAAACACAAAGACGCTTGTATATTTAATATCTCTAAGATACACTCACACACACACGAGTTTGGTTGTTCATTTGCTCCCCCCTGGAATTGTACCTATTAGGCACACATACATATTATGAAGCATATCAGAGAAACAAAAGGAATATCTCTAACAGCCACGAATTATTTATTTTTGTAAACCGCATCGGGAATCGTTAAGCAGTTTGCTCCAAAAAGAATAATGAGGCAGTTAAGGTTGAAGAGGCGGAAGTACAAAGCTGAGAGACCTCCTAAACAATTATATATATTTTTCAACAAAATATAAAAACATATATCAGAAAATAGAGAAAACACAAATGGTGAAATCTTTGAAGTCATTTGGGAAGTTTTTTGGGAATTAGATGTGTGATTCCTTCGAATAAATATTGAAAAGTAAATGTCTTCAAAGTATTAGTATTTTGTTCATCCAAGCCTTAGTTAAACATTTATATTATTCGTATATAGAGTATAAAAATTGGTAGACATCTAAGTTGGAAATCCATTCTAGTCATTGATAATCGACAATCTTGTGCTAACCATATAATCCAACGGGCAGGGAAACACTTCAAAAGTGAACTCTCTGGCTTTTGGTGAAAAAGTGATTTTGTGATTCCAAGCACGGAGAGGCAACTGACAGCTCAAAATTCAGTCGGTGGAGGGCTTTTTCTGGGTTAGT
Source organism: Drosophila bipectinata (assembly GCF_030179905.1). Classification (NCBI taxonomy): domain Eukaryota; kingdom Metazoa; phylum Arthropoda; class Insecta; order Diptera; family Drosophilidae; genus Drosophila; species Drosophila bipectinata. The sequence goes on from NC_091737.1 coordinate 16,185,436, forward strand.
TAGTAGTTGGCTAAAACCAAGAGTAAATACAAATCTAAAAACTATAATCAACTGTAAACGGTGTACATTTCAAACATACCTTAATTATCCAGATTGTATATAGATATCAATCGTATGTGTACATTTGCTCCCAAAAACTATAAAGACTTGAGCTTCATTCTATCTTTGATGTAAGCATTCTATGATAATAAGTGTATAAGTTTTATATGTGTTTAGATGGAAACATATTTTAGCCAAGCCATGGCAGTTGGCCTATTTAATAAGCAGAATTATTCGGTTGAGATCAAGGCAAGGTATTGTAGTAAGAAAAGAGAACCTATTAAACGTTTTTAAATGTTTTAAACCTAATGTTATTGAGACTATATATACTTGTATGTATTATGTATTATATATGTAGTTATACATCTAAAGTATAAAAAGAATATTCGATATTTCAATAAACAATAAACTTGATGTGACAAATTCCAAAAAAAAAAAACTTCCATGAGTCTGATTTTTGTACGGCTTGTCTTTGACTTTTCGGCTTCGTCCCATGACTGGATATTTTTTGTGTATCATCTCTTTGCGGCGTGACTGGCACAGCTTTAATGTGCTTAATTCAATTGGTCGTTTGATATAGCCTCACCACCATAATCCGGTAACCTGATTGCCAAGTTTATTGTGTGTCAAGTTCGCATGTCAATCGGGGTATTAGGTTGCCCCATTTTGGGTCTTTGCTATGCATAACTCCTCCTGTGCTTCTCTGTTGTTTAGATAAGCGCCTTAAATTTGGATCCATATTTAACCTGATGTGGGTTTAATAAGAGCTTAATATTTGGTAAGATGATTTATATTAAATGGGTATATTGTAAAGGAGTAATTTTTCTAAAAAGGAATATTTTTTAAATATTTAATATTTTTTCAGTGTCTGCTTATTTTGTACAGGAGTATATTTTACATGCTTAGGTTCTTCCACAATTTATTAATACAGAAAAAAAATGTAGCCATGTAGACTTAAAGCTAACTAACTGTATATTTTACACAGAATCTTACCTAAAATTTCCTTATCAAATATTAGCCCCAAAAATATCCTTTCAAAAGCTTTTCCTATAACAAAACTTTCTCCATTATTTCTTTAACCAACCGCCAAAAGCTTTTGAAAGTCAAGTGGAACCCATTGGCATAGCTTACTATCCTTGTAAGCTTTTTGGGGTCTATCCCCACTAAAATCCTTGGGAAAAGCTTACAAATAATTACTCTCAACCAAAAATTCAGTTCATTAGATTCGCAATAGAATTATCATATGCCAAAAGTTCACAAAAGAAATTATTTTTAGCATTTTGCCGTGGTGGGGCTCTAATTAGCTCATGCCTCATTAATGCAGGCATTATCACAAAAATAATTTATTTCAAAACTTTGGCCTGCATTTTCGCCGATAACGACGAGGTTTTGCTCGAGAGGGTCTAAAACGCCCCAAAAACCCCCAATAGCAAAAAAAACAAAATGAAAAAAAAAATTAATGTTAATAACTTGAAACTATTATCAAACTCATTGCGGTGTGTTTTTCGCTGGAAGAGGAGAAGCAGCAGTTTCATTTTCAGTTTAGTTTCCCGACAAGAAAAACTACTCGAGCAAAGAAATTAAGCTAACTACTCCTATTTTTTCACTGTTATTGCGGTCGCAATGGCACAAATGCCTCAGTGGGCATCTATAAAGGAGCTGGGGTGGCATAAAAGTAGGAAAAACTTTTTCCGCGAAACTTTACAAGGATAGCAAGGATATCAGGAAGATAGAGCGAGAGGCGGACGGCGGAGAGGTAGATCCGTTCAAGCCAGAATTGTCGCTTAATAAGATGTCCTTAAATAGCCCGATTGGAATCGGAATCTCGGTATCATGACCACACTGGCACTGACCAAAATATCCGTTGCTATTCTGCAGGACGTGGGCACCAAGTGTATATTGTTTTAATTAGAATCGCAGACACCGAGGGCCATTAGCCAAAGGGAAAGGGGGCAGGGGGCGGGAACAGGGGGCATCACTATCCTCTTAATTACGCAAATACAAATTGGTCTATGGCATGCACTCTGATTTCGTATTCGCAATTTCGGGATGGCCCGGACTGGGAGGGAGAAGGCAGCCTGTGGGTGGCTGTGCCCGCCAGATGACATTCATGATGTCAGTTGCCCGAAACATGAGCATAACAATTGCTATTGATTGCACAAACAACAACATCCGCCGCCCTATAAGGTCCAGTCATAAGCGTGCTGTAATTTCTGCTCCAATTCTGCAGCAACATTACGAGCTTGCACTCTTGGTTATTTCTGCTTAATTGTGCTGCAGAAACGAAAACTTTTTCAACTCCAGCTCCGTTGGTTAGATATCTTAAATTCAATGAAACTCTGAAGCTGAAAACTGAATGAGTTTTAATCACTCAATGGGAAACTTTTGAGGAACAACTGGAAAGCAACTAGTTGGATGCCAATACACTTGCATTGATTGCGTTACCAATTATACAGTTTGTTCAAAAATTTATTTTACACAATCCCTTCTAGGTTATAAGCTCCAATTTCGCTAAAATAAAATTAAAGTTTTTATTACTTGACATGCACAAGTCTTTAGTTCATTTAAAATGCAAGTTTCACTTAGCACCCAATCGAATCCCCAGTCTGCTTACGTATTTATGACCGAAACTGGGAAATCAATTGGGGCACAGAATCGGGCGCCCTCTGCCCCGACTTAAGCATCAAAATGCTCCAATAATTTCTAATTTATTTTAAGTAAAAGGGCCAAAGCAAACGAACATAAAGCAAATTACCAAACGTAATCGATGAAGCGGCACAACAAGCCACGGGCCACGGCTAAAAAGTGGGCTGGGTGGAAACTTTTCCACCAAATAAAAGAAAATGAATGCCCCTGAATGGGCATCAGTATGGGTATGGGTATGAGCAGTAGTGTGTGCAAGTGTGTGGCTGGTATGGATGGTGTGTAGGAGGATATTACAAGGCAGCCTGCAGAAGTTTCGCACTGAAATTCAATTGAACTGCAAGCAGGCAGGCCAGCAGTCATCAAGTAACTCCTGGATGGATGCACTGAAAAATTTGTTCAAAGGGCTTATAAACTTTTTAAAAATAAAAGCTTCAGAATTATTTTAAAATAAATATTTACTTCTTTTTGTAAAAGAAGTATTGAAGTATTTTTGTATTTTATTGTGCTTCTGAGTATTTTATTTTAAACTAAAAAACATAGAATGGCACAGAAAAATTATTCTTTTCTTACAAATGTTTTTTTCTGTCCTTTTCAAAATTTCAAGTCAAGATGGCAATCAATGAAACCAAGTAATTATAAATATTTTAGTTCGAAATCAAGTGTCTACTCGAACCTTTTTTTCTTGCAATGTGAAAAAAGAGGTAAGACCGTCGGCCAACTGGGATAAATTTGTGGTGCACTTTAAATGCGTTTAAAGAAAAAGGCAGTAAGTCAGCCAATTGGCGTGCACTGTCGGCTGACGATTGGCCATTGGATATTGGCTATAGCCGAGTGCCCGGAGCCCTAATGTGCGGTTCATTAGACAAAGTTGACCCCACTCCATTGGCAGAGCCGGCTCTCGGCTCTCACAGGCGTAATCGCATTAAAAGGATTCTGGGGAGTAATTAGCAAAGCAGCAAAGCGACACCCGGCTCATTCAGGCGTTCGGGCCACGTTGACAAGCGGACAGTCGTTTGATTTTGATTAGCTAATGCAATTCCGCTCCAGTTGCATCTGAACCACAAACTTGCGGCGTTTGTTTGAAATGCGAAAAAATCTCTCAATCGCCGTACAGGTAACAAAGAAGGTAAGTTCTACTCGCATTTTCCTTTTTTTTGCCAACTTTTTCGCAACTTTGAGTAACTTTTCCACACACACACACACTAAGGGCGAATGAGGTAGTGAGTGAGTGAGTGGCAACAATTTTTATAAAAGCGGCAAAAGTTGCCCTTAAAGCCTCTTTGTCATACGAAATGCCACACCCCCTGTAAGCCTGCCCCGCCGGCGTTATTCGTTTTTGGACTCAAGTTTATGGCATGCACAAAGCATTCAGTTAATACGCACTTAATAGTCAGGTCATAAATTTTAAATACTGCTAAATGGCGGCCCCAAGATATGTATTCAAGAATGCTTATATTAATGCCCAGATATGTAAAGCAAAGCATGCATACAATATCTATAGGCCAACACATACATTTATCATCCGCAGCCTGATCAACGCCTTTTACAACCAAGAAGAAATATTGGTTATGTATTAGAATGAGAAATTTAGACTTTTCCCTATGATGAATACACTAAAAAAGATACTTATGACCTTGTATTCTTCATAGGGAGAGAGTGTCTTTCCGGTTTATTGCTCATACGCACTGTTGCCTTAGTTTTGAATTTTTTGATTAAAACCCGAAACTTGTTTTGGTCTTTGGCTTGAAAATGAAATCCCACTGCATGGTAGTCATGTTTTTAAAGTTCTAGACTTATTTTCCTTGTCTGCCAGCAATAAGTACTCGAAATTACAGTTTTCAATTACCAAACGTTTAGTTCTCACTACTACGAGAGCGACCTTGTATGATAGCACTTAAAGTTCACCATCCTTGGGGGCAAGGATTTTATTGCTTGTCTCAAAGTTTTCGCTCGCCCTGTTTTACGACTTTGTCTAGCAACATTTTTGCACGAGTGTATTTATGGGCCAAGTGTCACCCGCAATGCAGGCCATAGTAACACCATCGCCCACACGCACACCCATGGATTCCTTGGGAGTTCTCCAACTTCGACGAGCGCATAAAAATGATGAGTTATTTGTTTTTTAGTGCATAATTTATGAGTTAAATGAGTTTTTCATATGCGAACGCGCGGCTGACAGTCTTCGTTATGGAACAGGGCGTTGTTCTACAGATTTGTTAGAAACACACACACACACACAATTGAGTTTCCTTCGTCCTAGCACTGCAAACAAATTCTTCTAAAATGAATATATAATTCTAATATATACTAGCTACTATAACAGTCTTGGTTATCATATAGCTTACCTTTTTATATATTTTTTAGAGCTTAGTTTTTTCTTATATTTATTTAATTTTTTTCTCTGCTAACATACGCACATCCGGAGCGAATGTCGTGCATGTTGGCTGTCTTTTTATTTATGACTTTTACGCGTGAAACTTCATTCGAAAGCGTTTAAGTGGAAGCACACACAAAAAAGATTTCCTTACCCAGGACACAGGACTTGGTAAACTTTTGTTGTTGCTCCATATATACAACCAAACACACACTCTCCACTCCACACATATGCGGCACTTAAACATGCTCTTTGTGGCTTGACTTGATGGCACGTTTATCATGCAAATTGCGCCTAATTGTCCGGAATGGGTTCCTTCTTAAACTTCAACATACTTTACCCAACCGATCCTAAGCCTGCCGCCAAAAGGCTTTGGCCAAAAGCAATAAAACCAGCTCCAGGCAAACCAAAGTATTACCAATTTTCTACAAAACAATTTTCAACGCAGCTTAGCAGATATTCTGATTTAATTGTTTTTGTGTTCGCCGCCCAAAAAAAAAACCCCTAAAAAATTACCCCTTTTTTTTGGCGGCCTTCTCCCACATTTTGTTAGATTTTTTTTTATTTTTCCCTTGTCTGCTTTATTTACCGAATTGAGCTTTTGTGCATCCTTTTCCAACTGCCGCCCTCTTGGCGGGCATTAAATTTTAACGGTAAATGCGCGAAAAGCGTCGCAACTTTAAATGAATTGTTTGGGCCCAGGTCCAGGGCCAGGACCCACAGACCCGAGACCCGGATCTGGATTCTGGCCTGGTCCAGGTTTAGATCCCGGTCGCGGTCCTGCTCCGTAGGTCCATGTAAATTAGAAGCGGCTTTTGTGTTCGCTGGGCTTTTTGTTTCTGCTTATTTTTTGTTTGTTTGACTTCATTCCCAGTTTTTTTTTTACACTTTCAAAGAGTATTTATGATTCTTTGTAAAGGATATATGCTTTTTCTTTAAAGGACTTGAATACTATTAAAGTATAGAATATATAATTCCTTTAGGATTTATATTTGTTAAAAATGTATGAAAAATTGTCTAAATTTGTCCTTTAGAAAGGGTATTTAAATTCGGTTTTTATGAATTGATTCTTTTTTTCTGTTTTTTTTTTTTTGCTCTTTACACCACTTTGAGCTCCTGTTGTTTGTTTTGTTGTCGATTGTTTTGGCCCCTGGCATTCATTTGGCAACGCTTGGCTGATGTATCTCCCCGGAATCGCCGCTTGCCCCCAACTCCCGCATCCTTTAGCCCCTGCCCGCCGCGTATCTGTGCTGCTCACTGGGGGAGCGGGTCCTGTCCCGAAATGTTTCCGGCTGGTGTCAGGCCATCAATCTGACCTCCGGCACCGCAATGTCCCGCAATGGAGAAAGATACACAGATACAGATACTCGTACAGATGTACAGATAAAGATACGGGGCAGGAGCTGTAGCACTAGCCGCCGCTGGCCTTTAATTTAAAAACTCTTTTACGCCGTCTCGCCTCAAATACGTTGCCGCCCAATAATGTGAATTTTATGTAATTGAAGTGGCAGCTGTTTGGGGCCAAAGACTGCGAAAAAAAGCAGAGAGCGAGTGGCGTTTGCAAAAAACACGTTGAGAAATGTAATGGCATAACTCTTTGCCAGCTTAGGTTGGCTCTACGATTGCTCTTTGCTCTTTCTATTCGAATACCCCGAGGCATTTTAGCCAAAGTGACAAACTGTGCTGCGGTCCTAAAGGAGGGGGGCTGGGAAAACCAAAGGAAAGTATATCGGAAAAGCGGGAAGAAAACTTTCATGCGGTGGCCACTAAATGCTATTTAATGATGTGGGGGACCTACCAGATCCAGAGGTGGGGCTCCCATTGAATTCATTTTATTTGCAATTATTCTGGTCTGGTTAAGATAATAATTTATTGGCTGATAGGTTTCTGTGCATAATTGGCCATATATTTAAGAATTTTATTTCTTTCACATTTTTATAAAATATTATTTATAGTTTCTGGTGCTTAAAACCTATTTTTATTTTGTCAGAACTCATGGTTTCTTTTTACTACATACTTTTTTAGCTACAGTTTGAGCCCATTTGATCCTATATTTTGACAAGAGTCCCACTATTTAATAATGGATTTCTAACCAATTCATTCAATTCATTCACCAACCCCACTCAAATCACACATTTCATGCTCTTTGACGTGGAAAAGGGTTCGATTGCCCGGCTTTTATTTGATGAACCGCCCAGTGGATTTGTGCGATGATTGCTCTGGCCACGTGTCAATTAAAATAAATTTCAACAGCTTAAATTAATCGATTATCGATGGCTGGGAGAGGGAGTCCTCTAATGTGATTAAATGCCAAGTTTTAAATAAACAAAATTGCCGGCAAGTGCCTACATTGCAATCATAAATTGAATTCATAGCGTATGAGTGGCGGCGGCAATTGCGGCCGAGTGTCCGGAAAATAAACAGTTTTTAAATCGAGTGCGGAATGGCATAAATTATGAAGGCCGGCACTAGGTTGGCTGTCAGATGTGGGAATTAAAAATCGCGGCATAGCAGTTGTCGCATTAGAATTCAAAGTGGAGACCCGCCGCCACATCAAAAAGGTTATGGGGCACAGGGAATTAAAAATCCGGAGGCCCGAAGCAGCATTTACATGTTGTCTGGCAATAAAAAGGCGTTACTAAGTCTGAGGTTAATTTTCGTAATGCGATGTAATTTTTAATGTCCCAACAGCAAAGGGTTTATTTTTTTTTTTTGCGCCAATAAGGAGCAAAGGCACGCCGCGGACGTAAAAATTCATTGCCATGTAAATGTACATTGTGCAAACATTTTAAATCGACCCGAGTCGCGGACTGATCCGGATCAGGCACCCCGTTTCTCCATCGGTCCGTTGCTCCGATTCTCCGGGTTCCTGGGTCCCTGGCTAGCTGGGTCCCTTGGACGATTCATCAGCATGAAATAAAAATGAGTTCGACCTTCGAAATTGAAAGGCAATGCGCCGCGCACTCGCTCGCCACCAATGACCTTTGCCTGCATACAAAATTAAATTTATTTATTTTTCATTTGTTGTTTTTTCGTCTTGCTTTTGGTGGTTGTGCCAGGATTGGCGCAATTATACGCTCGTCCTTCAGCAATTAACGAAATGCCGGCGAAAAGGCAGCACCAGCACCATCAGCGAAGCATCAGCATCAAACAGATACGCCGAAAGGGCCTGGGACAAAAGCCAATATGCAAAACAACTCTCAGTTGCCTGCAGTGGTAGGAACACAAAAAAATAAAATAAAATTAAAATAAAAAGCAGTTGCGCCCACTTTCCACTTATTTATCAAATCGGCCTGGGGTTTCCGGCCCAGTTCCACCCTTTTTCGTTGGCCATTTATCTCAAAGACAAGCGAGTGGCAAAGATAAAACTGGGTCTCTTTCGACCTTAATTAAAGACGCATATTGCCCGTTTCAAATTTATTTTGTATTTTTTTTCCACCACAGAATCCTTGGGTTTTTGTGCAGCAGCAGCAGTTATTTTGAAGTTCGGTTCAACAACAAGGAATAAATATAAATAAATATTTGCCGAAGAGGGTCCTCATTAAAGACGTCTGCCCGGCAAGCTGTCTAATTGCCAACTAATGAATTCTTTCATTTAGCTCTGCTGGGGCTTTGAAGAGCACGGCTAGCGTGGCGTGGCACGGCAAAAATTTTTGCCGACTCCCCGATGGCTGGGAATGGAAAATTATACATATATAAATTTCAATGACTCCTGCAGCGGATCCAGCCTGATGTGCTGCAGACAACATTTTCCTAGAATTAAATTTCATGCTCGAATAAATTGTAACATTGCTATGGGGCTCTAACTTAATTAAATGTACTGTACAACGTCAAGTTGTCAGTGTTTCAATTGTTAGCTCAACAGAGTGCATTGAAATTGTAAAACAAACATAAAGGTGAACGTTTTTTGCAATATTTTAAACAAAACCGAATAAAATCTACAATTTTCATTTGTAAAGTGATCCTTTTACATTTTTTTTTGCACTTTTTTAGTGATTTAAATGTTTTATTATTCTGTTGGTGAAAGGACAACACTTTCACTTTTATGAACTGAACCGAAAACCAAAAGCCGAAAGCGCGACGCCCACAAATTAGAAACACAAACCAAACCGGCATAATAAACAACAAAAATCGGACAATGGGGAGCTGGGGGTCGTCGCAGTGCGTCTGGCAGCTTGGGGTTAAGCAGGCGTGCCCTAGTTGACCCAGGAACTTGAGTCACAAAAACCGAAAGAACTTGGCAAAGACGGGCTGAAACAATTACAAAACTGATTAGAAAATCTGGGGCTACCAAAGGCAAACACACGCGCCATTGTTTTGCCTACGCCCTCATCTGGATTTCCAACTAGCAGTATCTTATAGTAGTATCTCTCCTGGTCTCTGGGTCTGCGGACGGTCTGGAGTGGTCGGTGTTTCGGTGCTGTTGTTGGGAGATGGAATCTCGTATCGTGGCATGACCAACAAAAACAACCGACCGCACAATTTGCAGAAACAACAATGGGACAGACAACCGCACACAAAACCAACAAGAGTCGAAAAAAAAAGAAAGGAAAACGGCAATTGGAGGGAAAACTATACAAAACATGAGACAAAAGAGATGGCTATGTGGGACGAGGGGGCGTGGCATCCGCAACCTTGGTATTGAAAATCGAAACCGAAACAAGCTCCCTAATGCTAAGGGCCGGGCCAGACGAGAAGTCTTTACGGTTGACTCTAATCGAGTTAGTCAGCGACACCTTAAATATTCTACGAGTCCCTGACCGAAAAAAGGTAAAACCCAAATGGCAGGAAACCCGCAAGGAAAAGCTGCGGAGATCTATGCGGTTATAAAAACACTCGGAAAAAGGGTTAATAGAGAAAAGAAATAATTTTAAAGAAAACTTAAGAGTATAGCTAGAGGAAAAGCCAGGTAAGTAGACCACAAATAGCAACCGAAATATTTATATTTTAAATTTAAAACAAATTTTTCAACTGTTTTCGTTCTCGTTTATTTTTGGCATTTTTAGGCCTATGAAGATGTAACATATCCCACTTGGTGTAAGTATCTCCCTCTGCAGTGCCTTGGCCATTTTAAATTGCAGCTTTTGGCCCTCTTTGTGGACAGCTGGCAAATGAGTTTAGGTAGCTGACCAAGCATCGCCTGCTATTTTGGCTTTTCTCTCTTTTCGGAATACTGCACTCGGACTTGGACCCAAAATAAATTTCACCCAATCGTCCTTTCTACCCCCTACCCCTCGTTTGGGTTTCGGTTCCCTCGATTGCCCAGATCCCCCCGCCCTTTTCGCCTTTTTCGGAGCGATGCCAATAACGATAACAATAATTGCCGTCCAGGGACAAATATGTTCACCATTTTCCAATAGCGTCAACCGATGTTTGTTTCTAATAAAAAATGAACGCAGCTTGCGCACAGCTGTAACTGTAAAAGCTTTTCAACTGTCCAGTTCGATGCTGCCAGCCACATATGTCACTGTCCTTGTGTACGCCTGTGTATGTGTATGAGATGTGTGTGCGTGTGTCTATCTGTGTTTGTATGGGTGTAACCAACGCCAATGTTTTGCTTGATTCCACATTTGTTTGTTCATTGGATTTGTGTTTTTATTTTTCACGTTTTTTTTTTTCGATTTCTAGTTTTTGGGACCTTTTCCTCTTTTCATCTCTCAGTTCCTTTCCGACTTTTTTAGATTTTTTTTTTAAAGCTCTCAAATTGATTTGAGTTAAACGTTCTTGAAGCACTAACTTGGTCTCCATTGTTGTTTCTGCTGTTATTTGTTATTGTTTCTGACGTTTGTTTATTTATTTGTTTTGGCATTTGATGGAGCATGGCGCAAAACGTTGGCCCTTTTGGCATGACTGATTTTAATGCTATACACACAAATATATACCATATCTTCAATATCCATATGTGTCACGCCGACTGTGGGCGAGCCCTGTGTCCGAGCCCTGAGTGATTGCTTGGGATTTGTCCGGTCCATGGATATGGAAAGAGCTTACAAATTTGAGTCACTTTTCACCAGGAGGCGGACTATTAAGCTGTCCGGTGTAGTGTGCGGAATGCCAAATTAACAAATGACTTGCCAGAGCAACCAGTATATCCTATTGAATCTGAATATCCCTTTATTGCAAAATCGCACACAGTGGGACTCTAAAAACGTAATGATTGCCATCAAAGCGGGAGCTCGAATGGCAAAAGGAAAAATTCAAAGGACTCCTGGCCACCACAAAGGATCTAATGTAGGCAGTTTCTGGCCCAAGCCGAGAACCAAAAGCATAAATAGCTGTATGCTGCAGTTTCTTGCCAGCCCTTCCTGCAGCCCTACTTTTCAGTTCTGGGCCTTGGCCAACGCACGAGCGGACATAAATTTACAGCCTGGCAGGATCCTTTTTATTCGGCTGTCTGTGTGTGTGTGGGTGCGCCTATCGACTATGGTAAAGTTTTCTAATTAAGTTACTCATACGCACCGGGTGCTCGAGTGCATATGACTGACGTGAAAGTAATTTTCATAAAAGGCAAGTGGGTGGATAGCTGGAGTCGTTTTCCTGCTGGTTGTGAAAATGAAAACCCCTAAAAATTTTAAAGCGCCAAAGCCAAATTGCCAACTCAGCTTAAGGTTGGCCTTTGGGAAAGTACTGGTAAACTATTGTAATGTGAACTCAACTTAGACAATTAAGGACTTGCCCAAAAGTTTGTTAAATTTATAACTAAAATGGAATTTAAATAATAATATTAAATTAACTTAATTCACTTTCAAGATGGTTATGATTTTCCTTGAATTCGTTAAGCAAGTTGTACTGTAGGCGTATTTGCTGAGCTGCGTTCCCAGGACATCAGGCGGTTGCCTATTAAATGGACTACGTTGCTTTGACGTGCCTTGTGGCCTTATGGCCTTATGGCCTCCTGGCAAGGCTCTGAAAATAAGCTGCAACATTGTAAGATTGCAGAAGCGCGCGGCCTGCAACATGCTTAACATAATTATAAAGTTGCTTGCATCTTCTGCCGCTGCTAGCTGTTAGCTGTTCGCTCTGTTCCTTGCTCGCCCCCACGACTTTGTCGTCCTTGTTAATTCAGACACTTTGCACGTAAAATGTATGAAACACTTTTTTTTTACCGCCCACCCGAAGGCAACGTCTTCGCCTCAGCTTTAGCCTTCTTAGCCGCTCGTCCTGCCTGCGCTATGCGGCCTGAGTCCTGCGATTTACAGTTCCCACCGCAGCGGCTGAGGTCGGCGCTGCTTGTTTTACTTTTAATTGGAAATCTCAAAAGATTAGTTACGCTTCGGTGCCAAGAAGCTGCTGCAAGCCAGCCCCTCGTAATTGGTGCATCGCAATTCAAGTGCTCGCCATGCACGAATGCCTGTCTTGAGGCCAAGTATATGTGTGCTGTGTGTGCGGCTTTGAAATTGTATGCAAGCAGGTCAAATAATGGCAACAAACAAGCATTTTTCATACACCAAAACTTTGCCCATGCAAAAGTTACGTATACGCAACGTTGCCTCGACGACTCTTGTGCTTCCGTTTCGGCAGCTGCTCCTGCCGCCTGTGGAAGCCACTGCCACTGTCGCAGACACTGGCGCTGCCGCTGTTGCTACTCCTGCCAATCGAAGAGATTTGCCGTTATCATTAAGTTTGGCAGGGCTTAAGGGAAATTGATGAAGTTGGCAAGTGCAAGTGACAACAACACTTCTTTGTCTGCCCCGCCAGGATTCTTAAAGATGATTTAGATGCGTAGCCTCCTTCAATCTTTACGGATCTGTGTGCCATGCAATCTGTTGTCCAATCTAAGCCAGAGAAAGTGGCGAAATCTCAACTAATTGCTTTTCCAGCCAGCGGCTTTGATAGGGCCAAAAGCTCACTGAAGGGGCCGTCAAGGATCACGCCATAAAAAGAAAAAAACCTGAAGAAAATGGCAGAAAACATGAAAGGACCCGAAAACCACCCAGAGGGAAAAAAATACAATATGAAAATAGTCAAATTGCGGTGGCCTGGGAAAATTGAACGAGGTGAACGAAAGGCCAAACTGCAGTTGGCCAAACTTGTCAACGGCACACAAAACTTTGGCGACAAAGTGCAATCAATGGTGAATTATCACCCATTTCAATGAGCCGCGTTGGTCTGTTCAGATAAAGTCCAAGAAAATATAAAAAAAATCGAATTCCCCAAAGGAGAAAACTTGAAATAGTGCCAAGAAAAAAAACGAAGTTTTCAAAAGGACAAAAAAACCATCGACCGAAATCGGTAAAGAAAAACGAATCTATTTTTAAGACTTCTCAGCCGCCTGTCAATAATACAAAGAATCAACAAAAGAAAATTATTTCATTTTTCATTTCTATATTGCATTCTTGAGCGAATAAGCTGATAATTGACTTGTAAAATGGATAGAAATTGACTTTTTGATTTGACTTTTTACTATAATTCTTGCACTCAGTGTTTTGTGAAAAAATATTTTTAGAAATATAAAGTGAAAGCTTAAGACTTTTTACATTAAAATTTTAAAACAGCTTCGAATAAATTTCCACATTTCTCAGATTTGTCGTTTCTTTTATTTTGAAATTCATCAGCGATGGAATTTATGGAGCAAGTTTACCTATTAAGCAAACAGCCTTTACGGCTACAAAGGGGAATCTTCATATTTGACTTACACGCTCATGACCTCTTACTCGAATAAAGCGTTAAATCTTTTTCTTTCTTCAGACAGGGAATTCCCGATGTGTCTGGGGAAAAAATTCTATGTGGAACTTTTCCCCGCCAATGATTTACGATTTCTGTTTTCGTTTTTTTTGGCACGATTTTTGGGGTCTCTGGCTCTTAAAGCCCGGCTGGTTAAGCCCGGTTATCCTTGTCCTAGGGGATGGGCAAAAATTCTTTGGGCTCTTACTCCCTACGAAATCCTAGCCTTCTGAATTACACTTCTGATTTATAGCGGGCAGACTTCTAAGCCTTTTATATTATTGCAGTTCCTGCGGGCCATCCGGTATCAGGATCTATCCCGTATTAAACCGCTCCACTCCGATGAGCATTTTGTCACCTGCAAAGGCCACCTTCCGAGGGGAAATTCCTGCAATTCTCCCTCACCTGAGGTCAGGTGACAGTTTCACTTTACCTTTTGTGCGAACGGTACTTCAGCACTAATGCGCGACCGCATAACGGTAATTTATGCAGACATATTGTATTTCAAGGACATGCTCATTACACGCCACGCGCCCCATTGTTGTTACTGTATTGGTGGGCGGGCGGCCGGTTGTTTGTTGTTGACCAGGGTAACTGAAGTTGGTTAGTGGAACATTAGCATTTCTAGGAGGGCCAGGTTAAGGTCCAGGTCCTTTGACTTGTTCTTGTTTGAGATTATGATACTCTAAGAAGAGGTATTGGTATATTATTGGTTCATTATACAGTATCGTATTGGTATATTATTAATAGTTATATTAAAAATCCATCGTTTACCTTAAATTAAGAACAACGTCTATTTTTTAATTTTATCCAAAATGTAGTTAGTAAGTGTGCTCCTAGCTTCGTTAACCAAAATCCTGTTTTCTTTAGAACGTTTTTTTAGCTTTTGCTTTATGTCTCACCTTTATGTCCTGTGGTTGCCTCTAAAAGCCCATTGTTCCATTGTTTCAGCTGCCGTAGTTTGCTGTAGTTGTGGCTGCTGTTTGCTTTGTTTAGCGGCGGCCGTTTGGCCGGAGGGTGGTGTTATGGGGGCACAGTATCTCGACCTGGACAAAGTGCTTTTAGTAGTTCGGCCTTGTCCACCGCAAGATCGCCATGAGAAGAGAAGAGCAGGGACAACAGAAGAGAAGAGAACTGGGAGCTTCATTGCGTTGGCTTGTCATGTCTTTGGTTGGGCATTAAGTTAATGCTGCGGCCTGGAATGGGACACAGACATCCTTGACAACCCTGACATTTCCACTCCGGCCGCAAAACCCGACTTGTCTTTACATTTGGACTTGGACTACGGGTCCAGCCTGTGGTATTCTAAGGGTGGATGTGGGTGTGCGACTATGCAGGTGGGTGTGAGCCGTGTCTGACGTTCATTAAGTCATTAGGCATTGTTCCGGTTCTCGAGCTGCGAAAGCCTGCGGTGTCTGTGCCAAACAGGTGAGAAATTGCTTAATTGTGATTTCAACGCATATCAACAAGAGGTCTTGACCTCAGACTGTCGCCCTGGGTTGCCCCTGGGCTATCCAACTACTATGCTACCGGGCTTCCCGGCTACTGGGTTCATGGTCAATTCAATTAACCCCCCCGCCGTCTTTCAAATTGACCGCAGTTGTTGTTTTGGTAATTAGAAAATGTTTTTGTCACTCGAATACCAAGATTAATAAACCCGAAAATCATATGACAATTTAAGAAATCTTTAAGATATAAGTTTCATACCCGAGCTAGCAGCGACCCTTTTTTTCTTACGTTTGAAGGGGACTTCCTTGTCGCATGTAGGCCCCTAATGAGCTAAACATGAAGCCCCCTCTATGGATTGCTTCAGGGGAAAGTTGGGGACTTTCCTCAGACCTGTTTTCTTTTCTTGAGGCTGGGGCATTGCACTTTAATTACGAAATGACAACACGTAACACACCTGTCCAGCTTCATGACTCTCTGCCTCGGGGTTGATGTTCCAACAATTGTTTCGTGTTGTTTTTTCTGTCACTGGCGTTGTTTATTTGACTTATGTTGACACACTTGTGAATTATGTAAGTGTTGCTGTTTGATAAAAAAAATATCAAAATCTGTAGATGCAAAAAAGGTATTTGCCGCATTTATTTATACAATGCTTTATGCCTTGTCAGCGTTGCATTTAACCATTTTATTTATGTTGGCACCCGGTCACCGAACGGATTAAAACTTTTATTTATCTTTGTTGTGTTTTTCAAATGTAAATTGGGTTTCGGGTTGTGCAATCAATGCTATTTAATATGTGTATATACACAGTTCATAGATTTATGTTAGTATATTTAAACATATTTATGAGCCATAAGTCAGGTATGAATGTGCACTTTGATTTGCATAGGTAAGCAAAGTACTTAATGGATGCATTAAGCAAATATTGTTTATCGGCTTTCGGTAATAAAAATTAAAATTTTATGAAACGAAATTGATAAGCCAACTAATCGGATCTTAAATGCAACCACCTGCAAGTCTCAATCGAAGTAAGAGATACATTGGCGTAAGAGGTTTCTCGACCTGGCTGAAAGTCAAGCCAACGTGGTCCAATATCAATTAGTCTTCGATTCTCATTTGCTGCAGACGCGGCCACAAACAAATTTATGGCCAGACAGGCAACGGGATGAAATTTCCCCGTGAGCCGAGATTGTGTTTAGCCAACGATGCGTCACCTAGCCGGCAGACAAACAACATATGGTTGTTATAGTATAGCTTTGGGGCTCCTCTGTCACAGTCTCTGTCAATGCCTCTGTCGCTGTCTCTGCCAACGCTGACTGCGACAACAAAATGGCGCAGTTGTTGGAAAATTACAATTCGGTTTCGGGTTTTGTCTTATGTCACGCAGATACTCACATTCGTACGATTTTATTATCATTTTGTTACGTGTGCTTTTATTGCCTGCTGGCAAACAAACGCAGGAATTCCCCCCCTATTGGTGTGTGTGCGGCTTACAGTGCGTATACGTGATATGTGATTATCTTGGCGTCAAGCGTTTGCCTCATGTTGTTTATTGAGAAGCCCAGAAGAGTGGAATACCTTTCGACAACAACAAACTGTGTTGTTTCGTTAAATTACATCGCCGACTAACACAAATACCAATCACATGGCTTGTGTTGGTTCGGTCGGTGCGGTCGGCAAGCAAATCAAAAGCGATATTGAATTCTTTAGCAGCAGGCAATAGCATCAGGCAGCAAGAGAAGCAGCAGCAGCAGACTTGTTGACCGTCTTGTTGACTTTTAAAGGGCCCTTAAAGCTCTGGTATTCCGCTCTCTGGTCGACCATTTTTCTACCGCTCCACGCGCCATGCCGCTCCGTGCCGCGCCGCCTCGTACGTGGTATCCGTTTGCTGATTATTTAAAAATTTATGAAGCCAACCAAGCGCAGCTGAAAACTTTTGCACAAAACTAAACAAACTGCAGCAACAAAGACGAGCAAGGGGGAGTCGAGTCGAGTAAGTAACAAACACGGCAACATGGACGACGACTATGACGACGACGACGGCGAGGACGACCAGGACGACGACGACAGAAATACCAACAAAAGGCACCAGCGGAGCGACAATGCTGCCGACAGTGGCAACAACCACATCAACAACAGCAACAACTATTTCAACAACACTAACTCCCACAAAAGCAATAATGAAGAAAGGAAGCTGCGACGTGAATGTGAGTGAGCCAGCGGGTAAACAGGAAAAAACCTTGCAATATTTCTTTATTTCATTCTTATATTTGTATAATTTAACCATTATAGGATTTAAATAAAAATGTATATTAATTAAATAATAATATTAGCTTAAACTTCTGCTCAAAGCTTATCCTAATTATCTAACATAGTTAATTGAAAGCCAAAAATCCGCGAAGCTAAAATTGACAAAGTTGTTTATTAAAATATATAAAATTTGACAACTTCTACCGACTATTTTTTTCGCTGGCTAGCCATTGTTTGTTGCGTATTATACTGGCGAGTCCCGCAAAACACCGAACCACCGCAAGCAGCCATGCACGACACCGCGCACCACCCCAACCACCGCGAACCACCCAAAATGGTCGTGGCACGCTGCTGCTGATAATGTGCAGCGTGGAAAACTTTCCAACATAGTTTGCTACTTAACTCGAGCGTAATAATAAAAGTGCTAAATCTTTGCTTATATTCACTTCGAAAAAGAAACGCGGTCTGGCGAAGGCTCAGAGAGGGGGTCATGGGTCAGCGGCAACGGTAACGGCAACGGCTTTTACGCAAATATTAAGAGCCACAAAAGAATACCATTAAACGTGAACTCTACACTCCGGCGAAAGGTGCGAGCCGAAAGCAAAGCGTCAGCAATTATACAAAACGCTACTGGGTGCAAAACAACGGCCAGGACAACAACATCATCGCAACACGGAAGCAACGAAAACAAAAACAGAAAATGTTCAAAAGTTATGTGTGAAAAGTTCTACGTTTTATGGTGTTTAGCACAAAGTTGGGGAAAGCATAGAGCCGAGCAGAGAGTAGAAAAAAGTCCGACTACTAAGCATAAATATTTTTATGATGTGCCCTTTAAATGGGCCAAAAGCTAGAAGGTATTACTTAGCCCTGGGTTAAGTTCAAAAACTAATCTGATGCTGCACGAATGCAGTTTACGAAATCCTGGCTTAGGGCCTTGACTTTTAGTAGGGTTTTAAAACTAAAATGTGCCCCAAAGTGACTCTTCTATAGTCTAGATTAGAAGTATAAACAAAATGTACATATTTAATCGATTTTGAATTTAAATTTAAAGCATCTAATTATCTAGGAGGTTGGAATTTTATAGCCCACAGCTAGATGCAGTTTGTAAAATGCACTTTGGATAATTAAACATGGAAAGCAATCAAATTAATTAACCTGAATCAATACGATTACTGGTCTGTTATTGAAATTTCTAATTCAAATCAAATTCATTAATGTGTTTGGTCTTATCCAAACATCCACCCACCCACATCCAGGCACATCCTCTTGGCAATTGTCACCATTTCCATCAAACTCAAATATCTCCGAAAATTAATGTGCAAACGTGAAATGGATACCGCAATTGAATTGTTCGAAATATTCATACTCTCGTGGCCCAAACTTGGCTAATATTTGTATAGAATATTAGCTGAAAGGTTTGGCTTTGGCAGGCACTCTTCATTTTTCGCCATAAATACACTTTTGTCTGATAGATCTAATGTCCGGCTAGACTTCCCGATATCCCGACCCTGCACTCGCTTTTCCGGTAACTTTTCGGCTGCCACGTATTTCGCTTTTTATGGCTTTCATTTTTCAATAAATTTGATTACGCTGCGCTTTGTGATTATTGGTGCGTGAAAAAATAAATTTAATTTTTTTTCGCCGACCATCGCCTAAGCTGGATGATGGCAAAGGGGCGGGTCGACGACGGGGACTGCGGGGCGGCTGTCATAAAATATATTGGCTGATGCCGTTGGCTCAGTACTGAGCTGTAAGCTCGTAAACTTCGCGCCAAAATAAATAATAAATAATAAACTTGCGCCTCGTCCGGCAACAACAGCAGGATTTGTTACACTTTTTCGGTTTTTTTAGCTTTTGCCCATCAGATTCAGCAACAGACCATAGGACCACCTTTTTGGTCCATATCCGTGTCCAAATGGCCGGTTCTGATAAGCAGGGGGTATCCGGAGAGTGCAAAGGTTTTTTTGTGGATCCCAGGGTATCCCGAAGGGTCTCATATACTTTGTGTAAACAGGGGAGTTAATTAATGCATTTTTCGCTGATATGTATGCTATGAAAACGTTAAAACTAGGTGGGCTTAGAAAGAACCACTTTTTTGGTTTTTAATATAGTTTTTGGTATAAATAAAGAATTGTCATTCTAGTTGTTGAAAAAAGCAACAAGTTCCAGGGTGTTGCTTGTGCTGCAACCCAAACACGAAAATTTGTTGAAAAGATTTTATTTATGATTTTTGTTTCGGCTTTCCTTGCAACTCATCCCTAGCCGGTACACACTTTTTATGACTTTCCCTGATCGCTGATGGTTAAATCCGGGATGGTCTGGCCAGCGAAAATGCAATTTTATGGCGATTAATTTCGAAATCCCAGCACCAGTTCAGGCAAATCGCATTCTTATCGGCCCAGCAGCCATGAATGTCGGCCAGTCCGTGGCTTATTACCAACATTCGATACCAAAATCAAATTAAAAACACTCAGACCCCCCGGACTCTATCCATTTGAAGACGCGACAAGGCGGCCTAGCGGGTGTCAATTAACCGGGTCTCCAGCTGCCAATTTCATTTGGTGGCCGGATTTACTGAACCGAAATAAATGCTTATGCAAGTGGCCGACGCGATCATCAGGAAGCCATGTAAATACATTAATCGAGTTATGATGGAATGAAAATGCCAGAGTCTTAATTAAATTCCGGATTATTTATGCAATATGAAGTACGTATGTATTAATGCTGTAAATATTTAAATGCGTGTAATAATGGCGCATTAGCTATGTAAATTGATGGTGGTTCCATTGTTTTTTTTTGTACTTTGATTTTAATGAAAAAAAATATATGCTTAACAAAGTTAATCAATTAATCGGTAGAGCAAAAAGATTGAAATTAATTTTCCATTAAAAAGAGGACTTTTGAAATTAAATGGGAAACAAAATTGTAAACTTTATTACCTTTTTGTGATGCATTGTTACCTAGAATCTGTGTTAGATTCTTTTTATTTTGGTCGATCGAACCCTGGTCGAAAGTGTAGAAAATAAAGCTTTTGTTCAGTTTATATTGCCCGCAAACCGCTGGCAATCGTGCCACGCCCTTTCGTAGTTGCCGCTGATTGCAGTTCTCACTTTTGCAGCTGCAGTTGCAGTTACAGTGGATGTGGCATTTTTTACGATGCAAATCGAACAATTTGCACTTTTATCTCCCGAACGCGACTTGCACGCTTAAAGCCAGCGAATAGCGTGATTTATGTTCAGACGCTGTGGGTGGTGGTGCTTGGTGCTTTGTGGGCGGTCAGCGGTTCAGTGGTGCAGCCACTCTGGGGTGGACGTGGCGGATGGCGGATGCATTTCCATAAAACAAATGTCAGTTAACACTTCATTTGTCTCTGTCGCGCCCAACAAAATTCAATTTGAATACAGACAAGCAGCATACTGTTTTCTTTTCGTATTCCCTGATGTTTTTCTTCTTGCCTCATAGGTCTCTAAGACTGACTTAAAATGGCATAATTAATGCGGATTCCAGCTGCTTCGCCTCCACTTGGCTCCTCTAACAAACTAAGCACAAGTTTATTGGCAATGTCAATGTGCTGGAAGCAAGTTTGTTCACTTGCAAGTAATTGAAAGTCATTCTTTATGCAATAATAAATGACTTTCTCGCACACTTGGCCAAGAGTAACAGCCATACACGGTGAAAAAATTAGTACTGGGTATATCAATAACTATTCTTATTAAAATCATTGTCATTTTTTATATTTTATTAGATAACATTATGATTTTCATTGCAAACACTGAAATTTTAATAATATTGCTCATACGCAGTGTTGCCTAAAAATTTTCCCACAGTGACGCTTGGCCTGCTTTCGGCCAAGTTATCTCTTCTTGAGCGGGCAACAACTTCAATTTCAGTTTGAGCGTCACTTTGATGCATGCGTCAGCTCCTCGCCGTAGATGCAGCTTCTCCGCCGCTCCCCCCCAAAAGTCCCCAAGAACCCCTCACCCTGCGGTGGCCCAGTGAGATAAACAACTGATTGCTGGTCGTTTGAGGGCCATTAGCCTGCCGGGTCCGGAGTCCGGACTTGAGAGAGTCCGAAGCATACGTATATGGAGTAAGTCCCTGACACATTGCCAGTTCATCACAGGACCCGCTCTGACGGATTCAGTCTCGGTTCTGGCCCGGTTCGAATGCCTGCCTGTGTGTGCGTCCGTGTGTGGGCGGAGGGCTAACAAATGTTGGCAAATCGGTGTGCAAACGGAGCCAATCAAAGATATTTACGTGCGATCTTTCCCAGTCTCCGGCAGCCCCGCTGATAGCCCAGCACTTTCTGGATTCTGGGCAGATGAAAAGTCAGAATATCCAGTCAAGCTGAAATTTTTAATTTCCATTCAATAACACTGTGGCTTGGGGCGAGAGGTGGCCGCTCAGATTTTAATGCGGAATAAATCTAATTAGTGAAATCAAAACCTAATCATGCGTTAACAATTTATGCGCTTCATCCGCGCTGGGTGGCAACAGTTGCTCCGCTCCACACCCCATCGG
This sequence comes from Drosophila bipectinata, assembly GCF_030179905.1. Classification (NCBI taxonomy): domain Eukaryota; kingdom Metazoa; phylum Arthropoda; class Insecta; order Diptera; family Drosophilidae; genus Drosophila; species Drosophila bipectinata. The sequence continues at coordinate 16,207,376 of NC_091737.1, forward strand.
CTAGAAGGCCCTTCTACAATCCCTACTCTTCCCACTCTGCCATTTTCGCATCACCTCTGTAACATTTTCGCCATTATGAAAAGCGCAACGTTGGCAGAAAGTGTTCTGTGCTTTCAGTATTCCGTATCCTTTTTTTTTTTTTTTTGTTTTTCTGGCATTTTGCAATGTTCTTCACCGCTTTTTCATGTTAAGGGCATTCGCTTTGCATTCAATTTTGGCTCCGCAACATTCACATAAAGTAATTGAGTGCACAACATTGAATGCAACGCAAAGGATGCCAAAAACAAAAGATCCAAAATGAATCAAACAAACGAAAAATACTTACAAAAAAAAAAAGAGAAGAGGGTGCGACGAGGTTGGTATGGGACTATGTGATGCTCTAAAAAGGATTCTGAATAGATCATCTATCTATAGATATCTCATTTATGGCCCTTTGAATGTAAGTTAATTATTAATAAAGCAAAGCAATTGCAAATACTAGTTATGTCTGCATATTTGTGGCTTTAATTAGATCGTTTTCTGACAAGTTAATGCAAGATTCATTTTTTAAAATATTTATTACATTTTTTAATATAAACTTTCTTGTTCAATATGCTTTTCTATGTAAAGGGCATTAATACCCTTATTTCGTGTGCATCCCTTTTGTCAGGTCCATTACGTGGTAGTCCAAATTGGAAAGGCGGGACAACTCCCATTCGACTTTCCCTTTCCCTGGCTCTCTTATATACATCAAATTTTCAATTTTCCATCAACCGTCACCCACACAAACCAGTACAATGAAATGAGGGAAAGCGTTTAAAATTTAAGTGCTGCAATTATACAGCTGAATTTGTAGTGTAGGACATGTATTTATACGTATTTAACTGCTTTATATTCCGTTTGTCGAGCCTCTGCAAACTAAAACTTTTATGGCCCATCCATAAACAGTTCTAGGCCTGGCCTGTTGGCGAGGGACTATTAAAATTTTATGCTTCACTTTTATAATGATTTACACGATGATGTGCAAATGGGGCGCCAGGCGCAAGAAACTGATTTCAATTTGAGATTCTGTCACACTTAATTGGATTTCGGCGGCTTAATTACCTTTTTAGCCGAAATTACAATTTGTGTGCGAACAATTAAAGTCGTAAAAAATTTGTCTATATGCACAAGAACACAAAGTTTTTACTTCTTATAGTGAAAGAAAAAGTTAAATATTAGAAAAAAGGTTATTTCCAAATGATTTTATAAACCGTTTATTTGGATGAAGGATTAGAGTTATCCCTTTAATATTTAAGCTGTTTTTTTCCTGTGCATGTCAAGTTTGAATGCAAAATAAACCCCAGTGCGGCATAATGAAGCACCATTGGTGGGGCAGCAGGGGAATTTCTGTCCTGTTCGGGACTAACAAATATTTACACAAAATTTATAGCACGCGCTTTCCACGGACACGCCAGCCCACTCCGGCCAAAAGCGAACCCGCCTCGGATAAGGGTAAGCCATGGCTGAAAAGTTGACAAACAATGCGTGGCCAGGGCCGGTCGGAAGAAAAAAATCAGTTTAAAATTAAAATTCGCTACCCCAAAACCCCCAAGCCAAACCTTCCGGAAAAACAAAAAAAAATAACCCCGGCCGAAGCCAAAACAAGCCAACTGACGAAACAAAAGCTGACAGAAGCCGGAATGGGAATGAGAACCGAGAATGACGCCGCCCGGCAAAAGTCACGTTTCATAAGCAAAATTATGAAAATGCCAAAAGTGGCGCATAATTTGAACTTTGAACGCCCTGACCCAGGAACCAGATTGAGTCTCTTTGCTTTCGCTTGATTGCTTCGGCAAATGAGGCGTTTTTAATTAATTCATCAGACATTAAGACGGCCGCCCCGCCTGGCCCTCTGCTCCAAGGGCTAGGACTAAATGAGTCGCATATTGTGCTGTGCGGCATTTAAATTAATTGAATTTTGGACACAACAATTAGCACAAGAATCAACATGCAGCCAGAGAGGAGTCTACCAAAAATGTGAGTCCATTAAAGATTTCCATTTTAGATTTATGTGCCTTCGCCGTTCACTCGCTTGACGGCCATGTCTGCGATGTCGGCTGTTGATTTTGGTAATTTGTAAATATCTCGGAGATTTCGCATAATTTTGCGGCCTCCAATTGACGGGGCCTGTCAGGGCTCTCTTGGCTTAATTAGAAACTCGTCTTGTTGCAACAAAGGGATGGATGGATGGATGGATGGATGGGTGGATAGGTGGGGGTATTTTCCACTGTCTTCAGTTGAGGATTTGGCATCCTCGCTCGTCAGCAATCTGTCGCTCTGTCAACGGCTTAAATCATTCGACGAAAACCATCAAACTCCACTCCCATGGACGTGGGACTTATGTTCCTTGCTGGCTCCACACTCATTAAAATTCAACAAAATTTTTGCCAAATTAACTCAAACATAAGCGAGCAATAAAATTTCCATATTTTTGCAGGGACTCCACCCCGAAGGGCTTACTGGCGACAATCTGCGGCCGGGGCTAAAAAAGTGGTAAGCCAACCTTTAAATACAAAATTTGACCAGCCAAAAACTAGCAGAATGAAAACTCAAATATTGGAGCAGAAGCAGCAGTCGAAACTTTGTTCTAAAGTGTTAATTACATGCACAAGCTTAAAGGGAAAACTTTAATGTTGCCCCAAGGGAGTTGCTTTTCACTCATTTTGTGGCCGGAATATATGCATTTTGAAGGGTAACTAAGTAAAAAGTACCTTTCCTAATTACCAAGTGAAAGTACCCAATGTTAAATGTCTAATGGACAACGGCTATTCCTGTTTTATTGGCAACACAATGTTTAAAAACATTTTCCTGTAAACTAATGCCATTATCTTGGGCTTTTCGTTGTATTTCCAATAGACTACTTGAATCAGAGGACGCTGCTTGAATCGAATTAAATTGAAAAATGCGTAATCCCCTGCAGTTTGTCGTCCGTTTCGATTTAATTAAGCGCCTTTTCTTGGCGGGGATTTGCCATCTCCCCCTTACAACGCACACCACCCACTACAGAGAATTGCAATTTATATCTAATTCAGTTCAAAGATTTATTTACAGTATCCTGGACTATGGGTCTTTAATTAGCACTCCACTTGTTGGCAGATGGAATGGTTCGTTGCCAAGGGAATAAAAACGCGCCAAATGACACTGAAAGTGGCCGTGTTGCATTGAAGAGGGTTGGACTTCCACCGAAGGGAACTGGGTAACTGGAGTATCATACTAACTGGACAGGAACTAGAGAATAAGAGAAGTCCCCTCCAGCATGGCTTGTTGTGACTTCTACTCTTCCCTTACTTCCATTTTATTTTTTTTTGGCTGCGAGTTTGAGTTCGTTTCCTGGGCATCCTTGTAGTTAAGCAGAATTTTAATTGATAAATTGCCACTTGGACCATTACTTGTCGCTGTTGTGGCTCGAGGCAATGCCTCGTTGTTGCCACCTCCACCTCCGCCCATCTCATTTTCCTCCCTTTTCACTTTGAATAATTTGCAAAGTTGCGACCCAAGCGGAGGAAACTCCTCTGCTTCAGCTTCTGCTTCTGTGGTTGCCATTTTCCCCACCCACTGCTGGACGTGCTGTTAGTAGCGTTTACATCATCAAATGAAATACAATAAAATACTTGGACTCATTTAAAAAGCAATTAAATATTAAAAACACTTGTACAATTGCCGCGACACTGGCCAAAAGGCTGGGTTGGGAGGAGGGCTGGGATGGTTGGCTGAGAGCTTTGGTGACTTTTGGAATTTTGATTGTTTCTTTGCGTTTCATTTACAAGTTTCCCAACAGGGGCTACGGGTGCGGTTTTATTTGAGTGATTATGCAATTAATTAAAATCTCTCTTTGCTTGCGGTTAAGGCCAAAAGCTGAGCCTAGGGAATTCGCCCTCCCAAGTCTCGCCCAAAAAGGAAAACAAAGTAATTTTTATTGAAATGCTAAAAAGCCGCTAAATCGGAATTCTGAAAGTGCTTGCCTCGGGGACTGGGACGAGCAATTTCAATACCGGAAATAGAGAGTTTATTAGAATTTCGAGGGCTTGCACAAGTTTGGCCAAGGGGCGAAAGGAGTTTGGGAAATATTTTTGGCAGGAAAAAGCACACATAAGCGTTCAGTTTTTCCATTAATTTGATTAGAGTTTCTCAAGGTAAAACGAAAAACGCGAATATTTGGCAAAAGTTAAGAGGCACGAGTCGAATTTCTATACACTTTTATCAGTACTATACACTTTATACACTAAAAACAAAAAAATAAAATAATTATAAATTTACATATTTCACAGTTTTTTCTAAAAAAAATTTTAATAATTTAAGAAATGTGTTTGGATAATTGATAGTCTATTTTATGAAGCCCCGAGAGAGGGTAAAATAACTAACTGACTACACACGCGAAAAATAAAAGTGGAAAAATAAGCAAAGACGAAAACAAGCTCCGCAAAAATCCAAGAAATGGCCAAAACGCGGAAAGAGGAAGAGCGTTGGCCATAACCATCACTATTCGCCAAGCAGATCCACGTCCTCATTCACATCCGCATCCATATCCTTACGCTTAGTCTCATCCTTATCCACGTGGACACACCTCGTGTCGTGCTGTGGTCTTATGAAGTGCCGTTATTAACTATGACTCGGTGCGGGGCAACTTATGCCTCATAAGAATTTAACGCTCAAATGCTCAAATTGTCAATAAGAAACTTGGCACGCCCATTTCGACAGATGGTGGAAAGTGGGTGGTGGCGATGGTGGTGGCTTGGAAAGGTGGAAAGTGGGCGTGGGCTATCTGTCTGGCTAAGAAGGTTTTGGCGGCGTTTTACACACAAACACACACTCACGCACAGGGGCCCACACATTAAACGGCAATGTCCACGCGTTTTCATTAAGCCAACTTTTCGGCCGGGCCAAAACGCAAGAGTAACGGTGGCCAGGAGGCCTGGCAATCATTTTTTATGGAGCAGCGCGGCCAGCGCATCAAAAACCCATTTGGCCGCCATTAACTTGATTGAGTCGAGCTGTGCGAGCGTTGCTTCTTGGCTTTTTTCCTGTTTTGGCACGGTTTAGTCTTTTTTTAGATTTTTTTTTTCGGGTAGAAGAGAAGGAGGCGTTGCAAATGAAAATTGATCATGGCTCAGTGTCCTTTCCATGTTTACAACTAATATTTCTGCGGATTTCTGAGGTGATGCGATCGACGTAGTCCACGGCCATTAGTTGTCATTAGTGGGCATTTTCTTAATTAAACTTTGCGATGAATTCAGCCCAACACCACTCTCACCCATCCCTTCAATCCGTCATTAAAGGGTGTCACCACCCCCAAGGCTTGCCATTTCTTTCGCTATCTCAGCCGTCATTTGTCATCTACCCCACGGCATCTGCAATCCAGAAGTTGTTTACTAATTAAAGTACCAGCCCGACCTCAGAAGTAGCAATGCCAATGCCGTCTTCTACTTATCTTTCTATGGGGTTGACCTAGATAGAAGTGGTTAGGGTTTTATCTTTTTGATTTAATGAGAGTTCAGATAAAATTAAATAAGTAAATGTCTTTAAAAATGATTCAAAGCACACATATTTTAATGATTTAAAAATAGAGCTTAAGATTAACTAATAAATAAATAGAAAGAGGTAATAAACCAAAAGAAAGCGCCAAAAACGAGTGTATTTTTAGCATTTACGATTGCTTTTGCACATTAACCCTTCAGATTACCCCGAAACAGTGCTCGGCTGAATCAAAATGTCACGGCACAGATCCCGACTGGCAGCACATTACAGCTTAGCTGGCTTACACGGGCACATGGCAGATACACAAAATAAATAAATGTGATTTGTCATTTTGCAAAAACATGAAATGGCAGCAGGAACTGGTACTGAAGCTGGAACTGTCGCTGCAGCTGGAACAGTACGAGCAAAACTGTTCGAGGAGAGCATTAAATTGCAGTCAAATGGCACGCTGTGTGCATTCCAAATGCCATGGACCCTGGCTGGGATATGGGATATGGAAGGGGATGTATTAAATTATTCGAGCGTGCAGTAGCCAGACGGAGATACTTTCGTATGCAACACTGGATAGACTAAGTCCAAGTCCAAGTCCCATATACACACACAAAGCCAAACACATAATACATATATTTGACTTTTGCTCAGCTAGCCAAATGAATGCCAGATCAAATAAATGTTGGCCCACACAAGGGTTAGTGATTCTGGAAGGTTAAGCCGTAGAATGCCTCCTCCTCAGTCGCTCATTTGAAGCAAATCAGCGTCAGCATCAGTATCCGTATCAGCATCGGAATCAGAATCTCAGCCCGAGTCTGAGGAAGGCTGGCAAGCGAAGCTCCATGTAAAATTCATTCGACTGAGCAGGACACCAACGAGCTGCAAATGAAATGGCAGAGCGTGGCGTGTTGAAGTCACCTGTCTGCCTGTCTGTCTCAGATGACAATCCCAGAGGGCCAGATTCGGATGCATTGAACATGGTCTTGATGGTAAGAAATTTAAAGAAGTTAGTGTCAAAGAATTAAAGATTGATTTATGAAAATAGAAAATTTCAGGTAGACACAGTCTCTACAAATGAATCCTCATTGGTGGAAGCTTTTCCGAAACATCTTAATTGCGGCTCGATTATAATAAAGCTACACACTAGATCCTCGCTGATGCTCATCACTCCACCGGCGTTATTCATTACCCCGCAGTAGTTGGGGGCGGAAAATAAGGTCACCAGGCGACGGTCGGCGAAGAACTCGTAGCCATCCTCCACAACCTCGTGGGCACGGACCATTACGTCTAGACGATTGGCGTCGAGGAAGTTCTGGACAATCTGCTTGCTGAAAGTAAAGCTCACACCGCGCTCATTGTGACCCCAGCCGTCATCCTTGCGGTTAAGATCCGCCCAAAGCAGATCACAGAGGAGGCCCTGGTTCGGGATATTTGTGGGTCTCCGAATGGCGAGGATCTGATCCAAGCTGCGTAGCCTGGGACTGAGTCCCCCGTGACAGCAAAATATTCGATCGCCCACAACTGCTGCAACAGGCAGACAATCAAAGCAGTCCGTGAAGGTCTGCCACAAGTGGATCGTGTGCTTCCTTTTCACCTCGTCGAAAAATCCATAGATCCGGTTTATACTAGCACACTCGTGATTTCCCCGCAGGAGGAAAAAGTTCTCGGGATATTTTATCTTGTAAGCCAATAACAGGCAGATCGTCTCCAGGGACTGCTTTCCTCGATCCACGTAGTCCCCTAAAAACAGATAGTTTGATTCCGGCGGGAAGCCAGATGCGTTGAAAATTCTCAACAGATCCTTGAATTGGCCATGGATGTCCCCGCATATCTTCAGAGGGGCATTTAGTTCCAGGAGCATCGGCTGGCTCATGATTACCTCGCGAGCTTTGTAGACGAGAGCCGCTATTAGTGACTCTTCGAGGTTACAATCAGATCCGACAAGATTTGTGAGCTCGTGTATAACAGTATCCACGTCATGGCTAGTAAAATCCCTCTTGATTCTCGACATGATATTTCAATAAATACACTGTATAGATTTTTTAATAGCACCTTAAAATTTATATGAAACGTCGACGAATATATAGTGCAAGTTATAAAATAAACTTGAATTTTTCGAGCATAAGAATGTGAAAAATTGTGTATGAAATTTACTTTTCAAATAAACTCAAAGCCTACCTCTTAATTAATATAATAAAAAAAAATAAAATCTTATCGATTTTACCAGGTGCTCGTAAAGGGTAAAAGGGTAACATAGAGGGGGAATAATCTGCGACTCCATAAGGTATACAACTTTTTTATCAGCGCCAACAACCGATTCGATATAGCCATGTGCGTCCATCCGTATGAACGCGTGGATCTCAGGGACTATAAGAGAAAGGTCTATAGGATTTGGTATAGAGACTCCAACAATATCCAAGCAGTTCCACTTTGTGTCAAAATTTTTCCACACCCACTCCCAATTTGTATCCGATCGGATAGGAAAAAGTCCCCACTTTTGATCCTTGCGATGGCCATAGCTCTGCCAAATTTTATCTGATCGGGAAATATCGTACCATTTTGCAATCAACGAACCCAGAAGCAACTTTCCTTATACAAAACATAGCTTTAATATCTTTTTTTAATTTTTTTAATTTTTTCCTAGGGGTACCCCTACGAAAATGTGGGTTTTCCCAAAGTCCCCACTTTTGCTCGTTCTGATGGCCATAGCTCTGCCAAATTGTATCTGATCGGGAAATATTGTTCCATTTTGTAATCAGCGAACCCAGAAGAAACTTTCCTTATACAAAACAAAGCTTTAATATCGTTTTTTAATTTTTCGAATTTTTTTCCTTCCGATGGCCATAGTTCTGCCAATTTAAATCGGTTCAAGAAATAAACGACAGCCATAGGTCTGCCCTAGTTAAGCCTCCTATTTCCCTCAATGCCACACAAGCTCACATCGGTTCCAACTTGAGACTTGACTTGGCTTAAAGCAGAAGCGTTAAAGTGCAAAAGATTTATGGAATTTATTTATGTGCCAGTTAAAATGACTACATTGGGGGGCTGTTGGGGGTGGCGGACCGATGGCTCGAGCCCACAATCGTTATTATCATCGTCATCATCATCGTCATTGTCGTCCGACGGCATCTCCATCAGATGCGCCATCACAATTTTCGTTGCGGCGGTGTGGACGTAAGCGGATTTGCGACAAAACTCATTCGCCATGGACGTGGTGGCAAGGCGGACCATTCGGGCTTGGCTTGCCGTGGTCGACTGGTCAAAACCCCCGACGTCTTCTCCGCTTGTTAGCAGTTGACAGCAGAGAGCGACGGGGCTAAATCCTGTTAAAATTTAGTGCAAAATAAGATAGAATGCCGGGATGCTTAGCCGAGAAAAAGAAACGAAAGTAAATTACTCGTTCTTCGTTCCCATTGAATACGTACTACGTAGATATTCTTTTACTTTTTTTTCAACCACTTTCAATTCTCGCCGCGGAAATTTTTCATTCCAAAAAACAAAACCAAAAAATATGAGAAAAATATAAAAAATAAATAAAATAAAGTTCTGACTGGCCATATACATAAGTTTTGTCTTTTCATACGTACAAACCGACCTTCATAAATATCTTTGTATTCCGCTGGCCCATAAATTGTCGCCGAAAGCTCCGAAAACAATAAAAATAAATGAACTTGAGTGAGTCTTTGCTCTGGAACCGAAAATGAAACCCAAACCGACTGAAACTGAAAATGAAAATGAAAGGGAAACTCAGACCCAGAAAAAAACCCCAAATTGGAACTGAAACTCGAAACGAGGCAATTTGATGTTGATTATTACTCGCCCTTCTAGTGAGAATTACTTTTCCCGGCTATGGTTTATATGTTTCTGGCCATTTTGGCTATTAGTATTTATTGTCCTGGCCTGACCCAGGCCAAATCGCATTCTAAATGATAAAGAATTCGTGGCACATATATCTTCATAAGCTGGAACTCTAGCATAGGCATGCTAAGAAAAATTTAAACATATTTGCCGAAAAATTTAAATTCAATTACCTTTGGCAAATGTTTATTGTCCTGGAAAATGAAATACCTATATCATTTATGAGACCCAATCTCAGAAGATTTCATTTCAAAATTAAAATCTTTGCATAGACAAGCTCTTTTACATGAATTGACTGATGCTTCCTGAAAGTTTCCATTAGATACTTTGTATCTGATTTCTGTGCAGCATACAAAACTGAAAACTGAAATAAAGTTCCTATAAATGCGATTATTTATGCAGGACAGTCGAGGGATGCAGGATCCTGAAGCAAATATGAACCGGACAACAATTGAGGGAGTTTCCATGGCAGCCATGGACACCGGACCGAAGAGTAAAAGGTTTGCTCCTAAGTCTCGACACGTGTTGAAGTTCTTGCTTTTCTTTTCAAGCGAATGCAATGTGCGTGGAGCATATACACATAGAAAAAAATCATTAAGCCCTTTAAATGTTTTAACATGATGCAGTATCCTAGACGCTGAAAAACTTTGAATCTTTCTGTAGTTAAAGCATGAGTAGTAGTACGGCCAATTATTTTGTCAGTGTATGCTACCATGTCTCCGCTTGCCACTCAATTCCCTGGTTTTTTTAGACACTGAACTTTCTTTGGAACACAGACAGCTAAAAAGCAATAACAAATGGCGACAGTTAGTGAGTGGAATGCAGTTGTATTTCATTCACTCCCTCTCCGTTTCTTGACACACTCTCTTTTGGTTTAACATTTCACTTTTCACTGCTGACCTTTACCCTTCCCTCATCCGGTTCATTTTGCACTTTTTATTCAAGGAGTGTGATTCAGATTCCGCACTTAAATAAACGTGTTGGTGACATTTCATAGGACAGGGAATTTATATATATTTTTGCAAATGTTTGCCAACTTAATAGTTTTTTCAACGCTGGCTGAGGAGTTATAGAAACGTCAATTTATTCAATATTTATGAATGCATCAAATTCGAATTTATAGTACTTTTGTTGAATATTTATTCAATTGAATAAACTTTTATGTTATTTAACTTTTAAATGCGACACACACATAGAATTATTAAATGTTTGCTTCCATTTATCACATGTATGCTAATCAATTAGCCATATTAGGCCAATTAAACAGAGCCGAAATGAAAGAAAAATACATTCTCAGGCGAATGCACTTAAAGAGTACTTTAAAATATGAATTAAGTGAGTTATTCGAGTGTCGGGCATCAATGAATGCAATCTTTAAGTAAACTCTGAGAGCTCTGTCAAAATCTCTGGCAGTCCGGGGCTTGACAACTTAATGTTGAGCTAGAAAACAATTTGCATGGCCTGAGAAATGCCAGCTGAGGCCACAAATAAATATTGAAACCGAAAAAGGATTTCGTGGTGTGGTGATGGTGATGGTGAGGGTGCTGGGGCCGGAGCTTAAATGGAAGGACTTAAAATGGTACACTGCTGGTGCCGTACACTTTGAAGTCGGTCTCATAATCTGATGCTAGTTATAAACTCTCGGGCTAGAAGGCCGGACTAAACCAAAGTCATTTATATTTGTGCCCGGAGAGTCTTGGATTTCAGAGCCTAGCCTGGCAAATATAATCATTCATGGTTTTCAGAGCATGAATCACATGCAAATGGGCTGGGCCGGTGGTCCGGTTTGCCTGTGCAAATAGATTCATAAATCAGTATGAAAATATTATTTGATTTCCGTTCTCACAAAAGAAGGCATCCCGCCCTTTTTCCTTTTCCTGGTCCCGGCCCTCTTATCGGTGTCCAAATCCGAAGTCTGAGACGTTGTCGGAAGCTACTAATTGGAGCATAAAGTACCAGCAACAAATGCCGGGGAATTCGTATTCTTTTGTAAGGCAGGAGCTTCCAGGACTGGGGAATACCCTCGCTCGCATAATTTGAATAAAATTAGCATGTCTATAGCCATGATGCCTGAGTGGGTAAGAGTTCTTCCAATAGAAATATTATGCACAAAGAAATAATAACAGGGATTTGTTTCTGAAATATGCTTACTTGCCATGCTTGGAGGCAGAACCTTAAATTTAACACTTTCGTGTTAAAGAGGGTATTCATTTGTCCACCTTGTCTATGAGAGATGTCCTGTTTCTTTTTCTGCTTTCTTGGGCGGAAACAAAATGTTGACATTGCGTCATGTGGCCTTTGAATTATGAGTGGTATCTCTGGCTTAGGCCATTGACAGTACAACAATGAGCACATCCGTTTTTCTATACTTTACTCTTATTTTTCCAGTTAAGACCTCTTCTGCCCTTGGGTTCTCTATTACTTTTGTTGCAATCTCTGGTGCGGCATCTGCCACAGTATACAGCAGCACCAGCATCGACATCGGCGTGTGCATTTGTGCATTTCTTGGGCCAAAGTCGTGACATGCGAAATGAGTTTCTTTCTACTCATTGTGGCAGAGCAGTTGTATGTGGCAAGCAGCATCCCCAACCGCTGCTTAATATTTCCGCTTGCACACTTGCTTATTTATTATGCTTCCGCCATCCTGTGGCGCAAAAGAGCCAAAGGAAGCGCCATTACCTCACACTTGAAAAAATAACTTCACTAGCATCAGAAATGTCTCCTTCAGGCCCCTTGTAACCCGACCTAAGTATTTCTCTCCGTGGCTCAGCTGGGGCTGCCACATGCGGCCATGGCTCCTTGGCTGCCCTAATGCCAACTCACTTGACTTGGCCCGTTTGGGCCAGTGGCTTGCGTCTGGAACAGGCAACCGAGATCTGGGAGTTGTCTGCTCCTTGCCTGCGTCATGTTAAGTGCCTACATAGGATAATCTGCACATCTCGAGTCGACTTTATAGCGTGTATTGTGTGTGCCCGGGCCTCTTCCTGTTACTGTGCCTTTTCCATTTCCCCAACCGCTTTTCCCCGTGCAGTCAAGCTGTGCAGTTGACTTGCAAGTCGAGCCCCCTGCGAGGCTTATTCCTGGACTTTATGAGGGGCTTTCCCGGCTGGCCTCCTCTGACGCCTTAAGTAATTAGCATGTTGAACGGGGGGGTGAGTGCAACTGGAATGGCGGTTACTCCTGACTACAACAGACAACTGAGCCCTTGCCCGGCAGGACATGGCAGGGCCAATCATCCGCGAGAGTTTGCTGCAAAGGACACAGGAGGAAAATCAGCTTTGTGCTAGACTGAAATATCTTAGGATGACTAAAATTCAAATTAAATAGGTATACCAATTTAAACTTAAGATATAAAATATCTCTTTAATTAGAAAAGAATAACTATCGTTTTATCTAATTTTTTCCAGTGGGAATAAAGAGCACATAACGCCTTTGCTTATTAAATTCCAACTCTGTGTGGCATAAAATGAATCCAATCAACAGAGAGACTCATGTTGCAGCGATGATGCAACAGTTGCTTGGCTGCAGCCCGCTGTTGCCACAGTTTGGCCCACGGCTGGGGCACTTGGCTGAGTCTTGGGTAATCGAAATCGCAAACAAAATGTGGGCTGGGGCGGAGTTTTCAATTCGGGCGTCTGGGTGCCACAGGTAGTCTTCACGTTCGGCCACGTGCCACGTGGCTAATTATGTACGTGACTCACATGGCACACGATTCCCCGAACGATGGTAAACACCTTTGTTCCTTTACTCGCCCCCACCTGTCCGTGTTTCGCGGCCCAACATGCCTTTGACATCATTAAGCTCTTTGGCAGATTTGTCTAAATTTCCAATAGATTTCCCCGCTCAGCTTTCAGCTGAAAGTGGGTCCCACGCTCGATGCCATTTCGATTCACGATTGCAGAAGCACATGAAATTTTACATCTTTTTATTTTGCTTGCCCCCGGCCTCCAGCTCGCATCCTGCCACTGCCACCGACTCCTTGCAACCCCTTTCTTCCCGTATCACGTTTGATGTCATTGCTGATTCTGCGGTCGCAGCGAGTTCGCCATGGAAGGTGCTTACCACATCAGCGGCATTGACGTCGCAGGTGTTGGGACGGCGAGTTAACAAGAAAATTGTTGTTTCTGTCGCCATGTCATGTAGTTACAGTGCCAGACAAAATAATATATTAGATTTAGAAAAAATAGTAACACAGACTTTTTTGACTATCAATATAGTATCCTATCTGAAGACTTATACTTCCTGGAATGTATTTTTTATTCCTGTTCCTAGTTAACTGACTTCAGCTGTTAGTTTGTGGGTGTCGTTACAATTTTCCATCAAACCTGGAGGAGAACTTTCATGTTATTGAAAAGAGCACAGAAACGAAGAGAAAACAACCTTAATGCTAAAAAATATCAAATGACTTTGACTCGTCGTCCTGTTTGCAGGATGTGCTTGAATCTTTGTATGTACGTTTGCCTGCCTGTGTGGGTATCGGTTTGCTAAGCATTTTTAAATGGATCCACCTGTGAGTTGGAGACACAGACTCTGGTATGTGAGTGCCACATAAGTTGCCTTTCATTGTTGCCTTTGTTTGTCGTCAAATGCGTTGATTAAATTTTCTCTAAACCTTCACAGGATTCGTGGGAGTGTGTCCCTTAGCCTGCGTGTGTGCCTGTTTGTGTGATATCTTATTACATGACAAGGTATATATTTTGAAAAGATTAAATGCTCGAGTGAGCTGCGCTTTGACAAGGCTATATAGTTTGATTTGGTACAAGACACATTGCGGCAACAATTTCATAGAATTACAGAATTTGTCCAAAGTAGAAGCACCCATTTAGAGGCAGACATTTCAAGCAGTGGCGGATTTAACAGGTGGGCAAAGGCGCACTGGGCCCCCCCGACGAAAGGCTTTCAGGGCCCCTCGTGCTGAAAGTTACACCTTCGATTTCTTTTCCATAAATCTGCATCAAAATATTTTTAAGATTTTTTGTCAAATTTTCTGGGCTGTCCCCTTCAAAATGTGCAGAATGCATGGAGAGCCCCATATGACGCCCTGCGTAGGCCATATCTTAGAAAATATTCATCCGATTCTTGAACGGAATACCTTAAACGATTTATGGATGGATTCTTCATAAATCTGCATCAAAATCTGGGAACAAAATATTTTTAAGATTTTTTGTCAAATTTTCTGGGCTGTCCCCTTCAAAATGTACAAAATGCATGGGGAGCCCCATATGACCCACTGCGAAGGCCATATCTTAGGAAATATTCATCCGATTCTTGAACGGAATACCTTAAACGATTTGTGGATCGATTCTCCATAAATCTGCATCAAAATCTGGGAACAAAATATTTTTAAGATTTTTTGTCAAATTTTCTGGGCTGTCCCCTTCAAAATGTGCAAAATGCATGGGGAGCCCCATATGACCCACTGCGAAGGCCATATCTTAGGAAATATTCATCCGATTCTTGAACGGAATACCTTAAACGATTTGTGGATCGATTCTCCATAAATCTGCATCAAAATCTGGGAACAAAATATTTTTAAGATTTTTTGTCAAATTTTCTGGGCTGTACCCTTCAAAATACCCTTCAATGTACCCTGAAAAAATTTTGCCCACTGGGCCTTTTTGCTTAAATCCGCCACTGATTTTAAGGCTATTCTTGTCTCCATAAATAGCGTGTAAAGGCTGGTGAATTGACAATTTCTTCTAAAAAAAGGATATTCCTAATAATTCAGAAGCATTTAAGCTTTAAATTGTGCCACAGATCGATCCGAGTCTCATCAAGCCCACATGCTGTCAAGGATTTGCATCGAGTTCGTTATTTAAACATTTCTTATTCAAGACTCCTTCAGCTTTAAAAGCAATTTACATTCGATCTGACTTTCATCCTTTGCTCTTGTCGTTTAGGGTCCTTTGGCAACTGCATTACCACTACATTACACTCATATACACCCACAGAGACCCACACACTGACTTCCACTCCCACTCATACATACTCAAGTTCGCGGGGGCGTCGTCTCAATTGCATAGGAAATTTGCATAAGTTGCCAGCTGTCGTCTGGCAGCGCTTCCGCTTTTCAGTTATCCCCGATTTTCCCCTTTTCCGCTTTTCCAAGCGGCCACGCTGCATGCCCTTGCGCTGAAAGGCGTTCTGCGTTCTGCAATTTAATGAGCGATGCGCCAGCAGATGCAAATAAATCTTAAGCGGCAGTTAAACCCATTTTTCTCCCGGTTTCGGCTTTAGCCAAATATTTGTTGCCCCCTTTTCCCCCAGAGCCCCTTAGGGGGCCAGACCCTTAACCTCAAAGGAACCAAATGCAATTGCACCCACAAATGCAAAAAAAAATGTAAGGAAAAATAGAAGATTCGAGCAACAACGAGCCACTAAACAGAATGCAATTTGCTTGTTTGACCCAAATTGTTGTGAGATTTGCCTTTCACCAGGCCACTCCTCTTTTCCGCTTTCTCTTTGGCTTTCACCCAGTCCCCAAGCCCTACTGTTGGCCAAGTTTATCTTTTTGCAATTGTGCAGGCAACGGAGGGGCAGGAGCAGGTCTGCGCCAGGCTCATCCTGTCGGAGGGATAACAATGGAGCGTTACTTTCACTTTTTCCATTGTTTGGCGTTAGTTGCAATGCCTGCACTTACTGCTACACTGAAAGGAAATGGGCTGAAAGGATGGTACAGTAACTCTGAGGGTGTGCCTAAGACTTTGCCTCTAATAATGCTTTTATCTTATAAAATATTTTACAACTCTAAGCTGAATATTCTTGCAGTGCCAACACCTTCTTTGCTTGCTATAGCTCCTTGCGGTGCATCCTGTAAATGACTCAACAGGCGAACTCAGGACGATAAGCACGCAGACACCTGGCACACCTGAAAGAGCTGGAAGAGCGACAGACCTCGACGAAGGCACGTTCTGCATTTCGTTTGCATTTTCGGTTGCGATTATTGGCACTTTAAATGTTAACTCCGCCCGACTGAACCGCCACACCAATTGAAATAAAAGCAAGGCCAAAGCCAACGCGAACGCGCCAGGCAAGCAGAATTTGTTATCCTTATTTTGATTCGAAATTCGAATTGGTATTCCGAGCTCTTATTCCCTTCGAATTGAGGCGGGTGTCTGTGGCCCGTCGTTTTGTTGCAGGTATGGAGTAATTTTTGTAGCTTTTTTCCTTCAAAAGTTTGACACGCGGCCTGGGGCCAACTTCTAAGAAAGTGCTTGGCCAGCTTGTATATAGTATTTATATATGGAACTACATGAAAAAGCAGAGTCTAACCAAAACAAAAAAGTCAAGAGAAGGAGTATACTGCTGCGTTAATTTCCTTTAGGAATTCCAAGGCCAGATGCCTTGTTACAAGTTGTGAATTCCAACGATGCCGGCTGTTGCTTCCCACATGGCTTTCTAATGTCTTAAGAGCGAGTTTTGGCTAATAAGCCCCACTTATGTGATAAATTATTTACCTTTATTGAAAGCGCCCAAGCAGCAGGGCTACTCACCTGTCCCTTCTCCACTTTTCCCTCCAGCCACCTCTGAACTGCTCCTGGTTTTCCCCGCTGCATGTGCTTATAATTTATTTAAATAAGCCCCTATGACGTTTTTAATTCACTGACAATGATGTCAGCCAGCCAAGGAGCCGTGAGGTGGGGACGTGGCCCAAGCCATCGGCAGGGGTAGCTGGGAAGGTAGGGTGTTGGGGCCCGGCTCACAACCTCTGGCCTGGCATAATTTGAATATTTCTGGCATAAAAACAAGCGCGCAAAACAAAATCAACAAACAACTTGAGCAACAACGACGTCGTCGCCAAAAAACAACGAACGATTTCAAGGCCCACCGATGAAATGGCATTGTTGGGTTGGTATACCCTGTAATTTGAAGGGGAATCGGAGAAAATGTAATATTATGTTTATTTTTCGAAAGGAAATTATGTACACAATCTGTTTGATTACAGTTTTTAAATCAGCAGAGTACTTCATAAAGTGAAAATAAGTGTGTGCTTTGAGTAAAGCGAAAAAATACATGAATATTTCAGGATTTCGTTTCGGGTAGGTCTTTGATAAACTTTGTGGACCTCGAAATATCCCTGCAAAAGTTAGGCTACCCATTAGAGATCCTGGCCGTGGGGACAAGGCCAACAAATGAGCGTAAGCAAAAATCTTGTCACAGAACAAAAAAATTGTTCATAATTTTTCTCATGGAATTTGCAGCGTAATTTCTCTCAATTTCAGCATGGCGGTGGGTGGAATTTTTTTCAGCCCCAGACCACTAAGGTGCAACCCCAAGCATCTAGCCCCAAACCCCGACCTCCTCACGCCTCCCGACCGCCTCCTCACTGCTTGGCCCATGCCCCCTTAAAATACCATTTGTTGTAGCCGCTAAATGTCAACGGGAGCAACATGGCAGCTACAACATCATCTCGCATTTAATATGCGTGCGGCTGCCTGTTGTGGCAAATAATACGCCTGATGATGATGGTGATGGCGTTGAAGGAGAACTATAAATGCTGCCAGGTGTGAGGCAAGGGGGAGGCAGCTCCGGTTTCCTGCTGGCATTGCCCGGGAATGTATTCACTGTAAAAATTAGCATATTTAATGTGAGCAGCACGTTAGGTTATTAGAGACACATTCTCACCGTGCTGCAGAGCGTTGCGAAGCACAGAGGGGGTAGGTGGCTGGAGGGGTAGGCACTAGCGACATGGCCATGTTGCAGCATGTAAAACAATCACGCCCACACAAACGTTAAGTAAGCAGCTTCAACAACAACAAAACGGCAGCAGCAACAGCAGCAGGACATTCAGGAGGACAGACGGTGGTCCTGAATTTTGCATAATGTTTTCACGCAGCCAAAATTCCCGTCTTTAAGGATGGGAATGGAAGTACAGTGAGGGAAAATGTAATACTTCTTAACTGCATAGTATTTCTTTTAAATTTGTAGCATAGTTTATAAAGACAATCATTCGGCCTTAAAGTTTGGGAATCTGTTTTAAAAATACTTTTCTATAAGTCATAAATTTTTCTCAGTGCCCTTGTGGTTGGGAGGCTGAGCAATGAGCCCGTAAGCTACTTAGTTTTTATTACACTCAGCCGCATTGTTTTTTATGCTCCAGTGCAGGCGGCAGTCCAAGCTGAAATCCCCAGTGAACTTCAGGCTCATTTCCTTCTACACAAAAGCTACAGAAACGCTCTGTATTTCTGTTCCCCCTTTTCCAACTTTGGGTTTTTCACGCCACTCGAAAGTGCAAATTGCATGAAATGCTTTTTATTTGTTCCTTTGGCTTTGGAGGATGCCAGCCGGCTTGATGCAGCAGCCTCAGCTTCCACTTTGGGTCTCAAGTTGAGCGACATCGGCGGTGATTGCTTTAAGCTGCGGTCGTGGTTGGTTGGCTGCCCGAAATATTAAATATGAATATCTGCCAGCAGCATGCGCGACATGTAATAATAATCGCATTCGGCCCCTGCATGCCACCCACAAAAACAAAAAAAAATTAAAGGTGCCAGAATGCAAAAACCCACAAACACACCCAGCACAATGCACAATGCAGTGGCACCGGGATGCTGATATGACCAGGCAGTTACACGTGTCGGTGTGGGCCAAAATCAGGGTCTGGGTTTTTGGTTTGGACTGGTACCTGACACATGGCAGTGCAATTTTAACTGCTGCGATAACGGCAACGACGGCCAACAAACGGCTGTGGCAGCAACCATCAGCCAACAATTGGTAAGCGACGCAAGCGATGGCGATGGCGATTTTTGCATTTATGCACTCAGAAAAAATGCCCTCCGTCTTAATAAGGCCCTAATCTACGACAAAGCTTCGCTACCAAAACTGTTTGTACATTTTCTTGCAGTGTCCTTCTTTTTCGCTCACACAAGCCCTGTACTGTCCACGTGTTTGCGAGTGTCCTGGAGATGTTATCAATCATGGTTTTTGGTGTGGATAGTTGCGGATAGCGGCGCGGTCAGTTGCCCGGTCACGAATATGGGTCGTTGCCTGGACAGTGTCCTGCCCCTACTCCGGCTTATCCCTAGATCCCCTCATTAACGCTTTAACGCACAATTAAAGAAATTTGCGAATATTTTGTGTGCGTAAAATGTCCAGGGTGAACGAACGTTTGGTAAAGCACGTGTCGGGGCCAGAAATAAAAGTTCTCATTCGAGACAAAAAAAGTTCAAAGAAAGAAAAACTGGAAAGCTTTAGGATGAGAGGTTCAACTTGGATATAACCTGCCAGCGGATATAATCCCGGCGGAGATAAGTTCTTTTGTTGGGTGTAGGTTTTTATTTTTATTCGATTTGGCAAACAAAAATAATAATAACAAATGGTTCACCATGGTTCACAGAACATTATTCATTGTATGTTTATTTCTTATTATTTCTCAACAAAAGTGTGTAATTGATTTTTGGAAAGGTATAAAATGGTAACCAAATTTGGGAGGTAGACGTTCTTAAAGCCCTTGCCGTTAAGAAAGTCTATAGAATACTTTGCTAATAGTATTAGCTGAGTAATACACATTTTCCATTAAATAAGGTTTAAAGTTTTCAAAATTCTTAGCCTTCTGTAGTTTTTTAATGCCATCACTTATAATTTTTCAGTAATTTTATGCCTCTTCGATCTTAGCTCTTTAAGATCCATTAACTAAGAGTCTAGCTTGCATAGAAAAAGATTTAGAGACTTGAAAAGGATTCCCCCTTCTTAAAAATAAAATGTAAAACAAAGGTAAAAATAATTAAAAATGTAGATTGAGCCATTTTTACGAGGTTTTCTTTATAAAACTCAAATTCTCTCTATCAGTAAAAAAAATTCATGGGCCAACACTTACAGTTTATGTTCCCAATTTTTTACGACCACTTTCATCCTAATAACATATTTTTCCGGGCCCAAAAAATACGAGAAAAAGGATTTGGTAGACTAGGCGAAGTTGAGATACACTTTCCTTGGGAATAGGAGCACTGTATAGGACGTGGGTACACAAAGAATTTCGATTTGTTTGTTTTCTGCCAAGTGGAACAACAGAAGCAAAATGTCTTTTTTTAGGGCAGCGAAAACTTTACTTTTTATTGTGCTTTTTTTATGCGTTTCTTTCTATTTGCTGGCAATTTCTCTTGTAACAATATTATGTTTGTCTGGTGCCGCCGCGCTGCAGCTGTTTTCGTTGTTAAGGTGCCAAAAAGCGTTTAGCAGTTTAACCGCTGACACACCCCCAACCCCATTGGGTTGCCCCGGCCGACATCTGTTGTGAGTGTAGCATCTCAATCTTGGCCTGGAAGCGAGTCTCGGTTTATGTTTTGCTTCGCAGGATCAGCAGCGACTTGAGGTCCATATCCCTCATATCCTGTGGGCTACGGCGTGTATGTGTGTGTGCCCGTGTGGGCGGGTGCAGCGTGTCTGGAAATACTTGAGCTGCTATTTGGGGCACACACCCTCCAGCTTCATCCCGGGTTCTTTGTTGTGGCGTCGTTGGAAGCAATTTTACTTTTTGTTTGCTGGCACGCAATGCTTGTTAGTGCGTTCGTAAGTACGCTACAGAAATTGTCAGAATATCTCCCCAGCTTGCTGTTTGTCAACCTTATGGAAGACGGGCAAAAACACCAGAATTTGAGAGAATCCAGACTCAAGGATATTCTATTTAAGTTTCGGTTCGGGGCTGAGCTCGGAATTGTTTTTAATGCTTCCACTCGCTGCAATTGGCAAAGCGCATGGAATAAACTGCAGATAAGTCCTGGATAAAAAGTAAATGGTAGGACGGAAGTTGACCAGGTTCTGCAAATCTCCCAACTGGGACGAAAAGCAGATGCCTCTGCAATCGCTGGCAAAAGCCACAAGCAAATATGTATAAGCATCTTTGAGATTCGATTTGCGCTGCATGTGCATAACGCCAAGTGCAGATTTGATTATTTGCCATGTGGCGTAAACCTAACAACCGATGCCTCACAATCTCGGCTCAGCCCCAAAAGTCAGACCCAGTGTGTTTGCCCATCGGTTGTGGAATTTTGTGTATATGGACGGACCACCATGCATAAACCGAACAAAATCGAGCTCGAATCTTGGGTTCCCGGGCAAATACCACCACAAACAGAAGGCAAACACAGCCAGCTAGTCAACAGCAATCGGGAAATGTCAATATCGGAGATTGTATTATGATTTTCCAAGGCATAGAATTATTATAAAATTGATTTCTTCATCTGCCGTCGCAATGGAGACCTCTCCTCTTCCTCGGCCCTTACATAAGTCATCTCATCAGTCTGGGCGGTCCGATGGCTTTAATAATTTATTTCCCAAATGTCTGGCAACAGTTGCCTAATGAGACTGGACATTCCCCCAACTGTGTGTTGTTTCTGAGTCTGTTTGCGTCCTGCCAAACAAATAAAACACCTTCGAGTTGGCTTATAGCATTAGTGGTGCCAATAACTTCTGGCCGTCCAAAAATAAATGTTTAATGGCTTCAATAGAGGACTGAATAGAGGTAGTATTAGAGACATGTTTGTCCCAAAAGTAGCCACAATGCCAGCACTGGATCGAACCACACGCATAGTGAATATGAATATGCGAGAACATTCATTGCCCGACTGTGGAATGTGATTTGGCTTGTAATGGCAATTTAACTAACACACAAATCATAATGTGCAACGCAGCCAGCAGGCGTGGCAACTGCCTCGCCTCGTATCTGCGTATCTGTGTATCTAGGCACATGGGCATCCCGATGACATGCTGCAAACAACAGCAAAAACAAGGCAGTGCGATAACTGTGGCCCGTGCATGACAAATGACCCAAAATGGAAAATCTGTTGATGTCCGAAAACCGCATCTCACATCACAAACCCCGAGTGCGAGCTGGGAGTTATGCAAAATCGATGCATCCGATGCACCGAGCAGATACTTGGGGATCTTGGCACCAAAGTGTTGGCCAATTAGCAACTGCAACTGCCCGACAGTGGAACACAAGGGTCTGCCGGCAGGGCCAGTGTCATGTCTCTTTCTCTGACTCAATTGCTGTCTCTTACTCTGCATGTTAGATTTAATCCAATTGAGTTGCCAGTGAGCCTTATTCAATTATTTACAAGCCGGCCAAGGAGAGGCCTGGTCCGATCTAGCCAATGGCTTGCTGTTTTTTTATATTTGATGAGCTTTAAATTGAGTCGAGTTAGTGACACTTGCTTGGACTTTGGACTTTTAGTCCCAAGAGCCAAATTAATTTATGCGCATTTTCAAAAAAGTATTTATCTAGAAACTATTTCAGGAGATATTTCACAGTCGACCAAATCACACATATAGCTAACAGCTTGATTGCAATTCAATTATTTAGAGCCCGAATTTGGCCTAAACTTTTTTGATACATTTTGCAAACAATTTGATGCATTCATTTTCCGCACAATTTCCATTCATTTGGGGGAACACGGCGGCTGCTGCCATTGATTGATAGGCAGCTAGTTCAATCTGCATTGTGCACACACTTGATTTCATATTTAATTTAAGCAATTGGCAAACAAAAAACATTCAATTGACCAAATTTAATTAAAATATTGGAGCCTTGCTGACTGGCACTGTAAAAACCCTTTTTTTTTTGGGGGGTGTTCTCTTTGTCTGCTAAATTATGTGGAATTTGTAAATAGTTTCTCGAGTAGCGCTTATGGCCTTTATATGCAAATGTCTTGGACGGACGATGGAGGAGCAAGCGAGAGCAAGCGAGAAATCGGAGTCATAAAAATGTATGTTGTCTTCCTTTTTGGCAGGACAAATATGGCGACAGAAAAGAAGAGCGTGCCAGCGAACGTTGTGGGGAAAATTCAATGGTCCTTGCTGGTTGGAAAACACATTGCGAGGGCCGCATATTTCACGTTACTTATCTTTATCATTGCCAACTAATTTCACAGCCACCGTGGAAGTGGAAGGGGCATCAGGCATGGAGCAAGGGGCAAGGCAATAGACATGTAAACACACAGACCCACAAACAAATTTTGTGAGCCTGAATACGAAATATTTGTTTATTTCTAGTTCATATCTTTCATGTGCGCTACACTTGTTTCCCTTTCATTTCGCTTTCCTCCTGCCACATGCCACATGAGCCGTACTCCCAAGCCTGTTACTGTTCGCTTTTCCTCCCTCCCTTCTTTGCTTTGTGGCATGTTTGCGCCATTTTGCGTTTTTGTTTATGTTTGGCTGGGTCATTGCGGGCATTCCTTATAGCATATGATACATACGTATGTGCCGAGTGTGCGTGTGTGTGAGAGAGCAGGACCCTCGCTTTAAGTGTTTTTATTGTCTTTTGCTTAGGGTTAAGTTTTGTCATTGCCACGCTTTGTTTATGGCCACCTCTTGCCCTTTGTCCCTGCCGGCGCTCGATTCCGGAATCCCTGCTTTTTTTGCGGACATGCCATCGAGCTAATCCTTTTGTTTTATGGCCTTTAATTTATTTTTAAAGCCTTCTGCCGGCACAACTTGTTTATAGGCCGCAAACAAAACGGCCGGGGAACCCAAGTATAAAAATATATTTGTTTGGCATACTTTTCTTGAAAGTACTGAAAGAAAATACTTTTCTTAAGAAGAATACAATTTTTATAATCTTGTATGACTTCTAATAAACGTATTTTCTGGTTATAAATAATCAATATTCTTAAAAAAATTTAATTAAATAAATATATTTTATAAAATATATTTTCTGTGCACTCCTCCCCCATTTGTTTGCTCTGTGAATATTGCAGCGCTTTTCCGGAAAAACATGCAACAGGCCATGTCCTGCCGCTATAATTGGCTCCAGCCCACAAAACAAAAAGAGAGCAGATCCGAAGCGACAGAGTTTGAGACCAGAACATGCTCAAGTAATTGGCTACAAAACTGCAACATAACAATAACAATTCAATATGCCGGCAACAGATGCCAGATGACTCAACCCACCGAATATTAACCGAAAAGCATCCACCACCCCCTAGTGTCAGTCTGCTCTGGCCTGGCCTGCACTTGTAAGCTTGGCCTAATTGGCTCTCATTACATGAAAGAGTTCTGCGTGGGGAATTCTAAGCGCAAATAAGACTCATTTGGGTGTGTGGTAATGAGTTTGAATATGGCCACGCCCCGAACATCTGCTGATGGCCATCGAGGGACTCTAGACATGTCCAGAAATCGCTAGGATCTTATGCAGAGAAAAAAATATCTGTACAATTATTCTGACCTCAGAACAAATGCGAAAGTATACACATTTTTCTCCATTTTTTAAAGGTAAATCCCTCATGTTTTTTTCTCTGTCATTTCTATTTTTACCCGTAGCTGGTTTTATGGTTTCCCAATTGTCTCTCGCTTGTGAGAATTGTATTTGCTTACCTATATTCAATGGAATTCGATTAATCTGATTCAGCTTAGTATTCCGATTGTGATTGTGTGCTAGCTTGTAAGAAGTTTTCCAAATAATTGTTCGCCATTACGCCCACACAAAGGCCAGGTGACCTTGAGCTAATGGCTGGGGATGTTAACTTAAAGTGCTTTTTGGTAATTGGACCTTCAGTAAGCTGCAGCTTTAAGAGGCTTTTCAAATTGGTTGCCAAGTGAAGCTTCAGACAATGTTAATATGCCGTTCCATGGCTCATTTAGGTAAAGTGGAATGTTATGAAATATTAACGAATGCTTTTCAATGCAATGTTTTTCTTTAATCTTGGCGTGCTTGTTATTCTTTGCTTTATCGTTTAATCTCCAGGAATAAAATCTAAATTCTTGCGTCCTAACACAAAGTGATAAGCTCCTAATTGTGGTCTGCTGGATGAAGTTTAATTGAATTGTGCATCAGTTACCATCAGTTAGTAAAAGGCCAAGCCACAGACAGGAGGAGATCAGGAGTCGGGATGATTGGAAGCTCGGAGTTCGAAGTTGAAGAGTGCTCGATGCACTCAAAACTAATGCCCTAATGAATGGTGATGCCCTGAAAGGCACTCTGCCTGCCACTTTCAACTGGCACACACACGCACACAATGGCTATCGATTTCGCTTGGATGGCCAGAAAAGCAGATAATGTTTGTTAGGGTGTGTGTGCGATAATAAAACCATTGGCAGAGCGTTTCAACAGGCCGTTTTCACGATGTACGTGTCTGTCATTTTGAATTACAAGACGCGTCTAAATGTAAAACGGGGCGTATGAGTAACGCCTGGGAAATTGCTGTGCTTTGCATTTGTATGGAACGCCATATACTCCCAAACTGCCAACTTGTAGCATAATTGTGCGTCGTTAAGTTTATTATGAAGTGCCATCACACACACCACCATACAAAGGACACTGACAAGCGCACACCAAGAGACACTCGCTTGAATGCCAGAGCACTTTAAGTCAAGCAATTGGAAACTAAATTGGAATTTTTATGACAGGCATCAGGCGGAGCTGGAGAAAGAGAATGAGCTTGGCCATCGCAGGGCTATGGCGTTCAGTTTTAGCAACAACGCAGACTCTACATGCACAATAGCCTCCGATGGGCCACGGGGCGTATACGTATTGTGTGTGCGCATTTGACCGACAACGGCCCACACAGACACACACCCATACATGGGCAGATCTTGCACATAAATACAGTTATAATGCGTTTTGCATTTGTTAAATTTCCCTCAGGCCCCGTTTTTGGGTATCGGGGGTTGGGGCGGTTATGGCCTTTCGACATATTAAGCGTTGACATGACTGAAATTCACGCCTCACTTGACTTACGGGGCTTCTGGGGTCCTTTCGGCCATTGCTGTTCATTGGTCTGTTGTTGGTCGAGAATGGGTTAATAATAAATGCCAAAATGCATTTTATGTATATTTAATGTGGAGCTGAATAAGTAAGAGAAAAAGACTTGGGTAATTGGATATAATTTTTGAGATTCAATTTAATTTGAATCGATTAAAGCTAAGAAACTAAGTGAATAGCCAACAGGGAGTATGACTTTTAAAGAAATCCTCAAGTCTTAAAGTTAAACTAACTTAAAATCTTTTTTTCATAAATATTTGAAATATTTAACTGTGCTTTAAAATACCATAGTAAACATTTTTCAGCCACAAAATGGCTAAACCTATTAAGGCTTATAAGATTTCTTTGAATAATTCCCGCAATGAATGAATGGTCTTTGAGTGGCTCTCCTATTTTCCTCTACAGCGCAGAACTCCCAGTGGAAAGATTCTTGCTGACTTGACTTTTCTATTGCTGCCGCCTGCAGCAATTGCCACACCACCTTCCCAGTCCCCACTCATATGAGTGCCTTTTGATATAACACATAATAAAAATATATTTGAGGGCGTGTTTATGGGCGTATGCAGAAGCTGTTGCTGTTGCTGTTCTGTTGCGTTTGGTGTTCGCCTCCTGGCCATTGGCAAACACTGTTGGCAAAATCTGCTTTGGGTTTTTAAATGTCTATGTTTGGTCTTCTGTGGGAGTTTGCGTTTGTGGCTCTGGAGTTGGGCTCGTTTGGATGCGGTTGGCCCAGTCATTGCATTGCACACTTCCATTATTTAAGCCAAGTTTCGCAGTAGAAAACTCTATCCATCGGAGTTTTGTTAGTTCATTAAACTTGCTTTCGCAATTCAAGAGAAATGAAATTAGCAACAAATCAAACTTCCATTGAGCAAGTTTCTGCGGTCAAATGATGGCCAATTTAAAACTTAATTACCAAGGCAGCTCGAGTATCCTTCACTCACTCATATCGTACAGTTTGTCGGTGTGCCTGGTGGCTGGTAGTGTTGAGCACTGAATTGCACTGGAGCACTGGAGAAATCCGAACCGAAGGACAGGCATCAAGTGTCGCCTCGAGAAACGCCATCAACATCATCTTTATCCTTCGTCCTCGTGCTCGCTCTTCATTCTCGACACACAATTTGGTTTTATTAACTCAAGAGAGCCAAGCCGAGCCGAGCCAAGTCAAGGAGCAACGAATGAAATGAACCGCGCACTGCTCCAGCTCCAGCTTCAGCTTCAGAACTGACTCCCCAGTTGGCACTCAGAAATTTCAAAAAAATGAAAAGAGAAAAACGTTTCCCAACAACCACTTAAACTTGCCGCATTAAACAAGAGACTCGAAGTGCTTGGTTTTTATATTTTGCATAATTTTATTATGTTTTATTTGTTCTGTTTTCGCTTGATGGTTTTCATTTTAGTAATTTTCGTTACATTTAACTACACAGACTTAAGGGCTAGAAATCATTGCTGCAGCTGCACAATTCGATATTTACACTTAATCATTGAAAGCCGTCCTCAATACCTCCTCAATCGTCACTGTTTAGTTAATCGCCAATGCCGCTAAGACAGTTAAAAGTTATGTCCACTAATTAAAAATTGCTAAATATCTCTTAAGTTAGACAATTAGTTTATTTTGATTACTCTGTTCGGTTCTCGCTTTTCGATTTTTGGTTTTTTTTGCCATCTTTTCTCTTTTGATTAACAACTTTTTGCCAAATTTTTGTTTCTTAGCCATAAGTACTTATCAACTTGTCTCTTCCCTTAACTCTCTGCAATTTTTTTGCACTTCTTGCAAATAACTTTTAGCCACACTTAACGATAATAGTTTATTTATGTAATTTAGTTTAACAAATAATTTATTTACAGCTTAATTCTCAAAGTTTATTCAAAGAGCCTTTTCTCGAGTAAAACGAAATGTCTTCAGCTAAATCCATTTTAATCAGTTAAGTGGTTGTCTGTACAATGCGGCATAAATCAAATCCCGATGATTGAGTGCTTGGGGCTGAAACTATGTTCCTTAATCGTAGAGACTTGTAAAAATATGAATTCTAGATATCGAAATGCACAAACTATATATATATGTATATGTATATAAGTTTTTTTTCGGTCAGTTCTTAAGGTTGAGCTGAGTAACCCCCACTAGTTGTTAAGTGAGTCAGTTTTTCGGAAAACCATCTGCTGGATAAAAGCTCCTGGTGCCTCCTGGTTCTCTAATAGTCTGCAAAGTTTACCTTTATACATTATGTGCGGCATGTGGCATCTAAGCTGCTGCTGCTGCGGCTGTGGCTGCTACTGCTGCTGCATCTTGTGGCTAAGTATGACACTTACACATTAACAAAACACACTCACACAGAGACACATACACATATAAAAGGAGTGTTGTATACACGCACACCTGGCGGCGCCTCACCTGCTGATTGATGGCTCAGCTTGCGGGGCCTGCTCTTAGGTAGCTCTTAGATTTGATTCTTTTCTTTTGATAGTTTTTGGCTTAGGCTTTAGGTATTAGGTTTTTGGTATTTGGTTTTTTTCTCTTTGGATTTTAGGTGTATGGTTTAGTACGTATGTTGGATGCTGGGCCTCGAGAGATGCCATCATAGTATTTTAGAAGTAGAGAAATAACTAATTCAAGATTATGGCTAAGGTTCCGTCTGTTTGGCTTCCCTCTCTTCCATGACATAGTTACAAATGCGTCCTCCAGCCGTCGTCCTTCCTCTTTTCCGTCCGGGCTTACAGCAGCTGACCCATCTACACGATCTTCATATATACACTCGTGTGGAATATCCGATAGCCGCTGGCAATGATTATCATAATCATATGCAGCTGCGACTGCATTGTCTTCGTGGAGCCGCCCACATGTCCGTGATACATGGCTGCCGGATTGTCGCCTGAGTATGGAACAAGAAAGTGCGGAAAAAAGCAAGTATGGGTGAGAATATGAAAATGAAATTTGCACAAAAATTTAATTAAAAAAACACACAGAGCCAACAGCTTAAAAAGGAGACACTCACACACAAACAGAGAATCCTGGCGAAATGTGAGCTTAACCAACAAAATGCTAATGAGCGTCGTCGCTTCATCGCGCCAGAAACTTATAAATTATGACAAGCACTAACTACGTGGGCACTCTTTGTTTGTGTTAGTCTCTCCTGTGTCCTCCCATCTCCCCCTCTCTTTCTTGGCCTTAATTTCTGTCTCTTTCACTCGCTGTGTTTATGAGCTGGCTTTTAATAGCAGTTTGCCTGCCAAATGGCTGGCTGCCGTACGCCGTGCGCGGGCATTTTTAATCCACATGCTTGCGGCCGTGTAATTTTCATAAATTACTTTTATTGTTTTCTCTCTTAGCAAACGCATATAGCATTACACACTCGCACACACAGTGGCTTGCCAGATATATGAACTCGAAAAAAGGCTAACGGATGCCCAGATACAGATACTACAGCTGCAGAGATACAGATGTACAAATATTACGGATACTCAAATGCACAGTCTTTTGTTTATTCAAAGTTTTAATTTCGTTTGGCGGACATAATTGAAATTTCTCTGGCACAGGACTCTGGCAATTAAAATTCGATGGTGCGCTTTACCGCAAGCTCATATTTTAAGTTTAAATTCCATTAACTATTAAAAACTGAACTCTAGCACTTTGCCATGCATTTCCTATAATTTATTAGCTGAATGGCATTGTGTTTATAAATCCTCAATTTATTCTTCGTTCAAACTCACCTTTGAAGATGTGGACTAGGACGCTGGCAGGCTGCGTGTTGCTAGCCACGCATGTGAAGTTACCGGAGTGCTCCCGCCGTGTCCGCTGAATGGTAAGCTCCGATGATTGAAAGTCTGCAGCGAACAGAAAACGTCAAGGGGTTAAGGCGGTTGAAGTGACCGAATTGGGGGGGTAACCAGCACTCACCTGGCTCTGTGGAGACGTTAATGCCCCGATCGATGTCGTAGTTAATCATGCGGTTGTCGTGATACCAGAATATATACTCCGATGCCTCCGTATTCTGCACCACTCGGCATTGCAGGCGAAGCGTGGACCCGGGCGTTAAGTATCGAATTGGGGGTCCCGAGATTTCGGCACGCGCTTCTAACATAGAAAGCATAGAGTTATATTTGTCGAAAAAACTATCTTTGATCCAAACTTAGGATTCCTTTCCAATGTCCCTTGTCAGTTCAAAGGTTTTGAACCCCTGGGGTCAAAAGCCAGTCAAAGTCAAATCCCTTATTATCATCTGACTAAATCGGTTAGCATCTATCCCTGACAGTTATCAATTTCCCTCAGAAGCCCGCCGAAAGTGCCCCACAAATTTATGAAATACATCTGGCAGCCGGCCCAGATCCATTTTGCTGAGAGGAAAATGTGTAGCACAGTTTCTGGCTGGGCTGTCACATCAGTTACCATGTATGTGGGCCAAAGTGAGTGGCTTTGTTTTTGTGGAAGCCGGCAAGACGGCAAGTCGGCGGAAGAAGCAGAAAAGGCCATTAGGCGCAGCACATTCAAAGTAAATTGTTTGTTAAATTCAGAATAATGTGCGTCAGTTAGCCAAGGACAGCGCGATGAGTTGAGTTGAGTTTAGTTCAGTTCAGTTGAGAACTTGCTGAGTCGTTGCCATTTGGCCCGAAAACTGAGTTTGCAAGTTGAGAACCCCTTTCGGTCGTTCAGCCTCTAGATAGTCACCATCAGTCCCATGAACCCCATCAACTACCATGTCCCCCCACACCTGCTTGGCTCCTGGCATATGGACATTTCTAATTTCAGCTTGAGCGCACAGAGAGTACGTAACAAAAATTGTGGAAACAACTAACTGGGTCCGAAAAACTCATTCTGTAGACTTTTCACTGGCATTTGTTTATTCCGTTTTGGGTCTGAGCTTGGGCTCGGGCTCAAGCTTGGGAAATAGAAAACAGAAAAACCCATCTAGGCGTGAAATTATAGAAAATCGCCAATGTCCAGACCGACAGTGCAAAAACAAATTCGAAAATAGACCTAACAACAAATCGAAACCGTAACCTGGGCAATACCTGGTCAACGTTTCCGGCCTCTACTTACCGACGACACTCAGGTGCAGGAAAATCGAGGTGGGCGGATGGGTGGACACCTGGCACTCGTAGACGCCGGCATCACGTAGCTGCACGAATTTGATTTGCAGTGTCCAATCCTGTAGGCGTGAACAAATAGGCCCGGCCAGAAGGAACGAACCAGAAACCAGAAAGAAATGGTTAGTATTAAAGAGCGTTGCCTAGAAGTCAATTTGCTGCGCTGCAGTTGCGAAAATATTTTGCAAATATTCCGCACAGAATTTTTGTCACGTATCGGCCATTTCGAGGCCGACCAGAGGAAAAAGTCTACAATGCAGCAAATATTCACCGGAGGGTGAATAGATGGAGGATAAGACTTGACACTGTGAGAAATATTTTCCAAAACTACATTTTTATGGGCATTTTATTTATCAGTTTGATACAAATTTTTCTTAAAGTGCAAATATCTTGAAATTTGTATGCAAGCCTCTGGTTTCCGATGCAATCAGCTCAACAAATTTCACCGCTCGCCATCAGAAATGCAAATTACTTTTCGCAGGATACGGGACTCACCTCGGAATGTTTCAAGTGCGTCGCACTGAACCGCTCATCGCTGCTGTAGGTTGTTAAGCCGACCGTAAGCAGATGATAATCCTTTTTGCGTATCCACGATACCTAAAAATAGATGAATGGGTGAGAAAAGAGGGTTAGATACTGCGGCGCCATTAGCCAAATACAATAGGGATTCGTTTGCTTCAAGGACTTCAGTTTTTTTCTCCCCAAAACGCCTTTTTTTCTTGTTGTACTAGAATATTTAACATATGCTCAGTCCGAAGAAGATGGGTCCGAAGCCTCTGTCGTTTTCAAATGTTTGCCAATCCATCAAGATGGGACTAGGACGATGACAACGACTTGATGATGATGCAATTTTCCAAAAAGGCACCAAGGATACAAAACGGTCGAGAAAAAAATCAAAAAGCAATTACGTGTAAGAATTACTACAACAGCAACAATAAACATAATAGCAGATTGATTGATCCTAGGTTCAAAGTTCAAATTGGCTACCTAACTGTAAATAGACAAACAAACAAACAAATGGGCGGGGCAGCTGGCACTCCGCCCCCTGAACAAATGGAGGGCGTGTGCGCCCATGGCCCATGCCCCAAGCCCCACGGACACTCCCCTTTTCGATTTTCCTTTCCTTTATATTTGAGAGTGGGCCTGAATGTGACTTTAGCTAATCTTAAATGACCATTAATCATTTCGTCATCTAGTTTTTGCGCACATTTTTTTCGCCGATGATGAAGGCACGCACACCTACACACGGAGAAAAAATAATAAATTACATGTTTGATGAAGAAAGTTAGAGTCCTTTACAGGAAGCTACTCCTTTGGAGCACTCCAGGAAAGTTGGCAACTTTAAGTATATGATGTTTCTCTCTGCACTGGCTAGAAAATACATCTATTAGCTGTCCATATGGGGTTATTGCCTGACGAAGATGATGATGCTGCCGGTGCTGGAAAGGATCAGACTCCGGCCCAAGCACCTAAGCGCGTGTATCAATCAATTTTCAATTGATAAGGATTTTATTTATTGGCCAACAAAAAAAGGAGAAGTAACGAAGTAAAAAGAGCGAGCATTTACTTTCAACTTTCTTGCCAAGCTTTCTTTCTTGCCTTCGTTTCTGGCCAAATATTGACACACGCGCGCTCCTGAAACTCAAACTGAAACTGCCGCAAACACAGATACCCTGGCTAACTCACACACTGGCTCAGACACACCCAAGAGAGCAGGCAAGCAACTTGAAATTAAGTTGAATGGCGGAGAAATTGTTAAATCAGCTGCGTTTGCCAATAAAAACGAATTACATTCTCCGTGCTTAAATGTTTAATGCGGCGTATACGCAATGTGGCGCAGCGGCGGGCGGGTATATGGCGAGGCGAAGTTGCGAGAGCGAGGGTTGAGGGATTTCCCCATGGCCCAAAACATTTCTCCTAAATATCATAATCCGACACAAGTCGCAGTGAACTCACAGTTTAGGTAATACATAATATCCTTGCAGTTTTGCTCGAATGCCCGCACAAAAAACAATATTTCAACGTTTGGGGGAAATTTGCAATTGAATGGCGAGCGAGCAGGAGGCAGTCGTTTATTATCAAGATCCTGCCCGGCATATGCTAGCGAAATCTTTCTTTGCTATATATCTATTCAATACAATCTGTAACAGTAAAATCCAAGTGTGAGGCATAAATTGCGCATAAATTCCCTTTTGGCCCGCAGCTCCTAGACGACGCCAACCGGCTCCGTCGACGCCCAGGACAAATGTGAAACGCTGGCATTTCTATGCCCCTTGAACACACATCTATATATACCCACAAATATATACAGATATGTATACATATATATATTTTTTTAGGATTTTTATGATATTTATGATGGCAAGAGGGACTGCGACTCCGAGTTCTGCGACGTGTCTGCAAATAAACCATGCAGCTAGCTAGCTGGATAGCTCGCTCCTAGCTACCCAGAAGAAAAACACAAGATTCCCATGGAAAGTGTGTAGAGTGGAAAAGGGTGCCAAGTGAAGCCATCAGGGGGAGTAAAATGTGGCGGCAATTAATCAAAAGCCTGCGAATTCCTTTTCCTTTTGGCAGGACTTTTTATGTGACTGCATGCGAGTCCTTTAGTTGGAAACTGTGCGACTGGGCGAGTGTGTGTGTGCGTATCGCATAAATCTCAGCCGCCTGTCGTGCGTAAACGTGGCAGCATATATGCGTGTTTGTGTGCCAGTTGGCATCTCCTGTGAATCCTGCGGCTGCAGCTGCGGGCACGCAGATAATTGTTTACATTTTACCTTCTTTTTTTTTTTGTCAGCCGTATGCAAAATAAAAACTGAGGCTTAATTTATGGCCAAAAGCTACAACGCGCACACACCACAAATCACTTGTTAGCAAATTTATGGCAAATTTATGCTAACTACTTGTCTACCCGGTTGTATCGCTAACAGTTTTCCAAAAGGTATGGCCTATCTATACAGTCAAAGGTAGTTCAATAGGGAAAACATACCTTTTTTAATATTTCTTCTGAGGGACAAGAACTAAATCGTATTAAATTAAAAAAAAGGTACTTTACATTTGAATTCTTAAACAAAAAGCTCCTAATCCGTTGCCCCTGGTTGTATATTTGTTTAGCCTGCCAATGCTCTAAATGTCGACTTATCGCGGGATCTCGATCTCTGACAGTCGGCCCCATATGCAGAATGTCTGGATTGTGGCACAGAATTTGTTGCACAGGCACCGCGATGGGTTGGTACAGGGGGGCAGAGGGTGCGGTTGGTGGGTGATTGGGTAATTGCATGGCTTGGTGGCTAAATCTATGCACAAGCCGATTGTATCGAAGTTTGTATTTAGTTTACTTTTTACCCATCGCTTCGTTGTTGAAAAACTTTTGATTGGCTTTTGTTCTGCTCGATGTTGCATGTTGCTGTTGTATTAGCCATGTTTTTGTTGCCTGCTATTGACGCACATTTTTGTGTGCTTTATGTGCCGCTGTCCGACCAATTTCCGCTCTGCCACAATCCCAACGGGCAACACAAACCGGGCAAACCCGTCAACCGGCAGGGGGAACAGTGAGAAAGTTGCAAAAAAAAAGGCAGTTGCAACTTTTTCAATGTGAAAAAGTTTTTAACAAGCGATTTTAATAAAATTCTATTTAGAAACTGCTGCAGTAGCTGCACCAACATCAGCCATTTTGGTTGCAACTTGTCCTATCCGAACAAATGAATACAAGAGTGTTTGTGTGGGGCTTCCATTTTTGGGGGTTTATTTTCACATGCGGCTACAGTTCGGCACTCAGATCCCAGAGGAGTATTGGGGATTTCAGTTTTTCAACAAATATTTCATCTTTGATAACTAAAAGCCTATCTCTTCGTATTTGTTTTGAGTTATTTAAAAATCTATCTGACAATATTTAGTTTAGAACTAATTCCCTTGGAGTAGAGTGTCTGAATTTCACCAATTCAACATTCAAGCCCTCGAACTCTCGTTTACGCCTTTTACGCCTATTGGGACCACTCTTTAAATTGCAGTTTGGAAAAAAAATAGAGAGAAAAAATACAGTGGAAACTGGAAATTTGCACCATTTAGTATCGCTGGGTTTGCCCGACTGCCACTTTTATAAATTCATGTGCTAGTAAATATTTGAGTTGACAACTTTATTGTTCGCCCTGCAACTAAATTCAGTTTTTCTGTTTCTGTAAAATCGATGTTTCCTCGTGCTCCCATTCAGCGGCAATCATACATATGTAATTGAGGGCAATCGAAACTCGAATAGAGTTCAATTCAGCGGAAATGCATATTAAGTGCAATTATTGCATAATTAACCAGGCACTTTAAAAACACTAATTGCAACTCTCTATGCTGAAATTAGAGAGAACCTAGAATCAATCAGAGTCATCGTGGCAAGGCAAGTGACATTCCCTTTTAATTAATCAAATGTAGTATTCACCGAGGACCGATTAAATGCCCCAACTCTATGAATATTTTCCCACATTAACAAAACCTTGGGCCCACCGACAAAAAATACCAAACAATCAGCTATTATTCCTGATAAGAGCCGCAGGACAAACAATGAAGAAAAAATAAGTGGAAATGAAAATAACCATAGCCTACTTTTCAGCAGCTGTCAACACAGGCCCTGCGTGAAATGCGATTGTTTTTTCTCCAGCCGAGTCGTATTCCCGCATTTCCATTCAAAGTTAATGGCAGGCATTATATTTGTGGGACCCGGCCATTGATGATTGCATTGCAATTAAAATAATTAAGATTTTTTTCCAGGAGTGTGAGTATAAGGTTATGGCTGTGAACTCTGCTTCTCCACACGGTCTTTTGTGAGGCCGGGACTAATTGTTTTAGGTTGGGGTCATTTCTCTCAACCTGCTTTTGCTTTGTGGGGGGAAAAGTTTATAGAAATGATGAAGCCATTCTGCATACTCGCAAGATGCCAACTCAAACAAAAAATCTGGGTCAAATTTAGCCCTTTTGTTTCGGGACATTTGTTTTAATAAACATTGTGACAGGCAACAGCAGTAGGTGTACACAGTGAAAAACAAAATATTCATAAAGTATGAATAGTATTCCTGGGAATGGAATTTATCTTTTAATGAAACTATATTTAGACACAACAAAAGAAAATACCACCTTTTTTTCTATTAAACCTCATTTATTATTAATTATTTTCTATTGTGTATTAACAACAGGATCTTTAGCCGAAAAGGATACTCCAAGAGGTCGGCCTGCCTCATCAAGCTGTCGACTAGAATGTCTTATTAGCTGGCAAACAACTCCGGACCATTGTCCTTCCTGTCCGCCTGTCCATGTCCTTGTCCCCCTTGAGTAAAGTTGAGTTGGTTTAATTACGGTTAAGGCTGCCAGCAACAAAGTGATAATGATTTGTATTCATTCGAAAAGGTTTATGGCAATTTTCGAGGCACATTAACTTCTCGGACCGGCGCCCCCCAAGTGCCTGAATTTCATTTTGCTCTGCTGGTCTTATAATGAGCTTAGTCCTGGACAGACGTCAGACATTCTTATACACACGCATTCCAGCGATATTTCTAATTAAATTGGTTCCTCAAAATAGACATTTTTATGGTATTTATATTGGCCTTTCTTCATTTGAAATGTAAATTGTTGGCAAGGGAAAACAAAGACAAAGTCTGGCCAGGACTTTAAATATTGATTCCCAATTTAATTAAAAAGGACAAACCAAATTTCAATTTTCTCTAAAGAAACGAATATTCTATACAATTTTTATAACATTCTTGAATCTGATAATAAAATTTATATGGAAAAAATAATTAGTAACAAACATTGAAGCAAACATAAGAATTATTGGAAATTTCCATTTTTAGCCTGCGGTCTGGAAGGAACATTTTCTCCATGGGTTCAATGATTCCTGCCTTTCCTTGAACTTTTTTCTAGTCAGTATTAAACAGCTGCGCAAACAAAAAAATGTAGGCGTAAAATAGATAGAAATACATTTTTGAGCAGGAAGGTCATTGCAACAATAACTGAGCTTGGCAGTAAAATATTTTATAATATTTTATGTTTTTTTAAGCGGCTGCCAGCGAGGACTACAAAGAGAAACAATACTGTGTCATTGGTAAGGAGTGTGTGGTTGTGTGTCAGTACACAAGGACCTACGTTTGTTTGAGGTCCTTTCTTTTTGTTTGCCATGTTGTTGTTCTTCCTCTAGTGAGACTTGAGTGCAAGGGCTTTAAGTCCGCAGAGCACAGAGCAGAATGTGAGCAATAAAAAATGAGAAACACACATAGAGTTCACATAAAAACGGAGAACTGGCACAACAATGTGTATTACTTTGTTCGCACAACAATTCCACAAAGGAGCATAACTCATATAAACAGACTCACACACTGTATCCTGTGTGCCAATTTTGAGGATGAAAATTTTCAACCGAAAATTCATGGCAGATGCCGAGGTGAAACTATGCAAAAATTATGATTATGCAGAAATTATGTGTTTGTTTTGATTAAGCTCGGCAGAGCGGTGCCGAGCATATCCTGTATCCAGCATTATCCTTTGCCAACCCTCATCAATGTGCTGGCTAAATTATTTGTTTGTTTTTTGTCGCTCCGCTGGCAAACTAAATGGTTTCTCTGTTCGGCGTCGGCGTCGGCATCGGTTTCTGGTTTGGTTTCGGTTTCAGTTCTCGGACAAGGGCAATTTTCTATTTTATCTGATTTTAAAGTTTGCAAATTATATGAGCATATCCACCTCCTATGGCACTGGGTGTGTGTCTGTGCTTAAAACCGAGCTCAGTCGCTCTGCTTAAACATTTGCGTAACCTTTTTTATCTAAACGACTAATCCGAACCAGAGGGCAAGGGCCCACAGCGTTAATTTTCATAAAATACCAATTTCTGTATTTTTATCTGGCCAAAGTAGTCCGAGAGGAACTTCTCTATCCACGGCTTACCTTAGAATCCAGCTCATCCGGCACTCTCATACAATTATATTTTCTAATCTGCATCGGTGAACATTTTCCAGAAAATTATAAATAAATTACCTTCTATCTTGGTGGGGGTATGTGGGAATGTGGGAGGTGGATGCTCGAGAAATTGAGCGGGACATTTTCAAGTTTTTAGCATTTAAGCTTTTCGCATTTTCCTTTGTCAGAGCCGTCGTGATGCCTGGGCATGCTGTGAGCACATTTAATTACTGCTACTTTTCTCTATGAAAATATCCTAGAGACAGGAGGCGAGACTAGACATTAAAAACGACAATTTATCTAAAAAGTAATTAAGTGCTCAAGTCACACAGACTCGCACTCGCCGGAGCAACAGGACAAACATGGGAATTGGCATTGGCAAAGGAAGCGGAATTATATATATATATATTTTTATATATACATATACAGGGAGAGACTGCAGGTCAAAAGGGGAAGCGGGACAGAAGGGGATTGAGCCGGAAAGAGCCATGGACAGAAGCAAGTGAACTGCATGTCCCGGGGAGAAATTTATTCGAGCTTATGTGGGTTACAGTGATTGCTCCCAAAAGAGGAAAATGTCTCAACAAGAAATTTTATTAAATTAAAACAAACTTAATTTGATTTAATTTAATTAATACCTTTTTTCAGTTAAACAATCTTCCTATTAACGGAAGTAAATTGTGTTTAACCAAGTACCCTACTGTATCATAAATTTTATGCCAGACTGTGGCCCGAGTGTGCTGATTTAGTTCAATTTATATGAGCCGTGCCGGGTGCAACTGGCAAAGCCAAAGGGTTAGGATCCTTTGGGGCGACGTCTGACACAGGACAAGGGACAGAACACGTATTTGCTTAGTTTATTTTAAATGCCATTTAAGCTGATGCTCTCGACTAATACCCTAATGACATATTTTAATGTCTGTCCTGCCACATACGAGTGTCGTAATTCTTAATTCGAAGTGCTCTTTCTCGGCTCCTTGCCTTTTTTGTGTTCATGTGTGTGTGTGGGAGCAAGGACTTCTTGCTGTTGGTGTCATTTGATTTATGGGCTTTAAATTTGCCAGAAAATTTCCATTTCTGGGAGCTGCAGATTTGTCTGCAAATTGAACGAATTGTGCGAGGAAAGTGCTCGTAATTAATAGCATTACTTTAATGGAATGTTGTCAACAGCATTTTACAAAGAAGGTATTAAGTGCGCTTAACTTCAAGGTATTCCAGTGCCATTTATTTGATGTTATCCCCGCCAAACACCCACCACCCCGGGCCTCTGGGCTCATAAAAGGCAACCACTGCAAAATGATGGCGCGACAAAAATGAAAATTGCAGCAAAATGCCGAAACAAAGGCGCGCTCGAGGAAGCAATTCATTTATTTAATGTTTCCTGCATTTTATTGTCGTTCAAAGTAAATTTACGACAGAGTCGTCCTGGAAAAGGGAAGCAGATACAAAAAACAAAGCCCGAATCGGAATCACAATCCGAATTCCGCGGAAATGTTTAGTGTGTATTCTTGAGGGCGGACAAAAAAAGAGGGTTTGGCACTCACCTCACCTTCTAAGTTTTTTTGTGCACAGGCATTAATAGACAAAGGAGAGCACACCTGACAAAAGCATTTCGATTGTGAGTTCTGCCGCAGTGCGCAGTCCCAGGGCGGGCTGAGGTATTTTACTTTACTATATGGAAATCATTTTGCATGTCTGGAGGTATATT
Organism: Drosophila bipectinata; assembly: GCF_030179905.1. Lineage (NCBI taxonomy): Eukaryota > Metazoa > Arthropoda > Insecta > Diptera > Drosophilidae > Drosophila > Drosophila bipectinata. The sequence continues at coordinate 16,247,137 of NC_091737.1, forward strand.
TCCTGTCCACTGAACTGGCATTCATATTCACATTTTCATGAAGCCAGCACTCGCAACTCCCAGCACTGAGAGTCTCACACATGGAAAGTTCCATTGCAGTTTGGCATTTAAGGAGCTTTAAGACTCAGTTAACATAGTTGTGCTGATTTTCCTCCGAAATCAGGCATCCAATTCAGTTCTGTCTCATTGGGGATGCAATAAGCCCATATAAGCCCATAAAATTGCACCTAATGAATGCATCTGGTGAGATGGGGAGACTGTGTGCAATTACTGAGCAGCCTCGGGACAAGTGCAGCGATGATAATATTTTGCCAACCCCAAGCAGGCTGTGAGTAACACAATTTCCATAATACAAATTGCCGACTTATTAGACCGAGGCCCAAGCACATTGTATGGCCCATATAAGCCATAGCATACCCACTTGAGCACGCAGCCGAGCAAAGCACCAACTTGGCTAACAGAAACCCTAAACTGAACCGAACTCGAACCCAAGCCCAGGCCACACCCACAGACAGCCTACGAGGTCTTAAGTGCTTATTAACTTCCGCACACTTGAAGGCACAATTATGAAATCGTCAATTTAAACCAGACACGCAGCAAACACGCACATGGGTCATTTCAAGCTGGGGAGCTGGGTAACTGGGGAATCGAGGGGATAACCTAATCGGGGTCCGGCATAAACACCTCCGAGTGGAGTCCTAGCCGGGCTTATACAAATACACGAGACGTGACGCACACCACGGCGTATGAGTAATAACTCTAGACAAGCGGAAAATTAATACCACTTGAGGCCATGACATGTCAATGCTCCACAGACACAGCTTCGGCCACTGCCACAAATATACACAAAGGTGTAATTTGTTCTCAGTGTCCATCTCTGTCTTCCTATCCCTCTCTAATTCCCTCTGCTGTCTCTTTCTTTGAGGGTCGTGTATGAGCGTATGAGTGTTTCTAGCTGCCCAAAGACCCACGCGGCCATGTTGCTGAGCCCAAATGTCCGAAATCTGTGTGTTTACTGCCATATTAGTTTGGCTCGGGGCAGAAACTCACACAAAATGCTCTCGATAAGCGGAGAGACTTAATTAAATTCCGTCGACCAATGAAAGGTGGAAACGGAAATGGGTAACAAGTAAACAGAAGCGGAAATGAAAGTAACAGGGTGATTGTATTATGATTTATAGAAAACATTTAATATGAGAGAACTCTGATGGATTCCGGCTACACTCAATTAATATTCAATACTTTTCCATTTCAATCAGGTAAAAGCCAAGTCGCATAACGTCTCTTTATTTGTAAAAAAAAGAAAGCTGGCCCAAAATTCATCATCGGTGTCGCTGCCAAAGTTAAACAATGCGACGGTGATGGATTCTTTTTTGATAAAATATTAAAACAATGTGCTGGGCTGACTCACCACTCCCTCGCCGATGTGGTGCACGGTGCAGGGCACATGGGCGGTGGCACCAATCTGCGTGGTCACCACCGTTGAGTTCTCGGTGCCAAAGTACATGGGTGTGCCGAACACACTCTCCACGCCCCCGTCCAGCCCGTTTGCGGCCTCCAGATGGTTCTCCACGGGCTCGGGTCGGTGTATCGGTATGGGATACGGCCCGGCTGTGTCTTTGGCCTGGATTCGCGAGTGCGATTGCTGCTGGGGATGCTGGAGGTGAATGGATGTCGAGGAGGTGCTGTCCTGCAGGTGTGGGCCTGTTGGCTGGCGCTTGTCATCGATCAAGTTGTTGGAGTCGAAGCTAGTGATGCTGCTCCCACTGCCAGACGAGGTGGCGGATCCAGATCCTGGACTTTGGGCAAAGGGCAGCGGAACGGGCACTGGCTCCAGATTCGCCTTGAGGCCCTCCTCCTCCTTTGTCTGCGACATAATTAAATTTTGATTTATATGCCTCAGTAATGGCTCACTGGCTGACGTCGCCATTGTGGAGGATTCTGATTTTGCGCCCTCCGTGGCTCCGGCTCCGGCCGCTGCTGTTTGGTCTGCGGAAAATAATAGAGAAATGGGAAATGAGACGGTGGTGGTAGTGACATTTTAAAATGTGTTAATATATGCGATGCTCTCTGGCGCCGCAACAGTTTGTCGGATAAACAATAACAGCATGAAGTCAATTAATTTGAATGAGCAGCAAACGCGTGCGTATACGTAATATTTAACAGCGGATTTTCATTAGCCCGGGCCCTGAGTAACTGACAGAACTAATTAAGTTGCTGACCTTGCTAGGTTTCCATAGGAATTTCGTAAGCTACTTAATGGCAGACAGTAAATAGAGCAATTCTAGGGGGTTGAGTAACATTTAATTATATTATTAAGCTGTTTAACCTGCTTTAAAGTTTGGCGTAAAAGTTTGTTGATTTATTTATTATGGACAAAACAAATTTGGTTGTCTCAAAAGCCAGGCTTTTCCAGCTAAGCACTTCTGTTTATGTCGTGCACCCACGCAAAAACACAAACGAGTCTGAAACACCGTGAAATACACCCACAGAATCCACCAACCACATTACATATTACCCGTTTCGGGGTTTCAGGGTTTCGGGGCTGTTATTTGCTTTGCGTAATTTGTGTAAAATTTGTTCGGCCAACAAAATAATATTTCACAATTAAAGGTAATTGGTTTTGGCAAACATGCTTGGGTTTTGTTCAGCAGTGTCAATTATGCGAATTTGCTCGGCTGCAAATTCAATTATGGGAATGCATTTGGGGCGAGGCTTTTGATTTTGATTTCTTGACCGCAAAATTTGCCGAAAATATTGATGTTTGCGTTTCATTCGGGCTCGTCCATGGAGACATGTTTACCATTGTCCAACTGTTCCCACCATAAATATATGGTAATCATTGAAAATTTATCATGTTTGGCCTGACGATGATTGAATTTACGAGCCGAGCATGGAGAGCGTGTCCTCGTCCGTGCTGAGTGCTTTGAATATTGCAAAATTAATTAGTTATGGAATTCGCCTGGGGCCTATTGGAAGCATTAGTAGTGGAGCTTACGGAACGACACTTAATTAGCACGTTGCAAAGACGTCAGATATGCAATTAGTTTGAATGGTGGCAAGGTGTCCGTTCTATGGAATGCCTCACACTCGTGCTCAAAACTTAAAAGGAATATTCCTTGAACTCGCATGCCGCAGAGAATTGAAAATCAATTTACCCAGGTGGTGACACATGCGAACAATCGAGTCAATCACTGCAGGTTCTTCTGATTGACACCTTAGAAATCGTTCGAATGCCCGACCAATTGACATGTCGAGAGTGTGTTGCCACAGCAATTTGCAACTGCAGCCGCATAGAGCAGCATCAGAAGATGGAGCTGTAACAGAATTTCTAGAGGTCAGCCGGCATTCAACGATGGCTTCTGCCAATGCCTTTCACACTTTGTGGTTTTTGTATTGTGGCGAGTCCTCTAGTCTTATGAATACGAAGAAGCTTGCCACGAGCTAGGCACTTGAAGAACTAACCTTGACTTGTTTGGTTAAGATGCTCCAAAGTACCAATGTACAACTTTATCATAGCTTGCCCCATTTTATGTCCTGCAAGTATTACAAAAACAAACTTATTATGCTTTACCAAGTGTTTATTTTATATTTTCTCAGTGCATAGCCTGTGGCAACATCCTTCGCTCTGCACGCACAAAACAAACAAATAACCAAATCGGGACAATGCGATTCCTGGTACTCCTGGCTGCTGATGTTGCTTCTATTCCTGCTGCTCATTGGCACGCAGAACTTGGCCAAAACTGAATCGTGGCATTTTCGTCACGTTCGCACGTGACTGACTGCCTGCGACATGCAGCTTTTCCGCTTTTCCGCCCTCCGCACTCCGCACTCCACCGATACTGCACATACGTAAACGTAATCGTAATGGTCGCTGGCAGACCGCAAAACAGCTTCTGAACTAGTTGCCAGTTTCTGGGTCCTGGTGTCCCTGGCTTTTGGCTTCCCTCACTCTTACCACTTTATGTTCCAGCGTAAATTTGCATTCTTTCGATGGTTTGGTCGACTTTGTAATTGAATTTTTCACGGCAAGTTGTTGGGCCACGACTCCAACTCCAATGCCACTGCCGCTGCCGATTCCGATTCCTGCCATCTCCTTCTGCTCATGCATCCCAGATCCGGTTTCCTGTTCGTATTTTTCTTGTTTCCGGCGGTTGGGTTTTTGGATTTACAATCGCTCCGCATTGTGCAACCGCTGCTCTCTGCGCATTGTCAACAGCAAAACCCAGCAGCAGCACCACGGCCAGGACCAGGACGATGCCGAGGACCACAAACATGTTGCAGCAGAGCCATAGAGATAGAACAACATTTTTGGTGGGATTTGCCAACTTTTCGTTTCGTTTGGCGAAACATTCGCAATTTGTGTGCGTTGGCCAAAGTTTCATCAGCTTCGCATACCTCCTCACTCGCTCTTTCTCTGTTTGCGACGACATTTTAATCAAAAGTTCGCTGCAAGCTGCGTGATTCCCGCATCCCATACCCCACCAGCCATCTAGCACCCACAGTATCCCCATTATCCTCAATCCACCGCCATCCCACGACTCAACTAATATCAATGATTTCTCATGCGCTTGTGCCGACGCCCCACTGTGGCAGTGCTGGAATATTTATGCTGCTTGCGACGACATCGTGGCTTGACATTAATTAAGTTTGCTTGCACACACACGGCGTATGCGTGATGCCAAATGGTCGAGATTCCAAAAATCTTGTTTTTTTTGTCGCTAGAGAGCACCACAATACGTGGAATTCGGGCAAACAAAATACGGGTTATGCATTAATTTAAGTCATCATCTAATGTGTTGTTATACAAACATTAAATGCTAGAATTTGACACAATGCAATTTAATTGCTTCAATGTCGTTACCAGGCCATCCATTAGATTAAAGGCAGCAGAAAGCAAAAAAAAGAGACATTTGCAAATATCATTATGATAATTGTGCGGGCGAACGACATCCTGTCTGTCGGTCTCATTAATTTCATTTGATTTCATATTTAATGTTAGTAACATTGTATGCATAAATTTCTCTAATTAAAACACAAATAAATTCCGCACACATTTCCTCTCGGCCATCCATCCCTTGGCCCAGTAACCTGGTTTAATTTATTCCATTTGGTTGTAACTAAATTTGCGGTCGCAGTTATTTAAGGCAACTTTTTATGGTCATCGAGTGCACAGGGACAATGGGCCATAAAACATCGACGCTTGCAGCCAGCGAATTGAAAAGTTTTAATTAAATGTATGGCCGAATGCTGAAATTTATCAATTAGAATTAGAGCCATTACTCCCAGTACTCCCAGTTCGCCATCCAGCTTCCACAATTTCAGCAAAAGTGAGCGGGAAAATTTTAAAGTAAACTTTAGCGTGGCGGAGCAAAAGAAGTGGGAGCTGGAAGTTTGGTTCATTACCAAAGTTTTCCGTTTGCGGATGGCTCGGCGCTTTCTGTTTTTATGGCAAATATTGTTTGTTGTTACAGTCAGAATGTTTGCATTTGACACTTGGCGGTAATTTGTGTGTAAATGCGTCAACTGGCCCCTGACCTCAAGCCCGAGGCGGCGAGGCCTTCTTGTTCGCCGGATACGGGAGTGCCAGTAGAAACTTTTGTTACTCCCGCTGCCATTTAATTGAAATTCTACAAAATGGCCCACGCATGCCTGGCCTCATCGGATGTCTGGGCTCTTTGAATATTTTGAATGCCTTCAATGCTTCGGTTTTCTTTGTAACTTTGCAACTTTCCGCAAAGTTGTTCGTTACAGGCAAGCGATTCACTTTGCGACTGTCATAATTTTGATGGCCGGAAGTGTAAAATCAGATAAGTGCGCCACACACTTGCCGCAGACTATTCCCCCATTTATTTTCCAATAAAGCCAAGCAGCAGCAGCAGCCGGGGCGTGGCCATCATTAATGTCGCGGATCCAAGAAAGGCACTAACGCAGAGCGCAATACTCTCATAAAAAGGCATTAAGACCAAAAGTAAAGTGCCTATTTAAGTTGAGTCATAAAATTGGCTTTCTATCTCGCCCCAGCAAAGAAGAGGCAATTCCAAGACGGGCCAACAAGAGAGAACAGGGCAGAATGCGAATGCCTAGACCCGGGCATTCTAATTTTATTTATTTTATTTCAATTCGTGTCTAAGTGCCCAACTTGGAGCTTTCTTTGCTGGGCCACAATATGCTCTCATCCTCCTTATAAATTAGACCAAGTTTTCAGTAGTTGGCAGTGGGAGGAGTGGCTATGGGAAAGCTAACGCCGGGCTAATTGCGGATTCTTGTGAGGGGAAGCTCCCTTTGTCAAGGCCTGATGAGTGCCTTAAATTTTCTATTTTTAGTCGCTATTTAAACCGCAGTTCATGGCCCTATAAATAATGGTCCAAATGGGACGCCATTGTTCCCATACACGCATATTCGGATATATGTATATATCCGGGAGGATTCATAAATAATGGCAGCCGAATAAATAAGGTACAAATCTGCTTCGGCGGGACTTGTCTGCCAAAAACCTTGATCCAAAGCCATGTGAAATCGAATGGAAAGGTGGCAAACAGGAAAGAATTCATATAAATGTCCTGGAAAATGGTTTCTTAGCATAATGAAGATTTATACTTTGAAGAGCCACAGCCCCGTCGATATTAAGGGGATTTGGCAAATTGCAAGCACGTGCGAATTAGAATAGGAATGCGGTTAGATCCGGGGGCCAAAAGCCAGAAATCCAGAAAGCCGAGGGCCATGGCTGGGTGAGCACTTAGAATAGTCGAACCTTTTGGCCCTCTAATAAATGTTTAGTATCTGGCAACGGCGGGAATGTGGCAAGTACATAAAATTAAATTGTCAACTTCCGTAATGTGGAGGCATAAACAGCAAGCACTCGCCCACTTCCCGACTAACTGACCGAAGTGGCATCAAAGTGAAAATATTATTAAACGAAAAATAAAGCAAGCAAGAGAACCCAACACCCCAACACGCAGACAAAACAACCAAAACAGGAATTTTATTTGAGGGTGGGGGACCAAGACTTAGAATGAAGGCAACTTTTTGGCAGTCCACTTATTTCGGGCGACCAGACACACTTGACAGTCTCCACAAAAGCGACCGACGGCGCCTGAAACTCAAAGTCGAAATATAAACTTGCCGCCTGCGCCGGATGTGGCAAATTTGGTGGCACTACAAGGGACTACAGAGAAGCAGAAAGTAACAGGACCGTGTGTAATCAAAATCGGAATAGGATACCCTGTATTTTGTAAGAAATGTATAAGGATATGATAGACATATAATTAAATATGCAAAAGGGTGTTATAAATAAACAATTTAAAATATTTTTATAGTCACCTTAAGCTACCATTACTTTTTATTTATAAATAACATTTATCACTGCCAGTAATATCCTGTAAATCGCTAAGCATCTATACCATCTCTCGTCAAGGACATTGGAGGTAACTTCAGCTTTCGCAGCCTGTTTCTTCCACCTTCGGCACTTAACTTGACAGCGACGTCACATTTAATGCCCTTGACGTCGCCTTTTTAAGTTCAATTTATTTGCGCCCAGGCGGCTAAGCGAATGCCATTGATCGATTCCTTCGAAATGTCCGCTATCCTCTGTCCGTTGTCCGCTGTCCAATGCCAAAGAGTGTAAAGCTGCACAAGCGTATATATCCTGAACGTCCTTTTTACTTTTTGGCCCCGACCAGAAACCATCTACCATCTACGTCAACACCGTCGCCGTTGACTTTGCCGAGATTGGGCAAATCTGGGGCTGCCTTTTATGTTGCTCCTTTACATTTTTTCGCCAGTTCGAATGTTTTTTCTGTGAGCTGTCACATTTGTCCCTTATCCGTTTTATGCCGCTGACATTTCTCACTAAGCCCAAATAGAAAACGGGCTTAGGGACCTGAAAGGTTCGTTGGTTGGCTGCCCGACTGGCGGTCTGCCCACAAAACAGACATAAAAGATACATCGAATTTTAAATATTTCCTTGATTTGCTTGTGGCCATATAGGGCCTTCGGTTGAGTTCTCTGATTTCGGTTTGTGGCAATTAAGCATCGATTCTGCCACAAATTGAATCCTGTGGCTCGATTGCCTTCAAACGAATCAAGTGCACAGTTTCCGGTTAGCACACAGTCAGCCTTCCAGTTATTTTAAAATTTTTTGTACATTTTTATTGAACAATGTTTACTGGGATGCTAATTTCACAACTGCCAAGTGCATTCCCAGCGTGCTTGTTAATTTCATAATACATGCTCCATTAAATCGTTACTACTAATGGAAATCTAATCTGGGGCAGAGAACAAGCAAATCCACAGACATTCTAAATCCACAAATAATTTACTGATACATCTGGTTAGCACTCACATTGCAGCTCTTTCTAACCAAAACTAAACCTGTCCGAATTCATGCATGTACTATGTGTGTTAAACTCAAATATCAGCTGCAGCCTGCAGTGGCTGAAAAGTTTCCCACACTGGCATACGCTGCGTATACGTAATGCAAGTTTACTCAGCATAAGCGAAAAGTTTCGACTTTTGCAACTTATCGTGCATCCATTTATTTGCATTGTACTCGTGTGTATGGATGTTGCCAGGTTTACATGTTTACATATTTTCATGTTTCCATGTGCAGTTGTGTGTATTTTTAACTATTATTTAAACAAATTGACTTTAATTCTGCAGCAGGCGTCTTAGACTTTGCATGATTTCCGACTATTAAGACCTGTCGACTGCCAACTAATGAAACTGTTCCGTAACCGTCTGACAGGTGCCTCTAGGATTGAGAGTTGCAACTGAAATTCTGCCAGTTCGTGCCACACAAACTAATTGCAGTTGAGTGCGGTAGTTTCTGGTGCAATCACTGAAGTTTGAGCTCAAGACGAAACTGTCAAGGGTTCAACGAAAAATTGAGAAATGTTCAAGGAAAAACCACGTCAATAAAGGTTCAAGCCAAAAAAGTGCAGTTTATGAGAGAATTCTTTGAATAAAGTTTATACTTTTTTCAACGTGTAACCCTCTTTATAAATCCAATCTATTGGCAATTGTTCACCATGACACACAATCACATGAGGGCAAAACATTCCATTTAATGTACAAAGAATAAAGTTTGCCCGACCAGTGGCCATTGTTGGTTAGTTTCAACTGCCCCAACTTATTTAATTTGTTTTGCTCAGTTGTGGCATGCCGTCTGCATCTGAGCCCTACCTTTTGTTGGCTCTTCGGAAATTGCATTGACTGGCCATGGGCAGTGGGCACTGGGCCCCTGGTCTTAGTGGCCAAGATGATTAAATGCACTTCGGGGAGCTTAATTAACTAATCAGTGGATTAGGCAAAATTTATAGGAGTTTCTGTTTATCGAATAAATCATAAATCTCGAGACTGCCAAATGACTTATAATTGGAAGTGAATGCACATTTATTATTCCTTAGCCGCGCATTAATAACGTAAGCCTGGCTAATCAATCAATCGATTTGTGGATAATTTCTGAAAGGCCACAGGCCCGAGGCGAATAGGAACGGATTGGAGAGGAAATGGTACTCACTATCTATCTATCTGCGGCAAATGGCCGTCTGTCTGTAGGCCAAGGACAACAGCTGCGAATCGCCAAGGGTCCTAACCCACTTGGGCCAAGAAACTTTTCCACTTTCCTGTTTACGGCCACGCCCCCTAGTGGCTTCTATGCAAATGCCCCGGACCCGGACCCTAAGGAGAGATAGCAACAGAAAAAGCCAGAGAGAGACAGAGTGAGCTGCAGCTTGGAAAATTGAGAAAATTAATTTCATTTCGAGATTTACTTCCTTGAAATTCTATTTGCGTGGCGAACTCCTTCCACGCCTCCATTTCGGTGGCACCACCACCGCTGCTCCCCTCCCCCTCGGCGGCCTCCGGCCATGTACGACAACATTTCAACAAGAGAAAACATTTTTTTTTTGTTGTTGCCACTGCTGCCGGTGCTGTTGGTGCTGCCTTTGCTGTTTTCTTGGCCGCGTGGCATAAATTTATGAACGGCACAATATTTCCACATGCTGCTGCCGTTTGCTCTGGCCCGGCTTTTGGTTTGCTTTGCTCTTGCTTTTGGCATTCTGGCAGCAAATCTGCGGCAGCAGCAGGAAATATTCAATCTATGCGGCATGTAGGACCAGAATCTGACTCCGAGGCTCATTGTTAAAGCAAAGTCAACTGAATAAATGCAAAGCAGGGCAAATGAGCACCGACTCTCCTCGGTGCTTCATGCCCTTTCCCGAAAAGGGTATGACGAATTTCGCCATTACCGCCGCACGATATGTAATGAATTTATATAGCCTCATTATAACTTGAGGCGGGAATTTTCAATAGGAACTGATTTTTCAAGGAATCTTAAAGTTAGATTTGACTTAGGTAGACTCATCCACTCCCTTGCTTTTAAGCTTCCTGGAATATACTTAAAATTGCAGGACAAAGTAAGGGTAAAGCTTACTTCGTTTTGCAGAACTAGCTGCTTATTTTTGGGTGTTTTTTGTATCTTTGTTACTTGGTTACAGTATCTAATGACAGAATTTGTTGTCTCCGTCGCTGGCTTGCTGTCATCATCATACTTGCCCCGGCTTCTTCTGCTTTTCGCACAACAATCTCCCGTCCCGGTCCCGGTCTTTCTTCTCCCCCTGGTAGCAGTATCATTAGGCAGTCGCCGGCGGCTCTGTGTTAAGCGTTATCATTTGTCCTTGAGCTGGTTCAGCGGTGGGTGGTTGTGTGTGCTTTTGTCCTGGCTGTGGCTGTGGCTGAAATCGCGTAAATTGTGCCCCAAAGATTAAAGCCAACAATGGCAACCACATCCTAGTCAATAGCCCTCTCTTTGCTCCCCTGGTCTTGGCAACATTCTGTTGTTTCTTAATTTTTGCTTAGCAAGCAGCTGGCAAAATGTTATCTCTGCAGGACTACATGTTCATAATTCGGCCGATTTGGTTATTGTTGCGTCACTCGACGAGTGAAATTTAAGCAGCCCAGTCATAAATTATACTTGTGGCCCCGGATCCGGCACTTTCGCTTCGACTTTCGCCGGAGCACAAATATTTGCATACATTTTTGGTGGCAAGAGACAAGAGAGGTAAGAGGCGGTTCCTTAGAAGTTTCAATACGTTCCAGTCCATAATCACAGATCGGAGGAGTCTTTCTTGCCGCAATGTTGCGTCACTGAGCCCACGCACTCGAAACTGTTCATTGCCAATAATTTCGGCGGCAATTTTCATAAATTAGCCTGTCGCTTTTCCTTTTCCACTTGTCTCCTTGTCTTAGGGAGGAAAAGTAAGGAAAAGCCTCCTTCAGAACTGTCAACTACTTGAACTGTAATCCAAATTGTTACGCAACGGCGCACTAAAAATATACTTATTTATACAGTACAGTGGTGACTGGATAAGTTCAATATCAGGGAGGAATTTTACACACAAAAGTATCTTAGAAGAGGATTTCTAAATAAAGCTAATAACAGCCTATACTTATAAGTTGATTACAGTCTATATTATATCTAACTATTTTGTTTACACTGTAAAATCCACCCCAAAATAAAAGTCCCCCAGTTCCATACGTTCTTGTAACTGAATTTACTGAGCTTTAAACTTTAATTTATGTAGAGCACTTGCTTCAAAGTGTGCTCCTCGGTTAACAGGGGCTAAAGCCGCAACGCCAGTGAAAGTGTAAATTATCACGGTAATTAAGTAGGACTCATACATGGATAACTCCCTCTAGTTGGGTAGCAACCCCCACAACCCACCCGTGGGCGTTCTGGCATTTGGCTTTAGGCCGCTTTGCGCGGACCATAAATTTATAATTTAATGGAAAACCCACAAAGACCAACCGCAGCCTCGTCGCAGCCACCCCGCCAAACCGTGACTTCTTCCAAAATTACGAGCGAAAGTTTAATTTGAATTCGAATATAGCGAAAAAATAATTATCCCCACGAATCTCTTGTGAGCGAGGGTTGCTTTGGGATTTCATGATTAAAATAACATAAATGTTAAGTAACAATTAGTAGTATTAATATGCTAGTTATTATTTTAAATACAAGGTCCTTTTTAGTACCTACTCCAATAAGACATAATATATCTTTATCTAATAATGTTGAATGGAATTTGTCAAATCACCCTCGCTTATCTGGCTGACCCCATCGTAGGGTGGTGGCCTTGACAACTAAAGCAGCCGAATGTCCGGCAATTTGCTCCCCTCATTCCCAGCGAGGGAGGTGGGTTCGGGATCGGGAAATTAATTACCGCATCATGGCGCGAAAATGGCTGTGCTAGGCTAATGCCTCAAAAGTCATGTCCAACTTTTGTGTGCCCCCGCGTCCTGGCAACTAAAAAGTTTCTAATTACGACCATGAAACCAGGCTGATGCCGGTGCCGAAGCCACCTCTGCCCACCCCAGTTCACCTCGTATTTTTTTGTGAGGCATTTTTTTCTCATTCGCCCCGTTGATGTTTAAGTTTTTAATAACATTTGCCACGGTGTTTCGGGTTCCGTGTTGTAGATTCCGTGTATTCCGCGTTTCATGGAGGTGGGATTGGGAAAAAGGCGAGGACTTAGGAGCTTGTTAATACAGGCAGCTGGCAGGATGGAAGCCATGTAAATGGTAATTACACTTAAAGCCATAATCCAGCTTTATGCCTAAGACTCGCGCCTCCGCCGACTGCTAAGCTCCGGCTCGAAAGCTTACGGCGGAGAATTACTGCCCGGAATGGGGACTGTGTGTAACTGGAAACTGGTAACTGGGTTTTTTAAGCATCGCATCATCCTGCCACGGCTCGAGTCGATTAAATTTCGGCGAATTTAAGTTCCGAGAAAGATAAATATTCATATGGGTTAATTATATAAATTGTCCAATGATACACAAGGAGAAAGTTTCCGCCAAAAGGCAGCGGCGGCGGCTGGCTGGAAACTTTTAACAGTTGCGCAACCAACCCGTGGGAAAAGGCAAAGGAGTCGTCGAGGCAAGAAGGATACTGGCGCTGTCAGAGCCAGAGAACTTTCAAGTCTGATTATCCGCATACAAAGAAGTTGGCTGTTCGGTAATCAGCTGAAAGACTAAGCTGCACTGAAACAATTCTCCGGCTGAGAGACCCAAAGGACTTCCCATATGTCCTGGTTTCACCAAGCAGGCGAAGAGAGGCGAACGTCTTCCTCCAGCTGAGTATAATTCCAATGCCATGGCGTACTCTTACGCATTTGGCCGGGATATGGTGGCAAGGAAGTTCCGACGCCATTTTGCTTTGGGTTTTTGGATTTTGGCGTCAATGCGCTCGTTGGCATTTAAAACGCAGACAGTTTGCTCTAGTTGCCTCGGCGCGCAATTACTTAGAAACACACAGACGTCCGGATGGTCGGACGGAGGGACAGACCCAAAAATATCTTTATACATCAGTATCTGTATCTCAATGTATGCTTGCATATTCCCTGGCAAAAGTTACAACTTTTCTTGGCCAAAAAATAAAGAATTAGGAAACAGAACAAGATGAGCAACAAGAGGAAAGTTTTCACTTGAAATTCGAGCAATTGCTTTTGAAAAGTTTCAATTTCTGGCAGTGTGTGTGCGAGTTGTTAGGCAAATTCTCTTTATCCTCCACGCGCCAGACCAAAAACAGCAACTGAAAACTGAACTGAAGAGTGGCAAAAAAAAAAAACAAAACAAAAAAAAACCATGATGAGTTGCGTGGTGCTGAGATGGCTGAGATGGGATGGCCTGTCCTGCTCGGGTCTGGTCTGGTCTGATCTGGTCTGGCATGAGCGAGAAAAAGTTGCTTAATGAAATTGTGTCAGCGGGTTCGGCCTGTCCCGCTTGAAAGGCATCAGGAGTGACATAAAAAACACAAAACGAAATCAAGCGCGCACTTGAGCCAAATTAATTGTTGGAACAACAATTTTCAGTCTCTATAGGTTTATCTGACACAGCAGAAGAATAAACTGTCATTTTAACATTTTAAACAAAAAATTTAAAAAGACGTAGACTAACATTAAATCTAACTAAAATGTGTTGATTGTTACAAATTCTAAAGAATATCTTTATTTTCATAAATGATTCAAAAACTTTATTATTCAATTTGATTAATTTTGAATAGAACACCCTAATTTTTTTATTGTGTACCACTTTCCCATTCCTTTTTTAAACTTTTAAACAGCTTTCAAGTGCGTCTTGGCAAAGTTGTAATTACACAAAACGAAAGGCAGCAACGAGTCAGTCAGTTAGCCAGGCACTTGTCACTTTTTTCCTTTGCATCCTGGCCTGCTAACAAAACCAGCTCGTTAGCAAAAATTTTGAAGAGTCGCGGAAAAGGCCTTTTAGATTATAATCAGGGGCTTTCGATACGCGATGATGGGCAGGTTTTCTTCCTGTTCGCGTCCTGGTCCGGGTTCGGGTCAAACTTTGCGGTTAAAACCGTCAGAAAAGCCCAGGGAGACAACGAAGGTAAATCACAAAGCCATTTGCATTTATTTTTGACCTGCTTTTCACCCAGGCAGCCCTGGTAAGGTGACTTTAGCCTGTCTTTAATAGCCTGCCATGACTCGTTGTATCGGGCTAACGAAAGTTACGGCCTGGCTGACGAAAAAGCAGAAAAAAATAACAAAAAATAAGAAAAAAAGCGAGGTGAAAAGTTGCAAATTGGAAAAGCAGGAAGTCGGAAAAAAGTACGGGCTGAGCAGGCAGGGCTGCTAAGTGCAACTAAAAACTGTCTGAGTGTTGCAGTTAGGCTACCTCACTTCGCTCTTGAATCCACACATGTAGCACAGAGAAAAATTATCTTTTTTTTCAAAAAAAATATTGTAATAATTCACATTCTTGGCTTTTCCGACTTTCAAAAGACAAATATCTTGAGTTTCAGCAAATTTCTGCGACACATTCGGCTCAAAAAAGATTTCATTAAGCCCAAACTTTTAGTCGCAACTCCGAAAAGTTGCGATTTTGGCTCAGTGAAAGGACACACATGTCCATGTCTTCGCAGTTGCCATTGCCAAAAGGCGGCGCCTTCTTTGAATTATGTAGAATTTACGTGCTTTCAGCGCTTAAAGTGCAGGCATGTGTCTGTGCCTGTATATGTGTGTTTGTGGGTATTTCTCGTCCTGCCTCTTTCAAGGTGTGTGTGTGTGGGTGGGTGTGACGTGTGTGAGTATGGGACCATTAGTTTTTGTGCTGATTATTATGGCTGCCGCAGCACAGGGTAAGGATACGGCCGCAGCCACGGGATGGGTCATGCCAGGCCCACGCCCACGTGGCGCTGCATTTGTAACAGGTGAGCTTTATGGCTCTGTTACCGTTGCATTTGCCGTGTATAAGTGTGTGTGCTCCTGCATGTTTCGTATTAAATTATGCTTGCCAACGCGCTTTCAACTTGGTATTTTCCCTCCTCGCCAAGCCCCAATCCCCACTCGTTCTGCCACATGTAGGCCTTGACCCAAGTTACAGGATCCTCACCAGCATGGAATCTGATTGCCCTGAACCTTCTTTCTACCTTGGCAACGTCAAGTTTATTCAAAATTATGATGCTGGGCTATGAGAACATATTGGGCAAATATTTCTTTCAGACCTCTGTGCTCCTTTCAACTGGCTCGTCAATCATCACGTGTCATTAACAAATGCATCCTTTATCCCAACGAATATGAAACGGCTTTCGCTTTGTCATCCGCCATTGTCAAACGATTGCCTCATTCATCCTAGGATGCAGGCTTAAATTACTATGGGAGTTGGGAAAAAATTACTGGAACGGGTGGAAAAAACTATAGCTTTGTCATGTGATTTATTGTAGAGGTAGTGACTTGATGGCATTGTTTGAAATTACTTATTAATGCCTTAAAAACAGAGCTTCTTTTGTAGTTAAATTAAAAAAAAAAGAATGTAAAAAGTAAAAACATTTTCTTTAATTCAATTCGCGAAAAATAAAGCCATTTTAAGGTATCAGAAAAAGACTCATTGGGAAAAACACAAAAGGAGTCAATCGACTATCCATTTTTATTCAACTAATTTGGTTGCATTTTTTCGATCTCTCCGTTGGGAAAACCAATAAGCCCGCTGCAAAAAAAGGTCTGATTTCGGTTCTGTGGCAATTAACCAACGCAGCCAAGGAAAAAAGGGGCAACAGGAGCTGCTTCGACCATAGTTAGCCCAATTAACCCGACCAGCCGCAAGTGGCCCACTTATCCCGAGGCTGGCATCAATGGGTTCAACTTTTTGCCCGACTTTCACAGCAATTTCACAATTCCGAACAGTGGCAGAGGCACACTCCCCGTACACATGAAATTGTCATGCTCTAGTAACTGTCCTAACTGAACTGAAACTCTTTGGGAAGCTGCAGCTGCAACTGCAACTGCTGTCAATGTGTGACTGTTTTTCAGGCATTTGAGCCACGTGGTTTTCTCACAAATGCAGCGTCAGCCTGGAGGAGGAGTGGCGTGGGTGGGTGGTGGTTGAGTTGCGACGTAGCTTAAATTGAAAACCAGAGTGGAAAACTTTTGATTCGATCTGTCTAATGGAAATCGGGCCAGTATATTGGAAAAGTTTTTTGAAATTAAAGTCTTATGTTAAGCAGCCGAAAGCCAAAGGCAATTTTAAACCAAAAACCAAGAGCCAAATAAAGTGAATAATTAAATAATACATTATTTATTGAAATATCGTTTTCATCGTTTGTTTTTCAAGGCTTACATCCCATTCTATATTCGATTTTAGGGTGTCTCCAAATATTCTCCACCAGAATTTGACACGATTTCCCACTTTGCATACAGCCTGCAGTGCGGTGAATTTTTGAAAATACTTTATTCGGTAACATTATGCAAATATTTGGATCCATTGAGCTGCGGATTTGGGTGCAAGAGAAATGCATTACGTGCGGTCCCTGCTGGCCTTCAAAATCCCATCGCCCATCGCCTATCGCCCCAGCCCTAGTCCCAGACATGCACCATGGGCATAAATATTGATTTATATGAGCCTACGAACATGAATCCATACATATAACCATGTAGTCATATAGGCACGTGCATGCGGCTGACTAAATATTAATGCGCTCTAAATAAAAAGCGGCATGCACAGCTGAAATTGCTTTTTTTTCGTCTCATTTTAAGCCCTAAGCTGCATTCTACATTTTTATTTGTGCCTCCTCTGTTTGTTTCTATTTTCATTCTGGTCGCTCCAGGTTCGGATTCAGTTTGCCTCTTTTTTTTATATTTTTTTCGTTTATTTTTTGTTCGTTTTGTGTTTGTGCATTTTTCATTACAGCATTGACAGTGACAACGACAGCTGAAGTGAGCCCCAAAAGGCACGAGTTGGTGTGTGGCATGCAACAATGGATGCGCTAGTTCTGCTTCGCAGTAGTCTATATGATAGTTGTAGTTGTACTTGAAATGCTGGTGTGTGTGCTAGAAGTGTGTGCGCTGCCCCTGAGGCCTGCAAGTGCCACGGTGTGTGTTTGTGTGGCACGAAGACGTGGCACGGTTTTTTTTTTGTTTTTGTGTGACGATTTTACGGACACTCATCCCCCTTTGACATTTCCCCCTCGGGGGCACGCACAAAATGTGGCACAGCAAGTGTTCTAGTTTCCCATATTGGTGTTTTCTTTGGTGTGTTGCACTTAAAGAAAAGGAATCTAAATTACCAATCAATGTTGTTCCAAAAATATATACACACATACATAGAAGTCTACTGTGGGTTAAAAAGGGCTACGAACTTAAAAAAAGAAATCCGTCATCAGGCTAATCTTAGATTTCTTATATGTATTTAATGAGTTTATTAATATACTATATAATATATACTATATTTACCTATTTTTTTACTCTGTACAACCCCCATAGCCCTTTGGGGCACTCGATAGGTTTATTTGAAACTTTACCTTGTATTTGTTTCCCTGATTCGGCAAACCAACACTCCCCCGCTCTGAGTCTTATTGCCGGGCAATTTCTGGCTTTGTTGATTGCTTGACAAATTGCCAACAGAGTCAGCTCTAGCTCGGAGGGAGTGAGTCGACAACAGGGAGACTGAAAGAGACAGGCAGGCGGAATAGACAGACGCCGCCGGCGGAGGTGGCGGCTGCAGACAAGTGTTCTTCTTGCTGTGGGACTGCGCTGCCTTTATTGGCCTGCGAACTGTTGTTGCGGTGTCAGGAATTGACAGGTGATGCACGATTTCCGCGCTCATCGCCTGACCTGTCACTGCACTCGACAGCGCCAATGAAATGTAACAAATTAACGATTTCTCCTTTGTCCAGCTTGCCATATTTAATATTCCGACCGATTTCTACCTCGCCAGGAATGCTTTTCCACAACAATGCATGATCGGTGAACGCCTAATTAAATTATCCATATTCGGCGAGAAACCGCCATGAAAAATTTCATATTCCCTTGAAAATTGCCATGAATAAATATGAATATGCATCATTATATTTGTGCAATCTATGCGCTTCGTTTGTGCCTCTTTTTTTAGAATTATTTTTATTTATTTTTAAAATGTTTTAGTTAAAAGTGTTGGGTGTTTTTGTGTGATATTTACCGCAAATGCCGCATGCCGCAATGTATGCTATAATAAAAATAAGTGCCGTTGGTTTTTGCAGCCAGTCAAGGACACGGCCATGCTTGATGCGATATAATCCACTTGATGCCGGCATGTTGTTGCTGTTGTTGTTGCGGCTGATTGTTGTTGTGGCAGCAACTGTTGATGCCACTGCGCTGCTAGCTATTGTTGCAATTTTTTGTTGCCACTACTATGAGTTTTTTTTTGGTTGGCTGTCAATTGTTTTACATTTGCGAATCAATTTGTCAGAGCTTTAATTTAATTTCATTTGTCACTACACATTCATTTCCATTTTATTGCATCACTTTAATTAAAACGTTTGGCTTCGTTTCTAATTGTTTTTCTTTTTTGGACCACTTGTTTTTGTTTTGGCAATGTTTTTGATGGCTTTTATGTTTGTTTGTTTTTATTTCAAAACTAATTAAATGCATTCTAGGCTGCACTCATTTTCAGTCACCGCGCTTCCAATTAACCTTGCAGTGTTAATCGAGTTTTTATCCTTCTTGTTTATTATTTCAATTATCTCCTTGGGCCAGTCACAATTTTTTTGGAAGCCATATGCCAGTTTGAGTCACACCTAGCACTCATAGTTCCGCTAAAAAACAGTCCACGTTGCGTATACGCTATGTGGAAATCGCGCATACGCTCCGTTGACCCGCACTAAACACGTGAAATTGTAGAATCCGATTCGAACCCGTTACCGCTATGGTCAGACGTTAACTGATTAGGCAGCAGGAGCCTGGGACTGCGATGTCCTGTCTTCGGTTGCAAAGGATTCTGCTTCTCCAGCCGTACCAGCATGCTTGGCCAACGCTCGTCTGTTTACATTACGCTTCCGCACGCGACTGACACGAGGACACCGACACGACATGAAGACAGGCCAGAAGCCATCGTCTGCACAGTCTTCGTGGCTAGCTCGCTCTTGCCAACAAAACAGCTCTCAGCCGGAGAGAGAGAGAGTTTTTATAGCAACTCTGTGCAGGAAGTGTTCGTGTAAAATGTTTGCTTAATTGGTCCTTGGAGAGGATAGCATTCATCCAATCAAAAAGGGAATTATAAAGTCCGGAAGAAGACTTCAGATATAACTAGTATATTTTTTAAAATGAAAAATAGTTTTTTTTTATTATATTCAAAAATACTTACATGGAATTTAAGTTTCAAGTAATAGAATGTAATAAAAAATAGCTAAGTTTCAATATTTATATAAATTTATTAGCTAAAAGCATCAATAAAAATAAAATATCCAAAAACTATATAATTCAATTAATGTCCTTTATTTAAAAAATATACTTCAATATTGGTAATTCTATTTAACAGCTGTTGGGATTTTTTATAGCAAACATTTCTTAAAAAAAATTTTTATTTCTCTTCCTAGCTGCGCGTGGTTTGATTCTCCTGCTCTCTCAACTTTCTCTGCTTTCTTTCTCTCGCTTTCTCCGTGTCTCCCTCGCTTGTGCAGCCATTTGCCGAGCGCCACCATGTGGAACTCGGCTTTCATGTCGTATCGCCTCGTGAACAAACAAAAGAGCCAGCAAACCGCTTCAATTTGGGTTATTGTGCTGAAATTAGTTGGGACCAAGTTTCGGGGTCCTCAACTGGGCGAACTTTCCATTTCAGCAAACTCCCGCGTTTTTTGGCCAACTTTGTCCAAAACGAAACACCAGAACACTTTGCATACTTTGGGGCTAGCCAAAAATCCGAATGGCAACTGGCTAACACGCCTCAGACATTGTCGCAATTTTGTTATCCTAGTCAGCGGGAAGTCTAAGATGTGCAAGGATTTGAGTCTCCAAGGATAATGGAAGCTATTCCAAAATTTCTTCTACAAATGTATACTCTTAAAGAAAACATTGTCTATGTCCTTCAATCTTTAAAGGCCATTCTGTTCCACTTCCTTTCAAATAATAAACATAAATCAGGCAATGAAAACCTTGCCATCAAGCATCTTAACAAACGTATATGTTAATTCCCTCTCCACACTCCGATATCCGGTCTACTGACCCACTCAATCTCACTTTCTACGCTGTATCTGTATAAATTGCCAGCAATTTCTGTTGCCGGGGCATATAAAAAGTTACACTTGGAGAGACCCTTACTTTTATGTACCCGCAGCCGCAGATTGCTGCAGCTTTCATTATCTAAAAACAAGAAAATCACAGACAATCAGTTAACGCTGCTCAAGCAAATAAACTCGTCAGGACTCGCAAAATAAGCGTACATATAAAGGACAAGCAGGAGGCGCATGTAGAAGAATCACGAAACAGCAGAGGAAGAAGCCCAGACAGGCAAGAAGTTTGCCATCTTCGGTGCCTTTTTTGTGTTGGCTGGGTCGCCGCTCTAAGCAAACTGGAGGAAAAAGTTTGCCCAGAGTTGTTGCCCGTTTGTCAGTTCGCCAGTTTTGTCGGTTCCAGTTTGCAGTCAATGGTGCGTCATTATTTTCATTTATTGGCACAATCAGTCAACGTTTTATTTCCGGAATGTAATTAGGTAAACTGCCAGAGACAAAGGCAAACAAACACAAATACACCCAGTGTTGCACACTCCCACACACACACACATACGCATCATGCACACGCCGGAAATACCCTGACAGATGCAGATGGTGAATAAGAAGAAGATGATGAGAAGAAGGAGCAGCGAGTGTCCTTTATGGCACAGTAATGCGAGAAGTTTACGCCCAAGCGGGGCCAGCCAGACATTCAGTCAGCCAGGGAGTTCCAAGGACTCTTGAGTGTGCATTCGTCTAGCCTAAGGATGCTCTTCGTGAGCACTGAAAGAAATTATAAACCTAATACACATTTTTTTTTGTAAAGATATAAACAAAGACCAGATAAAGATTCGTATAGAAGCTTTCCAATGTATATACAGACTATTTCCACTGTGTAGTATAAATAGTACTATTTGAAGTATTCTTCTTTACTTTGCATCTGAATATATATTCACAAATATATATTTATTTATATGCAATTATTTGCCTTTCGCTTAAAGGGTTAAACGTCCAGGAGATGGAAGGATGGACGCATTACTCACATGCCAGAGGATGATGGGAAAGCACATCTTAAGAGCTGGCCAAAATTGAAAACAAATGAACTGGGCCAGGGAGATAGACTGCTTAACAAGGGAAAACAACTCAAACCAAATGGAAGTGGAAGTGGTAGTGGCAGTGTGTAGTAATGGGGATGGTATGGGAAAAACAAGCTGCAAGTCAACAGCAAAAACGGCAGCTAGTGAAAATTTCAAAAATTCTGCCACCTTTCGGATGAAGCGTCAGCTTCTCCAACATCAGGTAGCTGGAAATGGAAAAGTTTTTCGCGCGCGGCACGGCGTGATGAGATGAATTGCTCGCTGTTCCAGCTTACAATGCCCATGCCAGGACTGGGCTATCCACCTCGGAAAACCCCATCCTGGCCCGCGCCCCGGAAGACCCGCGGAAAGACACCCGGAAAACCCAAAGCCGGCAGCTGGTTGGTTGGCTGGCTGAATGGCTGTGAGTGAAGTGAAGCGTTCCAGATAGAATTTGAGCGCAGTAAATTTTTCAATCGACTCGCTAATAAAGGCAATAAATATTCGATTCGCTTTCCTTTGCCACCACCACCGTCCTGCCACCTCTGCTCCGTCCTGCCCGCATTACACCACCCAGCTTTTCGTTTCATTTCAATTCTTTTCGTTTCATCTTGTTTCGATTGAAGTATTTGCTTTTTGCTCTCGGACGGATACTCGCTTTTCTATAGTTTCGTATTATGTTTGATAATCTGCCGAGGACTTGTGCTACTGCTCCACGTTCCACGCTCCATGGTCCATGGTCCATGGTCCTTGCATCTTTTCTTATCGACTCTAGTTATCCTGCAATTGTTGGGGTCCTATTTTCAATTTTCCTGCCGCTTTGTTTTGCTTTGCCGTCCTTGTTAGACATTGCGACAGCGAAAATTTCATTTCGTTTCACTGCATTTCACGTTAAATTCAATTTAACGTGCTGGTATTTTTCACTCCTACCTTATTCACCGACCCTGGTCGGAGGGACAGGGACGAACGGACAAGGAGCATTATTTTGGCAAACATAGCTCACAATTTCCACCGTTTCCAGCGCCGTTTTTCCTCCCATTTTCCGCTTCCCATCTGCAGTGCATTGTTGTTCCCCGTTGTTCGCAGTAAATAAAAGGCAACGCAACAAAGCAGAAATGAAGAAATTCCCCAAAATGGAAATGTGTCACACAACGTCCCCAGCCTTGGACTTTTCTTTTCTGGATCCAAGCGGGTCGCCGGGCTAGGTTGGATTTCTAGGTTTGGGTTTTCCCATTAAGCGCATAAATGAGGCTTAAGCTGGCCCCACAAAATCACAGTGGAAATGCACGACCAGTATGACTAAGGACTCTTGGTCAAGGACCTTAGATCTAAACTGCTGACACTGACGAACATTGGCAATAGTTTTACAGCCTCATTTTCATTTTTCAGCCGTTTTCCATAGGCTCCCGGAATTCAGCCAGCACTTAAGAAAATTGAATATGGAAATTGATTTTTATTGTAATTCTTGCCGATTCACTCGCCGCCTCTGCTGCCTTTCCCTCTTGGTTGGAAACACTGCCAGCCCGGGATTAGATTATCCAACAGTTGGCATCATCGATTTTCCCTGGAATTTTACTCCCCTTCCACCCGACGAACTTTCGCCGAAAGTTTATTGAAATATTTAGCGGGAACTTAAGTAATAAGTTGCCGAATCAGTACGCAAAAGATTAAAGTCCAATAAACCAGTGGCGTGGCGGTGGGAAATCCACCATCCAATCGCATTCCAAGGAAACTCTCGCCTCACCCTCAAAAACCAATGGCAGAGATCGGGTTTCCATTGGAAATTACTGGCAAAAGTTGGCCAGATAGTCGTAATGGGCTTTTGAGCTCGAAAATGAAATTCCCTTGAAGTGCTTCAATATCACCTTCGGGCTGATGCACAATGGTCGCTCTGTAGTCATAAATGTCGTCGCAACTCTACTACTGCTACTGCATTGATTGTGTCCCAGGGCTTTCACTCCCTCATACCGCATACCGCTTTCCACTACCAACTACCCACTAGGCAACCAGAATTCGTGTCGTTAATTATTTTTTCACAATATCCCACTGACGAGCTGCGAACAAGGCCCAAAACGAGCTGCCAAGCGGCCAATTATCCGCCATAATGCTGTGATTTAATTTAAAAACCTGTCAGAGAAGCGGGGAACGGGTAGCCAGAGGCGGGCGAAGGATCTTCAGCATTGTGGCATGTGTCAGTGCAGGACACTCCATCTTTTCGGGATGACAACGAAAAACAAAGAGGGGCTTTGTCCCGGCAATATCTTGTTAATTATGCCCAAGGCTGTGAATTAACTGTGGGGAGCGGAATATATGATGACAATGACACCTTTTGCATGTCCGAAGCACTGCAATTTACGACTTAATCTGCGCTTAACCGGACCAGGAGCAGCGTCTTTTGTTTGGGCGATTGCAATATGGCTAAAATGCAAGAGTCCCTCAACCATTTGGCACTCTCGAATGAACAAAGTCCAAAGCCAGCTTACCGAACAGCTTATATCCGTTTAAGCCATTTCATCAAGGCGATCTGAGACAAAGGCGACTCACTGCAATGGCGCTTAGTTTGTTGGCCAACTGAAATTTATTGTTGGCTTGCAGTGAATTGGCAATCAATTTTTTCTTCCATTATTGGACAAGACCACTAGTTTTTTATGTAATATATTGTTGGTGTATGTCATCCAATTGTGGTTAATTAAAATGTCTGTTTTGCTGTTTGGATAAAATTATAAAGGTAAAACGTCAATGGCAGTAAACACATTTTCATTTTCATGGAAATTTATTATTTTCTGAAAGAGCTTCAGAAAGAAAACAAGAATATTTTGTTTCATAGTTATTTACTTTTTCAAATGAATAAAAAGCCAAACCATAACATTTGATACATTTTTCTAGGCTCTTTTCAAAAGCCAATTAAATAATAATGGCTCGACACAAGTTCGACAAGAGATCATAATAATTGATGTAACTTGAGGGATGTAGTTTTCTACTCCAGTGGGACCCAACATTCCAAAGGAGGCCACACTCCCAAGAGGAAGGTGCAAAATGCTACAACTTACTACTTAATCCTGGCTTAAGTGGCCACCCCTTCTTAACGTCTCTTTCTTTCCTCTTCCCCAAATCCCCCAAATGGACCCTGGCCCAGTTGAAATCCCGTCCAGGCAGTCGAAGCAAAAATCGAAAGCGCCGCTCTTTGTCTTTTGTTTGCTGATTGCATTACGTCCTGGAGGCTTTTGGTAGATCTGCTGGAATATACAGAGGTATACGTATATATGGGTAAGTATGGAGAGCACAAGTTTTAAATTAAAAGTACGACGTCGGCTTATGGAACAGTTTATATCCGCTTAAGCCAAAGGAAACCATACGGACAAGACAAGACCAGCCACCGAATGGGTGGAGAGGTGAAAATTTTCCACTGCCCAGCTCATTCATTGTATGGCCGAAACAATGAAACTGGCCAACGACCAATCAGAGAGGCCTGCCAGCTTTATCATCAATTATGATTCGAAGAATCTAATCACTTCAATTTCTATTCGTTCTTCCCACTTTTAATCGTCTCGCGAGTTTCTGGAGAATTTTAAGTGACGTCAAAGCAATTTCTTGAGAATTTTTTTACAATTTAATAAACACTTTTTTGTTGTTTGATTTGGTTTGCTCATTTTGGGAATTTTAAATGAGGTACATACATACGTAGTACGTAGGTCACATGCACCCACGCAGAGGCGAAGCTTCAGGGAAATGGAAAGTAAACTGTCGGCACATGTGTGTTTATATTGCTAATAACTTGACGTCTGCCTTTGTATTTGTCTTTGCCAAAATGAAATTAAATTCCTCGTGTCAGTCAGAGGAACATTTAACCTTCAGTGAGCGGTGCGGATCCTGGGGAAAAGGAGTCAGACCATGGGACTGTCACAATCAGACTTGAAAGCCTCGGGTCCGGAATGTGTGCGTTTCAGTTTTGTGGCAAGGGTGGGCTCTCTATGCTGGCTACATAAACTAAAATAGAACTTTTGATGTCGGGCGACAACACAGCAACAGTTTGCTGACCACCGGGGCGAGGCAAACGACAAGGGAACAGAGCGGATAGGCGGTTCAGGGAGGTGGCAGAGGAATGTAGGGCCCTAATTAGTTTTTATTAGGA
Source organism: Drosophila bipectinata (assembly GCF_030179905.1). Lineage (NCBI taxonomy): Eukaryota > Metazoa > Arthropoda > Insecta > Diptera > Drosophilidae > Drosophila > Drosophila bipectinata. Next base: position 16,272,827 of record NC_091737.1, read on the forward strand.
TGCACATGTGGCTGCCGCTGGCTGGTCAGGTGCGATCTCCACTATACAATACCATTATGACACAGTGAAAAAGAGGGATAATAAACATCGGTTTTTTGTTAGTTAGACCATTAAATTAATTGAACCTTATTAAACCTGATTTTCAGAAAAACACTGTATTAATTTTAAATTTGGAAGAAAAACGATGCTTTTAGTTTTTTCCTTGGTGTAATAGCAACAGTCTCTTCCGTTTTGTGGCTTGACTGTTGCCGGAAACGGAAGCGGATGTGGATGCGTGTGCGTACCGGGTCTGGACGGCACGGTTAGTGCTGCAACTGTTGCAACTGCAAGTGCAACTGCAACAGATGCAGTGACCCAAACACTCAGCAAGTATGCATGCGTACAAGTGTTGGTGCGTGGATGAGAGTGGATTTAAGTGGAAAACGCATCATGTGGTTAATGCACTTTAATTGCCTTTACCCGTCCCAGCCCGGACTGTTGGCAGTTGTGGCCACTGCACCGCCCATTTACCACCGACCACCGCTAAAAACCACCCACCAACCCATTCACCCACACACCTGGCCCGTGCGCGCCATTTAACTTGATTAAAGTTCACATTTGGATAACTTGGAGGCACTGCTAAGCTGTAACAAAAGCGAAGCGCAGCACTAAAACGTAATATCCTCCAGTAAAATCAACTGGAAAACCAGGGTAAACCAGTAAATCTACGACACACAAAGGAAATGTTACACTCCAGCCTCTGATCCTTCGTCCCCTCGATTTCTTTACTCTTCCGTGCTCCTCCGCGCTCCTACACTCTGTGCAGCTTTTCCGACAATTCCCCGGCGTGCAATGAAAGCGTTAATAAATTTCATGAGTCCTCGCATAAAAACTTCCGCCCACCTACTCTTCTGGCCAGCACTTCGGGCTTTGAAATGCAAATTGTGATTCCTGGCCCCTTGCTCGCTTGCTTTAAAAATGTAAATCACATTTACAATCAGATTAAATCTCAATAAGCATTGGACTAAAATTCAAATGCCATTTTGCCATTAGACCACACAAATATTGTCACAGAAATCAAGGCAGGCCGCCCCTTTACAAAGTTACCCGCAGAGTCCGCCCAGAAGTGGAGTCATTCCGTCCCCGTTCCAGATTTTCCTTTTAGACTTTCCCACACATATGGCGCAGCGGGAATGTTCTCCCCTGCCCAATGCCCCCTTGCCTCTTATTTATTTAAAAACATGGCAGCAACTGCGTAGCTACACGAGAATGTTGCATTGAATTAACATTTAGAGAACACACACAAAATAATACCTTGTTCAGCAGGCAACAAAAACGGAGCTACATGTTACACATTTTTAATGTTCTCTGATGCCACTTTAGGAATAAAAATAAAAAAAATGAATTTTTTAACGGGTGGAAAATGCAAACTAAAAAATAAATGAATGCAAATAATTTACAATGGAATAAAGTGTTGGCAGTGGAAAGTTTTCCCTGGGAAATTAGCATAAAAAAATTATTATACATTTCCCTTTGGGGGAAAAAAACAGCAGAGATAAATCGTCGAACTATTACCGAAGAGGACTCTTCAGACCTGAAGAGAGCCCGATGAATGGGCGGGAAAAATAGCTCACATACATATTCCAATGAAGTTCACACTTAATTGATCTCAGTGTATTAAGTGAATGTTTACGAACTGTTTTAAGTGTTTCGTTTATGCAGCTCTTCAAAAATTAATAAATGTTCCTTTAATTTCTTTTTCCAGTTGGCAACGTGGGCAGTCTGGTTATAAAAAGATTTATTCAATCAGAAATTAAAGTACAAAAATAGCTGATAATGTAGTTGATATAAAAAGTGCTTATCAGGATCTGATATTGTTTGGAATAAATTATATAAATTCCTCATTTTACAAGGGTCAACCTTAAAATATTTTAAAGGACTTTTGGCAGTGGCGGATTTAACAGGTGGGCAAAGGCGCGCTTGCCCACTGCACCCCCACGACGAAAGTCTTTCAGGGCCCCTCGTGCTGAAAGTTACACCTTCGATTTCTTTTCCACAAATCTGCATCAAAATCTGGGAACAAAATATTTTTAAGATATTTTGTCAAATTTTCTGGGCTGTCCCCTTCAAAATGTGCAAAATGCATGGGGAGCCCCATATGACCCACTGCGTAGGCCATATCTTAGGAAATATTCATCCGATTCTTGAACGGAATACCTTAAACGATTTATGGATCGATTCTTCATAAATCTGCATCAAAATCTGGGAACAAAATATTTTTAAGATATTTTGTCAAATTTTCTGGGTTGTTCCCTTCAAAATGTGCAAAATGCATGGGGAGCCCCGTATGACCCACTGCGAAGGCCATATCTTAGGAAATATTCATCCGATTCTTGAACGGAATACCTTTAACGATTTGTGGATCGATTCTCCATAAATCTGCATCAAAATCTGGGAACAAAATATTTTTAAGATTTTTTGTCAAATTTTCTGGGCTGTCCCCTTCAAAATGTGCAAAATGCATGGGGAGCCCCGTATGACCCACTGCGAAGGCCATATCTTAGGAAATATTCATCCGATTCTTGAACGGAATACCTTAAATGATTTGTGGATCGATTCTCCATAAATCTGCATCAAAATCTGGGAAAAAAATATTTTTAAGATTTTTTGTCAAATTTTCTGGGCTGTCCCCTTCAAAATGTGCAAAATGCATGGGGAGCCCCGTATGACCCACTGCGAAGGCCATATCTTAGGAAATATTCATCCGATTCTTGAGCGGAATACTTTAAACGATTTGTGGATCGATTCTCCATAAATCTGCATCCAAATCTTGAAAAAAAATATTTTTAAGATTTTTTGTCAAATTTTCTGGGCTGTCCCCTTCAAAATGTGCAAAATGCATGGGGAGCCCCGTATGACCCACTGCGAAGGCCATATCTTAGGAAATATTCATCCGATTCTTGAGCGGAATACTTTAAACGATTTGTGGATCGATTCTCCATAAATCTGCATCAAAATCTTGAAAAAAAATATTTTTAAGATTTTTTGTCAAATTTTCTGTGCTGTACCCTTCAAAATACCCTTCAATGTACCCTGAAAAAATTTTGACCACTGGGCCTTTTTCCTTAAATCCGCCGCTGACTTTTGGCAAAGATATAGCCTTCGCCAATTTTCATATTGTCACTCTGACGAATTTGCTAATTTTTGAAGGAAATAGAATATTTGACAAGAAATTTAAGAAATAATTTATGTCAAGATTTTGATGCAGTTTTTGACGGAAAATCGATCGAAAACTCTTTTAAGGGATTCCGATTGAGGATCGAATATGTATATAGAAAAGTCTAAAAAAATAAGTTTTTGTTCGATTTTTTATTCAGTTTAATGATAAATCTATCCAAAATTAAAAAAGGAATTTTCCTTAAAAATCGGTTGATTAATGACATAGATACAGTGTCATATTGCGCCACCCATACATTTTTGAAATTCTGAAGAGGTCCCCTAGAAAATGACATCAAATCTAAATAGAAATGTTTTTCAATATGTATGTATTTGTAAAATCGATGGAGTATAGATTAACAAGTATTTTTAAGTGTTCCACCTTAGAATCGGATTCCAATTGGCAGAGGATTTATTACCATTTATTATTTGTCACAGAATTTGTTATGTGACTTTGTTTTAGAAGGTCCTTTTTAACGTAAGCTCATAAAATATTTCTTTAAAACAGCAGGACATTTTTAATAACCCTCCCTAGTGTTTTGCACGAGCTATGCTCTCTTTCCGGTTGCACTCTTAAAATTAAAACTGCCATTGTGCGTGACTGTCTAGACCGCGCATTTATTTGCCCATGGAGCTGCAGTAAACAAAGGAAATGACAACGGCAAAGGATGAAGCTTGAACAATGCGCAACAATATATACAAGCACGCCTACTGTCGTGTCGTGCACTGTACGCAGGCATTCCATTTTTAATGACAGCCAGTCAACAAACGTGGCCCAGCTGGTGGTGAGGGAGGTGGCTTGTGTTTAAAGCATCACTCGAGCTGTCTACCCTCATAACTCGCATAAATCATTGCGCTTTTCGGGCTTGTGTAATGAAAGCGCTTAACAGCTACTCGAGAACTCGAAACTCGGAACTCAGTTCCCAGATCCGGCACAGAAACAGAAACAGAAGCCGCAGCAAAAGCCACTTCAAGCGCATTACATGACTTAACACTCCGCGACTCTCGAACAAGAGTCAGCAGTCGGTAGTCGGTAGTCGGCAGTCGGTATTTGGTTGTCGACACTCCACAATGAGAACCATCAAGCCAAAATGATATGACACCGCCAGCGACAACCCAATCTGATTTAAGGATAGGCCAAGGGACCTGCCTTGGGTAGGGAAAGGGAACAGGACTGTGACTTGTGGCTTACCTTGGAGACTGTCAGGACAAATAAAACGGCTGCCCACATTCAAATTAGCACTTGTCGCCCGTTAAATCTGGCTCCCGGGAAGTTCAAGTGCCACAGATGCGCCTGGCAGTCACTGTGTGCACTCGAAAAAATTGTCAAAAAATTATCACAATAATATTTAAGAAGTTAGTTTAGTTTAGCCTGGATTATCAAATCTAAACACAAACACATATTTACTTTTCAAAGAAAAATATGAACTTACCTTAGACTCTTTTCCCACCATGTAGCACTGCCAAAAGTTGGCTCTGAAACCGCTCTGCCTGCACTTTATGCTTTTGATAAATCATTTGAGTTGCCACGACTTTTCCACCAAGGTGCTTGGAACAATGTCTCAGCTTATAAATCTTGTTTGGTCTATCGCGAGATGTATGTGAGGGGCACACGTGGAGCCAGAGTTTCTCCTTTTGTCTCCTCGAGCTCCAGGGTTGTGTGTACTTTTTGATAAATACGCGGCTGACTCTTTTGGCAGCCGGTCCAGTCCACTCCACAGGAACTTTTTCCTGGAATGATACCACTTGGTGCTTGGCAGCTCTGCAGATTGGCATGAAAAATGAAAAATGCTTCGAGAATCCGTGAATATGCACGAGTCGAGTGCGTGCCAAGCTAATTAAATGGAAATCAATTTCTCAGCCACATCGACGCTGCAAAGCTATACATACATGTGTATATAAATATATATTTTTTTTTTTAATGGTCGATAGCGATGTTAAATCGATACATAAATGCGGGAGGTGATAACCGAATTCATGGAAATTGGTGGGTTTTTTGCCTAAATGACCTTAGCCAAGACCAAAATAGTTATCAGCCGTGGTTCTATCAGTTCTGAGAACTGGATTCAAGTTCTCGGAATAGACGAGAGCTAGACCACTGATTTATGGTCTTGTAATCGGTAGATTAAGATCCATCTTTAAGTAGCTCCTCAAATGGATGGAGTAAATCACCTCGCTGGTTGGCTGGGTTGGATTTATTAGCGCCGTGATTCAGAAAAGCCAAAATAGCGCCTTATATCATATCATTCCATAATGCAGATAAAAAGGTACGCGTCTGTCAGACCCTAAGGGGACGTGTGCCGGGTTATCAGGTAACATGGGCGTTGATTGGAGTTTCATTTTACTTGGCAACCACTTATCTTAGCCTGGAGCTGGAGCTGGAGATGAGTTTTAGCCAAAAACCTAATTATAAGAACATTTAGGATGTCTTCTTGTTTTTTTTTTGGCTCTATCTTATCGTAGTGCATTGCCAATTAGTGCAGGCCCAGAAGAATCTTCCCCTTCAGAAGCTGCTATATATAAAGAGGCTGACACTTTGCAGAATCATTAATTCGACAGTAATTGGAGAACAATCAGTTAGAAATTCGAAGATGCAGCTTTTTACACAAGCCCTCATTCTGGCCGTGGCTCTTGTCAGCGTAAGTTTGCTTAAAAATATGACACATTTTTTATAGTCTGCAATTTTGGCAAAAAACTACGATAAACAATTAATTTATCAAAGACATATGTCGAATGTTGTATAATTAAACTTTTACTCACACCCCGAAGTATACAAAGTTGCAAAAAAAGATAATAAACACAAAGTCACTTTCTCAAGATAAGAAAAAAACCACTTCACTTAATTTAAACAAAAGTATATATTTTGTACAAATGTTCATCGTAAAAAAACTAAAATTACAGGTCAGTGCTGTTCCCAACTTTGGTGGTGATTTGAGCCTTTTCCGTATGGTTATGGGAGAGGCTGAGTCCCGGGTCCTGACTCCCGCTGCCCAGACCTGTGCCAACAACTACCTGAACGCCACCCAGAAGAACGGAGACAAGCTGGCCAATGCCACCAACCTCTGTGAGGAGGCCGCCAATCGCACCACCGTGGCCAACAGGCAGCAAAGCAATGCCACAGTAACCCTGATCCGCACCCAGCTTCTTAATCTGGAGAAGAACCTGGAGCTGTGCCGCAACGAGACCGATTCTGCAAGGTTCCTCAACTGCACCACTGCCACTGTGAGTTCGAGTTTGTACGAATAAGTGACTTTGACACTAATAATCCGACTCATCTTTGTAGTTCGATAAGAACCTTCAGCTCTTGGACACCTCCAACTCCCAGGCTTACCAAACTCAGACCCTGTTTGTGGCCAACACCACCCAGGTGGCTGCTGCCAGGACCAACTGCATCAGTGCTGCCGTTAGCGAGGCCAAGGTGGCTGCCATTCAATCTGCCAATGATTATGACAGCTGTGTGGCTAAAACCCAGGCCCAGCGAGACATTCCTCATGAAGAAATTAGGCCTGTTCAGGAGGAGGTTTTCCAGCAGCCCATCCAGCATATCCAGGAGGAGCCTATCCAGGAAGAGCCGATTCCCCAGCAGCAGACCGTTTTCTAGAAAGAAAATTATAATGAAATAAAAACAGTTCTCTGTAATTACGATTAGTCATTGTGTTTTTCCTTATAGATAGAAGTTTGTTTTTTTTATTTTAAATCAAAAACCCTCCTTGGCCATAAATCATAGAATTTCCCAAGCCCCTTTCTTACTCATTCTGTTTGGGGCTTCCTGCCACTTCACTCCAGTTCCGCGTTCGAGACTTTATCATAGTGACGCGACCACTCATTGTTATCAACAAATAAACTGCTTAAGACTTATCACCTGGCCACCACACAACGGCCTGATTGCGGCCGCAATTATAGATAAATTCAATTAATGAATACAAAATAAAATATATCAAATTCGAAGTGCTTTAAAATGGTCACCTGCCATTGAAATCGAACAGAAACGAACCGAACCCCCAAGATGGAGGTTCTCGGCAAAATTTTATTATTGTGCTCACTGCTAGTCAGTGCCCAGGTAACAGTTCACATAACCTTTTAGAGAAGGATCGCGTTATATAACACCGCTTGTTTTTTAAGGCTTTCAAGGCCCTCGAACCACCCAAGAGCTCAAACAAGCCGCAATGGCAATCCATGCTGTTCGATGCTCTGACTGGAAATCTTCCAGAACCCCAGGCTTATGAGAATGCTGACTTGTCGGACTGCACTTCCCTTTACACGGTCGAAAATATTGAGATTCTGGTGACGGCTGGAATCAAGATCCATCGTTGCTACCAACTGGATGCCAACGATATCAGACGTTATCTTGAAAGCAACGACTTCCTTTACACCAAAGCCATCTTCGAGGCAGAGCTCTTCGGCTGTTTGCTTCTGGACTCGCGACGAAAGACCCGTGAATGTTACGCAGAGACCGTATGTATTTGTTTTGCTATTCACTTTTAAACGGTAATGTATAAAATATACCCTTTTCAGATCCAAAACCTGCTTGGTGCTGTGCGTCCCAGCCAGCGGGACTATCGCCGCAAGTGGGCTTGCATCCTGCGGGAAGTTGAAAAGGCGGTGTTGAAACTCGATGCCGCTGAAAAGAGTCTGGCCAGTTGCCTTGTCCAGATCGCTCCACCCCAGAACAGTACCTTGCCACCGAATGTCAACACCACCACCGATGGCCCTGGATGGGGCACCACTCAGTGGCCCAACACGAACACCACACCCAACTTCACCATCACCACCACCGAGCCAAACTGGGGAAATTCCACCCTGGAACCGACCTTGAACACTACCTTGGGACCGAATTGGAACTCCACTGAAGGACCCTGGTGGGGCAACAACTCTACTGAAGGACCCTGGTGGGGCAACAGCACCTCTGGACCCAACTTAAACTCAACTGAAGGACCCTGGTGGGGCAACAACTCTACCGAAGGACCCTGGTGGGGCAACAACTCTACCGAAGGACCCTGGTGGGGCAACAGCACCTCTGGACCCAACTGGAACAACACGACTGAAGGACCTTGGTGGGGCAACAGCACCTCTGGACCCAACTGGAACTCCACCGAAGGACCATGGTGGGGCAACAACTCTACTGAAGGTCCCTGGTGGGGTAACAGCACCTCTGGACCCAACTGGAATAACTCGACTGAAGGACCTTGGTGGGGTAACAGCACCTCTGGACCCAACTGGAACAACTCCACGGAAGGACCTTGGTGGGGTAACAGCACCTCTGGACCCAACTGGAACAACTCCACGGAAGGACCTTGGTGGGGTAACAGCACCTCTGGACCCAACTGGAACAACTCCACTCAAGGACCTTGGTGGGGCAACAGCACCTCTGGACCCAACTGGAACTCCACCGAAGGACCATGGTGGGGAAACAACTCGACAGAAGGTCCTTGGTGGGGCAACAACTCTACTGAAGGTCCTTGGTGGGGCAACAACTCTACTGAAGGTCCCTGGTGGGGTAACAGCACCTCTGGACCCAACTGGAACAACTCCACGGAAGGACCTTGGTGGGGCAACAGCACCTCTGGACCCAACTGGAACAACTCCACGGAAGGACCTTGGTGGGGTAACAGCACCTCTGGACCAAACTGGAACAACTCCACGGAAGGACCTTGGTGGGGTAACAGCACCTCTGGACCCAACTGGAACAACTCCACTGAAGGACCTTGGTGGGGCAACAGCACCTCTGGACCCAACTGGAACAACTCCACTGAAGGACCTTGGCTTGGAAACTCAACCCAAGGACCTAACTGGAACAGCACTCAGGCCCCGGTCTGGAACACAACCACCGTTGGGGCTCCAACCACCACAGAGGGTAACTGGTTCGATCACCTTATGGGAGAGATCCGAAACATCTTTTAAGACCAGAGAGCATAAACCCGGTCCGGTAACGGAAAGCGGAGCACTGGTGGTATAAGCTTCTGGCTGTCCAATAAATAAAGTAATGTCGCATTGAAAAGCTTTTGTGATTAGCCTCTAGTGGGTGGCAAATCGATGCGGGACGCTCCACTTGGCAAGTTGATAAGCCAAGGGCTTCGACGGGAAGAAAGCGAACCGCAAATTAGACAGAACCACAGCCTCCCATCGAGGGCCACCCGCTTGGGGCACGGACTGATTAAGATTTATTAGCCAGCTGCTGAGACCACGTGTCGTGGACGGCTGGGGAAAATGATGGATTTCAGTGAGACGTCAGCAAAATATTTCCAATACTGGGCCCGAGCGTGGCCTTGAGTTTTGTTCGAGGCCCTTCGCCGAACGGCTTTCCCTTTTATTTTTTTGCTGTTGTGCCAAAAACCCGCATACATAACGAGCAACGAAGCGCCATAATTAGTTAGGATCTATCACAAGGACTTCAATAATGAGCCGGCCTCCAGCTAAACCAATAAAATAATCATGGATTAAATAAGCCTTTAGTGGAACAGAAATCACACAGGGCTTTGAGCTAGGGGCCAAAAGGTTGAATAATTGCAGAGGACCATCGGACCCATCGTCTGACATTTGCATAACCTCCTGTCTGTCGAAGTGTATGCCTGGCAACCAAAGTGGTGCTGTGGTTGCGCCGCACAAAGGGAAGCTGACCTAAACAATGGAAGTATGCGCAAAACTTTTAACCTCGGCGCCAGTAGATAAATCAACCTGGATCATCACCCACAGCATTCGTTGTCAGCACACACCTTCATTGTGTGTCCAGCAAGAGGTAAATCCCCTACAGACACACAGGCACTTGAAGAAAAGAATTATAAAGATTAAATGTTAATCTTTAACAATCATTTTAGACAAAAATATAAATAAGTTTCTTGCCATTTTGGCTTTCGTTCCTTATTTATCAATAAAAGCTATATTACCACATCTGACTTACCACTTTCTTTCTTCAGTGCATCCACACACAATCGAAGCGTTTCTGTGAATCTGCCAGTTACATTCATGCCTGAAGGTGTGTGCCTGTGTGTTCAAACATTTTCCCACTCTGGCCAGGACACTGCAGCTATAAATTGCAGCAGGACGCCCTTCTCGCTGGACGCGTGTGTGTGAGTCAATATTTTTTCATGTTAATTCAACTTGCATGGGTGCGGCACCCAGTGATGGTGATGAGGTGAGCCCCGGACTGCTGGACGCCTGGACTCTTGGACTCCTGGAATGTAAATCAAGGCTAGCAATCCGAATCAGGATACGAAACTGATTCTGGCTCACCGTTTCGCTTTAACTTTTGCCCCCGAATCGTTAAAAGTTTTAATGGAAATGCTCGAAATTAAGTGATCAATTAACATTAAGTACCGAAATGCAGGGTGAAACTTCATAAAAAATGTTAGGGCAAGGTGATTAGATTAAAGACAAAGGATTGACCCTTTGGAAATCAAAAGTTTTCACGGGTTGTCCGATCCCCTAACCCAACCCAACCTAACATAACACTAAACGTAACGATGAGCGTTACGATGTTGTCGGCTAAATTGCCAATTAAGATTTTTAACGATTCCAGCCATGGCGAAGACGAAGACTAAAAGACTAAAAAGCTGGCAAACTTGAAATTAGTAAGTCATTAAAGAGCGACCGGGCCAGCCGGGCAAAAAAGAGCAGCCGGATCCGTTAAAGAGTAGAGCACTCAAAAAGGTGCCTTGGGTCAGGTGACGGGGCGTGGCCAGGGCTGAGTGGGAGACACAGCAGCTGACAGGCTGACGTTTGGGTAACTAATAGGCCTTATTTGCATGTTAATTGCTCTCGACTAAGTCAACACCAACAGCAGCCAGCAGCCAGCGTCCTGGGCACAGCCAGGAAAGCATCAGCGAGGGTAAACGACAGCATAAAAGTATTATAATAACAGTAGCAAAAATTTCCCAGCAACACGAAGAAAACAGCAACAAGAATAATGAGCGAAGCAAAGGAAAAGCTACTAGTATGGCTAAAAAACAAACTCACGTTTTGCATTAATTTTGCCGGAGAAGACCTGGCGACAAGGCGGCATCGGGCGGAAGAAGTGTCGCCGGAAAGTAGGCAACACTCCTCTAATGAACCCATTAAATTTGGCAGCCACATGAAATTATGCTGCCATTTTGAATTGTAACCACCACCGCAACCAGTCACCACATTGTAACCCGACATTGATGTCTCTCTGTACATCCACATGTGTGTACATAATTTCATGGTACGCACATATAAATCGCTTTGAGCACATTCTCTGATTCGGCCATAATTGTTTGTACTTTGTTTTTCGGAGCACACATGCTGGGGAATATTTCACAGTCAGCCCGCAAACTATTTGCCTAATGACAAACATAAAGCAGCGAGCTACATTTTGCAAAAACGCAAACAAATAAATACTTTTTCTTTTGCCGCTTGCCGTTTGCGTTTGCCATTCATTTTAATTTCATTTTTAGAATCTGCATATGCATGTCGCTTTGTTTTGTGGTTACTGGAATTCAAGCCAGCCAGCCAGGGGGTGCAGGATATAACAATTTCACTAACTAACGCCATCAGCAGATAAACTAACAACTGAACAACTTTGGCGTATATGCGGAAATTATGCAAAACTACCAGAAAAAGCTAAAGCCAAAGCCGATTTGTTCGACCATAAACAAATAATAAAAAGTCCTTGAAAGGAGAACCAAATAAATTTCATTTTTAATTTTTATATTTTAAGTAGGTTTTATATTAAATATATAAAGTTTTAATTGTACTTTCTAAAATGGTTGTTAGAGCACGTTTTCTATTTAATCCTGAATAATTTCTGTAATGTTCTCAAATTGAATAATACATTATGATAATGCCACAATCCTTAATCTAATTAAATGATTTCGACAACTGAATGAAAACGCATGCAATTATACAATCGGCACCAACCAAACAAAAATATAAATACGTATACGAAAAAACAACAAATTAATTGAGCTGAGAATGCTAACCATTTTGTTAAATCGATCAAAGTTAATTGAAGTCAGACCACCACCGCCATTTGCATGTCATACATATTTAACAAACAGAAAAACACTCAACATAACCGACTGCAACAGCAGTCAAATTAGCATAAATTGTGAGGACCCGGCCGCACGCAACATGCGACATGCAACACGCCACAGTGCGAGGGCTCTAATCAAAAATTACCCTTCGTGTTTTTATGCAATTTGCGCATAGTTATGAAAATGTACGATTAACAGCGAACAGGGAGACAACAAAAAATAAATCGTAGAGCTCGCAAAACAAGAAGAAAACCAAAAATCAAGCACATAATTTGAGCCACAACTTGTGGCACACGCAACTGCAAAGCAAAACAATTGCCGGATCTTCCGATCGAATAATAAAACGGAAGCCCATCGTGTGTATCGACTCCAACACATCATATAAATAAACCATTAATGCCCAATGAAATGGGAACCCTTTACCTTTTGCCACGTGGCGCATACTCGAGTACCTCAGGAAGTACAAAAATCAGAAAAAAAGAGAAAAAGTAACCCGAAATCACATGCAATAAAAAGTGTAATTTGTACACTAAATATGTGAGCAAGGTGCGAAAGCCATAAAATGCCAGTCAAGCCGGTATGTGCCACGTGCAGTTGGGATATTACGTATACGCAGCGTTACATACTTAGCCGGAAGCTCAAGTCGCTAACTAGGAAATAGTCATAGTCAAGTTTATCTTTATCTCCTGGCTATGCACCGCAGGCCATGCCCATAAATTCACAAGTGCGCCCATTAACGCTCCAGTCTGGCCGCCCGGCCGCCTAGCCAAAGTCCTTAAAGCATAAAAGCCGCGTCCATAAATTTAGCCCGCCTAATACAATGTCGTCCCGACCGGCGAGCATAATGGCCTAAGTAAGCGGTTAACACTTGCGGAATGAGCAGAAGAATCCTGGTGAGAATCCTGCGGCAAAGCCAGTGCCTGGCGAGACAATGGCTTTCCACGGTCCCAGCCGCAACTGCGGAAGACTCCATTAAATTGTCAATTGTATGAAAAAAAGGGAGCCGTGGAATGGAATTGAAATAAACAAGAAAGGAAAGCTAACTTCGGGCTGAGCCGAAGTTTATATACCCTTGCAGTTAAAACCGGATATATATCGCAAACATCGGATATAGTTGGCCGATCCTTATGGGAATAGGAATATATACTCCAATTTATTACAATACAAAATCTAAAAAAAGTCCCAAGCTTCTATCTTCAAAAATACGAAAGTTGATATTTCTACCAAATACCATTTCCGATCGTTCAGTTATATGGCAGCTATAGGATATAGTCGGCCGATCCTAATGAAATTTGGTAGGTTGGATCAACTGACCAAAAATAGAGTCTGTACTAAATTCCAGCTTTCTATCTTCAAAAACACGAAAGTTGGGTCATTTCCGATCGTTCAGTTATATGACAGCTATAGGATATAGTCGGCCGATCCTTATGAAATTTGGCATGTCGTAATATTTTGCCAAAAATAGCTCTCATGTGAAATTTGAACTCTCTAACTCTAAAAATACCAAAGTTATACCATTTCCGATCAATCAGTTATATGGCAGCTATAGGATATAGTCGGCCGATCCGGGCCGTTCCGACTTATATACTGCGTGCAAAGGAAAGAAGGGTGTGTGCAAAGTTTCAAGACGATAGCTTTAAAACTGAGAGACTAGTTTGCGTAGAAACAGACAGACGGACAGACGGACAGACGGACAGACGGACAGACGGACAGACGGACAGACGGACAGACGGACAGACGGACATGCTCATATCAACTCAGGAGGTGATCCTGATCAAGAATATATATACTTTATAGGGTCGGAGATGTCTCCTTCACTGCGTTGCACACTTTTGGACAAAATTATAATACCCTCTGCAAGGGTATAAAAAGAAATCATACATATATAAGAACTGAAAGTAATACGGGGAATATCTGCATATCGGGCTGCTGCGTAATTGAACTCTACAATTGTTGAATTTACTGCAATTTTATGGGCTACTGTGGACGCAAATTGTGCGCTCGCTGATTGAAATAAATTGAAGCTTAATGCCCGCGAATATTGAAAAAAGTTTTCTCGATTTAATGGTCCTCTGATTGAATTACGTATACGCCGTGTGAACGAATGGCCAGAGGGCCAGAGGAAAGTCAGTTAGCCGCGTAGTCCGTGTAGCAGCCACAACCCACAGGCATTTATCATAAAACTTGGTTTTACCATAATTACAGGAATGTAGATGATAGTAGTTATGCTCTCGGCTATATAGTATATTCAATCAATTGGAAAAGTGCACACCTAAACAAGTGAACAATTGAGCAGTAGGGCCATTCAAAACGGTCGAACAATCGAATGGACTGGGGCTACGTATAAACAATTGTGCACATAAATTAGCGTGTTATGTTAGTTTTTCGAGGTAATCGCTTTTTGGCAATGCTTTGTTTTCTCCCCATTTTATTTTGTTGGCTGTTGGTTGCATGCCACACGAGACTGAAAGGGCTGCCATGTGCATGCGGCTGAATGGGTTTGTTCCAAAATGGAGTTGTTACACACGGATCGACCATCGACCATATACAATATCTCTCCCATTTTATGGTTATTTTTCGGGCTGGCTCAGCGGAAGTCATAATGGTCACATAATGCAACAAATGCGCTGCAATAGGGCATTATGCGAGACAGAGTTGAGTTATGTCAGCCATAGTCTGATAGCCCTGTTTATTTGTTCATTGACTCACAAATTATATGAATTTTAAGGTATCTTCGCATTCCATTATCTTAACCATTATCTTACAGGACTAACCACTCAACACTTTGCGCCTTTTTGAAAATGTCCGAAAAGATAAAAATCCATCCATCAGTTGGTCCTTTGGCTCTTATCTTAATCTGCCATTACTTGTGTTGCTTCGCAGCCTTTTCTACAATTTGTGGCCCTTTTCTGTGGCAGCTGGAAAAGCGCATTGCTTGCCACGTTCGCCTTTTGTTTTTACTTGTTTTAATTAAAAATGTGCTCGCCTGCTTTTGTACTTTTGCTTCTGCTTCAGTCGGGTAACAGGCAGGCGGCAGGCATGCAGGCAACTTCCGACTGGGATTAAAATCAATGTCCTGTTCTCTGCGATCTCTGACTTTTGCAGTACCCCGGCCCCAGCCTTGTGCCCCCTCTTCTAACCAGTGGTGTCATTTCCGCTTTTTTCCCGTCAGATCTGGGTTTTTTTGAAGCGTGATTGCGGGAAAAATATGAAAACAGCGGGCAGCGGGAATTCTGGCTTTTTGAGGAAATTTACGCAGCTTTTTTTTTTTTGTTTACTTTTTGATGCATTCTCTGTTGAAAATATTTTTAAAATTAAAAAGAAACAAATCTCTCCAATCCTTGAGTATTTTGGTACTCCTAATATAGATAAAATTTAACGACTGTACAACGAAATAACCATGGTAGAGTGGGAAAATGTCGATGATACTGTTAAGTTCTGGGCTGAAGTTCTTAAATATCGGGATTCTGGCGGAAACTGCCGTTTTCAGGAATTGGCTTCAGTTGCTCTGCAAATGCAGTCCTGCCTTGGTCGAATGCCGACGTCGAGCGGGTGTTCAGCCAAGTACATTTAATAAAAACGAAAATTCGAAATAACATGAGCGTTGAAACGTTAAACGCTATACTGAGTATAAGGTCCATATTTTAATTTGTATCTTAAAATTATAAATTAATTTACTTAAAATTTAAGGTACGGGCTGCGTCGACACAATATGTGCTGTTTTAACTATAATATACCACCCAGCTGCCTATCTACAATTGAAGACAAGAAATTTTATCCAACTGATGATGATGATAATATTGACGACATCTTAAATATAATATAGATCTTAATTTTTGCACATTATTGTTTTTTTTTGGTTTCTTTGTAATCATATCCGTTAGAGAATTACCCATATATTTTATGTTAAGTGGAACTGAAGTCTTATTAGTGAATAACATGCAGTACATTGCCTTATAAAAATCAGTTTTTTTCCTAACTTTTTTTCTCTGGTATTCCGCTTTTTTTAGCTTTTTTTTTTCCTTGATCCAGCTTTTTTTGCTCAGAAAAAAGTGACACCACTGCTTCTAACCACGCCCTCTCTCAATCTGTCAACGCACTCAGGGCCGCCACCGAAGGCTGAAAGGCTGCCTGATGGCTGAAGGCTGAGGTTGAGGCTGCAACACTGAGAAGGAGACAATAAATTTCATATTGCCATAGGACATAAAAGGGCGTGTATAATATGCAAACACAATCAACGCGTCAGGACAGTTGCACGCACCCCCCGCAAGTGGATACAGGGGGCGGTGAAGGGGTGGAGCCTGGGAAAAGGGTCGCCATGAAAGGATACCCCGCATCCATACTCACTCTCACACTCACAAACATACGCATTCGCATAACAATTCAAGTGAAGCACACATACGCAAATAAATGTAAGCTAAACTTTGAAGTGCCAGGCAGGCACATATTGCATATGTAATAGTTGGAGTGTGCGTGTGTCTGTGCTTGGGTGTGTAAGTGTGGGTGTTGGTGTGTGTGCATAAAGCAAAGCAATATAAAAGGAAATAAACCGGCGACAGCGCTGCCAGCTCCACAAACTAAACGAAATAAAAAAGAGAAAAACGAAAAGGAAAATATAAAAAGAAAGCTAAAGGAAGAAAAATATGAAGAGCAAAAAAGTTTTTTATGTGGAGACGTGCAGAAATTTTTAATTTGCGGTTTGCCCACAGTCACACTCACACTAACACATACACATCCAGAGAGAGAGAGGGACAAACTGTGCTGAAGCTGAAACTAAAGCGGAGCTATAACCCCGACTATAGCTTCAACTGCTCTGCGGATGTCAGTCGAGCACGCCGCTTATTATGATTTACATATTTTCTATGCGGCTCTCCAAGCGCCCAAAACCAGAAGTTTGCCCAGAAGCAGCCGTGGCAGCAGCCGTTGAAGTTGGAGATCCAAGAGTTGGAGAGCCGTAGACAGAGCACATTTTGTAATTAAAGTTCACGAGGTCAACATGGCATTCAGAAGCCAGCATCTCCATTCAACATACAGATTCGATGGCGGCGGGGCAGCAGCTGCCTTCAAGTCGCATTGTTGCTCGCTAGCCATTTTTATTGCATACACTCAGGCGCGCCAAGGAGCGGGGGGCAACCGAAGGACCTCCACTGGCAACGAGTTAAGTGCGCTCTAAAATATGTGCCTACACACAGAGAAATATAAATAGATTTTAATAATTTAATGACTTTGAAAAGTGAAATAAGGATAGTATTTACTTTATTCATGTTTTATATCCTTAATATTTAAAGTATTTTAAAACTTCTAAATGATCTGAATTTTATTTTTTTAAGTGTGATTACAAATGCGTTGACGTACATACTTCAGACGCAGTTAAAACAGAATCCTGGAGGAGCCAGGGGCAGGAGGTATAAAGGATTTCAAGCCACAACGCACCCAACAATGCGAAGTCCGCTTCCTGATCTGCTCTCCCGCTTTCGTCCTTTTCTTCAGTGCCACCACTATCCGTTGCTCCCATGGTGTCTGTCATTTGCATATTTAAATTGCAGCCAAGCAGATTGTCATCAGCGCGTTTAAAACGTTGATAAATGTGAGCCATAATTTTATGTTGCACGCACTCGCTCACTCACACGCTTACACTTACACACACACACCCAGATACAAATACTTTTACATACACACACTTGCTTGCAGCGAAGAGCATTTTAAATGCTCAACACGGCGTATGAGTAACTTGCGGCTGCTGCCACGGCAACTGGCACACACAAGCATCTTATGATTAATAAAGTTTTTCGATTTATTACCAACACGTTTTAAGCCAGTTTCTTTGGCCAAAGGGTTTAATCATCATTGTGTGTGAATCCCAATCAACAAGCTCTGCCCTACATTTTTCCACGCTTTGTAAAGTATTTCTCTTTTAAGACCATAATGTCTGGGACAACATAGTTATAGTTCTACCGGTAACTACTTTAGCAACTCATTCATCTCCCCACTAATAGAGTCTCAATGTGTTTGGTGCTTGGTCAGGAGCATATAAACTTTCTCGTATACATTTAGTTATGCTTTATTATCCCTTTTCCTCCCGGGACACCACCGCCAGGACTCGGCAGGACTCACAGAAAGCAAACAGCAAACAGTAAACAGCAACGGGGCAATCGCAAACACGGCCAACTCTCGAATGCAAGTCGGTGAAGTTAGGGGAGCAAACATGGGAGCCAGTGCAGCTTGAGTAGCAGTCGGCAAACATCCACACACACTGGCCCACTCTGAGCACACCGCACTCCGCCCCTCTGGCTGCATCATTCACAATTTGTTTCAATTTAAAATGCCTTGTCGCTGGGAGCTCCGCTCATCCAGCCAACCCCACAGCGCCCACGAGAGGGCGTACGTGTAGTTTTAGCGGGCAGTGTGTGGGTGTGTGCAGTGGGTGCCCTTGGCTGGTTGCGCATTTCAGTTTCAGTTTGGTTTTCAAGCGCGCTCTCAAAAATTATCACAGGGAATGTTTCAGCGCCGCTGTCGAGTGCGAAAAGGTTGGCCCCGCACTTAACCAATGTCAACGGCAGTACCACCCAAGGTCACTGCAAAAAATATAAAATACTAGATTTAGAATAATTGCTTAAGTATTATACATAATCCAAGGAGAAGGCGCTTAAGGTTATGAAATTCTTAGAGTTATAATGTACAATAAGAACATTAATTTTTTTCCAGTGGACAACCCCTCAAAACACACCCGTTAACTGACTGCCACCGGAAGGAAGCAAGAAATAGCTGGAGCAGAAGCTGCCGTCGCGTTGAGACGATTCGTTGTCGCCCGGCATAAGCGTATTTGCTGGAAACGTAACGCTTGTTAAAACAGATAAGAGCGCACAGGATATATCCACTCGGGGCACCCACAAAGATACACAGACGCACTCCCCCAGACCGGTAGAAGCAGTCCCACCGAAACCAGGATACAGAGCTGGAGTCGGTGCCAGAGTAGGTGTGTGATTCACAGAGCTCCTCGAGTGGTAGAACCATGGTCATGATAAATGACATGTTTCATTTGACATTTTAACAAAGTGTTGAATTTTTGCTGCTTACTGTGTCAGAGGAAACGAGACGGGGGATCTTGGCACGTTTTTTCTATGTCCTTGTTTTGCTTGGCGTTATTTTTTACCATCTACCATCTTTTTTTCCCTGTGGCCGACAGTTCCGCGTGAATTGTTTGGAACTGTTAAATAAACCCAACCACCAAGAAGCTATTGCTTCCTGGTCTCCGCCCCACATATCCTCATTTCTCAAAATACGTACATACAAACAGGACATACGTATGTATATGCGTACAAGTACCGCGGGCAACAGAGTAACAGTATAATTTTTCAATCATGTTTGAGTGCTCTGGGTGGAGCCGAGAACTCCTGCAAGGACTGCGCTCCGTAAGTACTTTTCCCCCAAGTTTGCATTGATCTGGCAACTGTCAAGCAATTTGGAAAACAATTCCTTTTACAGCCAGCGAATTGGAGATGACATATGGGATTGCTTTCGTAAAATTTTAATCGGAATCGGTTTGAGGAATTTACAGTGTCAATGTTAGGTGTGAAGAGTATTAGATTACATTTAATTAAATTAATAAATTTGAAGCTATCAAAAGGTATGACATATTCCTAAAACTATAAATATCTATAAAGGATTTTAATAAAATATTCAAAAAAACACCGTTACCTTACAATACCGGCCTGAAATTTTAAGCCTATAGGATGCGTTGGGCTATGGGATATGGGAGTGTTCGGAGGACGATAAAAACTTTTACGAAAAAGAGCCACCAGACACCTTTCCTGCCGGCTGGTGGCCCCATTTAATGCACTTCAAATTGACAAGTAAAACCGCAAACATTTGCTGACCCGCAAAACTGTTGGAAAAGGAACAAAAGGAAAATGCGTGGCAATGTGAAAAACGGTCGCCCTACCAATAAACCAAAACGAAAAAAAAAAAAATAAAATAAAACTTCTCATAAAAGGACCAGAAACAAAAAAAATACGTACATACATCGCTACAGTTTAAAAATGTGCCAATACGCACACCACCTCGCAGCACTCACACATGCATTTGCATATAAATGGCGGGGAATGCAAAAAAAGGCAAGAAAAGTGATACAAAACAAACGAAAAAATTAAGTGTGGCAAGGACGAGGGGGTGGAGAGAGCAGGAGGCCAAACAAAGGGCACGAAAATATTTTTAAAAAAGGCCAAAAAAAAAACAGCAAAAAAGTGCAAACATTTAAGCCGAAACTGAAATGCTGCCAACTCACTAAAAATGGTGAATGATGCGAAAAAAAGGGGCAGCCGCTGGGGCATACGCACTGGGCGTGGCAGTCTGGGTCGGTGTCTGAAACAAAGCCAAGCCATAAAAATAAATATAAATTTAAAAATTTTTCTTTTTCCTGGCCATTTATGTGTGCGTTTGTCCGTTTGTTGGCAACGTATCGCAGTAGTGGAAGTAGCAAAAGTAGCAACAGCGCCAACTGACACTAGCTAACTGTCCACAGCAGGGATATACATACAGGCACCTCCATAGCATATATATTCGTGTATTTTGATGGTTGGCGGAGGCGTGGCCCAATGCTCACCTGGACGCCTCTTTAGCCGCGGCCGGCGGTTGACAATGCTGCTGTGTCTGCCAGCGTTTTTATGAATTATTTCGTAATAAATTTTCGAAAACAGTTTTTTCGTTCATGCAACAGCAGCAGGGGGTGCAACACACACATACTCATACTCACAACAACAAAAATTTAACGCCGCATTGAGTCTGTTAAAAGTTGGTAGGTGTGGCTGTACGGCATACTGTGGCATACTGCGGTTTTTTTTCGCACACAAAAAAAGGAAAAGATATCCTGCCTGGGCTGCACAACACAAATATTTAAATTTAATTAACTTTATTTGCCAAAAGCCGAGCTGCGGCAGGCCGAGCTATTAAATAACATGTGCCAGGGGTGGGAAGGGAGGGGGAAGAGTCCTGGGGGTCCTGTGGGTGTGAGATGTGTTTATCCTGCAACTTAACGTCAATCAAATCGAAGCAGCAAACCATCATAAAAATAGAAAATAAAACAAAATGGCGGAGAGGCAAAGAGAAGAAGAGTCCTTTTGACGCTTTCAGCCACTTCCGGGCGGAAGAGAGATTTAGTTTCGTCTTCGGTTTTATGATATCGGGCTGGCTAATTTAGTGCAGTTGGACTTCCAACCGAATTAGCATTGAAATAAAAATGCGAACTCTGTTAAACAAATAGCCCCAAGCAGTAGCCCGGCCACGGGGATAAGGATAAGTTATCCCTTTTGTCATAAATGTGCGTTTCGCAGACATTTCCAAATTGTAATACATCCGCTCTCACACACTCAACGGGGAAGGACTCAAAAAAAAAAATAATAAAGAAGAGAAGAGTGAGCCGCATATGCCGGGGCATTTGTTTAACTGAAAACTGTAGCCGGAACGGAAACGGAAATATATGCTGTCAGCATTTTATTTGTTTGTGAGTGCGTGATTTTTATGCTTCTCTGGCCAGGGCAAACATGGCTATAGCTATGGCTCTGGGGCCCCTTTGGCTAAAAGGGCTGCAAAATAATAAAAGAAAACGGCCAAGGCAAGAACGGAACGGAAAGCGGAAAGCGACTTAGCAAAATGCGGTACGGAGATGGGTGAAATGTTGAAATGGCGGGGCAGTAGTGGGGCAGTGGCACACAATAGCCATAGCCTAAAGCATCACTTTGTTAGCCGCCATTTGTGGAAATTGTTTATGCGAGTAGTTTTGTTGCTCCCTTCGACCAATGAGAAAATTTTCCACAATTCTCAATGTAAAATATACACCAAAAGAAAAATGGTTATCCTTGCCGATGTCTTCCCCCCTTTGCCGTAGGCAGAATCAATTTTGATTACAATTCTGATAGATTTCTGATAGAAATGGCTAGTATCCCTTTCATTCTTTAAATTTTCAGTCAGCTCCCAAATATTATCTGTAGTGTAGTCCCCTGACAAAGTCCTCAGCCCCTCGAGAGTTCTCAACTAAGGCAATCAGCAATGCAAATGCGCCTGCAATGGATTCCGCAATTAAAGCATCGCCCGGCAGGCGAAACCCCAAGCTAGTGTGAAAGCAAATAAATGCTCATACGCCCCGTGGTCCGACACCAGCCTTAAGCATGGAGCTTCTATTGTTTCGAGCCGTGTTGCATCCACATAAATAACTGAGACTTGAGCTGGGCGTGTGTAGACAGCAGATAATGGTCAAGTTGGAAGTACTCTTACACACACACACACACACATCCAGGCACTCACTCACACATACATGAGGCAGCAGAAATATTGTTTCCGGTTTTTGTTTTCATAAATTACGCCGCATAAATTGCGCATTCAATCGTGTGTGTAAAAAGGCCAAGAATGAAAGGGAATAGGTACGGTCTTTGGCTTTACGATGTTTTTATTTACTTGGGCCAGCGTCGTTTTGTGCCATGTTTGTTTTCATGTTTAACCCGCATCTACAATTCAATTGATTTTCAGTTTCTCTTTCAGTGGCTCTCAGTCTTTCTTGCCTTGCAGTCATTTGTAGAGTGCTCTGGCCGAGGTGTTTGGCCAATAAATTGTTCCAACAGTATGAGTGTGTGTATGCGCTCCTTTTAGCCGGGTTTAGTACCGAGTGTGCCGGTTGCCTCACGGCTATTATTATTGTTGCTAAATATGCGGCAGGTGGCAAAGTTTAATAATGAAACACATAAATTGCCAAAGGTTAGCACCTCGCCAAAAGCCAACGGCAATGGCAACGGCAGCGGCAACGGCAGTGGCACAGGGTGCTTATTCGTCCTTTTTCAGCCAGTTGGTAAATAACTTCAGGTGGTTGACAGTCGTCGTGTGTCTGTTTGGCTTTTTCATTCGATGCTGGCCAAAGTAAATTAGCAGCTAGTTAGTTTATTATGAAGCGCTTGACCCTTTCCCCAAAAACTTTGCCAACTTGTGTTCCCATTGTTGGTCCAATTAAAATACTTTGTCCGAAAGTTGACCCTCTCTCGGATGGTCAACTGCAAAATGTGAACTGTATTCGGTTGAGTGGTTCGGCTCGAGTCCATTTGGAGTACGTGTTGAGGGTTTTGTTTTGGGTCAATGACAAATTCACCACTAATCTGCATTTCTAGACGGTCGCCGGCCACTGACATACGTATAAATATGCATTTATTCATTTCACAAACAAAGAAAGTCCTGGGCAGTAAAAAAAAGAATTATAAACACACAAATTTTTGGCTGCAAATCCAGTCTAGACCAAATAAATCAAGATGCAAGCTGCCTCGGAGGGGCAGATGGAAATGAATACATTACACGACACTAAAGATTTACGCACAATCAATCAAACACTCGCATATGGGCGAGGAGTGCCTGCCCTGTGTGTCCTCCTCGGATGCTCAAATGCTCAGATGCTCAGTCGGTAGTGCTCAAGTGACCTGGCAAAGTTGCTCAAATATTCATGCATCATCTGCTCCATCTTACATTTCATCCATATCCTTATATCCCATCCATGCCGCCCCATAATGCCGCCCTCTCTCTAATCAGCCGTAAGTCAAGCGATTGCCATTCAAGTGCCATTCAGGCGCAATTATGGATCCACTTCAATGTGAATATCCGTAATAACCAGAGTCGCATTACACAGCGTTTTACTGTCTCGCTCTAACCCCACCTCCCCCCGCAATCGCTATCTTTATTCCTCTTTCATTGGCTGAGTGGTTTTTGTAGCATGCAATTTTGATGGCTTCGCACTCGATCTGAATCACCCTATTCCAATCCGTTTATGCATGTCCTGCTGCCATTGTGGTTGCGGGCTTCAAGGATAATACTTCCGCATGCCATATTTGCACATCCGTTTTATAGTGCCAGTGTGTGTGTGTTATGGTGTTCGTGTGCATTATTTGTTAATCAGCTTGTTTGCTTTTATGCTTTCGATGCGACCGACATGCATTCACACTCGCAATGGTTAAGTTTTCTCTGCCCTAATGTTTGCTCTTTGCCGAACAATATGAACCTCCACTTATCTGTTGCATTATAGAGTCCATTAAAATTGCCATAGGTAAGCCACACGAAATGATGACCAATAGCAGCACCTGCTCTATAATCACATGCTAATTCCAGTGGAAATAATGGAAACTCTAAAGAAAAGACCAAACATTTAATTAGAAATTTAATATTAATGCCTTGAATATATTAGTCCATATATATTATGTTATATATACTATATATTAATATCTTGACTTAAAAATAAGCCATTTTAATGCCTTCCATGTCTAATATATTTTATGATATTCAAAGACCTTTGAACGGCAAGCACATTAGCATTTTCCGGCATCTGGTTCTGATTCGGATTCTGATTTTCGCAACTGTCATTCCGCTCGTACATAATTTCTACTTATTCGTATAAATTTGTCAGATATTTATGCCCGTTTATTTATCACACTCTGGCACACACACGCTGTAAAAGTTTCCGAGAAAGAGCCTGGCTATTTAGGAGTACATTTTGTGGTCGAGTTGCTGGAAAGTTCAGGCTTTGTTATTCGACATTTATTGCTTTATCACTTGGAAATTCTGGTTCGCATTAATGTATGGCGGTGCTATCATCCGGCCTTTGCCATATTTCTTGGACGGCTTCTGGGCATGTTGACCGACTAGATGGCTGCGTTAATAGGATAACAAATGACAATTGTTGTTGATCGTGGTAATTTGTTTTGATTTGCCCGTCACAGCGCCGAAAGTTTCCCATAATCGAACTGGCAATGTCCCGCAAATACTCGTTATTATAATGACTATATTCGGATCGGGTAACTAACAAAGGACATTCAATAGTAGAAACATGTGTGTTCCGGCAGCTAAGCCGCAAAATCCATTTGATGTGATACACCAACAATTCACCATTTTATTGACAGTCGAAATGAAACAAACATAATATATGGTACTCTATATAAATGTGTTTCTGCTGGAATATTTGCAGATTTGTGCGGCTAAGTGAAATGCTTTTGTGTTGTTTGGCTAAAATTAACGAGATTGCTCTCAGCTTTTGCTGCAACATTTTCCAGTCCAGGCTCTGACTTGACTCGACTCCATTTTCCCCGGCAGTCACACATCGTCGATGATGATTATGGATGCCACATGCTCCGAGGGAATGGCGTGCTTTGTAATTACATGTCAGGTGCCTGCCAGCCACCAGCCACCAGGCATCGAGACTCGGTTCCGCCAATTTCGCCCGCTTACTCTCGAAATTAATTTCCTTGGCCCACTAAAATCTAAACGATAATGCGAACAATTCGATAAGCTTGGTTGGGCGTAGGTTGGGCGTGGCAAATCCGATTTTAAGCCGGGAATCCCCTTACCCAAGTGCGATCCTATGATTAAACCCACTCCCAGTCTCTCACTTACTCACTCTCCTGGTCGCACTCAATATGTGTATTTAACCCGAGTGAATCGGAATTAAGCACACACGCTAGGATGGTAGTGAGTCAAGCATATTGAAGTCCCAGCCCATACCCCGTTAATGCCCTAAAGCAACAGGAACGACCAGAGCACTGACAAAAAATAGTTGGGATATTTTGTATACATAATAATTTGGGTTGGGAACACTAAACCTTGGCTTTGGCCAGAGTGAAAGAACCAAATTTTTCGAATCTTAATATCAAACCTCATTTTGAATCAAAAATATCATTACTTTGCTTTAATAAAACTGCCCGAAGGAAGCTAATTTTTCACAATGTTCTTCGACAGTCCGCGTTTCCTTGGCAGCTGAAATGGCAAACTGCTGACAGACCGCCGATAGATCTCGGGGCAGGATCTGGTTCTGCGGTCCGGCCCGCACATCCACACAGGCTGGCTCTCCGATTTGGCCAACTGGCAGCGTTTAACTGGCTAAACAGCCAGAGATTCAACGGGGTTGGGGCTTACCTCGTTGTTTCGGAAAATTAAATGCCTGGACAGAACCATCAGCTGCGGAACATGGCTTTGCATATGACAACGAGGCGCTGGCCCCGTGGGTTGAAGGTGGTTTTAAATGTCAGTTGAGCCGGATGCAAGGCACCGTGGCGTATACGTAATATTACGTATACGCGATGTGTGACGTGCCGGCAGAGCTGCCGTGGGCAATTGCACTCAACTGCCGTCGTCTGGCTGCACATGGTGAAAACGTGTTAAATTTATGGTTTGATCTCCTGCTCCGGCATTGCCATTGCCAATACGCCATTGCCAAGCTGCCTTTAACCCTAATATTTATGGCCCAGACGTGAGCACATGTGCCAAATCTCTGGCACTAGCTGAATGATGAGACCATATCAGAAATATGACTCAAACGCCCTTACAGTCAGTCTGAGTCCGGAGTCCGCACATGGGAGCCATCATATTCTCTTTGGAGCTTTCGAGCTGAGCTCATTCACCTTTTCTGAAAGTCATGGGAGTGCAGTGCTGGAAGTGCACTGCAAATGCCAGTGCATCAGCAATTACTGCAGCTCACGTAAAAATCACGTAAGTTTAAATTCACTTTAACATCATTAAGACAAAGTGCGCACATTTCTGCGGTTTTTTCCCCATCTTTAGCCCCCGTACTCTCCTCATTGGGCTGCCCTTTTCCTTCTCGTATTTGCTCTGGAGAAGTCTGAGGTGGAAAGCGGTGAAAACAGTCTAATGAAAATTTAAGTGGTGCTCGCTTGATTTAGCAAATGAGCTGAGTGTGCCACGGCTTTGTGCAGAGTCTGCCGGAGTCTGAGGGCTCGACTCGAGTGAGCACAAGTCGAAAATAACGTAATTTTCGAATTAATTAAATGCCGCTTATGGAACTCCGAATTGCTTGCTCTGCAGTGTGTTTATTGCCGAATCACAATCTGAACTGGGGTGGTCGGGGGCTAAAAGGTTTTCCCATTCTGACGATCCATAAATCTGCCTATAAGCACGCCTAATCTCTGGCCAAAGACTTTGGACCCACTGTGGTGCGCCGTTTGAATGCAAAGGATGTCTGCCGGTGGCCAGTGGTCGATGGGTGGTTGCTGAGTAGGTGGATGGGTGGCCAGCGGAAATTCAGACTGTCCCATCTCAAGGCTGGCCATAACCTTTGACCCATTAAGATAAGCGGGGGCCGTAAACGTGGCCAACAAACAAAGCGGCGAAAATGAATTATTTGGCTGGGCATTTGGCTTTGCACCCCCGCAGAAGGCGATAAGCTGTTTAGGAAGGAAATACACCACGCCAAAAATATACATGCTTTATGATTTCATAGGTTTTGATGAATATACCATATTTACTTTTAGTTTCATGAAAATTTTAAATATTAAAATAAATAAATATCAAATAAATGAATATTATAACCTCTATATACTATAATATATGTATATTGCCAGATATATGAATTATTTATACACTATAAACATTAAAGAACCCGAAGGCTCTTAATGAATAAAACAGGCATTTAAAAGGAATTCATTTTTTTTTTGGCTGTGTGCAACACTCTCATTAGAGTCAGCAGGTTGATCGGGGCTATTCTTCCCGCTATCCCCAACCATTTATCTCGGCAAAATCCGAATGGAAATCGAAACCCAAATCGAAATGCAAATCATTATTTTAGCAGCTGGAGCAGAAGCAGCATGGGGTAGGGTCGGGAATGGCAAGTTGGACAGCAACTGCAGGCAAACGTGCCATGGGCTAGTCCACGTCTCATTGCGGCACATTTCGCATAAGTATCGCACTCTGAGAACTTATTGATGCGCATAAATCAGTGGAATGCAGCCAGAAGAGGGTCGAAAAGTAGTTGCCAAGAGGAGAAGGCAGGACTGGATGGGGTAGACAGTTCGCAGGGACTGTGGCAACTCTCTATGCATGCGAAATCACTGCAGTAGAAAATTAGAAAATTTTCGGCTCTAGCTCCGGCATTCCGTTACATCGGTGTCCCTATCGCACTCGCTATCTCCATCTCTATCTCTATTGCTGGCGCTATCTCACTCACACGTAACTGCAAATCGCGTGGCAAGTGCAACATCTGTGGCATCCAGGCTCTTGCAATGAAATGAAGTCATACAGAAGAGCAGCCACCAAAAACGTGACAACGCCGCCAAAACGACAGCAACAGCTGAAGAAGTTGAGCGACATTAAGGGAAAACCGGGAAAGCCTCCTCCACCCACAATTCCACCCTATCCCCCATATTGCCTCCAAAAAAAGGAGCAGCAAAATAACATCTCTCCCTTTTGCAAATTGCAATTAACGTTGGACGCTCTAATTAGCTCAAACCATCCCGGAACGAGCTCGTTGACTAAGCTTTGATTGCATAATTAGCCAAAGAAATGCCACCCATCCCAGCAGATGGGTGTGCCCGTCCCCCGTCCGACAAAAAATGTACAAAAATGCTTTGGTAAAATATTTTAAAACATCACCTACTTAGCACCCAATTAGTGGAGAGGGGAGCACCCGGCAGAAAAGGTGAGCTGGGCTGGGTTGACTGAGACGCCTTATCAATTACCTGTATCATCAATCAAAGGCTCTTGCAGGTGTAGGGCTTCCAAAATAGCTTGCTTGTTTTTCGCTGCCAAAGATAATTTATAAAACCAAAAAAAAAGTGGCAATCCAAATGACAAATGAAATACTACGGGCAGGTGAGGAGAAAAGCATAAGCATAAATATTATTTAATCTCAAACAAGATGGTATTATATCTGTATTAAAATGAGGTTGGCAACAGAGTTATCATTCATTTATTAAATAGAATATCAGAATTATAAATAGAAATTACCTAGATAAAAGCTTTCACTTGCAAGCCTTTTCATATCATTTTTAAAGCAAACAAGGCTATCTTTTAATAAACTTAATTGATAGATAAGTTCGTCCGTTAACATTTTCGAGCGTAATTAATTTGTTGGCTTAACATTCGAAATCGCATACATTAAATGTGACGAAAGCAGTTAAAAATATTCGCCCACAATCATGCAATAATGAGACGGAGGCATTCGTATGGCAAAACCAATCTGGCCTCGAACGCCTCATGAAATAATCACTACATAAATATATTTACATTTTTTTTATTTTTCCCACAATTGCCGCCAGATCTGAGCGGGTCCTTTGTGATATTTGCATTGCGTTTGCATATTTCCCTCGCACTCCATTTAAAAATAACTTTTAACTTGATTAAAAAATGGCGAAAAGGAAGCCGAGAGGCGCAGGGCAAGGCGGAAACGGAAGTAGCAGCAGCAACAGAAGCTAGTGTAAAGTGAAATCTTGTGCAATTAACTTAAAGCCAACTTGACTTGGCCAAGGGACAGGCAAGGCTAACAGTGGGTGGTGGGCGGCTCAAGGAGGTCAGCATCGCTTCAAAAACTAATTGACATCGCTGACAGCTGGTGCTGAGAGTTCTTTGCCAGCCACCCATCTTCCCAGGCGCCCCTCGTCATTCTCATCCTGCTGTTTTTTCCACTATCGTCCATCTGGTCCTGCTGCTTCTTGCCAAAGGCTCGCAAATATTTTCACAGTTTTCAACTGGATTTTTAGCCACATAGTAAGAGGAATATATAATTCTATAAATGCTAATCAAGGTTTAATCTAAGAGAAAGATTTACAAAAATTAATTAAAAAATTAAAAAAATTTTTACGTTTTTCAATGTATTTGTAAGTAAACCCACTTTTAAACCCACATTTTTTCCTTGTGTATTTATTTTCATTCAACTCGTTCTTCCCTGGCAGTTTTAATTTAATTTTACACCGAATTCTGCACCCTGTCGTGACCAGAGAAGTTGTTCGTTGCAGGCGCCAATTTTCTCGCGTCCTTTTGCGGCCGCACTGCAGGATCATAAGAAGCTCTAGCTGCACATACATAGCTACTGCCGCTGCTACTGCTACTGCCACAAACAGTGGCAACTATTGTCAGGGCCATTTAAAAAGTTTAGTCCGAATCGAGCCAGCACGCTTAATGGCCCTGATTTTAATCAGAAAATGAGTTAAAAGCCAGCTGGCGGCCTTAACGCTTGACGATATCCTCCATCTGACGTTGATTATTGTGGCGCTTTGCCACAATTACTTGCACACGTCGCCGTGGGCTGACGAAGGTGCCACCCTGACTGCCACAAGCCATGGCACACACAGCACCGTGCCACAGCAAAAGTTGGGGCACTGTGCAAAAGTTTTATCTGGAGTCGCGGAAAAGTGACAGGAAACAAAAAATTGCATTAACCGCAGACGAGAAGTAACGAACATTCATCATTATTTTTGGTTTTTTGATGGCGCAATCCGAGGGATTTAAGTGATAAGGAAAAGTTTTGGGGAGATGTGCCGGAAATTGCAGACATTTCCGAAAATAAGCTTTTGTTAAATTTCGAGGAGAGATCAGGATTAAAGCATTTGGGTGTAACTACTAACTATTTATTATTAAGACACTATTTATCACTTATTCCTCAATTTTAAGGCACATGATTTGTTATCTTTGGCCTCGCCTTTCAATTTATTGTTTCCAAACTAAAGAGTTCACTTTTTTTCATTAACAAATGATAGTGATAATCTTTGGCCTTCTGAAAATAAAATTTTGACACAAAACATGTTCCAACAGAATGATCATTTAATGATCTTGTGAATTAATTGGCACCAACGAATATAAAATTGATAATCAGGCTGACTAAGTGATTATTTAAATAGCACTAGACACGAGCGGCTGGAGAATCAAAACATGATGAAATGAGTCACCTCTTAATGGGAGATCAAGTCGAGTTAGACAGACTCTAGACAAAAATTTGATTAATTTGTTTATAAAATAAAATTTGAAAACATGAAATCGTATTGTTTGATTTGGAAAAAGAAGACCTATTTTACTAGGTATAATAGGCTCATAGGCTTTTATGATCGGAGTATCTATTGAAAAATTATGATAAGATAAGAACAAATAAAATACTAATGACCATAAGTTCAATAACATAAAAAAACATATAGATTAAAATAGAAAAATTAACACACTTTATTTAATTAAAAGAGTTGAAGTAAAAGGGTTTAAATATTAAGTTTAGATAGCCTCCAATTGCTGCTGTTGCTGATTGTTCTGGAAGCCCCACGGTTGCCAGGTGAGGGGTTCCATTGGCCTCAGGGAGAATAGGGGTGGAAAGGGAGTAAATTGTCCGCAGGCGGAGCCACTGCACTGTGACTGGGACTGGTAGCCTCCCCCAGTTGAACTTTGGCCCTGGCTCTGGGTACCATCCTCGGAGGTCTGGTACTGACAACCGGGTCCGGTCTGTGTCTGGATCTGAAGGCCATCCTCAGAGTACTGCGTTCCACCGCTGTTATTGCATTCTACGGGTGCCGCCTATTAAAAGGATAACGGATAACGGTTAAATGTGCACCAAGAAAAAACATTTTAAATAATAATAAGATAATATAGAATATATAATACATATGTTATTTATTTAATTTCTTTAAGATGTTAACGATTAGATTAAGTTTTTGGCAGGTGTTCACAATAAAAATAAAAAATTGATTAAAAATAAGGTTTTTTTCGATAATCAAAGAACTTTAATGAAAAGCGCTTTTTATTATATTTAGATTTAAAATAAAAACAAACAAAAATATGGTTAGAATTGTAAATATAACATTTTGAAAAAGGTGAGGAATAACTTTGTAGGTATCTTAGCAGCTTGGTTAAACATAAGCCATAATTTAGTTTTAGCCTTAATTAACTTTTTGTAACACTGCCAAATATATTTTTTTCTATGTAAGACACTACTTCTAGGGGATTTTAATTTTCATTACATTCAGCCCGGACAGCACGCACAGTCCGGCGAGAACGACAGCAAATACGACGACGACAACGCGTTGGCCTTTCATGTTCAGTGTTTAATGGTCCGAGAACAAACTTCGACTGAGCACAATTTAGTATGTGTCCACACGCTTTAAAGCGTTAACAGCCACAAACACGGAGAGATAATTGAATGTATCGCCGATAAGACCACATACGGATTGAATATTTACACTCGCTTTATATTCACTCAACGGTCAACAGCTAGCTGCCCCAGAAAGGGGGCGTAAGACGATGGGTCAGGCCCACCCGAATGTTTAAAAACTTTCCATTGAGTCTCATTACCGATCACATCTGTCTGGGATTCCAAAATATCTTGGCAATGTACCCTCTAACATTGGCGAGTGCTCGTGCTCGTGGATGGGTTATCTTCTCTAGATCTGGTCAGAAATAACCGAAAAATAATAGAAATCCCAGGCTTAGACTGTCTGTTTTTTAAAAGGTCAAGTGGTAACAGACAACATTTTCAATTTAATATTTATGAATAGAATTTAGACAAAACTTTATTTACTTTGTAAACAACAAACTTAAAGTTTCTAAAATAAAAAACAACCCCTTCAATTTACATACATAATTATTTTTTAATGCTCGTTTCCGAGAAAAACATAAAAAAAAGAAACTCTCAGGCTTAGACTGTCTGTTTTTTAAAAGGTCAAATGGCAACAAACAACACTTTCAATTTAATATTTATGAATAGAATTTATACAAAACTTTATATATTTTTAAAACAAAAAACCTGAAGTACCTAAAATAAAAAAACCCCCTTTCATTTACATCTATAAATATTTTTGAATGCTCATTTATTGTTTGGAATTGCTGGAAGCAAGACTTAAGGAGCCGGAGTTCCGGCAGCGGGGGTAGTGACGGACGCTGGTGTTCCGGGACGGCCTGTGGTCACAGCAGCAGTTGTCGGAGCATCACTAGTGCCAACAGCCCCGCTCGTGCTAGCGGCGGGCCTAGAAGTGGAGGGGGCGAGAGTCGGGGCGACAGTCGTGGCAGCGGAGGTGGTGGGTACGCCGTACTTGAGGCAGCTGTCCAGCAGATCGTAGGTAGCGGCAGTGTCGCGGACGTAGTTGCTCTCGGTCGTGTTGGTGCACTGGTACTCGGTGTCCTGAATGGCCTTGATGCCCATGCTCAGACTGCTGGCCGAGCTAGCGGCGTTGGTTGCGATATCATAGATGGTGGATACATCACCCTCAGCCTAGGTATTAATTAGACAATTATTATTTAAAATCATCAAAGGAATATTAAAAATAACCCACCGCACTGGCGTAGCAGTTGAAGAAAGTGGTGGTGTCATTGTCCTTGTCACAAGTGGCAAAAGCACCGCACAGGGTGGACACTTCCTGCTGGTATTCCTTCTGCTGCGTGGTGGCCTCGGCTGTCAGGTTGGCGATCTGGGCGTTCGCGGTGCTGATGCAACCCTGGTACGAGCTGGAGAAGGTGGCGGCCACCTCGTTCAGCATGGGCAGATAGAGACTGAAGCACTGGCTGGTCACATCCGGGGCGACGATGGTGTCAAGGTCGCGGGCATGCACCAGATACTTGTCCAATGCACTCTGCAGTTGCAACTGTACATTGGGCTTGGCCTGAAGAACGAAAACATTACTTTCAACCGAACACATGAGGGCTGAGCACCAAAATATTTTTTACTTGAGCAGCCAGAAAGCTGGCGAGGATCAGGACACTACACAGAAGTTTCATAATGGCGGTATTTTGTCTTTTGGTCGGCGGTCGGATGTGAACTGTCGCTGGCAGAAAGCAGTGCCAAATGCTTTATATACGCGGCCGACGGGGCGGATGATTGATCCGTTTTCGCAAATGAAATTTTGTGAATTTTTTCCGCGGCGGCGGAAGGTGATCAATTAGGAAGGTATTAAGACCTATGCGTAATGCCCAGAGCCCACAAATTGCTTTGCATGTGCATTCCCATCGATGCCATTCACGTGTATTCAGGGCCAAAAGATAAGATGGCCCAGACGCCACCCACCGGAAGCCGCGGTTATGTGCGGTTCTTTGAACTTGTCGAAAAGTCATTCGGCAGCTTAAGGGTTTACCATTTGCAGCGAATCAATCGCTGTAATGATTTTATATAATGAGTAATTAAATGGTATATCTAATGAAAAAATCAACCTACTTTTTATCTGAAAAAAAAAGAATTATAAAGCAATTAATTGCAGACCAAGAAAAATATTCCTATTTTAGGTAAATATTCGCATAACATTTCATTTTTTGCAAGGGTATCCAAAAGTATGCAATGATTTTATACCGATCACAGTTTTGGACTTATTGGATCCACATTTGCAGACGGTCCGAACCGATAAGAACACCATATAAACAAACCATGAATCAACGTCAGATTACTTTTCCAATTTGGGCTTTTTTGCGTGGAAATTTCAGTCGATTTCTGATCAGAGACATGAAAAGTGCTTTAAATACATTGCTAGTTCTGCTCGTTGCCCTAAGGGTAAGCCTTGAATATAAACCGCTGCTTCTAGAACTATATTTTATAATCCAGAGGACTTATTTTAGGTGTATGCTGAACCACCGAGGGCTTTGAGCAGCTTGTGTTCTTATTTGAATGACGGAAAAGAATCGGTTTCAAATCTAGGCACCACCAAGAAATGCTTTGCTCGCTATATGCCGGAATTGGAGAACGAAGGAGCCAGTTGGTCGCAGGGCTACAGTGGCTGCCAAAAGAGTGCCACCAATGAACGACAGTCACTGCTATCGAGGGTCAGTGATGCTCAGGAAAAGATTCGTAAGGCTGCCTTGGGACTAAATTCCTTTATAGAACGGTGCATGGCGATTAGCGAGGCTGTGGATTTTTTCAATTGTTTCGCCAAGATGGTAAGGCCTTAAACATCTACTAACTAAAAGCAAATATAATCAGTTATATGTCCTTTCTTTCAGTCCAAAGAGCACTTGACCACGGTGTACAGCATTTCCTTCAGTTCCTCCGAGGAGGCTGTGATTTTAAATCAAAAACTAAGTTATATTCAAGTTGAACATTATCTTTGCACAAATCGCACTGAATACAATTATATCAAAACCACTGATCAGATATTTCAATCCTTGGACCAATGTCTGCAACAAAATGAAAGTCATTAAATATTTATAATATTAAAGTATAATACATACAAGTTTTTCTTTAACTTATCTTAGGTGTAACTACATATGCACTCAGAAGATAAGATTCTTTTTTTTTTATGGGGGAAATACAGGCTTAAAATTTAGTTTGCACATTGCAGTTAATTGGTGTTTATTTACCCGGTTATTATCTAACTACATGGTAACAGATAAATGGGCTTTACTCTATAAATTCATCGATTTCCAAACGACACTCTGTAAGTTCATTGTGTGCCTTTTTCAAAGCCTCCATATAGTTTTTCTGAGCCTCCAGGCTGCACAGTAGAAAAGTGCGATGCAGTGCATCGTAATCTTCGCGAAGACGAGTATATGCACTTGTCGCATTGTAATTAATTTCAGTTAAAATTTCCAGATTACGACTTCCCTGGAAAAATATACAAAATACAACACTTATTTAAACAATGGAAAAAATTAATTAAAAATAATATTCTTATGTTTGAAGCTTTTAAATATTACTCATTGTGTGCTTTAGAGATAATCTATTCTTTGTGTTTATTTAATGGTTGTTAAGTTACTATATTCATAACAAATTTCTCGAAGTGCATTTTATGGGTTAGTATGACTCAAAAAATAGGCGCAGCTGCCAGGCCCATTAAATAATTATTAATATTTTTTTCAACAGTTTGTTTTTCTCGAAACTATTCAACTACGCAATTATAGTATTTTTTAAATAATTCCGTATTTTTAATGGACAAAATACTCACATTCTCACTTATGCACTGAAAATATTGCAGATCATCATCTAATGTATCGCAAATTCGCAGATTTCCGCACACAGCACTGGATCCCAGTTCGATCTGTAGTCGTTCCAGCTCCACATCCACCTCCAGATTGATGGTTGTCTCATTGGCGTTTAGTTCGCATATTTCGAAGGCATCTGAGTAGGCCAGCGAGGCATTGGCACTTGCCTCAGTGAACTCCTCATGACACTCGTCGATATTTAGATCCGGCGAGAGAGTCAGGTAGTCGATTATCCCACCGGCCTGCGAGTGGCCCGAATAGGTGGAAAGAAACAACAATGCCAAGACCCAGTAGAGGCGACAGCGGGTCTCCGATCTCCCGAACAGACGTAGCGCTTCCATTTGGACGCAGGTCTCGAATGCCATCGCGGAATCAACGACGCCGGTTCGACACGATTACCGGGGTGGCGAGTGGCTAATTGATCATTTCCTAATAACTTGCTTTTACTCCCGATCGGCTTTATTGACCAGCTCCGAAGGCCAATGTTTTATGAGCGCGATTGACAAGTTCAGGTGTTCTAGTTATCAGCCTGCGTGTACACTGATTGCAAACGTCGTTTGGTTTGTTAGTGGCCCCCTGATCCGATCTGCAATCTCCGAGCACCTTGAAAACCCACGGTAGTCCATGTTATGGCGCTTCACTTGGACCGATATGCCACTAATCGTGCAGTGGCGTAGGTTTCGGCTTGATTCGTGTAATTCATAAGAGCTTAACAATCCAATATCTTATCAAAAATATTTATTTATTTTATTTAACATCGATTACGTTTACCCCTTTACTTTAGGCCTACGCCTTTGTTAGAAAATCTATTTTTCAATCAAACCCAAAAGTATTCTTTGCTTTTAAGGCATTGGCTTTTATTGAGCTTTCGAAGTGCCTCTAAAATTTCTAATTGATTTCAATAAATAATGAAAGCTTCGTGTGGACACAATCTTAAACAAAGCGCTTCAACATGTCCCAAATACCCTTGTGAGCCACTGGAAGCGAGCGTCCAAGGTCCTCCTCGGGGGGACGCTCAGGAGCTTCGGTGGGGGCGACGGTGGGAGCAACGGTAGGAGCAGCAGTAGCAGTGGGTGCAGCGGTAGGGGCAGCTGTAGGGGCAGCAGTGGGTTCAGCAGTAGGAGCTGCGGTAGGGGCAGCTGTAGGGGCAGCAGTGGGTTCAGCAGTGGGTGCAGCGGTAGGGGCAGCAGAGGGTGCAGCGGTAGGAGCTGCAGTAGGGGCAGCTGTAGGGGCAGCAGTGGGAGCAGCGGTAGGGGCAGCTGTGGGTGCAGCTGTGGGTGCAGCTGTAGGGGCAGCAGTAGGGGCAGCAGTGGGTGCAACAGTAGGAGCTGCGGTTGGGGCAGCGGTAGGGGCAGAAGTGGGTGCAGCGGTAGGAGCTGCAGTAGGGGCAGCTGTGGGTCCAGCGGTAGGAGCTGCAGTAGGGGCAGCAGTGGGTGCAGCAGTAGGAGCTGCGGTTGGGGCAGCGGTAGGGGCAGCGGTAGGAGCACCTGTTGGAGAATTGGTGGGGGCAGCGGTGGGAGCGTTGGTTGGAGCAGCGGTAGGACCTTCAGTGGGAGCAGCA
Organism: Drosophila bipectinata; assembly: GCF_030179905.1. Lineage (NCBI taxonomy): Eukaryota > Metazoa > Arthropoda > Insecta > Diptera > Drosophilidae > Drosophila > Drosophila bipectinata. The sequence goes on from NC_091737.1 coordinate 16,310,255, forward strand.
GTTGGTGCTTCAGTGGGGGCCACACCACCGTTTAAGCAAACAGTCAAGTTGGCATCGCAACTGTCCATCTGGTGAGCATAATCCAATCGAGCTTCGTCCACACAGGCAGTCAAGACGGTCTCCACCTGGGCGTAGGCAGCATTAACACGATTGAAGTCCAGGTTGGAATCACTGTTCAGAGTGAACATGGTCTTGTAGCTGTTGGTAGACTGAAAGAAAAAACAACTTATAAGAAAACAAACATACATATTTAGATTAAACTTATCTGTTCGGAAACAACAAAACCTGGTCATTATAATCTAATATATTTTTTTAAAGGATTAGCTACAATCTTGGGCGCTAAGAAACTTATGAATCTGATTAAGTTCCCTGTGTCGTTAACGAACAAGTAGGTTATAAAGTTTAAGATTGTTATACTTACAGCATCGCGGTAACAATCAAAGAAGTCCAGGCCATCGGAATTAGCTTCGCAGGCCGTCAAATCCGTGCACATTTTGTTGGTGCGTTCCAGAAGGTCGTTGCGCTCCGAGGCGCTTTCCTCGGTGAGGTCGTTCCGGGCTTGTTCGGCGTCGGACAGGCAGCCGGTGTACTGCTTGTTGTAGCCCATGACCACGTTGGTCTGATCGGAGAGGTAGTTGTTGAAGCAATCGTTGGCCAGCTGGGAGTTGTCCCCAACCGAGGGGGCGGCCATCATGCTCCTGACGGCGAACTGCTGGCGAGCCACCATGGCGGCCAAATCAGCCGGATGCTTTGGTACCAAAGCCAAACAGCTGGTGGCCAAGACCAGGCACAGGGCAAAAGCAAACTTCATTTTTATGCACTATTTATTTGAATTCTTTAATTTAGAGGAGAAGGATATTTCGCTACTTCACAAGCCGATCTCGGATTCGTACTGACCACACCTGGTCGATGGATCACATTTTATACCCCAAAATCACATTTTCGGCAAATGGTAGCGTCATTGAAAGTTTAATAATTCACTCTGATTAAAAGCTAATTAAGTTGCTATCTTGTTTAAGGAATCGGCTCTGAGATTCCTTCCGATTTCGCTTTAATAAGTTTTATTTTTCTGACCAAAGCCCCAAAAATAGCCGCTTATCTGGGGCTGGTAATGGACAATTTAGTTTTGTGGGCACTTATCATTCGGCCATATTTAATTGCTTTTGTACCATCGGTTAGTCAAATACCGAGTAATACTGTACTTAACACTTTAAACGAGGACTTCGACTTGATAAGATTTGATAAGTGGGTTATACAATGAATCACTTGTTTAGTTATTCCCCCTTCAAGTGAATTAAATAATCCATTTAGCTTTTTCTCTTTCGGTTTTATAAATTAAAATTTTTATTTTTATTGTGGGGTTAATACATTCATTGTTTTTTCGCAAACAAAAAACCTTGTACATATCGTTTCGTTTAGTTGATAAATAGTGAAGAAATGTACAGAGGTTTTATCTTCAAAGCCTAAACTCGATTCTTGAGCCAGTTTTGCAGATTCTGAATAATCTTCTGGAGGTTCTGACTTTCGCCTGACTGCACGCCGGAGAATTCGCTCAGGTCCTCTTCAGGTGCTTTTTCCTGGTCCCCAGGAGCAGCAGTGGACTCAGCAGGAGCGGCAGTGGATTCCGCAGGGGCAGCCGTGGATTCCGCAGGGGCAGCCGTGGATTCCGCAGGGGCGGCAGTGGACTCGGCAGGAGCGGCAGTAGACTCAGCGGGAGCGGCCGTAGACTCAGCCGGAGCAGCAGTAGACTCGGCAGGAGCGGCAGTAGACTCAGCAGGAGCGGCAGTAGACTCGGCAGGAGCGGCAGTAGACTCGGCAGGAGCGGCAGTAGACTCGGCAGGAGCGGCAGTAGACTCAGCAGGAGCGGCAGTAGACTCGGCAGGAGCGGCAGTAGACTCGGCAGGAGCGGCAGTAGACTCAGCAGGAGCGGCAGTAGACTCGGCAGGAGCGGCAGTAGACTCGGCAGGAGCAGCAGTGGACTCTGGAGGAGCAGTGGTCTGAGGAGCAGCAGTAGTTTCCGAAGGCAGTGGGCCTCCTTCAATGCAAAGGTTCAGTTGATCATAGACAGCTGCCGTGTCCTGGACGTAGGCGCGCTCAGAATTGTTGGTGCAGACGTACTTATTCACTTCGATCAGGCGAATCTGCTCCACCACGTAAGCCTGCAGCTCGGAAGCATCGGCAGAGATGGTGTACATGTTCCTGGCGTTTTCGGAACCCTAAAAAGAAGGATATATTATTATAATATAAGCCATGAGGTCTTAAAGCTTCAACTTACAGCACTGGCGTAGCATGAGAAGAAATCAACAGATGTTTCGATGGTGCTGCAGCTCTCGAGCAACTTGCAAGAGTCGGTGGCAGATGTGTTGATCTGAGTGCGGTTCTCGCTGGTTTTGTCGTCGATGGACGCAATCTCAAGGTTAGCCTCGTCGTAACAGGCAAGGAAATTTTCATTGAACTGGTTGGCAACATCATTGATCTTGGGAATGTAGTAGTTCATGCATTCGATCGAGTGTGATGGGTTGCTAGTCAAGTCGCGGGCTTGCAGATATTGAATAAAGTTTGTCTGCGGATATAGCAAAGTAGGAGTCGGCACGGCGATGGCCTGGGTCAGCCCGATGGCCAAAAGGACGATGCACAGTTTGGTGTTCATTTTTTTGTAACTCTACGGTTCCACTATTATACGGTTATAAGATCAAGCAGGTTCCTGGTCTGCTCCCGACAAGCGATCGAATAGTACTTATTGAATCCATCAGCCAGCTGCACCATTTATAGGCAGCTGGCTCGAGTGGTCCATAAAAAAATATTCCTGCCTATAATTTCCAGTAAAAAGTGGCATGTTATTGCCATGTTATGGCCCAAGTTTTAGGCTATCAATCGGGCTATCAACTCTAGGCGAGCGTCACTATCATTGTTATCGGTTTTATAACCGCCACTCAGCAAGACCCACCCGACAAATCCGTTTTGCGCAAAAACAACTCAAGGGCTTCCCTCCGCCCAACCCCCTTTGAGATTTTTTGATAATTAGATCACCACTTCATCAATGTCAACAATTCCGTGAATTATTATTTTCATATTCCCGCAAATCAAGGCGGTATTACTTTCTTTTGGAAAAAGTATCCATTAAAACGACGCATTTAACAAAGTGTGGATGGCCAATACATAATACAGAATACATATTATGGAATCCAAGAACACAATCTAATCTAGGTAGAGTACCTACTTTTATTTTAAGTTACACGTGTTGTCATCCAGTTAGATTCCTAGGAAATACAGAAGCGTCGTAGAATTTATTAATTAATCGTGATGGACGCCCGCCCCTGGACAATTTTAAAATAAAAGGGGAATAAACCGAATTAGGTTTTCCCAAACCTTATCAGATAGTTTTCAATTGTCAATTTTAGTCACTATTAATCGTGGAATTTATTTTTCATTTATCAGCAGGCGCAGTAGCTATGACTAATTAAAAGCCTTGTCCCACTTCAAAGTTTATCAGTGTCGCTTGTCGGTCAATTACAGGAAACAAATGGACATATGTAGCCATTACATTTGAATTTGAAAAAAAGCACCTTGGCAATGAGTCACTCGAGTTGCTATTTTTGTTGCCCCGAAAACAAATACAAATCGGTTAGATAGTTGGCCAAGTTTGTAGCTATTTTCATTGCATGCCTCTGCATAATTATCAGAGCTCAGTGGAGTGGAGATCTCATCAGGCCCTGTTGCCTTCCTGCTTCTGTGAGCAGCAAAAGCAAGGACAAAGCTGAGAGACACCAACTTCTAATTTGCATATCTTAATTGCGTGTTCTTTGTGTGAGTGTGTGTGGCAAGGCGTTGCTGTTGTCCCCCAGCAAGATGCAATACACCACCCCACCTTTAGCTAGAAGCAGGCATAGTAAATCAGGGCAGGATGCAAGGATAACAGATAGGAATGTAAATTGAGAAGACAATAATCAAATGTATCACCAATTTTTTCCAAATAAAATCAAAAAATGTACCCAACTAAATCTGATTAAAGAAAATGAGCCTTTGGCACATGATATTTTTGAAATACTTTCAAAGTAATTGGTTTGAATTTAGGAAAGTGTAGACTCGTGGCACACCTTCCTTACGTTCAGTTGCACCGCCTTTGAGCACTTTGCTTCTAATTTGTTTTAATTGCAGTGACAACAACGCCCACAGCAACAGCACCGACAATAATAATAAAAACAACATATGCAATTAAATTTGAATGAGAAGGAACCGCTAGGTAACTGCCCCAACTGTTTATTTAACTCTTAACGTTACTTTAAACTTCCACAGTCCTTGCTGTTTTCTTTTTTGTTTGTCCTGCCTGAGGTAAAGTTTTCCCAAGCTGATTTACATGTTTGCTATTCCTCTCTATCACAGCCACCAACCAACCCTCCTCCGAGTCCTTCAGTCCTTTGGCCCGTGTCCTGCGGATCTTTGATAAACTTGGACTGATGGCAAATGCAAAAAGTTTTATTTGCATCGCATCAGGTTGCTGGCTTCCTGCTCAGCTTTCCACCTAGATCGGCCCGTTAATTAAGTAAGTTGCAATGGGTTTTAGTTTCTCGTTTGAGTTTTCAGATTGACTTCATCACTTGATGCCATTTGTTTGGTTTTGAGATAGAGCCAGCCTTCAACTTGGAGTATAGTGAATGACCATAGGCTTGAGCCAAGTTTAGAAGAAATTTCTTGTACATAATTTCGTAGTTTTTAAAGATAATTTTTGTTTTTTTTTTAGCTTTTGGGCTTTTTATTACCCTATCACTTATTGCATTTTTGTTTAAAATCAAATATAAGTCATATTCTAATTAAAAATATGATTGATTATATTGTCCAGCTTGCCCTCCCATCCTTTGTTCGGTTTTCCGTCGTTCGATTGGAAATGAGAAATGGTTGAAGGTCGCTCGGTTGAGTGGTTTGGACGATGGGTAGAAGTGTTTGGGGCTTCGGTTGTGGTTGGGATTTCGGTGGTGTTTGGTCTTATGGTTGTGATTGGGCTAGCAGTGGAGTCTGGCTTGGTCCAAGTGTCATATCCTTTCAGACAATTCTGGAAGTCGATGTAGGCCACACCCGACTTGTTTTCAAAATATTTCGCAGATTTATTGGCGCAAAGCTCGAATGTAAATTGCAGGTCCTTGATACTCTGTGCCAAAATTCCAGCGCTAATTGTGGCATTACTAGAAACCTCATACGAATTCCTAGAATCGGCACTGCCCTGTAGTTAGGATAATACAATAATTATTACCAGTTCATTTTAAATTGAAAAGTTTTTGTGAATAATTACCTGGACAGAGAGGCAGTTGAGAGCATCCAAGCTATTATTCTGTTTTTGACTACAATTGATCAAAACCTGGCAGGAGCGGTACACCGAGGATCCCAAGTCATCCACTAAAGGATCGTACTGCGTAAGAATTCCATTCGTTCCCTCAATACGCGTGTTGTCGCACTGGTTATACTCCTTCTTGTAAACTTCGTTATAATCATCCATAACCGATTTGTATTCATCAAAACAAGTTGAGGCGAGGACAGGGTTACTGCGCTGCATCTCACTGGTGGCACTCATCACATCCAGCATCTTTAAATGGGCTGACAGAAGTTGGGGGTTCGCTGCAGCAGAGCTGAATGCCACAAAGGCCAGCAGGACGGCGATGAGGGGACACTGCATGTTGCTTGTTTGACGGTTCGTTCGTAACTTGGTCAAGATGAGGCACTGGCCAATGCTTTTATGGGCCTAAAAGCTACCGCATGTCAAATGGCAAAAACTCAGTTATTCGCGGGGCTTTTCTCTTATCGAGTCACTGATAAGGCCTATCAAGGTGAAAATCGGAGTACGCACCGGACATGGCACTCGCAGTTCCTTGAAAATGTTCTGTAAACAATCTATCGGGCAAGTAAATGTGAGATCTACGACTTCAATTGAGAAATACTCCTATCGTCCATCAGTTGGAGGTTATTCGTTTATTGTCTATGGTGTCTATTTAATTAAACCCAGGCCGAGATATGAATGTAAAGTAGAAAATCCTAATTTCGTTATCAAACCACTCCCCAGCCCGACTGAATTGCGCAACCTTGATTTCAGCAAAAAGAAAGCACCGTCAATTATTTGGTTAGTCACTGTCAAAATAAAGGCATTTTCAGCGGCTCATAAATAAATAAAACAAAAGAAAACAAGAAGGGGACAACCCTTGATAAACAACGGAAATTGCTGAACTTTTTGGTATTTTTTAATCTCGTAGACTTTCCATTTCCGAGAATCTACTTAATAAGGCCTATTTGAGCGAATTGAGTTATTCGCCAAATAAAAAGCTGAGCAAGCAAGGGTGGGCGAGCCAAGATAATCGTTCAATTATCCGAATATTTTTAGAAGGTATTTCCACGGGGCGAATGATTAATTTTGTTTACCTGCCATTGAAGGACTATATCTTCTCAGCTGTCTTCGCTGCCTCATCTCTTAACGGAGTTGCATACTAAGCAGCTACTCCTTAGCTGCAGTGCAAAACACTTCAAAAAATTTTTACTTCTAGGTTATCAGTTGGGGGAGTTCTGGAAATCGTTAGACCTACAAAACCATTGACTTGCTGCCGGAAAGTATACAATACAAAGGGAAATCCCTTTTTATTTCTCTCTCTGTAGAAGTCCTTGCGCCAAGCTTTATTTCCTGGCAGAGCTGTCAGACCCAAATGAAGTCGAGTAGCGTCTGCCGGTATTCGGTTCTGTTCAGCTGAGCTGCACCGTCCTCCTTTGGACGAGGAGAAGCAGCCGCTGATGGATTGTCAGTCGGTGGAGGAGCTGTTAAATGGCGCACAAATAAGTGTAATTGTTTCGTAAATGGTCCCGTAGTAAAACAATTTTCAATGCCACTCCGCGTCCGTCTGTTGTCAGTCACTTGGCTTGGCAACTCACTTCCTCGCGCTTGCACTCAACTCACCCGAAGACAAATAACCTGAACTAGTGCCATAATTTAATTTACGACTACCACTATTTTTTTGTATTTTTACTGACAAGCCAAGAAGTCGCCTAATCATATATGTAAGTAGGGTAAGTGACTAACCGGCGATCGGTTTATAAATCGGTAAATAAAAGCAAACGATCAGGAAATTTGATAAGATGGTTATCAGGGTCCAATCTAAACAAGCTAGAGTGCCTTTGAAATCTCAGATTGGGGACTTTCTTATAATTGGGTTATAAATTAATTATTGGAAGTACTTAACATAGGACAAATTCGGAAACGGATGTCCGAAATAGACTGATAACTTCGGATATCCTGAATAAAATAACCATGAATAAACCAATGCAGAAAATATATCCGGCAATGATAAGCAACTTTGGTTTTGCCAAATTTTAACAATTAAACTTTGTGAATGAATTTCAATGTCAATGCCTAATAATTTCTAATGGATTTAAAGGCTTGTCTTAAAAATTCACAATGCCTCTATCAACATTTTTAAAGCCTTGCCCTTTCGGCATTTAATTTATAATTAATTGATCGATCACAGTGACGACAACAATTTCACGCCGTCGTTAACCGCATTATTATTATACGTCATCAAATGTATGATAAGAGTCTTTGGAACCAAACCCTCTACCAACTTCACCTTAGTCTGGTCAAAAGTGCTGATAAAAATTTTCGATGGCAATTATCAGTTGATAATTAAAAAACAAAAACACTCGACCAGCCGCATTGAAAGCTAATGAACAATTCCGGGTAATACCTTATTATATATATTTTACAAGCTTTCGTCGCATTACGTATACGCACTGATGTCACTCTCCATTATTATTATTGGGATTATTATTATTATAAGCTAGGGAACACTGCAATAACAGCGCAAGATTTTACGATTGTGCAATAACAAGAAGCGAAAACAATTAAAGGAGCCAGGATGCGGAATAGGAGGAGGCTATATTTATCCAGCAGCCATAAAGTAGAGAGTGGACACGCTATAACTTTATGAGGAACGCGTGAAATTCAATTAAAACGCATGTTCGATATTAGTTACAATAATCGGGACCAGATAGCGGAACCAAAGCGTGTCCAAGTCATAAACGAAACTTATTGAATAAAATTGAAGGGCAGCAGTCCTATATATTGCCCGCATACCACATTGTATCGCACTAGACAATATAGACTGAAAGTCGGCGGTGGCAATGGCAGTGGCAATAAGCCACCAAACCACTGATAAGCGTCCGTGTAAGTGCCGGAATAGAGAATAGTTTTTTGTGATTTATGCTCCGCCGAGGCATGTGTGCAGCGCACCGAAATCCGGTGGGCGTTTGATTGCCCCTGGATGTTCGAACTTTATATATAAGCATGGCTGGGAATGTGAATTTGCGTCACTGTCCATAAAGATTAACCCGTCAAATACCTAACAAACTGCAGCGCGAAAATTAATTAAAGCCAGGCTCCCTGCGAAGCAATATCTGAATTTTATGAAGTTGTTTCCCCGTTTTTGGTGTTGTTTTCATACCCAAGAAACAAAAACCTTGAAAATTTAGTGGGTCAGCGGAAGAAACGAAGTGGACTCTGGGAAACGATACCCAAGAAATGCATTCTAATTAAAATTTTTAACCAACTCTTGGCAAGAGTTTCGACTGCAGGGGGCAGAAAATTACGCATACGCCAAGTAGTACCACTGCTTTTGTAGAAGAAATAATACTTTTTAATTGCTTCGCAGAATTGTTGGCACAAAAAAATAAGAATAAAAATGAAAACAAAACCAATAAACTAACCCTGTTATGCATTTTCGTTGGAAAACAAACAAAACTTTATGGCGAAACACAGAGAAAGATCTGCATAAATAAACAGAAACCACAAAGCACGACCGCAGAAAAATATGTGCAGACAAAAGCTGAAAAAGTTGTGGCAACTATTTGATAAACTTTAAGTTGTCAAAGCCAAAAGGAAGCCGGCGACGGAAAAAAGAAAAAAACATTATGGACTAAGTAAATGTCCGAAAATGAAATGAGTGAAGAGCGGCCGAGTCGCAAAGCCACTAAAAACGAGGCCATTTAAAAAGAAGTCAACAATGGAGGCAAAGAGTTAGGAAGTTAAAAAAAAAATGATGAAAGGAGAAGGCAAAACGGAACAGAAGCATATAAAAAAAAGAAATCTTCAAGGGCCACATACAACAAAAATTCTGCAATATATAGTAAGGCGCACAAAGAACTGGGAAAAAGAAAAAACAAACCAAACAAATGTAAAGTTTATTAGATCGCATGTGGAGCAAGGATATAGGAACAGGATACAATAGAGGACTCCAATGCAGAACCAATAATGGCCCAGACAATGTCACATTGGCATCTGCAGAATGCAATATAAGAGTTTAAAGGGGCCCATCCACAGGCGAACATGTTCGGCGAACATGTTGTGCTCGACGAACTTTTTCCTGTGGATGGTAGTGTTCGTTGTCAAATTTTGTGTTTGTCAAAATGTTCGAATGGAATTGAAATCGTTCTATTTTGACAACGTTTGCAACAACATGCTCGCCAATGGATGGCAATGTTGGCACGAACGTCAGTTTGAAAAAACGTTTTGGTAGAGAAAAATGAATAAAAAGTGCAATATTATTTTGCAATATTATTTATGGCAAATACTTATTGCCATAAGTGCAATTAGAGTGCCGATGATGTTCGAAAAAATTGATCGAAAAATGATGTTCGCACGAATTTTGGCTCTAGTTAGTGGGGAAAATGAAATTCAAGTAGGCGAGCATGTTGACGAACATGCTCGCCTGTGGATGGGCCCCTTAAGCCAAAAGCAAACGCTTTGAAAATGTGTAAGGGATCTGTGAATACAAGTAAAATATATCTCTTAATAAACTACAATTTCCTATGCAAGAAAATATTATTAATACAATGGCACACAAAGATTCCTTGATTGAATTAATTAAAAATGATACATTCTCTTTACCTTTGTTCTGGAAAATATTTGAAAGTTCGTCTCCTTTCAGGCAAACACAACAACAAGAAACCATAATCATTTGGGAAAATATTTCCATATGAAATCCAAGCTCAAAGCTATGAATTTGCGAATAATGACTCGATTCAGTTTCCATTCTGAAATGCGTCAGCGTTCGGTTGTTGGACTTTTACGGTCTGAACGGTTTTTGTTGATGTTGTTGTATCTTGTTCCGATATGTCAGAGAGTTAGTTTCATGTTATGCTCATAAATCAAGCAAAAAATTCAAATGTTATCGGCGCGGCGGGATATTCCGCTGCAGTGTGGGTGAGTCTTCCTGTCCCAGTCCCGCCTCACTCTCTCTCTCTGGCTGTTTGCCTGTGTGAGTGAAGATAAGCAAGCTGCCACTGCTCAGTTAGTTGCCACTTCTGCATATAAGCCCTGAGTTCTATATAATGGTGCTGATGACGATGGCCATGGTGACGTCCAGCTTTATCCTTCTTACTCCAAGGCAACAGTGGCGGGCACAATATTAGCATTAGTTGTGGTATATATAAAATGTTCTAATCGTTCTAATGTTCGCTCAGTCAACTTGTTTTTAGATAAAGTTTGCCAAAAATTGATTAAATATTTTTATTAGAGGTATTATTTTGTCGACCACTGTTTGCGATAGCATACTAATTACTTGAAGCGTTCCGCTGGCTTTTCCGCTCCCAATGACAATCGCTCTCCTATACACAAACAAACAGGTGGCGTATCTAAAAACAGCATCGTCCGGTGGTTTAACCAGTTGGCTGCCTACTTCCCAGCGCCGCCACTTCCATCGGCCAGATTATAAATGGCCAAGCATCTGGCACTTGGTGGCTCATTATTCGCTCCAACGGCTACACCATCAGAAGCCTAAAATCGCGACGCGATCGCTCCGAATGGTCGGTGTAAATTCATTGAAAAATAACTCCTTGTCCGGCAGTCTGTGAAAATATTGATATACCATCCTTCAAAGGACTATGACAAGGAATTGAGACTTTTAATCTCAGATATAAAATACAAGCTGAGTGCACACAAAAATTATTATTTAAAAATAATCAACTAAAGCCTAATTCAAAAGCCATGTTCTCCAAAGCTGTGGTAAGTAACACCTGCTATTTAATTTATCTTCTCATAATTGCCATAACAATGTTGGGATAATTTTAAATCAATTATGGCTGCTGTCGATTCCTATGACTTCCACATTTAAGCTTCGATTTAATTTTGCCCTTTTTGGAAGGTGCATCTCAGATCCGTGCGGTGCATATGCATTGTAAAGGAGAAAGGATAACGCTTACATGAGTCCCGAGTCCCGAATTCCGAGTTCCGAGTTCTGAACTCCATTCTATAGCTGGATGTGGGTGCTTTGGTTTCACTGGCAATATGCAAACAGTAATTGAATTAATGCCATGAGCCAAACGAAATGTTGACCAAAGACTCACACACGGACAGACGAGCATAAAGCACACCAGCTGTGCACACACACTATACACCCACCCACACACTCACACACAAAGGATGAGAGAAGAGAAATGGTTTGAAAATTGGAAATTAACAAAAAGCAAGCGCAAAAAGCGCTGGCACAAATTTAGCTGAAAATCTAACAAAAAATACAAGCATCATAGAAGGAGGTACTACCATGAGGGTTATGGGTGTATGAGGGTATATGGGGGCTTACATTTTCCATGTTCACTGGCAACAGATGCTGTTGTTGTTGTTGTTGTTGTTGCTGATGCTGGGGCTGTTGTGGGGCAGCATGCGAATTAGTGTTGCCACTCGACACTTTGTCCAGGCCGAAAAATCTGAGCTGAAAGGATGTTGGATGGTCGCAGGACAACGAGCAAACTGACAGCCAGCCATCAGCCGAGAAAAGTACCAGAAACAAAAAACCTGCTTGCACTTTTCTTTGCAAGTGCAGTAGTGTGTAGCACCCAACCGTTGAGCCATTCAACCATCGTCCATCCTCTTACCACCCACGGCACACCCACTTGGCAACCATTTCTGAATGCTTAACGTGTCACTTGCCTGGCAGCAGCAGCCTCACAGTGTCGGCATGCAACTCGGCCAGCTGCAAAAATATGCAAATTAGACATCAAAAATGCTTTAATGAAAATTCCGCCTGCGGCAAAGGACAAAAACAGAAAGTGTGAGAAAAAACACGAACCAAAAAAAGTACTCGCACACTTTTAGCCACAACTAATGTACATTTCTTGCTTCAAACGTACTTGGACGTACTTTTGAGAAACTTTCCCCTCGCTGGGGCATAAATTGATTTCAAATTCTTAAATTAGCCGGACGCAGATTAGGCCAGGCCATAAATCGCGTTGGCTTTTGACAGCCAGCTATGACGTATTGCCGCCACAAGCGATAGTCTAATTATCATGACTTTTCCACAAATGTGTAATTATCAATTCTGGTTTTTCAACTAAGATAATGATAAGCAAAGCATTTAAATTTAAGTATACATATTTTTCAACTCCTCCTCCCATAAATATTTCTAGTTTCCCAAGAATTCCAATTTATTCTGTTTGGTGGAAAAAAGGAATCCAAAAACAGGAAAAGCAAGTCCTGTTTCCACTACCATTCGAACCAAAACTGCGCCTGTAATTCACTAACAAATTTCGTGTTGTTTTAATTACTTTCTGATTTATTTAACGGAGCGACTCAGTGGTCTGGGGTACACAGGACCGTGCCACATTGTTGACCGTAATTAGTTGCATTGTCACCTGAGTGCAGTTGAATGAAATGGCAAACAGGGCTAGGACTTAATGAAAAAAAAAAAACAAACAAAAACATCCAGTGGCAGTTTTTGGCCTGACCCGAACATGGGCTCGCATAAAATGTTTTCAAATCGCAGACAGCGGCAAACAGCCAAATTATATTTACATTATTTAAGTGCAGTGACAAGAATTTTAACAGAAATTGTGGACAAAAACACAACAGGGATATTGCTTTCACACGGAATTAAATAGCCAGCTCGTTTGCGGAAAATTTTTGTTTGTCGTTTCAGGTAATTTTTGAGCATTATTGCCTAAAATTAGAGCAGCAATTTCGTTGTTAGTTATTTTAGCCATGGTTGTTTGTGGCCTTCTATTATTATTACTAGTTGGCTTTGCGAAGCCACCTGGCTTTGGAAAAGTCCTTTTCAAAGCTTCCAGCTTAAATAAATGCAAAACATGCAGGACCAAACTAAACATATAACACAAATTGCATGATTAGCATTTTCCGACCAGTTTTTCAGGGAAATTTAATGTTTTACTTGTTTAATAAAACATCCTACATATAAAGCCTTCTTTTTTAGTAATTTTCAATGTTCCAAAATAAAATATGACTGGAAATGGTTGTCGGATTAAGTAGACTTTGTTTTAAAGTACCTCATGACCAACATAGACAATAATTTACTTATTGGTGTTCTGGGTAATTAGCCTTCATGCCAAGATTGGCAAGAGATTGGGCAATTTGCATAAATGTAAGACAGTTTTGTGTTAATATAACCACTGGATTTGTATGCAGTAAATCCTTTCCTCTCCCTTATGTTATTCTGCCAAACCAGAAACTTGCAGCTAACAAACGAGCTGACCTGATGGGATCAACCACGCACAGACCCCAAATTGCATCTCCATAATTTGCTTGCACAATTAATAACTATTGCTGTGCATAATATAATTAAAATTGTTTTGAATTACCCACATGCCGGATAGCCCTGCCCACATTTTGGGGGGCAGGCCCTCAGATGCTAAGTTAATTTACACCGCAAATGCTTTTTGCCGTTGCCATGACAATAATGCTAATTAAATGCAACTAAAGTTGGCAGACCCCTTCCTACCCGCCTCCCATGGCTAAACACCTTTGCAGGACCTGTGCCATAATAATAACGAAATTCTCATTTTCTTTTTTTTTCGTTAAATTTTACCCTTTGCTGGCAAAACAAAAGTCAACCGAAAAAATTTCATATTGCATGCGTGCTCAAAAATTAATTGGAATGCAAATGCAGTTGAGAAAGCTGCACTTAAATTGCACACAGTTTTTGGGGGGCGAAGGACCCATAATTAAGGCGTGGCAGTCGGTGCTGTGCGGTCGTTCGTATCGTGACTACAATTACACAAACTAATGCCATTTAATTAAGTTCACACGTGCCGCAATTAAATCTTCAACGCTAATTGATGAAAGCATGTTTGGGTCGGAAGGACATTCGGTTTATGTGCGAGTGTTTTCTGTTTTACTTTTTTTTTTTGCTTTTTTTAACACCCAACAATCTCACGTAGTCAGCAAACGACAAACAAATAAACGAAAGAGTAGCAAAAGGTGTAGGATGAATCGTGTTGGGAAATCATAAATAGTTTTCATCCCTCCTCCCTGGCCAAAACTCGAATATCCCTTTTGGAATTTGGCTAAAGCCTGGATTGTGCTTACACATCCGCATCTCGAATATTTGGCACGTTCCGCCTTTAAGGGGGCGTGCCAACTTGAGTTACTGCTCCCGCACACCAAATAGTGGGCGGGGCAGATTCGAAAATTATTTAGCAAATTAACAGGCTGACAAGTCAAGTGTACACACATATATATCCATATATCCCCCGGTCCGGGTATGGTATGCATGCATTTGGAAGTGGCTGACGTGGGTCCTGGCTCAGGATATGTGACCAGATTGCCAACAGGCGGAAAACTTATGGATGTTCGGCACGCAACTTCTTACCTTGGCCAGTACAAGTGGACCCCCATTAAAGTAATTCTCCCGTTCTGTTTGTTTTGGGTATTTTGTTTCGGTTGAGTTCTGGTTTTTCTGCTCAGCCACCTGGAAGCTCAGCCAGCTCTTTCGTGTTGTTGCACTCTGCAGTGGCCAAATATTTTGGTTCCGTCTGATTCTGTCTGAGACCGCAACACAAACACATGCAACTTTTATTATTATGTGTATGTGTCGGCTTAATGTCTTGTTATAGCCAGCTTAGACCCGGGATAAAGCCATATTTACAAAAAGAACGCTGCTCTAAAGAGAGTTTGTTTGCTCTTCAAGTTGTTGAACTTTCATAATGAAGTTTCTTGTTAATAAAAATTGAAATTAAGTTGAGGACTCAATGTGTTCATTTGCATGCGCATCGCAATAACAACGTCAAGACAGTAATGAGATTTTTCGGTACCGCAAAAAAAAGATATGGGTATTTTTCTTAAAAGTGCAAATTAATTTTATTAAAGTCATTGATGAATTGTACTTTTTGTTAGGTCCAATTGTTACCTATAAGCAACCTCTAAAAATTGTCAAGTAAATGCTTCTAAGCTTTATATTTTCTATTTTAAAAAGACCAAGTTTTATTTTTTAAAAACCTATCTTAAGGCTATAATCCAACTAAGCCCCTTCAATATTCGACGAATTTTTTTGCGCCCTGTGCATCAAGTTAATTAAAGCTGCCAATCTGCTGCAAAGGAGCCAGTGCCACGCCCATGCCCTGGCAGCTGCCTCAAGTATTGCACTTGGCATAATTTGTGCAGCCGCCAGAAGCTCGTATATCAGACAGCAGGCGGTGGCGGCGGTCTCCCTTTTTCGTTCTGAATTCGACAACTCAGCGAACCGAAAAGTGGGAAAAAAAATTCAGATTCCGGGATGTGCAGTGAGGGGTGGAGTGGTGGGGGCGGTCGAACCGAGCGGGAATTCGCCAACGAGGTCAACGACAGTGCCAAACTGGCCGCACGAGTGCAAACTTCAAGAGTGTCTGTGCTGGTGGGTGTGTGTGTGTGTGATGGCCGACACTTGGCGGACAATAAAACAATTAAACGCAAAGTCAACATGGCGAGCCAAAAAAGTTCTCTCCAACCGGCCAGTCCCACACGACCAGCCACGCCCCAAAACGGCCACAGACGTCCCCAATGAATTGAAATGGGAATCGAAAACGGAATGCAGTTGGGCCAAAATGCCACAGCCATTTGAATGCAACGCCACATGCGGCAATTCCTACTCCTAATCCTACTAAAATAGACAGAAAAAAATGAATTTTCAAACAAAATGAATAGTTCGATTTTATTAAACATTTTTTTTTAACTTTTTTGGAAGTTTTATAAAAATTTTAGTAGCTCAAATATAATGGCGAGTAAACATAATGTTAATATACGTACGATCTACGTCTATATAAGAATACCTTATAAAGTTGTTTCGTTGTTCTTTTACGAAATATATGGTACATTTTTTAATGAATTATGAATTCATAAAATTGGTTTCATATTAATTTCGATATTAATTTTCTCTGTGCATTTACTGCAATTGCCACGGGGCGTATACTTAATCAAAACCATAACATACGCTGATGCTAGAATGCCTGCACTTGGCGAATTTTCCTGGCTCTACTGGTTAGAAAGTTTCCAATTTAATTGGAATTTATGGTGAGGCATTATGCATCCTGCATGGGTGTGCGTGAGATGTCCTTCTCAGCTCAAACTTTAGGCCAAAATTGAAACTCTATTCTCTTGAAATTTTAAGTTTTTGCCAGGAGTACATTACGTCATTTGTGTGGCTTGAGAAGGTATCTTCTTGAGTGACGTTATCCGTTAAAAGTTCTTGCACGGGCCAAAAGAAATTCTGGAAAAAATAAAAGAGAGAAAAATCTTCAGTTTCCCAGCTGAAAATGGCAAGGATAAGGCTTCGACTCCACCTCGTCTCCACAAACCTCTTTAATTATATCTGAATGGAGGGAAATACAAATCTCTGTCTAAGATTTGCATTCAACAAATTGAAATATGCTTCCACTGGCATTGATCGGCATTAAGGCAGGATTTACAATTCCCATTTAGAGTTAGCAAGTATCCAATCAACCACATTATCGATGCTCCATCAGCCCCAGAGTCCTTTAAGGCGATAAAGCCACGCCGAGAACTCGAATCACTCCCCCACAATCCGAATTTAAATCGTTTTGTGGGCGTGCCAGTTGTTGTCTGTTTCTAGGACATAATGAATGGTTGCCCATCAATTGTCGAGAGCTTCGGGCAATTGCAATTTGTGTCGCCCGATAATTGTCCTGTAACAGGACGAGTGCAATTGCAAGTTGACCTCCTTGGGCGCATCCTGCTGCCGTTGTTGCTTTCTGCTACTTCATCCTGAAAATATGGCTGCGGTTCATGCTCAGGCGATCAGCCATATGTGAATAGAATGGGAATTTTGTCGTCGTTCGCTCAACCATAAAATAAAAGATAATCATTATTTTCCTAAGATTGAACATAAATTCTTCGCGTGTTCACTCCACCATTAAACGTGGAGCATAGCTTCCCCGGAAATGCATCAAAATTCGCTGTTCGCCGGCAGCGCGGCCTGCCTTCGTATCAGTATCTGTGTCTGCGAAGCGGAAATGCGCTAGCGCACAGGAAAAGGAATAAAGTACGCAGCGTAGTGGCACAGATACACCCACTCTCACTCAGTCACACACACGCCTTCGCAGCCTTACAGGATGCAGCGGTAGCCCGTGGCCCAGCAGCTGCAGGACATGTGAATGTGGGCAACAGAGTGCTGGGGCGTTAAGAATGCAACGCCTGCAGCTGCTATAGACCGGATGCAGCTCATTTCACTCGGCCAAGCAACAAAATGCAGGCCCGGGACTCATCCTTTCCCTGCCATTGCTCCAGGACCGCCCTATCTCTCCTCCAATACGCGCCTTCAACCATGTTGATGATGATGGAGAGCGGAGGATGAAGATGCATTGCCGGCTTGATTTAATAAATTTTCAAATATTTTCTCGCAAAATATTTTACTGCATCCACGGGTCTGAAAGTCAATTTAATAAACTGTTGAACAAAGTGCAAAGGCAATGGAAAAAATATTACGGAATGCTCTGCCAACAAACGGAGTTACTCTTCCTTGAAAGAAAATAAAAATCAATTTCCAGATCGATTCAAAAAAAGTTTATTTTAATTATCCTTTGTAATAAAAGAAGTCTTCCCATAACCTAGAAAATAAAGTAGTTTTTTCCCCCATTTTTTACCAATTTCCTATAAATAAATAATTTTTAAAGGTAACAAAAATGGTTTTCTTTTAAGGAACATAAAATACCCCATTTGATGGTTAGGGTGCGGAAATGGTTGAGTAAAGTGTGCCAAAGTAATACAAAATGTGTTCGAAAAGAGGGGTGTACGTGTAAGGATGTTTCTGCATGTATGCAAGGATATACGCCATGTGTGAGTGTGTTTGTGTGAGTGTGTGTGTTTTTGCTTGCGTGTTCCACGACGTCTTCCATTAAAACTTAAAAAAGTTTCTTCGCTTAATTAAATGTCGCATAAAATGAAATCTTGAAACATTTTTCAACCACAAAATGTAAAAAAAGCCTTGACTGAGCCAAGCCTCGTCGGTTGATTCTTTTAACGCCCCCTGAATTTTCCACCCAAAAATAAAATAAGAAAAAACCCGCTTCAGTACTTGAGTCCATCAGCATGGAAAGCCGATGTCGAAGTGATTAAATTGAGCAACCATTAAAATAAATATGGCGACAAATGGTTGAAGTGTGAGCCAAGGAAAGGGAAGCAGGACTCCAGGGTTGGGTGGTAGGATGGAGTGTACGATGGTGGGTGTAGTCTGTTGGGTTGTGGGCGTGCCCCTCTCCCAGCTCATTAAGCCAAATGTATGTCAGAGGGGCTGGGTTAATGATGTTTGGCTCTTTCCTTCCCCTGTTTTACCAAATTATGCGAAAATGTGTGAATGATGTGCGCCGTCTGCCGCATTGACTTTCCCTCCACAAAATTTTTAATCACCTCGTCTAGAGAGAGAGTAATGGAGAGATGCACAGACAGAAATTAATAAATATTTTAAAGGACTTAATTCTTCTATGGGTTTCTTAAGAACATATTGATGAAATTAAGTAATATATATATTTTTCCCTGTGTTCCATAAAACATGGCACCTGTGATTTTGGCAGCTAATTGAAATCAATTTGCCAGCCAATCGACTGACCCCGTGCAAATGATTAGGCCTGTTTGAAGGAACAAGCCAGGAGGGCAACTATAAGTGTGACAACAGCTCCTTGAGCTCTTGATGAGCAGCCAGCCAAAGTGGGAAGCTTTTGCCTCCCTCTCTCTCTCTCGCTAGCACGACTAGCCGTCTCTATCTGGCACTCGAAAGCGACAGGCGGCCTTGTCGAGAGCTGGCCAAACTGTCATTGTGAGTAGGTGGCTGCCTCTTTGCCAGCCCAGTCCGGCCCACCTGTTCTATTCTGTCCCGTTCTTCTCTCTGAGCTGGCAATCAAGCTAAAAGCACCTGGCCTGGCCTGGCCAAGTCCTAAGCTTTGCTTATTTGTTTGTGAACTGAAAGGGGGGATGGCCAGGCTCAGCATTGAGGATGGGGCATCATGGGTAGGTTAAAAATGGGCAGAGGAAGGGCGAGGCGGCACTTTGGTCCATTGGTTGGACCCGTAAATCTTTCCGCACACTTTAGCAATTTATACATAACCGCCGGCATTTATTGTCACTTTTAGCTGTGAGTTCGCCACTGAACCACCCAGCATTCACTGTAAGGCCCTGCACCCCAGCCCACTCCACCCCACCGCTGTGAAGAGCCCATCACGTTTTGCTATTTACATTCGCCACGGCAACATGGCCAACAAATTTTGTTTTCCTTTTATTTTCTGTTTTTTTTTCCTTTGCCGTTTGTACCATTTTTTCCCACTCGACTGACGATGCCGCTGCCCCGATAAAGTCATCTTCTTCATTTGCAGCCTGCGGCTGTCCGAGACCGAAACTTTATTTGCCATCCTGAGCCACGGGAACCGCCAAACCACCAAAGCATTACCAGCCAGAGCAAATGTCACGTTGCCGACTTATTAGCGCTTTTTCCTCGCCCTGTCCCTGCCCTGTCCCTATCCTGATAAAACGTCGCTGGCAACGAGATTAAATAATGCTTTCTGGCTAGGTAAAATATATGGCCAAGTTACTTTTCGGAATGCATGGAATACGGAATGTAAATCAGTGAATAGTGATGGGAAGATGCATAAAATAATTGGCTTCAAAGAGCTACATATTTAATATATCTGAGGAAATGGCTATATTAGAAGAATCTTAAGGAAGCCTGTATTTAGTTTCCAGTAATTTTTAATAATTTTAACTAGTTTCTCTTAAGTCTAGATGTCATCTCTAAAGTCTCAAAAAACCGACGTATTATGAAGGACAATTTCGTTTGCATATTTTTCTTGAATATTTATCAAATTGCTCATACGCATAGTGGGACGACTACAACCTGACGGTTGTGATTTATGAATGGGGGGAACTGAAACCAGACCTGGAAAGAGACACAAGAACAGACAGTGGGCTAGGGCGAGCCGCGAGTCTGCTGCTTGATGAATTACTGGCCATAATGATGCATCATTATGTTGAACTAATTGCGGGCATGGCCCACATTCAGCCATTTGGCATTGTCAATTACCATTGCATACGAATCATAGGAGAGTTTCCCTCATAAATTAGACTCGCTGATCGAATGAAAGTTTCATCAATTGTTTATTGAGTCCGAGGGTCTCACACTCGACTTAACCCATATATCAAAATCACGCCATGGATTTTCTGGGGCAGATGTCACATTTAATTGGATTTTCACATTGGCTTGGGCTTTGGTGTTCTTGGTGGCGGTGGTGGTGGTGTTGGTCTTTGTTTGTGTTCACCAGCGGGCTAATAAGCTATTAAATAAGCGCCCGAGGCGAGAGTTTGCCCTTTTGGATGGCGAAGGCATAATTGAGAAGTATTTCTACCGCCCGCCGCCTTACGCCCGCAGATTACACAAAGCACATAAATAACACGAGGACTTCCGTTTGCCATAAAAGTGACGCGCCGTTTGGCCAGAAGGCGAAATGGCGCCCAGAATTGCCAATGACAACATTTCCGTTCAATGGCAATGGCGAGAACAACAAACCGTTTTTGTGTTGGTCTCTGTGTCTGTGTATACGATCCGGGAAAATCGTAAATTTCAATCAGCGAGCCACTCGACTCACTCCCGAAAAATCTCTTTCGAAAAAGTGACAAACATGCAACTGCCCCGCCCTTTTGCCAAATAGGATTTAATTGCCAGTTGGCCAAAAATTTGCAGCAGCTGAAAGCCAACTTGGCCAACTTGGGCAGGAAGCGAATGTGTTGCAATATAACTCGTAAATCATTAAAACTTCGCTCATAAAAATAGGCCAAAACGGGTAAGATGTATAGGAGAAAAATTCCAGGATACCAGCCAGCCGGGGAGAGAATGGCAAATAGTTGTCCTTTTGGCCGTTTAGGTTAATCGAAAAACTTTTACCAAATCATTCCGGGAAATTGCCGTTGAAAATAGCAGACTAACCAAAACCGCAGACCTTTTAAGCTCTAATTTTTTGACTAATTACAAAATAAAGGTTCGCGGTTTCCTAGCTTAAAGATGGAAGCTTCCACAGCCATAGAATATCTTTAAGGATAATCCAGAGAATGATTAGGATGCCATAGAATCCTGCATTGCGCAATTTATATGCACATAATTACGAGGGAAAGCCAATTTTGATTATTCAGACTTAACAAGCTTTCCAGATAGCCACAGTACACAGGTACAACGTTCTATGTTCTACGTTCATCATCATCAAATTGGAGAAACCAAATAATCATAATCATAATAATAATAATAATATGGAAGTTAATTAGCGAACATCAATCATGCGATTATTTAATTTATTTGACTGGGGAACTCGGCAATTTATTCGCTTTCAGACAAAAGAGCTGGTGCCGGGAAATCGCCAATTAATAGGCAACAGTTGATTAAAAAGCATGAAAGTCGCTGCCATATACGATTTATAACCCGTCGGCCAGTTTATGATGATTAAATTTCTCTCATTTAGGGAATAAAACCCCGTCTAGCTTTAATTTACTTTAATTACATTATTCGTTTCGCTTAAATTAAAATTAAACCAAGCGAAATATGTTTATAAAATACGCGGTCTCTATTATAAAACTACCACAGAATTCCATTAGTTATTCGGTGAATAATGACCATCGGTGGTTATATTAAAAAAAAAAAGAAAAATAAAACAATTTATTTGTTTATCGATGAACATTGTGCTCTTTTAAGAATGCAAATCGAGGCCCTAATCAAATCAATTCCGCCTTCCCTAGATTCAAATTGCCGAAACTTGAGTTTCGGTTGAGCGAAAAATCATAACAGAATTCGCCAGAACTGGTGGAAATTCCATTGAAACAATCCGCCAGTATCCGCCTTGGCCAAAATAAGAGACGACCTCGTCTTTCAACTCGTAAAAGTATTTATGTGCTTTGTATCTTTGATTTGTTTTTAATGCGACTCTCGCAGCTGAAGCAATAAAATCTTTTTGACGGACACTGTCAACACGAAAAGGACTAAGGTCTGAGGATGAGGATTTTCAGGACGAGGACCAGGAAATGGGTAATCTGCTGCGCACACACGTTTCAGTGACAACCAAATTTGTGAAGTAGCGGCCAGTGAGCGAATAAAATTATATTGAAAAATTTATACGCATACAGTATAAATATGTAAGTGTTATATACATACTATACTGTGTGTTCTCGGGGCAGACGTTTATGACTAAGTGGCCTGCATGTGTGCAAATGTGCAATATAAACTTTTATGCCATACACAGTTTTTATTTACCGCCACTTGACCTTTTTCAATTTCTGTGCCCTTCTTGTTGTATCTTTATGAACAAGCAGGACGTTAAAAGAGTTGGAGTGTATCCTTTTTTTTGGCTGAGGGCTATCCCTTGCAGAACGTAAAAGGTTTATGTATCACAAGTTGTTTCAAAAATGTATGAAATGGGATTAGAATACTGACTGATTAGTGAAGCATGGGATTGAAATGTCAAATAGGTCATTCTTTCTCAATTTCCGTTCGAAACTGATTACTTCCGAACTGATTTCATAAGCAATTCCTTTTATTAGATCATCTAATTGACCTTGAAATACATTTTCTATATGGGATTCTGTTTACATTTTGCTATTTGATGTCACATATGAATTGAAACTAATTTCCTCAGCATGATTTGGAAATTAATCATGAAAATACTTTTCTCAGAAACTAGATTTCCCAATGTCCCAAGTACACAAGCTCACATGCAAATGAGCATAAATCAAAACGAATTTGCCAAATCACGAACTTAATTTAAATGTCATGACAAAAATAACGTTGACAGTTGGAAAATTTTTGTAGCCAAACGGAGGGGCTGCTAGTTAAGCAGATGAAACGGGCAGGTCCTTAATGTCCTTGCTGCGTTTATTTATGCATTACGAATTACTTGCGACTTTTCTTGCAATATTCGCTTTCGTTTCCGCGGTCATTCGCCACTGCCCATCCGGCAGCAGTTTTCCCCCGATTTTCCACGACGTTTTTCCTTTTGTTTTCCCTTCTTTTTTTGTAGCTGAACTGCACGCGCGATTTTCGCATCCATTGGATAAAAGGGAAATCGAAATTAAACTGTCCGAGGGGCTGTTCAGAGCAAAAATTTACGACCGTGCGCGTGCTAAACGTGGCCCAGACACAGGAGGTTTTCTCCACCCCTGCCTCTTCCATACAACATCCCTTGGAGCTTCGTGTCCTTTCATTTGGCCACAAACATCCGCTCAGTGAAATGACTTTGTGGCTGGTTTTACATAACCCTGACAGACAGTCGGAGAAAAAGAGACGGCAAAAGGAGAAAAGATTATGGGTCAGAACAGTGGGGAGGCGGGGGCAGCGGTGGCCAGGAACAGGGCCAGGATTAAGTCCTTGCGAGGCTTGCATGTGTGCATTTGATTTTTGGCTCCTTCATCGAGGCGGCCAACATGAATGTTAAATGCGCATTTGTTTCCGGCCAACGCAAGCTCATGATTATTTTATCGAGCTGCCTCTCTATGACTTCTAAGACTGCTATTCCCCCTGAAATCGACTCTTACTCCTACATACATTTCGCCAGCTGATTTAGATGCACCACAAAAACCCCTTTTGCATTCGCCATTGCAGTAATCTCAACAGTTTCCATTCATAGTTTTGGCCACTTCACAGAGATATAAAATGGATATTAGACTTGCGGTTTCGGTTTAATTAAAAAATAACGGTGGGGAGCTTATACCTTGTTGTACGTTTCCTCTGGGAGGAAATCCCTAGCTCGACCTTAAAAAGCCATACCAGAATTTGTACAAAAACCATTATTTTTTCCTGTGTGGCTTCCACACATGTGTCTCGACTCGACTTGAGTGGCTTTGCCGGTTCGCTGCACGCACAAATTGCCACTTGAATGACTTGGCTTACCTCTACTGTATCCGAGTATCTGTATCTTGTATTTGGTATCTTGCATCTGTAACTGCATATATGCATCTACCACGCTGTATCTTTGAATATGCAAGAATGGTAAAGTAAAGTATCTAAATTTAGCTGGCTAGCATCTAAATGTCATTGAGCACAATATGAATATACATTTTGCATAAGCCGTATGGATTGCAACTGCTTTCTGGCTACTTAGCCTGGCAATCTTGAATAACAAAATGCTGAGATTGTGAGAAGGGTTGCCAATGGCATTATCCGCTTCGGCTGTTTGAACTTTCATGATTTGGGACACAAAGTAAATACAATAAAATCCTCGAGAGCCCCAACAGCCCACTAGCCCAGCAAGCCAGCAACTTGAAACATGTTGAAATTTTGAGCTTCCGAAATAAGAAGGGCACAATTACTCTTCAACCTCAATCAATGTAAATAGCATATCACAGCGGGGTCAGGTCGGGATTGTTATTTCATACAATAAGTTCTACGAAAACCAGTCCAGGTTTCAAAAGTATATAAATCAGGTGACTATGGCGCCAGCACAATCAAAACTTTTCTCTGGAAACATGGGACAACTCGAATGAGTGTTGAAGAAACTACAGAATACATGAATGCTTTCAAGTCTCGAACAAAAGCATGCCAGGCTTTGACGACAAATCGTTTGATATTCCAGACCCGAAATGAATGAGGCCTCTAATACCCTGTTTCTTTTTTTAAATATAGGACTTCTCAAAAATTTTACTAGTCTATTAATAAATATTTTAATTAACTTCCATTACCATCAAGCAATTCAAACCTTTACAAGGGCACTTTACAGTTCGCTCTCTTCAAAATCAAATTTGAAATCTTTTGAATGGCCCGGTTACCATCACCAAAAAGGATATCTGTATATTTTCGAAGTGCATTCCAGTAGTGGAATGCAATATGCATAGAGATACTGGTACAGTCGGGGCTGTCACATTTATGTGTGCCAACTTTGAACATAAATTGGGCATGTCTCTCTCACAGGACCCCCAAACCTCACCTCACCCATTCACCCACTCATCAGGGTCGAGAGGAATGCAATCGACAAACGAGCCAAAGTTTGCGGCAAAAACTGTACAAATAAACAAAGAATGGCAATTCCAGAGCAGGACATGGTCGTCATTAAGTGCTGCCACATAAATAGAGCAAACAGGATGGGAATCCAACGGAAGTGGGTTTCATATGACGTTTATTACTGGCAACGCCTGCAACGAGGCCATTTTTGGTGATGAAATTCGTTGCCCAAGTGCAGGAAATAGTTACCAAGTAGTAGCAACAATTTCTGTGCAATAATTGCAAAACGTTTTTCTTGACTTCTTCTCCTTTTGACCAAACATCTGCCGTCCCAGTGCAGCAAAGTGAAGGAAGTTTGTGTCCATTTCCTTTGCTGATTGAAATGTTTTCAGGGCATCTAATCTTTGTATCCCTTTTTTTTTTGTGCCATTTTTTGATTGTGTACTGTGTTTTGTAATCTGTGTTGGAGTGATAAATTGATGCATCAAGCCCCCAAGAGCCAAACCGAAAAAGATTTAATAAGAGAACCCAGCAAATATTTGTACACTTGAATGGCTCAGGGCGCCTTAACTTCGTCAATGAGAGAGATTAAACTTTTGCTCGAACGATGTCAAAGCATCAATTTGTCAGGCGACGACAACGGCTCAAAGGATTGCCAGGCCAAAAGCAATTACACTAACACACAAGTATCTGCAGATAAAAAAAAGAGTTTTTTTATTTACAAAAAAATTGCTCTCCAGAGACTTTCTCAAGTGCTTGTTAGTAGTTTTTAAGCAAGATTTTCAAAAGCCATATCTAAATTATTTTAAAACTATTATATATTTTTTTATTGTGTAGATTCGAACATTGTTCAATTATGAAATTTCCCCTGACTCTTCTACGACTTTTGTCATTTTGACATATTTTAATGCGAATTTACAACAGCCTCGGGGAGTGGCATCGGGTAGAAATTCTCTAGCCACTTGAGCCCCAAGTCCTCTTACAGTTGGTCAACTTTAATTTGCAGCCCTTTTTGCTGGCAGGTTGCTAGAGACCATTGGGGATTTCTTGGGCCTCCCCTTAACGTCCTGTCTCGGGGCTCCCTCCCTCCAGAACAGCCCTCATCTTGAGCCAAAATTTAGTGTTGCCTACTTTTCGTCGCGTCTCCCAGGCGACAGGCAGCGCAGTAAATTTAATAAATAAGTGGAGATTTCTGCCGACAGGCTGTTATTGTTGGTGCGGCATACCTCAATCAAAGCTTGTGCCACACAAAATAAAGGATCTACAAAAAAAACAGGATATGTTGGATGCAGGATACTGGATACTGGATGGTGGATGTTGGATACTGGATGCTGTGGCAGCCTCCTTTCAACAGGGTCCTCAATAATTTTTTACACACACGACAGACAGCTAGACTTGGGTCGCTGTCATGTTATATTCCCGTTAGGCGGTCTTCGGCACAAAAGGCCAAATTGCAAATAAGAGTGGAATAAAAACGGAATAAAATAAAATAACATAAAATACAACAAAAGATGGTGAAAGTAGACTAGGTGATATTCTTATAAAATATAAGAAAGAATACTCATTTTTATGCTAGTACTATGTTATATTTATTAATATTTCCAACAGAATTTCAGTTAAAACATTTGGAGTATCTCGCAAATATAGTAAAACATCATATACAATATCCCAAAAGTGTATTTAACCCTAGCTCCCCAATGATTGGGGATAACAAATACACCTCAACATGTCGAACTTACCCCACCAGAAGAGGGAATAATATGTTCAAGTGCCATTTATCTCTCTGGGACCAAAACTTTCCATCGACTTTCACTGCCACACACGCACGCACGTATGTATGCGTGGGTGAACTCTGCATATTTTCTTCCTCGTCCTGCCCTTGACACCCTCACCCTTTCGCCGGGTGTAAGCTAAATTGATTTGACAAATATTTTGCTTGGCGTTTATTACATTTTTTCCGTTGGCATCAGCATCACCAGCAGCATCAGCAGTCGTTTCTCTAAGAAAACCAAAGGCAAAAGGAAAATTCAAGAGCACGAGCAACATCATTTGGAAAAAAAAGGCAGAGTTTGTGCCCTTTTCAGACCGTGTAACCCGTCGCTGGCAGGGATTACGCTCGCTATGGCAACAATTTCAATATGCTCCACTAACACATACTCGTTCGCTGCAGCAAGCCAGCAAGGAATTCCGAACGATGCCACAAACACATGCCTCGAGCAGCATTTAAAATATATACTGTGTGTTAGTGCTAGTATATGAGTGTGCATTGATTGCATTGTTGCACTTGTTGCATTCCTCGCACGCACACTCCCAAATCGATATGCAAATCAAAGCAATGGAAAACATCCAGGAATTTGGCCAGCCACGCCAAGTCAAACTTTCAAATAGTTTTAAGGCTAAAAAGAGCATTCTGTAAGAACTATTTAATGATTTTCAAAGGAATTAACTTTAAATAGTAAAGCTAAATAGAAAAGCTAAAATTGTTTGCATATTAATGAACATTTAATCTCCTAGTTTTAATGAAAGAATATTCAAAATAATCTATTGCCTTTTTGGCTTTTATAGCCACATCTTCCCAAATCACCCATTTAATCCCATCGGGTGTAAAATCGGCTTTGTGAAAATGAAATCGCCTGGTTTAATCGCTGGACAAAGGCAGACAATTGCGGGCGATTGAGTTCCAAAATTATGCGAGTAGTTCTGCCAATATTGGATATTGGCATTGAATACGAATAAGCTGCTGAGTGCCACCACAAATGGGTGTATGGATCCACTTGCGGATTGCATTCGAGTTCATTGTTGGTCCGCTGACGGATAGGACTTCAATGGCTGGGGGTCAGACCGGACCTCGTATTGCACTTGCCACTAAAATCGCCCCCAAATGAAAGTCGTAAAACGCAGAGTCACATTTAAGCCACCGGCCAGGGCAGTGAGCCACTAATTGCAGCATTAAAGCTCCTTTCGGCTACCGACTAAGGTATCAACAGGATCAAAGACTCTGAGTAAGAGCCTGAGTGTATTTAACTTCCCTTCCTGCATATGCTAACCTGGCAAGCCCCCCATCGTCCTTTTTGTCCTTTGGCTGTTACAACATTGCGGCGACTTTAAGCATCAGCTTTTCTAGGGCCCCGGCAAAAAGTGAGCTACGTGCAGATGCCGCACCTGTGATAGAGGTGATTAACAGGATTTGCAGCTAGCAGAGCAACCAATCTGCCACTCGTACTAGTTGTTGCTTTAGCTTTTGAGAATGGTGTGGGCAGACATGACAACCGTAGTTGTCCCACATGGCGTATGCGTAACATTAAGTCAAGAGGGTGCGGATCATGGGTGACATTTAATTGAATCAGTGCGCAAACTTAAATTTTTGGTTCATCGAAACTGCTGACAACATGTCGAAAATTAAAACGAAACTTTGATATTGGCAAACTTTTGCGATTAATTAAAATCGCTTCATGCCGTTGATGAAACCATAATACCAAAAACAAAACCAATATTTGACAATTGCCAATAAGCGCCAGATATGGTCAAAATAACCAAAAACAATAAAAAATAAGTAACGAAAATAGCAATAACAAGCCAGCTGAGGGGGATCACATCAACAGCAACGAAAACAAGGAGCGAGCGCAACAATTAAAACAAATCGAGGGGAGAATTGCAGGCTCTTTTCTCTTTTCTGTTCTTGTTCGTCCTTGTTCGGTGCTTTTTGCTATGGACATAAAAACTCTCACATAGCATGCAAATTGGTGCTCTCGCTTAGTTTTCGTGCTTGTTGCTTGTTGTTTTTTGGCTACCATACAGCTGCAACTGCAACTACAACGGCGACACAACTACTGTTGCAGCTGGAGTGGCAAGGACCAAGTTTTGTTCGAACAATTGCCGCCGTGCCGAGAAATTCAATTGAAAACTGAAAGGTCACAAATTTATGCAATATATATATCATGCCACCCATATGCCACCCCATTATATATGGTATATATATCCACCATATTTTGCGTCTGTCTGTCTGTCTGTCTGTCTCTCTGGCTGTCTGTTCCTGGCCAGGTGAGCAGCTGAACATTGTCTGGCCACATTGCAGTTTGATTGCAAAAATGTAATTGAATGGCAACAGTAGCCGTGTCCGTGTGGCGATTGTCGACACAAAAAACAAAACCCATAACAAAAATATAGGGGAAAAAATAAACGAAAAGCAATAATTTGCATAAGGTTGAAAACTATTCACAAACACTGCCTCATAAATTATAAAATTATATTTTCCATTGTCCGAAAGGTATTATTGTTTGTGTTTCTGTGTTTATTTTTTAACTAAAAATGTTGGCAATATTTTACAAAAGTATCATATTGCTATGAGGTTAAGAAATAAAACAATTTTTGAGCTTAAATTCTATTATTAAATTCCTTAAATATGCCTTAGGTTTTTAATTTTTATTTTGGTTTAAAAAAACCACCTAAGCTGTTACCAAATATACTTTGCTTTTAGCCAGCTTGACCCACGAAATCCGCTTATAGGGGCAACTTTAAATCACAAAGCCTATTCCCACGCCTAAGACAAAGCCACCTGTAAGCCCCGAAAACAGATAACACACAACTGGGACGCCCTTAGTCCAACCTGATTTTCTCAGAGCGGTGGCAAGGAAAATCCGAGGCCTCCCAAAAGCCAAAGGAAAAAAAAGACAAAATAAGGAAGACGCAAAATAATTCAATTCCATAAACACTTGTTCACACAGTTCACGCAGATCACGCCGTCGCCTTCGTAAAGCCGAAGCTAGAGACTTCTACTTCGAAGAAACTTCATCAACACAAATTGTGAATTCCATACAAATAGTTTGACAAACTTGCTGCTGGCCTGGCCTGGTTTGGCCTGGTCCTCCTCCTTAAACTTGGCAACACCCGAAACGAGATTGGGGGAACAGGGCCAGAAAGTGAGAGGGAGATAAATGAAAGAAGTTTTGCGGTAGGCCGGGCCAGAGCATAAAAGAAATCTTATAAATCCAGAGCGGCAACAACACTTGCATATATCCCAGATACTTGCACATATAGCCATCTACTAGGATATACAGTATACAGAGAAAAATTGGTGCTAAATATATATAAATTTGGCTTAAAAAATAGGTAATTCGAGTTTGTTTAAAAGGGGTTTAGGTAATCCTTAGAACACTCTGCCCTGATTAACATTTTAAATTTTTTTTTCAAGTGCATGTAAAAACTAGATTGAGACAAAAGAACTTGTAGAGCGTCAGGGCATAGTGGGAACAGGAAACAGAGCTGCAAAGAAACTGCCGGCTCCATGTTCATATCTTAGTTTTGAGCATTTCCGGCGCCAACTATTCGGTCACGTAGTGTGCGAGCTTCTAATGAATGTAGCTATATGGCAATGGGTATATCTGAAGCGTGTGGATGTGTCTCCCACTATAGGATGCGCGTGCCTCATATTATCGCTAAAGGTCTTCCAACTATTTTCACTTGAGGCACTTTTTTCCGAGCCGACCGCATAATCAGAGCCATCGCACATCCACACCAGACACAAATACAGACATGTCTAAAATCTTGGCCCAAAAACTTTAACCACCACTTTTCGGAAAATCAGCCCCAGAATGGTAAACCTCAGGATTGGAGGAGCTGAGGACTGAATACCGAGGGAAAGAGTAGATGTCCGGACACCCGAAAACTTTTCATCTTATTTGGGTTCGGCTTTGGTCTTGACGTTATTCCATTCTCAACGCGCATTGATTGTCAACATCCAGCAGGGGAATTGAACTTTCCCTTTAGCCGACGGACGCATTGGGAACTGGAAAGCTGTTTAAGTTTTTGGTCTCGTCAATCGAAAATTTGTTAAGTTCTTAGCTGAATTAGTGGTCGATATTGGGGTTGCAACACTTGGCAACAAAGTTCATAGACCAGAGGAAACAATGATGTAATATTTAATAAGAAACAATCGACCATTGATAAGGATAGGTTATTCCTCCAATAACCAACTATTTATAGTTTCAATAAACTGATAGGGCTAAGGGTTCTAATACTTTTTACACTGATAAGTATTAATTAACAGTAAACAATGTAATCTTGTCATATAACAATAATCTTCACCATTTCTTATCATATTGTTATTATTAAGAGGCGTATGATTAAAATAAATCCTCAGTTCTATAGATATTTAAATGTATGGTACTTATTTACATGGCAAACAATGATTCTACGCCCAACTGTTGACACTTTGCAGTTTATTAGCCACACAACAATTGTCCAACATTTCCCTTTCTGAACCCCCTTCATCGCATGTATCCGTATCAGTATCTGTATCTGTATCTCATTGTTTTTGCCACATTTGCAGCTGCTCTTGGCCGCCATCCTGGCATCCCGATGCTTTGACAGCGGCTCTTCCAGACGAACGCTCGCAGTGGCCTGCGAGGATGAGGAGGAGGAGGCTGCTAAGGCCATGGATTCGACGGCGGGGCTGGAAAACAATAGATATAGCTATGACTATAGTACTGCCAGTAATAACAACAACTACAAGTACCGAGTGTACGGGGATGTTGATGGCATTGCAGATAGCAACGAGTCCGACAACAATGGCAACTATAACTACAACAAAGCACCGGCCAAATGGCAGCAACAGCAGCAGTATTACCAGCAACAACAGCAAAAACTCTACGGAAATCCCATCCACGGCATATACGACAGCCAACAGCAACATGAACAACAGCAGCAGCAGCAACAGCAACAGCAACAGCAGCAACATGAACAACAGCAACAGGAACAGGGACTAGGAGAGTTTGATGATGATCCCGAGAATGCTCGCAACGACTTCCGTCTGCAATTGTCCGACTTAAATGCGGCCGTTCAAGGTGTGGACAGGTTTGATGGCCAGGACCGTGACAGCAGCAACAGCAACGATTACGGGGAAGACACCAGCAACTGGCACGACCAATTGCAGCTTACTCGACGAAGCCGCAACAGCAACATTAATCAAAGGTTGGTAGAAAACAATTATTTTATTAACAAATTTTTGATAAATCGTTATGGAGCACTTACCAGTTTTTTAAGTATTCAAGTCTCATTATTTTTATTATTATACAATACCCTGCACTTTATCCTTTTGGTTTCCCATCCCCAAACCCTAAAATGAAAGCTGAAAGGAGAGTCGAAAATTGGTCATTCGTCCGGAGTAAGGACGGCATTCATTGAGCTCATATTCCGGAAAATCTGGATGCATATGATTGCAGCCGACAATGGGAGTGAAGCCTTGGCTCCTGCAAGGACTCATCCTGGACATTCGGCTTAATCTTGGCTCTGGTCTCCTAGTTGCATATCAACTAAATGTCAATGCCATCATCCCTGACGTAAGCGTGAGCGCAAACGTAAGAACTTAAGCTGATTCCTACCCAGTTGACTGGGTTTATCCCCTTTGTCGTACTGAACGAGATCAGGAGCTGCATGGATCATGCTGTGACTTCAGAGCCAGGGATTACGCAATCGGGGCATTGCATGCAGAAAAAAATGAGATGGCTCAAGACCCAAGAGAGATTCAACCAAAAATAATAATAACCAAAAATAAAAATAACCAAAAATATGGCACAGTTGGCCAAATGATAAAAAGTTGGAAGGAAACTCTTCTTCCTTAAAAGTTCCTTAAAAATGTCACAACAAATTTAACAAAATAAGCCACAGCTTAAACGAAATCGATTTACGTTTCTTCTTTTTGAAAAAAAAAACAAGGTAGATGCCAATTATTTTCCTGCCGGTGTCCTTAAGCCACAAAGCCATTTTACATCCTTCATGCCATTTTTTTGTGTGCTAATTTAAACGAGCCAACTCACCTCAACTATTCCGGCTGCATTCATTTCAAAACATTTTCGCAAACTCTGCGACAAAACTATCAAAGCCGTTGTTGCCCTGAAATGCCAACGCCATTGGTTCTGAAAGCCAAAGCTTGAGGGAAGGATGGTAGAACCGGGCCGAGGATATGCAGGAGCGAATAACGGGAAGGGATAAGGGATTGGGTGTGGAGTAAGGGGCCCAGCACTAGAGCTTCGAAAACGAAAGAGGGAAATCCGCTGGCAGCCACCGACAGCCGCGTAACGGAGAGCTTTGTGCCGCACCACAGGCTCAGCACTCAGTGTTGAGGACTCCGGACAGCGCCAACGCCACTAGCAGGAGAAGCGCCCGTCTACCCGGGCCCTGCCTCCGTTTGGGTGGCCCCAATCTCCTCCAGGCAGACAAAGCTTCGCGGCAAAGCGAAAGCTAAAAAATTCATTGGCATTTGCTGCAGTTGAATGCAAAATGATGCGCTTTTGTTGGCCAGCTGGAAAAATGGCAGAAAAGAAACGGCAGCCATGCAAATAACAAACGTCAAAAACCAATTTTTTTTTTAAACCATCGCGGACATTGTGCCACAAAGAAAAATAGATCGTGTATATGGGTTTCAGAAATTCGAAATAGATATTTTGAATTCTGTAAATTGGTCAGAAGCTTATCCATACAATTCATAAAAGTTTCTATCCTACAGTTAGTTTATTGCTTTTTATTAAATTGAATTGTTATGTGTGGTATTCTCTCTGTGCATAACCGCTTTTACAGTCATTTCCGCCTGCCTACGGAAACAGAATCCACGGGAGGCGTTGGCAGCTTCTCTGGCGCGCTCTGTTCTACACTAATTCATGGCCACAACTAACAAATTTTCCATGCATATGCAATTTTTAGGGCAGCTGAAGATGATGAAAGACTGGCACCAGTACCAGGTCAGGCGGAGTTGGCCGGAGATGATGGCGTGGACGTCGAGGGCGAAGAGGACTACGCTGTGACCCGGGAGGGTCAGGATGAGGAAGCCAATGAGTTGAGTGCGCAGCTTCCCTACGGCATTCAAAATGTGCGAAAGCGACGCGTGCGCAGCGTTATGCCCCCACCCCAGCACTTAATTGGCCCCAATCCCGGCTCAGATGGGGTAAAGACACATTCAGAACTAAATAGAAAACATGGTTGAGCTAAAAATAAAATATACTTATAGGTGGTCACTTACCAGTCGCTCTGTCCGACGAATCGCGTCACCGTTAAGCTGGACAGCGGAGAATACCGTCCCAATCACTACGTGGAGGTCACCTGTGCCAACAACTATTCGCCCCTTCCGTCCCGGAATCACAATTACGAGTATGGCTACAGGGGCAATGAACTGCTCCGGGCCCTGCTTTCCGAAAGAGGCGAAAAACGAGAGGTGAGCTTAAACACTTTCTTCAAAAATCTTCTCAACTTAACTATTGATTACCCCAACAGATATGCTCTGCGACAGGCTTCTCCTGCATCCAACTGAATCGCACCATTCACCTGATCCGATTGAACGAGGGCTCCGGTTGCTGGGAATCCGAGACACGGACAGTGCCCTCCGGTTGCGAGTGCATGTGGCCGAAACACAGCTATGGGGACATCGCCTTCTATCATCAGGCGCAGAAGAAGCGGAGTGGCGCCTCCACCCTAAGGACGCATCATCACAGCATCAATGTGGACTATAAACCTGGCGTAGGATACCGCCAACTGACTCTCCGCAACCGAAATCCCAGCTCTCGCACTCGACGCGAAGACCTGGGCTATGATAGCTATGAATTCAAATAGTAGACTCGAATGCAAAGGAGAGTGGACTTGGCCCAATTGGAATTTTGGCTTTTTGTGGTTTAGCAACTAAGTTTGATCCCCATAAATTATTTTTCGGTTTAGATTACAATTAGTATTTAGTGGCGGTGTATAAAATATACAAAAAAAAACTACAATGGAGCAACAAAAATTGCATGTGGTCTCAATCCTTGAACAACTTTCGTCAAGGGGATTATGGAAATAAAATTGCATTTACGTTGGGGCTTTCAAATAATCCCACCTACACACACAAATGTGTATATTCATTTGTATAAACCATTCGCATTCCTTAATCTAGTTGATGTAAATTTCGAATTTCGCTCAACACCTAACGACCTTCGACGCCAATGGCTTTATTTATTGCTTTTTATCCTTATCGTAAATTAAAAATTAAGCGCCACAGGCAAAACAATGGG
Source organism: Drosophila bipectinata (assembly GCF_030179905.1). Taxonomy (NCBI): domain Eukaryota; kingdom Metazoa; phylum Arthropoda; class Insecta; order Diptera; family Drosophilidae; genus Drosophila; species Drosophila bipectinata. The sequence goes on from NC_091737.1 coordinate 16,345,494, forward strand.
CATTTAATACATTTATTACAAACGAACGTGTATTGCATAAATCAACGTAAATCCAGGCTAATATATGACCGTGTCCAGCGCTTGGCTATGACAACTTATCCAGGGGCTGGGTAGCTACTTGCGGGAGGAGTTTCTCCGCAGTGCCAGCTATCAGGGAGTGCAAATCATCGGCTGTTTGACTGGCATCCAACTGGTGCCAATAGGTGGACTCGTTCGAGCAAATACGATCGAATACAGCAGAAACGCGGCTTTGAAACTCTACCTTCTCGTAGCTGATCATAGGAAAGGAAAATTTAGTTGAATTAAGGCTATATTCCTTAAATTTTACTTGCACTTACCGCTCCTCGCCGAATTCACTGCGCTTTGCAAGACTTTCAGGTGCTGCTCTAAGGTAGAAAACGGCATCCGGCTTGATGAGGCCCCTTTCCGGCGCATAACACCATTCAAAGTCCATTCCCTTGGCCACGCTGTAGGCCACGCCGGAATAGGAATATCGATCCACAATGAGCGTCGTGCCGGCAAGTAGTTTCTGTCTCAGCTTTCCCATTAGCTCCCAGCGGTTGGAGGTGAACAGGAGGTGGATTACCTCATCCGGCAGGTCCTTGCTGTTTGTCAGATAACCGTTTACAACCTGACCAATGTTTGTAGACCGAGCCGGGAAGTTTAAGGACTCCGTGGGTATTCCTTTCGATTTGAGAAGCTCAGCTGGAAGGCATAGATGTCTTTAAAGAAGGTGGCTTCTGGTTGCTTACGCTTCTTACCTAGTCGCCGGCTTTGTGTGCTCTTCCCACTGCGGTCGCATCCTTCAAAAACAATAAGCGCTCCACGCTTCAGAGGGCTCATTTTGTGTTACAAATTGAAAATTTTGCCTTTTAATGCATTTTTAAGTGTGACCGCATTTTGCCGCCAAAATAATTTCCCATGGAGGTAAAAGGGAAATTTTTAAATTAATCAAATTAATAGCTTCCACAAATTTAATAATATTATAGGAAAGCAATAAAAATATTTTTATAAAGAAATAATTTTTAAAAGCAGCCAAATTTATGTAATTTGAAAAATGATAATTCTGGTTTAAACAGTATTTTATATCCTTTGCTGTTACGGTATTTTTCTTTTGGTATTCTGCTACTAAACTGGCATCGGCCACCCTGCCAACACACATAAATTACATTTTGTTTTAAACAATTGAAAAGCCAAAATAAAAGTAAAATACAACAACGACTTAGCGGCATTTGTAAAACCAGCATCTTTAGGACAAACATTATTGGCCGCCATGTGTTAGCTGCCGGAACGCTGCCCCATAACGCGTTCCAATCGGTCTGGGATTTTCGACCCAAAACAAGAAAAATTCGCACGCCGTCGCAACGAATTCGCAATGCGCTACCGCTGAAAATCGAGGTACCATACAGCTTTTACGCCTTGGCCAAACTAACAAACTAAATGCAAAGAAGTTAAAAACGCTTAAAGAAAAGCCACACATAACTGGCAATGGAGCTGAGCGGCGTAAACGTGGGCAAAAGGACGTTGGCCAGTTGAAAAGACCGCGTGCTTGTGGCGTAGCGTGCAAGGGAGGTTATCGCGCAAGGACCACGAGAGCGAAGCGGCTCCTCGTTCGCTCGCTGAAAACGAAGCGGCTCCCCTCCTCGCCTCTCGCTCGCTAGCTCGCCGAAAACGAAGAAGAAATCCTTCCGTGGGTGGTGGTGTTGGTGTGAAAAAAGTGCGTGCGGTGCGATACGGTACGGTCTGTTTATGGGCCAATTGGAGCCGCATCTTGGGAGTTAGCAGCTCCTCGATTCCGTTCAACTCTCCTCTGTCCATGTGGCAGGACCTTCCGTCTGGCGGGTGCAAAATTAGACGAGGTTTTTTTCCCCTTCTTCCCCTGCCACTCTCTCCCAGCTGTCCCTTTATCATTTAACTGTCACATTCCCACGGATTGCTAGACAACTTATGATCCTGGCTGCTCATTAGTCCTGTGATGGCTAACAACAATCACCCGCATCCGGGCCATCTCAGCCAGGCGGCGCAGAATCCATCATGGAATCCCCTGCAAGTGAGTGTGAAACTGGAAAAATTATTCCACCAAGCAATACATAATGCTCCCTCCTGTGTTTACAGATTCCATCGTATATACCGCGGCAGCCGCAGTTGGCGCACATGTCAAATGAACGGCCCGGCATGGTGCGCTCACCGCTGGCCTGGCACATGTCCGGGGCCAGCTCTGCCCCCGCCCAGCCGCCACATCCTCATCCGCATCCACCCCCGCCACCCGATGCCATTTACAATTTTATGTCGGCCAATCACAAAAACGTAAAGCCGCTAAGGATCGCAAAAACCCAGATATTAGACCAACCCGAAAAGCATGTTCGATTCTCCCGCCTTTAGTAGAGCCTCCTTTAGCCTCGTTTAGTTATTGTTGTTATGCGTTGACCTAAGTTGCTTTGTGTTGTTGCCGCCTGTTGTAATCCTTTGGAGCGACTGTAGCCATCACTAAGAGTTCTAATAAGCGTTTCTGTTTTTCACTTTAGCTGGATCACCATCATCAGATGAATCCATTGCTGGCACCACCATACACTGAAACATTACCCTTCGACTCCATGGACCTGTCGTTGCAATCCGCCCGCAATGCGGCCCAGCCGTTGGCCAAGCAGCAACAGCAGTCGCAGCCACAACAACAGCACCCGCAACACCAGACCCAGCAACAACAGCCGCAATCGCTCATTCATGCCCCTAACTACACATCAATGTGAGATTCAGTTTCCCGTAGTGAGGAATTTTTAATCAACTTATCCCGCCCCAAAAAGCAGTCAAAATCTCACGACCAATGCCGCTCAGCAGCAGCAACAGCAACAAGGACACTTGGCTGCGATGGCTGCTGCACATGCCAGCTTACTGCAGTCCAGCAGCCAGAATCCAGTGGTCTCTGCTCCTGGAATCACAAATGGAGCCGACTGTGAATCGCTTCTGCCGCCTCCGCCACCCGCATCCGTATCCTCCGGCAACAGCAATCATGGCGGGAGCAACAACAGCAGCACCAGCAGTAACAACAACATAACCAGCCCGCACTACATGCCAACTCGCGACGAGAACTTCAAGCTGGCACAACTGAAGCGCAGCTTCGACCACGAACTGCAGGCGGGGAAGAGCATGCCGAAAGACAAAGACTGCGGCTACCCGGGAGCAGGATCCACCAAGCTACCTGCCCACAACGTGCAACAGCAACATGGCAGCAGCAAGAAACGTGAGTTGATGGTAATATTGCAACCAAATCTTGAATCTAATGTGAGTCTTTTAACCCAAACAGCATCGCCATTACGCAACTTTCATCAGCAGCAGCCGCAGCCGCCGTACAACTTGGCTGCCAAATTCAATGGCCCCCAGACACCACCCACTCCTCAGTCACCGCTGGGGTCTGCCCCACATCAGATGCAATCACCCACCATGGACTACAATCAGCTGCATTTGCATCATCCCCTGAACAGCGCGGGTGGAGGTCCGGTCCCAGGCGGGTACCAGCACCTGCAGCCGGATCAATCCCAGTCACAATCACAGTCGCAGTCGCATCCTCAACACTTGCACTATCTCAACCAGCAACCGCCGTCTCTGCCACCCCACTTGACCAATGCCCCGTTTCAAGGGCAACCGCAGGATGTGGTCCATCAGCAGCAACTGGGGGCCACAACACCGCTGCAACAGCAGACACATCATTCCCGCAATGCGCAACTGACGAATCTCGACGTGGCGGTGAAAGGCAAGCCGGATTCAGAAGCTGAAGAGCAGCCTGTTATTACGGATCTCTCCTACCGGAACGCAGATTCGGAGAAGCCGGCTCCGGAGGCCCCTGAATCTCCCTACCTGACGACTTCGAACGAAGAGTCTCTGGAGTCCAATAGCAATAGCAGTAACAGTCGGAAGCGCCGCAAACGGAAATCCAGTATGGTGATGAGGGTAACGCCAAATGAAAATGCCCCCGAAGGAGCCACCAGCAAGCAGCAGCTACAGCAACAGCAGCAGCTTATTCATGGCAACAGCTGTAGTCCCAAAAACGGAGGCACGGAGTTCCAGCCATTTAGTTTACAGAATGAGAAGGCGCCGCAGGAGAACGGAAGCAACGGATCACCGGCACCAGTGGAGAACAGCAACAGCAACAGCTCAACGCCGTACAATGACAACGAGAACCCCAAGACCAAGAAGCAGCGGCAGGCCCTGCTGCAGCGCAACCTCACCGAGCAGCAGCGTCAGACCCATGAGGATGAACCTCCTGGTGCTAAGAAGTCCACACCGCCGAGCATGCCGCCACCCAGTCCGCAAAGTAATAGCAGCAGTAGTAGTTCGAGTAGCTCCAGCGCCAACACCCATAGCAGTCGGGCAAGCAGTGATGTTCGTAGAGATCAGAAGTCGGAGGTGAGTAACAAGGCCACCACCGATACCCCAGCATCGCCCGCCCTCGTGGAGCAGGGAAACATCGATGCAAGGCCGGCGGTCAGTGTTCACGAGTGCGACGAAGAAGAGGAGACGGCGACAAACAAGGCATCCCCTCCAGCTGCACCTGCTGCCCTCCCTGCTGCCCCAACTCCGGTGACGGAATCTCCCAAGAAGATCGAAGCCGAGCCCTGCCCCTTTGGCGAGGTGGAGGATAAGCTGGAGCAGATGTTTGCCGGCATTGAAGAGGAACCAGATCGCACCTGCACGCCGGAGAAATCCACTGTGGAAACGGGGGAAGCTGGAAATCACGATTTGAGCGCACAGCTGGCTCTGGACAGCGCCAAACCCGAAGAGGCGCCAGCGGAAAAAGTGGAAGCTGCGCCTGTTGCAACCCCAACACCTGAAATACGTCCCATGGCGACCAAGGCGGCAATGAAGTCCACGATGCCCAGTCCCGTGCACAGCCCCACGCCAGAAGCCCGCTCCACCTCAACTCCCCTAGCAGCAGTGGACGAAGGTAAAGCCAAAGAACCTGCTGCCCCCAAAACTGCGCCAACTCGCAGGCCACCTCCCCGCCGCCTCTCCATGGGAATGGATGTCTCGCTGCTGCGGTTCATGATTGACGAGCCTCCCGCTAAGAAAGCGACGGGGCGGAAGAAAAAGGCGGCAGAGCCAGAGCCGCTGGAGGACGAGGAGATTGACGACGACAAGCCCAGTACCTCGGCGGCAGCTGCGGCTGCCCTGGCAGCTCGGTTGGCTCCCAAGGGAAAAGCGGGCGCTGCAGCCAAGAAAAAGAATGCAGGAAAGGGCAAAAAGGGAGGAGCGGCAGGCAAGGGCTCCGGAAACGCAAAGAATGCCAAGCATAATGGAAAGAAGGCGGGACGAAAAATGCAAAACAACACAACGGATGAGGACAGCACCTCAGCGCCCACAAATGGAGTGGCCTCCGCCCCAGACTTGAAGGGCAAGTCCCCGTTCATTCTCATCAAGGCAGACGGAAGTGTGACTATCAAAAATACGCACAACGCCGAGGACGTGAATGAGAAGCAAACGAAGGCCAAGAAGGCGCCGCACGAGAGGAAGAACCTACGGGGCATGCACAGTTCAACGCTGAGCAATCGCTACGACGCGGACACCACGGACTCCACCTGGATTTGTGTGTTCTGCAAACGCGGCCCCCACAAGCTGGGTCTGGGCGATCTCTTTGGTCCGTATCTGGTGACCAGCGACTGCGAAGAGTACCGAGCCGCTCTGCAGGCGCCGGGTGTTCAGGACATCGATGGCTTGTTCGTCAGTAAGCGACGGCGTGAGGATATGGTCAAGGTGCAAGATCGAAATCTACCCGTGGTGCCCGCCACCCTGGCCACTATTATGCAGGCCCCCAAAATCAGCATGGTAAGATAACAAATGATCCGGGTTGGATGGTCTTTAATCTCAGATCCTTTCCAGCATAAACGAAAACGAAAACAGACGCATGATAGTCAAGTGTCTTACAGCGACGATCCCAACGAATCGCAGTCGCAATGCTCATCGACGGACCCGCTGGACTGCAATCATGAGACCAAGTTCGTGGAGACGTTTCGCGGCATGGGCAAGACCTCGGAGCACGGCTACGAGGTGTGGCTGCACGAGGACTGCGCCGTTTGGAGCAACGACATCCACCTTATTGGCGCCCACGTCAATGGCCTGGATGCGGCGGTGTGGGACAGCACACGGTATCAGTGTGTGCTCTGCCAGCAGTCGGGGGCCAATATCTGCTGTTTCCAGCGTTGCTGCAAGGCACCCGCCCACGTACCCTGCGCCCGATCAGCCAATTGGAGTTTAAGCGAAGAGGACCGCAAGGTCCACTGTCAGTTACACAGCGGAGAGTCGGGTGTTGCCGAATCCGTGAAATTGGAGCCACTAGTTCCAGTCGTCTCGGTAGTGACACCCGCTCCTGCTCCAGCACCACCGCCCGCTTTCAATGTTCATTCGCTTCCCTGAGTACGAGTGCGCGTCCAGAAATGCCGCCTGGTCGCCGAGCGTTGAGCGTTGAAGGCACACCATCCCGAGTCGTACCAATTCCCAACACAACCCGCAGTTCGCTGCAGATATTACTTAAGCTTTTGTACATAAGTTACCGACTGCCGTTGCCGCCAGGAGGGCATTTCGTAATCCGTGAGGTGTTTTTTGTATAAATTCCGCTGTACATTTTTAGGCTTTGACGCACCGCCCAGGCGATAATCACAGCATCCTTAGTTGTTTATATTTAAGTTAATCCTAAACCCTACTAAATTATTTTTCGGCTAGTACTACGCACTATTCATTAGTACCTTTTAGTTCTAACTACACCTAAGCTTAAAGACTCCTACTCCCATCAAAACCGACGTTATGCCCTGCATCACAAATGCCAATTGTATCGATTTAGTTCAATTTCAATATGTGTGTGTATAAACGACGAATACTCCATGCCATACCGATAACTAGCGAGTAATCCAGACCCGTACCCAGATCGTAGCCAAGGGAGATTCCAATGCGTGTGTATGCGATGCGACGTTGCAGTAGAGTTACTTATAAATAGAAAATGTTTGACACCAAGTAAGCGATAACATTCGATGCCCAATTCAAAATGGAAAACGGAATATTGTACAACAATATAAGTATAACTGATAAACACATATGCGATGAAATAACAATGATAATAGAGTGGTAATGTAAACGTTAAAGCCAGCTAAATTAAACCTTGTATTGTATTCGTATTTGGTAAGATCTGTACGTATTGCTGATAATTTTAAACCCTAAATTCGTATAAACAATAAAAACTTAATCTCACAAGCAACTGATTAAACGATTCGTTCACTTTTCGTTCGTTTTATTTATCAATAAATATGAAAAAAGTATACACTCATACATGGGCTGGCTGTTTCGGTCAAAACACGTGATTGCTATGGTACACTGACTTAGCTTAGACATAAATAGTTTATTAATTTAGCTACAAAGTACTTAATTATCGTCACATCCTTCAATAGCGACGCAGTCTCCTACGGAGCGTCTGCGTCACATCGTTGGGCAGCCGACCCACGCTGCTCTGGGGCACGTCGTAGGATGTCCTCCCGGCGTAGAAGGCGCGCTCCCTGCTTTTGCTCGATCCGGCTCTGTTGGTATCCACCAGCTGCAGTTGGCCGGCCGACACGTCGCTACGCTTCTGGGCTAGCTGCAGTCCAGGGATCAGACCATTACCCAGAGTGGGCAGCTGTACGTTGAGGTGGTCCACATGGCGTCCAGCTATCACCGGTCCCTGGGCAATGTTGCCGGTGGATACCGCCACAGGAGGAGCCAGTGGCGGGAACTGGGGCAACTGTTGCTGCTGTTGCTGGTAGGGCACGAAGATGTTGGGCGTCAAGTAGGGTTGCTGGATGGAGTGGATGGTGGGGCGTTGCTGTTGCTGGAACTGCTGCTGTTGCACCTTTTGGGGCTGTTGATATTGCTGGTAGATGGTCTGATGCTGCTGCTGTGGCTGCTGATATTGCTGCGATATATAGCTCAGTTGAGGTTGCTGCTGAACGGGCTGCTTCTGGACGATACGCTGCTGGTGCTGAATGGCTTGCTGATATTGCTGCTGATGTTGCTGATGGGGCACTCGTTGTTGCTGTTGCAATGTGGCAGCAGGAGCAATATTGCTGGAAGCCGACGAACTTTGTTGTCCAAACTTGTTGTTTAGGAAATCGTTGAGGGAAACATAGGAGTTGCCTTGCTGGCCACTCCTAACAGGTGCCTGGGTGGCCAAGTTGGAGACAATACTGCCCACGGAGTTGGGAGCAATTCGCTGACCCTCAGCGCGGGCAATCACAATTCCAGGAGGCGTGGGCAGCGACAATTGTGGTTGCTGCTGTTGTTGCGGGCGTGGCGGCACAGTCAGGCTTGAAATAGCTTTGGGAAAAAAGGATTCAGAGGATGGCCAAGAAACTGGAAAATGTCTCTCACCTGGCGCTGCTGCCGGCTTGACGTATGGGCTGCTGCTGACTGCCGGAGGTTGCTGCTTCACCACCTGTCGCGTTGCATGTTGCTGCTGGCGGTGTTGCTGCTGTTGGGACTGGGCACTCTTAAAATTCTGCAAAACGGATTCGTCAACAATGGCGCGGGTTAACTTATCGAAGGAAAGGAAAGCAGAGGAGGGCGAAATGTTGGATGTGGTCTGAGATTGGGTGTGGGTCTGGGGCTGGACGGGAGCAACCAAGCCGCCAGTAGTGTGAGTGGCAAATACGTGTGACTGTTGGATGGGTTTGCTGATCTGAGGTGCCTGGTTGTAGCTGAAGCCATTGTTATAGTTCGAGGCCAGGGCGGAGATGTGCTGGTTCAGGGAGGCCAGGGAGGAGGTAGTGCTGGGACTAAAGGTGCTAGTGGTGATGCTTCTAGGCGTGGTGGTGCCGCGGGTTCGCTGCACTGGCGCCTGAGTCTTGAAGTTCGAATAGCGACTCTTGCCGCGACTCGCTGACGCCGTGGGTCTGGACGAAGGTGCTACATTGTAGCTTCTGGGCGTGGTTGGGCTAGTAGTGGTGCTAACTAAGCTGACGGTGCTTCGGGTGGCTGGCGTATAGACGCGATTTCCGCGCTGAACTTGGAATCGTTGCAGATTGTTGTGGACACTCTCCCAGCTGGCTTTTCCTGCCGGAGTAGGTGCCACCTTGGTCTCCCGGTCGATGTCTCTAACGGCCAGTTTCTTGTTGGGGCCTGGCTCGGCTCCACCGCGGACTTGGGAAAGGGAGGATACAGTGGTTGTCGTCGCTGGGGTGGTGATGGCGAAAGGTGCTGTTGTGGTTGCCTTCGAGGTGCTCTTTGTGGCCTGGGATAAGCGGGATAAGCGCAGCCTACTGGCCGCCAAACGTTCCAGGTAACTCTTGGTGGGGGCGGTGCTTCGCTGGGTGGTGGTCGTTGTGCTCGAAGCTCGCACCACCGGAAGAGGACGAATGTTGGCCCTCTTCAGCATGCCTGCAGGACGATTGCGGCGATATCCTTTGATGCGTTCCTGGAAACTGTTGATTTCTGTTACCGTCTCCGTGGAGGCTAGCAAGGTGGGTGACGCAGTAGTGCTAGTGCTAGTGGTCGTGGTTGTGGTGGTTGTGGTGGTGCTGGGAATGCTGCTGGGGATACTGTTCTCCACCAACTGATTGGTCAGGAAAGCTCTCTCCTCGTCGTGCGAGGTGAGCTGGACACCTGCCAGCAACAGCTTAGCCGCCTCGTTATGGACGTCAGTTTTCTCTACGGATTCGGGACTTGGGTTTGGACTAGGCTCTGCCGTAACTATATCCTCGCTAATGGGCAAGCTAGCCGTTAATGCAGCGGCCTGGCCAATAGATTCAATTGCGGGAACTTCCCCAGAAACCGCCAATTCCGGTGGTGCCAGCAATGTAAGTGGTTCGGGCACGGTTGTGGCAGTAAATGGAGCTTCTGTGGTCTCCGGGACGGTTACCTCATCGCCCTCAACCGGTGGCAGAGTTGGAGCAATCAGCAGTGGCTCAATGGTTTCAGTGGTAGTGCTTGTGGTTTTGGACAATTTGTGTTTTTGGTGGTCAATGGATTTGTGATCTTCGGTGGGTATCTCGTTGGGCTGTGTTTTTGGTTTTAAGTGTGATGTGTATTTTGTGGTTTCGGGTTGCAAATGTAAGCAAAAGTTGATAGCAATAGTGGATAGAGATAGAAAGATAGATAGAAATAGAGATTGTTAGGATAGCACTACGATAGAGTTACTAATAATAGTGGGAAAGGATTTATGAAGTCTGGATACTTAAGTTAGAGTCTCTTGGCTTACCGTAAATCTCACCGTACTGGGCGTCAGTTTGGGCTTCTTATAGCCATAGCCATTGGGCGATCCCTTCTCAGCCTGCATCGCAAATCCGCGACTCAGGAACCGGAAGGGCTGCTTGACCTTCGGCGGAGCCATCGACTGATAACCGGAAACCGAGGGATCCACATCCGTGGACACTTCATCCAGTAAGTTGTTTATATTCGAGACCAGATCTATTTGAACTGCTTCATCCTTCGTGTTCCGAATGTGCTTCATATAATCGGGAGCCAAGTTCTCTCCAGACGTGGACAGGGCATCCGTGAACTCCTCCAGACCCGCATTCACCCGCTCAGCAAAGTTCTTCTGCTTTTGGTAGTGATACTCCCGGGGATACTCAGCTATGATGTGGGCATTGGTGTGATCAAACTGAATGCCAGGATCGGATGACAGTTCTCCCAAGCTGTTCACATATATACCCTCGTCATCGGCAGCGGTCTTTGTCGGAATCAACGGCTCACTCTTAAGGGCCTCGCCACGACCAACTTCTAGGGGGGATTCTTGGGACACAACTGGCTGAACAGCTGCTGGTTCACTGAGAGCAGCGCCATCTCCACTCAGGTCCTTCCTGAGACTGCGGTGTGGATTCTGGGACTGAGTTTGGACCTGCTGCAAGGCCTTTGTGATTGTCTTCATGGGATACTCCATCATGTGACGCACTCGCTCCATCATCTCGTGGGTGCTGCCCACGGTTTTCTCCTCGTTCATGTCATAGAATCTCTCAGACTCGTCGCAGTTGACGTTGCGATACCAGTCGCAGACAAAGTGCTTCTGACTGAAAAGGGTTCCATTGGGGCACAGGAAACCGAAACCCTGAGGCGATCGGGCGGTGTGGGCACAGATGCGGAATGCCTGACAACGACTCTCCACATCGGCGTAGTATCCTGAGGAGTAAAAAGTATATAAGGTTAGTAAACTAATTTAATTTCCTGAGATGAACAACCCACCTTCATGACGACCCCGGCACACAAAGCTGGTCTTGGGAGGAGCACTCAAAATAGGATAATCCAGGCCAGGCTCTCCGGGAATCGTGTGCCTTAGGTCGAACTGCTGATCCGTATACTCGTTGGATTTGTCGGCATCCTCGAAGTTTCCGTGGTTGCTGCTTTGGCCACTGGCCACGCCCACAAGGAGGGCGAGAGCCAACCACAGACAGAAGCTGGGTGGCCACATGCTGGAATAAATCAGAAAGATGCGAATTGGATTAATTGTGACATTTTGTAAGCGGCGTTTTGCGACACTTTATTCATTAGGCTGATTGATAAACCATGAATCGGGCCAGAGCCAAGCTCATTGATTAAAATGTGCGTTTTGGCCCATTTGCATACAAATGCGGCTAACAACGGAAACACGTAAGGGGCCACTCATTAGCATATGGATGGAGCATAGCGTATCTTGTAGTATCTCGAGGCGTGTCCGAAACTCTCACGTAACCAAATCGAGCGGATATTCAACTGGCCAACTGATTTATGTGGCCCAAACAAATGCCGTTTACGGTTGGGACACTGACTATTTGGCGGGACTGTGCGAACAGTCAAGCGTAGGAGCTGCGGGGCCATTTACGGCAAAGTGCGTCCATCAAAAGGCAGTTAAAATTCGATTGGGCTTATCGTGTGCATTCCATGCTGTCAATAAAAGGAGGCACTGTCTGACCCTGAAATGCCCGCCAAGATTTCCGCTTGATCTAGATGTGGTGCCACTTCGAATCGCTTAAATATTTATGATCAGATCTCGATTCGATTTGAACTGAAGAGTTCATAATTTCACTCTCTATGCCGAATGCGAATCATTAATCATCTGGCTGGCGTTTAATTGATGGGCAGCGATTATTAATCACAATCGGGCCTTATTAGAATGTGGCTAATTCCGAATTAGCCAAAACAAATCAATACTAAGCACAAACAGAAATCAAGTATTCGCAGCGCTTCCAGTTAAACACTTGAGCCATCAATTCTCGATGGGCCGCTGAGGTCATTTGCCGCTATTATGTTTTATGGAATGATATGTGCTGACAGCAAAGATACAGATACAGATGGAGCGGGCAGCGCAGATAAATTTCATATTTCATGCAAATCAAAACGAAAGACTTAGGCAACGAACTTGCCAAACTCTTCACAATGCGAGCCATCTTCACTTGTCTTCACCCTGAATTATTACCTTTAATTGTTCGCATTGATTGTTGTGTAAGGAAGTCGAATGGTAAGCGAAAAAAATAGCACTCCACCGGCCGCTCAATGAAACTTTTCAGTGGCAATTGTTTGCCAGAGATTTGATTTGGATAGTGCACCTCAAAGGCATTTAAAGCAAATGAAAACGAAAATGAACTGTGCCAGCTAATAGTTATTTCTGGGACCATTGTAATTGTCTAACCATCAAAAATGATAACTCTATCGTTTATATAAGTCCACTGGCTGGTGATGTAACAATTGTAAAATCATAATTATGGCCAAAATAATTGCATCGCAACGGTTGACATTCCCTGGCAGTCAATAACCTTCCTGCAAGTCAACAAACTGTAAGCTGAACAGTTCTATATAATGACTATCTAAGCGACATCTAATTGAATTTTAATGATTCCTCTTTGGCCAGAAGCTCTTGGAAGCTCTTCTGCCATCCATCCATCCATCCATTCACACACTCACAATATGCAAATGCCGCGATTGCAGACGAAGAATGGAAAATAGGAAAATGACTTCTTCAAAGGTGGTACTTATCTTCGGATTGGAATGCCCCGCAGACTCGTTACAAAAAAACCATTTACAATTCGACACTTTCAGGGTCAGTATCAAGAGCAAAGGCACCAACAGAAGACCAAAAATCAAAATCTGAAAACCGAAAGCCGAAAAACAACAGACAACTAGGAAGCATTCGGTAGAAAATGTTTTACTTCTCATTGTTTTCAATGATCCATCAAAACATTAAAATGCCAGACAAATGATGATTAAGATGAGAGGCCCCCCGAAACAAGAAGCCAAGAATAGGGAAGGAAAATTTCAGATAACAGACTTTGCATTGAAAATATAATAAAAGAGAATGGTTAAAGCCCATCAAACTATTTTCAATGAGATGATGGTGGATTATCCAAAAGACTCTACACATATATATCTGTATTTGCTGTAATTCAAATGCCTCGATCATTATTTTTTATGATCTCAGGCTGAGTTTGGTGCAAATTAATTGGCAGCACGTTTTCGAGCCGGGCCGAAGTGAACCATAAATCTTCAACAGATATCACGAGAACGGGTTACCCCCGGTTGGATATATTTAATTATAGCGAATATCTATCTTTGACTCCATTGGCGCCGACAAGCCTTGACTCTTGAGTGTCATCCCGCCGAAAATTGATGACTGGCCCAGGGATGGGTTCAAATTTATAGACATGCTCGTATGTGCGAATATATTTAGAAGGATCTTCTAGACATGTCAGTCTCATTTTTTTTCGCCTCAGCGCTTCTCACGATTGCTCATCAACTTTTTTAGACAGATTTGACTTGAAGAGCCCGCATCTCTGGAATTTTGGTCGGTTATGGTCAGATGACGTAAAGCGAGTGCGTAACACGAGATGAGTGAGCCACTTCTGGCTGTCTCAGCGATTGAGGGAGATCCGTGAATAGCTGATTCTATATCCGTATACAATGCTATTTTATTTCAAGGGGTTCAGAAAAGTGGAATATGTAAACATATCATTAACGTATTATGTTGAAGTTTGTTTTTTATTGGTAGTCTTTAAAATAAAATTCTAAAAATTTGATCCCGAGCTGATTAAATCTTGATAAAATGTGAACTACATCCTACTACCTTCTATATCTTTATCTTTAGTCCCTAATTTAACTATTCTATAAATTGTTCAAAAGAAAATAATAAAACCTTATGTAGAAATATTTGGAATTTATGATTTTCAAATGACTCAATGTTAAAAGTTGAAAACCTATTTAATATTTTGGAGACAACAAAAATATATCCTTTATGAGTTGGGAACAAATTTACATATTTGTAAGAAAATCCTTTTTACACATAATTATTTTTCTAAGCTTTTTTTACAAAAAGGAACATTTTATTATTACTTATATTAAATATCTTTTATTCAAAGAATAAATTAAACACCCTGATGTTTTTTAAAACTCAAAGTAGATTGTCACAAACTACCATAAATTTTATACCCACGATTAAAAAATCATCGGAATCTTTAAAAACGCTTTTTATTTAATTTACTGATTTATCTAAAATCTTTATATGTTTTGAGTCACATTTGTGCTTACTGTATTTTTTAGAACTTTTGCGAATTTGTGGGCGTTGGGTATTTGTCAAGCTCAACTTTTAATGTGTATATATGTGATTATTTATTGTTTGAATTCTCTCAGATGATTATCTCTTTTTGTGTTCGATGCAGTCACATTTTTACCTTATTTATCTCCGAAGAAACGATTTAACTGGACCGAAATTTAATTAGTTTTTCGGTTAGGTCACCACTCTTGTGAACTTTTGAAATATATGATAAGTATTTTTTGGGCACAAAGTAACTTCACAAACACACTAGCTGATAAGCGGCTGAAGCATTATCCTGCCAGTCGTATAGTTGATATCCTTTGAACGATTCGAGGCGGAAAGGAGCCGGCAACGAAGCGGAGCCGTGACAAACTGTACCGTTCGAGGCGCGAACTTGAACTGAACTCGGGCATCCAAAAGGTAATCGAAATATTTTGGCCAAAAAGAGTTTGGCCAGCAGCAGCAGCAGCATCCACAACCCAGACATTCAGACCCCAAACAAAAAACAGAAGAAGAAGATACAAGCCAAAACCAAAACAACAACAAAGCCCCAATCGATTGCGTGTGACGATGATGATGATGATGGCAATGTTGAAGCTAATAATGAGGATGTGGCTGCTGGGAAACCGGTGACAACCTGTTGCTGTTTCTGGTGAAGATGTTGCCGCTACTAGCCTACATAACAGTATCAGTTGGAATCCATAAAAATGAAAATAAAAGAAAGGAGCCCACAAAATGCTGTCAACTTTGTATTTTTTTAAGGGCGTGTTTGCCTGGGAAATTATAAGACAGTAGTATCTGGCAGTGGATGGAATTTAATACCAAAATAGGTGACCTTCAATGACTGTAATAATAAACGAATCTAAAAACCGCATAATTAATCACGATGACCCGAAACAATAACTTTTTTTTTGGCACACTTTTGTAATTGTTTTTTTTTTTTTTGGTAAATTTTTAATTAAAATAAACTTTGAAATTGGATATAGTTAAAGTTCTCCTTTTTTTGGCTTTCACTGTTGTCCCAAAATCGCTTTCGTTTTCATTTGTATGTTGACTTTTTTAGGTTTTCACACGCACAAACAAAAAATGTGGCAAATCGGGTTATAGCCCGGCAAATTCCTTCCATTTGGGCCGCATAATTTATTGACCACGCTTTATGTCGCGGCAGAGGTTAATGGAAGGAAGAATAACCATTTCCGCATATGAATCTAAGACGGCGCTTGAGTATCGTGTGACCCAAATCTGAAATTTTAATTAAACAAAAGCTCGATCAATTAACATTAAGCGCTGCTAAGCAGCTGCACTTGAGGCGCGTTTTTTGGCTGCTCTTACGGGCTCTTTGGCCAAATGATTGATGGATGGCGGTGGCGTTGGCGGTGTCATGTGGCCATCCGGTCATCTGTGTTGGTTGGCTCATCCGAGCAGATAGATCCACGCACATTCACACATGAAACGCCTTGATGCGCGTTCTACAAATTGGATTTTGAGCGCCATCCAACAAGCGGACAAGCTAAAAAATTGTTTGCCACAGTATCTGCCCCTGATCCGCTTAAATATTGTTTAATTTTTAGTTTTATATTATTTGTTATTCGCTGATAAACGTGTCGGACAAGTGGCCAAATATTTGCCATGACTGCAGGCGTGTTTACAAGTCCAATACCGAGGCCCTACACCAAAAAAACAAATGCTTAAAAATTGCTTTAAAAAAATTCAAAAGATATAGGAGGAACATGTACTACAGGCACTTAAAAGTTAAACACCTTTTTCCAATTCTTAAAACTGAAATATATATGGTTATTTTCAGTGCATTTAGTTACTGACCAACAACTGTGGCAACATTGAGAAGTGGGTCATCAACTTTCAGTGCCACTACCGCATATGCACTTGCACCACCCTACGGGGTACATAATCCATATAAAAGCAGCAGCCACCAGTGGTTGCATCACCATTCCAATGCCAGTGAAAATAATGTTCGGACTTGAATTTAATCTTCTTGTTTTAGCAGCTCTGGTCGCTGCATCTCTCCTGGTGCTGCCCTCGGAAGGCACTCCCGTCATGAATGACACCGTGGACAGACCAGAAACCGACTACAAGGCTCTGTTCGTGGCATATCTGGACATGGGCACTGCCCTCTTCGGCACCTGGGCACCGGAGGGCGTGATGGAGGAATGGATCAGGAAGAGGCAAGCTTTCTACGATGCTTAACTACGATCCTGGCCTTTCCCAAAGATTATTGCGTAACTCTCGAATGCTTCAATAAAAACTTAAATAAGAGGAGGTTGATGGGTTGAGGGTATAGGAGCTAAGGGGTCAGAGACAACATTTTAATTATGCACGCTTCAGTTTTTGGCCATATCAGCCATCATTACCAATGTGTCTGTTAGTGGCCATTAGACATTCGCTTGTTAGTTAAGACTAATACACTATCTAAAGCACCATTGAAACTCTTCTTATGCTTGCAGCAGTTTTATAAAATAAATATATCCTTGACAACCGATTTTATTTCTTTTTTTAATATAACTTTAGTGTACCTAGATGCTGAGTTAAATAAGTTACTATCTTAGAGCATCCTCAGTCCCAACTCTTTTACACCTTTAAAAAATCTTAGAGTATTTCCCTGAGTGCTTGATATAATCCCCCTCAACACTTTTTCAATTTTTTATCTTTTCTAAAGCCATTGGCAGTGTGTTATCTCTGAACATGACACTTTATATGTTTTCTTTCATTGGCAAATTAGTTATTTTTTGACAAATCCGCTGAAACAAAGACAAAAAGTAAATAAATAGATAAATAAAGGCAACCGCTGCCTGCCTGCCTGCCATTCCACAATGTCTGACATCGATCAATTTGTCTAATCATATTTATTTATACTCCTCCTACCTCCTACCAAATCCCATTCGTTTTTATGCAAATAAACAAAGCCCCAAAACTCCTACGAAATTGATCATCATTATGCAATGGCTTATAGAATTCAAGCAGCACTTGCCATTGATTGAATCTTTCGGATCTGGCTGGATGATAAACGGCCCACTGATTTGAATGGATCTTGTCAGAATGGTGAGGGGGGGAGGCAATCAAAATAATCACCTGGCAAATTCTTTCATTTCGATTTCAATTATTCGGCATAATAAATGAAGTTGGCAATTTGTCTGCGGCTCGCCTCCAAGTGCTTCCTTTGTGATGCTGCTGGTGCTGGCAAGTGTTTTTCTTTCCATAAATTAAGTAATCCGATTGTTGTCCGATTGCCAGTCCATTCATCGTGCTCCACAATATATATAGACCTTACAGTGGTTTCTTCTCTATATATATTATTGTGATATTTGACCTGGGGCTAATGCGGGTTCAGCAGGTTCGGAGAGTCTTTACTTCCTGCACGTGTCAAAAAAATTATCGAGTCCGCAAATCATCATTTGGCCTGGCTTTAATTGCAGGTTATCTTGGCTGTCAATTCTCTTTTTTATCTTTATTTTTCTAGATATTTTTTTTTTTTACCGGCTAAACTATTATTAAAACTAAATTTGCCAGCTGAGTGGCCAAGAATGTGAAACATAGCCAAAAAATGGCTTACTCACGTGCCAAAGATATAAAATAATTTAGATGCGTTTTTAATAATTAGTTCAGTGATTTCATTGATATAAAAAAAAATACTGGAAATATTTTCTGACAATGAAAAAAAATCTTAAAAATTTGTATATTTGTGACACCTGCTGGCATTAGTTTTCCCCTCTCGGATCTCGAATCCGACACTAATTAAATGCAAATCCGATCGCATTAAACCCGAAAGAGGAAGGCTTCAATCATGCCCAATCCATCCATTCATTCATCGCGATGAACTTTAATTCGATTACGAGCCCGGGAAGGGGGCTGAACATTCATACACAAATTTTCGAATCACGGGAGCACGCAACCAGTGACCGGGCACCGGTAATCATCATTAGTTGGCTTCAATCATTTGTTTTCCGCTTAAACAGTGAGCTTAGCATGCAAATAAGTCTTAGCCATCTCGTCTTGGCCACCACCACCAACATCGAAGCTATTCCCACAGAAGGCGAAGACTGATGGGCGTTCGCTTCTAAATGCCATGTCAAACATCTCATTACTCAAAATGTTTTCCAAATTTATCGAATAAATCAAAATTAGCGCTCCAAACGGCCGAAGAAGCTGGGTTAGGTTTCACTTTCATTTGACCAAAAAATTCCCCGGTTCTCCCCCCAAAAAAAGGAAAAAAAAAACACCGAACATCACTTTTAATTTATATAAAATTTAAGATTTTAAAATGATGTAAGCTAATGCCTGATTAGAGGCAGGCATTTCTAAATCAAATTACTTTCATTGATTCGGTTAATTGCCCGGGCCAAATGTCTGTGAAGCTCCATTTCCGTAGCCCCAAGAAACAAATTCCCCAACCCACAAAAAAAAAATACCTGGGATCCAATAACTAAAACCCAAACCCATACCCCAAAAACTAAATTCAAAATAATCAAACGCCTATTACATCACATCAGCATATGTATGCAGATGTAGCCGGCAAACGGCGTCTGACAAACACATGTTAATTTCCACTCATCTCTCCAAAAACAAAATCCGTATCCGAAAGGTTCGTATCTTGTTTCTATTTCAGCGTCCCCATTTCTTTCCTCGCCGCCACGCTCATAATATTGATTTCTTTTGGCAAGCCAAATTTCATAATCACACGCTACCACTCGGCACTCGGCACCGATCCGATGCGTTGCCGGATTATTATCAGCGCCATAAATTAATCAGAGGCAAGAGGGACTGAAAATTGCGCTGGTCGCGCATCCCCCATCTACCATCTCCCATTGCCCATTGCCCGTTGCCCAGCTTATGTATAGTATCTACCCCGACCCAATCTTCGAAAGAAATGCATATGCAAATGGGGACAGAGGGCAAAAGAAACGCTTTGATTTTGCCGGACCCTACCGGTCTGGGGCGGGATCGGGAGATATTCGTGCTTGCTTTTTTATTTTTAATGGGAAAGAAGCTGGTGCAAGCGAAGCATTAATTTTATTTTATGTTTTTATTATGCATTTGCCGGCCACATATTCATTTTGGTATTTTTTTTTTTCTTTTTGTTTTAAACGCACGATTTCCTCAAAAACTAGCCAAATACCAGTGGAGAAAGTGGAGGAGCTGCAGACGGGCCTATCCCATTACGCACTATTCAAAATGTTGCGTTTTTTAGGACAGTAGGTTTCCCATGGGACAGTTATGTCTTATGGCTCCAAGCCATGTCTATATCTTTGCTAATCTTAAACTATTTTCCAGCGGAATTTATCTTAAGAATGAAAGCCTTAAAACAAGAATTTTGATCTGATTCTTAAATTTTTATGTAAAATCCAGGTATTCCATTTTGCCCTTAAGCCAATTCTATAACTTGGTCAGATTCCAGTGGCGGATTTAAGGAAAAAGGCCCAGTGGGCAAAATTTTTTCAGGGTACATTGAAGGGTATTTTGAAGGGCCCAGAAAATTAGACAAAAAATCTTAAAAATATTTTGTTCCCAGATTTTGATGCAGATTTATGGAGAATCGATCCACAAATCGTTTAAGGTATTCCGTTCAAGAATCGGATGAATATTTTCTAAGATATGGCCTTCGCAGTGGGTCATACGGGGCTCCCCATGCATTTTGCACATTTTGAAGGGGACAGCCCAGAAAATTTGACAAGAAATCTTAAAAATATTTTGTTCCCAGATTTTGATGCAGATTTATGGAGAATCGATCCACAAATCGTTTAAGGTATTCCGTTCAAGAATCGGATGAATATTTCCTAAGATATGGCCTTCGCAGTGGGTCATACGGGGCTCCCCATGCATTTTGCACATTTTGAAGGGGACAGCCCAGAAAATTTGACAAAAAATCTTAAAAATATTTTGTTCCCAGATTTTGATGCAGATTTATGGAGAATCGATCCACAAATCGTTTAAGGTATTCCGTTCAAGGATCGGATGAATATTTCCTAAGATATGGCCTTCGCAGTGGGTCATATGGGGCTCCCATGCATTTTGCTCATTTTGAAGGGGATAGCCCAGAAAATTTGACAAGAAATCTTAAAAATATTTTGTTCCCAGATTTTGATGCAGATTTATGGAGAATCGATCCACAAATCGTTTAAGGTATTCCGTTCAAGAATCGGATGAATATTTCCTAAGATATGGCCTTCGCAGTGGGTCATACGGGGCTCCCCATGCATTTTGCACATTTTGAAGGGGACAGCCCAGAAAATTTGACAAAAAATCTTAAAAATATTTTGTTCCCAGATTTTGATGCAGATTTATGGAGAATCGATCCACAAATCGTTTAAGGTATTCCGTTCAAGGATCGGATGAATATTTCCTAAGATATGGCCTTCGCAGTGGGTCATATGGGGCTCCCATGCATTTTGCACATTTTGAAGGGGACAGCCCAGAAAATTTGACAAAAAATCTTAAAAATATTTTGTTTCCAGATTTTGATGCAAATTTATAAAGAATCGATCCACAAATCGTTTAAGGTATTCCGTTCAAGGATCGGATGAATATTTCCTAAGATATGGCCTTCGCAGTGGGTCATATGGGGCTCCCCATGCATTTTGCACATTTTGAAGGGGACAGCCCAGAAAATTAGACAAAAAATCTTAAAAATATTTTGTTCCCAGATTTTGATGCAGATTTATAAAGAATCGATCCACAAATCGTTTAAGGTATTCCGTTCAAGAATCGGATGAATATTTCCTAAGATATGGCCTTCGCAGTGGGTCATATGGGGCTCCCCATGCATTTTGCTCATTTTGAAGGGGATAGCCCAGAAAATTTGACAAAAAATCTTTAAAATATTTTGTTCCCAGATTTTGATGCAGATTTATGAAGAATCGATCCACAAATCGTTTAAGGTATTCCGTTCAAGAATCGGATGAATATTTCCTAAGATATGGCCTTCGCAGTGGGTCCTATGGGGCTCCCCATGCATTTTGCACATTTTGAAGGGGACAGCCCAGAAAATTTGACAAAAAATCTTAAAAATATTTTGTTCCCAGATTTTGAGGCAAATTTGTGGAAAAGAAATCGAAGGTGTAACTTTCAGCCCGAGGGGCCCTGATAGCCTTTCGTTGGGGCTATCCAAACCAAGTCCATATCTTGGCCAATTTTCATCCGATCCTTGAAAGGAATACTTTAAACGATTTGTAGTTCGATTCTTCATCAATCAAAATCAAAACATAAAATCAGAAATTTCGACCCGGATTTTTCAAATTTTTCTGATGGAACCCCTTGCAAAATCCAGGATATCCATTTTAGCCCCAAACCAAGTCCATATCTTGGCCAATTTCCATCCGATCCTTGGAAGGAATACCTTAAACGATTTGTAGTTCGATTCTCCTTCAATCTAAATCAAAACCTTAAATCAAAAATTTCGACAGATATTCATATTTTTCCCCTGCAAAACCCAGTATTTTAAATATTGCCCCAAAGCCAGTTCATATCTTGGCCAATTTCCATCCTATCCCTGAGCGGAATACCTGAAACGATTTGTAGTTTAATTACCTCTTATTCTGCATGAAAACATTGACACAACATTTTTTTTTTTTAACATATGTATGCCGTAACGTCTGCTAAATTTCTAAAAATCCCACCTAAGCCCCCATTTTGCATAGATATTTGTCATCGATTAGTCAGCCACATCTGTCGGCACATCATAATCTGATTTGGGCATTAAAACCGTTTACAGTTTTCGATTCGGGATTGCGAAATAGTATTTTTTGTTTTTCGCCAAATTAACAATCGTTTATGTATTTATAAGTTTATGGCTGCCTCTCACCCTTTGTCGCCAGCGTTTTGATTGTGAATTTAGAAAATATAATTTTACTAATTTTTATGAGACTTTATGTAACGGAGCTATTCGGTTTTTCTGATGGTATTACATATTATACCACCTGTCACAAATATTTTCAGCGTAGGGCAGGGCAGGGACGGCGATTTGCGGTCGGCACCCGAGGCGGAGACATAAATTAATTTATGATGCCCCATAATAGTATAAATCATAGTTTTAATGGCGCTAGTTCGGTTGTCAATAAGGAGGGGTCTTTGGAGATAATATAATTTCCCCAAACGAGTTTCCCATCCCCATCAAACTATTTGATTCAACTTTATTTCACTGTTTATTTGTATAATTACATTTTACATAGTTTCATTATAGGTTGTTTTTGTTTTATATTATAATGTTTACGATATATAACATGGATGTATGTCGCGTTACAGATAAAGACAAAACTAAATGAGTGACTGTTTTCTGGGGGTTGTTGTTCTGTGGGGCTTAAGACTAATAAATGTGTTCTCTCCTAATGCGCATTCTTTACTTCCTATGCCTTTATTTGGTGTTTTTTTTTTTAAAAAGATCTTCACGCTCTCTGTTCTCTTGTTAGTGTGAATAAATCTCACTTTAAAATTAACAATTTCAATCAATTTTGTGAAGATTTTGCAAAGCATGCGTTGAGCTTCTCATTCTTCGATCTCGGAACCATCCACCATAATGGAGTCTGCAAAATCTTCTAACAAAATGAACAGCTTTTGTGTGAAGCAAACAATGTGCACGATGTTGTCCAGAGTTGTTGTCTAATATTTGTTGGGGGTGTTGCTGATTGTTATTGCCCTTATCTATACATTTAATACTGGGTATGACTTTCAATTTTGTTCAACGGTAACAATTCGCTTGGGGCTTACACTTAGTATATAGGATAGGATCGCAAAGCGCGAATCATGCACATTGTTGCCGACGCGATTGCTTAGACAAAATACATTTTACATAATGCAACTTAACGCTTAATCAACTGGTGCTGTTTAAGGGACGACTTGGCGACAACGGGCGAAAGCATTTAAAAACTATTGTACTGAAATTTCGACTTCCTTATATATATATATATAAATAAATATATATATGTATGTGTATGAGGATATATGGGTGGGTTTTGGAAGAAACATAGCTAAGATAAAACGGTGCACAAAACAAACAAAAAATATATGTAAATTGGGGACAAAACATAGTAGATTAAACAACACGATTCATTATTCATAAGGATGTTCAGCTTTTAGCTGCTTGAGAGTACTAGCCAAAAGCTGAACATTTACAAAAATGGCTTTTTAAACATTCATAATTATAATTATAACGATTATGTAAATTGTATTTTATTATTTAAGTTTCAGCGTGTATATCGCCTGCCATGTCATGTCCTGTCCAGCTGCAAATTCTAGCAAAATTTTTGGCATCTCTGTTTCCGAAATCTTTGCTGGATATCTGGGCCTATTGACAGGTGCATGGTGTATGCGACATTCTCGACAATCGCCGATGCTTAAGCTTAACACTTAATATAATATAAGTATAATAGATTCATTATTCGACGAGTTTCATCAAGCATTCGACCACAAGCGGTTAATGGTAGTGTTGCTTTGAAAAATAAATCAAAAATTTGTTCACGTTCACGTTCTGGTTCTTCTCCGACTTCTGACTCTGACTCTGTTCTACAAATTTTGTCCTGCACTCTGTGGGTGCTAAGAAATTTTGTATTTATTTTTGAAAGCGTTCGCCGCATGCAACTAAGAGGTATCAATAGTCCTTTGTTCATCAATTCAATTCAAGTGGTTATATTGAGCTTGCAACATTTCAGCTTTAATCTTACAACTTTAGGCATATGTATTTGCTGCAAACATATGCTTCTGCATTCAGTATTTTGTTGGGGCATTTTTAAGGCTAGTTATTGTTCGATTCTCGATTTGGATTAACGTTTTCGGGGCTCTGTTCAGTGCTCGATTTCGATTATATTTTCAGTTCGATTCGATAATCAATTCTCAACAACAAATAAATAAAATAATAACACCAGTTTGCACAACTTGCACATAAATAAATAAATAGGTATTAACTAATAATTTGCTATTTCAAAAAGTACTGTTTCCTCTTCAATTGTTTCACTTTTTTCTTTCTTTTTTTTTTTTTTTGAATTTGCACACAGCTTGGTTTTTGGATTTTTGTTTAAGGTTTGCTTTGTGGACGGGTATTTCGTTTGTTTTTTGCTTTGCTTTTCTCTTGCATATGTGCAACAACAAAAATTGCAGTTAATAGGGCTTAAGTTGGCGGGTCCTTCAACCTATTTGTGATTATTTCTTGGCATTGTTGAGGCCCAGTTCACTGAGGATTTTCAAAGCATTGCGGGCCGCATCGTTCTGCGATTCATCGGAGCTCTTACCAACCCCATGACAGATCTGTGGTGGATTCGTGGACAGGGTCACAATGGTCAGGAACTCGTTGTGATTGCCCTTGGGATAGTCCGAGAAGTTGACCTGCAGGATAGCGCATAAATATTAAGTAATTTTCATTGCAAGAGGTGTTTTCTTTTTAAACTAAGCTCACCTCGAATTCCAGCAACTTGCTGAGGTACAATAGTTCCTCCTTCATATGAACTCCGGCACTCTGGGCATTGCTATTATTGCCGACACTGCTGCTGGTGGTGGGTGCACTGGCATTGCTACTGTTGCTGCTCACACCGCTGGTGTTGCTGCCACTTGAGGTGTTCAACACACTCTCACTGGCCGCCTCAGTGGCTTGGGAATCGTTGCTGCCACTAACACTGCTACCACTACTACTACTGCTGCTGCTGCTGCTACTGCTGTTGTTGTTGTTGCTGCTGTTATTCTCTGTGGCCGCAGCTGTATCCTTTTTGGTCTCCTCCTCCTTTGACTCCATATTGGCCTTGGCAGTCAGAACCTGGTCCTTCTTTTTCGCTGCTGTGTTCAAAATTGGGACTAAAGTAGAGACATCTTGGGTTTGGGGATAGAACTCACGTTTCTTGTTTTGTCGCAAAATTAGAATGCCCGGCATGGGTCCCGCAGGCGTGGAGATCATGGGCACTTCGCCGCCTGCAGTTGTTTCTATCGAAGGCGCTGTGACCACCGACACGGTGGCCGTGGAGCTGCCCTCGCCGGTTGGCTGGGTTTCATTACTGGGAGTGGGATCGGCAGCTTCCAGCAGTTCCAAAAGAGCTACAAAAACAATAAAAATTTATCAAAATTTAAATAAAAAATATGAAGGGTCTTGGACATACCCTGTGCCGCATTCCTCTTGGCCAGCTTCTTGCTGTTGCCTGTTCCTCGGGCTGTACTGCCGCTGGCGGAGACCTCCATGACGAATTCGCGTCGTCGCGATGTTTCGTTTCCATTCTTGGCTATCAGCTCGAAGATGGGCTCCTTCTCCTTGCGCATCTGCTGCAGCTGGATTACCTTCGTGATGGGATTCTCAGCATCGTCCAACTCCACTGGCTTCTCCTTAATGGCCACATTCAGGCGCTTACGCCTCTCCGTCTTGACCGCCAGGGTAGCCGCTTCGGGTCCTGTTGCTGCTGCTCCTGCTGCACCTGTTGATGCCCCTCCTGCAGCTGTTCCGGCCGTCTTACCCGATGTTTTCACCTTGATCCTCTTTAGGGGAGTCTGTTTGGTAGGCGTTAGTGGCGGCAGTTTCTGTAGCTCGACAAGCATCTTCTCGGCGGCGCGCTTCTTGGAGAGCTTCTTGCCGTTGCCCTCGCCCTCGGTAACGATGGAGCCCACGATACATGCCGTTATGAAGTTTTTCATGTGCGCGGGACCCTCCTCTCGCAGGACCTTGAAGTGCACGGTCATGCTCCGCTTGATTCCGATCTCGTGCACCTGAGAAATGGGCGACTTCTTATCGCCCTCGTCCATCGAGTCGTCGAGAGCCTCCTCAGAAGCAGAGTTCGCCTGCGTCTTAAGCACCTGCAGCGCCCTGGCAGCCGCATCGTGCTTGGCCTGCTGCAGGGTACGCCCGATGCCCACGAACTTCTGCTTGCCCACAAACAGTGTGATCTTGCTGGGTACTGTGGGCAGGGGAGGGTAAGGTCCGTTCGGGCCATGCAGCATGTGGGCGCCCAGCGGTGGCGGCAGGGCGAAGCGCGAAGGGAATTTCGGGGGAAACGGTCGCTGGCCGGGACCATGGTAGAAGCCATGCGGATGCATTGGTGGCGAGGGTATAGGAACGAATCCGTTGCCATGTCTTTGCCGCAAAGCATACGCCGGCGGCGGTGCCTGAGGCGGCATTCCAGGACCCGGCGTCGGCAGCAGCGGGGTCGCACCATACTCCGGCAGGAGCATAGGGTCCGCCGGCGGGATCTGCGTTGGATCCAGCAGATAGTAGGTGCGCTGGCACAGCTTCATGGCCAGGGCGTTCAGTTCAACTGTGGGCGTGATATGGGTTCGCGTACTGCTGCCCTCATCGCTGCGCCGGATCTTGGGCGGAGGGTGCTTGTACTTGGTCTCCTCGATAGCCTTGCTGGCAGCCAAGTGCTGCGCCTTCTTGATCTTGAACCCGTCCGCCGAGTACTCCTCCTCGCCTAGCTTCAAGGTGACAGTGAAGGTCTTGCAGTGCGCAGGTCCGCGCTCTCCTGTCAGTCTGTACTGGTGAGTGATCTTGTTGTACCTGGCCAGCTCGTTGACCAGGCACATGGGCGTCTTGTCCTTGGCGCCGCGTGTGGAACTGCCACTCTCTTCGTTGTGTATTGTGCCGGCGGCGTCTATGTGTTCGGTGCTGCTGCAGCCGTCCAACGAGGGAGGTGATTCCTCTGTGGTCTCCGCTTCGAGTAAAGTGTCTTCCTCAATCGGGGGATCATTGACCTTGCTGGTGGTGTTGGTGTTGCTGGGGTGACTGATGCTGCTGCTGTTGTTGCTAACCTGAACAGGGGCTTCGACTGCTTCTGGGTGGATTGCAGGGGCCACCGCTGGGGGTGGAGCCACCTTGGTGTTCCTAAACGTATTCTGCAGAATGGCTTTAGGGGCATAGGTGCCCCCGCTGTTGTTGGTGACGTTGTTGCTGGTGCCATTGCTGGGGTAGTGTCCGTACTTCGAGGGCTTGGCCTGGCTCATGTAGTAGTGGGGCGGGGGAGCGGCATAGCTGCCCAGATGGGCAGCCATGTGATGAGGCGGCGGTGGCGGCGGGTGGTGATGGGGCGGAAGCTGGTTGTAGGCCAGGGCAGCCGGGTTGGCAGCCAGGTGATTGTGGCTAAAGCCCTGTGGCGGCTGGCTACCAAGGTGTCCGTTGCTATTGCTCAGATGCTGGTGCTGCTGACGAATCTTTTGCATCTGATTGGTATTGCTGGTGTTGCTGGTTGTGTTGCTGTTGCCGGAAGTGTTGCCGTGATGGTAGGCAGCCCCAGCAGCGGGATTCGTCGGCGTCGGCTGCTGCTGTTGCTGCTGCTGCTGCTGTTGTTGCTGCTGCTGCTGTTGAATGTGGATATGATTCAAGCTGCAATGAGGAATGATTCGTTAATCAATGGCAACAAGTAAGAGCTCCTTTGGCGCATGATGTGCTGGCTTTTGCGGTTAGATCAGCAAACAATGCACGCCAAGAGGATTATAGGAAGGCCATCATTGAGCGACAAAAGTGTACATCGACTGGGGGCACTGGAGAAACAAAAACACTAAGGAGCCATGCATCCTTTCGAATCCTTTCCAACCCTCCACTCCCCTTGGCCTGTTTGTTGTTGTTATGCCTGCGGAATCGCAGACAACAGCGGCAAGCTGGAACAATGGACGAAATCCTAACAAAGCACAAAAGCCGCATTCTCTTACGCATCGTGTCATTTTTCGCCAACTGTCAGTTTCAATTGAGACGCACCTACTGCGACACCCCGACGTCCTCCGTACTCCGACCCCCCACCTCTTCTCTCCAAACAAGGGGTAGGACTCGAAAGCTGGCTCCTCATACATTTCACAAGGCGGAGAAATATTTTCGGCAATTTATAATCGCCAAATCAGGCAGAGCAACAAGCCTTCAAATTAACATTGATATGGGCAATTTGCGATTAGGATCGCAGCTAAAATGATGGCTTCTTAAGCTTAAAATATTCGACACAATTAAGGTTTCATCTTCACAAAAGTGTCCTATCATTGGAAGTCCTTTTAAGGTACATCTATCATACTTTCTACCACTCTTCTTAGGTTCTTCACAGTTTTCATTTAGTTCTCCCTGAACCCGTTTTCAATTTTCACCTCTCACTTGGCACTGATGAAAATATTTCATGATCCTTGGGAAATCGTACGTAAGTGTACGTTATAAACGGCCGAATAAATTGGACATGTGCGAACCGAGTGGCAGGCAAAACGCAACTGATGGCGGAGCGAGTTCACCCAAAACATATGATCGTAGACAAGATCCGATCCGATCCGAACCAAAACCGATCCTTACGAACGTCAAGGATAATTGCAGCAGCGCAGTCGCAGGCAGCAAACCCGTTATCGGAAGCGGAAGTCATGCTGAGCGCGAAAGAACAAAGAGCCACTGAAATTATAATTTATGAGTTGAGAAAATGGGATGATGAGTCTCACACCGATTGTCAGTGACAGGAATTAACATAATTGCCGCAACGCATAAAGACCAGACACGCTGGCGATCCTCTCTCTCGTCCTGAGATCCAACAATTCTGAATTATAGTGCTTGATTTCCTTCGAGATCCAACTTGCCCCCTTAATTTTTTCTATACCTCTCAGTTTTTTATTTAATTTAAACGATTAGTTTTATTCTTTTATATTTTATGCCAATTATATAAGAGGTACTCTCCACATTTAACCAATAAGTTTCCATTTTCTTCCCAAGAATCTTGCATCTTCATAGCTCAGACTCACTATCTTGCTCCGGAACTCCTTCTAGACTCTTACCGTGCATGATGATGATCGCGGTGTGGTCCCTGTGGCGCCAAGTGCTGCTCCATACCAGGGTGTAGCTGCATGTGGCCATGACCGTGGCTGTGGTTGTGGGTGTGGCTGTGATGGTGGGCAGCACGAATGTGTGGCGCTGGTCGGGCGGCGTGTACGTTGT
Source organism: Drosophila bipectinata (assembly GCF_030179905.1). Taxonomy (NCBI): domain Eukaryota; kingdom Metazoa; phylum Arthropoda; class Insecta; order Diptera; family Drosophilidae; genus Drosophila; species Drosophila bipectinata. Next base: position 16,374,869 of record NC_091737.1, read on the forward strand.
GTTGCATCTTGGATCTAGTTGTGAATTCGTAGAGTGCAGCTGCAACTGGGGAGGAAGAAAAAATACGTTTCTTGTTTAGTTGCACAATGTTTTCGTTGTCCGCACAAAGGCCCTGGAGGTGTCTCATTGTCCGCGGCGATTGTGTGGACAACTTGCAACATGCAATGCATGCAAATGCAACCATTGCAGCCTAAATCAAATTGTGACAGGCAGATAGGTCGCAGCAGGAGGACTGGGGTAGGAGGGGTTCTGCCAACAAAAAGGGGTGCGGGCCGTGGTTGAATCGCCGCCAAGAAGTAGCAGAATAGCAACCACCGAAGAATGTTGCACTTTTCTGGTTTTTTCTTCGGCTCGGCGAAGGCTTGTTTTGGTTTGGCCCTTGAAATCGGATAAAATGCAGCTGCAGTTCAGGTTCCAGGACCCATCGACGTGCAATGAACCCTCCTCGCCCAGCCCAAGGACCCACAACGGCCAGCCCCCCCTTTCTGAACGCCGGACCGCTGGACGCCTCTGGTCGATCGCATGGCATAACAGCTATGTGATCTCTGCAGGCACAGCCCCTCCACTCACCTTCCGATGATGTATTTTCGTACTTTGGCGAGACGTAAACCTAGAAATCACATCAATGAAAACTCGTGTCCCGTTTCTCCCACAAGGACATCTGTGTGGAGCATTCGCTGGCGGGGCATGCGCTGGTCTGGGCGCGACTTAAAACAACACTTTAGAACTACTTTAACACTTAAATTAAATTGATAAACCTATTTTGCACTGTGGCTGCGGATGAAACTCGAAAAACAATGGCCGTTTGAGCGGGCGGGAAGCGGGGGGCACTACATTTCATGGTCACACTGTCTTGAAAAACCAGTGTTGACAAGCCATTGAATTTGTTATCGATAGTTGAAGTTTTTTAGTATTTTTTTATAAACTACCCTAAAAATTAAAAACTTAAATTTATTTCTGAATTTAAATGTTATAATACTTACAATTTTCTTAGATATTAAAAAAAAAAACAAAATAGTTTTATTCTATAATTCTTGTACCATTTTTAATTGGAATTTATGGTAATATTTGGCGCCTTTCAACATGGTCACATTCAAAATAATAACATATTTGTTTGAAATATTTTTATTAAAAAACTTAAGAAATAAAAATAAGCAAAAAACTGAAAGATTATTCAAATGGATATTTATAGATTCACAGATGGACTTTTCCTGGGAAATCCCCTGGGCTAGCAGGAAACGGTGACGCCACTGTTTTTGTTTGATTGTTTTGATATTTTGGTAATGAGTCATCCGCCGGCTGTTTCCGAGGTGTTTTCACTTTTGTTGTGGCCCTCGAATGGCATTTAAGGCATTCCGGTGTAGACAGCGCTGAAAGTAGGACGCACACGCAATTCCGCTATTACCCGCCCACAATTTTAATCTCAACTTAATCAATATGTTCGACTTCAACTTGGAATTCGCTCGCGGTGGCGCCCGCTTCACCTCGGAGCTCTTCCAGCTCCTGGCCGCTGGTGGACTAAAGGATAACGTAGTCTACTCCCCCTTCTCCATCCAGGCCTGCATCGCTTTGGCTTTTGCTGGATCCAAGGGCGAAACCGCCGACGAGATCGCCAAGGTGCTCCACTTTGTGTCCAACTTCCCCCCAGAGGTGGCCCAGACCTTCCAGTTTGTGCTGGAGAAGTACCGCGGCAGCAATCTTCTGCGAGTGGCCAACAAACTCTACGTTCAGGAGGGCAAGCAGCTGAAGGCGGACTACCAGGCGGCCATCAAAGAGCAGTACCACTCCGAGGCAGAGTCCATTAACTTTGCCTTGAACGATGCAGCTGCTAATGCCATCAATGCCTGGGTGAATGCCAAGACTCAGGGCAAGATCACGGAACTGGTCACCGCCGATTCCTTTGACGACAACACCAGGGTGGTTCTGCTCAATGCTCTTCACTTCAAGGGCAGCTGGACGCACAAGTTCAACGAACAAAACACCCAGGAAGACGACTTCTGGGTGGGCGAGGAGGAGCAGGTGAAGGTGAAGTTCATGAACCAGAAGGCCAAGTTCCCCTATGGCTACTTTGAGGATCTGGGCTGCACTGCCCTTGAAATGCCCTACCAGGGCTCGGATCTGTCCATGTTCGTCCTGTTGCCACAGGAGCGCACTGGTCTCTTCGACCTCGCCAAGAAGCTGAAGACCGTCAACCTTGTGGACTTGGCCGACAAGCTGGTCGTCGAGGAAGTAAACGTCAAGTTCCCCAAATTCAAGGTGGAGTACTCCCTGGACTTGGATCAGAAACTGAAGGAGGTGAGCTTCCCAAATAACTAAAAATGGGATTTTATTTTTATGGCCACGTTGCAGCATTGCAAAGGCCTCTGAAAATATTTATTGAGGGTCTTATCTAGAAAATTCCCTTGCTAGATTGATGTATGAATTATTTTTAGTAGCTTATCGGTTTTACGGTGTCTCGATAACCCAAAGTACGACTGTGGCCAGCACCTTTTGACGCAGCCTGCGGTTTCGTGTTAAAGATCATGTATCAGCCGCACGATTCCATAAAATTGTATAATTTTAGTCCCGGTCGGATGTGACAAACCCTGTCCAACTATCTTATCGATCACCAGACCCTGAGTTGGCTATGACCTCATTACCTTACCTTACCTGTTTACCAAACACATTGCTTATGGCATGTTTGCTTCTGCTCTCTTCCAGCTGGGTATCACCAAGATGTTTACTGAGGGAGCCGAGTTCGACAACCTCCTGGATTCCCCCGAAGGCGTCTATGTCTCGAAGGCTCTCCACAAGGCCACCATTGAGGTGAACGAGGAGGGCACCGAGGCGGCGGCTGCCACTGGCATGATCATGATGACCCGCATGATGACTTTCCCGATCCAGTTCCAGGCTGATCGGCCGTTCCTGTACGTCATCTGGAACCGGAAGAACATCCTGTTTGCCGGCGCTTTCGTTAAGGCAGCTTAGAAGCTCGACTCTCTAGATCTAATATTTTGTACCATTTTGTATTGTTTTTGTTGAAAAGTATTTAAAACTTAATAGATGCTCCATGACAAAGTCATTATTTGAAACGATATTTTAGTTGTTTATTTAATATTTTCATTTAAGAAACTGCCTAAAAGTATGCAATAAAAAACGAACACATGAAGTTAAGAAATTGGAATATTTTTGGAATATATACTGTCTAACTTTTTCTTTCTCTTATCAGAGTCTTTTATTTTCATAATCTTATCAGTTGATCTACACAGCTATATATTATATATATACATATCCTCTAGATGTGACTGATGAAGACTTTCTTATCCAATAAATTGGCGTAAGCTGGCGGATCGTCATTTCGCATCCTGTCGAAAGCCTTTCGAACTGAAATCAGGGCACAGCCGAGATAAGCTGAAATATAAATCATTTTAAAAGAAATACCCTTTAAATCAGTCTATAAAGTCTACCTGTAAATGGCACCACCAATGGCAGAAAAGCACAATCTTGGGTCCTGATAAGGGTAACAATGGTCAAATAAACCATTAAGTATAAAAACAGTGCTGTGGTAAACATCCAAGGCACAAGAAACTTGTAATTTTGCTACAAACATAATATGTATTAAATTATGCCTCTAAATATAGGGTATTACTTACCCAAAGAGCCCCGATTATAAGGCAAATACTACCTATTATTTGAAGACTGGAACTGTGGATTCCCAGATCGAATAGACCAGCTATAAAAAATAGTATTTTTCAAAGCACCTTTATAGAAATGTAAGAAATATTCCCACCTCGCCAATAAAATCCATCCTTTAGCACCAAATAGATGATGGCAAAGCCCATGGATAATATTCCAGAGCAGATGAGACCACGCTTGGTGTCCAGTTTCAACATTTCACAAGTTTTATTGTGCGACTGGGAGGACGACTCTCTTACAAATGACGCACTTTCAGTATTATCATTTATATTTTTGGTTTATCTTATCGGCCCACAAATTATGTACCTATTTGATTGATTACTGTTAGGCCTTATTTACAAGATATATATATCTATATGTGATTGACAAAATCCTTCTTGGTATCCAAATTAGTATATGCCGGCGGCTCCTCCTTTCGCATCCTGTCGAAGGCTATTTGCACCGAGTACAGGGCATAGCCAAGGAATACTAGAATAAGAATATGTTTAGTTTCCAGGCACTCTTATGGGGTTAATAATATTACCTGTAAATGGAACTATCATGGTGGGAACAAATACCCAATTTGACCCGTAGACCAGGCTCGCAATAGCCACGTAACCCATCAGATACATGAAGAAAGCAGTGGTTATCATCCAGGGCACAAAGAACTTATGTTTATTCTGTATGGGGTTAGGTCTATATTAGAGGTATTTTTCATTAGAAAGAATTGGTTGGACTACCCACCTTGACAGCCCCGACTATGAGACCCAAACTGGCCAAGATTTGAAGACCTGAAATGTGTATTCCGAATTCGTACATGCCATCTGCAAGAATATAATTTTTAGTTCATGCTCTCAACGAGACCGAGTAATTCCGAGTACGTCGCCAGAAGTAGTCATCCATCAAAGCCAAGTAGGTGATAGCAAAGGCGATGGACGCACATCCCGAGACAATGATGCCCGCTTTGGTGTCCAGCCGCAACATGATGATGAACCGGGCACTTGGAAGAACTTTTAATAACTGAACATCCACTCGGCGCAGATGAGCAAGCTTTCGGCCATATCTTATCAGCGCCGTGTACGCTCCCAAATCGGCCAAAATCGGAAAACCTTTGTTCGTTGTTGTGTATAATTATATTTTTATTGAAGGATTTGCTTTTTATTGCTTCGACTGCTGGCCAGCAAATGCAGGCAGACGCCTGGGGAGCCTCACCTCCCCCACCCTCTTACAATGAGTTTCGATCTCAAGTCGATTACTTTTGTTTTTCTGGATAATGCGAATGGTTGAATTGATTAGCTAACAAATCGAGTGGCGATTGTGCAAAATTTGTTAATTGTAAAAATTTGTAACATGCATTCTTAATGTTTTTTTTTCGTTTTTTAAATTTTTGTTTCGTTTTTTTAACTAGTATCTTGAAGTATAAAAAAAATTGTTTATCTGTAATATCGCTTGGCGCCGCGTGGTATTGCTTCATATGTATTAAATGTATAATTATTCGATTTGAAGTTAACTCGTTTGATAATCCGTAAAATGTAGCATATTTTTAGATAAGTTTTCGAGGCATAATTCTGTGGGAGAATCAGTTAATTAATGTTTTAAGTTTTGCATTTAGACTTTTGGGGGGTAAGGGGTAGAGTTAAGAAAACTTGTCTCAATATTCCATTTGGGTGTGTTTTTTTTTTGTTTTGTTTTTCGTTTTTCAAGTTAGTCAAGTTATATAAAAATACGTTAGATTATAACATTCGATTAGTACAAGTATGTATGTATAAATATATAAAAAGTACACAACGTGTAAATTAGACTAAGTCAATAGAGGAGAGCTCCTTCGGGCAGGTTGCTTAGCTGCCCCTCGTGCTTGTGTTTTTAATTTTCATTTCCCATATCATGTTTTTAGTTTTTCTTCATTTTTGTTTTCGATTTTTTGTTTTGTTTTTGGCAAAATCACAGGAGAATTAGAAATAATTAACGTAAACTAGGACACATCGATTATAGAGTGATAGAGTGGGTATGTGTGCGTGGTGTGCGTGGCGCGTAGGAGCGGGCGCGGAAAACCATGAGTTACCGATTCGAAAGAGCTTTGGATTCAACTTGGTTTTCTTTATTTCTGCCTTCACTTGCATTGAGTTGGTTGATTTTCATTTTAGTTTTAGTTTCGCTTTTTAAGGTTTTCAATTTCATTCATTAATTGTATATTTGTATAATAAATTATGACTATATATGCATGTATATATGTATATAGATGTATATATTAAAAAGAAGTAAGTAGGAGGCGCATTATTCCACTTTTCAACTTAGGATAACATTGGTCTCACGTTAGAGACTGTGACTGCTCCACTGCGAGCGCCCTACTGACTGACTGACTGACTCTGACTCTGACTGAACTGGCTCGCTAACGGCTTATAACAATATTCAACTAGAGAATCGCTGATCGAAAAATAATAATCATAATAATCGTAGTGATAGTAATAAACGAAGGATGCTGGCGCATGTACAAAAGAATAAATAAATTGCGTATAAAAAGGATTCGGCTGTAAACCTATTTTAGACGTCAACAACCATCTTCTTGTGTATGTCCGTGTTGCCGACCACCGAGCAGAACTCGTCGAACGATATCTTGCCGTCTTCGTCCTTGTCCGCGAAACCGATTGTCTTATCAACAATCTGCTGCAGTTGTGTGTCCTTCAGATTGTTGCCCACCATCATCTTTAACACCTGAAGGAGATTATATTCTTTACAGTGCTTTTAAATCTTTAAGGTGGTCGCATATCTTACCTGAAACAGTTCTCCGTTGGAAATATAGCCGTCGTTGTCCATGTCGTAGATGCGGAAGGCAAAGCGCAGCTTCGACAGCTTATCACCCTTGACACTGAACTGTGAGACGCCCTGGATGAACTCCTTGAAGTCCACCTCGCCGTTGCCGTCGGCGTCGAAAATGTCAATCACTCGCTGCACCAGGGGATTCTGTTGCAGCTCCGGCAGCGACATGAACTCGTCCACACTCAGGGCTCCGGAGTTGTCCAGATCCAGTTTGCGGAAGCGTTTACCCAAGCGACGGATCTCATCGGCGTCGACTAATAAGAGGGTTTAGAGAAGTAATAATATTATATTTTAAATATTTAAAGTAAAATATAGAACCTATATGATGTCATGAAGGAACTTGATGAAGGTTTCGAAACCTTGTTTGCTTTTTAAAATTAAGATTTACAATAATATTTGCGCATTCCCTTGATTCATAATAGAAATTTTCGTATGTAGATTATTTTTAGCGACAGGTTGTCTGTCACGGAAACGGAAGGTGTAACAGAAACACATTCTAGAATGCCAATTTCGAAATTAGCCAAATATTTTCGAAAACATTAGAAACCAGTCAGGTAGGTAGGTTAGGAGGTATCGCTGGCCAGGAATTCCGTTGTAAACCAAATACCTGAACGCCACGTTTCGTTAGCTACGTTATTTGCATATAGTATGTATGTATGTATTTGTTTGTACCAATTCCTGTACATACATATATAGAGGGGCCATATAAAAGCAAGTATATACGTATGTATGTATTTCGGTAGGTGCCGTTGTTTGCATATTCATAAACAGCTGCCATTCCGTTCAAATGACATTGACTGAAGATATTCCCATACTTACAATTGGAACACATTTCCATGGGCAGTGATGTTTCATTTCCCTGCAACCGAGACGTACAAATTATTTTAGAATACAGCGCTAAAAATCGCAAATTTATTGCACCACCAGCAGCAGCAGGTGGGGGGAAAAATGGGGGCGGGGGAGGAGAATATGAATCGAAAGGGTGCTGATATGGAAATTCCAAATCTCTCTTTCTTGTAAGCTTATTATTTTTGGTTTTTTTTTATTCTCCGCTGCACCATTTTCCCCCAATCTTTGCTGTTGGCAGCGCACATTTTGGCCATATTTTGGTCGCACTTTTATTACCATTTTGGTTTTGCCTTTTGTGGATCTCCTTGGATGCTATCTATAGTACAAAAAAGTTGGCGTTTTTTACCGCTCTGCGTTCGCTCTCTTATCCGTTTTTCCTTTAATTTCGTTCAAAATCCTTAGGCTGCGAGTGTCCTGCACATGCTAATCGGTATCCTGGACTTTAACTTAGTATTTTGTTATGGAAATTCTTAATTTTCTATTGTGCATTTGCAAAAAAAAGTAGCACGAGTTTTTGTTGCTTTTATCGATTCGCGTGGACCTATCGATAGATAAAACTATTAACTGAAAACATCTTATATGTTTTTATTTTTAATTTAGATTGTAGATGTTATTTTAAATAAAAATATGACTTTATATCTTATTTTAAAAAAGTATAGTAAAGTATATACTAAAGTATAAGATTTTACATCTAAATTCTATATCAACATGCGTTTCTACACGATATATTCCCATTCTGTTTCAAAAATTTCTCTTCAGACGCATGTTATAAAATATTATTGTTGTTTAATTCCCAAAGTAGAATATTCAAACTATCTTAAGATAAATAAATGAACCCATTCAAATACGCATATTGGGCAAATCTTTCAAAACTTTAAAAGCTCACAAGCAATGCTGAGCGCGAAAGTAAAAAAAACGTGATTTAAACCGATAGTTCAGTGACTGCGGAATGTAACAAGATACCAAGGAAGTTTATCGATAATCGGCGCGCTTTTTAAAATTCTCTTTAAGCATCTTTGAAGCTACAAATCTTGTTTGATTAAACCTGTCCACATGGTTATACTTATCTCTTATTACTTGTTGCTTCTTTGTAGCATCCACAACTGTTTCGTATTTATTTGCCTAATAATGGAAATTATTGTACCCCCAAGAAGAGCGTCTTGGCTACGCCCAGCAGTTGGTGGGCTTCCCGCAGCAACATCAAACAAACACAGATAGCGTTTACTGTCTAACCGACATAATCTATGCGTTGAACATTTCCCCAGCCCGTTGATGGGTTTCCATTTCACATCATTTCGCTGACAACGGTCCACAAGAACGGTCATGAAGCCAGGAATCGTCTGCTCGGAGGTTAACGGTCGCCAGGATGCGGCAGGATCTGCAGGGGAGGAGGTGCGTCGTCGCAGGGTGGCGGTGGTCGGTGCCGGTTTGGTAAGTAGACCTCTCCAGAATATGTTACTTGAGAATAGAATACCATTACTCTCCAGAATTTATGATTATTTGAGCGCATAATTAATGCGTGGCACTTATCTGAATGCTGGGAGGCTTATCTTTTGGAAACTTCTAATCCCCGAGTTTAGATAAGCCACTTTTATAGCTTCTTTCTTACTATCTCTTAACTTTCCCTTTCTATAGGTTGGGTCTCTGGCCGCTTTAAATTTTGCCCGAAGGGGTAACCACGTGGACTTGTATGAGTACCGTGAAGACATACGCCAGGCTCTTGTGGTCTCCGGAAGGAGTATTAACCTGGCTCTGTCCCAGCGGGGCCGTAAGGCCCTGGCTGCCGTCGGCCTAGAGCAGAAGGTCCTGGCCACCGCCATTCCGATGCGAGGACGAATGCTGCACGACACCAAGGGGAACACCCGCGTGGTTATCTATGATCCCTGCACCCAGCAGTGCCTGTATTCCGTAGGTCGCAGGAAGCTAAATGAAGTCCTATTGGATGCCTGCGATGAGCTGCCGAACATAACCTGCCACTTCAACCACAAGCTATCCACTGTCAACCTGCGAGAGGGAACGATGGAGTTCAGCGGTCCCCAGGCAGGAGGGGAAGCCATCAATACCAGCGCAGATCTCATCGTAGGCTGCGATGGCGCCTTCAGCAGTGTTCGCCAGCAGCTGGTCCGCTTGCCGGGATTCAACTATTCCCAAATCTATATTGAGACCGGCTACCTGGAGCTGTGTATACCAGCGGCGGGAGGAGACTTCCAGATGCCACCGAACTACCTCCACATTTGGCCACGTGACTCCTTTATGATGATAGCCCTGCCGAACCAGGACAGATCCTTCACGGTCACCCTATCCATGCCCTTTGAGATGTTTTCCAAAATCGAAACCAAAGACCAACTTCTGGAGTTCTTCCAAGAGCACTTTAGCGATGCCCTGCCCCTCATCGGGGAGGAGCAGCTGGTGAAGGACTTCTTCAAGACGAAACCACAGCACCTGGTGTCCATCAAATGCCGTCCATATCACTATGAGGACAAGGCTCTCATACTGGGCGATGCCGCTCACGCCATGGTGCCCTACTATGGCCAAGGAATGAACGCTGGGATGGAGGATGTCACACTACTCACCGAGATCCTGGACAGGCAGCTGCCCCTGGACGAATCACTGGCCCAGTTCACCGAGAAACGCTGGCAGGATGCTTTTGCCATTTGCGATCTGGCAATGTACAACTACGTCGAGGTAGGTTGTCCTTTTTATACCCTTACTGAGAGTATTATAATTTTGGTGTTACTCCAATGAGTTCTGATTTTTTTTCATAAAATTTTCTATCAGGAAAAATGCATGAAAATCTTAAATCTATTCAAAACTCAACGCACTGCACGCTGACATGTTACGTGAACCCCTCTTAAATGCGATAAGCGCACCACTTATGCATATTTATGTTAGGCTGCAGGGGATCGGTTTTAAGCCATGGTGGTTATCTCTTATTTCCATGGGTCAGATCCCCTCAAACCCTATCTTTACCCCTCCCTGTCTCTGAGTTTTAAAGCCATCGAGCTCAAACTTTGCACACATCCTTCTGCCCTTTGCACGAAGTATATATATAAGTCGGAATAGTAGACTATATCCTATAGCTGACATACTTGTATACTTAATTGATAGACAACGCCATAACTTTGGTATTATTTAGGTTAAAAAGTTGACACTTTCTATGGATGCCAACTTTAGTGGTCTAATTCGATCTTTTTAAAGGATAGCCCGACTATATCCTATAGCTATTTGAAAACAACTACAAGATAGGAACTTTTTTCAAAATTCACATTTTACCGAATTTTTCTGATATCGGTCAACTATATCCGACATTTGCGATATGTGTATCCTTACATCCTTCCTTCCATATCCTTTGTTAACTTAATTTTCACATCATTTCTAAAAGAAACATGTTTTTTTATAAATTAAAAATCGGAAAATGTAAACACTCATAATTCCATTGCCTAATTTTAAGGGCGCATGGAAGTCGAATGGTAATGAAGAGTAAAATTTTACCGTTCGTTTTGCTTTGATAACATTCCAGAAAATGGTTTATTTTTTAAAATATTTAATAAAAAAAAAAATAAAAAATTAATTAAAAAATAGCGCCCTCCTCCTCGATTCTCATAGGTTGCACTTAAGCAGGCCCGAAAAACCCGAAAAAAGATTGTTTTTTTTAATTAAATTTTCTTGTTTATTTTTCTAGCTTGCTTTTTTTTATTGTTTTTATTGTAATTTTATTGTAGTAATTTGTTGTTGTTGTAATTGTTTTCTTATAATTTAAAAAAAATATTTTTTTTTTTTTAATTTTTTTTTTTTGTTATTTAAAGATAGATGCTTAGAGATTTTTACAAATCCCTACTGCAAGGGCATATTAACTTCGGCTTTGCCAGAATTAAGCTTTTTGAATATGAACAGAACACTTTTTGAATATGGAGTTGATTTACGACTATTTTCAGATGAGAGACTTGACAAAACGTTGGTCCTTCCGGCTCCGGAAGGTTTTGGACACGGTGCTTTTCCGGATTTTCCCTGCCTGGATTCCGCTCTACAACAGTGTCTCGTTTTCCAGCATGCCCTACAGCCAGTGCATTGCCAACCGGAAGTGGCAGGATCAGTTCCTGAAGCGTGTTTCCGCCGCCAGTCTTTTGGGCATGGTTGTAACTGCAGGAGCCATATATGCTCAGCGTATTTCATAACATAGAAACTTTTAAAACAATAATCAAAAGAGAAATTTAAGCATTTAATCGTTTCTTGTACATTTTGCATATTTTCCACAAAATGCCCATAATTATATGCTTTAAATAATACATTCTTTGTACTCTTGTAACTTGAAAAAAGTAATAAAAAGGAATATTATCATTTTTATCAAAATATTCATTTATAATTTAATTAATTTTTTCGCCTTAAGCCAACATTCATTATCAGGGAAAGAGGAAACCCCTGTTTTCTTTCAGCCCTGCATTGGAAAATGTTGCCAAGCAAAATGTATCAGCAACATGCTGCCGCAACATATGTATCTACAGCCCCACTCGTTCCCTCCAAATTCATTAACTTTAAAATTAATTAATAAACAAATACAATTCATTAGCTCTTTTTTTAACATTACTCATTTTAAAAACTAAAGTTTTTTATTATCTTTTTTTTAAATAATTTTTATGTAAGGTTAATTTTTGTTAAAAACAAAACTTGGGGATTTTACGCAATGGAAAATGTTTGCTTGAGTCATAAACGTTTAAACTTTAAAGTTAAAAACAAAATAACAATCTTAGATAAGTGAAAAATCAATTGCAAGAGGGTTAACTTTCCGAAAACAAAACAATTGATAAACTATTGTTTACTGTGGATTCACGCAGGTCTTATAAAATGTACCCACACACTGCCAGCCAGCCCGATTGTTTTCGTGGTGGCAAAATAATTGAAATTTCTTTTTGGCCGCGTGGCTACTACGCATCGCATTTGGGACTATCAACTGGTGGATATTTTTGGTTTTGTTTTGTCGCTTTGCTTTGGTTTTGAGGCGGCGACAGCCAAAAATACGCCTCGACAATGTGATTTTAGTTATTTCGATATTTATTTCTAGACCAGCCTTGGTCACGTGATCGGCATTCGCTGCATCCGGCTGCTGCAACTGAAATATTTTGAGGACCTTAAGGATCAAGTGGGTATCCCATGGATACACTATCTTTATATCTTACTCATAAATGGTCATAATACCCAGAGCTTTGAAGAGTGAATGGTGTGAAAGCTTGCGATGAATTAGCATATCATTTTGTTGCTACCCCAACCTGATCCAACTATCCCCCCTCCCTTTTTGTTTAGTTGCCACCCACTCTCCGCCTCTCTCACACTTTTTGGGAGAGGACAAGGTCAGCGCTTTCTCAACGCCGGCCGGTATTTTATTACAACAACATTTACATACACCGCTCCCTCCGATCGAAAAAAAGCTTATTACCCTTCGTTGTCTGGGTTTGCTTAGATACTCTTTTCAGCTTGGTGGAATCTGATTAAATCGGGCCTAAAAGTGAAAACTCGAAACCAAACAATGGCTCAAAGCCCGAACATCTCTTGACCTAGTAGCCAAAACCAAAGCTAAAATCGATCGAGGGAGCTTTTTTGCTTAGCGAACGAGAGCGGAAACGAGAATGGACAAGAGGGAGAGAAGGTGAAACCGATTGGGGAAGAGCAGCGCGATTGCTCTGCTCGTTTCGGACTTAATTGTTGTTGCTAATAACGTGTTTCGAACATTTCACTGTCGCTCTCTAGAATAGTCGGCGCCACTGCCTCTCTCCCCCTTTGTACAGTGACAGTTCGATAACGTTAACAGTGCTTATCTCAAAGATTAAAGAATAGTATTTGTTTTTTTTTTTAAAGCATATACAAAAATTACATTCGACCTTGACGTTGCTCGTTGACTCTAATTTTTGTTCGAGAAATTTCTCGATTTTGGAGGAATGACTGTACTCCAACCGCTGCCACCGAGCGGTGTCGTTCGTCTTCGCTTGCCCAGCGACTCGCAGTTGCTCAGCGACTCGACACTCAAGTAGACCAGGGTATAGCTAGTGCCAGCCAAGAGCAACCGTTAGACATACAGTAAAATAGCCATAACCGCAACGACCTATCCACTTCCCACTGTTTATTGTGCTATAAACCAGGTGCAAGTGCAACATTTAACAACTACAATATCGCGCCCTTGCCACCGACTCCCACCTCCCCACCCCCTCTATAAACTAATAAAACGATCGCAACATTCTCGAAGCTTTTTCGGCAAGCTTATTACATATAACCTACCAAAATCAAAAAACGCGTGGTTCGCAAAGAAACGAAAAGAAATACATAAAACGCCACAGCAAAAGCGGAAAAAAGTGAAATTGAAATTCGAATTCAAAGTCAAATATTAAAAATCTTAAGTTGTAGAAGAGTTACGAACAGTGATCGCGGCTTTATCGGTGTGAGTGAACGATCTTATACGTGTGTGAGTGAGATAGAGCAAGTGCAAGTGCAACCGGTAACGGGATATTTGAAAGAAGAAACTGAAAGGACAGGACAAAGACCCTCAAAGCAGTTAGGGCTATAATTGTCAGTAGAATTCGTTGAAACTCAGCCTACACTCGGCTCGGTTTGGCTTCACGTTTCGGGAGTATTATTCCAAAATCAAAACCAAATACCCGAACCAATCGCCGCCATCCTGGCACGCCGTTCGCTGTTAGTGTGAGGCGTAATCGGTTCGCCGGAACGGTTAACTCATCCAACACCCCTGCTGCCCGTCGTCGATAGCATTTGACCAACAACCCACCCACCCATCCACCCATCTACCCTGCTACCGATAGCCGATAGTCCGCCACGTCGATAGCCCGTTACCTCGGTTCGATTCGCACTGAGAGGAACTTGCACCCTGCAACCGGTGCTGCTGATACGGATACGGATACGCAATATTTCTTCAAACTGCCCCGACGGTCAAGTACGTGTGCAGCAAAGAGCGTGAACCTTGGATAATGAGCGCCTAGGCACGAGCTGTCCGAATTACTCAGGTAAATATATGAAGAGACAATCACCGTTATCGATCTCCGCCAATTAGTGGGTCTACGTGACTCCCAAACTGCAGCAGCACAGTTGCCGGGTGGCCGAGTGTGTCGTGCGGAGTACGGTGTGGTGTCGCATGGTATTGGGTTCTGCCTAAATGAAAACCAAACCAGAAATGCGGATAACGATCTAGGCACACACACTTGCCACCCCTCAGCCCGAACCCCCCTGCCACACTCTCACTCGGTTAGTTTTGGCATCTGGCATTTCCGGTTTCGCTATTCTTTTTTTTTTTTGGCGGTGTATAGGTATGTCTGTAGAATGTATATAGATGAAAACACCTTCAGATACATATGTATTCTTCAACCCAAGATTCCTCCCCTTTGGAGGGTACGCATGTATGCAGTCGAGGAAATCATTAGTTAAAGCATCTAATCTTTAATCTTTATACCTTAAAACAGGTAGTTTAATATTTAATCTTTTAAATCTACACTCTGAAAATATTTCAATAAAAACTTTAGCTTTAAATATGAAATGGGAATGCAATGAAAGTGCATCATCTTACCCGACAGGGTTGATTGTTATTTTAATTGTAATTCCAACTGTTTATTGATTCCAAGAACTCGTTTTACTGTCTGATTGACTGGAATCATGGCGGTTCTTCGAAGTTTCCAGTGTAGATCGCATTATTATAAACAATAACGTATAGCACTATCTCTGGATCTTTGGAATAAATACAAAAATATAGCCGGGCATTATTTATTTAACGATCTAGTTTGAGCGCTAAGTGCTTCACTGTGCAACAAATGGAACCGATGACTGGCGAATCATAGTATGTGTGGGGGGCACCCGAAAATCATTTTTTTTAGTATCTATTACGCACTAAAACTAATACAAGAGGTTGTTAGAGAGAGCAATTAGTGCAGTTCTGCGGTTCGTCCATCATATTTGGGTTCAAGATCGGTTAGTGCTGAGCATTTCTGGGAAAACCCATTAACTCAGTGCAGTTGTGTCATTGAGTCATAACCCTTATAAACAATAACTGATTAACTTCTTAACTTGTTTTACGTATTAGGCCGGGTGCAGTAATAAAATGGATATTAATGGGGAGATAAGTGATGGAGATCCCACTAATATTAATGATCTTGTGATCAGTTTGCTCTCCACCTTACAAACACATTAAAATGAGAAAGAAAAATAAAAAAAAATTCCGATACGAAAACTTACATCATCGTGCTGATGTGAGAAAGAGAAAGAAAGAAACGCGCCCGCCAAATAGCGAGACATTTACATACTAACATATGCTATATGTATCTACATCTACAAACATACCTCGAGATACATGTGTTTTTTGTTATTGTTTTCAATTTTTGGACTCAACAAATAAGCAATTCATATACTTTGTAGATCGAGCGTTTTAAATGGGGGGAATTTTATTTTGTAGCTTAAGGAAATCACAAAAGCTAAGGCGATAAAAACTAAACAAACCCAAAAAAGAATGGGGGGATGGTGGATAGTGATGTGTGGGATATTCGTTCATAAATTTGCCGAAAAAATTATAAAAGATCTGTGCTAGCCTTTATATAAAAATAAATCAAATGGGTATATACATACATAGAATATATAAACAATGGCAAACTGAAAACAATTTAGAAACGACATAGAAAATAACCAATAACTAATTTTGTCTGTCTCTCTCTCTCTCTCTTTACATATCTGCCGCTGATCCTATTCTTCCTGGTGCTTTCTCCGCTCTCTCTCTGTTTCTTGCGGTAAATGGCATCCAAAAAGGGGTAGAAAGCAGCAGACAAGCAGCGACAAACAACAACAACAACAACAAAGTCGAAAATAACAAATAACAGCATTTTTTTGCTAAAAGAAGACGACGCAGTTGAAAAAGTGTTAGCAAGTGAAGAAGAACAAGATCAACAGAAAAAGAGAGCAGAAACAACTTTAATGAATTTCGTGATTAAAAACATTTCAAAGGTACAACAAAAGCTCATTTAATATAAAAATAAAAAAGAACGCAACACCAAGAGTGAGTGAAATACAAAAAAAAAAAAAAATAATTTAAAATCGTGGCACAAACTAAAAACACAACAAAAAGCTCCCCCGTCAACGAAAACGAGAGCGAATGTGCGACTGTGAGTGCGAGTGCGAGTGAAATAGCAAAAGCGTGAAAAGAGCGAGCGAGAGACAACAACAAAAACCGAAGTAAAAATCAAAAGCCAAGCCAATTGCGCACGGAACGTAGAACGGAGAAAACTAACGGAACTCGAGCGAGCTAACAGCACGGATAACGGTAAAACGATACAACGATCGAAACGGTTAACGGTTACAATAAGAACAAGCCCCACAGATAGAGAAAGGAAGATGGTAAACAAGGCCAACGGCAAGGCGCTGGGGCAGAAGGCGGACAAGGACAAGGAGAGGCAAAAAGAGCGCGAGGCAATGTTGCCGGCGGCGGGCAACAACAACAGCAACAACAACAATAACAGTAACAACAACAACAGCAGCAACATCACGCAAATGACACAGAGCAATAAAGGGGGCAATAAGGGTAACAACAACAATAATAACAACAACAACAGTGCCAATAATAATAATAACAACAACAACAATGGCAACAAGGCCAAAACAAACAGTAATAAGAAGAATGGAGGTAAAGGACAACAAAATCAGCAGCAGCAGCAGCAACAACAACAGCAGCGCAGCAGCAAGAAAGCCAAGCCCCAAAGGCAACAGATATTCCTGCAATCCTTGCCACGCGACACCAGCAATTACAGGAATCACAACAACAACAACAACAGTAGCAGTAGAAATAGTAGCAACATAATAAATATAAGCTACAGTGGCAACACAGCAACAGACACACCGGCACCCTCGGAGAGCTTAGTGGCCACCAGCAGCAAGGTCAATTCCGGTGAGTTGTTAACCGCCGCCTTGACTGTGCCGTGTGCCAAATGCTCCAAGCCAGCGATGATCTCCAGCTTGACAACCACCGTAGCCGCAGCCTCCACCTCGTCCGCTTCCTCATCGGCCTCCTCGGCCAGCTCTGCCTTATCGACCAGTTCCGGATCGGAGACGGCCAGCAATCACAGCGAGCTCAGCTATCCGGAGCCGGTTGTATATTCCGGCAAACAGTATCGCAAATCCAAATCCTATATGGGCGCATCCCAGTACAATAACAATTCCTATCAGTCGGGCGGCTCGAGCCGGGCGCCGAGCTCCAACGGCGGCAACAATGGCAACCATGTGGCCTATAGACGCTCCCACAGCGATCGCCGCAACTCGTTCGATCGCACCTTTGCCTTTCGGAATCGTGACTTTGTTCCCATTGTGCCGCCGTCGCGTCCCGTCCTCTCGTCCTCAAATATAGCCGGAGTGATGGCCAGTTCCACCAAGTTGACGATCATCGAGCGGTTCGGCAAGGGACGTGTCGCATATCCCATAATGCAGGTGAGTCAAACAGTACTAATAATTAGTAGTATTAGCTTATCAGTTTGTAGATTAATATGATTATTTGAGAAAAACATATTAAAATATTAAGTATACGTATCACATACATACATCTATAGTTCTATCTAAAAGTATGAAATTAAATTTAATATTTTACCACAAATAGGTCTATTCTCCTTCTAGGTATCTCTAAAAAGAACTCCATTATTTTTAATTTTCAATTGTAAGCTACGCTTTAAATAGAATTGCAGAACGAACAAAATGCAATATTTCTGTTTTTTTTCTGAGAAATTGAGAAGCTTTCGTAACTTTCCATTAGTGGTTGGCTGGCTGGTTGACGGTTGCCACATTTTCGAGAAGTTCTAATCAGCCTCTACCACCAGCCAGCAGAGCTACCGAAGGAAGCAGCCATAATTAATGGCACACAAACAAGACCCAGGTGATAAGAATGGGTTGGAAATGGGCGAGAAAGCGGCCCGAGAGGTCTGTGTGTTTACTCATCTATATATTTTTGATAAGCTGATTTCATTTTTGGGAGTCGATGAGTTTTAAAACTTCATCAGATACTACATACTTCCAAGAGGGGGGGAACTACTTTTTTCCAACTTTCTGATATATTGTTTTGCAATTTCTTATCTTTGATGGGTTATGCACTTGAGGAGAATATTACGTATACGCCCTGTTGCTGCTGCTGGTGCAATCGGGAGAGACAAATGCGATGCTAATATACGGAAATACAGTCTTTGCCTTGAGTCTCCGTCACTCTTAATGGCTGCTTATGTCTGTATGGGTATATATTTGTATATTTTGTCCCAATCTCTGCCAGAAGTTTGAATCTTAAGTATTTTATGCAAATTCTTCGCTGACGTCTCTGCATACAGATGGTTGGGCTGCGCGAACTGATCGAACTATGATCGTGGTTACCGATTTTATTGTGGAAAAATATCAACCGAAAGTGGTTTGATTAGCATGTGCGGCGGCACTTAGTTAGTTACCAAAACTAGTTCTAAACGATATTCAGGAAAAAACAAGACAGACTGATGCGAAAAGTGAAACTTGTTTTTGGCTCTTGCTCTGGGTCTGGGTCTGGTGTCACAATATACTTCCCCAAACTGTTGCCTCCCGGGGGTTTGTTGGCCAAAGACAATGCCCACCTTTTTACAAGAAGTTGGCCATAAAATTTCACATTTATAAAGTTTGCTTCTTTGGCTAATTGAACAACTGTTTCTACAAGTTTGCTTAGCCTTAGCATTGCCTTTGGCACTGGCCTTCAAGTCGTAAACAAAAAACTAGACGAAAACATTGTATATTTTTGAAAAACAATCCCAACACACATTTTCAAGTGAATCACTAGAACAGCCCCTTCCTCCCAGTATTATTTCGGGTGTTTACTCTGCTCTGGGCCACAGACACACATCTACTATTCGCCCCACGTGAATTTTTCAAAATTTGTGGCACAGTGGTCTGAGGGGTGTCAGTTTGGTGGCGAAATAGTTTCAGCTTGGAAACAAATCTCTCCACACGTGGCACACACTTTGGCGACGGAAATGAGCCACTTGATAAGATAGTGAGTGGTTCAGCCCGACATGAGGAAAGCTTTATATGCATATCTATACCAGAGCAGGGCCATGGGCAGTAAAAAGTAATGTTTGGCTATCAAAACAAAAAGTTTAAAATTAAAATTTAATTAACTACTTAGTTATCGTGCAGGAACTGCGATGAAATGAAATGAAATCTTTTGAGTTGCGATGCTATCACATAATACCAGTTATCGCAGGAAGTTCGACTCTACAGCCAGATAGCCATCAAACAAAGAAATATTTTAATATTTTAATATTTAGACAAGAAACTGTGTAATTTCAGAACAGAGATCATACCATGTTTACGAAACACACAACATCTGTGGGTTTCAGGGCCGGGGATTTCCAGGCCTGATTTAAATCTCACCCGGCTTATCAGCAGAAATAGAAATGGGCTTCTATATATTGAAATCTAGCAACTCTTCTGCTTACGTCAAGCTCCAGTCGATTCTATATGCGCCCGCGAATGTGTTATATGGACAGGTGGAAATGTTTACAAAGAACCGTCTGAGTTACGAACTTTCTATTGGAGCAAAGGCAGCTGATATAACTCATGCCTCCTCCCCCCGCTCAATTTTTTTTTATGATTATCTAAATAGGTAAATACAATAATATTTAATAGGTGTATTGGATGGATGACTTGTAGCATGCCTTAAAAATATATTAAAGCTTTTTTTTTTTGCCTAATTATAATATATATATATGTGTTTATATTTTTGCATTATTATTTGGCTCAGTAAATATTACGCTACTAAATTGCATATTGTTTTTGAAAATTGCCACAGCTGTGTGTGGCCAACATTGGCTTCAGTTGGCTTCCACCAACTCAACTGCGTAGTAAAGCCGTTTATAAAAAAATATATGATTTCGGTGTGTGGGCCCAAAAGTGCAGTGGTGTGCGATTATTATTTTGAT
Organism: Drosophila bipectinata; assembly: GCF_030179905.1. NCBI lineage: Eukaryota > Metazoa > Arthropoda > Insecta > Diptera > Drosophilidae > Drosophila > Drosophila bipectinata. The sequence goes on from NC_091737.1 coordinate 16,395,142, forward strand.
TATGGAAATCAGTGGCAGAACAAATAAAAAATGAAAAGAAATGGCCTGTCGGCCGAGTGTACAGGCGTGAGGCGTGAAGGGGTTCCTATCACGTGTGCTTGAGATTTTCAACGCTTATCGTTTCTGCCAGAAAGCGTGCAAAATATAATAAATTTGATTTAGAAAAGCAACAAAGAAGAGAGCACCTTTCAAGGTGGATAGAAAGTTTCATGACTAATCAAAATTCAAATCTTTGGGTATTTATCACAACCAACCCCCTGAGGCAATAAGTGAAGCTTTTCGTTTGCGCCTAGCTGCCTATTAAGGTATCTGATGGGTGACACTTTTGAGCTGAGCCTGAAAATAGGCAATAGAAACCGGGTTTATTGGTACCAGTCTCTACATGTCGGGTGTAGAAAAATACTAGAATGGTTTGAGGCTTTAAAAAAATATATTTTAAAGTCTCTAAAGTGTTGTTTGTTCTAAGCCAGGTTATTAGAGAGTGTAATAGACCCTGTAATTAGAAGGAGACTTCTTAATAGCTCCTGAATAATTAAAGAGACAAAGCCTCAACGAATGACGTTGACCCCTGAACTGTCATTACTTTATCAGCATATCTCCTAGACTATTTTTAAGCTCTATTTATTTTTATACTTTTATGTCATTCTTTCATAATAGAAAGAAATAATAAAATTAAATAACTTGAAACACAAAACCATCAAAATGGTCAGCCCTGATAAGATGTGAAGAAATGCAGAGGAACTTGAAATGTTTGCGGTCGCAACACAAACAAATGCAATATAATTGCCTTATTTATTGTTTTTGCCGTTGGAGGTGCCTGTTGCTGTCGCGATAAGGAACCACTCACAAGAGTGTGAGAGAGCCGGAATTGTGGAAGAACACACACACACACACACTCTTGTACAAGTTCAATTTGGATGTTGATAACAGCAGGCCAGGCATACCACAGGCTATTTGCCGAGAGATTCCGAGGCATTCCAATCAAAGAAATTGTTTTTATTTTTAAGGCACTTTGTAGATCCGAGATTGCATTGATTCGTCGTGATATATACCGGGAGAGCGGGAGTGACGGCCCACTTGACTCTGGTCTGGCTTGGTCCGGTCCGGTCATAAATCGGAATCGGAATACATTGTGTGGGCCTATATAGGTGCTCGGTCTGATAACCATGGCTCAAAGTAGACATCGCCTGTCACACGGGGCACAATTCTCAATGAAACTGTTGTGGAACAACAGGAACTGCACTTGATTTAACCGATAGTTTATTGAACTCGGTGGTTTTATAATCAAATCAGACGTAATTTCACAACAAATGGTGGTATAAACTACATACTAAAACGATAAAAATACGACAAAATATTTCTGAATAGATTTTTAATATCTAACCATTTATTATTGAATTTTTATTGAACTAACTGGGTTTATAGGCCGAAAATTAATGATAACACCTCCTTAAACTATAAAACGATACAAATACTTACGGTTCTCCTTAAGGTTTATCGAAACTACTGTTAGTCTTCTTTTCAATATCAGTGTTACCTTCATTTAATTTTTTCTTATATTTTCGAAAAGTATTTAAACGACACTTAAGATCTTTCTCTTGATTTAACCATTATTATCGGTTAAATCTCTGGTAATTTAATTATATAATCGTTGGTATAACTACCTAAACTATAAACATACTTGTGCTTGATTGATGGTCCTTAAAATGTATCGAAATTACTGTTATTTATCTGTTGTTATAACCAGTGTTACCATAACACATATATTTTTTATACCCCATAATTGGGCTTAAGGGATTGTTGAAGATCTTTCTCTTTATTTTTTTTTCAACCATTTATTAACCCGACGTTGATGTAGACTGTTAGTTACTTGGGCCAACAGACTCCAAATTGGTAAGAAACCAACAAAAAAATGCACTTGTATGTGTTGGGATTGTGTACGTAAATTACTTGTTAGCCGCTGCCACTTGCATTCCTTTGTTGCAAATGCAACAAAATGCCTTGCAATGCATTCGCGTGCACCTTTCAAATTTTTTTTCAGCTTCGCCTAATCTTCGAGTTTGACTTGCAATCGGCATTTAGTTGTTTGTGTTTGTTGGCTGTTTCGGTTTCGTGTTATTGTTATACACTTGCTGAGGGTATTACGACGAGGACCCCAACAGAAGCTTACGATGGACATAAAACTGACTAACGAAGTCATTATTAATTTAGGAGGTATTACCAAAAATTTACCTTATGTATAAATTATCTTTCAAGTGTATTTATGTATTGTAAAATAGCTTGTTAAAAGTAATAATATTTTAATGTGTTGTTGTTCAGGGGAGGGCACCGAATATTAACAAGGGTGTTTATATACCTTCTGCCAAGTCTCTGTCCTTGATGGGCTGAAAGACGCAGTTTTCTACTGAAAGTATCTTATCTCTGCCATTCCCATATCAATGTCTTTATTTGAAATGCGCTTCAGAGCATTCGATTAGGTCATTTAACGATGCTGCCTTCGTAGGTGTCTGGTCTGGTTGTGCTTGTGTGTTGTGTGTTTATTAGTGGCCTCCTCAATTTGGTATTTAAAAGACATTTAACATTTATGCTTGAGTAGCGCTTTATAGCCGGCTCTCTGACATTTAAATCAGCTTCTGTACCAGAAAGCGGGCCTCACCGACGATCATCATGTATGAAAATTCTTAAAGTTATAGCCGAATTGGAATAACTTTTGAAGTTGTTATCGACTGGCTGATAAATTGTGTAATTGTGTTTCCAAGAAGCAAAGCCTACAAATAGATTCCAAATGTTGCCAAATTGCTTTCTGATATACTTCTTCTGATATCTATTGTATCTGGCAGTATGGGTTTTGCTTTGTTGTGTGTGTCTGTGCGTGACACAAGTTACTTCCGGCAATTATCAACATTTTTGGGGCTGTCTTCGTTTCTTTATTTTTTAATGAAAACACACGCATATATGTACAAAATATTGTGGTAAGGTTAAATCCAATATTTTAACAATAATAAGTGGGTTGTTTACGCTTCAGTGTGACTAGGTAAAAAAAAAACACAACAATAGAGAAACAAATGCTGAAATTCGGAAATTATAATGCGAACCAATTTTCCTATAATTATGACGAGGCAGAAATAAATTGTTTTGCCAAATTCGCCAAAAAATTGGGTCTAAAGGTATAGGATTGGCGGCGCTCTATTCAATAAAACAATAGAAAGGTATTATTATAAAACCTGGTTACTTTTGTCGGGAGGACATTGTTGTAATCTAAAAACCGTGCTATTTTTGGGATTTTGTATATTTTTTGTTTTTGCAATTAAATTGCTGTTCAGTGTCTGTATAATTTGCAATTCATGTAAGATCAGATTTATAATTACTCCGTGTGTTGATCGTCAATTGCACGTAATCGAAGTGAATAAACAATTGAATACTCACTTCTGTTCACAGCGAGATGCGATATGAGTAGTGAGTCACTCACTCACTCACTACCCCAGAAGCAGCCTCACGTGCTAAATCCCCCCTTTGATTACTCCAAATCTATTAACATTGAAATGGTTGTTTTCCCACTTTATATTAATTATTAAATTGGAGTTTTTTCTTTTTGTTGGTGATTTGATGATTTGGAGCGTAAATGAGAATGCGGATGTGTTGAAAACGGATTCTATCTAGAAATCTATTTATGACTCCCAATCCACTTTACTCCAAATCGTTTATTGTTCCGCTATTGTTATAACTTATAAGAAGTGGAAGCAAAATAACCAAAAAAATACGCAGTTTTTTTTTTTTTGCCAACAATTTTTCAGTTACGCTTGAGCATTATGAGCCGCTAATTCTTTTATTGCCAAAGTCGAAGACTTTGCTTGGAAGATTGCCTTTGGCAAGGTCGTTCCACAAAAAAAAAGAAACAGATACAAGATACAAACGTGAAATATTGGTGCAAGAAACCGTTTATGCATTTGGTGGCTCGGCTGATGATTTCTTGGAATTTTTAATGTGACTTCATGCAAAACTTTGTTCAACAGGTGTAGGAATGCTATACCTAACATACATACCTGTGTGTGTCTATATGCGTGTGTTATTATTATTTATTTCTTTTCTAATTTTTGGTGTTTTTGTTTTGGTATTTCTGCCTTACGGCTATTTGCCAACTTGGTTTCGCTGCTAATGCGCAAAAAAAACCAAAACCAAAATCAAAAAAATAAAAATTAAAGAAGAGCCAACACTTAATATCAAGTTTTTTTTTTTTAAATTTTTTTCTTATTTTGTTTTTGAAGGGTTTCAACACTTGAGTGAGGTATGTGCTCGAGCACATCGACAGCCAGCCAGAGCCAGAGACCTTATACCAATTACTTTAGTCGATTGTTGTTGCGACTCAAGACTTGAGTAATTAATGCTCCACTTAATTACATGTATTTTAAATTGGCTTGAGGTTGGAATTTAAAGGTTTTTTTTTTTAAATTATAATATTACTTGAATATCGGAGAAGGGGGGAGATTTTATAAAAAAATATAATATTTTCTGCCTACACTCTACTAATTTCATAATAATTTGAAAGTATTTCTAACAATATTGTAAACTTTGCTTAAAAATTTCCTAAAGTGTTATAAAAAATAGGTTGTATAAAGGTTTTCATAATTAGTAATAACAATTATTATTGTTAGTAAAATAGTATTGTTCAAAAATTGGAAAAGAGTGTAGATTTTTAAAAAAATTCTTTTTCGTCGAGAATTGGAAAAGAGAGTACATTTTGAAAAGGCTTCTTTTAGAAAATTTGAAATAAAAGATATGTCTAATAATATTGTAATATAGGTTTTATAAAATTATGAAAGAGTTCTAAATAAAATAGTAGCTTCTAAAATGTGATTAAACTTTAAAGGTTGGAATTTAAAGGCTTTTCATAATTACAATATTATTCAAGAGTCCGAGAAACTAGGGGAATTATTTAAAGGACTTGAATATTTTGAAAGTGGTTCGCGTATGATATAAAAGTGGTTCCGATTTCATAATATTTTGAAAGCATGTCTATTTATATTGTAATCCCGGGCTTCCACAATTCTTAATGCGTTTTAAAAAATAGATTAGGTTCTAAAGGCTTTTCCATAACTATAATATTATGGATATTTGTTCACAAAATAGTAGAAAGGACTTACTTGACAGAATTTTATATTTTTCAGCAAGAAAGTAATTATGAATATTTCATAATATTGCAATACTTCTTTTAAATAATTCTTTATGCTTTATGAGCAATAGATTGTTTTCTAAACTTATTTTAAAGGTTTTAATTAAAAGGATTTTCATAGTAATAATATTTTCTGATAGAAGTTATGCCTTTTCGCCGCAAACTCTGTCGATTTCATAATAATCTGAAATGTCTAATAATATTTGAATACTGCTCAGCAGTACTACCACCGCTTTTATATAATTCCTAATGCGTTCTAAATAATAGATTGTTTTCTTAACTTATTTGAAATCTATAATCGGTTCAGTTTGATTGCGGCACTTGTCTCTGACAGCACACAGTCATATAAATATATGTATAAATACTTATGATTATAAATCGTATTGTATAAGCTGATTTGGTTTTGCATGCATATTCATTGGTCTGATATTGTTGTTGTTATTATTGGTATTATTGTTGTTGTTGTTGTTTTTGTTGATGTGGTTAAACAGGCAAATTAAAACGCCAATTGCAAGAAATGAAAGGCAGCAACAACAAACAACAATCTGAACTGAACTGAACGCATTTACAGCAGCAGCAAGAAACATTGGGTAGGTTTGGCCTGGTCTCTTGGTCTTTGCCACAAAAACAGTCAACAACAAGCCCAAGCCAGTAAGCCAACCACCAACCCAACCACCATCCAACCACCTTCAATGTCAATTCAATGCAGGTGGCTCTGGGGGGCTATAACTGCGCCCCAGCCACCAACCAGCCAGCCAACTACACTTTACTCTACACTTCAGTTTGGTTTATTTCAGTTGGCTTAACTCGATTCAGTTTCAGTTTCAACTACACCGACACTGAGATACAGATACAGCTTCAGTTTCATTTTCATTTTCAGCCTTTGGCTCTTGGTTTTGGTCAAAACCATTGGCGCTTTGATTTATCTGTAACGCGCTCACCAACACACAAACCACCACCCTGAGATACTGGATGCTGTGTCCGCTTAATTGTTTTGCTTGGATCTGGAAATAAAAAAAAATAAAATAAAATAAAAATGTTATGTAATCGCATTATAGCTCATTGTATAGAAATGAGTGAGGGACGGCTATGGGTATTTTTTAATAATTTTTTAATTGGGCAGCCAAGCATTCAACAGTAAGGTGTTTAAGGATTTTGATACTCTCAGATATCAGATATATAGAGGGAGTGTGGGGGTATATATAAATATATACCAGTAAGAACACGTCCCGGATCTGGCTTGCAGCTCTGGCTGGTTTATCGGTTAATCGAATATCAATTTTTTGCATTCGCTTATTGTGTTTTGATTTATTTGAAAAACAAACCACACCTATTGGCAACCCAAATACTTCTTGGCCTTCTAAGAGCGCCCCTCTCGACCGATCAGGTGAATGAAGGATTTGAGCCAGCCCAAGACCCAAGTTACTACTACAAGTAGCACTGCAAAAAATATTCACTAAACTAGGAATACTATGCGAACTATTATTAGAAGATTTCTTGCAGTGGCTTGTACCTGCAGTAACTTCCACAGAGCTACAGTTCACTGTGCCTCTGTGCGCCAAACTGGAAAGATCGGTTTCAGGTTTCAAGGACTTTTCGGTGGACATTCACTTTTATCCGCACGTAAGCACACGTATATATGATTTTTTTTTTTATTTTTTTTTTGTAAGAACCACTCAAAAAAATGAAGAAAACAAGAAAAACCCAAAAAGAAACAGAAATAAAACTCTTGACGGTGAATTAAGAGTTGAGCTTTGTGTGTCTTGGGGCCTAAACTGCATTTTTGTGTCTCGCGAGTGGCAAGTAACTGGAGTTTCTGCTTCTTGCTGCTGCTGCTTCTTATTCCACCCTCTTCTACGAGTCCAGGCCCAGGCCTCGCCCAAAGCTTTCGATTTGACTTTCAATTATTTTGTTGTCTGCTCTTTCTGAAGCTGGAGCTGTTCAATAAAGCAACGGTACATTGTATTTGCATTGTTTTTTCTCTTGTTTTTGTTTTTATTTTTATTTTTTTCGCAGTTCACCGTTTTGCTTATCTGCATTTAAGAGCAGGATGGGGAGACAGATAAAAAGAGGGAGACAGTACGACACACTTGTCTTGTTTCATTTGCCGTTGCTTTTGCCCTATAAACCGCAACTGGTTGATCGGCTACTTGAGATATTTTTGAATCTTAAAGATACTTTTTTAGAGAATCTTTGATAATTAAAAAGTGGAGTAGAACTATAAATTTAGATTCTGTCTTTTTCTTATCTAACCTTTTTATAATTAAATTTTTGTTCTTTATGAATATAAGATTAGTTAATTTTTTTAAGATTATTTTTCAGCAAGATCTAATAGATATTTTTGTATGTTAAAGATACTTTTTAGAGAATTTATTTTAGAGATATGAGTATATAGATACTTTAATCAAAGAAGGGATCTAGATTCTAGAACCATGAATTTAGATCCATATATTATAACAAAAATGTAACTTTTTATTTTATTTACATTTTTATTAAATTTAAATTCCTTAAATACGCACCTCCTGGTTCAACTTTGATTTTAAAATTAAAAAGTTGTATAGGGTTTTAAAAGAATATATAGATACTACTATATAATATATCTATATTATAATATAGACTTAAAAGAGGACTTTTTTTTACTTTTAGGATAATTAAATTTGTTTCAATGATATTAGTGTTTTTTTAAGGAATATATTCCTTTAATATGAACTTCAAATATTTTCGCATCTTTAAGGTAGTTTATGATAATCTATAGATACCTTTGCAAAAAAACGACTAGAACTCCAAATCAAGATTCTCTACTTTTTATTTTTTTTGGAATAAAGTTTGTTTTTTCATGAATATATGTATATTGAACTGTTTTAAAAGATCTTAAAGATATTTTTATAGAGAATCTATAGATACATACTTATACCGAAAATAGGACTTAAAACTACAAATTCTAATTCTAGTTTTTTTTATTTATTTTAAAAAATTTAATTTCCTTAAAAGGAGTATCTTTTGGTTCGACTTTATGTCTCATGTGAGCCTTTGTTGCATTCATTACACAATAAATTATAATACGGGTTTGCGGTGGAATCCAAAAGGTTTCGTCTGCTTTGGCGCCCCCCTCGTCCGCCCTCGCCACCCGCCTGCTCATCATCATCATGATCATCATCATGCTGATCATTAGTATTATTTTGCTCCAATGCTCTTTTCGATTGGATTGGATAACTCGTTTCGATTCGCCGTCCAAGTGCAAACTTGATTCGCAGACGTCGCATCTGCAATTTTGACATTTCGAATCAACCTTGAAATCGTATGAGTGAATGAGATTTGCACGAAAACCCCTTGCCGCCGTGCCACCACCCTCTCAGACCAGACGGAGTGCATAAATTCATCAGTTTATTGGGCCTGGCAGTGCAGCAGCAGCACCAGCACCAGCATCAGTGGTATGTTTTGAGGGTTCGGCCGATTGTAATTCCTCGATTCAGGCCATATGCGAAGCCGGCTTGCCGCAAAAGGTAGCTTTCACTCAAAATTTCACTCAAGACCTGCGCACTGACGAAGGTCAACGAAGGACTTGCTCTTTCGCTTCCACTCACCGGGATTTTATGAATGAAATGCACAACGAACGCCCACACCCTGCCAAGCCACCTCCGAAAGCCCAACCTACCACCACCCACTGGGCGCTACTATCCCCATCCCGTTCTGGCGTGCCCAACCTACGACAAAATTATTTGGTATCCATGAATGAATGACGCAGTTTGTGGCGTTTCAGCTGGAAGGTTGATGGTTCTAACCATCCACCGGTGCTCTCTTTCGCAGCCGAGCTTTCGATTTCGGTCATTCACGGTGACGTCAGCATGCGTAATTTCCAAAAGCGTGGGCGGACAGCGTGGGCGGCCATCGTAGGCGTGGGCGTCGGGATGGGCATGGTCGTAATGCAGCTAGTAACTTACGCAAAAGAGCGGCAAACAGCGTGGTTTGTCATCATAATTCGCACATGTGTGGTGTTGACGGAAAAGGCAAATAACCAGAGATAGTACAATGCTGGGAGGGTGACTGGGTGGCTGGTGGTAGGCGGATGTGGCGGCAAGATAACACAATGCCAGTCAGATTCCCCATCTGTTTGCACTTCACTCGAGGGAGCTTACCGCCCCAAAGGAGTCGAGAATTCCCCGGCCGTTAAGTCCACAGATTGTTTTCAGATGCCAGTCTTAAAAATAGTCGGAATCGGAAACCCTATTTATAGAACTTGTACGCAAGTTTTGGGGGAAATCCAAAATATTATTCCTTAAATTCTGATAATAATCGAATATTACATCAGAGTTCCTACAAGCAAAAAAAAAAAAAGAATAACGATAATTATTATATGTGTTTGGCGCCCAGTCGGCCATATTCACATTAAATCCCGTACCGCTTGAAAACAGGACTTACGTAATGCACTAGTTAAGCTTAAATTGCACTTAATTGAATGTTATATTGCTGGTCATGCGCACGCCCACGCCCTCGGCATTACTACGGCGCCATATACTGGCAAAGGGACACGCCCCTTTAGGCCCTGCCCGGCCCGCCTGTCGCCGCCTGGTCCTCGTCCTGGCTGCTGCTTCGGTTCATGCTGGCAACAGGCGCCAGCAGCCTTGTCCTAACCGTAGCATGCGCAGGACCTTCAAGGCACTTTTAAAAATGTTCATCATATATTTTATTATTTTCTTTAAAAATTCTAAGAATTAATAGAGTTTGGGAATTATTTTATAAATTAATAAATATTCTAGAATATAAAAATATATCCATACCTCATTTGAGGTCCTTTTATTTCTTCAAGTGAAGGACAACACTGGGCGCCTGTCGGCTGCCAACCTCCTGTTGACTGGGGTGTACCGCGATATCCCTACTTCTTGTAGGTTGGCTCCCGTATGGACGCTGCCAGTTGGGAACTGGGAACCGGCTCATCGATTTTTCATTACTTACTCAATTTAACGTTGACGTCGTTGAGGAGAACCAACCCTACCCTACCCTACCAGAACCCTACAAAGTCAGGTTGCTGCCAGTTTGCGGTTCTGGGTTCTTGAGCATCTCTGGCATTTGTATTTTGTGTGGGCGTTTGTGGAATAAATGGCTTATCCTAGCGAAGCTGAAAACTTGGCCAAAAAGCCTTCAACTGAAGGTGAAAGTTACAGCTAAGGTGGGAGGATTGCGTAACTGAGGTTTTTAAAAGGAGAAGGCTGTGATAAAGAGTATAAGATATTTCCATAACTAATAATCTAGTTTGTCTTAATGATTATATTTTTTAATAGAAATATATAACGATTTGGGTTTAATTAATGCTTATTATTAGAGTACTTTCTTGTAAAGAAGGGCATTAAAGAGTCTCCCATGTCCCAGCTTTCTTCCTTTTGTCTGTCTTTGGTTTCTCCGCTGCGCTGCCCACGCCATCGCCCATCGCCATCGCCAATTCGAGTTCTATTTTTAGCCAAGAAATTGCAAATAAGGCGAGTCACTCAGTCGAGAATAATACCATCGGCACTCTGAAATTGGAATTGAATTTAGGAAGTGGTTGGGTGGAGCATCATCATCCTTATGGGTTGAGCTCTGGTCCATATCCTCTTAGCCCTTGTGTGTGTGTGCCATGGCCCGATAACGCCAAATGTGTTAACGCTTAACACCAATTTACGATTATTTCGCACTTGACACACAAGGGCGCACCACAAAATAATGTATGGTTTTTGGGTTTTTAGGCTTAGAACCAACCTGACCCTGTCCCTGTCCCTGGACCTGGCCGCAAGGTGTGACCTCGACAGGATATGAAGTCTCCAGCCAAGAGAGACAAGAGACCCAGACAGAGGCCCAAGACCCAAAACCAACTTTCAATTGGTAGTTGGGGCTTTGTATTATCAAATTGGTTCATGGCAATTCTGGTGCGTTGTTGCAATTGGAGTTTTAATTTTGGCCAAGAGTTGGGGATGGGGAGGATGGCGGCGAAGCTGGTGCACGAGCACGAGCTCGTTAGCGGAGGCTGTTGCCTGCCGCCATGGAGGCGTAGCTCGGCTCGACTGCCACTGAAGAGTGTTAGGACACAGCAGCTGCCAGTAACCAGTAACCAGTTCCAGCCTCGAGCCATTCTAATGTGTCCGTGTCTGCAAAGTGAGCGTAGCTACAGTGGACACTCCTTAATAGAGAACAGAGTTCAGGGCAACTTTGAAGACAAAAACCGATGGAAAGTCAAACGGATGTCGACTGTTGGGCTGGTTATGTGGAGTGCAGGCATTGCAGTGGCGGTACTGCTGCGACTGCCCTTGGAGTCGTTTCTTGACACACACTGTACCCTGTACACCACTGTACACACTCACTATAATGGCACACACTTTCAGAATCTCCGACATGAACGCAATTAAGGTCGTTTCTGCGTGGGCGTTGGATGGGGAGAGATCGTAAATCTGCAAACGTTCACGCCGCCAGCGGCAGAACGTGTCTGGAATAGTGGAGGTTGGAGGATGCCACTTTCAGTCTCATTCTCAGCTCTTGAGCCGATCCACACTGCGTATACGTAATATTTGACTCCATGGCTTGGCTTGAGCTCCATGCCGAGTGACTTTCACTTTTTGTTTGGCTTTGCCGCTGGCTGTGTGAGTCGGGGCTTGAATTTTGAAATTTTTGCATTCTTGCATAAAAAGCGAATGCAATTATCGGTTAAATAATGAACTGAAATGCACAAAAAAATGGCCAGCACTCGAGATAAGCTAAAAAGTGGCAATGAACGTTCTATGGAGTGGCTAAGAGTGGCTAAGAGCGCCTTCTAGACTTTGGTCCTAATTCAATATTTCAACAATTCACTTTGCATTCTCTTGGCCAGCCATAATCAAACGACATTTTTTCTTCTAAAGCAAGTAACAGCTGCTGGCCAACACCCAATATGGCCAACACACTCACACACACTTGCACTTTCTGGCAGATTTGATTGCATTAGAGCTGCTGCGGTAGTTGGCTGGCTGGTTGGCCGAAGAGAGAGGGTCTGACGGGGCTCGGGTCTGAAAATGCAACAGAAGCGAACAGAGCTGGCTAAACTAAACCAGTCTTGAAAGGTGTCTTTTATATATATCTATCTATATTAACCTGGCACTAACACACAGATACTCACCACTACTCGGGCCAGAGACTAGAGTGCTCAGGTTCATGTATTTCAGATACACAGAGACCGAAACTAAAGCAAAACTAAGATACTTTTTGGCCAGGCCGACAAGAACTTGTTGCCAGTTGCCATTGTTGTTGTCTTTGAGGTTGAACTAACTTTAGTAACTGACTACTGTCTTCCAGATAGGCTCAAGATCTTCCCTTTTTGGTTAGTAGTTATTTAATAATAGTTAATCGGCTTGTCTAAAATGCTTTTTCTTTTAAGCTGTTTACGCTCCATTCTTTTTTTTTGTCAATATTAATTTTTTATTGGAGTTTTTTGTAGGTTTTTTTTGTTGTTTTCCCGCTTGGCGAATATTTCTGTGAATAAAATAGCAATTTGAACGTTTCTTGTTTTGACCATTTTGTGTGTTTGTGAGTCTATAAGAGTGTGTATGAGTGTGTGTAGTAAACACATTTTAAAAAATCGAAAGCAAGGTCTTTTCTGCAGACTACTAGTGTGCTGTTGTTGTTGTTGTCGCTGTTTTGGTTGGCGTACCTTAAGTCCGGACTTTTAGTTTAGAACGTAATTTATAAATTAATTATTGGCCCGGAGTGGTCACATGTTTGGGCCACGAATTCAAGCCACCTATCCAACGTATTAACAATTTGGTTGTTTTTTGTATTTTTTTTTTTTTTTTTGTGGGGCTTTAAACTATTTTTAACAGCACGACCGGGCAAACAAACAAATTGCAAAAAAATGCATATGTTTGAGATAGCAGATAGCCCGTCAGAGGCCCTTCCCCGGTGCTTTGGCACGTGTCTGTCAGAAGCCTACCCACCACCCCTACCCCCCGAGCAGCCCTTCGACGTCATCCACGTCTACTAATTGCAATTAGCGCGGCCTACACCAGTGGCAACACAAATTTGTTATTGGCCATGTTTGTTATTGTCAAGAGGGCCATCACTAGGGCCCAGAAGTTCGATAAGCTTATGGGTTCTGAAATTAAACAAATGTTGTTTTTTTTTTTTACTAAAAGTGCAGCTGTTGCTGGTAGAGATTGTTATCTAGCCTTAGTTTTCTTTATTTTAATATAATTTCTTATAATTTCAATAAAAACTCGAACCACACTGCGTATGCGTAATGAAGTTTGGCAAATATTACGTATACGTAGTGTAGTACCTTTGGGAAAAAGTTCTTTTGAGTAATTATATCCGTATTTATCATATTTGAGCATATTATAACAAAATTTCTTATAATTTAATTGAAAAAAGTGGAAAAAATTCTAAGAACCGCAAACTACACTGCGTACATTACGTATACGTCATGTAGTACCTTTGAGAAAACTTTGCGTCAGTACCAATTGAATTCTTATAAATAATTATATCAGCATCTTGAGAATAGCTTTATTCTAACAATTACTTTCAATTCTCTTCAGTCTTCAGTCTGTCAGCGGTTTTGGCTTTAAATATTTAATAACAGCCCACATGTCGTATACATGATCTCGAGTGATTTAACAAAAAAAATAAAAATAAATAAAATAAACAAGTGATTGAAGAGTGAAGAGCAGAACAAATAGCAAGATCCGAATATAAAAATAAATTGTTTATTTCTATAAATAAATTAAATAGCGAGCGAAATAGTTTACCAAACAAAGACAAAAATGCGGCAACAACAAGCTACAGAAGAAACTACAGAAGAAACAGTAGAAGAAATAGAAGAAAAGCTTTTAAAACAGTTGCTGTGGTAACTGCATTGATTAGTCGTTGATTAAGGCACCTTTTCAGTTAATTTATATATTTAATTATTTTTATTTTATTTTTTTTTTGGGTTTTTTTTTTGGAGCGTATTTAGAGCCCAAAAGTGCCTGAGATGAAGAGCTTTTTGTACAGCTCTCCGTCTGCCCTACCCCGCCTGCCTCCCTCTTCTGTTAGCTTCTGACGTAATTGTGCCGTTACCAAGACCAAAAACAAAGCACTCACTCACGCACACACACACACACACTTTTCAGACTGTTTGTTGTTGTCTTCTGATCGAAGTTTGCTCGCTTTGCCGGTTTCGACAAGCGACGGGCCAGCTAGCCAGCTAGCGAGCTAGCGAGCGAGCGAGCGACAGAAAAAAAAAAATAAAATAGAAGAAAAAAAAAACAAAAACACGGCACACACAGCATAGCAACTAGTGTCGGTTGGCGTAAATATAATTAAACTTTCGAATGGGATCAGTAAGCTAACGAAGAAACGAGCAGCGAGCGGCCTGCAGTTTCATTTTTTTTTTTTTTTCATTTTCACTCAATTGAGCGAGCTTTGGGGCTGCCGCGGCTGCCTCGGCTGGCTGGGAGCTTTTCCCACTCGATTGGAATGGACGCGTAGTCAAGTTTCATGCCAACGCCGAATGCCTTTGAAATCAGTCGTTCAACGAGAGTGACCGCGTACGAAAGCCAGAATCAAGACCTCTATATAGTATACAAATATATAGAAGAAACATATTTGAATAAATTATATTGAAAACTTGATAGAAGATACAAGCCAGAAAAGCCGACAAAGCTAACTATCTTAGCTGAAAGAAGAAAAGGTAACAGAAAAAAAAAAACAAAAGCGAAAGATACTCCTCCTTAACCAGGACACCTAGACGACAATTCGCTCGGGAACATTCTGGCAAACAGCAGGACTGTTGCTTTGCTTTTGGCCATAATCCACCACCAGCCCAGAAGCCACCCACAGCCGCCCACTCTTCGGCACATCAAGTGGAACACTCAACATATGTTTTGCCTGGCTACACCCAAGCCGAGTTACCTTTCGGACCATATGTTGTTGGCCAGATTGTAGGGCAGGAGGAAACATTTCGCTGCCGTGCTGCCGTGTGACTTTTGCGTCGAAAAAGAAAACAAAATCAAGAGAAAATATACATACATATATACTATAAAAGTATATAACAAATTAAAAAAAGAAAAGTAAAATAAGAAGAAAACAATATTTTGAGTGCGCGTGTGAGTCTCCATCTTGTAGTGTGTGCGTACGGTGCTCTCGAGTGTGCAATAAGAGTGCAATTGAAAGAAAAGCAGAAATAATTGCCGAGTTTGCAGAGCAAACCGCGACAGACCCAAAACCAAACTCCTCACCCACCCATTAAGGAGCACCCACTCGGCCATCTGGAGTGCTGCTGCAAGTGCGTTTCGTTATATTTCGTTGCATATCCTGTCGCTTGTCGCATCCAGCATTCTTATGAAACCGGAAAATCGGCATGAATCGTACAATGCAAAGGTAAATGTCAAGACCACGCCTACTCAGTCGGCCTGGCCTACTCTACTCCTGCCCCCATATTTCCTCCCTTCATGTTGCAGCATATGGCGAAAAACTTAAATGCGCAAAAATCTATCTGTATCTCTATCTGTATCTGAATCTGACTCTGTCGATGTATTTGTATCTGTAGCATCGATGGCCTGTGGCTGTCTCTCTTTATGATACAGTATGCTCCTCCTAGAGCTCTCTATCAATGACAAATCTCGTAAAAGTTTTTTTTTTTTTTTGGTTTTTATGTATCTTTAAGTGCGTTTATGGCATTCGACTCTCGACTGATTATTGTTGTAGTTTGGTTTTGGCTCATTAGGTTTGAAGAATTCGCAATGGATTGGATTTCAAATGGGATTATGGGGAAAGAAGCAGCGACAGATGTTGATCATGATCCGTATATACCATAATTCAATAGGGGTTTGATTGGATCATTAGCTTTTATTCTTTTTAAAGAAGTAATAATACAATAACTGGAAAATGGAATAAGTATTAGCATTAATAACAATTAATATTAAATGAATTATAAAAATTAAAGCTCTCTTTCCCTTGATTCTCATGAGTTGCTCTTAATCAACCTGCAAAGTAAAATAATTAAATATTGTCGTTAAAAAGTTATAATTAAAAAACAAATATTATGAAATTAATATTCCTCTTTTCCACAATTCTCATAGATTGCATTTAATAAATGTTAAACAACTTTTTAAAAAATGAATAAGTAATGTCTTTGGTACAAAAGTTTTTATTAAAAAATAAATATTGGTAAATAGCGCCCTTCTCCTCGCTTCTCATAGATGGCACTTCGCATAGATTAAAACTAAAAATTAATAAATAATATGAAGGCTAAAAAAATTTCAAATAAATATTAAATGAATAGCGCCCTGCTCCTCGATTCTCATTGATTGCACTTAAGAAGCCCCATATTATTATAATATTGTTATAATTTAACCTTTAAATATTCTAAATATTAGTTTTAATCAAAGAAAATTATTTAAGGGGTTATATACCTTCTTTTTCGAAGAAAAAGAGGAAAGTTTGAATTTTTTTTTAGGTATGTAGCAATTATTTAATTACACGGATGTTTTAATATTTTAATAGTACACTTTATTAAGAATGTTTTTACAAAATTTGGTGAAAAAATATTGAATAGTTTTTAAGGGGTGGCCGTTTTCCTTAGAGGCCTTTTTTTTTTTAGAGCCTTGCGGTGACAGTTCCCCAGGTCAAACAGGTCAACTTAAATCATAAAAGTAAAAAAATTTCATTAGTTTAGAGTAATCTCTTGTGCTTGAACGATCGATTTTAAAATTTTTTGTTTTTGTTTGGATATGGCAGCGTTTTATGCTAAAAATGAACGTTTTGGTCTCTAGAAATTTCACTAAAAAATTTATTTCGCCGAAAAAAAAGTTTGCGCGTGAAAAGTCGATCGTTCAAGCACAAGAGAATTTCATTACGAACATTTAAAAAAAAATTTGAAGTAAATCGGTTCAGTAGTTTTCCGTCAATCATTGTCACCGCAAAGTCATTTTTCAAGAAACACCATTTCGAGATATTCGCGTTTAAAGTTTCAAGTTCAGTTCAAGGCCGCAATGAGGCGCGCGGTTAGGAGCGCTTTAACTTTTTTTCTACTGCTCCAATCTCTATGAAAATTTGGGAAAATGTTCTCAAGGAATTGTTCTTTAAGATAAAGCAATAAAAAAATTTTCGATTTTTTGAAAATAAAAAAGGTATATAACCCCTTAAGAAGCAGAG
Source organism: Drosophila bipectinata (assembly GCF_030179905.1). Lineage (NCBI taxonomy): Eukaryota > Metazoa > Arthropoda > Insecta > Diptera > Drosophilidae > Drosophila > Drosophila bipectinata. The sequence goes on from NC_091737.1 coordinate 16,412,441, forward strand.
CTTTCAGAACCTTGTTTTTTTAACCAGTTATTTTGTAGTATCTAGTACTAGCATCTTTAGTATGTATTTTTATTAGCCATCTGCATAGCTCTGAAGTATTTCATCATTTTCGAAAACTCCTTGAACGAAAAAACTGCGTTGTGCTCTAAATTGTAGTTGTCAGTCGTAAAAATTAAAGTTCGCGTACGAGATATTCAAATGAAATGCAATGCATATTGCTGGCCTGGTGTTTTGTGCTTCTGTCACCGCTTTTTTGGCTTGGAATTTCAAATTGGAATCGGAATTTGGAATTGGTATTCAAATTCGATTTCAAATACATAATGTCTGCAAGGAAAGAGAAGGAGGAGGAGGTGTGAGGTACATACGCGAGTATATTATATCTAAAAGTCCAGCACATATCCGGGTTCACTAGCTACGTCAGTTTCGATTTTTTTTTTTTTTTTTTAGCTGGTAGTGAAACCTCATGGTGGTCTGGGCCACCAATCGTTGTCTGGTCACGTGTAGGGTAGGCCAACAAACGCAAATTACATTTGACGTTGCATGCAACAGCAACAACTAGCTATAGCTATAGCTATAGTCAGTGGTAGAGCTACTACTGAAGCAACCCTCACTAATTACATTATATATAACACTTGGCGCAATGTCTCGGCTTGTCGGCTGGTGTTTGTTGTCTGTATTTTGTTCACGTTGTGTCACCTGAATTGGAATTTAAATTTTTTGTTCGTAAAGACGCACTTGATACTAGCAGCACTATAGCCTCAATAAAGAAATTATGCAAACACCGGGATGGTGATGTAGGGGAAATGGTGAAAGATAAATAAATACGCTCTTATATCTATGGCTCTAGATACTGAACTTGGCCGGTCCCTATTGTTGGGCTTCTGTTTTCTGTGCTCTAGAAGAAAGTGTTTAAACAGTTTGCCTTTTCAAACTATTGGATTGTTTTAACAAGCGACGTTTGTTTGAACAGAACCATTAGCAGCAACTTTGTTTCCATTTAATATGGAAAGAAACAACACCAATATTGCATCTGCCAAGGCACATGTCTGAACTGTGTCCACGCGAACACTAGATAGCTTCGTTTTTTTTGTTTTTTTTTTATAGATTTCTGTTTTGCGGAGGTTAATAACCTGACTTCTAATTAGCCAAGCTTCACTACCTGGGCCGTCTACCTGAGCTAGAGTTCTCGCTCCGTTACGATGCTGGCTCATGACCCCATTCAGAGAGCTTCAGGCGGCGGCTGGCCGAATCTAAATTCGAATCCGAATACATAATACTTTTCTGCTGGCTTCGGGGCCAAAGCCAAAGCCGTGAGATATTAATTACATGGGCCGGGCCTCGCAGAACGTAAGCTGATTATGCCTGGCATGTCCATTTCAAATCAGATCCCGAAAAAGAATAACAGAATTTAATTATGCAACCTGGACTTTTGTGGGGGCGTATGATTTATGTCTCGAGATCTCAGATCCAGAGAGTAGGATCTGAGAGAAGCACAGGTATCTCTAATTGCAGTTTGCGTGGCTCGACTTCGTGACTTGAAAATAACAGCAGAAATCATGGCAACGCTTTTTGGCCTAATGAGGTTCAGCTACAACCTCACCAACTGCGTGCTGAATAATTCTTATGATTGCTCGCCGATTTGGTGTATCTAAACAAAGTATCTATTCCTTATAACCCTAAACTCCAATTTCAGTGTTTATCTTTTCATTCGAAAGTGGAGCTATTTGCCAGCCATTTGACTTTTGTTTCAACATTTTGTTAACCTATTTTTCTATATTTGCATATCAACCTAATTCGTCTATCGGGAGTTGGGGGGGCCTTAACATATTCTCCATTATGCATGAGGAGGGGCCTAATCAGAGAGTTGCATTGGGTAACTCCCCAAGACGGCTGGGGGAAAAAAAACCCTTTAAAATGCAATCAACTTTGATAAAATTGTTGTATTTCTGCTCTACTTGGTGTTGTTGTTGTTGTTAATGTTGGTTAAGCTTGTTGTTAGTATTATTGTTGTTGTTGTTGGTGTTATTGATTGTCAACCTTCAGCGAACAACGCTGTATGCCGCACACGGCGAAGGTCGGCCACTGCTGCGTTCGTTGTCCGTCGCTATTTGTTGTTGTTGTTGTTGCCTATTTTTTTTTTTTTGTTTTTGTAGCTATTGCTGCAGTTTATATTTCTTATTGTTGTTGTTGTTGTTGCTAAAAACTGAACTGAACCGAACTGAACGAGCTTTGAGCTACACATGCATTTACATACATTTGGTTAGATACATTTTCGAGTCTATACACAACAACGCCTATATATCTTTGACTTTGATTATATATAGATACGAGATACAGATACAACAACAGATACAGATACTGTGTGAGTGCATACGTAGGCCAAACGTAGCGTTCTAATTAAAAATTGATACATTCAAGTTAAGGACAGAGACCAGAGACCAGAGACCGACCAGACCCCAAAGAGACCTGAGACCAGACGACCATACCAGCTAATTGAATTAAGTTCTGTGCCACCAAAAGGTACAAAAGGAATATCTGGGGGTTACCTGCTGTTTGCACCTGCTATTTTGGGTCCCTCTGTGTAAATATAGCCCTGGGCTATATACAATTATTGAATATATAAGCTTGAGACGATAATCTATAGTGCCCCAGACACGTTGCCATAGTTTTCTTCCATTTATTTCGACTTTAAACAATGGCCAGCAAGGCAAATACAAGCCACAACTTTCAGCTGTTTAAATAATACTTAAAAGCCTAAATAAAAATATGAGAGAAATGACTATATTTTAGATATATATTATCATACAAAACACATATAGTAGATATTGTGGATCAACTGGGCGTATCTAGAGCACAAATGCTGTCCTAGATTCGGCCAGGAATGCGACAATTTTTAAAGACAACTAAGACAGTGATCTTGTAGTATAATTGACACATTTAAAATGAATATATCAAGTATTTCTCTTGACCAGTCTTCACTGTAGTTTTCGAAACAAAAATCGAATTAATTGAAAGAAAATGTGCGCCTTGGCAGCGTCTCTTTTGGGTTGCCAGGCGCCGCCTTCTACGAGTATTTTTAAACACATTCATCTATTTTTTGAATCTTTTTAGCAAGACCCCCCTCCACCCCTCTGTCTTTCTCTCTGATTTCTTCAGTTCTTTTCACCTCGATTAACCTCTTCTCTTTCCATCTTTTCTTGTCTATTTGCAGGTAAGCATCTATCTCGAGACTGTCATCAGTTTATTGTTTATCGAATGGGTATTGTGTAAGTATCGAATGGGTGTATGGTTTTCCAAAAAGTTCAACAACCCCTCGGCTGTCCGAAAGCAGAAGAAACTCACAAACTTTTCTGTTCGACCACACAGAAATCAAAGAAAAGCGCGTTTTCAAGAAAACTCCAACAAAAATGAGTAAAAAAAAAACGAAAAAAAATGAAAGATTTCACTTTCACGCTTTAAACGGCAAAACGCAGCCACAAACGGACTCAAAGAGTCGCAGATACTTTGTTGCAGTTGCAATGCCACTTGTTGTTGCCCCATTCGTTGTGGCAATGGCCATTGCACATAGAAGTTCCACCAGAGACGCCACTAAAGTGAAGATGAAATTTTGTTTGTTGGCCGAGGCTTTTGGTTGCAATTTCATCAGCCAGCCAGTCCGCCAGCCAGCCAGCCTCCAAGTGGCTTTCACACAAAATTTTATTTAAAATGGAGGAGCTATAGTTACTAATAGTAGGAGTTACTACTAGCTAGCTATAGTACTAGTATCTAACTTTAAATTCTAAAAAGGAATGCTTTCAAGGCATAGTTTCTTAAAGCTTTATGAGGTCTTTGGTTATCTTTTGTTTTTAATATTTATGTCTCTTTTTAGAGACTATTTTTCAAGTTGAACCTCAAGTGTTAACTCTTGAAATTCTCAACTATTTTATGAGCCATTTAAAGCTACATATTTAAACTAAACATAAACTTTATTTAATTTCTCTATCCAACTTACTAGTACCTGTCTTTGTGCAACCAACAAATGTTTAACTTCTTTTTATTTTATTTTTATTTTTTTTTCTGCATATTTTAAAGTTGGCCAAGAGATCTCGATCTTACAATTCATGCGGAATCTCTCGACGGCAGTTAGTTTCAGTTTCAGTTGCCACAGTCTCAGTCTGAGATTAAGACTCAGGTGCTCTCGGTGGTGCTGCACTGCAGTGGTGTTGGTGCACCACTGGCGGTTTGGTGGCGCAACGCTTTGGCATGTGCATGTTCATGTGCATGACTCTCGAGTGCATTGTACAACTTACACACGAACAACAAACACACAGCACAACAATTGCCACAACATTAGCGGCAACAACAGCCACAATTTGTGGCTTGTTTTGGGCTGGGCTGGGCCTTATACTCTCATACACGATGCTGCTGCTGCTGCTACTGCTGTTTGTTAAGTGAAAAGCCTTGTTTTGTTTTTCCAGTAATTTTCACCATTAGCCAAGTTGCCAAGTTGCCGACTTGCCGCTATTGGCATTCAGTTTTTAGGGTTCATCAGTTAGTAGGCAGTAGTTAGTAGTTACTAGTTAGTAACTATTTAGTTATCCAACGCCCTCTTCCTTTCACTTGAGGATCTTACATCTTTTTTTTTTGTTTCTTTTCTTAAATGTCAAAGATGGCAGCATTTTTCTTGAAAATTATTTTGGCATAACGGCAAACAAGAGAATAATAATAATAATAATAATAAAAAATATACAAATGTTTGAAAAACTCCTTTCACTTTTTTGAAAAGTTGAAACCAATCCGTCGTTGCTGGTAGTTGTTTTTAAGCTTTTCGTGCAACGAAGCATTGCCTGCAGCAGCAGCAGAATGTTTGCCACATTGCCACAGATACACGAGAGGCATGGGGCATACGAATACAAATACGAATGCGCGCATACGAATCTGAATCCGAGGCAAGGTGGCATTTCAGAGTTCCACTGACACAGAGACCAACTAAAGCGCAACGCAAAACGAAGCGAGAAACGAGAAACGAGTATTTCACAGATAGCCGAAGTATCTGGCAGATACGAACTTTCGGTTATTGCTGTTGCAGCCACAGCAGCAGCAGTGGCAGCGACTAACCTTTTGAGCGAGAAGTGTATTAGTTCAAGACACATTCCTTGATCCAGCACTCGAGACATAGATGTATCTGTATCTGACACGAAAATGCTTGGCCAAGCGCAACAAACGTATCTCATAGGTAGACGGGAGAACTATAATTGAAATCGGGTTTCTATTTTTACGGCTCCGATGATGATGGGTGCGCACTCGAGTGGAGCTGAAGGCATCAGCTCATGTCTAATAAGCAGATTACGCAGCTCGCACTTCAATGCCCACGTCGGCCAAAGCCAATCCTCGTTAGAAACTCAATGGTACTTCACAAAGTATCTGAAGAATCTGCCAAAAAAACATCATTTTAATTTTTTAATCTTTTGGGCCATGACGTAACTGTCCTACCAAAGTTGAAATCAAATTATAATTCAATTTACAATTTTCCTCTGCCAGCGAAATACTTTTTCCAGCGATTGCATAATAGCTTCGGTGATTGCTTTGGAATGGCAGCCACGTAGCTGCCACGAGTTGTTGTCACGTCGAAGAAAGTGAAATTGGACAAGAAACCTCCCGAAAAGGGCACACACTCTAGCTCTAGCCTCTAACTAGGGACTCAAAGTTCCAAATTCCAATAGATCGGGGCCTGAATGAAATAATTCACAATGGCTTGGGAGGAGAGATAACCGACAGATTGTAGATTGCCGATTGTAGATTGCAGTTGATTATAGTTTTAGTGTAATTGTGCGATTGGTTTGGGGCCATTAACCGATTTGGCCTGCACGTGCTGGCTAAAATGCTGAAACAGCCAGCATCCATTTCGTTCATCATCTGAGCCGTGATTGATGATAAGCTCTGTCAGTCAGATTGAAAGTGCACGCCAGGCTTGAATACTTCGTATATATGTAGTATGTATGTACATTTGTACTATAAAGTACATACGATGTAATAAGCAATAATTTTCTGAATTTCTGTTGGTATAAGCAATTTAATTTTATTTAATTTCAGAGTCTTGTCGTCTTGTTGAAAGCTGTTGCCGAGTCTCTCTCTCTTATTTTTATTATATTTATACTTGAGGGCAATAAACCCTCGGACTCGATGACTTTTGCACGCTGACATACCGTACAGGGATTGGGATTTATTCAATTTATTAAATTGTGTTTATTAAATTGGCATTTCAAAGTGAATATTAGGTTTGTGGCAAAACAAAACATCTTGACCACTTAAGGGACACTTAACGGAGGCAACATAAATCAGAGCCAGGAGAACCAGAAGCCCCCAGCTGGCCGGATGATGAGTTAATTGCCTTGTTTGTGCCCAGTTAGCAGTCGGAATGAATCAACATTGCGATCTCGATCTTGATGCCGATCTGGGCCAGGCAAATCCCAACAGCCATTACTCATCATTGCTGCGGCCCACAATGTTTCAGGTTTCACTTGTGGGCTGTGGGCTGGTCTGGTGCCTTGCACTCTTCTGTGACTGTGACATCTTCAATCATCCCATGTTCGTGCCAAATGAGTGGGGAAGGCAACAAACCAACACCCAAGAATAAAATCACCCAAAAGATACATTCTTGGTACGTGGTGCTTGCTACTTGCACTCTTGAATCTGGCACAGCAGTCGTCGGTCTGTAGATACAACTGTTTTTTAAATTTATTCCATTTCTGTCTATATATATATAGCTACTGATTGTTTAGTCGACAATTTTTACCTTTTTTTTTTAAACCTAGCTTGTTCTAGTTAGTTTGTATCACTTATCACTCTGCCAGCGGAAATATGTATATGTAGCGGAAGTAAACGAGACTACTCTTAAAAGAGTATGTATCTATTTGTGAAGATTCCTAAAAGGGCAGTCATGTGTCTCAGAGATAGTGGGCTTATTCCCACCTGAATGCTTAAGTAGATACTTGTACTAACTTGTTTAGTCTCCGAACGTTTCCCAGGAAGCAACTGATACTGGCTAAGAAGAGTTTTAGTGGCACGAAGTCATTTATCAATTTTAATTACAATGAAATTTCGACTGTAGTGCCTTTCAAAGAAAGGGGCACTGGGGGTCTGGGGATCTGGGGGTCTAGGGGTTTCAAGGTCTACCGCACACATCGAAAGTATCACGGAGTTGCGGTGTAAACGATTTTAATTGATTCCGAGTCGAAATTGCCATTAACTGATAGAGATAGATGGATGGGAGGGAAGGCACGTCGCCGAACCCACAAACACACACCTTATAGATAGACCAGAAACTTTGTTCATTACAATTCTGGCCAACTGAATTTGTTTATTTGTATCCCATAGATACACAGATACCCATCGTCACATTGCTGTAATTATAAGTTGCATGATTCTGAAAAGTCACGCTAGAAAACAATGAGAAGCCACTGCCTTGTTGCTTGCGGGCTGTATTAGTAGACACATAGAGCACATCAAAATGATATTAAAGCCATCGGAATAACAAAAAACTTAAAAAACAAACAACAAGCCAAATAAATGAAGAATAACAACGCAAAAAAGCCATGAAGACGACGCTGAAAAAACAGCGCATTTGCAATTGAAAATGGAATTTGTTTATCTGCTGGCTTTAATCGCTTAATTGAAATCAGTTGATACGCTTACCCGAGTTAGAGCCAAACTCGTCTAAAGTAGCACTACTAGTTGGGATTAGTAAACAAAAATCATTTGAAATAAGACTCTATAGCTGAAATACCAAAATAAATGAAAGAAAACCAATTTAATTCTTGATTTTGTGCAAGTGTTTGTTTCTCTGCTTATTTTTCCACTCAAAAGTCTTTAATATTTAATCTTTATTTAATTTGTAAGACCTGGTATTATAACAAATAAATAAACAAGGCGAATACTTTGCATAATATTTTTTTCTTTGATAAGAATAATATTTGAACAAATGCCATATAAGCCATTTTTTCCCATTTTTTGAGGCTTATTTTTTATTTGATCAGAATCTTTTAGAGCCGGATATGGCTTAAATATGTATAGTATATAGTATATAGTCTACTAATTCCTACTGTTTCCTATCTATTAACTTTTTGTTTAGGACCGGCACTTTCTATTTTTATTTCAATTTAATGAACCTCAATTAAATAGCCTAATCTAAATTTATTTAATCTCTATACTAGTACTGTAACTACCTGTGTGGTTATAATTGAGTTCTGGAGTTTTTTTGCGGTGATCGTTTATTTTATTAGTAATACAAACACGAGTCGCAAATGTGAATTGCATAATCCCCCAGCCCAGAGATGAATAAAAATTTAATTTAAAAGACAAGCCCACAAATGAATTCAATCAACTGTCTATCCAATCAAATCCCAATCAAAAATTAAACCAACTCTCCCTCTCAGTCGTCGTCTCTAATTCTGTGTCACGTTTTCAACCAAAACCTGGCCAAAAGTAGAGCTCTATCGGGCCAAGACAGCCAGACAAGCAAAACCGAAAACTGCTGAAAGGTGAGGCGGCCCCAAAAGAAAGGAAGAAATTCCATTTCCGCTTTGTCATTCACTCTGAAGGGCTTTTCATTTAGCACTTCCGATCAGCATTTTTCAGCAAAAAAAACCTGCAATTAATTGTTGGCTTTAATTAGCCAAGTTGTGTTAACTATTTAAGCCCTAATTGAAGAAATAAAAACCACAAGCCAAGCAGCCAGCCAACTGGCTCCAGTATTCTCGACTAGGGCACTTTCATTTTCAATCTGGTTTCTGGAAGTATGTGAAGCTATGCCAGAAACGCAAGTGAATCTGAATCTGAATCTGATTTTTGATTTCGGTGGCGTATCCCCGCCATCGTCTGGCCCTCAAGTGAGCTCCATCGAATCGAATGCGTATTTGAAATGTCGGTCGGACCGGTTTTGGGGTCTGGGGTCTTTGGATATTGGCTGCCCTGCCCGGTGCTTGGCATAACAATTAGTTGCGATTTGCATTCGTGGTGCGATTGGTATCGATGGTGTGGCAGCAGGTGTGGTGGGGGGAGGGCTAGAATTTGGCTATCACACTTTCGTTTCAGCCGCAATGCCTTGTTTGGAAAGGGCGGCGGAACTCAGGTGGTTTTGGCCACAAAATGCAGAGTGCTTAACGTGAGAGATACTACTGATACATTCGCAATGGACACGGCTTATTGGGTCAGGGTCGCCCTGAATGAGTCTGCGTCTCTTGCCAAACAACCCAGCCGCGTCGGGCCAAGACAAGCCATCATCAGGCATAGCCACAGATACAGATACAGAAACAGCTAACAGGCAACAACAATAGCATTAATAATGGCAACAAGCTTGGCCCGACTTCGACCTTAGCACCACCATAGCTTTGTATTATATTTCTCGACTAGTGCTAGTGGTGCTGCTGCCTGTGTTGCACTTCAAGATGGTTTTGTATCTGAAAGATACATTAACGCTTGCCTCAATGTTATTGCTTTTGTAATTTTTTTTTTTTTTTGGGCGTCCATCACGAACGAATGAGCATTAATCAAGCAATCCAAACAACCTTTCAAAAATGTTGCAAAATGGTTTGCTTAAATTTTTTCGTTAAATTATAACATTGAACCGGCATTCTACGCCCTAACGGTAAAGCTAATGAAGCTAAATTATAATCAAATGTTATGGCATCTCTCGGATGTGATATTCTGGTTGTTGTTGTTGTTGTCGTTTTGAAAGGCCAACGCATCGGGGAGATAAACGAGTATCTGATAGAAGCGTATACCCCACATAGAGAGAGATTATTGTTGCCAGGCTTTTGGGTCGCCGGTTCTAAATAATTATTCACATAATTTGTATTTATTTTTGGCTGCCTGTCTCTCCAATTACCATAATACACAAAATTCAGTGTATTGTTGGCAGTGTAGTATTCGTCGGTCTTATCAGTAGGTTTTTGTTTTCCTCCTATCTGACCGAATGTTTCTTTGGTTTTTGTATTTCTGTCTATTGTTCGAGGTTTCTATTTTGTTTCTAATTTGATTTTTAAATGTTTGCTTTGTGTTTGCAACAAATGGGCATATTGGTAATTATTCCAAGTACTCTACTTTTTTTTCCAGTGCCAATGAAATCGAAATCTCAGCTAAAAAATGGCTAAAAAGCATCTCACGCAGACATGCAACGTGTGCACTTGCGCATCTAGTGTCTGCTTCTTCTTCTCATGTATCTGTATCTTTTCTTTCTTGATCGGTTTATCAGCTGAGCGCACTGCACCCGCATTGCATCAAGAGAGAGCGAGAGAAAGAGAGGCACTCGATCGACCGACTAACCCATCGACGCTTGCTTGCCAGTGTATGTGTGTGTGTGAGGTTGCCCTTCTAAAAAAGCCCAAGCCGAAAAGTCACTCAAACAAAATTCCACTCAAAAGCCAACTGTAGTTTGGAGTGTGGGGCTGGTGGGAGGGGGCGAAAAAAAACCTTGTGACGTCAGCTGGCGCGGGAGAGCTTTTATTCGCTCGCGAATATTCTAAGCGTCGCAGCCACTGTTGCTGCTGCTGCCGCTGCTACGGCGCTGCCTCTGCTGCTGCTGGCGTTTGCCGCAAAGCCACCAGGCGGTTTTCATTTGGTTTCTGAACGCGCAACCTAACGGACGCATCCGGCTCTCCACTCTGCGGTGGGGCGAACAAAAAATTGAAAAAGATATAGCAACCAAAAAAAAATAAAGAAAAGAAAAGGAAAAATATTTCAAATAAATTAAATAGCCAGTGTTCGGTGTGTGGTGTGAAAATCAAAGTGCAGAAATTCGAAAAGAAACGAAACGAAAAATAAAAGATACTTGCAACGAAATACACGCAGCGCAGCCTGAATCGAATCGAATCGCAAAAAAAAACCCCCGAGTTGCCGAGTCGCGTAGTCGTAGTCGCGTTTAGTAGGCGCCAATTGGGCACCCGGCCACCCAGCGCCCCAGCGCCCACCCTCCTTCTTAATTTCGGTGATGGTGATGCGGTGCTAAAATAAAATCCACACGGAATCCATATTTGTTTTTGCCTACTTACTTTGCACTCTCTGTCCGGTAGGTTGAACGAAAAAAAAGTATCTTTAAGATATATATTAAAAAGAGGCTTAAATCATAAAGTATTTGTGAAGCGAAACAAGGTATCTTTAAGGCTTAAATCTAAAAGTTTTCTTAAAAGTTCACTTGAGTTAATTTTGAGGTACCTGCACCTAATATTTTGTCCTAGACTGTGCTTGTATCTGTATCTGTATAGGCCAACTATTTAAGCTTTGATTTTGTGAGTTGGCTTTTGTTTTTATTGTTGTTGTTGTTGTTGGTGTAAGAGACTTTCTGCCATTGTTGGATTGTTGCTGCTTTCCTTAGCCACGAAAGAGCGAAGCAAAGCGAGAGGCGAAGGAAAAAACAACGATTTTCACTTTTATTTGAGACCAGTCCCCCCCCCTCCAGTCTAGGCCAACATACTCTTACCAACTTGCACCTGTTTGCATGCAGCAGCAGAAGCAGCATTGCTGTTTGCCACTGAAACTGAAACAGAGATATGATAATGATAAAGCCTAATGAAGTTTACACACAGAGTATCTGTATTGCCAAAAAATAAATAAAGAAAGTAATTAACAAAGAAATAATCATTAACTAGCAGAGAGGTGTTAATGAAGTTACGACAGATCCAGGGCTTACCAAATTGGCTAGAAAGTTGTCCCCCCAGGAAGGCCTCATGAGAATGCAGTTGAAACAATTAAAATAAATACATTTAAAATTGCTATGACAGCCACAATTTGTGGTCTAGGTCCGGACGTCAATAGAAAAATTTATAAAAAAAATAAAAATAAAAAAAAAACATTTAATTGTCGAGAAGAATCTGGAAGGAGACTATACTCTACTCTCTGTATGAGACCCGAGACCCCTTCTAGAAGTGTGAACCCAGCCACGCGGCAGTTCCCAAGATGCAAACTAACCCCATAGCCGAAGCCGAACTTAAATTTAGTTATATATTACCCAATTCACACGAAAACTAAGCACAAATTAATGCAATAGGGGTCTCCCACTTTGTCAGTGTTGGCTTTATTTTAGCTTCTTAAAAATATCATACCTCTCTAAGTTTGCTTTAAAATAGCCCTATAATAATGGTGAAATTCCATCCAAAAAAAAGTAACAAGTCTGGAATCGTTATCTTCAGGAAGTTGCAAAGTGCGATAAGTACACTTTCTATACTATATATTTTTTTTGCATCAGAGGTCTATGTCTTGTAGCACCTGATCTTCCAGCTATAGCTTTTGGCAGCACTGTTTTTCTCTGATTTTTTGTGTTGGCGTGTGAATAATATTTAATAGAAGAGCCTTCGTCTTGATTTGCATGAAAAGTACTGACGTACCGACGTACTGACTTGTGCAAATCGGGCAGGTCGGCGGCCCGGCTGGCATATTCTCGGGGGTTAACTAACTTGCTGGCTGTGAATCATGCAGAAGAATCCATTTGAATGGTAAAGTGCCTTCCTCAGTTCTCCTAATTCCCTAATCGTTGCTCTTGGCGGCACAATATATATATATATACACTATACTATATACATAGATATATTTTTTTAGTGTGGTGGCGGCCAGAAAATTAATTCTTTCTATTTTTTTGTTTTTGCTTTTATTTCGTGAACGCACAAACAAAATGATAAAAAAAAAAAAATAGAGAGAGAGAACCCAAAACTCACACACACATACTTTCAGCCACTACCGGGGAGATAAAACTTATACAAGAGATAGAGCTAAACGATATAATAGCCCCTCGGCTATAACAGTGGCACAAAAACAGAAGGCGATTGTATTATATATTGGGGAGGAGTGTATAGTAGTATGTGCCATATAGAGAGCCAACAACCAGCCAAGATAACAACGCGGAACTTTCGATCCGATGAGATTCAATTGAATATGATGCCAAAAAATAAAAAAAAAAAACAATAAATGGCGCAGAACTTGGTGGTGTGTAGGCTGCGCCACAGACACCGACAATTTTAACAGCAAATTTAAAGCAAATTAATTAATTAGAAGAAGCCCCAGGGTGGAAAATGACATTGGAAGAAAAAAAACAAAACATCTAGAAGTCTAGACTCGATTCTATAGATCTCCCCGTCAACTACCGTTTTTGGAGAAACTCACATGGCCTTTTGAATTCAATCAGACAGTTGCTTTTTAGCCAGATTTCATTCGTTGACTCAGACATTTCCACCTCCACCCAAAATTCCAAATACTAAGTTCGGTCTGGAGCAGCCACTACATAGTCCATAGTCCTACATAGCCACCAAAGACATAGACGATGGTAGTCTAACCCACAAGAACTAACAGAAGATCAAACAAACATAATAAGTCCTATACCATATATATATAATATACTAGGTATATAGTCACATCATCATAAGTTATAATCCTTTGTACTAACTAGTATCCTTTCTTCTCTCCAATTATAGTGCGGGACACTAGACGGAGCCGAACCGTTATATCATCAACAGCGCAGCAACAGAATGGACGTATACCAGATCGATGATGGCTTCCACTCGGATGGCGGCACTGAGACACCGCCACCATCACCGAGCTCCGGCTCATCGATTGCCTCCACCTCGGACCATGGATCGCTGGAGAGCGTGGATACCGGGGGGACGCAACGATTGGCCGTGCTCTCGTTCGAGCAGGTTAGCAAGCTGCACAACGTGATGGACGAGAAGGTGGCCATCCACGGACGCGGCAACTTCCCCACACTGGAGGTGACGCTCAAGGATCTGGTGAATCTGGTGCGGCGCAAGCTGGAGGCGGAAGTGAATGCCGGCGGCGCCGGGGTGTTAGTTAAGGACATCCGTCTCAATGGCGGGGCAGCTAGTCATGTTTTAGCCAGCGAGGATCAGCCGTACAACGACCTCGACCTGATATTCGCCATCGAGCTCAGTTCCCCGAGGGTGTTCGATCGGGTCAAGGTCGCCGTGCTCAATACGCTCCTGGACCTGATGCCCGAGGGCGTGTGCAAGCGTCGCATCTACACGTGCTCCCTCAAGGAGGCCTATGTCGGCAAAATGGTGAAGGTGAACAACAACAATGACGGCGATCGCTGGTCGCTCATCTCGCTGGGCAACTCGCCCGGCCACAAGAACGTCGAGCTGAAGTTCGTGGACACGATGCGGCGGCAGTTTGAGTTCTCGGTCGATTCGTTCCAGATCGTGCTCGATTCGCTGCTACTCTTCTACGACTGTGCCGCACTACCCATATCGGAGAACTTCTATCCGACGGTGGTCGGCGAATCGGTGTACGGCGACTTCCAGGAGGCACTCTACCACTTGCAAAAGAAACTGATCTCAACGCGTCAGCCGGAGGAGATACGAGGCGGCGGCCTGCTCAAGTACTGCAATCTATTGGTGCGTAACTACAAGGCCGTCGACTCGCAGCTCATCAAGACCTTGGAGCGGTACATGTGCTCGCGGTTCTTCATCGATTTCCCGGACATCAATACGCAGACCATCAAGCTGGAGGCCTATTTGCGTAACCATTTCTGGGGGGTCGATGAGGAGCCGTTGCAGTATCAGTACCTGATGCATTTACGCGAGGTGGTCGAGATGTCGACCGTCTGCCTGATGGGCCACGAACGACGTCAGACCCTCCACTTAATCCAGTCGCTGGCCGCCCAGGTGCTCTTCAACAAGCAGGAGAAGCAACAGCAGCAGCACGCCCAGGAGCAGTACCAGCAACAGCAACAGCATCAACACCAACAACAACAACAGCAGCAGCAGCAACAGCAGCAGCAGCAACAACAACATCATCCACATCACCGTCAGCATCAGCATCAGTTCCTGGACCCCGCGCAGCAAGCGCAACAACAAACACAGGCGCAACAGCAGCAACAGCAGCCGCAGCCGGCCACCACACTGACCTTGGTCTCGCAGGCGCCGCCAACGGCCCAGGCGCAGACCATCTACGTGCAACAGGCCGCTCCCGCTGCCGTTTGCTGCACGAGCAGCGCGGACCAGTCGGCGGCAGCCGGCCCGCAGACCATACAGATACAGGCCGGTCCGCCGGGACTCATCTACGCCAACGGCGTCTACTATGCACCTGTGATCCCCAGCACCATCTGCACGTGCAACTCCACCTGGCTGAGCACGTGATTGGAGCAGCAGCAGCCGCATCAACATCATCATCATCATCATCAGAATCAGCATCAGCAGAATGCATGGGGATCTGTGCTTTCGGCTGAAACTGAACCACCTATAGACACAGCACCACTAATCCCACAACCACCGTCATTATCACCATCACCATCTGAATCAGAACTAGAATCCGAATCAGCACCCGACACCCAAGTCAGAAATCAGACAACTAGACCCGCAACTAGCTCCAGGAAGAAGAAGGACATGGGCAAGACCCAAGGACGAGGCGAGGAGGTGGCACGAGAAGCAGAAGCCCATCAAGCGGAGGCCACCGCGTCAGCAAGAAGAGCAGCTAAAACCACAACCATGACAAGGACTTTGAGGACGGGCGGAGGAGCAACTACCAGAATCGATCAGAAACAGTCATCAAAATTAGGAGAAGATGGAGGAGGAGGAGGAGAAGTTGTAGGCGCAGGAGGAGGAGGAGGTCTGGCCTCGGCTCCGGCCCCGGCCCCGGCAGCCACTCTCGTAGGAGGAGTCACTGGCAGCTTGGTGCTGACACCTCAGCAGATCAGCGGTGTGCCCGTCTACTACAACCTGCCGGAGGAGGATGGTGGCAGGAAGACGGCGGCGGCGGGCACCTACAGCGGCCAGTTCGCGTACTTCTATCCGCACGACGGCTCAGCGCCCAGTGTACTGCTGCTGGGCAAGGACTCCTACCTCAACGTGACCGAGCAACAGCAGGAGCAACACCAACTAGAACAGGATCATCAGAAGCAGCAAGGACAGCCCAAAAAGCCCAAGAAGCAACTTCATCAGCCAAGGAAATAAGGGGAGGATCAGATCGGATCGGATCATTGGTGGATTACCTTGCCCCTGGGTACCTTTCGATTACTGTTTCGATTCATTTATCATTCGGTTAGCTTCCACTTTGCTTTGTTATCAGCCTGATCGGAGCTCTACCTACCCGTTTCCTTTTCTATATATATATACGATTCCACTACGATATATTCATCAATGTGACAGGCGACTGTAAACTTTCCACGACCCAACCACACGCGCTCCTACTTTAATAATCTGTATTGTAACTTAATCATATCGAACCCGAGACGGCTACAGTTGCTTTCCCAGCGACACCCCCAAAAGAATGTAATTTTGAAATATTTGATTAATCCACCCAATGCATGAATCTTAATCTGAATCTTAAAACTGAAATCTAAAATCTGAAATCTTCAAATCAAGTGAGAAGTACAATGCAGCCTGATCAAGGATATTATACTTTACCCCCTGCTCACTGGAGTCATTGCCAGGACTAGCTATATAGCTATATAGAGAGGACAAAATTATGATTTGTAAGACCTTTGAGAGAAAAAGTAATGTAGTGTAATGCCAAAATTTGTTCTGTTTGCTCGGTCCAACAGCGTTTCCATCTTTTCCAACTTTCCTCAATTTTTTTTGTAATAAACTAACCCCCCAAAAAACCCCCCGAAGTACCAAGTGTTGTAATATTTCATCCATAGACATTGTAATCTATTTTTTTTTTTAATAAACAAACAGACACTCACCCAGAGAAACAAAAAAAAATTAGTACTGTATATGTATATGATATAGCCTGTTAATTATGAATTGACCTTTTGGGTCTAGGAATTCCAAGCAACTATCTAATTGCAGGCTGAGGCGACAAAATGATACGATAATATGTAAATATTAGTCAAATGGAACTGTAGTAGAGGTCGGAGGAGGACGAGTTGCTCAATGAAATTCAAATCACAAACAAAAAAATATCTAAAATTATATACTAAATGTCTAAAACAAATCTCTAAAGAGCTGTCATATTTTGTAGAATATTTTCGGTGAATGATTGATTGATTGATTGATTGTTTGAAGAGAAGAATGAATTCCGATGGGTGATAACTTATGAATGATTAACTGATATACAAACTAAACAAAAATATTTATAAAACAAAAAATGAATGCTACAAACAAATCAAGAAACAAAAAAAAAAATGATAAAATATATGAATGCTTTATGTGTAAGTCTTCTATTTTTTGCAATTGCAACAAAAAATAAAAAAAAAATATGTAACAAATATATACGATATATATATTTATAGTATAAAGGCATATATATATATATTTATGTATCTACAAGAAATGAAAGACAAAAGGTCCACAAAAGATTTGATGACGATGATAATGATGATGATGATGATGACAATGACGATGATGTTTCCTCTCCGCGTGCATTCTTTGAAAACTTTAAGAATTGTTTAAACTTTAAACACACACACCCCCTAACCCAACACACACACACTTTTGTATAATGTTAACCTTGAACTTGTGTTTTGAATTTATGTATTAACTTTAGTTTAAACATTGTGACATAATCCACGATGTACAATGTACGATGTACGCTGTATGTATGTGTATATATCCAGATTATCTATATGCATATTCGACAAGGTCCAAAGCCAATGTATTCCAATTTGCGAATTGTTCGCCCAGTCCTCCCCCGCGAGGGATCGGGCCGAATAGTTCGCAATACATTTTACTTAGTGCAAACATTAAAAAAACGAGAAAACCTGAAACTGAAACTGAAACCGCAACTAAACTGAATCAAAATCTAAGCCAAAAAAAAAATCACAAAAAAAAAATCTTTTAAAAAATAATAATGAAAGTGAAAAGTCTATCAGAAGGATGCAAGAATGGTTTATTTTTTATTTGGGTCCCCAAAATAGGCGGTTTGTGTTTTTACAAAACCAATACAATACAATACAATAAAATATATAGATATATACACATATATATATTATTTAGAATGTATGTTTAGTCGGATAAGCCTGTAGAGAGTGGACATTTTTTGAAATATCTCTAGCGTGTAATCTTAAATTTATACAAATCTACAGATACAGATACCAGATACCAGATATAATTGTAAATTCAAGCAAATCAATCAACAATCCATTGAGATTTGTATATAATATATACTTAATAACGTATATCTAATTATTATACCAACATACCCACACATTGAAACACTGACACACACATTGCCCATACACCCAAACAACACACACACACACACAACACAACACAACACACAAGAAAAAATTATAAATATTACTTATTACATTATATATAAATGATAATAATAATAATGTATCTATATCTATACCATATACAACAATTACCATACATATTACTTCTGTGCGCTTCTTGCGATCTAAGGAATTTCAATAAAAACAAACAAAAATACCTAAAAAGTATAAAACCGACGAAAAATACAAAAAAATATAAAAAACAAAAATTATAAATCTGTCGATTGTTTTATTTTGATATTAATTGGTCATTGGGCACCAGAAGATTGTTTGGCTATCGTTGGCCATATAACCAGTTGGCTGGTCATTCCAACAGTTTCCTCCTTTCCAATTTTATGGCTAACATCTGCCGCGGCCATCCGATTATGAGAGAGGTGTCTCGGACTGGGACAAAAGTGCATCTTCGCATAAAAAAAAACCTCAACCTCGACTTCAGCTGGATCTTGGGGCTACAACTTCATCTTCCCATCTAACAGCTACAGCTACAGCTACAGCTGCGATGGCTTTCGCTTGCTGGTTTCACTTTTTGCTTCTTTTACAATTTAATTCGCATTTGTTTTTGGGTAATTGTATAATTTGGATTTTTGTTTTCTGCCAATTGCAGTCGTCTAGCCACCATGTTATATGACCCGGACCGGGTCCATGAAGTCGTTGATAGGTTGGAAATATGACAAATATATGTACAAGATTCGGCCGCAAGTGAATGGCTATCCGTTGCGGCACAGAGACTTTGTAGTTGGCGTCTTGGATATTGGTGATTTATGCATTTTGATTAGCTTGTTAATGGCCCGAAGAGTTTTTCGCGTGCCTGTCCAGTTACTAAGCATGCCAAAAATAGATAACATGTACACGCGTATGCAGATGAGCCATCAATGGCCTAAAGCATACAATTAATTGCCTGAATAGACCAGGCTTAGCTTCTTAGCCAATATCAATGAAAATCGTTAGATTGTATTCAGTTTGAAGAGTTTTTCAAATATTACGTATACGCGCCATTGCTTTTGAACGAGGGCTAAGGGTTTCAGAGCAGTCAGCTTTTGTCTGGGCGCTTCTCAACGTTGCCATCCATTCAGAAAATGGCGGCCGGAAGTAATTCTGTTATGAAAGTATATTATTAGTATTTTTATAATACAAGAATTAAAACTAATCTAAAAATTAATACAAATTGTAAGAAATAATATTATTACAATTTCAAAAATATTTTTATAATAGTAAGATAAAAATAACGGATTTTTGTTGGCTTAAACAGCGTTCACACTGGCCAATTACTGAAAGTTTAAAGCTGGCCCGAAAGCTTTCGTTTGCTTCACTGTCGAACGCGAATTACAGACGAGAGGTGGCCGAGAAAAGCGATTCGGTTTAAGCCAAGAGCCACAGAAACTTGCAACACACAAAACACACGGACATAAACACACACCCACACAGACACATCAGCCAAAAAGACAGTGCACAAAGTGAAGTTGTTACTAAACGAGTTTGTTTAACAAAAAGACCAAAAAATCAGTAGACCCGAATAACAAAAAAGGAAAACAAAACCGAGTGATACCAGCCAGTTGAGAGTGGAGTTCGAGTTTGATTCATTGATTGACACAGCGAGTGCGTAAAGCCCGTAAAGTTTGGATTGCAAATACACACACATTGTTACACGTGCCCCGCAGTACTACACACGCTAGCTTTACACATACATACATACATATACACTTACATATATTTACCGACTCACCCACACAGAGAGAAGCTTACCTGAAGCACCGCCGCGCCTACCACCGTCAACCAACTACCGCGTTTTCTTTTTATCTCACCCCCCCCACCACCCACCGCCCGCTCGCAGGCCCCCCCCCCCTGTTTTTACCCGCTTAACGGTATACGAGTGTCGTATCAGCGTGTGAGTGTCAGTCAGTCTTGTGGTGTTTTCTTTTCGAAAAAACGGTGTATGTGCATTTTTGAAAACGAGGCCAGCTAATTGCCACCTAAATTCCCGATTATACAATAACCAGTATTTTGATTTTATTTTGTGGAAAGCAGAAAGCGTTCTTTGACAACGATAGGGTGAATATAAATACACCACCCACCCACACAGACAAACATACAGAGGCAATTACGGGGACACGCGCACACACTCAAAGATTTTGAATACGATGGTTCCAACAAAAAACAAAAAAAAAAATAGGTAAAAAAAAAAAGTGGAATAACCTTCAAGAGCCGAGCTTGTGCAACTTCCAATTCTCAGCTCCGCAGAGGGGGTGACCGCAAAGGGGTGGTGGTGGCGCACGAGAGAACTACATACAAAGAAACTTACTTATTTATCTAAAAGTTGGGATTATAACAATCCCACAGATACGATAATTAACGAGTAGGAATGTGCAATTGAAAAAGTGATTCCCAGAAAAGAGTGCTAAAGTATTGGACAAACATTCAGAACAAAAAATATAATACTTCGTACTTGCAACTTAACAAGTTGTTAGTGAAATATCCATTGAAATATTTCCCAGTGTAGGCACTAATTATTTATGATTTGAGCTTAATAGCGAGTTGGTAGAAGTTTCTGATGTGGGTGGCGTAAAGTTCATTTAGTGACAGGTTTATCCACTGACAACATTTACCTCGAAGCACTTTCCAAAGCCCCCACAGCCCACAGTCCACAGCCCCTTCTCTGGTTGGGTTTTAGCCATTTTCCGTTGTGCTTTGTACGTGCTGCAACATTGGTTACGAATGCATTAGAAATTTATACGAAAAATACATTAATAAGTGCGGGGCATAGCATTTTGATTGAGCCAGGTTCTTCTTCTGCGGATTTTCCTTGAATTTCCGTGTTCTGAATACCAAATATGACTGCAGTCCATCAATCCGAATTCATCGCTCCACTGCTGCCGGCCAGCTGCGTGGGTTTCCGGCCATGGAATGTTGGCTTTGAATCCCTCCGAGGCCCACAGTTAATTGCCAAAACCACCCTGCAATAGCACGCCCCCTCCCCCTGGAAGCAACTCGAACTGCAGCTCAATTATCAAGCCATATTGAAATTGCTTTGAGACAACAACCGAGCAATCACAATGGGCAGAGTAATTGGCAAAAAAAAGGAAAATTGATGTTTAACTTTCTGAAAGGTTGTTAACTATTCAAAATACCCACCATAACTGCAGTGCCCTAAAAAAAAAAGCTAACTAGAATATATATTTTGAGATAATTTGCCCCACAGTGCCAGAAATATCATTCCACTCCCACTCCGCAACTGACAAATATTAATAAGCGTTTTAATAATTCCCGCCGCTATTCGATATGCGTACATATGTATGAGGAATTTTCTTAATAGAAATGTAATTTCCCCAGCCATTTGGCATAACATTGGGAGTTATTGTTTGGCCAGCTTATTGGGGTCATTGGAGCTAGCTGGCCGAGCACGACAGCGGCAATAACCGAAATGGAACAATTATACGAAAACATGCCAAAGCAAAGTATGTGGCCATTCATTTAATGCTCCAGCAGTTGCCATTATATTATACAAGTGCAAGTGGAGGTTCTCCAAACAGATAGTACTGGATAGTCCTGTGTCAATATTGTGGAACTGCTGCGAATTATAATTAGCATTCGGGGGAGACGACAATTTGACACAATTTAGTTTCGAGATAATGTGGCTCGGAAAATGTCGGAAAATGGCTGCAATTTACTCGTTTGGTTAACAATGGCTTGTGTTTTTTTTTTTATTTCAAATTAGTTTCGGATGAGATGGTGACGTCAGTGACGGGGGCTCCAAGCGGAGAATCGGCAAGCGGGCTAATGATTGGAAGAACGCTACAAAGCCAAACATGGCCAACAGTCGAGGCCGGGCTGGGCCACGGCTATGACGCATCCGAAATAAATATAAACAACAAATATTTGGACGTTGGTGACTTGACGCTGAATTCCAAAGATACACAAATCGCGGACCGCTTCCCGACTGGTACTGCCACTGCCACTGGGTTTGTTTTTGTTCGTGGGCCCTGTTCTCGGGGCCAGAGATCAAAAGGCAAGGGACAATGCCAACAACCTGCACCACTCACATATACCACAAGGCGTATACGTAATATACGTATACTTAATATCACCCATGTATGGAGGAGAAGTACAGAAGCCTGTATGGGGACTAAGTTACTTTACCTCCGATTCCGTATTACGTTTCGTTCCGTGCCAAGCGCAGCCCGGTTGGATTTGCTGCCACTATGTAGTACTTCTGGCCGGGTGCTCCTCCTGTAGTTTAACATGCCCCACGACGGCAACAAAAGCCAAGTTTTTTTTCTTGTTTTTGGGCTTTTTGGGAACATGCCCAGCTCGATGCCGAGGCCTTGGCATGTGGGCGACAATTTCGCATTTATTATGCAACAGTTTGGCGGATTGAGCGTGTAGCGTAAACAAAGTTTGCTGCCAAAAATGAGAACTGGGGAGTCGCGTCAAGAGCCTCCGAAACCAATTCCCATACATGCAATTCAGGTGGGCGGTGGGCGGTGGATTGTAAGTGGAGGCGGTATAAACAAGTAAATACTCTTAGAATAAAGGTATCAACCTGATTATAAGAACAAGATTTCAATTACTCATCCAAGGCTGACTTGGTTTTTTGCAAAATACTTGTATTACTGCATCAATATTTTGCCCAGTATATGGATTCCAGCCCACCTTTATCTCCACGGGAGACGACAGAAATCATGTCATGCAGCACAGTTGAAATAATGTAATTGACTCGGGCACGCCAACTGGCAAGACGAATCAAGGCGAGGCCTTCGGAGGCAGAAGGCAGAGAAGCACATGTGCCAGAGCCCAAGGGCCAGTTGGAAACGGGGGCTAGGGTCTGTTTCTAGCCGTGATTGCTCATAGTGCAATGCAATCCGGGGAATTGCTGGAGAGCCAGTTATCAGCCAGAAGCCGGGCCGCCACTTGGCTGCCACAGTGGCACCGCACGTTGCAGCTTAAAAGCATATCTTCCAGAAGCACTAACAGATTTACACTTGGAGAGAGGTCTCAACCAACAAGATTTAAAAACAAAAATTGATTTTATCTTAAAATCTTATCAACTTGAAACATGTGTTAACACTTTGTTTTAAAATAAAGCAAGAAAGCTAAAACGCATTAATCAAATGACTCTAAAAGGTGTAAGATCTTCCTTTAAATTACTGGTATTTTTTTTGAGTGCATCAAGGCAGTGGCACTTTGTTTATTTATTTCTCGACAAACGTGAGACAAGCGGTTATAGCCAAGTCAGCCTGGCAGTGGGCGGCGTTGGAATCTAATCAAAAGTCCAACTCGGTTGAGACGTCATTTGGTTTTCTGTTAGCCGTAGTGTATTATTCTCTAGAATAAAGCAAAATAATGGCAAAAAGCGTTAAGTAAATAAGCTGTAAAATATTTGTTAAATTGATTGCCGGGCAGACCAGTCGGACTTGTATACAGGGTGTCTGTCGAATCGAGAATCTAGCCCGCAGGGGCCAAGCCAAGCCAATCTTATGTAAGACCGATCACGTAACGCCTCTCCCCGCTCTACCGCTTTCTTCGGTGATCCATTAGGAACATTTAAATGTTTGGCTAATTGTTATTTACTCAATAATATGGCAATTGGAATGACGATTTGAATTGAATGTACTGTGTATGGAATGTTCTGATGGGTAGTTCGTATATACAAAAGTATGTATCTGGTTCTGAGTTTACAACATTTTATAATCTTATCTGACTTGTGATCTCATTTAAAATGTCTATAAAGATTATTAAAATTCTTGGAGCTTTTTTAATCTCACGGTTTATTATAAAATGCCTGGAATTCGTCACTATCCTAGATTATACCAGTGTTTGTTATTGATTTTAATGTAAATATATTAATTTGAAGCTTAAGATCAGTTTATATATTTATGGTAACATTGAAATCTCTAAAAGATAAAGCCCACTCTATAGCTTTTATGCCTCCAATTCGTCTCATTCCTGAAATTCCCTAGTGTTTTATTCATTTTAATGTAAATATTTCGTAATTTGTCACCTTCCTAGATTATACCAGTGTTTATTTTTGTATTTAATGCAAATATTTATATTAAAGCTTGAGATGAGATAGATATATATTCATAGTATGATTTAAACCTCTATGAGATAACGCCCACTCCATAGCTTTCATGCCTGGAATTCGTTACGTTCCTGAAACGTTAATTTTGATTTTAATAAAAATATTTGTATTATAAGTATATATTGAAGTATAATTGAAACCTCTGAAAGATAATGCCCATTCAACCTGATAGACGTCATGCCTGAAGCTCGTCACCTTCCTGATCTTTCTGAGTGTTTATTATTGATTATAATGTAAACATTTTTATTAAAAGCTTAAAAATAGATAGTAAAATATTAATTGTATGATTGAAACCTCTAAAAGATATCGCCCACTCCATAGCCTTCAAATCCGCCATGTTTACTCAACTGCTGGGAGGTATAATAGGTCTATGGAAAGTTTTTCTTATTCTGATAACACAGAATCACTTGACACATATCCATAACAATACGATCCGCTCGGCTCTATAGAACATACACATATATGTAGGTTTAATACCCCGGGCGAAAAGCCAATTCAGGTCACAGCGTCTTGGCATCCGGCTTTGTTTTAGGCTTTAGGTTTTTGTTGTAAAGGTTAAAGGGCGCTGGGTTCAACTGGTGGGCGTGGTGGCAGCCCCTTTCAAGCCGATATGGCAATTAAGAGCGCAGCTGCAGTTTGCACATTTTACCTGGTTTTTTTTTTAGCCCGAAACTATTTGCTATTTTGTTGCTTTTGTTTTTCACCTTTCACTCGGCTTGTGACGCACATGCGGAGCGTGCAGGCTGGAGCGGATGCTGGGCGGGAGACGGCCAGAATGTAAAAGCCCTTTTGTATCTGACAATATTCTCCAGCCTCGGTTCGCACTCACACCCGCCACAATGGAATGGGATCTCAGATTGTTCCCTGCCAGCGTCTTATTTTTTTTGTGTTTACCCGCGAATTAAGATCTTCCGTCTACGTGATGACATCTAACGATGACAATTAGAAAGTAAATATTTATAGTTTTCATTCACTACCCTTTAGCTTTGGATCAGCTTTTTATTTTTGAGAAAAATCAAGGTGTCTGCTGGCTTCATTCGTGATTCATGTGCAGAGTTCTCAGCGGCTAACGATAACTTATATACACCTGTATTCGGACACGAGATTGTTCGAGTTGAAACTGGCTCTGGCCAGTAAAAAAAAGAGTTGATTGTAAACAGAACTCCCGACCTCAATGGAAATGGCTCTTGCCAAAATCAGTACAAAGAACAGGTTGTGTTTGGAGGCTAACTAAATACGGCCGGTGGTGGACAGATCTCTCATTCACTGACATGACTCACTAGCTTTTTTTTAGCGAAGATTTTAACTAATTTGTTTTTAAATTTTCCCATCCCCAGAGCAATGCGTCTCGACACGAACTCAAATGTGGACTTCAAGGCATTCGAATCCAGCTCCAACTCATGTGTAAGTGTTTTGTTTTTTTTTTTTTTTTTAAGAAAATGATTTATATTAATGATTGCTTGTTTTTAGCTCATCAAACTGGACAACCTGGCCACCTGGGGTGGCTCACAGAAAACAGACACACGGCTGCCGATCACGGACTATTCGAGTTTGGGCGGACCCCGGCACAATCGCAGTCCGTTTCCTCTCTCCAAAGATGTCAACAATCGCTTTATAATTTGGTAAGTGTTTATTTTTTTATTTTCTTAAACAATTTATTAATTTTAAAAAATATTTTAGGGATGGTGACATGACCACGTTGGAGGTGGACGCCATCACAAATACCAGCGATGAGACTCTGACTGAAAGCAATAGCATATCGGAGCGCATCTTCGCCGTGGCTGGAAACCAGCTACGAGAGGAGCTGAGCACTACTGTGAAGGGTAAGATCTGGTGTTAAAATATATATTATACAGATATTGTATCTAACTATTTGATTTTTTAGAGTGCCGCACTGGGGATGTGCGCATCACGCGTGGATACAATCTGCCCGCTAAATATGTGCTGCATACTGTGGCACCTGTGTACAGGGAGAAGTTCAAGACGGCGGCTGAAAACACTTTGCATTGTTGTTACAGGTAATATATCTCTAATATATGTATATATAAGAAAAACAATCAACTAATAATAAGTATAAATAAATTAATTTATCATGTGTTTGTTAGACTGCAGTCTTATAGAGCTGGAAGTTCTACCTACTTACCGCTAAATAGTCCAAGTTTTCCGGTTTTAATTTCCATTTCATGTTTTGCGCTTTAATTCTTATTTCAATAAAATTTGTATCTACTTTTTAGTCACTTCCTTAATATAAAATGATTCCTTTAAAGTTTAAATCTGATTAATATTTGTAGCTCATCGTCTTAAAAGATAGTAGCTTGAGGTTTTTCGTATTATTTTTAAAATTTTCGCTTTAAGTCTGATGATTTAAGCCTTAGCTCGTGTTTTCAGAAATTAGTCAAGACCTGTCATTTGCAAATCACTTTAGTACTCTGTCTAAGCAAACAAAAAAAGTAATAGCTATTTACCTTACAATTGAGTTATGCCAGGTCTAATATTAGTATGTCTAACACCATATTTGTTTGTGCAAAATGTTTTAAAAATATTCTTCTGTTTAGAAACGTCCTGTGCAAGGCGAAGGAACTGAATCTGCACACCATCGCTTTGTGCAACATCAGTGCCCACCAGAAAAGCTTTCCAGCGGACGTGGCCGCCCATATTGCCCTGCGTGAGTACTGGGTATGGATTGTTTTAGGATCAGAGGACTAATAGATTCGTATCGACAGGTACCATTCGCCGCTATCTGGACAAGTGCACGCTACAGGTTGTGATACTGTGCGTGGCAAGCAGCGAACGTGGCACCTATGAGGTCCTGGCCCCACTGTACTTCCCCCGGGATCAGCTGGAGGAGCGCAGTGCCCTGTGGCAGCTGCCGAAGGATATAGGCGGAGAGTTCGGGGAGCCCCAGCATCCGGATCCCGATCGCCAGATACGCATTATCCGCAATCCCCAGCACAGTGTCCACATGCGGCATCGTCAGAGTGAGTATTATTTTGTAATTAAATCTATACATTTTTTAAGTGAAAGTTTATTATTGTTTTCCGTGCACTTGCCTTTCGTCACTGTTTACTCAGTGCCGGCTTATCAATCGGCTGTCGATGATAAGGTGCCTTATCGTGGCAATGATTCCTCCATATGGAGAATATACCATGCCATTGTCGATAAGATTAGAGTGGTTCTGAGTCTACCGAAAACAAAAACAAAGAAACAGAATATATGCAAAAATTCGTTAGTCAGCTATGTTGACTGACAAGAAACACTTCTAGGGTTTCAGTTTCGTTGCAAAGGCGGTCGTGTGCGGGTCACTTGCCAGTAGTTGCATTCGATTGTTCGCGAATTATCGTTAAATTTCGGTTATTTCAGTGAATAATTTTTGTTTAATTTGTAAGTTTTAAGGCAGATTATAGTAAAATTTACTAAAGTTTATAATATAGAATTATTTCGAAAGTGAATAATGAGTCTAATGGCTGCTAGTCTAATGGCTGCGAGTGAAGAGTGACAAAAAGCTGGTGGCCTTAAAATTCTTGAAAATAATTGAAGCATACTTTTTAGCGTCAAAAAATTTGTGGAATAAAGTGTATAATTTTAGTCAAAAAATAATTAAAGATTTTAGTACAAAAATGTTGTTTTCAACTGGTTTTAAACCCTAGTGTAAAATATATTAATTTCCAATAAATTCAAGGCTTGTTATTTGTTTGGCCTTAATAATAAAATTAAAATAAAATAACCAAACAAAAATATTTGCATAAAATCTTTCAAAGCTTAAGAAAGAAAATCCTCATTTAGTTTGTTGATCCTTTAATCCAATCTGAATTAACAAATGTTTTTGATTACAGCCGCAGTTCTTTGTTGAAAGAAGAGACACTCCCACTCTCATTACGTTAGTTAATCAACAAAAAGTTAGTTCATTTAGCCGTCTACCGACCGCTTATCACAACGAGTGTCACTCATTTCGTGAATGTGTGTGTGGGTGTGCGTTGGCCTGACCAAGCTCCTTCTTGGCCTAAATCATGTCCCGCACAGCCGTCGAGTTATCAGCTTATCTCTCGCGAGAAATGCGGAGAATACTGAGAGCGAGCCGGGCGCGGGGACTTGGCCAGCATCCAGTTTTTTGCTCAACGCTCGTGCGTTTAACATCTCGCTTTATCGTCTCATTTGGGAAGAGCTTGTCGTTCAGTTCAACTCATATTTCGCATTGTTAAAGTCTGAACCAGACTCAGAAGCTCAAAATGATAAACAATTCATTTGAATTTTCATGTAAAAATAACACAAATCTATAATATATGCAACTCTATATCACTAATGTTTATATATTTTTTTTTAAACTTTATAGCCGACGACGATTCAGACGTAAGTCCACACGATATGGAGGGTAATAGCTCGGATCTGGAGTATGGAGCTCGGGACATGAATGGTCTTAGCCTGAATTCCTATAGCAGTGGCTTGCAGGCCCAACTGCAGGTGGGTCTTAACTGTTTATCAAGTGAATCATCTTATTTATAAAGATTTTTATTCTCATTAGCGCGATCTGGACCGGCAGCATCTGCTAAGTGATCGTCCACGTGCTGGAGTTTATGAGAATGTCATATCCGAGGGCGTTGAGGGAATCGAGCATCAGGAAAGGTGAGTGCTTCTCTGAAAACTTTACAAAATAAGTATTTTAGATAATTGAGAATAGAAAACCACAATGGGATTATGTTTACTACTTCAAACCCTTTATCTATGATATCAGATTACACTCAAGAGTGTGGGAACTTCTGCAGTTCATAAAATAGCCAGCAAGTCACGCAGAATGGGTCTTGGCTCCCCCCTGTTCTCCTTTCCAATAAACACCTCGTAACGGAGCCCTCCAGGCCCAGTGTATTTATTACAAGAGCATGCCGGAAATATCTTAACCGTCTGACAAATGCCTTTCCTCTGCACCCCCTTCACTTTATACCTTCTATGTAAATTCCGGCGCTTGACGAAATTTTAGAGACTCGTGGCACGCAATCCAGGAGCTCAGGCTTTGGGCTTAAATTGAATCGAAGGCGTCCGAAGTGGAGTGTGGTGGGGAAAAGTGCTTGGCCATCGTCCTGCATAATGCTAATTGGACAGAGCAAGTGTTTTATTACTTTAAGGGTTCACCGAGTGACGGCCTGACCTATGACGTATGAATGGAAAACCTGGTGGCGTCACAAGTTGCATGACGCCCCCGAATTGAAGAGCAATTGCGTGATGGTCAGTGGCCACTTTTTCGGGGGCAGGTCTAAAATAAGAGTTGATTGTCTTTTATGAGCCACTTGGGGCACAGATATCCTAAAAGGTTCAAACACTGAAATTAGAAGCTTTGAATCCTTATCACTCTTTTAAATCATTTGTATAAATATTAAAAAGCATTTTTCAGGCAAGCAAAATATTTATTTTTCCATTTTACGTGAGAAGCGAAAACCCAACTCTAATATTTATGAATATTTACTTTCCATCACATGGCCGAGATAATGTCCATGGCAAAAGCTCTAGACTCTAGCGATAAAGTACAGATAATCCCTTGGGGGTACGACACTTTCAGGAAAACTCTCAGCCAAAGAATTTCTCAAAATAATTCCCCATTAAAATGATAAATGTCAACACGATTAAGAATCTCGCCAAAATATTGTTGATTCTCGTAATTAAAATAATTAAAATGACAACTGGGTCTGAGGTGCTGTGGGGGAGGTGGGTGGTACGAGTGGGGGATCCGCAGGTAACCGGATCGGCCAGTGGCAGTTCCAGTATAATCAGAATATCGAACCGTTGCAGTTCAATGAATGAAACCGCACAAATGCCCGGTTCGCACATTTTGTAGACATTTAAATGTAACATCTCACAGGCAACTTAATTTATTCAACCGAGTGTGTGGAGTGAGGTGGGGTGTTGGGATGTTGACATGTTGGCGCCATTTCCTGGTTTTGCAATTTTTTTGAGTGCGTGAGAGGGGAATGCACCCTACTGTGCCGCTTCTTCATTTATTTAGAATCAATCTGGGGCCACGGACATGACTCACTTGACTCACATTGTTTTTTGTTTACCACTGGAATGATGGAAATGTTGCACATTGAATGCGTGCGTAACTGCCATGGTTTTATTTTCGTGATGGGTCAGTGGGTGGGTGGATGGGTGGATGGGTTGGACGGAAGAACCGAAATAGAATTCGTGTGTGTTCGTTTTTTGCGCATTTAGCTTTCAACTGACAAAGCAAACATTTGAACGGATTTCATTTTTTGGACAGTTTTGTTTTAGCCAACTGGCATTTGGGTAAATAAAGTAGCGGTTGGCGTGTCCTTGGCTTATTGTTATTACCGTTACTGTCTTTGCTCTCGGTGTTATCGGTGTTGTAACTGATGTCATTGAACAGCCAAAAGGGCGCAAACTCAAAGAGTGAGAGTACAAGAGAGAGAGAGAAAAAGAATAATGAAAGAAATATATATATATTTTGTAAATATTAAAAATTAAATAATGTTAAAAAAAATGATATTGAGAGGTGTGGATCTTAATTTACACAAGCTTATATTTTGTCATTTTTTAAGTTATTTTCTTGAGCATAAATTCTTCTCAGTGCAAGAGAGCATCTCTGCCTGCAAGAGTCAGAATGAGAGCTTTCTTCGCCTTCCTTTCACGGCGACGTCGCCATCTGCGCCGCTCTCTCTCTCTCAATGGCTCTTCGCTATGGTTTCTCCCCTTTTCTCCTTTGGGGCTGCTGTTGGGGGGCACCTACACACGCGCACACCCACAGATGGGGCGGCAGAAAAACATTCAAGAGGAGCGCAACTCGCCGATTGTCCGCTCATTCGAAAGGCGCAACTCGCGGCGAACGGACGTGCATCGATCTAACCCACTAGCGGCGCCAATCCCTATATAGTATAGATCGGAGATAAATCCATAAAATCGCACACCGATTTTCTGCCCAAAGCACAAGCGAAAAAAACTATTTTTGCATTTCAACGCGCGGCTTCCGTTCAAAACGCAAAAGTCTGGCCACCAAGCTGCCCACATTCACTTTTAAAATTTGACAGCACCCCGAACTATTTATACATTTATTTTTTTGGCGAACCGAGAAAACGAAGAAAGACAATTTGTGCGTCAATTGAATACGAAATCGGTCCGAAAACAAGTCGCAAGTGGCAATCATCCGCAAAGGCTATAAAACTGAAATTTCTACATATTTTGACTTAAAATCGATAAACCGTAATTGTGCAAAGAGCAGCGCAGAGAGGCGGAGGCCGAAGTCAAAGGGAACAAGGAACAGTGCCACCCACCTAACAAGAACCACTTTTACATCCACAACTACCCACTACAAACTATGACAATGCTGGAAGGAATGACGTCGATTGACTTGGGATCCAGCAACTTGCAGGAGACCACGGGCGACATGAACGACGTCCTGCCCGATGAGCTAATGGAAACGCCGGAGGAAAGGTATGGGGTTTCGGGGTATAAAGGGGCGCCGGAAGAGAACCGCCAGAGCCAGAGCTATAGCTAGAGCCGGAGACGGTTCCGAGTAAATTGAAACGTGTCAGTCACGGAGGCCGACAGGCCTTCAACGGAGTGAGTCTGATTGCCTGCCACCCCTTCTTGCAGTAAACAATGGCTCCTAACTAGGGGGCGCCCTAATGACGTCAGTCATGGGTGGTGGGTGGTGAGTAGAGGGC
The DNA here is from genome assembly GCF_030179905.1 of Drosophila bipectinata. NCBI lineage: Eukaryota > Metazoa > Arthropoda > Insecta > Diptera > Drosophilidae > Drosophila > Drosophila bipectinata. The sequence continues at coordinate 16,444,383 of NC_091737.1, forward strand.
GGTGCATTACATACGAATCTTTTCTTTTTGGGCAGGCCATTAACTTTTTTTCACATTTGACAAGTTCGTTTCCTTTCTGAACTGATATGAAGTCTATTTTTGGATTTCCTTGCATTCAGTTTTTTGCCCATGACATCGTATTGAACGCCCCCAACACCCACCACCCGACCCCACAGACCTTCAACCCACTGCTGCCATCAGTGCATTGGTGAATTTAAAAATAAAACATTGCCTTTTCTGGCCTTGTTTCCGTTAGTACGTGCCAGTGAACAATAATAACAGGCAATGTAGCACTGGGGATGACAGAAATTGTGATCTAATAGTAATGTTATTACTTTTCTGCTGCGCTGACTTGTTAAAGTGTGAGATTTATTCTATGGATTAGCATTGCGCTTGCAAATTCATTGTTTTTTTCACGCGATAATCACATTTGGGGAGCAACAAACACCACCCACCTATCACTCTCCCACCACCTCACATCCGCAATCCGCAATCCACAATCCGCATCCGCAATAGTATCTGTATCTTCAACTGGGCAAACACTGAGGCTAAGATTATGATTAACTTGGCTAAGACTGCGTCACAATGCGTCACATTTTTATCTGCATTAGCTGCTCTGCAATCGTAAATGGCTTATCGGTTGGTGCTACCGGAGTTTATTGCGGCACGAGGCGGCAAAACATCACATCACTTAGTGTGTGTACATCTTCCATCCAAACTCCCCCTTAAAGTCACCTGAAATTGAGTCACTTTGGGGCCTGAGGTGTTCAATTAACTGGCTAATGAATCTTGTATTTCGGCGTGAGCTGTCGAAAGTTGTTAATCATTTAAGCACAACTTTTCACACATTTGCAATCCTAAATAGAATGGAAATTGGCTTATAAACAAATGGATTTGCCGAGTAATAGTATGTGACTCACGGGCACTTATTCCCTGGGCAATTGAATCGAGATTTCTATTTTCCATTTTTAGTCAGATTGACCCATTTCTCTCTGTAGAGTCTATAGTCTCTCTAAATCCCATTCTATTTTTGTACATTTATCTGGTAAACATTTGCCTTGAATTTAGCACACCTGGTAAATAAAACTAAAACATAAGCTTAACACGCCTTTCAGATTTATAATTCGCCCGGCAGATAGATAATCATGACTTTCTGAGCTTTTTGCTAAATGAATTTCAAGCAGTCGGCCAAGGTGATTTGTCAGACAGTCGGGCTGTCATTTAATGCTTATATGGAATATACATAAAAAATTGCGTGTCCGCACATAATAATCGATCGAACCAATCCAATTTCAACACTCAGTATGTCCACATAATTGTTGTGGTACAAGATTTATATTTAGAAATAAATAGTAATCATTCCTAGAAATAAAAGAACTAACCTATTCATTCATTTATGTTTTATTTTTTAGGTATGAACGTCTATTGCGTCGGGCCCAAGTGGAAGACTTGACGGAGGTCTCGGGCATTGGCTGCCTTTACCAGAGCGGTGTTGACCGCCTGGGCCGGCCTGTGATTGTGTTCTGTGGAAAATGGTTTCCCGCCCAGAACATTGACCTTGAGAAGGTACGCTACACCTCCTGAATAAATATTAAAATATACACTTTAATATATATTTATTTTTTAGGCCTTGCTTTATCTGATTAAGCTACTGGATCCCATCGTTAAAGGAGACTATGTCATCTCATACTTCCACACGCTGACATCCACGAGCAACTATCCATCGCTGCACTGGCTCCGTGAGGTCTACGGTGTCTTGCCCTACAAGTATGTTCTATAAACCCGATCTTATAATGATTTTTTAACTAAGGTAATTTGCTTTATCTCGTACCATCAGATACAAGAAAAACCTGAAGGCCTTCTACATTGTACACCCCACGTTCTGGACTAAAATGATGACCTGGTGGTTCACCACATTTATGGCGCCAGCCATCAAAGCCAAAGTGCATTCGCTGCCGGGTGTGGAGCATCTCTACTCGGCTATCACAAAGGATCAGCTGGAAATTCCCGCCTACATCACCGAATACGACATGGCGGTAAGTTCTAGAGATACATTTTTCATAAAAATTATTTTGTTTTTTAATTATTTGTATTTTTTTTTAGACCAATGGCCTGCATTATTTCAATCCTGTGCCGACTGCCTCGTAGATGGCGGCCATCGTAGCTGTCTAGAGACAGTGAACAGCCACCATAGCATATACTTATATATAATTAAAGATAGTTACACACACTTGTGAAGTTTTTATAGATTTTATAGAACATATTTTGTTTTCTTGATAAGTAATATTTGTTTACTTGGGCATAACTTTCGATGTTGTCGTTTATCGATTGACTTGCCGCAAGTTTTGTTGAACATTGTGTAGCATACTTTTACGGGAGTGGCAGGGTCGCCCGATCCCCTCAAACCAATTAGCTAAATGATAAATCGGCATAGAAAGCAGAAAAAAAAGTAAGATATTCTTATGAAGTGCATGGAAATTAGTTAATTAGTTGGCAGAACAACCAAACCTTGTTAATTCGCTAAAAATAGTCGTTGGATTATTGGTAGGAGACGGTGAGGGTGGGGAAAGGACAGAACTCGTTGACGGGATAAGATATAAAAAAAATAAATTAAAATGAAACCAAAAATGTTAGCAATGCTGAACGAAATGAAATTTGATTAGAGAACCTGCATATACCGATATACAAGATTATTATAAATATTAAATTGATAAATTGTACTTGATTACGGAAATGAAAATATACATAAATACATGTATAAGTATATACATATTGTTAGTTATCTTTGCAATTACAAATTGTATTATTAATGTATTAATACTAGAGCTAAAGCGTATGCCGTTTGATCCCCCGATATATACACACACACATACGTACTATAATTCAATTGTATTTATACATAACTCTATATACTAATTATACAAACCAAATAAATTACAAAAAAAAAAGAATGAGAATGATGATATATCGTAGAGAAGCATATATATATATTTTCGGCTCAGAGAAGGGCATGCAAATACATAACTTTTGTAGATACTTACTAGAGCTCACCGTAAGGCCCCTCCCAGCAATCGAAACACCAATAAAGAACCTAACGAATAATTATTGAATACTGAATGTTAAATGTTCGAACTTTGATATTTGATATAGATATGATTAAGCGCAGGAGATTTTCCAAACTCGAGACACGTCCCCTTTATCTTCCATGCACCGTTTGCGCTCAAAAGTAATCCGGATTCAAAGCCAATAGCACGCCACTGCTATTCGTATATATTTGTAATGAAACTAGGTATTGTAATTAGTCGAATCAATTATGGCACTCGCAGGCAATAATCACACAACAGAGCCACACACTCACCACTAACTCAACCAATTGATGAGCCAAAAGACAAAAGCCACAGCCAACACCAGCAGTTGATTTAGCAACTACGCAATTACATGCAAAGTAAAATGCACTCAGGGATTGATTTAAAAACCAATACAAAAACTAAAAAAAAAAAAAGAACCCAAAACAAATAAAAATTTAGATAAATGACAAATGCGCTTTCCTCGAACCACAATCGGCAGCCTGGCTAGTACCTAAAAAAATTAAAAAGTGAAATCAAGTAGAGTAATAGCGACACCTAAAAAAGAGAGATAGTTTTTGGAATTATTCTTATAAAGTACATCTATATGTATCGCGTAGGATGTTCATCCGGGCTCCGAGGATGTCACCCACTATACAATTATGCCAATTACATATTTTGTATCTCCTCGGCCGAACAAATTAGATAAACTAACCAGAGTGCGATGGGGAATGTGAATTTCCATCCTGTAACCGAATAGTCAAAAAAGCACTAACTGCAAAAAGCGTCAAATTCAAAATTAATGCTTTTATGAGACAACCACCTTACAGGAGTACAACAATCGCAATATATATTGCCCTATGGTGTATCTTTCTATGGCTTACAAACTGTTAATTGACAAAATAAAAGTAATAATACAAATTAAAGAGCAAAGCCCTCAAAAGCAGTGAAAAATACCAAATACAAAAATGGAGAACCCACGTTATGCCAAGTGTTCCTTTCTAAAAGTATATATCTAGACGAATACTTTTCGTAATATCTGAATATTTGTAGATAAATCTAAAAAGTCTATCATTGATTAATGAAGCCAACTACAAGTAACTAGTAATCTCATTCAATCTAAATATTTTCCAAATCTCCCCTTTCTAATATTGCTATTGCTTTAGCGTTAAAACCAACAACAAAAACTAAAATTCTGACAAGAATGGAAAGCTAGTAAAAATTAATAAATATTGATTTGTTGCTAAATTAATGAAATTGTACCTTTGAAAAAGGAATTCTGCGATCGATTCATTCCTAGCGTAGCACGAAATCCTTATAGTTGTTAAAGCAGATGATAGACGAGATTGAGAAGAATGAGATCGTCGTGGCACAAAATGCGAAATTAAGTTAAGTTTTTCCAAAAATTCGAGAATCCAGCTCCTTGTTCTTTTTGTATATATAAGTACATACAAGGTAACAAATTTAATTGGTAATTAATAAAAGAAAAACAACAAAAAAAAAAACGCTTTCGTTAAAAATAATCTCTCAACTGTGTGTGTCCTGTGGTGTTGTTGTGGGTCTAAAAGAGTCCTTTTCTTAAATTCTAGATAAAATCACAATTCAAAGTAGTCCTTGTTTTGGGACTACTGGATAATCAGCTTTGTTTGGCGGGTGTTTGGTATGTATTTGTCCTTATAGTCCTCAAAAATCTTATGCAGAGCCTCCATAACTTTTCCATGAATTTCATCCACGTAAGCGATATCGGGCTGATCACTCTTGATCACATCAATGGGAGATCCAACTGAAATATTATTTGGTGAAGGATTCAATTCAACTTTAATCATTTTGAAGGACTTACCAACTTGGACAATACGCCGACGATATGGTACAATACCAAAGGTATAGTTGAACATACCACGTCCTTTCGGAATTATAGGCGAAATTCCGATTAATTTTTTTACGGAATTCTGAAAGCGGCGGAGCTTTGAATTCGGGGGATTCTCCACCTGGTCGTATATATCCACCTCGCCAAAGGACAATGAGGGTACGATGGATGAGCTAAAGTTTTAAAGGAGTTAAAATACTGTCTAAAATATGTCTTGAGCACCATTACTCACCCCGTTCGAATTGCCATTTTGACAAAACCCTTTCTATTCTTGAGGGTCAACATGTATTGGCCAGGATGCGAGTCCATAGCTTCTTGGGCTCCACCAACTAATATTGCCACCGCATTGGAGGTAAATCCATCTTGATTATCCTCATGCTTGGGATCATTCGATTTATTAAGCAAATAGACCAAAGACTCCTTGGAGACCGATACCATGCCCCAAAGCCGAATAACTTCCCGCAGGAAGGGGGTCTTGAAATGATGATCCAATGTGGCGATTTTTGGACGAACTTGGGGAAACAGTTTCAGCCACTTGGAAATTTCCATTCCCATATTAACACAGATACCCATTCTATAACAATAATAATGTTATTAAAGCTTAGGTTTAATCTAAAGTACTTACCCTATGAGCCCGTGGGGAAAACTAGCTATAATGTAGTTTCTATTGGGCGGCAGCTCGGCGGTCTTTACAAGTTCCACGGGGAAATAGTCGCGATAACTTGGATTTTTGCGAAGAAAAGGCACTGACCAGCTGAAAGAATTTATTTATTAACTCTTTATAATCTATAATACAATCTATTTTATATATTTTTCTTACCCGTTGCCCTCCATGATGCCAAAATGTTTTTTATAATCCGTGTATATGTAAACGAAGTAGACCAAGAGTACAGTCCGCAAAATAAATCCACCATAATACTGAATGTAGAAGAAATAATCATTTTGGAATAATAGTTTATCAAAGTAATAGGGCTCTTAAAATTTGAGTGTTACACTTCAAACGTTGTGATATTTGAAGAGTTTTATTTATTTATTACACTTTGATTGATAATTCACATTGTATTCACTATTATAACATATTATCACTTTATTTTAAAAATGTCATAACGAACCCAAATTAAAGTTTTATTTCATTAAACATATTATTTTTGAAAAAACACGGATTGATCAAGGCTTGATTTAATTTTTGAATATTAAAATTAAAGCACAAAGAATCACTATTTAACACTTGGGAATCCTGTGACATCCTTAAAATCCAACTTTTCAGTTTTATTAAAAACTAAAAAAAATATATATTTATATTACCAGCAGGAATGGAGTACAAAATGTCGATATAATAGGCAGCCAGAAAAATGTGTATGTAAAGACGGCCGTAAAGAAAGTCTGAAGTCGCCGATCCATCGGAACGTTGAGCGGAGCCCATTCTATTTTCATGGTGTCTTTCCTTTTTTTAATCTCCAACCGATCTTTGAAAGAAACCTGCGACTCTTTCGACGTCTGTCCAGCGACTGAGCTCCAGAGAAACGGAGCTACAACATATGTACTTCCCATTTGTAATGGGTCTACTTATCCTTATCAATATGGCAGACAGCCTCTTCGTAATAGTAACGGCTTGAGAACCTCTCTTCAGCGATAAGAAACTGATAAGTACTTAAGACAGGCACTAGACTATGCATAAGTATTTATTAAAAATAATATTCAATGATCATTGTATGCATACAGTAATATTACGTCACAATCTGATGATGCTCGTCGCATGAGACCATTTATAAGACTAATTTATATGCACAAATTATAATCAAATCAGCCGACGTATCAGTCTGATAAGGAAAGTTTATAGAGTAATAGTATATTCCATTGAGTGGCTGTAAATTTTTGATTAGAATCTTAGTACACCCTCAAGTTGAATCATAGCTGTAGTTTCATATTGGGGTCTTGGGGGCAGAGTAAGATTCTAATGTTTATGTGGGCAACCCGATCCGATATCAGCAATCACTTATGTACGACCTTTAGAACACATGCTTGGCAGAACACTTCGCAACAGCCGAATTTTTACCCCCAATACTTGGTTTATTGATAAGGAGTTCAATCCACTTTTTTGTATTGCCAGCTTGGGATTTGTGTCGCTCTTATCAGTCGTGGGTCTTCATTGAACAATTGCTGATTCATTCACATGATATTACATGACACTTTGTATATATTTTTTTTGCTTCTCGAATTGCCTTTGTCACTTTTGAACTGAAATATGAAGCCAAAGGGCAGCTTACTCATTGACCTTGTCTTTTGATTAAGACAAGGGTCAGGCGGGTCAGGCAGCCCAGGTAGCAGCCGCTAAATTAGTTTATAGTTTTCTTATTATACATTACATTAAGTCACTGCTTAGCACCATAAACTGGTCTATCTGCGGATCAACCGTTTTCATCTGCATGCAGAGTAAATATACTTATAACGTTCATAATTATTTTATTTTTGAGCGGATTAATGTCATTGAAAAGCCTCAATAACCAAACACTAAAAATTCAATAAAGTTTTATACAAAATTTAGTATGTATTGCTTTCAGTTATGAGTTCTATTAGAAAAAATTTCCATTTGATGTTTAACATTTTCTTAAATAAAATAATCACATTATTCTTAATACTTAAAAAGTATATACATTCATTGTATAATAAGCTTAGCGTTCTTGGAGTTTTTAATGTACTTGTCCTTGTGCTCTTCAAATAATACTTTAATGGCCTCGATGACCTGGCCATGAACTTTGTCCACGTACTCCGAATCAGGTTGAGCGCTTTTCACCACATCAATAGGTGAGCCAACTGAGAAAACACAATAATGAATTAGGTTTTAATCATACCAAAAATATGTCATAAATTAACTTACCAACTTGAACGATTCGTCGGCGGAATGGCAAGAATCCAAAAGTGTAGTTAAAGAAACCCCGACCCACGGGAATCAACGGGGAAACGCCAGTGAGTTTCTTAACCAAGTTTTGGAATTTTCGAAGCAGAGAATCTGGGGGATTGGCCACTTGATCAAAAATGTCCACCTCGCCAAATGAAATGGAGGGAACAATAGAGGAGCTGCAGTTAAAATATAATTATTAATGATTTAAATTCATTATTAGACAAACACTAACCCTGTACGAATGGCCATTTTAACAAAACCCTTGCGGTTCTTCAGGGTCAAAATATACTGGCCAGGATGCGAGTCCATCGCCTCCTGGGCACCACCCACCAGAATAGCCACCGCATTGGAGGTGAAGCCATCGCTGTTTTCCTTGTGCTTGGGATCATTCGATTTGCTGAGCATCCGAAGTAGAGCCTCCTTGGACACCGACACCAAGCCCCAGCAGCGCAGGACCTCACGCATGAAAGGAACATGAAAATGCTGATCCAGAGTGCCCAGTTTGGGGCGCACCTGGGGGAACAACTCCAGCCACTTGGAGATCTCGACACCCATGTTAATGCCAATGCCAGTACTGCAAACCGAATCAGTGTCTATTTATAATGAATCGATAAGATTGGTTGTCAGTAAATCATACCCAAGAATGCCATGAGGAAAGCTGGCCAATATGTAGTTGCGGTTGGCAGGCAAATCAGCGGTCTTTACCAGCTCCACGGGGAAATAATCGCGATAGTACCGATGCAAGCGATTAGTTCTAGTTATCATCCAGCTTAAAATAGGGTTCAAGATGCCAATTTTGTGAGTCTTATCTTTCGAGAACAACTTACCCATTGTTATCCACAACAGATTGGGTTTTTTTATGGTGAACATAAACATAACCCAAGTACAGTAGCATCAAGCTGCGCAGCCAAAGACCTCCATAGATCTATGAGTGTGATTGTGTATTTTTGAGTTATTTTTTATCATAAACATAATTCGGAAATATCCTACCAGAGAACCAGCAACTAGTAGAAACGATGTTGATAGGAGCACCAACAGCATGGAGGTAAAAAATGCTGTCACTACAATCTGAAGACGACGTTCCAGAGGAACCCGAAGTGGTGCCCATTCGATTTTCATTTTAAGTCACTGTCAGTCCAATACTGTTCAATAATCCACCAGCTGCTCTATCGATGGTTCTCCCACGACTGAATGATATGGTAGCCAGCGGCGGTCAACTTTCTGTGCATTAAACTTATACTTATCCTTATCGGCTTTAGTTCTGATGTCGGGCGCCCGCATTAGTTGGCTAATCATTTACCAGCTACTGGGTCTGGGACTTTGTTTGGGGGCGATGGGAATTCGCGATTAGAGTGATAAAGGTGATATTGGTTGTTTTACAGCTAACGTCTGGTAATCGGCAATCACATTTTTTTTTGGTGCAAAGGTATGCGGCTATTCCCAACAACAGATATCGTCTTTTAAATTATAGCACCTTTTGAGTTAAAGAGTTGAGTGATTCAATTAAGTTTATTTTGTATTTTCGGTGAGTAACTATGATAAGAGTTAAAGATTCGTATGCCATTTTATTGGTACTAATTAAAAGGTGGTCTTCTAGACTAAGCTAAACTACACAAGCTATAGTGCATGATGAAACAATTGATTCAAACGAGGTAATCATGTTTAACCAAGGCAAAGTCCAACCACGTTTAAAAAGTTCAACCTGTTTTCTTTATAAAAAACAACTATGTTAAAAGTCTATTAGCCAAAAGTATATTTAAACCGCTTTAAAAATTTAAATTAAAATAAGAAGTAAATATTTACAACTAAGCACATGCTTTTATTTCTTTTCAAAATTTATTGCCCCAATTTTCAAACTGATTTTGGTATATACTGTTTAGTCAACACTTGAAACTATCGATAGTCATTTCATATTAAGCTTTTAGTGATGGCACTAAAGTTCAATAACTTTGTCGATTGATTTTATTTTATTTAAAAATTGTATCCCTATTTACAAATTCACAAAAAATATAACAAAATCGCAACTTAAAAAAATAATAAATTGTTCTGTAATTAATGCTTATAAAGCATTATTTTGATCACATTAAAAATATAGATAATAATTCCGTTGACTAGTGAATGACAAGCTTGGTATTCTTGGCATTTGGGATGTATTGATCCTTGTACTGGGCAAACATCTTCTCCAGGGCCTCAATGACTTGATTGTGGATTTTATCTACGTAGGCAGGATCCGGTTTATCGCTCTTGATCACATCAATGGGGGAACCAACTAAAATTTTAGTTTTGATTAGTAACGAAGGATAATATTTGGAAGAATCTAAGACTCACCAACTTGAACGATGCGGCGACGATTAGGCAGAAAGCCAAATGTATAATTAAAGATTCCTCGGCCCACAGGAACCAAAGGCGAAATTCCTGTCAGCTTTTTCACAAAGTCCTGGAAGTGACGAATCTTTGAGTGGGGTGGATTAGCCACTTGGTCAAGAATGTCCACCTCGCCAAAAGAGAATGTTGGTACTATTGAGGAACTGAAATAAAGTAATAGTTATTGAAAGATTAATACGAATTGACATTAAATCTCCACTTACCCCGTTCGAATGGCCATTTTGACAAAACCCTTTCGATTTTTCAAAGTCAAAATATATTTTCCTGGATGGGAATCTAGTGCCTCTTGGGCACCACCCACCAAAATGGCAACCGCATTGGAGGTGAAGCCATCTTGATTGTCCTTATGCTTGGGATCATTGGATTTGGTCAACAAATAGACTAAAGCCTCCTTGGATACGGAGACCAAGCCCCAGGATTTCAGCAGTCCACGCACAATAGGGGTCAAGAAATTCTGGTCAAGAGTGGCAACCTTTGGCCTGACTTGAGGAAATAGTTCCAGCCACTTGGAGATGTCTAGACCCATGTTGGTGGAAATGCCAGTCCTATCGGGGGTTTCAACATTTACATAAGTGTGTATACAAAAGTTTCGTCACTTGAGGCGGATCGATAAGATTCGCTATCAGTCAACAAGTCTTACCCCAGAATTCCATGGGGAAAGCTGGCCATAATATAGTTTTTGTTGGGGGGAAGTTCGGCGGTTTTGACCAACTGCACGGGAAAGTAGTCTCGATAATGCCGAAATAGCCAATTATTACGGAAAATCTTCAAGCTAGAAGGGTTTTAATTTTATGAACTATTTTTTATTATCTTTACTAAGATTTTAAGCTTACCCATTGCCGTCCATGATAGAGTGGGTTCTTCTATGATCCACAAAAACGTAGACCAAATAAATAATGGTTAGAGTACGCAAGTATAGACCGCCATAGATCTTTTTAAAACATAGTTTTGATTTAAATAGTATAACCATTTAATGTTTAATTTTATTTACCAGAAAAGCAGCCGTCAGAAAGTACGAGCCCAGGGAAAGCAACATAAACGAAAGTATGAAGAAAGCCATGGCAAATGCTTGCCGCCTTCGTTCAATTGGAACATTTTTGGGAGCCCACTCGATTTTCATGTTTAAAATATTGAAGCACTCTTCACTCTTAACAATTATTAAGTAGCGACTCTAAGAACGGTCCTCCAACGACTGAAAAAAAATTCCAATGTTTAAGTTACTTTTTTCTTATCCTTATCAGTATCCGCCGATGGCGCGAACCGGTGCCTATCGGTAACAGTTGTTAACAAAAAATAATATGAAAAAAAAGAATGTTGGCCAGTTAATGGCTATTTGCTTGGGGTGGTTAAAAATTCTTATAATCGCGATGACTTTAAATAGACGTCTGGTTGCAATTATCGTCACTCTTATCACGGCCAACAGCCGGCAAATGAAAACGTTTGCTTGAAATCACACTCTCCGAGTTTTGTTTCCATTTTTTTCTGGTTCCTTGATTTGGCTTTTATTAGAGTTGAAGTAATAATTACAAGTGATTTTCCAATTCAAATGTCATTAAAATGAGAACGAAACTTGTTTTGCAAATTATGGCAATTAACTCATATTGAACAGAATGACTGTTTTAAAAAGATAAGCTTTGGAACATCATGTTGTTTTTGAGGGAAAATAGGTTATCCAAAATCACATATTTTTTAAATTTAAAATTCACATGTTTATGATTATTAAGTACTTTGTAAAGGTAATTAAATCCAAAGTGAGTTTTAATATAATTTAATATTTAAATGTCATTAGAAAGAGAACGAAACTTGTTTATGACTCGTTTTGTAAGTTATGTCTCGTTAACCGCTGGCATGTTCATAAAATAGTCACAGTGTAATCTTTGGATCACCAAGGACATTATTTATTCATAAAAGCACTACATATATTTTTATAAATAGGTATAAATATATTTATTGAAATGCCAATTACCTTCAAAGCTATGATGTGAGAGTCTCTCGGTTACATTTATTTATTTTTGTTTGGAGAAGTCGCACGCTTTTTTATTGTTTACACACGTAATGGTTCGTTATCGCATTTTGAGAGCAGAACCGATGAGACGAACGTTCAATTTGTAAATAAACCACAGAGCAGCGTGCACAAAGTCAGAGAGCAATACATGAGATTCTCATATGGGAATTAAACGATGCAACAATTGAGTCAGAGGCCGTAATTGTGGGTTCTAAAGCCTTATAAACTGACTCAGTGGCAACAGAGGTCATGTACTAAAAAGTGCATTTGGAATTGTTTTTATTATTGTAAAATGATACACATTTAATCGTTTCAAATTCAAAACTTTATTTTTGAGTTCAATTTAGATAATTTAGTAATGTTTAGAGTTCAATTTAGTAATGTTTTGTAAGGGCCGCTTTAAATGGTTTGTCCATTGAGTATTTAAAATGAGCGCCAAACTGGTTTTTAAAAAGGATCGGAATGTTTTACAACACTAAAGCCCTTTTTATCGATAAGCATTGATTGCCGCCAAAATTAAAATTAAACTTCGTAGACATATTGGAAAGCCAACTGAAGAAACTCCAATAAATATAGTTACATATTTAATTTTCTATTTTATTAAATGCCAATCGAATAAAGGTAATAAAAGTTCGGAAAATAAATTTCCCAATTTCTGCTTTCGTTACAATTACAAAGTGACGATCCAATTTTTGCATTTCAAATGACCCCTAGGCCGATCCACTCCATTGCATGGAACAGAGCCGTGAAGTACCGCCAAAGAAGTGAAAAAACAAAACAAAATAGCACAAAATTTATTCACCCAGTCACCGTTTATCATGATTTCTTTATACACCGTATTCCTCCGTCGCATTTTCGGTCTCAGTTTGATCTGATAATCCCAGAACGGAGGTTGCTATTGATCTTATAAAGTGAAATACCTAATTTCAAAGCTTTTAACAATAAAAAACTAACAAATAATAAGATAGATTCAAAGTTCAGTTTAGTTCAGTGCAATAATTTAAAAAAGTGTTTAAAGAACGGGTTCACACAAAGAAATTTATTCTCAAGAAAGTTGGGAATTATGGTGATTTTTTATGCCCGATATGCATTTCTATTCTGGTTCTTTGTGGGTACCAACCAAGGTCAACTGATGCGTTTGACCCAAATCTCCGAGGACGAGACTCTGCTCAATGTAACCTCTTGCACACAAAATTGTCTTGAAATTGGGGAAAATGTACGTATGTGTCCAGGTGCTTGGCTCCAATAGTGCTGGCTATTTGGCTTCTTTCTATTTAAGCTATTTTTATCTAATTTCTGCAGGATTTTAAAGGCTGCTTCAGGTCCTGTCGTTTTAATGGCACTGCTCCAGCTCCATTACGAAAAGTCCAGGACAACTTTCAGCTTCAGATGCAATGCCATACAGAGTCCCAGCTAGTTTTCCGCATCAACTGGGTCCAACACAGCAAAGGAAACGATACTGCTCCAAACGTCACTTATATAATTAAATTGGATCTTGCCAACAACGATTTTGATGAGACTACTCTTTACCTGGTAAAAAAATAATATAAAATGGCAAAATAAACGGGTCTTCTTGATATAAATATGTATATTTCAGTCCGATGACAATTTCCTGGAGTTGCCTGATTTAAGAGCCAATTGCAGTTACAATGTTACAGCTTTGGCGGTACATGGAGATGGAAGTTATTCCTTTATAACCAAGGATGTCACTTTTTCCACTCTCATGAGAGGCTATCAACCTAGTAAAATGGGAGCTGTAACTCTGGTTGGTTTTCTTCCTCAAGACGGGGATCTTCAGCATATATCTGCTGAGATTGAGTGGCAACCATCAGCAGGTTGGTAGTCATATTATTGTTTAAAATAACAATAAAACAATAGGTTTTAAAAAAAATATTTATATTTCAGAAAGGAATTGCTTTTTTGACATGGTATCCTATTCCACCAATAGCGTCAATATGGACGAACCTAAGGTTGAGACCTTTCGTGATGTGAGTATTTTAGCTACAAACCATAAACTTGGACCTGTTTTATGCTTTAATTTAGCTAACAAAACAACACCGACACACCTTGGACAATCTGGAATTTGGAAAAAACTATTTAGTTGGCGTAAGGACAGTCAATATCATGAATCGATTGGAAAGTGAGGTGGAATGGCTTACGGTAGAGGTGCCCACTTGCTTGGAGTGGTATCCCTTCAACTACACGCTTTGCTGTAAGATATACTCAACTTAAAGGTTGTGAAAATCCCCTAAATAACCCTATTTTTCAGCCCCCCATAAACCGGAGAATTTAAGTGTCCTGCAGGAGCAATATCTACCAAATACTTTAGCCTTAAATATCACTTGGACGCGTCCCACGCACCTGCCGGATAACTATACCCTGCTAATTTATGACTTGTATGTGGGTGGTTCAAAGATGAACTATACGCTGGACAAAAACGAAAGTCACTTTTTCATACCAAAGATCACTGTAAAAGGTCCCAGCTTTGACGTATACTTAATAGCCGAATCCGAGGGAGGCACAAATATAACACATTTAAACCTCATAAAAGCACCTTTTGAATCTTGGCTAAGTGGTAGGTGACCAAAAAAACCAACAAACATTATTAAAGCTTAACTCTAATTACTCGCTATATAGGAGGCAACCTGGCCAAGCTAATAATCTTCATAATTGTGCCCATTTTTTGCATTGTCATGCTCTGCTCCTTGACCCTGTGCCGGCGAAATCGGCAGGATTGTCAAGCCCTGGAAATGGAGTCGAAGGATGGAAAGGCTGTCGGGAATCAGGCCAGCGATTTCCATCAGTCCATCATGGATAGCAGTGGCCTAGGATTGGTCACCCTGTTGGCTAACGAAAGTCTGGACATTATTGACGAGTTGGAGGTGGAACCGCGTTCAGTGCTCTTGCAGGATGTCCTGGGCGAGGGAGCTTTTGGTTTGGTGCGACGAGGAGTATACAAAAAACGACAAGTGGCAGTCAAGCTGCTAAAAGGTAAGCTTATAAAATTTTAATTATTTTTATTTTCAAATCCAAAACCTTTTTTTTCAGACGAACCCAACGAGGAGGATGTGTATGCCTTCAAGTGCGAAATACAGATGCTGAAAGCTGTGGGGAAGCATCCGAATATTGTGGGAATTGTGGGCTATTCTACACGTTGCAGCAAAAGGATGATGTTGCTCATTGAATATTGTAGTCTGGGAAGCTTGCAGAACTTTCTACGGTGGGAGATTAATAATCTTTAAAAACTGTTAAAAAAATGTAACAATTATTTTAGAGAGGAATGGAAATTCCGGCAGGAGGGTTCTGCCATTGGTGTCAAACAAAATATCGAAGAGAATATTGAGAAACGCCGCTTCCATCGTCCTAGCCGTAGTTCCATTCATGATCGGATCGAGGACATTAATATCTCCATGCTGTCCACCGTGGAGGAGGAAAGTGAAGCTGATCAGACTAAAACCAGCAGTCGAGTGGAGACCTACACACTAACTCGAATAACCAATGCAGCAAATAATCAGGGTTATGGATTGGAGGATATAGAAAATATAGGTGCTCATCCTGTACAATGTGCAGATATCCAAGAGGAGAAGCCAAACATACAACGCACTTTTGAAAACAAAGAGTATTTCAACACTTTGGACTCAACAGATGCCAACAAGAATTTAACAAGAGTTCCCTTGAAATACGCGGATTTACTTGATATCGCCCAACAAGTGGCTGTTGGAATGGTAACGATTATAATTTAGAAAAACCCAATTATAAGTCTTATCTTCTTTCCTAGGAATTTCTAGCTCAGAACAAAGTTGTTCATCGCGATCTTGCAGCCAGAAATGTTTTAATTTCACTGGATCGGAGCATTAAGATTGCTGATTTTGGGTGAGTAATACATACTAAGAAAATACACAAATTTTATAAACTTGCCTATGCTTATTATATGTATTATGTCTAGATTAAGTCGGGATGTCTACCATGAGAATGTCTATCGAAAATCTGGAGGAAGCGGCAAACTGCCAATCAAGTGGCTGGCCTTGGAGTCACTCACCCATCAAGTTTACACCAGCCAGAGCGATGTGTAAGACAATAAATACTGTTAATACTTACTTAATATTCTTAAAAAAAAAACGAAAAGCTAACTTCGGGCGGAGCCTAAGTAATATACCCCTGCGGTTGAGATTGGACATTTATCGCACATATCGCATATAGGAGGCTGACCCCTAGAAAACCAATTTAATAGAACACAAAACTTAAAAAAGGTTTCCCAAGCTTCTATCTTCAAAAATACTAAAGTTTGGTTTTCGCCAAATACCAAATACTTTTTACGATAGTTCACTTATATGGCAGCTATAGGATGTAGTCCCCTATCCGGATGCGGATCTGATTCTCAAGCGGAGTACCTTAAACGAATTCTAGATCGATTCTCCACCATTCTGCATAAAAATCCTGAGACAAAATATTTTTTCGATTTTTTGTCCATTTTTCTTGAGGGAACCCCTTGAAAATGGGGTTTTTACCTATAGGGTCCACAGCGATGGCTATATCTTCCCCAATTCTCATCCGATTCTCAAGCGGAGTACCTTAAACGATTTCTAGATCGATTTCCCACCATTCTGCATCAAAATCCTGAGACAAAATATTTTTTAGATTTTTTGCCCTATTTTGTGATGGGATCCCTAGAAAATGGGGGTTTCCCTATATGGCCCACTGTGATGGCTATATCTTCCCCAATCCGGATCCGATTCTCAAGCGGAGTACCTTAAACGATTTCTAGACCGATTTCCCACCATTCTGCATCAAAATCCTGAGACAAAATATTTTTTAGATTTTTTGTCCATTTTTCGTGATGGGATCCCTTGGAAATGGGGTTTTTCCCTATATGGCCCACTGTGATGGCTATATCTTCCCCAATCCGGATCCGATTCTCAAGCGGAGTACCTTAAACGATTTCTAGATCGATTTCCCACTATTCTGCATCAAAATCCTGAGACAAAATTTTAAAAATTTTCCAGTTGGTCGTTTGGAGTATTACTCTATGAGATCACCACGCTTGGAGGAATGCCGTACCCTTCAGTTTCCCCTGGGGATCTCCTGCAGCTCCTGCGACAGGGTCACCGCATGAAACGTCCTGATGGCTGCACTGATGAAATGTAATTTTTTCTAATGATTAAGGAAGATCAGCATATTAATTAATTGCTTTATTTATCAGGTTTGCTTTAATGGAAAGCTGCTGGTGTTCCGTTCCCTCCCACAGACCTACATTTTCTGGCCTCAAGGAGCGACTGGGTGTCATGATCGGTGCTACCAACGAGATCCCTCAAAGGTTGCAGAAACTTCAGGCAGCATTGGACTCCACAGCGGAATCTAATGACAGTCTTCACAGGTGAGTTGATGACTAATAGAGATTAATGATACTTTTCTGAACTCTTCAATCTTAGTAAAGTGGAGACGTTGCCCAGCCATGAAGAAGCCTACTTGGAACCCCTGCAGTAAAGTTGGAGATCAATCAACATAAATTATTTAAGTGCAATATGATAAACTATTGAATATCCTATTCTAGAATTCGAAACCCAACTAAGACAAAGCTATAAAGCAGCTAGCATACTTCTACTTGGGAATAAAAATTAATGTTAAGTTTAAAATAATTTTAGAAGATTTTTCATGTTGTCGGGTATTTAAGACCTGACGTAAAATCTTGGACTTTGCACTTTGCGTCATCTTCTCCAGCTTAAATAATTTTTCCAATTTTTTTCCATTTTTTGTTTTTTTTTTGTGGCATTGAATTGACATTTCAACATGAACGTCCTCATCTTCGGAGGTGTAGACTTCGCAACAATCTGGCTTATTTGGAACTTGGTCCTTTTGATCGCCACGGCCTCTGAAAATTCGAAATTAAACGTCTTTGGAAGGTCCCAAAATGTGCATCCATTGCTGTCGACTAAGCCGGACTCCCTGTCCAAAAATCCCATACAGCTGTCCCCACTGTCCGGTACGCACCATCTCTAGATGCTGTCCTTTGGGTAGCTATACGATTCCGGGCGGTAAGCCCAAGTACGAACATCCCTGGATAAGGGGTAAGGATCCGAGGACTTTGCCAAATCCCTGTGTGGTGGGACCACCGCGTTGGCTGGAAACGAACCGGGAGGCTATTTTCGCCCTGGCCGCCAAGGTGAATCGGTCCCCAGAAGCTGCCCATTATCTGGTGATACAGTTACTGCACGCCAACTACAGGAAAGTAATGATGATATCCCGAAAAAGACGCACCTTTAAGGTGCCCTTGGCTGGCTATCCGGATCAGGATTGCTTTACTGCTGGCAATACGATTATTGATAGCAATGGTGATGTTATTGCTCCAATGGCTCCGGATACTCTGAGCAAGTTGCTCCTGATGATGCAGGACTACATCTTCCGTTTGAGGCTGCTAAACAGGAAGTACAAGTGGTATGGGAACGGGGATGATCACGGTAACATTCAATGCCTGCTGGGAGAGCAAGATGAACTGGTGCGACTGCTGAAAGGCCTCTTCGGAGGCAGTAGTGACATTGTGGCCGTCACGGATCTTCTCACGGCCCTAAACGAGCTGGACTTTCAAGATCTGTACACCAAGAAAAAGACAAAGGCATCTCCCTGGCTGGTGCGAGACATTTCCGATCTATATTTGGAAGTGACGGCACCGTCCGAAGAAGCCTCGCCAAGCCCACCAATAATTGGCGATGCCTTCCATATGTCGGACTATAAGCTGCCATTCACATATTCAACAAGAGGGAATCCCAGTAAGGCCTTTATGCGAGGCAGGATGAGGCATATTGAGAGAAATGACGACACGACCCAAGAAGTTGTTAAGCCCAAAAAGGTGCGCAAAGGCAACTACGTGGCCAGAGAAATACCGCAGCTCTTCTTCGGGCCCTTCGACCGGAGAAACAGTGCCACTTGGATGTCCCGACACCCAGACACCCTCAGGTTAGGACCTACGGGCCAAATAGAAAAGCGCCGGGTGAAGCATTACAGGAACAGTATTGAAAATGCAAAATTCAAACGATTGGCAGATAGGATGTCCATACACAGCGAAAAGTCCGACAGATCGGGCGATTTCAAGGATATGTTCGGTCGCGATGTTTCCCATAAGAGGATTGGCAAAAGCCCCCGAGGCAGCTTTAAAAAAAAGAACCATAATAGGTCACGACGACAAAGCCAAACTTCAGCTTAAAGAAAATCCTTAAAATGGATTTTTTTTAGAAGACTAACCAAAGGTCGTGACTACTGAGCCCAAGTTACTCAAACATTGGAACAGTAGTCATGGTCTTTGGTTGGGCTCTGAAAAAAATGTATTCATTTCCTAAGAAATATTTTAATAAACTAAGAAAATCCATGTCATTTGTTTAAGAAATCACTCTTACAATTCTGATTTATAGTATGAATAATGGGTTTTTTAACATTATAGTTTTAAGGTCATTTGAACTGAATTTTTTTCAAACAAAGTACATCATTCAGATACAAAGTATTACGATAATATAATCGACAAACAAACGAGTGCAAAAAATGTTTCCCATTTTTGTTTACCCCCAATCGGAGTGCGAATACTAACAAGTTTTCTGTTGCAATTTTTGCAAAAACGTAAAATTAGAAAAACGACTTTAAACTCTCCGAAAATAATGAAGTGTTTTTATTAAAAATCCCCCATTCAAAACCACAAAAACTAAACAATACGATTGTATAAAGGTGTACTTCTATGCACATATATACATAATGGATTTACGTAAACATTAGTGTAGTTCTCCAGGTGGGAGAAGGGTCACTCCCACCGGCATCATTTATCTTTGGACTTCCTGCGGTACTCGAGGTTACGACTAGTTGCGGTTATATCCCAGGCCCAGAATATTACGTGCCTGTGATTAAAAAATTCGACTTTAGTGGAATGTACATGGATTATCCCAAGGGTTACTCACCGTCACGAAAGCTGAGTTGAAGGAACGTTGAAATGTGTGCGTCATGCCCTCGGTCTGGCTGAGCATCATCTGTAGTTGCACGGCCTCGTCCATTCTGTTCTTTAGGAACTCCCACGTATTGGCATGTCCTGGCGAGGTGTCTTGCAGCAGGTACAGCTCTGTCATCTTCATAATGGTGGCCAAGCCCACGCGCCGCGTGTACCATCCAAACTGCAATACAGAAAGCCATTAATATTTGAATATAACATTAAGGATGTCAGGACATCTTACATCTACGGATCGATCTCCGGAGTAGTAGCAAATATCGTCGACTAGGGTGAGCACCTGGGCAAGGGCTGTGGGTGCGTGCTGTGGCTGGGCAATTAGTGCCATGGCTTGGGGCCACTGTGCTTTGTAGGGTGCAATCATCTCCATGCGCTGCCGCACAGCCTGCACCAGGAAATCCATGGGGTTCTCCACCTCCTGTTTCCCATCGTCTGTCTTTTTCTGCAAACTCTCCACCAGCTCGGCATTGCACTTGCCATTGAAGTGGGACACCAGGGCGAAACCGCCCTCGGGGAACATGCCGTGCACCACACTGGGATAGCCGCTGTCCTCGGCACCCTGGACAATGGCCTGCCGGGACCAGCCATGCTGCGGTACATGCTGCAACGCAGCGTCTAAAATCTTGGACCTAATGGCATCAACCTTGGCTTGCTTAGCCTCGTCTTGTTGGCTATCGGTTCCTGTTCCTGCTGAGCCTCCTCCACCGGCAGCTTCCTTCTTTGTATCTTCAGCATCCCGCTCCTTTTCACGCTGTTCCTCTCGCGCCCGGAAAGAGTCCAAGTTGCTTGTCTTATTATCGCTGGCATACCTTCTCGACAGCAGGAAGGTGAGAGGTCTGGGCTGCAAGGTGGCTATTCTGGAACTCTGAGCATCTGCAATAGAGGGGTTAAGATCTAGGTAATTGCTGACCATAAAAATTCTAAACTGCCAAAATAAAATAGGTTCTAGCCATTTCGCAATGCAAAAATGGCATCTGTGGCTATTTAATTAGCACCCAGAACTGGCTCAATTATCCGCTTAATTATCGCCCAAGTCGAGACCCCCAAAACCCCCAAAGATCAGTTTCAGTTTCGTTTTTGTTTACTTGTTTACTCATACTATTTACGGTAATCATTTCGCTTTCATTATGGACATATTATAAGTTAGGCATCCGAGGGGAGCCGTCGCTTGCGAGCGGCCAGCTCGATGCATTCGTTGGCCCGCACGTAGAGAGCCAGCAGGGTTTCCAAGCTGGTGATAGAGCTGGCCAGCACCTCGAGTTTCTCCTTGCGTCCAATGTCCGGTAGGTGGGTGTCTCCATCGCCGCCGGCCATTCCGCTATTGGAGATGTTCACGGCCAGCATGTTTAGCTGGCGTTGCATCAGCGCATCGTCCGAAGCACTCTGTCCGTTCTCCACCCGCTCCATGTACGCCTTGTAGTGGGCCATGGAGAAGTCCAGGGCCTTGCCCAGCGGCACTAGAAATCGCTTCTCGATTTCCGGCAGAATGTGCCAGAATCCAGTCAAATTATTCTCGTCCCTCAGCGAAAAATATCGCAAAATATTGAGGGCATTGCAGAGGCGATCGGCATTCAGCAGCAAGTCCGACTTAACATCGTGAGGCAGGACACAGACGCACAGCAGCAGCATCTCCCGGAACATCTCTCCGCTGAAGACATCTGGCAGAAGCGAGCCCTTTCTTAAATACTCATCCGCCAGATCCTTGTACATCGCACTAAGATAGCCCATCAGTCCGTCGTGTTGGAGTGTTTCCAGAAGGTTTTTGATTATCAGGTACTTTCCCTGATCTTCGAATGCCACGATATACCGCCGGAGAACGTTTAGGCCTATTTGGCGGAGAGACACCTGCGGGGAGTAACCCACAATTTTGCACAGAGCCTCGCAGAAGCGTTTGTGGACGTCCAGCTGAAGGGAAGTGGCGGGCACAGGCTCCGATAGTAGATTTAGAATGCTTTCTTCCAAACGGAGACCACAGTGCTGGAGGGATGGCTCCTGCTGGTTAAGGAGAACCTCCACCAAATAGGCAATTGTCTCGAAGAGAAACTGCGGGGCGTAGATCCTGGGTGCGGTAAAGGGCATTAGGTTTCCGACGAACAGGGAATGATAGTACATGGCTACTGCATGCAGCGGCAGCTTGTCCTCGATGAGGAACAGATTGTGGCTGCTCATTTCGTAGACACCCTTGGAGGCATCCAGTTTCCTCTGCCATCTGGCGCGCGTTTCCACCAGGTTCAGCAGATAGTAGGGATCACCCAGGCCTTTGCTGGCATCCTGCGTAAGGCTTTCAACCACCTGATTGACGTACGTGCGTGTCATGTCCTCCTTTTCGATGTTCATCTGGAGCAGGGCCAGCGGGCGACCCAGAAGCTGAATGAAAAAACAGGTGAAGACGTTCCGACGGTTTATGGAGCAATCCCTGAAGACTTGGTCGTTGGGGCGCATATCCTGCTCCATGATTTCAGTAAAAAGTGGCTGCCGAAACAGCCCTACGGTGATGTAGTGGGCCAGCAGGTCCTCCACCTGCTCTTGCTGCTCAATCAGTCGGGCCTGCTCTTCGTCGTAGCCCTCTGAGAGATAATTTGGCAGAGGAAGGTCCTTGATTCGAGTGAACACACTCTGGAGGCACCACTCCACGGCCTGGGGCTTGTCGCGTCCCTGCCGCTGAAGGAGCACCTGCAGGGCGCGCAGATGGGCCCCAAAGACTGCCAAGCTGGAGCTCTCCTCGACGCGCTCCATCATCTCCAACATTAGCTCCTGCAACGGGGCATACTTGGCCAGCACCTTCAACAGTTCGTCGGAGCAGTCGAACAATTCCGGCTCCTCGGAGTACACAATGTCGCTTATATTTCCGGAGCACACTTCATGGTACAAATCCATGGCTATCAGTGGCAACTGCCGGGTGTTCCTCTCGGCCTCGTTGGGGCTGTTGAAAAGCATTCGCACGCCATCGTATGCTTTTTCCACCAGCAGCTGCTTAATGAGTTGCAGCAGATTGGCGGCCTCCTTGGGATCCGCCTGCGTCCTCACATCCATCGCCTGCTCCTGCTCCATCTCCATCTCCGGCTCCAGAGTTTCAAGCAAAATATCACGACTCAATTATGTTTTTCAGACATTAAAATTTTAGGAAAAAACTTTAGAATTTTACGCCGGCATTGGCAGTCGAATTTTTAACACTCCCCCCGTCCTTTTCCCTTCTCTCTTTCACTCACACGCGCACACTACTCGATCGAACAGCTGTTCGATTGCGGGCTCTCTTTCGTAATGACCACAGAAGCTTAATTATTCGCTTACAGTTGGGGCGCAGGTGTTTGGTTACTTACTGAGGGGCAGGAGCAGCTTCTGTAGGCGGATTAACTTGTGTAAACAGCGCACATTGGCCATTTCAGCGGCTTGAAGTCGTTGGTGCAATTGAAATTGTTTTTGGAATTCACCTGGAAGCCGAAGAAACCAGTGCTGCGAAGCGGCGATAGTTTTTCGGCCTACTGCGTTTTTACATATTTAAAAACTTTTAAATTTTATCCATTTGAGGCTAAGAATGTGTACGCGACTTCACTTAATAAACATAAGGTGAATTATATTAAATATTCAAGCAATCATTTAAATTTATCCCAATATTTAAGTATTAAACACAAAAGGGGTATGATTTAAGCGCAGTTTTTAATGGGACCCTCTACAATTCGGAGTAACTTATGTTTAAAGCTAATTTTTAAATAATAAAAGCCTTTAAACAACATGATTTCGAAATTAAGGATTTTCGTACTGATTTTCATTGTAAATTAGAGTTGCCAACTAGCACTGTTTTATTCTTGGGGCTTATTATCCCATTCTTATAGGTTCCCCCCTTTAGCGTAGTGTTTTTGCGGATTCGGTCACACCATTTCCTCGAGCTCACTTCGTTCGCTGCGGATTTTTTATTAATTTTTAACCGAGATCCGCAAATTGGCTCTTTTAGCCGGAATTGCTTTAACATAAATTAGGCTGGTTAGGGTTTTTCAAATTAAATATTTTTACCAAAAATAAAAAAAATATTCAAACTTTAAAATATGGTGAAAGCCTAGCTGGATGGATACATTCTTAATCGGGAAATTGAAAGAAAAACAGTGAAAAGTGTCGGCTTAAATTGGCAAACAAAGTTGCTAACTGAAACGGCGAAAAAGAGTTAAAAAAAAAAAGAAAGGAAACCAAGTGGCAGTCTGTGCGGCGGCGTCCTTCGCAGGAGTGCGAGTTTTCCTGGCCCCGCGACAACGACGAGGGTGGAAAACTCAGGGAAAACGCGTGAAAAACCGAAACGAAAATTGTGCGTGTGTGTGCAAATAATGTGAATGTTAAATTGGCAGGAAAAACTGCTACATCTTCAGGTTTCTCCATTCTCGATTAATAATAATTACAAGGAATGTCCGATCGGCGATTTTTTGTGTTCGCACGGGATGCGTAGCGGCAGCGGCGGCTCAAAAATCCAGTTTCGGGCTGCAAGGCGTGTCAGGATTGAAATCGAACCACCACCACCACCAGCACCACCACCACCACCAACAACAACAACAACAACAACAACATCAACAAAAATAAAAACAAGAAGAGTGCAGTGGAGCGGCTGTTTTGAGTCAAATTCGTTGCTTGTTGGCCCTTTCCTCGTTATTCCTGTTTGACTTCATTTCCACTGCTGAGCCGCTGCTGCACTTTCCCCAGCACAACACCAGCAACAACAACAACAATAGCAGTCTCTTCAAATCACCAGAATTTCCTTCTTTTTTTTTCTCAAAAAGACAAAATGTCGACGCGCTCGCAATTAACCAAGGACCTCAACGGTGAGTAATCCCAGCCAGGCTCTCTTCCCCTTATCGCCACTCTCTTGCTGTGTTGTCCTTCTCTCACCTTTCCCACCCCCCCGCCCCCCGCCTTGCTCTTTGTTTGGCGACTGAACAAAAACAAAAACAAATACAGATGCAGATGCATCCATCCCCCAAGTGGGAGGGCCACCGGCTTCCGTCTTCTTCAATGCGACACCACCCATCCACCCACACATAGCTTATACCACCCCCACAGCCCAACACCCAAGAACTTACTGTTAAGAATGCACTGCGTTTTCTAGAATTCTGACTCATGAATATTTTTATGTTTTTATCTTAAATAGCCTTTAAAATATATCCATAAATGGCGATTTCCTGGGTAGGTTTTCTATTTAAAACTGTTTTAAAAATTTAAATCCCCTCCAGAAGATAAGAAGAGTTTCCTTCACGATAAGTTCTAAACAAACACATCCATTATACCCATGTTCGCAGCCAGTCTCCCCACACGGTTACTGGTTCCTACGGAAATCGGTTAACGCTCGGCCTGTTGCCATCTCCGCGGGGCGTGAAAAGCGATCTGCTGACAAAAGACCAGACCCCCTAATTCCGAGCGACAGGTGCCCAGTCCCAATCGTCACAGTTCATCCCAATTAGATTGGAAGCCGGAGAGTGTACAGCTCCCCATCTAGATGGTTCCACGCCGGCGGGTATTTAGAATGAAATGTTTGGAGCTAGAATCCATCACCATGCCGGGTTATTTAATTAGAGAGCAGTGCTCCAACTCCAGTTCCTGTCTCCCAGAGAGCCTCCCAGGTGTGGGCGTTGACACCTCTTTGGTTTATTTGCTCGCCAGTTGGCTTGTTTGCCTTGGCTGTCTGTTATCCTTTACCCCGAGCCCCTCCTCCAATCTCGGCTAGCAAACTTCGTCCCATCCGTCTGCCAATTAACGTATTCTGATTAAGTGCCTAGTGCCAGGGCTCTCCCTCATTCTCGACGACAGCTGCAGTCCACTGGAATCTGGAGCGCCCATTGACAATTTTATTTACGATGTGATGTGACTGCCTCCGCCCTGTTTCCAGTTGGCTTTCCAAAATAAACTCGCTGCCCCAATTGGCCGTTATATAATTACATAATGGGAGCGATCCTCCATCTGATTTATGCAATTTCGACACGCTCCCCTAGCTATTGTGGGCCTGGCCAACAGTTGATGTTTGTTTCTGTTTGGACACCTGTCGTCGGTGATCACATTCATTAAAAGATTACAAGATTTCGAGGGTCTTTTAATCGGATCTTGATAAGAAAGCTTATTAGCCTGCAAGTGAAATGGATATCATACCATTATTGCTCTCCTAGCAGCAATTATTAGTCTCCAAATTGGGAAAAAACTAATAAATGTTTTCTATTTCCAATTAGCCTTCGAACGTGCTTGGAATACCATACCAACTAATACCTTTGTTGTGACAATGAATGCCTATTTCAATAAATCACCCTGTAAACCCATACCCTGACGGGGTCTCTTCCCTCTCTGGCTGATAAGCTGGGCGGCCTGCTGATAAGACGATCGCAGTTATCGAGGCTCAGTGCTGAAATTGCCGCGTTCGGTGCTTGGCCGACCTGGCCCGTGGATCCGTTAAAGAACGCCTCCTCCGTCTTGAGTCTTCCGTGGCATAAGCATACGATACATCATCATCGTCGGTCTTCCTCGATAGGTGTAATTACAATTGCAATTGCGGGCTGGCTAACCGTTAGCGCGCGAATGGCTGAAATGTACACGGTCGAGATGATGACTCACATCGATCAGTATCTGCGGCGCATTATCGAGCTGCAGATACGGGACGTGGTCAAGCAGAAGCGCGACGAAGGTGAGCAATAGGAGATGATCATCTGGAATGGGTGGCGGGGGGCACTGGGTGGAGGCCGTTTACAGAATGAGTCATGCCATGGCCAGAGTATAAGGTTTTCCACAACAAAGATCTTTAAAATAACTGGTAGTTCTGATGACAAATTCTAGTTTATTTTCATAATAATACCCCACCTCAGATTCAATCAGGTGCGATTACTCAAAGTTCTCATAAAGTTGGGGGTGCTCCTGGTCCCTTGGCCAACACTCCTCCGCCTCGGACCACACCTCATTCAACGGAAACCGACTTGTTGAAAGTTTATTGATGGTTTCGCACTGTTTTTCCATACACTTGTTTGTTTGTTTACTTGTTCCAGGCCTTCAAAGGCTTATCTCGAGCGGTGCGTCTCCATTTACTCACTCGGTAGACAATGCCCCGGGCCCCAGGCCCCAGCTATAATGCAATAGGTTACTCACTCACTGCAATAAGCCAAATAAACAATAAACACATGAAATTAATTTATGTGGGCCACTTCCTAAAGGTTTACTTGGGGGAATAAACGGAAATAAAAGGAGGGAATAGTATATTATGATTTGTTAAAAGAAAGCCTAGTAGTTGTTATGCAATAGCCCCTCTAGCCATCCTTCCATTAACCTTAAATCCCCGCCCCCGGCTGCCAAATTGAAAATTCAGATTGACCTTCCCGGCCAGGCTAGAGGCAATAAAATGGACTGAGATGGGTGTGAGTGGGTGTGAAAATTCCCATGCAAAACGATTCAAATTTTTACAAAAACAAAAGCCCCGGCCTCTTGGGATTACCCCCCATTTGCGAAAGCCGATACCCGATGACCCCTGAATGACCCACTTGGAGCCGCTGAGCGTATCTCGATAATTTATGCCTGTAATTAAGAGGCTGGCCATTTGGCATGCAACTAAGTGGCCAATTGGCTGCAATTAGTCCGCATATTTAAACGCAGCATATTTAATCCTCTGGATCCAGCTGGCCAGAGCCTCAGTGCTAGGTGCTGGAGTGCTGGAGGTGACCCATAAATCCACTACACTCTCGCTTTCAGTTGCTCCAATTTCCAGCTGCCTGTGCCCCAGTTATCCTCTCCTCTCCGCTCATTAGTGGGGCATACATACCTACATATTTCTCACCTGAGACACGCAGCGATTTTGGGGAGACGAAAGCTGGCGGTGAACTAGTCTGACAACATCTCAAAAACTACATTAAAAAAACTTGTAAAAAAAAAACGAATCATTAAAAAAAAAGTATAGAAAATAAAGAAAGAACAAACTAACGAAGCAGCGCACGCAGAATTTACAGCCGAAACACGCTCATGTGCTCCATTTTCCAGCTGCCAGTTGCTGCCAAATGCGAATGGCTTCCCGTCTCTTTCACTGCCGATATGCCCCATCTCTTTCGACAGGCTAGCCGAGGGGTGTATCCCTCTCTTTCAGTGCATCGCTGTTGGGTGTTGGTGGGGAAATTGTGTCACCCGCCAAGTGACGTTAATGACGCGGCTCGCATCCCTGACCTGCTGTCTTGGCTAGCTGCTGCTGCTGCTGGCCAGCATCTGCTTTTGGCCCACTTTGGAGAGGAGTACAACTGGCCAGAAAGAGACACACACTCGTAGGAGAACCTGTCGCTTTCTATTGCTCTCCACAATAGCCGAACGAAAGATTCGCACAATAAATTTTGAGGCTTTTTGAGGTCAAGCGAATTAAACTGGCCAGTGGACAGTGGACACCGCCTCCGAAAATAAACGAAAATTAGATCAACAGTGACTCAAGTGAGTTACTCACAAGGTTTAAAAGATATATACATATGTATATTATTTGTTTATCCGATCGAACAGGAGTAGCTTTGTTTTCATCACAAACTGACCTCGATTCTTGGAATGGAAAACATTGTTTAAACTTAAAAGTTTAAAAACTTACAGAGTTTACATTTCAGTTATCTTGTAACTGCTTTTTGTGAAAAAATATAATTAACATAACGTCAAGTAATCGCAACTTTGTTAAGAAAAACGAAAATAAAAATAAAAATAAAAACCCCAACTTGGCTCAACTTTCTTTTGTGAGGCGCCGCTTGGCTCTGGCTCTGGCTGGCAGAGGCCTTGCCATTGTTGTCTTTGATATTTTCTTTCTTTTTTTGCTTTTGACTTTTGCCTTTGCTGCTCGGGTATTAAAAGCATTTGCCGTTATAGCCAAAATCATTGTTGGCCTACTCACATTTCAGAGATTATGGCCCAGAGAGGGGGAGCTTCCCAAATAAAATTCAATGACTCGAGAGTTTGTTACACTTTTTGGTGAGCTATCTCTGAAGAGAACTTTTAGAAACCAGTTACCAGGTATCAGATAGTTTATTATCAGACCAGATGTCATAAGGTATCCTGTCCCTATTATCAGAAACAATAATGTCCTTTGGAAGTGAGCAGTGGGAGGGGCGGGCGATGACACATCCACCCAGGCCAGGCCAGCTCCCTCCCACACACCCATGCCATGCCACCGCTAGCTGCCACACTTGTATAGTTTTGAGTATTTTGAACTCGTGTAATCTCTGGCATTGTGCTGAGCTTTGCAGCTGCAAAAAAACATGGAAACATGGGCTCTGAATTGGGTCACACTCGTTGGCTTTTATGCCGCAGCTTAGACTGTCAATGCTGCCGCCGCCTGCAGGTTCCCAAGCGAGTGGAAACTTTTCGACAAACTTTTTCGAGAATCAGTTCTTTGAACCCCAAAGTCAAATATGTTACTGTTAATGCCAAGACAGGGCTAACCAACCTCTGATTTTATTCCAGTGTAGTTATGCATTGTCGCCACTGAGCGAAATAACCGCAAAAGGCAATTAAAGCCAAATTTGAAATTTCCTTTTAGCGGAAATGAAGTCGCGACTGAAACGGTACTGACAGTGTCCGGTGCAGACAGCCAGGCAGGCCATCATGGCCAGAAGAAGAAGGTGCACTCTCTGGCCAGAATATGACCCGGCCAATGACAAATATTAACCGCAGAGCTCAGGGGTACTCGGCCCTCGTCAGAGTTCAATGTTTGTAGAGCTCTTTGTTGACCTTTATAATTCAATATTTTCAAAAGAAGACCCTTCCTACACTTGTCAGAATTTAAACTAAATTACAAAAAAAGGTTAAGAAAAGCTAGAAATAATTTAAATTATAAACTCAGTCATGACATGTGTAGCTATACTCGTTTAGTTATTCAAAGTTCTTTAATTTCCGCTACCCGGCACTTTCAGAAGTGCCTTTGTTGAAAGTTCTTCCGCTTGGTATTGACATACTACTGGCACCCAAAGTTCATATCCATCCCCGGTGGTGGATTCTCTCTGGATTCCCAAGTTCATTCACATTTGGACGCGCTCGAGCTCTAATTAAGAGTGGAGGAGGAGGGAATCAGTGAGCTGTTGTTGATTATGGCCGCTATGGCCGATTTTTATCACAAAACAGAGACTACTACTGGGTAGTGGGTGAGTGCGTGTGTGCAGCCAAGTGCGTGCGTGCCGAAATGTCTTAACAATCTATTTTGGCCATAACGCCGCGCAATTGCCCCTCATTATCATAGTCACCCACGCCCCCTGGTCTCTTGGTCGGCTTATGGGCCATAAAGACGAGAGCGGCCACTTGCCAAGTCTTGAGTGTGGTCAGGACCGAGGATATCCAGCTGTTCTCTTTATTAGCCTATCTTTAGTCGTTTGAGAGGCTCTTTTGGTTTAAAAAAGTATCATACCCTTTGAAAGGGAGTGGCTCTGTCTGAATATTCCATTTCCCCCTCTGGCAGCACTTGCCAGCTCCGGCTCCTTTTCATTCCCAGACAGGGAGTCATAACTCTCGGCTTTATGCTGCCTTCAGAGAGGTGCCGGAGGAATCTGACATGCCGGTAGCATGACATAATATTGTCACCCCCAACGGAGACCTCCCTCGCGTCACTCCAGGAGGAGGAGTGATGAGGACTATATCTATATCGTGTGCTGGCTGGGAGTATATGCTAAGTGGCTGAGGGGCTGGAGCACAGTCTGAAAATTGCCTCCTCTACGTGTTTCATTTGAATTCGTTTGAATAAAATCGCTTTACTGACGGTGATATAATACTCGACTTTGGCATGCACAGCAAAGCTCCAAAAATATATATATACATATGTATATATATTTATTTTTTCATATAAACGACCATCCAACACAATGCATTCCGTTGTGTATCATCGTAGAGAGTGCGAAATATCAGCATGACTATGGGTAGCCACATATCTAATATTTAAGATTTATCTTATCAGTATTATTATTATTTTTGATTCATTTTAAAAGTACAAAAGACCTATATAGGATTATATTTTCTGGAAGTATCATTGTTATTGTACGACGCAGTTTTCGAGAGCGACTTGAGCCGACCTCGGATGTGACTAATTCAACTGCGACTACAACCCCGACTGCCACTGACTTTTAATTGCATTTCCGTTCCGTCTCCAAGTGATCTTCATTCTCTATACGATTCTCAACCACAATCTCCCTATGATTCTCTCTTTGCAGAAAGCGTCAAGTCCATACTGGGTCGCCACACCAAGATACTCGTCAAGTATATGGTCAAATTGGAGACGAAAGGCGACAAGACGGAGAATCGTGTTCTGGTAAGTGGATAGCCTCGATGGAGGCCTGGCTTTTGGCTACTTCGACTTTTCGACAAGATGCGGCCAACAGAAGCTGTCTTCAGGCAGTCAGTGGTCCAATTTGTGGATGGAAATTGCATCCTCGAGAATGTAATTGCCTTAAATTCGGAGGAGAAGTGCCATTAAAGTAATGAATGTTTGTGCTTTTATGGGTGATGGCTTCTTAAAGATTTAAATAAAGACTTTATGTGACTTAATTCAGCCATTTGGATCTGAACATGGCTTAACCTCTTAAAACATGCCTGATAGACTGCTAGCCGTAATTGATATTTTATAGCCTACTTAGAGGCGGCGGGCCATAACTTCTCCCCGCGACCTCTAGGGCTATGCTAATTTTCTAGCACCTGACCTGTCCTGACCACTTGTACGGCCGCTTGGAGGACGCACACAGCCGGAAAATTGATTTGTACAAGCGGCTTACAAGGTGGCCGAGACAAAGTGTCCAATTACCAAAGCCCTTGAGAGCCCACTCCACCCACACCCCTGCCCATTTGTGCATTTGGGTGTCTTAGATTCTAAACGAATTACTAGACGCACTTTGATTTGCCATTAAAGGCTGCGAAAGGGCCCTCTTGATTGAGTTAGGAGTCGGCTCCTTGTAGATAATGCAGTTATACTCCAGTGACTGGCTGAAAAATGGTCTCCTCCTCCTCCATGCAGAGTGTTGGCCATGCATGTTGGCACGCATCTGTCTGGCTTTCTGGGGCTTTTCTTGCCAATTATGTTACAACAATTTTCGCTTATGTTCCGACACACCTCTTCTCGCCACCAGGTCTTTACGCCCGTGAGGGTATATCTGCTCAGTGCCAAGGTGCCCACCAAGGTGAGTCTTGAAAACATGTACTTAGCTATTACTAATACTAATTAATTAATTATAAAATAGATCGAATGCCATTTCCACTACCTGGACATTGTGGGAGTCGAGAGCAAGAAGCCCACCCATTTCTCCATTGTGACCAACGACAGGCCCTACTCGTTTGCCACCACCGGCGATGCGGGCAGTTTCAGCTCGGTACGGTCCAACTACCCACTCACTATATGATATGATGTACTATATTCTATATGTAATTATCTTTATTCTGTTTCGGGCTTGTGTTCATTCTGCAGAACGCTGATGTCATTCTAACCGATCTGGCCTCAGCCATCAAGCAGATTTTTCCAACAGTTCCTCTGAAATATATAATTCGAAAGGCAAGTATTAACCATATATGTTAAGTTTTTGAAAATAAACCCAAAACATGACCTCTTAAATGAACATGCCTCCACCGCTTGTGCCGGGCTGACTCACGTCTGGCTTTAATTAATAATTAATTAAATATTTAGAGATCTTTTGTGTGTATCTGTCGTCGTCATGGGGCAAGTCACCCACTGAGCCAGGCCCGCGACCTGCTACCCAATTAAGCATTAAATGCATAAACGTCGTCATCTGCAAACTGTTGGGGTTAATAATTCAATGCATTTATAATGCTCCCCAGCCTGGAGTGGGAGCCATAGTATGCCAACTACGTTTATGCAAATGGCCACCCACAACCATTGTAGTTCAGGGGGTTTTGTCTTTAAACAACAAACCTACATGGCTTAGATAATTGCAACAGGGCACGCGATTTAAACGTCATCGTGTTGACGCCTCATAATGTAGCCTTCAGAATGCTCACTTGGCAAAAGTGTTAAATGCGAAATTAAACTCAAGAATCCGGGGATGAGAAAAGAAGAAGCTTTTGAGAAACTCAGGCAGGCAGTCCGAAAAAGTTTGCATTGTTCTCCAAGTTGGCCAGATTGAGGAACACAACAAAGGCGGGCCACTCGAGACGGCCGAAACTTTTAAAATGAATTTTAGCATCGGGTCGTTGAACTGGCTTTCTTCCTCCTTCCAGATCGATATCCAGCCGCCGGAGCGAGAGACCATATTCTCCGAGGAGTTCCGGCCATCTGATCCGCGCAATGTGGGACCCTGCGGCGGATTCAGTGCCCAGTATGCCTGCATGTGCGACTTCCATGGCGTGCCCTACCGCGAGGAGGTGGCCTGGGATGTGGACACCATCTATCTGTCGCACGACACCCGAGTGCTCAACCTGCGCGACTTTGACCACCTGGAGCCCAAGTGAGTTTCCTTTCCGGACACTATTGGAAGCATCACTACCTTGTAATCTTGTCTTGATTTCCTCTTACAGAGACCTGATGGCCATCGTGTCCGCTTTGGAGTACAATACATTTTTTCGCGGTCTGAAGGCTGCCCACATGCGACTGTCCCACGAGACCCTGGAACGCATCCTGCACGTGCTCAAGCGTTCGATGTGGCTGGAGGAGCTGCATTTGGAGGCGCTAGGATTAAGGTGAGCCGTTCATAGCTAAACAAGAGAAAAAGACTAAAGCAATGACCCTTTTCCAGATGGGATTTCCTAAACAAGTTATCGATATCTGTGATAACGAATAGCAATCCCGCCATTCGCACCATTGATCTGAGCCACAATATAATTGAGGATAAAGGTAGGTACTCCCAGTCCCTCGAGGTGTCAATCAACTGTCCCCTGGGCTAGCCAACTGAATCTCAAACCTGGCATCGAACCCGGTGGTGGAGACCACCTGCCTCGCGTAATCCAATTAATCCAATTTTTGTCTACCTTTCTGCTATCGTTTCTCTTCCCCTAACATCTGTGTTGTTTGTCGATTGCCATTTTTGACACGATTTGTGAACTGTGTAGGAGCGAGCTCATTGTGCGCCCTACTCGGAAAGATTGTACAAGGTTTGCAGCCACCAACCAATAGACACCATAGTTGCCACAGCACTACAGCCATCTAACCTAAAATATAAACATTTGTCATGCATTCTTGTTGTGTTGTTGTCTTACTGCTATATTGCCGTTGAAATTGTTATTTTGTCTATGTTTTGCAATTTGCGACATTTGCGACTTGTGTGGCCATTGTCGAACCCCCAAATTAGTTCCATTTTTAAAAGAATCATTCAGATCACCCACTCTCCAATCGCCACACAGGTTTCAACTCATTCGACAAGGTTCTATCATACATTGTCTTCATATTCGTTCGTCTTCCAGTACTCTGCTCTATCTACACCAATTGGTATCGAAAAATTATAAATGTTCGAATTGGCCACAAAGATCAAGCTTTTCTTTCATCTCACAGTCATTGTTAAAGGCCTCCTCTCGATTGCCCTGCCTTGGTATTAACGTTATTGTTTCCTTTCGGATCAGGTGCCATCCATTTGGCCGGACCCATTGCCAAGGTGTCCAAGGGCCTGTGCAAGCTGGCCCTGGCCCACTGCGGCCTGACTTCGAAGGGAGTGAACCAGATGTCCCACTCCCTGACGCTCAATCAAAGTATTTCCAACTCGCTCACGTATCTAGACCTAAGTGGTAATAGTCTCAAAGATGATATAACCGTAAGTACTTCTTTGTAGATTATGACTCTGTTAGATTAAAATCTCTATTTTTCTTCAGAATCTGCACAACTTCCTGGCTCAACCCAATGTGCTGGAGCACTTGGACCTGGCCTCGACTGACATCACATTGGAAAACGTATGTTGGAGTACACTTTCGAGAATGTTTCAAAATCTTAAGCTTAGTCTTCTTTATCCTCAGTTGTTTGGAGCTCTTTTGCGCGGCTGTGCCACGCACCTGGCCCACCTCAACGTATCGCACAACTCGTTTAGCACCAAAAAGGGCAAGGAGATCCCGCCCTCGTTCAAGCAATTCTTCACCAGCACCCTCAGCCTGAAGCACCTCAACATTGCCGGCTGCAAGCTGCCCATGGAAGCCCTAAAGAATTTGCTGCTCGGCCTGGCCTGCAACGAATCCACAGCTGGTCTTCATCTAGATCTCAGCGGCAACACGCTGGGCACCCAAGGCGCCCACGTGCTTGAGTCCTGCATCCACGGAGTACGAGTGCTCCAAAGCCTGGACATCAGCGACAACAGTGAGTGGAGCATTAACTTCAACTTAATTATTCTCTAACAACCTGTATCCTTATAGACTTGGATGCTGAACTGGCGCCCGTGCTGACGGCCATCTCAAAGAACCCCTCAATACGAACGCTATACCTAACCCGCAACCTTACGGGCATGAAGCCAAAGCACATTCCACCCGTGATGGACGCCCTGGTGAACCTCATCCAAAAGGACGACTTCCCACTGGCCGAGCTGGTGCTGTCGGAGAACAAGCTCAAGCACGACCTGCACGACTTCATCAACGCCCTCGGCAGCAACCAGAGCCTGCAGAAGCTGGACATTAGTGGCAATTACATGGGCGATGTGGGTGCCCGGCTGCTGGCCAAAGCCCTGCAGATCAACAACCGGCTGCGGACCATCTATATGGACAAGAATGCGGTGACGCTGCAGGGATATGCAGACATTGTGTATGCCTTGGAGCACAACCACAGCATGCGCACCATCCCCTTCCCCGTGTTCGACATCGCCCCGCATCTGAAGAGTCATCCGGACAAGACGGATGCGGTGATGCGGAAGATGCAGGAGCTGCTGCAGCGCAACTGCAATGGACTGAAGCGCACCAATGGCCAGGGCTTCCGGCTGCAGCATGGCTTCATGCTGTCCTCCACGCACCAGCTGGTGGACAAGCTGGTGGCCGAGACGCAGGACACCATCTCCCTGGCCAAGGGTGGCGGGGATTCCGCCTCGGCGGTTCAGCGTCTCATCACCGATGCGGAGAACTGCAAGCAGCTGATGCCCAAGCTGCAGGAGGCGGTCCGCAGCGACGCCCATCCCATCGAGATGAAGCTGACCCGCGTGGCCAGTGAGCTGGGGTACACGATCAAGAGCTATCTGGAGGAGACGCTGGAGACGATGATGCGAACGGGCATCGAGCAGTGTCCCAAGACCCTCGGCAACCAAATAGTGGTGCAGGATCTGCGAAAGGTCCTGGCCGAACGCCTGCTGGTGCCCGAAGACTTCCTCCAAAGCTGTTTGCTGAACAATGCCGGCAGCGAGATCATGAACAAAGTTAGGTAAGTTTCGGCCAAGCTAAGAGGAGTTTTGAAAGTCCAAAGAAAGAGGCAAGTGAGAGGTTTTATTCAAATGAGACTTAACCGGAAAGAGACGAACACAAGGGGATGGGGGGCCTGATGGGGGAACTCTAAAACGAATATTTATTTTGAGTCACTGAAATGCAAAAACCTAGGAATGTTTATTCAGTGATAGGGTAAATAGTATGTGTTATGAGTTGATATTGATAAACAAACTTAAGATTATGCAAGTCTGGTTATAAAAGTAGAGTATTGATTGTGGAAATGGGTAGGAAATATTCTAGTTATTACCACATTCGCAATAGATTTGGCACATTCTATGTAAACAGAGGGGAAATTCGACTACAAACGTTTTCTTTCCGAAATCGTCTTTTCGAGAGGGCCTCTCAGTGCGCTCTTCCTGCTCTGGCCACCAACACCATCGTAACTTGCTCCCCACATCCGTACTCCCATGTACTCCCCACATGTATTCATGGGAGATTGGGGCCTGAGTGAGAGAGCGCCCCAAGCTTAGATAAGATTAAAACACACAACCCACCGAAAAACCAGAAACAGCTGAATGCAGTTCCACTGTGGAGCTGCTGTTTGCCGCGGACTACGCCGAATAGTTTATCTGGGCTCACCGCCGGGACTTGGCAAACTGTAGCAGCCCTTTAGTTTGCCACCAGCTGTTGGCCGAAAGTCGGAGTTTTTCGGGCAGAAAAATGGGTTTAATGGGCGCTTTGTGCTGTTGCTTAGGTGGCAAGGACACCAAGTCCTCATACAATAGTCCGGCCTACAGGGAGTGTCCGGATGAGGAGCCCATGGAAGAGTTGACGCGGGAAACAGTAGCTCAGGATGATGTGCCCAACAAAAAGTTGTATTTCTCTGCCTATATCTTTGTTTCCCAATTTAATTTATATCTTTTGTTAAATACTTTCAGTGAAATCGAACAATCCCTGGCAGCTGCCATCTCGGACCGGGCCACTGACGAAGTTTTGGAGGCTCTGACCCGCTATCGCCGCGGCCTGGGCATTGCTGAGTCGCCATCGGTGCTGCTGGACGAGCCGCAAACGCCGGACATTGTTCGCAGCCGCTCCAGTCATGTAAGTTCCGTATTCGAGCCGCGTATCGATCAGGCCTATCGTGGATGGGTCTTATCAGTTGGATTCAGATATCTGTTGGCTCTTGAGAATGGTTGGCCTTTCAGCTATTTTCCGGCTATGAATATTAATTTGGAAACAATGCTTATCGGAACCAACCATTTTATGAGAGTTACTTCATAGTTGGTTCTATTGTTTAACTTGTATTCTTGATAAGTATTGTTTTCATTGATAAACTCTCCAAAAAGCACAAAACCTGCCATCACTGGCCAGTGACAAATGTGATGTCATGGTGCCTTAGGCCCCTTGGTTTGGTTTACTTTCGCTTTCGACCCGCGGCCATTGTTTTGATCGGCGGGGCCGACGCCGCCTTATCTATCAGCGGAGGTT
This sequence comes from Drosophila bipectinata, assembly GCF_030179905.1. Taxonomy (NCBI): domain Eukaryota; kingdom Metazoa; phylum Arthropoda; class Insecta; order Diptera; family Drosophilidae; genus Drosophila; species Drosophila bipectinata. The sequence goes on from NC_091737.1 coordinate 16,482,354, forward strand.
TAATGCCTTCGATCGCGGGAATTTCACCCACTTTGGGGAGTTGCCGAATCGAATAACAATTTAGAGTGAACCTAGACACGATAACACCAACAGGGTCTCTTTCTTCTTGTCTCTTGCAGGACGCGGATGGTTTGATCATACGGCCGGGTGGACGAGGCTCTATATTGCCCAAACTGGGTCTGGAATCGCCCACTGTAAGTGTTGAAAATCTCTCGCTACCCAAGTGGATGCAATAGACTCCTCCGAATTCATCAAAAAAATTAAGAAATTAGTTTATAAGAGTATATGCGAAGATACTCCATACTCCATTCTAATAGATACACAAACACACACCCCAAAACAGTCTCGTCATTAAATATACATACATATAAGCCTAGTACGTTCATGTGTAAAAATGAAGTCATATTCTAATACCCAACTAGCTGGAAGTAGTTGATACAAAGTGAAGAATACAAAGCACTCACCAAGATACCCAATGATACATTGAATCACATCAATAAATTACTTAAATGTGTATACCAAATGCTCATGCTCATTATTTTTTTCGTGTCTTCCTGCCCCGATCTACTACTCTTCATCATCATCATCACCAATCATCCAACGATCCAAAACATTATTGTACAAATCGCAAATACTCGTACTCGTACTTGTACTCGTTCTAATTACATTAATTAAACCTTGTCTCCAACTCATTTACATAAATTGCATTTCAAAATCAAATCAAACACAAAAGAAATTGGAATATCTGAACCTTGTAAGTAGTTTTTGTCTTGATCTCAACTATCTATCTATGAAATACTATCTCTGCGAGGATCCCTTCAGGGTCCTTTACATATTATGTTTCCTCTGTAGCCTGCTGCTCCTATCTTTAGTCTATCTCTGTGATTATTTTGATTTGTAGATTTCTTAGATTTTTTTATAATCCCCGAAAAAAATAAAAAACAAAAACATTTTTCATTATTTCACAAAACACAACAATCCCCAATCAGCACATAACACCATTTAACCCATGAGAACCACTCTAATGCTTTGCTTTAACCCACTAGGCCACTCCTCATCTGGCCACCAAGCGACGCAGCGTTGCCCGGAAAGTGCGTCCCCAGTCTGTGGTAGAGAATCTCAGCCTGGGTCACATACCAGATCTCCTGGACTCGCCCTCCTCCCACCGCTCCAGTTCTCAGCTGTCAACCCGAGCTGCTGCAGGCGCCGCTGCCGTGGCCGGTGCCACCAACATGACCGACAGTATCGCGGCCATGGACGACGGAGGGGTAGACGAGTGCTGTGACTCCATTACCGAGCTGCCCAGTGCTTCATTCCAACTGCAGCACCTGGTCAAGGGGCGACCAAAGCGTGCCAAGACGCGTGCACCCACTCGGCCCCTGGTTAATGCAGAGTGTGCCGGAGGCAGTCGGGAGATTGGGGAGGGGCTGGAGCACTTCTTCCGGCCCGGATCGGTCACACCCACTACGCTCACGCCTTTGGTGTCGCCAACGTCGGAGGAGTGCAGCTCACTGTCGTTTGTGGACAGTCCCACCATGAGCCGGGATGGAAACGGCCACATGACCTCCGAGGAGACCACGCCTATTCTGGAGGAGCGCCGGCCAATCAAATTGGAACGTCAGTCGCCCCTGCTCAAGAGTAAGTGCCGAGCTAGCTCAAGTTTCCAAAATGTCCACCTAATTCTTGTTTGTTGGCTAACGTAGGTGCGTCCTGGGCCACAAGATCTCGCTCCACCGACAATTTGGAAAAATATTCTCCTCTGGTGGGACGCAAATCACCGCTGGTTAAGATGCGCACTGAAGGCGGGCCTGGCTCTGGTGCCGCAGGTGGTGGCGAGGAGACTGCCATTCCCACATCCAATCTTTTAAAGGCCACTGCCCGCGATGATAAAATGCGGTCGCCGAGCAGTGATTCAATTAAGAGTCATGCCACAGGCGAAGGCAGCGTGATTGTAAAGACGGGCAACGGCATCCTGCGCACCCCGATTGTGCTGCAGAAGCCACGACCCTGGTCGGTAGTCGGCAGCGAGCCGAAAGCCAGTGGGGAACTGGTCACAGGAAACGGAAATGCTGATTCCACAAAGACCACACCAGACAACCTGGAAGAAGGTGGGTACACAAAAATAAAAATTAAATGGCACAGCCGTAAAGCATTTCCCACTTAATTAGATGAAGTCGAGGTGGTGGCTTTTGGGGCAAGCAGCGGTGGCTCCATAGTTGGCATCACGCCTGGCATAGCCTTAACCACCAGTACCAGTGGAGGTGGCAGCATTGTGGGCATCACACCAGGTAGGTTAAGCCCCTTGGATTATCGTTAAGAATCTATATTAAATGCAACTTTTATAGGGGCTGCCCTGGAGAAGAAGTCTGTCCGCGAACTGGCCGCTGGACTCAACCGACTGGGTAAGTAAAGGACACTAATTGCGCACGAGTAGCTATTGAAGATGCCTGCCCAGCACCTAGAACCATTCTTATCCGTAGATCTGCAACCTATGTGATTTTTATTTCGTTTCGTATCTTATTTATTTTCATATTTTGATTTGTTGTACTACTCGTTACTTGTAAAGAACTTCCCCTCAAGCCGCCTGTTATGCCCAGAACCCTCTTGAATGCAGCAAATGCGCGCACGAGCAGCACCTCCACCACCTCCACGAGCTCTTCCAATGGAGGAGGGACTTCTTCGACAACAACCAGTACGTCTTCGACAGTATTAAACACCCAGAACCAGACCCGTTCGCAAGTTGTGACAACGACCAGCAGCGAGTCCACTACGGAGCAGACCACCAGCAGCACTAGTAGCACCAGCAGCAGCAGCTCCTCGACTCGGCAGGAGCAGCGGCATGCCATGGCCTGTGCCAGTCTAATCAGCAACGAAATCCTGAGCATGCGAAACGGCCAATTGGCTGGAAAGTCGGGCAGTTGTGCGGAAAGTGGAGGCGTTAAGCGGATAGCCGGCAAGGAGATATCCACACTTTTCGAGGTTTGAGCTCCGGGACTGGAACTGTATTCACCGTTCGAAATTTTGGTGGCCAAGTTGCTTCGTTGATTTCGGTGCTCATCCTGTGCGTCTAACATCCGCATTTGTTGCTTAGTGTGTAGCCGTTAAGTTGTGTCTGGTAGTCAGTAAGCCGCATGTTGCCTGTATTCCATTCTCGCTAATCTGTATGCCTGTTGTTACCCGTACATCATGTCCAGATAATCCACATCGAAATAATGGGGCCCTACTTTCCCGCTCTCCCACAGGAGACATTAGTTGAAGAGCTGCAGCAGAGCATGGCGAACCGACGCATGTTTAGAGACTCGGCCTACACCAAGGAGGATGTCGTTGATTTATAAGTGTTCTAGTTATATGCTCAACATTCCCTCACACCGAACCCCCAGACCCAGATCCGCCTGACCTGCCACAGATGATTGCGTGATTGATCGCCGGGGCTTGGAGATGATAATGATAATGTTTAAGTGATTTAGGCGATGGCAATGAATGGATAGATGGAGGATAGATGGATAGATGCAACTTATTCGTACTGAACCATTAATTTATGTGCAATGGCGCGTGTGTATTGTTTTCATTTGGCAATTTTGAATGAACGTGATTTATTTATTGATATATAACCTAATACTTTTATCCAAATTTACCTTTGCATATTTATAAAGATGTTTTGTGTACTATATTTTATATTTTTATGTATTTTAAATGAGTTAAGTGCCAATAATATACAGAATTAACAGAAGTCTATTTTTAGCGTGTCCTATACACCAACTTCAATGAAACTAACGAAGATAACGCAATGAATATGATATATACACTTTATGTAAATCGATTGCGTATATAAGAACTATTTTAATGGCCTAAAACTAAAACAACAAAAAATATTTAAACAAAATCTAAATGAAATACAATATTTTTTATAACTGCTTCCAAATACAAGTATTCGTGGTTTTTAATTTCCTGATTTTTATTTACCTTAATTATACACATACTTATAGTATTTGAACGACAATCCGTTTTCAAACATTGAAGGGCAATGTGCCGCCAAAAACGAATGCATTTACGTATTTAGAAAAACGGACACGGAGTTTATTGATTATTTTCTAAAAAGTTAACAATTTACTCTAAGGAATTAGCGAGGACGTTACCGATAACAAATTACCGAATGCATTTAAACAGGAGACATCTTAATAACTTAAGAAAAAACTACACAAAATCTAATTACTGTAACCAATCGAAGAATTTCCATTTAAATTTTGAAGATCAAGTAGTTTGCACCAAAGACACTGGATTTTTGCGAAGAGCGTTCTGCCCATCCACCACCGACCACACACACTTTCAATTTTGAGTGTTACCCGATTCCCATAGTTGGCTCATTCAAAGGCCATTCAACTTGAAAAACCAAAATCGAATCTTTAAAGTGTTCATTAAAGTTAAGAAAATAAAAACTTCATTGTAATCTATTGAAATTCAAATTAAATGGACAACATCTTAAGCCTGTGTTTTAATTTCAAACTTCAAAAGTCGCGCCTCTTATGTCCTTTTATTTCTGATACTGTTAATGATTTCTTTAAATCTATGGGAGCGATTTAAATAAAAATAGTCTTATAATGTTCTGAATAAAATAAGCTTTTCAACGGTATTCCGTGCATAATGGCGCATCCTTTGTGAAGGACTTAATAAGTCTAACAGAGGCCATAAAGTATTTTTAAACTAGTTCAATGAACTTTTTGCGGACTGGTTCCGGTTCACTACTTGGCGCTCCTCTTATCAGTTTAAATTATATGGGAAACTGTAATTCGATTTTCTCAAAATCTGTGGGAGCGATTTGTATGAATTTTGGTCCATTCATACTTAAAAAGGTCCTACATCGACTCCACTACCGTGCATATTGGCGCATCCTCTTGGAAAAAAAATTTTTTGGGGTCATTTTTGTATGGGCTGTTAGCCGGGTTGGTCCACTTTTAGTCGATTTGCTCCAAAACGTAGGGAGCGATTTTAATGAAATTTTCAGGGCATATTCTCAAAATAATGGGCTATAAACTGGTGTATCCTGCTTATTGGCGCATCCTCTTATTTCTGTGATAATGCTCAATACAGTGAAGGGGCAATTTTTCAAACCCATGTTTAAGCTATTTAAAGAGTGTAGAACCCGCTCAAAGTAAGAAAAAACAATAGTTTATTCAATTCTTAACAATTCTAGTGTTTATTTAGTTAAATTTAGTGGCTAAATACAGAAATAATTGAAAAACAAAATATTCGTTGCTGTGTTCCAATTCCACCATTCCCCTTCGACGCTAATTTCGACGGACATCTCTAATCATATCTGCAAAAGCCAACACAAATAGCCAGATATATTTAGAAGTATATTGAAATAATGATCTAAATGTATAAATGGTAAATTAAGAACTTAAAGTTAAGTATAAAATTATGCACTTCGAATGCACTTATAGCAATAAAATATTGTTAATTTAGGTAACTATTCTTTGCATGACCCTGCTAGATTAAAACATAATTTTAAAATAAATGTAGATTTTTCTAATTTTAGTATTAGTAAAATTCAAACCATGAAACTGTTTTTACTGTTTTTCTTTTATTTTTTGATTGAAATATAAACATTTCTTGTCATTTCAAGTTATTAAAAATCCTAATCCACTATATAATTAAGTATTAGTGCTGTTATGTTTTGTGGAACTCTTCTATAAAAGAGACTAGAGCTCTTGGAACATCCATGGTCTGGTCGTCGACTAAAACAATATCAAAGGTATCCATGTAGTTTTTCATATTTTCCTCGACGTGGTGGTAGAGGAAGCCAATTTTAATGACCTGAGAAGTCTCAGTAGCGCCCGAAGCCATGTTTGCATCTCCCAAGGAGTCGCCTATTAGAATTATATGATCCCGGTAGTGCAATTGATCGAAGTAATCACTTCCTTCTAGTACAGATTCGTTTTTGTTGAAGGTGTGAATCAAAGGATCCTGCAAACCATCCAAAAGGCCATCGCGGTACTTCAGAAAATTTGAAACAATTTTTACGTTAGGATGCATCATTTCCGCCTGCCGCAAGAGGGACTCCACAGTGTTTCCCAGCCCGGCGGAGAACACAAGAGTGGGAATATCTAAACGATGCAAATCCGCAAATAGCTCCGGACTGCGATCTCGTAGATTATGGATGTACTGTCTGGTTACCTCGTCGATTTCCGACAGATCGAAAGGAAAGCCACTCGCCAGTTCCCCAGATTTTGTCCACCACTCAACGATGTATTTAAGCTTCTCCTCGGCGGGCATGTGAGGATCTATCTCGATGGGATGGTACTTCATTTGCAGTTTATGGGCCTCCTCCTTTAGTCCTGGGGGCAAGGATTTGCAGGCGTAGAACATGGCAAACGTGGAGGGCACCCTGCTGCCGTCCTCTGTCCGCTGCTTGGTGATGGTGAAGTCAAAATCCGATACCACTTGTAAGCGTTCCGGTCCGGCCTTGACGAACTCCTTGAGGAGGTGCTTCACTTTGGTCGGATCCCGTATTCGACAATGGCTTTGCATGAGAGCCGGAACATTTTGGATTTCCAAGGTTTCGACGACCGTATGTTGAAGCATTTCATTCGAGGACATGTTCAAATCTAAAGATATGCTCGTTTAAGTATCCCCGCACAGATTATATTCCAGACATCTTATCAGGCTAACTGCGGTTGTTAATTTTGAAAAAGATTATAATTTATGTGCCCAAAAACTTGAATCCATGTTCAGACTTCCGGATTCCTGGTGCTCCGTTGCTGACAACTTTTGAATGCTTACAAGATTTATTTTTAAATATTGAATATGCCGATGTTCTTTTTCCTCTTATACCCAAAGTCCTCCCACACACATAGTCTTCAACAGGAAGACTTCCACACAACATAAATAACAATAGGAATATTTCTTAAATTCGAGTTTATGTAAAATTATGCTTAAAATATCGATAACTTTCTTTAATTTGCTACAGTCACACTATCCCAAGGGTCTTGCAACCGGTTGTTTATTTAATATTTCTTAAGTTTATTAATTAAAATAATCCTGGACAATGGCGAGTAGAGGTTTGCTGTTGATTGGTCAGTTAGCAGAATGCATCCAAGATACGGATTCGCCGCATGTAGCTGGACAAGAACCTGAATATGGTGGGCAGGAAGAAGATGAAAACTAGTACTTTATTTATAGTACTTTATTCTTTTTCCTCCTATACACAAAAGTCCTCCCACACACAAAGTCTTCAACAGGAAGACTCCCACACAACATAAATAACAACACGAATATTTCTTAAATTCGAGTTTATGTAAAATTATGCTTAAAATATCGATAACTTTCTTTAATTTGCTACAGTCACACTATCCCAAGGGTCTTGCAACCGGTTGTTTATTTAATATTTCTTAAGTTTATTAATTAAAATAATCCTGGACAATGGCGAGTAGAGGTTTGCTGTTGATGGGTCAGTGTATGCCCTGCATTAAGCAGAATGCATCCAAGATACGGATTCGCCGCATGCAGCTGGACAAGAACCTGAATATGGTGGGCGAGAAGAAGATGAAAAGTAGTACTTCATTCACTAAAGGTCTTTGTTTTTCCATTTCAGTACTTTAAGAAGGACGAGTTCTACTTTGCCCACGACCCACAGAAGGTATGCAAAACCGGTGATGTGGTCCTAATCCGCGAGCTTCCGGAGCGTCTCACCCGCCTCATTACGCATGCTGTGGAAAAAGTAGTCTATCCGCTGGGTGACATAACCGATCCGCTCACCGGCAAAAAGGTGGTGGTGGGCAAATACCGTGAGGACATCGAGATGGCCAACCAGCTGTTTGGCAAGTCTGAGAAGGCCTTCGACTATGACAAGGCGCCGCCACGCGGTCGTCTCGAGGGCACCAAGGACTTCACACATGGAGAAACCTACATTAAGTACCACGAGGATGGAAAGGATCAGCCTTTTGCCGTGTAGTTGGGCTTTTATGACTTTTAACATTTAAGTTTCCGTTTTGTTTGATAGTAAAGCCCATTTGTTATAGATTAAAGTCAGGTGATTTTTCCTTTGGAAGGTTTGGGTGTTCGGGCCTTTTATTTTTTTAAATATCCCCAACCCGTTCTAGAAAACATATTCAAACAACTTAGTACAAGATTTGTCTACATATTTTATTTAAATGGTCGATATTTGTTTTGCATTTAATAATGATTTGTTTCTTTACGTATAAATGTACTCATTTCAGCTTTTGCTCGCTGATCAACAGTTTTTGTTCCGTGTTTTGGGTGCCAGGACATAGCCACAACAACATTCAAACATTCAGTACATACACATAAATTAGCTATGCATATACATATATTTTTGGAGTTCAGATTCGATCCGTGCTATAAATTAAGCTGTAAACTAATCACAATCTCTTACGATTCTAAAGTTGTACTGGAGTATGGGGTGAGCGTTGTCATCGCAAAGTTTTTGCTGCAAATGAGATAGATTAGAGATGCCTGAAGTCAACGAGGATTTGGGGGATACTCACCTGTTCCAAATCGTGGCTGGCGCGCAGCATAAAGTCACGCAGGAAGTAGCCGCGAGCCGGCAAGTCCAGAGCTAGGATGAGTTTATTGTTGCCCAGCTGCTTCAGGATCTTCACTCCGCTGGCGGGCGGAACCTCGTCATCCTCGTTCAACTGTGCATTGGCATTGGCCTTGGCCTGATCCTCATCGTGATCCATGCAGATGGACCACTGTAGTGGTTTGTTAGAGCTGTCGATAGAGTTAGATTCAAGTCTTGGAATATAAAGCTAAGGTGCCACTACTAACCTTAGGTGAACCTCCAGGCTGCTCGCCTGAAGGTAACGTGATACTGGAACTATATAGCTCACATTCAGCGAATTGTGTGTGCTGGGACAGAACTGCTGCACGCCGATGGTCTGATTATCCTGGGCGGCGAGCACACAGCTAGTCACGCTCCAGCAGTCGAGTTGGAAAGGCGGAAGAACTGCTTCATCGGCCTTGGGAAGCTCCCCCGAAGCGCTGGCAGTCTGGACCAAGCGGTAAACAGGATCGTCGTTGGCTGCCAGTACCGGCCCTGCTTCTTGGGGGAAATTCTTCGTTTGGACGTCAGTGTTCTTGCCAAGCTCAAGACCACTGAAGGTCTCATTGACAGATGCAATGGCTGATGCAATGTGTTGGGTCTCAATGATATCCGGGTCTTGATCCTGCTCCTCAGCGGACTGTAGATCGTCCTCCACGTGCTGCTCCTTGATGTTGGCATCCAAGTTATCCGGCTGAGGCTGTGTGGGTGGCAGTTCCTCAAAGCAAACGGACTGGATGGATTGAAATAATAATATAAGCTTAATGTTACATGGAATATACATGTATATCTTCCTTACCTGACAGTTGTCGCTGACCGACTCGTCTCCATTGCACTCCGCTGGCTGACCGAAGACCGACGTCCTGATGGTCTGTTGTTTTCCAAAGTCCAGACTTCGCTGGTTCGCCGAGCGTCTCTCCAAGTTTGATTCCCGCAACCCCGCTGCCTGATACTCAAATCCGTATACCCCAGTAATAGGATTGTCCACCGACTCGTTAGTATTGCTCAGGTTCTGAAGGTCTAGGGCGTCCGGATTGTCGCTGTTGTTACGGACTGGTGCCGCAGCCGCTGGAGGAACATCGAGAGCCTGGGAAAAAGCACTCTGGACGGGCCCCGTGCTTACCTTGTTTGTGGTCAGCGCCAGGTTAGCAGTTGGTGGCGATACCGTCTTGTATACGGCGTACACGTTTCCGGTATTATACTTGCGAATGGGATGCGAACCAGGATGGGCAGCCGGAGTATTAGAGTCAGAGGCGTCGGAAACGGGACTGGCTATGGTGCCCACCACCACGATGTGCTCGTCCAACTTAGGGGCCGAGAGCTTTGGCTGCTGCTGTTGAGCATCGATATCGATAGAGTTATTCTCGAAGTCCTGAGGCAGAGGAATAGCCTGTGGTGGCTTCTCTGTGGAGGATATCGTCTCGTTGACTGTCAACTGGGTAGGTGGTTTCACGGGTGCGGGTGGCACATTAACTGCAGCCGACTGGAGCAATTTTTGGCCAGTGGACTGGCGAAGTACCTCCTGGGAGATTGGCCACTTTGCTTTTTTGCTGTTGAGAGTCTTGTTGTTGAAACGAGGAGCCGTCGTGGTAAAGATCGTATGCTTAAGGCTCTGCTGTTGCTGTTGCTGCAGACCAGTGGGCACCTGTGGCTTTCCTATTACCGCCGCTAGTTCTTCTGTTTCATCTTCGCCAGGACGCAGGTTTCCGGGTGGACGTGAAGTGCTGGTGGCATACATTCTACTAGGCCACGTCCCATGGGTTTTGTTTTTGAAGAGAGTGTGCAGGTTGTGGAAATAATGTCGATCCTCCTCGCTCAGATGAGCTTGTCCCGTCTCCGGACGGAAGAGATGTCCGTTTCCAAAGAGTTGGTAGCCATCCATCTGCTGCTGCTTGTTGTGTTCCACGAAATACAACGTGGACACCGCCGCCAGGCTGAATTTGTAGAAAAGATATTCACTTTGTAAGATTGTGGCTCTCAAAATAGATGTGTCTTCTTACCAGGCAGCCATGACGATGATCAGCAGGAAGATAACTATCTGCAGGGATCGACTGGAGCAGACTTCGTACCCATCGCGCCGGCTTCCATATGGCTTGAGGGATCCTCGCTCCGGCAGAAGGCAACGTGGCTCCAGTAGATCCTTGGCACGCAGTTGGTGGCTGTTGTGGCCAATATTGGCACGTTCCAGGTGCTCGATGCGCGTCTCCAGGGATCCGGTCACCTTGCATAGCTCCTTAACGGCTCCGATGTTCTCCATCAGTATACGGTCCTGGAAGATCCCGTGTCATTAGAGAAGTAATACCTTCAATTTTCGGAAGAATCTCACCTTGTTGACCAGTAGAAAGTTCTCGATGACGTTTCCATTGGGCAGTACCACACTGCCAGCCTCTTGCACTGCATCGGGGATCACCTCTCGCACTTCCTGCGCAATCACTCCAGTATCTACGATCTCCCTTGTGTCGCTTTCACGGCGGAGACCCGAGTGGACAGCAAACTCGGGCTCGTAGCGGTAGCGAACAATCCGAATCTTCTGCAGGTTTCTCAGCTGCACCGAAGTGTCCAGCTCACCGATCTCCTGCTTGGCGCGACTGTCGCTCGGCTGGACAATGTGGCCGGACACCTTGAGGTTGCCATGCACCACCAGACTCTCGTCTGGCCGGTCTGTGTTGATTCCCACACGGCCCGCATGGAAGACTGACTCCTGGGTAATACCTCGCTGCCAGCAAAGATCCACATCGGACTCAAACTGACCCGGGTTGGAGGCACGTACGATGATTCGCTCGCTCCCGTGACTCATCACGGGGAAGTTGCCCGAAATGGTGTGCACGTGGAGACCCACGACCAGTTGGAAGAAGCGCTGCTCCGGATTGGGGCGACCCTTCTTGCGCATATTGTTGTTCGTTGTCTCGGAAAAATGCAATCGCCCCACGGTGACCTTGCTGACGATGTGCTTCTGGAGATCGATGCTATGGAAGGGTACACCAAATCAAAATCCAATAATCGATTATACATATTTCAAGAAAATATATATATGTTTCATAATAAATGAATCATGATGATTAAGAAACCAGGATATTTATATATGGTCCCTTACCATTCTAATATCGTGCATTGGGCAATTCTGCATTGGTTCTTCAGAGGAAAATCTGAATAGATTTAAATTTCACTTCTTTATTAATTTTTAAATCCAGAATTCCCATACTTGACCCCCTCCGATACCCATATCTTGGACAATTTTTATCCGATCCTTGAAGGGAATACCTTTAAAGATTCGCAGTTCAATTCTCTATTAATCTGCATCAAAACCTAGAAACAAAATTTTCGATCGAAATTTTTCACTTTTTTCCTGATGGTCCCCTTGTAAAATCCGGGATTTCCAGAATTCTCATTTTTGACCCCCTCCGATACCCGTATCTTGGACAATTTTTATCCGATCCTTGAAGGGAATACCTTGAACGATTCGCAGTTCAATTCTCTATAAATCTGCATCAAAACCTGGAAACAAAATTTTCGATCGAAATTTTTTACTTTTTTCCTGATGGTCCCCTTCTAAAATCCGGGATTTCCAGAATTCTCACTTTTGACCCCCTCCGATACCCATATCTTGGACAATTTTTATCCGATCCTTGAAGGGAATACCTTGAAATATTCGTTGATCAATTCTCTATTAATCTGCATAAAAACCTAGAAACAAAATTTTCGATCGAAATTTTTCACTTTTTTCCTGATGGTCCCCTTGTAAAATCCGGGATTTCCAGAATTCCCATTTTTGACCCCCTCCGATACCCATATCTTGGACAATTTTTATCCGATCTCTGAAAGGAATACCTTGAAATATTCGTTGATCAATTCTCTATTAATCTGCATAAAAACCTAGAAACAAAATTTTCGATCGAAATTTTTCACTTTTTTCCTGATGGTCCCCTCGTAAAATCCGGGAATTCCCATTTTTGACCCCCTCCGATACCCATATCTTGGACAATTTGTATCCAATTTTTTAAAGGAATACCTCAGATTTTAACCTTATCTAAGTCTTGTCTTAGAACAAAATGTTCGATCAATCTTGACCCCCGTTTTTCTGATGGAGCTTCTTAAGTGATTCGGGTTTCCTTTAGTGGTTATTTCGTATACTCACGGTACTGGATAAAATGGTTTCTTGGAGCGGTCCGACTGACTCTGCTCCACGCGGATGGTTTGGTTGGGCGCCTCAAACTTAACGCCGTAGAAATGCAAGTGGAAGGATTTGATTTTTTCGAGGCCGGACGGGGTCTTCACGAATTTGGCATCGCCCTGGAGGCGCGCATGGCAAGTGACCTGGAAGTGGTTCTTTTTCTGGCACACGTACGCGTCGTCCGAGACGCTGAAGTTGAATCCCTTGTCCGCGTCCACGCGGTAGTAGATCACAGACAGCTCCTGCATGTCCTGGTCGAATAACTTGTGCCAGTTCTCCGGCTGGAAGGCACTGAAACGAATGCACTGGCCGCCGGCGCCGTCCCCCGCCTCACTGCCAGAGCCAGAACCGGAATTGTGTCCTGATCCGGCACCCGATCCCGGTATCACGCCACTCGCATGTCCATCCAGGCTGTTGTCTGCCTGGGAATTTATGTTGGACAGGGCTGGCGATACGGAGGCGGAGTGGGTGTGGGAGGGGGCAGGCGTCGTGGCGGCCGTGGGCGTGCCCAGTGAGTGGTGGGAGGCACGCAGTGGACTCATCTGCAAACCGGCCTCCACCTTGGGCGGCGACGCAAAGTCGGGGCAGTCAAGCTGCGTTGACATCTTCCGTTTGCGCGATAGCGAGTGCACGGGTGTGGAGGGCGCGGAGAGACGGTTCAGCGACAACTGGCTGGTCCCGATCACCTGGACTCGATCCCCAAGCCCCAAGGTCGAAGTCAGCGTGCAGGTGGTCAGGTTCTGGTAGCTGTCGGACGCATAAATACCACCACCCGCTCCGTTCTCATAGTAGAGCATCTGGTCGTGGCCCATGTCCTGTAGTTGCTGCTGCTGGTGTGTCAGGTGTTGCTGATGGTGCTGGGCGAACTGTTGGTCGCCAAGCTGTTGCTGCTGCTGCTGGTGTTGCTGTTGCATCTGTTGCTGCTGCTGCTGGCAGAGCAGGTTCCCCGGATTTATTATGAGTCCGGACTCGTGCTTGACCCGCACATCCGTCTGGGGAGCGGCAAAGTGGTGCTGTTGGGGCGGCGACGCGTACTGACCCAGTTCTGTCTGCAGCATGTTGGCCTGGTGTTGCATGGGCGTTAAGCCGGGATAGATGAGGTCCCTGCCCTGGGGCATCGCCATGCCGTGCGCCTCGCCCAGAGGACTGTAGGCGGGCTGCGAGTCCGGCGGACTCTCTGGCAGATGCGGATGGACGTGAGCCAGCGTCTGGGCCGTCAGGGAACGTCCATTCCCATTCAACTGGCCCTCCAGGCCGTTCATGGGCGGGGTGTGGGGCGAGTCCAAGGTGGCGACACCGACTCCGCTACCGGAGAGGCCATTGTGGCCCAGCTGGATGCTGTCGTCGAGGGCGCCCTGCATAAGCAGATCCAGACTGTGTATGTCGTCATTGTGTATGTCATCCAGATCTTGGGGAGCTGTAAGTGTACAATAAGTGGTGTTATTAAACAGGGTCTCTTGGAGAAGACTTTCTTATCAACAAAGTGCTTTTTCGGGATTTTCCTAAAAGGGAATCAAGTAGCTTGTAGCTATTTTTGCATTCCGATTTGTATATATTCCTAAACGATAAGTATAAGTATCCCAATGTAAACAGTTAATACAGAAAAAATAAGCATTCAGTTGGGCTTTATCTTTTATGGAGAATAAAGAACAAAGTCCGGGAATTGCAAATCGGGAATCCGACATTCATTTACATTAAATATACGATATAACAATACGTTTTCGAGGGGGCGTACACCGCGCGGAGATAATTATAGTGAAATAAACAGATTCGGGGAACTAAATAAAAAAACAGGGAGCAAATAGCTGATAAGCCATGAAATTCCCGCTCTGTTTGATCGATATATGGTATAGCTAGCCGGGGAGGAGCCGGAGAAGCGAATTTGTTGACGTGCCAAATAAATTGTTGTGTAATTTATGCAGGACCCGGAGTGGGTGGACTGGGTCTGTGGTCGGGGATGAATATGTTAACATTTACCGTTCAGCGCTTTGGGGTAGTCCATAATTAATATGTTGGGTTTTTTTTTTTAGTAGCACTAAACAGTTCTGCCACAAAATTCTGCACACTAAGCTCGGCGTCGAGTCAGGGAGTCAGCGCGAACGGCCCGCGTCTTGGCCCAAACGAATCGCACTGATGGCCAAGTTAGCTCTTGTTGGCTCTGTTAGGCTTTGGGGGTACATCCATGGAAACATAACCATTAACGGATTTCATTTTCAGTTTCAGCGGGCATTCTACTGTTGCTGCTGCCTCTGCATCTGAGAAAACAATTATCTAACGCACGTATGAGCGAGCATACGGTTGATGCACTTTTCACAACTCGCTGAGCAGCGAAAATGCTCCGAGGGGTGGGCTCTGCTCCCGGCTCTGGGTCTTAAAAACTAATGCCAAAACCGAGGATAATACTAAACTAAACAAACGAAAGCGAAGATGAAAACGAAACCTAATTACTCGAAATGAAAATAAAAACAGCACCAGCAACAGTAGCAGAATTGCATTGCCTCAAAATCAATTCACAGATCTCAGCAGGTATTGTTTATGCAATTGTTCTCTCCGGCGGTAAGTAAATATTTTTACATATGCATTGGCCCTTGTCGTAAACGGCAAACTGTTTCCCAAACTTGATAAATTGTTTCCCTAGCTCCGGATTTGGATATTGTAGTCACTTGTGCGTCCCGATACGTCGGGTGCGGATTGAAAATATCTGAGCACTGACTGCGCCCCGGGAATATCATATCCCAGTGTGCAAATATTTGGGCTTCCAGTCGAGTTATTGATCAAACAATTCTGGCTCTGCTCCTTTCGTGTGCCACACAAGTGGCATGCAAATTCTAGCTAGTCCTGGGGGGAAAATTGTATAGAAATATATTAAACGATTTCAGCTATCATATATCCTGATTGTCTCATTCTCGACTGTGTCTGTGAGGGTGTACAAGATGCAGAGCCTTAGACGGTTCTTTACCAGTTCTGTAGACTCTGAATACTCTTCAAAAAGTTTAGAAATCTAATGATACTAGAACGACTAACTAAGAAATTAAGTTTTTTCAAAGTTAAGAACTTTCCAAGTTTCTAACCCCTTTTATGCTAAGAGGTTTCTGATTCTTAAATTAAAACTAATTTAGATAATATCTTTGAGTACATCCCCATTAAAGGGTACTCTACTATAAGCCTTAGATAGCCCATCCTACTGTTATGTCTATTTTTGGTAGCCACTTTGGTTGTCAATGACGAGGCGAGGCAAGCCAGCCTTCAACGGGGCCATTGCAAGGACTCTATTTGAATTTGAATTTGTTATCCTTGCCAAAAATATGCATATAAACACTTGTAGTAATTGAATAGATTTGTTATTCGGGAGTTAGTTTGCTTTTTTTTCGCGTTTTTTTTGAATACTTACACAGGTCAAAGATACCAAGGTCCATATTCAAGTCACTTTAGAAACATCCTGTCCACGTGGCTACAGCATGACTGATGCAAACTGGTCTGGAATGAACAACAGTGAAGGTCTCGTTATTGGGATTCAGATTGCCTGGCCACGTCATGTTACAAATGCCATTGGAGCTAACTTTTCCGGAATTCTTGCAATTCGAACGCACAGCCACCGGTTGCTATTGGCTTCTCGGATAAATTAAATAGAAGAGACTCTTCAGTTGAAGTTCTTCAGGTTGCTTGTCTTATATTCACGTACATGTTTACTGGATTCGAGGCGATAGAATCCTCTGAAATAGCAATGAAATTTAAATTGTATGTGTATGCTTATCGAAAAACTAGACTGGAGAACATATGGGGATGTGGAATTGTCTCGTAGCTCGATATCAGCAAAAGTCTGGAATTGCAACAAGGGAAACAAAACAAAATATAAGCTATGGCCGGATGAGTGAATGGCGCTTCCAAATGGAAACTGGCAATTTGCGTCTGGATGGCAGCTTTATCTTCAACAGAAACGAATTTGCATCGAAACCAGAACACGTGACACTAAAAATCCCAACATAAATAAGCAAAAAAGCACTAGAAACCAATTTAAGAAATTAGGCCCAACAAAGTATGCAACAAAAAAAGCACAAAGCCAGGTGGGAAATGACTTGTGACGCACATGGCGTATACGCAATATTGAGAAATTGGGGAGATGAATATCCTCTTCTGCTGTTATGAACCTCAATCAGCCTTGGTTAGATTAGCGGCTATTGAAAGTGATTTTAAAACGAAATAATCTGCGTTCGTTTCTTCGTTCGCTCTTTTCTTTGTAATTTTTGCTTTTTATCGCAATGATTTTGATTGAATTAACGCCTTGGATGTCTGTGTGCCTCTCCTGTGCCACGACAGACGTCAGATAAAGAACGCTTCCTCCTATAACAATATAATAAAAAAAAAAGATGCTCAAGTGATTTGATTTAGTCGGACGCCACAGCAGCAGGGCAACTAAAAATAAACCCAAACCGAAAATCTAAAAACCAGACTCATGCTCGTGACAAGAGCTTCACTTGAAGAAGCTGCCAAGACGGCGGCGAAAACAAAAAACCAAAAAAATAAAATAAATAAATAACCCGTAGTTATCCGGCTATTGATTGTGGGCTTGTTTTGGTCTATTACGAAGTCGGAAGTTAATATCTTTGATTTGCAGGGCACTACCTCTTGTGTTATAGCTTCTGCCGCTGCTTCTGCTTCTGACCTGGCTTTAACCTCATCCTTGAGCCGACTGGCTCATCATCATGCCGGAGCATTTAGCGTTTTATTAGCATTTCAATAAATCCACGGCAACCTCATGGTATCACATCCAAAGCGCTCTCTCGAATGGCGTGCGGCTGGCTTGGAAAAAAGGCAAAAAAGCAAAATAAATGCTGAATAAAATTCCACAGTCGATTGCACGTAAGCAACAATCAAATTGAGCCATAAATATATTTTTTTATTTTTTATTTTTTGGTTAGCAGAGCACTGCTCTCGGTGTGCTAATTGCTTTGGATTCGCTCAACAGACCGTCCAACAAGTCAATTACTTTGGCCAAAAAAATATTTCGGCTAACCCATGACTTTAATTTAGTTGTAGCCCAGGCCAAGCCCAAGTTTAGACACATCAAGATGTTTGGAAAAGGCGTGAAAGGCACTTATCGGCCGAATTAGCATCCAGTCCCTAACTTAATCTCCAAATATCTGACCAGTGCTTCATCCCTCGGCAGATCCAATCCGAAAAAAACATAAAATATTTCGCAAGAGTCTGTCGTAAAGACGAGACGGAAGTGCGTCATATTTATAAGCAAAGTATGTATATGATAAGAACACATTCTTAATAAATGGCATTCTGACCTTTTCGGATAAGTTTTTAATTCATAAAATCCAAATAAGAAAACTTAAACAAAAGCTTTGAAACGGATACGAGAAAAGAAAGTCGGTACGGTACGGGGTAAGGTACGGAATATTCCATTTGTTATTGATCGCATATTTAGCATCTTTCGAGTTCCAGCTAAACGGATCCAAGTAGTCCGCCCCCTCTACCCTACACCACTCCCCTCACACCCCCTTCTATTAGCAACAAAATAAACTATGCTAAACAGCTTTCGGCCAAGCTGGAGGTTGAGCTCGAGCGGCAGCTTCTTCGCCATCTAGATTGTTATTTATAAGTATCTTTATTTATTTGTTCTGCATGATTTTTTCCTCAACTTTTACATATTATTGCCGCCAAGTCTGAGAGCCACCTGAACGGGGAATTCCAAGGGGGAGGGGAGTATCGCGAGGGGTGCTGTTACTGTTGGCGGTTTCTGTTGGCTGTTGGCAGTTGGCTGGTGCTTGAAACCGTCAGAAACCAAACCAACCGGTTAACTTTTATGTCTTTGCCTGATGCTGCTGTTGTGAGCGTCTTTTTGGGCTATAGGACACGTTTGTGTGTTTTTTTTTTGCCTGCTTTTTGTTTTTGTTACTGTTTTATTTTATATTTTTTAGCTTTAGAGCTTGGCACAGGTTGAGACGAGCAAGCCAAGAAGAAGAAGATCCACCGCAACGCAAACTGGCCAAAATCAAAGTCGGCTAACTAATGAAATGAAGACCTCAAAGTCAGCACCTCAAAACAAAAACACACAATCACAATTAAAAATAAATAAACATTGTTTGGTGCAAATACAAAATTAAAAAATTTCAAATAAAAACAAAATCACTTCGTTTTGCCGCATTCTTTAAAGCCCGATTGTTTTTTGTTATTGTTGTGGTTGAATGAAAGGTGAACTGCGTTGTGAGAGCGTTTTGTTTTTAGTGGGAGGCTGGCCTATTGTTCTTTAGAGATTTGACAAGATCTGAGATTACGTATCCGCCAGGTAAGCCGCCGATTGTCAGTCACCGCTACTCTCGCACATCAGAGAAATCGCTCGTTTTGCACATGTTTTATTTTCTATTTATTTGCTTAATTTTTTCTAATTTCTTTTTGTTTTTGTTTTCTGATATTACTTTATTGCTTGCATTTGCTTTTTTTCCCGGGAATTTTTGTTAATAAAACCTATATATATTTAAGCTTATTTTAAGCTAAAGTCACTTTTAAATTAGTCACACACACTACTCGCTGGGCACTTACACTTGCACAAAAACACCGTTACTCTGATTGTTTACGAATTTGTTGCTTTTGTTGGCGTTGTTTAAGTTGCACTCTCCGTGTCCGTCTCTGTCTCCTTTTCTCTCTGACAGTATTTATTGTGTCGTTTGTGTTTCACGCTTCGTATACTCGATGCAACTGTTACTAAGATCGCGTTTTCCTCTGCTTTTCTGCCGCTACGACTGCGTTTCAATTCGGTTTCAACTAGATTTCCGCTCGCGACTGCCACTGGGACTGGTATCCAAATCCGTTGGAGTGTGTACAGCAACTGATCGCTCGAAAGCCGTTCTCTCAAATCTCTGCTCAGTCCAATGAAGCTTGGATTCGGATTCGGATTCAGACTCGGATATTGGCTTCGGCTTTGGGGGTTGCCACAGCGTCCGAGGCAGCTGGAACTTCGCCGGGCAAATGAAATAATAGCTAATAGTATATCCAAAATTTTCTAAAATTTTTAATTTTATGATTATCATTATATAATAATGAATTACAAGAATTAAAATAATAAAGAAATGTCTTTTTTGGAAAGAGTTTAATTTAAATATTTTGTGGAATATAGTCTTAAAAGATTCCCTGAGGTACTTTATTTTTTTAAATATCAAAAAGAGCTTAAGAAACATTAAGTTTTGTAAAAAATATTTATAATATTGATAAGAAATCTATTTATTCTACAGCTTAAACAAAACGTAAATCAAAAACCTCTTTAAGACCTTTTTAAGATTAAAACCTTAGAAAAAATAAGACCTTTTCCGAACTTACACTTCTTCTTAATTGATTAAAAAGCTAAAAAATGTAAATAAAATATATTTACAAAAAGCTATTCTTAAATATATCCAGTTACCGGCATAATGGCAACCACGTTTTCTGAACAACGATCTCGCGGGATTCTCCCGCACTCTGCGAGAAATTGATAAATCACAGCCAGGGTTTGTTAAGAAAAAATGTAAATTAAATTATAACTAGCAGCGCCAACAATGGGCTTAAGTAAAACCCGGCCCCTGTGCTTAGTGCATCAGCTCTCACGCAATTAGCGTTCCGCCCCCACCGCAGACCCCAAACCCGAGTCCCGATTCCCGTTCCGCGCGAGACTCGTTTTACGCTGGGATGGTAGATCGCAGTTCGGTGCGATCTGATTTGATATCGGTGTGTGCCGGCTTGTGCTCGGATAACACCCCTCGGATTGGTTGACAGCTATTTTGTTTCTTCTTCGGCGTCAATGTAATGATACAGTCCCATATATGTATGTGATGGGAGCCGCTTGCCCAGACCTCCGTCTCCATCGCCGCCTCCATCTCCAACTGACCCATCAACATTTCCAACTTAACATCGCTTAATGGAGTTGTTTGTGTTCTTGGGGGAAACACATTTGAGGTTGAGGTGGCTACGCAGATTGAATTAATCCGCTGATTTATGTAAATTACACTAATTCATATTACTCAATTGGTTATTCAATATTCATCGCCTGGCAGGGCGTCCAAGAACTGTTTCTGTTTACTCAAATGGTTTTTGCAGATTCATTTCTATTTGATCCACCCAAATGCCCAAAATCTGATCACATGACTCATTCAAATATCTAGTTTTTGTAGCGTAACTAATACCCAGACTATTCAAAGAATGAACCATTTCGCTGTGGCGTAACTAATTTTTATCCAAGCCGATTTAAATTAATACACAGTTCGTTCTGTAACATATTAGGCAACGTTTCTGCACATTCTTTAATTTTTGGAGGATAGGATTTCTTGAGCTAACGATTGAAGCAATGTAAGTACATTGAAAAATAAGCCACGCATGTTTTTACCCCACGCTGTACGCCTTCGAGAGCTTTTCCAGAACCGTAGGATTGTTGTTCGGCCAGTTCTTAATTTCGTTCAAGATGGACGTTACCACTGAAAAATAATAATTCTCATTTAATTAAACATTTTCTGAGGATTAAAAACAGTGTCTCACTTTTCTTTTCCTCCGCTGACATAAGCATAGCCAGAATGGTGAACTCGTCGTTTCTACTGATCTCCAGCAGCACCGCTGCTGTTGTGGGCTCCTTATTGGGTACGTAATAGTCCTGAAGTGTGCGCAGCAGATCCGTGTACGTTTCAGAGTCAAAGCCAGCACCCAGGATACGGCACAGACTCGCAATCTCGATTGACTTAAGATACTGATACTTTTGTGATGGAGCCAGCTCCTTCCATGTAACATGAAACTGAGCTGTGCCCGTAGGTGGCGGCGGCAGATCTCGCTATTAAAAATGAGATAATATATCATGAAATTTTCTATTGAAAAATAGGACTTACCTCTACTGGTTTGACTTCCGGCCCCTTTAAAGTTTTCACAATATCCTCTTGCTTTGGTACGATTTTTTGAACAGGTTTAGTTTCGGAAACGACACTTTGTATGATCTTTGGTGCTGAAGAGGAAGGCTGCGGTTTGGGGGTCTCATCAACTGCCTTGACTTTTTGTGTATTAGGTTTTATCTCCTTTTTCACTTCCTTGGCAGTCTCAACCACTGGCACCACCTTTGGTGGACTTTTCTTAGTTTCTTTTTGTTTTATATCGGTCTTCTTAACCTCCTCGAATACACCACAATTGCTGTTAAAGATTTTGTCGATGTCCTCATCGGAAATGCGTAGGCTTTTGCTGTCGTCGCTGGCGGCGCGGGGTGAAACAATATCTACAATCGGCACCCTGCGCATAGGCCGCTTGGATCGCTTGTAAACAGGTTTATCAAATGGCAGGACGTCCACCAAATCGGCACGATCGGGGGTAAAATTTGGGCCACCTTTAGTGGCTAGAAGTGGACATATAAAATAATTTTACTACATTATCTAACAGAGAAATGTTTTTATTAATTTACCTATTTTGCGCAAACGTTCGTTGATGCGGGCTAAGCTTGTTTTGGCCTCAAGATTTTTGGGCTCAATGGCCAGGACGGTTGTGCAATCCTTGAGCGCTTCCATATTGTTGCCGAGGGATTCGTTGGCCTGCATTCGCCTGTAATATGCCTTGACGCACAGGTTGTCCAGACCTATGGCGGCCTCACAGTCCTCAACACAGTCAACAAACCTGTAAAATGAGTGCATACATTAGGATTATTCGTAATTATACGTAATCTCGTAGTCGTACTTTTCCTGTTTAATGTAACATAAAGCTCTGTTGATATAATAAATAGGATCGTAGGGATACACATTGATGGCCTCGGTGTAGGCTTCAATGGCTCGGTCGTAATCCGCCTGCTTGACATAGCTGTTGCCACGGTCCTTTATATCGTTGGCTTTTTTATGCTGATGGGCCACAGGATCCACTGGCAAATCTTGTTTCTCAGTCGGTGTACTGGCCGCCGAGCTGCTGGGGCTCTCTTTACCCGCCTTGCCCGTCTTCTCCACATGACTGCGCACCGGAAGATTCTAGAACAAAGGATTTTTGGTCTGCACGAGGAAGGGACGATTCAAGCTTACAATATTGGCGGCAGCGGCGGGCGCATTCTTCAGCTCTTTTTCCTTGTTCTTGATGTCCCGCTCCCACGAGTAGAGATCTTTCACGGAATTGGCATAGTCCGTTGCATTTCGGCGCACCTGGCGTTGCAGTTCTAAGGCCTTTTCCGCTCCGCTCATCTTGGTTGCTATGTATTATTTTAATTCGAATTATTGGGCAACTTTTGTTATTTCTAGTGATAACAAATCAAAATATTAATATATCGATATTTTTGTAATCGGGCTTTTGGGGACCAGTGTTGGAAAAAAAAATCAACATGCACCGACAAAAATATTACAAAAAATTCGAGAAACCAAGAAACAGACCTGCAAATCGTGAATAAAATGTAGTTCCAGGCCAGATAAACGTGTCGGACTTGGAAAAAAATGCAAATCAAATGTTTTTGTACGCCTGCTCGTTTATATAAAGTTATCGAATGGTGTCCGAATTTCACTCGATAACAGTTGGCCCGAAAACAGCTGTCTTTTGTTTTTAAATTTGTTTTGATACAATTCTTACAATTAATTATGATCTTACCAGGAGAAAAGAAACATTAACTACAATTTAACAGGTGACAATGCTGAGGCTGTGCCTTTCGCCCCGGACTGGAGTGCCCTGCAGACGTAAGTAAGGATTCTCAAACTTTAAATTGTTTTGTTATGTAAAATATTTGTTTTCCAACGCGCAGTTTCGCACACGAAGAGAAAACACGGACAAGAAAGCCGGAAACGCACTATGAGGTACTAAACATATCGACCAACTGCAGTAGCCAAGAAGTCCGCAATGCCTTTGTCAAGCTTTCCAAGCTGGTAAGATTCTTGTAGACTCCTACATGGATAGCTAAGAAGTTACGTTTATGGCACATTTTAGTACCACCCAGATGTCAAGAGCAATGCAGCGAGTCCCGAGAGGACGGCTCGGTTTCTACAAATATCGGAGGCTTACAAGACTCTAATTAAGCCTAAGCTACGACGGGACTATGACGACAGCCTGCTGTGGAAGCCATCGCGCTCGGAACGCAGTCCGGTGGACGAAAAAGGCAATCCTATCCAACCGTGGGATGTCAAGCCCAACTTTGACCCAAATCCAAGACCCTACTATGGCATCAAGGGAGTGAATCGCGTCTCAAACTGGCAGGTTGCCTTGGCGTTAATGGCTATCGGAGTCTTAGGAGCATTGTTCGGCTTCACTTCTGTCAAGTATGTTGCCAACTTGATCAATTATGTGTTTATTTATGTAATTTAATAAAATTACAGGCACTCTTTCAACCTGAGTCGTCAAATCCAGGACGAGGTCTCAGCAAATGCCAATTCCCACCATGCCGCCGTCGTGGCAGATGCCCAGAAATACGGGAACGAAGAACAGGTACGCCGCATGATCGATCGAATGGCACGGAGTCCGTTTAACCAGACGGCATCGAAGTAGTATTTTATTTGATTTAGCAAAATTAAACGTGAAAGCAGATAGATATTTTTGATTGTTTTGTTTGGTTCAAGGCAAAGTAAATTCTTCGGTATTATGCTAAAATTATATCATCCCCACCGACCTTCGTTGCCGATTTGCAAACTGTGCAAATAAGCCAGGCGACTATTTAAACTCTGCCTTCGATGCTACCAGATCATAATCCAATCTATTCAACTACCAATATGAAGTCAACTATCCTCTTCAGCGGCGTGTGCCTTGTGGTCCTTTGCTTCCTGGGAAGTTCGCAGGCCCAAAACAACACTACAACCACCACCACAACAACTACGACTACTTCGTCTCCGGGTTCATCGGGTTCGTCGAGCTTCTCAAACTCCTCTCCTGGCAAGATAGTGAGGGTATCTGGCCTGACGTACTCGGCTACCCGGAGGATTCGCATTGCCACCACCACAGCCAGCAGCACCAGTACTCGCAGTGGCAAGGCCAAGAACCGGAAACTCCGTGCTAAGCGCGCCCAGGCTAAAAACGCTAAAAACGGCAAGGCCAAGCGAGGCAAGGGCAAGAACAACAAGCGCAGGAACAATGTGCGCGTTGTTAGGGGCTAGATCGGCCAGGATCCACCATCCTACTACTCCTGTCCACCAGATCATCCCGTTACTAATACGACTTTAAGTCAATGTTTTTATTTTGAGCTCATTCTAAACACGAAACACTTATGTTTACCGACGGGCGAATTAAATTAGATAAATACGTAAATTGTACTGTTTGTTTACGCTACTTTGAATTGATAGTGGAGACACTTAATGTGGAACTACCTGGAACCCGCCACCGCAACTACAAACTAAAGGATCACATAGTAAAAAATCCAAAATCGCCGCTTATAGCAGCTCGTTTGCGTCTACAGCTTTGTTTGCGTGGACTTCTTGGCATTGGCATCCACCTCCTTGGCCATGATCCGGATGCCGACATGCGGCTGTGCCGGCTTAAAGATCACCTCTCCCTGGGGCTTGTAGTCGGCGAACGGCATGTTGAACACCTCGTGGAAGCCCAGCTTCTCCATAACCCGGGCAGAGTAGTGGCTAGAGCAGACTACATGGTAGACATTGATGCCGTTCTCTCGCATATACTGATAGGCGCGCTCTGTAAGTCTTCCGGCGATGCCCAGTCCCCGGTAATTGGTGTCCACTGAAAGGATTTTGCCGTCCAGCATGATGTTTTCGTTGGGGTACAGGTCAAAGATGTTGAAGTGATCCTCAACGTGGTCAAACAGGGAGAGGATCTTCTTGAATTTTGGGTGCTCACAGCCATCTGCTGCCTTGACGGCCACGTCGTCGGGGGACTAATACGGTTTGGAAAGAAAGACTCAAGTTAGTTGGTGTTTTTCATGGGATGGGCTTAGTTCTACTTACCGGGCGTCGCAATAAGCCGTTTAGGAAGATGCCAATGATCTTGCCATCCTTGTCGACCGCCTTGTATGAGCAGTTGTCGGAAAGGGGCTTCAAGGAGTACTTCTCCAGCTCCTTGCATTCGCCGAGATCAAGGAATGTGTTAAGGGGCTCATCCTGAAACGATATCAATGATTTGAGTGATACACTTAACTCATTATGAGGCTATTCGAGTGCCGCCAATCTAACGATAAAAAATCTAAACAAATTGCGACCGTAATTACGCGACACGATCTTGGAATTGATTAGCCATTCAAATGATTTATAGACGCATTAGTTGGATTGCGATTTTCTAATAATTTATAGAGACAGTTGGGGAATTGCGAACGGAACTATGCCTACTGGGGCGTGGCATGCATACTAATTAGATATGGCTATTATATAAATATAGGTCTTGATTATCCAATAGGTTTTTGGTCTTAGCGAGGGAGAATTCTCATTGGCCGGCGGCTGGGAAACCAGTCTACATGGTGTGTACTACATAGTGCAGGCCAAGATCAAGCTAATATATTGATTTCAGAAGCAAGCCAAGAGTCGTGATGCATGGCGAGACCTGTAAGTTAACCATGACATGGATCATGTTCCCGATCATGAGCCTCACGACAGCCGAATAATTTCGATCTGGTTCAATGAGGCCCCCACCAGAGATTCATTCCCGAACCCCGGTGATGCCCAAAGCCCGAATTAATTACAATCTTAAGTTTAGTGTGCGAATTTCGCGATAAACTCAGGCTTAATTAAGCCGACGATCGAACAAATAAGTAACCACGTGGTTCTCCGGTCCGACTAATTGAAATTCTTTGGAAACATTTTATTTAAATTCACTTTTGTTTAATGGAATTTATAAATTCACAACTCCCGAAACGGTGAGCAGGTGTTCAGCTTGATTGGCTTGATTCAGTGATATGCAAACGAATTCCGAATTACCCCACCGCCACAAACAATACAACAATATATTATGCATTGAATTAATGTGAGAAATGTCGGGCACTTACTTTAAAGAAAAAGGTCTTGAGCATGGCTATAACCGCCTCTCCATCCTCCGGCCGGATCAGTTCGATGGTGTAGGGACAGTCCTTCTCGGACGACACTTTCAGAGCCTCTCCCATTTTCTGTGTCAGTCGGGCGATCGGATATAGGTCGTTGAGCTGCAAAGGAAAACCAAATAGAAATCGTTAATGGGCATTAAGGTTGGGGAAAAAAACCTACATACGACGTGGAGCAAACATTATTATTTATGGCTCTTAGATGAAAGGCATTTTAATTTGTTGTGTATATACATTGATATATTTTGTTTGTGTTTTCGAATAGCACACATGTGTGACGACGTCGCCAGAACCCTGCATTTTCTTCAGACATTTCCAATTTCCACATACTACTATATACATATATATCTTTTTTTTTTTTAAATTTTGTTTTCATGTCCGCCACCGACAGCAGTCATAAATTATACAACTGAAATAAAGGTCGGAGTCTAGTCGAAAAAAAAGTATTTAACATTTTGTCGTCATCATCGGGAAACTATATATACTTCCCACTCTTAGTAGCCATAATTTTCAGCAGGAAAAGTACTGCACTGGCACTTCGTAGCCTGCACTGGCGGATCATTAGAAAAATCTGATATAAAATCACGTTTCATTAACTTATCTGCCATTAACGCCACGTTAAGATCGCCTGCCCCCAGACTGGGCAATAAAAACGAACCGGCGAATATTTGAAAAATTCGCACATGCTGATTTACAAAGTAGCCTCCGGCTTTTGTTTACACTCGACCTCATCCATACTAAGTCTATTATTGGGTGCACCACTTGTATTTATAGACCTTTTCAGTGCCGATCTAACCCACGCATCTGGGACAGGCTGGATCTCTTTTGGGGGGCGGAGGTGGGACACACACTTACCCCACATCTGGAATCGAGCATTATGCGCTGGCTCGGGTTGCTCGCCATCAGAGTCTGATCGGGCAGCTTTTGCACTTCCATGGTAAACAATTTGTATACGGATAGGGATACGGGTTTGTTGTGTGTTTGTTTGTTTATTGCAAAATGCCAATGCCGATGCTTTCTTTTGTTCTACGTCGGCGGGCCAATAACAAATTATGTTAGGATATTAGGGGTACGGAATGGGGAATTTATGGAGAATTCTTTTCCTCCGATTTTGGATTTCGCGGCGCACGTTTTGCGATTTTTGTGTTTATTTCGCTGCCAACGGCTCTTTGTTTGTTTTTTGGCGCTGTTTGGTTTTTAATTTGACTTTTTTCCCCCCCCTTTTTTTTTTGGTTTGATAAACAGTAGAGTACACAGTCACTAGCACACACACGTAAGCTCAGATTAACGATGAATGAATAAAAAAACAAATGACTGCAGGTGTTATCCTGGCGAGGACGTTGATTCGCCTGAGAGCAAACAATGAATGCCAGACATCGGCCCCGTTTGCAGTTTATATAGCGATCAGATCGGATCGAAATTCGCGCAAATGCGAGAGCATATATATCGGATCTTAGCATACAGAGCCCGCACCGGCGGCTGTTTGTTCGCGACTGAGAGACGCGAGAAGCGTTAAGGTGGATAAAGCCAGCGAGTCGAACGGATCGATCATATGGGGATATAACCAGGTCTAGGCACTCATACCGCTCTCTTTCTGGGAGAAACTCAAGCCGGTGTGAAGGAAACGTGACTGGATTTCTCTCATTCTGCGACAAATCGAGTTTCACAGCCGTTTCCTGTATCGGGCTTTCCAAGATGGGCCTTTCCCTTACAAGTCCGGCACTTCCGCTGTGCAGGGCAGCTTGTTTTGCGGTCACTGGTTTTTGACATTTTATATGAATTTTTTTTTTTTTGGGTTTAAATCAAAAATAAATAAAACAACCGCAAGCAAACAGGTTCAAAATTAGTGCAGTGATGTTGTGCTAACTATCAAGGTCAGTAAGCTAGGTAAGGAACTAAAGGAGAGCTTTATTAAAAAAAAAAGAATATTGAGTCTCCCTATCCCCTGTTTAAAACCTACACTGCGTATGAGTAATATTTCTTATGCACGAGTCCAACACGGCGTATGAGTATTTTTCCGTGAGTGATTTCTGCAGAGGGCTTGCCAAATCATTCATCGTTTTGTTTTTGTTTACTTTCCGCTCGCAGCTGTCGCGTTTTGTTTTCTTTTTATATTTTTTTTTTATTCATTTTTTTTGGCCGTGCAAACGGAGCGCACGCCGTTGGCTCAATTAATATGCGACAAAAGAAAGAATAACAACGCTATTATGGAGGTGAGGTGCGAGGTAGTAGCTGGGTAGCAGGGGGTACCACCCCCGCAAAATCGGACCGACCGACCGGGGCATCTGTATTTACATTCCTCGCCCCAGACGGGTTCGCCCGGCGGGCTCTCGAAACGGTTTGTTTAAATTGGCGCGCGCGCTCTCCGGCCAATTATCACCCAAGTACTCTGCATACTACACGTAGTATAATATGGAAATATTTTTAATAATTCAGCTTTGTTTTCAATACTCCACAAAAATCACAAATCCCAGTGCTGACTACCAGTTAGTTTTGAGTGGTTCGCTGAAGCGAAATGTGTGTGATTTTTTAACGGCCATAATTAGCAAGGCAAAAAAATGCAAATTGTCACCGAAACTGTTTATCATGCGAAATCATTGGAAAATTTTCATGGATAATTTTGTTTACATATTTTTTTTTTTTTTTGCCAAAAGATTGCCGCCTGGATTGGTTCTTTTAATGAACTTGTTTTTTTTTCTGACCACCTCACCGCTGTTCTTGATCTGGAGCACTAATTATATCCCGAAACCAGAGTCGCGCCTCTTTCCATTGTCATGGCTATAAAATTTCCTTTCTTTTGCTTCTGACTCAAGCACTGCAATCGTTATTTGAATCGGTTTTGGGTGCAGGTGCGATCAAACAAAGTTGAGTGACTAAAACACGTTCTTTTTTTAAACAAAATATAAGTATAAAATAATAAACGTTTACGTATGCATTTATTAAGGAAAACAATACTTAAGGTATTGTTGTCTATAGATATTTTTGGGATCTCAGCATTTGCAGTGTCATGCACATAATGATCTCCAATAAATCTCGGCGGTGTCATTTATAGTATGAGTTTATTGAGCTTCCAAAAAATTGCTAAAACGGGTTTTCGAGAGGTTCTGTCCAGAGGATGGGGGGGACTTGAACATTGATATGTAACTAATTGACAGGTACAAATGTTAAAAGGCGTTTAAAGTTATGAATTCCAATTAGTATTCATGAGACTAGTCGGTAATTAAGCATATTATTATGTGTTATGTTGAGTAATTTATTGGGCGTTAAACTCGTATATCTCTTAACTGACTGTAACTGACTGCACTTTTGGACCCACTGTAGATCTGCAGCTCTCATGAGTGATATTCTGGGGCGATTAACGACTTCAAAGTGCTGCGCAGCCCGCCGTCATCGCCTCGTTGCGATTTTGTTTGCATACGGATAATTAAAATCACATTAGCGCCGTTTAAGTGATCACCGAGTTGGCTGGCTATTTGCAAATACAATCAAAATGATTGAACGTTTAGCTAAACACCTCTCGGATCTCTCCATAAAGTGTGATGTCTTTAGTTTTTCATATCTTATCATTGACAAGAGGCCCATTTTGTCATATCTAAGCCAAAGTTAATTGCTGGGAACTTTCCACAAGATCTCGTATCTTAAAAGGGGTCTAGTCCAAGGCCCCGTGGATTAGGTTACCAGGTGTTGTTTTAGAACTCTATTAACATGGCAATTATTTAAGGAAAACGCCAACTTGATTAAGGATTGCCATTATGAGAAGGCGTCACCCCATCAATTTATATGCTAACTAGTAGAAACTAACTAGTAGACAATTCTGTTCTATTTTTAAATACTCTTTACTGGAATGGAAGTTAAATAAATATAATATTTAAACAGAGCTTAAATAGTATTTTTACGTAATCCTATGTAAAACTTTCATATTGGGCGCTACACGTGTTTAAATCATTTGAATATGCAAATCAGATCCATAATACTCTCCACTGACCATAGGGGACTAGAACGAAACCCACAATTAGTTACTGCTGTCATATAAATTACAATACTGCATTTGCATTTGCCATAAATCATTCGTATTGTTAGCCATCGATCGGGCTGACTTTTTCGCCCAGAACGCCCAGAATTACATGCCAGGTTTAGGCCATAAACTTGAAAGTTTGTCACCAGGCATGTGGCTTTTCCGACAACTGCAACAAGCCGGAATTGATTTCCGTCGGCACCTTGGACCAAGTCCGGCGCTGAAGTTTGGGGCTGGACAACTTGGCCAGATCGACATGAGAGTCGAACGTGACTGGAAATCGAGTGTCCACAGTGGTGGGGCTCCGAGGCGGGGCGGCTCGAAGGCAGGGTGGCCCGAGACATTGAAAGTTTGTTTCAGCTTAATAAAGTTCTAAAGCCGCTTCGTCTAATCGAATTAGTGCCACAGTCGTCCCACTTCTCCGCCCCTATCTGCCTGCGGCAGCTCCGGTTTGGCTTTTGTCTGCCCCCCCAAAGTGGTGGGAGTTGCACTTGCCACATATATATTTAATGCACTTGGCAACAGTAGGTTTAGGAGCAGTAGAGTATACTGGATCTTTATAAGCTGTGAGTTCAAGTGAAACCTGTAATTAAGCATCACCTGGATGAAAAGCATGGTTAATCAATTTATAATGCCATATTTATTATATGATATCATATTTATCATATCATTTAAATGTAAATCTAGATGTCACGAAATTTAATATATATTCTGAAATCTTATGAAGAGATTTTTCATTATTTCTCCAATTTTAAAGCACACTTTTAGGCCTCACAGGGGATTCAGGTAATTCCACTGACAATGAGTATGAAATAGTCGTTCAACTATTGCCACAACTATCCAGACTTAGATCCGCTTCTTATGACCGCTAATGTTACATTCTAAATACATTAAAATACTCTTATCTCATCGAAGTGCTGTGCACGAGCAGCGGCAAACACAATTGTTTGAAAGCAAACACAAATGAAACGGAAACGACCAAACAATAATTTATCAGGCCGCACAATAGTTAACACACTAGTGGGCTTTTGTTCAATTTAATGTAAATTGCCTATTTAATTCGCCATCCGATATGCCCCTCGCGGGAGAACGATGCTCTGCATCTGAAAATTACCCGTTTAGGTTGTAAATTGCATTTTCCTCCATTCGCTGGGAAACTTCATTTAAATTCATTCGAGCCACTCTGGTTCAGGCGATTTCCTCGCCCTGAATTTGCATTTGTGCAAAAAGGAGGGCTGCAATCCCAGGCCACATACCAACTCAATTCAATCCGGACTAGTTTACCAATGAAATGCGAGGCAGGAGATAATTTCAGCCATCTGCTGGCACACAATGGGGACAGTGGAGGGTTTGTTGTTTTTCAACAATAAGCTCTGGGCATCATCTAATCTGGCTGGCACATGCATCCACATCCTCTTTCCCATTTTTTTCAGACTGTTTCCATTTCCCTTGCCAGGCAACAGGATGCAGCTTTCCTGACAACGACACATTGCGCATTCGCCATGTATGCCACACTGAACGTGTTATAAGACACATATTTTGTTACTTCTTCTCTGTAGGATTAAGGATTAAAATTCAAACTTAACCCTAAACCTTTTTGAAGTTAATTAATTCCATTTCTTTATTATCTTATCTTTTCATTCAGACTTTTTCAGTTTATTTCTCTCAGTGCTGACAGTACGTACGGCAGCACAAATTGCTGGCAGGAAGCCAACAAAAGCCGTGCACGACTGGGCATCATCATTATCATCTTTGGCAGTCCCAGTGGCATCCGCGCGGCATCCTCATTATGGCCATTGCCGCTCGGCTGCCTGCAGCAAGGGAAGCGGCAAAAGCAACAGAAACAGCAACAAGCTGACACTCTGACAATGTTGGCGCCATTTTGTTGTTTGTCTTTCCTCTTGTAATAAAATGAGATCCGGCAGGAGGACTGCCTGCCGTTTCGCCTCCTTTGAGGATGGTAATGGGATTCAGTCTGCCATGACTACGGCTGAAGGGCGTTTTAAATACTTGAGGGACTCCTGCTCGAGCTCCAGCATCAGCTCCAGCTCTCCTCCACAATGTAATCATCGCCGGCAGGACTTTTGTATGGCACGTAGCCAGGACGCTTTGTCAGTTTGTGTCCCATACCCCGGAAGGGGCGTCTGTTGTCAGCAGTTTGGCGGTGGATGGAGGGTCGACTTTTGTTGACAGATTGATTTTGATGTGTTTTCATTGTTATTGTTTGGCCCGGGCTGGTGAGGGCCCTTTAAATCGGGAGATGAGACTCTTGAGTTGTCCTTTTTGTCACTGATTTCAGCCGAACTGCGTCGAGGCAGTAAACATTTTAGCCTAATTGCTTGACTCTTTAAGCCCTCGAACCGCACTGACTAATTGACAAAAGCCTTCTCCTCTTCATGGGATTAAGGACTTGATGAATTAAGTTTGCCGGCCTGGACTTTCTGAATAGGAAACTGGACCTGAAATATTCATGCACTTTCATTTATTTAATGAGATTGAATGAGAAACGGTCGTCCATAATTCACGAAAACGGGAGGCACAACTTTTTCGCTTTGCAATAGAAATCCTTTTTGGCCAGGGTCTAACCCCCTCTTAGTTATTGCCTGTTGGACCGGCTGGGTCATTTGCTTAAATCCAATTAACTGGGATGAAGTCGGGCGTGCCAAGCGCTCCGTCAGCTTTATTGGAGCGTATTAAAAAGCCAGAAAACCAGAAACCCACAAGGGCGGCCTGGCCTCATCAATTGGAATGGAATCCAATCAAATCGATACAAAATGCTGTACAAAACCGAGGGCAGCAAGGATGCTTGCCAGATTCCTGGCATTTCTCCTTTGCTGGCAAAAGTTGCCATTGGCATTGCTCATACGCCACGTTGCCCCCCGAATCAATTGAAATAAATAGGATACATATGTGCTTGTTTGCCCTGTGTATGCGTGTGTGTGTGTCGTACATATAAGCCTGGGGGGGTCTGTGGAAAGAAGTTGTTTTCCACATATTTGTATTACTTGCAGAGGACTGTGATTTTCATTGCCCATTTTATTTGTTCGCCTGCTTGTTATTGACAGCTTGGACGTGCGTGTGGGCCGCGATTAAATTTGGTCAACTGTCATGCCCCGGTCAGCTTTAAGTTTGCCCCTAATGTTTGCCTTGACAACGGGTTAAGTAACCAACGATATCCTGAATCGATTTCGACGACCATTCCCAACAATCTTATCCCCAGGTTCTATGATGTTTTTATTGACTTGAAGTACCGCCTGATTTGATTAGAAGAAGAGATACATTGTTTACTTGGAATACGATAAGAAACTATCTAATCTCAAGGGCTCTCTTTCAATATATGATCAGTTACTAATCAGTAAGTAGGTATATTTATTACTTTCAGGTAATTTCCAGTGATCATATAAAGATTACAAAATCTCTCTGATCTTTAACACTCTTCTGAGCTTGCAAACACGTACTATTCGCGGCACATGTTAACGTAAATCTTTTTTCACAAACATATACCCTAGTTTATACTGTTAGACAATTTTAATAATTTGATTTGGTCGCCTGCCAAATAGTCGCAGTCGCGTCTCTTGCGGCTTTTGGGCGCTTAAGTATTGTGTGTTTTGTATTTAATTAGGACGTGTGGGCCGTTTTGGGGGGAACACTAGAGAACAAATGTGTATATATTTTATAGTGAGAATTTCGTGTTTTATTTTCGCCGAACTTGAAATGAAAAACATTTGGCGGCAAAGTAAATGTCAACACGAGAACGAAACCAACAACTTTATGAATTTATTTTCTATAACTAAAATTTAAAGACATATTTTTGTCGACAACTTACGCGTGAAATTGGCTAATAAGTAGGCCCTAATATGCCGCCTCCTTTAGATCGGATGAATGGTCGGTGCTCGACTAAATTGACGGCCTTCCGTGTTTTCGGAATACGTTTGATTTTGCGCGCGTCCGGTGGCGTTCCGTATCGTCCGATGAACCGTTAGCAACTGAGAAAGAACTGTTGTAAACAAACCAATTCAACCCCTCGGATACTTTACAACGGCCGCAACGGGCCACGGGCATTCGATGAGTTCGCCGCACGGCTTTAATTTGGCTATTTGTAGCGGACTCGATTCCGACTCAACCCCGAATTACCGTGATTTGGCGTTGGTTCGCGTGAAAGTCCCGAGTAAAAGTCCGGACCGTGAGCGAGCTTTTCCGTAATGATTTTAACTCCTCGATAACAGCGGCCGCACATGTGCCTTCTATTGGCTGATAAGAATTGTGGGAATGCTCTGGTTCATGGCTTGTTTTTTGAGCATAGAGATACGAGTATAGGTTTCTGTTCATGTCTGTCTTTTATCAGCTTCGAAACAATTCTGCTTGTTTCTGGCTGTTTGCCGAGTTACTCATGAAAACTGCTGCCTTGCAGATTCATTCATTTAGTTTAGTTAATGGACTGGCGACAGTCCAATGAACTGCATTGCTCTTAAGTAATGCTCCTTCCTTGTTTATGCGTTTTTTATCTGAATCAGCAATTTTAAAAATTTCAACAGTTGTAACGACTGGCCACTGTTATTGAGAGGAGGTTACTGTTAACAGAACCAGGGCGGCAATAAGTTTAAAATTGGGCGGGAAAATACGAAATTTTATAAATTATGCTTAGATAACACGTATCTTAATATTTTAAGATGAATTTTAAGTTCAGAATGATGAAATTAATTGAACATTTCGACAAAAAGTGGTGCTTTACAAAAATCTTTCCCTCTCTGGTTCAATTGGTATTTTGGGTATGCACCGGGCTTTTCTATTAGTTCCGCCTGGTCACACTGTAAGTTACATATTTTGCCATACTAAAAGTTAAACTTTTATAAATAAAAGAATTTTGGGACCAGATCGAGCCACAGGTTGCCCGCTAGCTCAACGTCCAACTAAGACATAGACAGCGACTTTCCCGGGCAGCGCAGAACAAAACACAATGAACGGAAGGTGAGCCAGCCAGTCCCCGGTGGTGGTAACATACAGATGTATCTACATATCTTTTGTCGCATATAAATATCTTTCGCAGCAGTGTTGTGGAGCCACCCGACTTCCAGGCAGCCACTGCGGCCGCAGCAGCGGCAGCACGAGCTAGCAGCTCCGAGCAGGATGAGTGGAGCGCCAGCGAGTGCGGTTTCCTTGATCCGGAGGTCCAACGGGTCATGCGGAGCGGCAGTGCCGCAGAGGACATCACCCAGTATCCTATGCATGGATGGGTGGATGTCACCAAAGAGTTCCACGACGCCTGTGCGGAGCTGCAGCCGGGTGAACTGGCCCAGGACATGCTCTTTGGTCTTTTCGAGGCCATGTCCGCCATTGAAATCATGGACCCCAAGATGGATGTAGGAATGGGCTTCGACAGGCAGGATCTGCCGCCGCCCTCCTTCGAGGCGGCCATAGCTGTGAGTGAATTAAAGAGTTTTATGTTCCCTAAGTGGCTAAACCCCCCTTAATCATTTTTAGATGGGCGCCATCAAGCTAGATGATCTCACGCCCTCCGAACTGATAGGAATCTTTGATGCTCTCTTCTCTTGCATCGTGTCCTGGCTGGAGGGCAACTCCATGGACCAAGTGCTATTCACCTGCCTGTACCTGCACGCTCCGTCCAAGATTAAGGACAAGGCGCTTCGAGTCTTTTGTACTGCCGTGCGCAATCTCATCGTGGTCATCAAAAACATCATAGCCGGGGCCGCCGTCAACGAGGAGGAGGATTTTCAGCTATATGGAAACTCTGCTCTTTTAGGCGCCGAAAAGGCTCAACCTTCTTCTGTCTTTGGATCACTCAAGGAGGTTGAGGACGAGCTTGTGCGAAAATGCAAGCAGCTTGCGGCACCAGAGGATTGGATGGCGGTTGTGCATCGGCTGCGTTTCATGCGGCATCTCTTCCAAGTCATCTACCAAGTGGAGCAAATGGCAACCATTGAAAGCAGCGAGGATACCATGAATGAAATCTACAAAAACCTCAATGTTGCCTCCGAGCTCCTGCCTTTGATACGAAGGACCTTGGATAGGGGTACCCAACCTGAAAAGGGCTGTAAGTAGTTAGCGATTGCGACATTCCCAACATTGACATTATTATGATTCCCTAGCCGATGCACCGAATCCTATGGGCTTCTCTCCGCGCATCCACGACCGAAGCCAACCTCCTGCATTTCCGCGTAGCATAAAGATCAGGGACCGCCCGGCCAGTTATCAATTTCTGGAGGAGATGGTTTCCCGCTTTAAATACGCCTGCAAAGTCATTAGGCATAAGGATTACTACTCGGCGCTGGTAAGTCCAAGATCCTAAGAAATGGAAGCACTGGAAGAATGCCTCTTTATTTTCAGAACTTCTTCATCGAGTACAGCAAAAAGTCGGGTCAGTGCATTTTGTCCAGGAGTGTGCTACAGAGTCTTTTCAGCGCCAACATTCGGCTGGCGCACGGAAAGCAGCCCATGAAGCAATTCCTACGCCATTCAGTGCAAATCTTCAACTCACCGCCCGTTCTGAATACCAAACACCCTGTAGCCGCTGATCCCAAGGTTCAACAGCACCTGGAGAACTTCTTCCGATACTGCATCAATATGAACACCTTCACGCAATTCATCCGCATCTGTGGCTTCAATCGCGCTCGCCAGCGGGACAAGCTGGCGCGGCTGATCGAGAACTTTGATACCATTCAAGTGGACGCGGCGCGGCTAGACTCTGTAATGAATCAACTGGCCAACGAGAAGGCCATGGAGGGCAACGAGCCTCTGGCCACAGCCCTAAAACACAGCACTCACTTCTCCACGTGGGTCCTGTACAACTGCTTCCGTGCAATGCTCATCTTCCTCATGTCCGGCTTCGAATTGGAACTGTACGCCGTGCACGAGTTCCTGTACATTTACTGGTATCCATACGAGTTCCTAGTAGGCTTCCTCGTCTCTGCTCTCACGCGAACCGAGAACATCCTGCTGGCCCAGGAGGAGTACGCCGAGCATCAGAGCAAGATTCAGTCCAACAGTGGTAGCGGTGGAGCTGCTAAGAACCGCAAAGCGGCCAAGCCGAAGAAAAATAAGAAGCAACAGCGACCATATCGCGCCGAAATAGTCTTTCACCACGCCCTGCTGAGCCTCTGTGGGGGCATGTACAAGGCGATGGGAGCTCTGACCAAAGATGGACGCGTGCGTCTGCCGCTGTCCAAGTTCGACAATGAGGAGATTCGCTACAATCGTCGCTTCCTGCCATTCGCCGCCCTCACCAGTCCTCCACCCGTCTCGTATGCGGAATTCAAGAACATCAGGGACCACATGATGCGACCCAGTGCTGAGGAGCTCTATAGCTATGCGGCCAAGCACTTTGACCAGGCGCGAAACGTCCTGGAAAGCATCCAGAACCCAGATCAGGAGGTAAGTCTAGATACTTGAATTAAATGCATAAATTAAGTGATATTTTCTCCCACAGATGCTGGATCTTCTGCAAATTGCACGCACCAACTTTGTGGTGATGAACGTACTGGCCCGCGGGCACCAGAAGGAAGTGAAACGACAGCCCGAATTTGACTTCTCCAAACACAGCTATTTCCCAATCATTAAACTGAAGTAGATCGTGTTCTTGTGTTCCGCAATTGACAAAATAAATTTATATGTATGCATTTTAATGTCAACTCTGCTCCTCAGCTACTATGTCCTGCTTGACGAGCACCTCCTCCACATAGCCTTCGATGGGGCAGCTCCTGGCACAAGTATAGACCGCTAAAACACCCCAGTCGAGGTTTTCATCTTCCAGCAGCGTCAGTGCCTGGGGCATGATCTGGAACTCGAACTGACGAGCCCCACCACAAGCACTGCAGTTCGGTAGGGACTCCAATCGATCTTGTACCGTCTTGGTAGTATCTGTAATCCACAATGGACTGCCGCCACGCTGGTAGCGTATAATCTGTTCGGGCTCCGCTGCCGTTTTCTTTTTGAACTGACGGAACGTTTTGTCATCCGCTGCCGCTGTCTGCCCGAAGTATTTGTCCAGCTCTGCCTCGGAAACGTTGCTAAGTTCGCCCGTCTTGCCACTGGCCTCCAACTCCTCGAACTCTGCCAATCGTGTCTCGTCGTCCTTTTCGTTTTCCGCTGAATTTGTTGGATTGCTGTCCATTACAATTTCGAATTCAGGAAATTCTACGTTGCCCAGAGGTTCATGGCGGGCGCTGCTGGAAGAGCCGCAACTGGGCTTGTGCTGAGGCCAGTGGGCACGTTGGTGCTCAGAGGAGCAATAGTGGATTGCCTTGCATTTGCTGCAGGCATGAGGAGCCAAGCAACCACAGGCGGCGCACAGCTTCTTCCAGCAAGGAATAGCCGGCTACAAAGATTGATAAGTAGGTGTAATCTGGGAAAGGAGAACCATATTGACTTACCAATGGATCACCTTCGTCATCTGGATCCTCCTCCGAGAAAAACTTGTTCTTCAATGGTAATTGTGAGCGCAACACCGTGAAATTGCTGTTTCAGATATAAAAGGTTATATTTTACCTTCTAGACCAAATTACAGAGACTTACCTTGCATCCTGCGGTTGCTGGCAGTCCGGATTCCGACACAAAAACACGTATATGGAGCGATGGAAGTTGAACTCATCCTCGAATGGGGAGTAGAGTTGAGCCAGGAAGGATTTCGGAGCCTTACACTTGCTGCATTGTAGCACTGTCGTGGCGGGCAGGGATTCCAACTCCAGCCAGGCGGGCTGACCACCAAGCTTGCTGGGAAAGTACCGGTTGCTCAGCCAGGCAACATCGTCTTGTTTTTCCGCGAAACCCAAATCTATTTCCATGTTGTTAGAAACTCGTGTTAAATGTGACCGTCCGATAACATAGCCAGAACTTCTGTAAGCTGATAACAGATAAGAAGCAAACGTCAACATAATGTTATCGATAATTTGAAGGGGAAGTCCCTCTCTAAAAAGTAACGCTGAACAAACTAATTGCTTGTTAAGATTAGCAAGGTAGGAAATTCTAAGAAAATTGAGAAATAGGCTTAATTCTTTGCTTTGTGTTGTGGATCTAATTGAACACTCTTTGTGTTTTTGTTTTGACACCCTGCCTACGTCCATGGTAACAGAGCTTTTTAACAGAGTCAAGTTTCTTTCCGTTTATTGTTCGAATGGATTTTCAGCCATTCAGTAAGCGGTCATATTTCACAGTTAAAAGTTCTCCGAACAGATTTAATTTTTATTTTATTTACAATTGTGATGAACGCGTGTAGAAAATAAGCTTTCTGTTTACCCCCGAATGCAAACAATTGTGTGCCACAAAAGAAAAATATAATTTAAATGTGCAGACGAGCATTGAAAAGCGACAAGTGGAAAAGTTTTGATTGTGAAAGCGCAGCAGCAAGATTTGTCAACGCAAACAAGCGAGAAGAAGAGACGCTGGAGAGGCGTAACATTTCTTAATAATAATATAAGCAGAAATCGCAGAAGCAGTCGCATTCTCAGTCTCAGTAGAAACAACAACAGCAGCAGCTGCTGCCGCAACGGCAGCCAACAACAACATTGCGGAAGCAGAATCTGCCTTATCGTGTTGCCCGTTTCCGCTCCCCTCTCTTCCGTTGGCGTGCTAAAAATAAACCCACCCACACTCATACTTATCCACAACAGTCACACTCACAGCCGCCCAACCAACCAACCATCCAACCACCCACCCAGCCACCCACACACGCACAAATTTGGCAACAGCCGTTGCGAGAGGTGAACTTGTGTTGAC
Organism: Drosophila bipectinata; assembly: GCF_030179905.1. Lineage (NCBI taxonomy): Eukaryota > Metazoa > Arthropoda > Insecta > Diptera > Drosophilidae > Drosophila > Drosophila bipectinata. The sequence continues at coordinate 16,522,771 of NC_091737.1, forward strand.
TTTTCCAGCGCGCGGACGTTTCTGCGAAGGAAGATGCAAAAATGAGAATTCACGCGACCAGGATACAACTGGGAATATCTGTGAGTCTGAGTTTAGTCACCAGTTGGTAATAAACGGGAATTGTACTCCATTCCAAGTGGCTGAATAATCTGTTTAGTCTGGTTAGGTTTGGTTAGTCATGCCTGGAATGGAGTAAGCTTCTCTTATTTTCGAACTATTTACGACCCTTGTTATTACATTTTATGTAAGTAAGCCCAGCTGTAACTACTTTATTCCTCCTACAATGTAATGCATTTCATAATCGGTACTTGGATATTACGATTTTATACTCGTAGTGTCTCTTGCTTTAAAATCTTTATTATTCCCGCCATTTATTTGGATAAGATTCTGATAAGAATATCCAGATAATCCACCTGAAGGGTATCAGAACTTCGATCTTTTTAAGTTAATTGCTTCGGAGAGCCTTTATGTGTTTGGTTACTTGTCGAGAGGATGAGCCGGGTGAGCTTTTATTTGCTAAATTTAGTACCGCATTGCTGAAAATAAGAATTGGAGCACCCTGCCATCGGCTGTCGGCTGACGTTGTCGGTTGCCGGTAGGCAGACGCATATATAGTCGCACATAATGGCCAATATGTGATGGCTATATAGCCGGCAGTGCCGCCAGACGCGGCTGACATCTTGCCAAGGCAGAGAAAGCCAAGAAGAGATGACTCGGCCAATTGGACGTCATGAAACTGTTGCACGTTCCATCCTTATCCTTCCCAATCAATACTTTGGACAGACCCTTAAAGTAAACATACACACACGACCACATCTCTGGACTGAGGTTCTGGCTATGGCTATGGCCTAAATCAATAAATGCCTGAAATCCCTGCCATATTGTGTCCATTGTAATGTTGTCAGCACACACATACCGCACTCCGGAGTCTCGAGTCCAATGGCATTTTCACTCGGCTCCTGCTCCTGCTTCTGCTTCTGCATGCCATCATCATCATTGGTGGTTATGTGTGCCCGGGCATCACTTTGCGCCAGTCCGGGCAATAAATATTGAAAATCCAATTACTCCCTCGTTCTCCGAATCGTCGCAATGCAGCCGGTCAGTTCGAATTCCATAAAATGCTAGATGGCCACAATGCCAGGCCAGTTTTTGCCAAGCTTTGAAATCTAAGTAAGTCAAAATAAATAAACATCTCTTTCAGGCGAGCAAGCCCAATCAGTTTTCAGTTGTTTATTGATTTTAAATCGGCTTCGAATAACAACAATACTCTTGGAACTATGATTTTACACTTTTCTTATCGACTTGTGAACGACTTTCTTTGGCTCGCAAGGCGCTTTCTTTTCTGTTTTTTTGTTAAAAGATTTTCCCTTTCAGGGGAGCAGCTAACAAAATATGCAAATAAATGCTCGAAAGTACACATTAATTAAAATGCACTTTGCCGCGGGCTTCCATCAGTGGCAAAAGTACTTAATTGGCTTGCAGTTTAATTCCCAGAAATCAAAAGAAGAACCCCCCCTTATAATAGGAACTAACTTAGTCACTGTTGAGTTATTAGTCTTAATACAAAATTTCCAAAATATATAAACGTCAATGCTCTTGGTATGTGATTTATTAATATTCTTAAATGAATTATAATTTCGATTGAATTATAAAGATAGGAGCACTTTGCTTGGCTGCACTCGATGGCGTGCCTGTAATCTATCGCCCCCAAGCTCACTTAGTTAGTTATTTGTGATTTAGTTTGTTTTTGCTTCTGCTTTTGACTTTTTTTTTTTTGACTTTGTTGCTTTTGCTTTAAGAAATAGCACTTGTCGCGCTTGTTTTTTTTTTCACGCCTTGGTTCGCATTCTGATTGCAAAAGTGAGTCACTTGCCAAGGTTATTCAACGTAGCCCGGCTCTGGGACCTTGTTTCCCTCTTTTTCGCATTTCTTTATATACTTCTCTTCTTGTTTTGTTTTAATTTACCGCATATCAAGTTTATATCAAGTCCCCTAAAGGCCAATGGACGATCTTTGGCGGTTCACACGATAGCCGATATCTAGATACTATATACACAGTCTTTATTTAAAATGTTTGTGCTGAAAGATAAAGCTAAATCGGTGGCACCACAGACGCAGGGCTTCTGGCATTTGTACGATTTCCTTTAGTAATGGAGAGTTGCTCCGTTAGCTTCCTAATCCCCAGACAAGCTCTTGGAAGTGAAGTTCCCTTTTCGAATTCGGGGATTCCCGGTTATTTGCTTTTAAAAAAAAATAAAGTATCCGCACTGTTGTGCTTTTTGTTGCCAACTGTGAGGGTAACCATTCCTCCTCCGGCTGGGAGGTGGAAACTGATAACGAACCGAAAGCACAGCCATCGGGACTACTATCGATGCCGGGCCACAATGGGTTCTAGCCATTGTTTGCTCTTATCTGGCCAGTTATTGTTACTCCATACCCGTGCCAGTATAGTATGTGTGTTTATTTGCTGGCTGCATGTTTCGATTGTGCGTCATGGCGCTACTTCTCTGTGTGACTCATGCCATCTGCCGCTAGACCAAGTGCATCGGGGATGTGCCCCCCCGTGCATCTCTTGGTAGAAAATCAATAGCCAGAGATTCAACTTGAGATGTTTGCAGTGGAATAACCTTCGCCTCGCCTTTGCTTATATTGTTTCGCAGGAGCCGGAGGCGCCTTGAATGAGAGTCCTTACAACGACATGTCAGATTTCGTGCCGCGCGACCTTCTCACCGATCTGTGGGGGGAGATACTCCGGCGCCACTGGTCGTATCTGGAGAAGGAGGAGAACATCGAAAAGCTTGAGGAGCGCAAGCAGCTGGAGGGTAAGTCTCCTACTTCATCTCAAATGTTTTTCAGAATAATACATTGTTTACCCATTTCATTAAAGTTTGTCTCAAGGAGTTCCTCTGCTTGGTGCAGCACGATCGAAAGTTCTTTTTGCCGGAGACTGGACATGTGCTGCGGAAGTCTGTGCGTGAGCTGGGCGACTTTTCGGCCCAGAATGCCTTAGTGGCATTCGAGACCATCAGCCAGTATGCCAACAACTTGGTCACGAAACCATGGCGCAAGGAATATCGAACGCTCAAGGTTAGTCCTCTATTATAACTATCCCTTTGGATTCTTACCCTAAATCGTTTTTTATAGACCTATTCGGGCTGCTACCAGCACGATATTCAATCCCGACTGCTGGACGCCGAGCAGCTCTTCCTTGCTATGGGCTATCGACGCATTTCGGAAGACACCTTCGTCCTGGAGGGACCTATTTGCCCCGACCAGGTAACGAACGTGTCCCGCGATGCCATGGCCGCCTATGTCGAGTGCCAAATAATGAAGCACATCTACGCGGGCGTCACGGCGGCGGGCTACACCTGCACCTGGCGCGACATCCTCCAGCATCGGGAACGCCACGTGGGCGGCACTACGCAGGCCATCAAGGACATTGTGTACCGACTGAGCGAGAAGCGGGTGCGTAAGGAGCAGCCCCTGCAGGAGAACGTCTACAGCAATGTAGCTGCCGGCAGCTGTGCCCTCCACGGCAACGGTAACCTCCCGGCCCAGCAGCTTCCCGGAAACCCCAACAGCTATGGCATGCATACGAATGGCTATGGCATGGTGCCCGCTTACCCGGCAACCCCATCGCCGGCGCAGCAACAACAGCTGTCCGGCCCGCTGATGACGCACTCGCGCAGCCTGGAACACTACCAGGAGCCGCACGCCCACCTGCCGCACCGCCACTCCTTCGACCAGCAGCTGCCGGTGCATCACCAGTGCCAGCCGGTGCCCCACGTCTACGAGGCTCCGTACGACTGCCTGGACGGTCTGAGCATGGGCAGCAGTGCCTCCTATGCGGCTGTGGCCGGGGCCTACAATGCCCCTGGGAATCGATTCCCCTTGCCCTACAACATCTCCAGTCAACTGAATGCCCCCTACGCCTCTCCGGCTGATTTGTACGCGACTGGGGAGCAGAGGAACATGTACGCCACGCTGGAAAATCCGACGCACAGCTGTGACCTGCACCGGAGGCAGTTGCCCAGCTCGGCAGCCATGCAGCACCGCCAGAGCACTTACCCGCCGGACCACCATCTCATCGACTTTGACGATCGGGCCCAGCTGACGCAGCACGACTTTGGGACACACGAGTACGATCCCCAATACGCCGAACTGAGGCCACAAGTGATGCCGAGTATGCGCGGCAATCCGGCGGCGATGTACTCCTCGTACAGGGGCTACGACCTGCCCCCACCCGTGCCTCAGGCGCCGCCTCCCTCGGCCCAGGACATGTACATCTACGCCCAGCCTGTACCGAAGAGCAGCCGGATGCGGGCACTGGCCGAAGCGGGTGGCAGTAATCAGACTGACAAGCATCTGCGTTCGGCGGACAAACTGGTGAGCTTAACATGGATCCTCTTCATCTCCTATTCTTAACAAGATTCTTGTAATTCTATAGAGCACCATGGACAATAATCGCAAAATGCCCAAGGAATTGAAGGAGCGGGCCAGCCGAACAGCTCCTGCAAAGAGATCCGGCAACGAACGTGATATTCCCACCACCATCTCCGATTTGAACAGCTATGACTCGGCCAGCCTGGACGATTTCGTGACGGTGGACAGCAACTCGCCACCACTGATGCCCAAGGTTCAGGAGGGCGTTGGCAGCTTTGAGTCCTGGAACTATGTCTTTAAAAATCTCGAAAGATCCAATTACTCCAAGGATCTGGGCGATCGCGAGGACCTGCTGGTGCAAAGCCTGGATCTGGACTCGCTGGCCATCTCGAATGGCGCTGCAAATCCCCCGGAGAAACGGCGTGAGACGACGGCAAAGCCATCATCGCGGAATAACGGAGAGCCGAACGGTGACAAGGCGCGCACACTGGACAAGAAATCGGCAACTTCACGCCGTGAGGCGAAGGTGGTGCAAGCGCCGGCACCCAGTCCGCTGCCAAATAGCAGTGCGCCCGGCGTGAAGAAGAAATCGGCCTTGAAGACGGCGGTCGTGGACAATCGAGGAACCGGGTCGCGGAGCCGCGGCGGTGCGGGCACGGGCACTGTGCCCAAGCAACCGCTGCCAGTGTCGCCGCAGCTGATTGTGACGAGTCCGAACGAGTGGAGCTGTTGCTTCTGCACGTTCCTCAATCCGGACACCAAGCGCATCTGCGAGATGTGCTGTCGTAGCAAAGACTTTAGCCTGGAGGCCGCCTCGGCGGCATCTTCATCAGCGGCTGCAGCGGCGGCGGCGGCAGCGGCAAGCAACGTGTCGCACGCCTCCTCGACCTGCGTCTAACCCGTTAGTGATACAAAACAGTGTGTATAGCTTGATATATTTTTTATATGACCAATGTGTAAGCCTGTGCGTGTCTCCAAGATCTAGTCTCGTACGTTTGCCAGGCAGGCAGGCAGCCCTTTGTTCTCCAGGTCTACCGATGTTGGGATCTTGGCTCACGGTTTTTGTGCTGCAGTGTAGGATTGTGTGTCGGCAGCGTGTACATATGAAGTATTCTAATTAGTTATCCTTACCTGTAAACACACGCTTTAATTAGTTTTAGATTGTTTCCAATTGTTAAGGGCGCTTCTGTTTCAAATTACGTGCCTCCCTGTATAAGTCATCTACATATTATATATTATATATATTTATATATATATATATACCACATATAGACATTTATATATTTGTACGTGTGCTTGCGGCGCGAAAGAGTGAAATTTAAACTTGAAACTTTTCTAGAAAATCAACTGATAATTATATATACCTTATACTAATAGTTGCGTTCACAATACGTATTTTCAGCGTAATAGAAGTTGATGCAGAGGAGGATGCAGTCAAGTATATATACCGGAAACTTGCATAGATAATACACCTATAGCCGTAAAATAAGCGATTTCAATTCAAAGATGAACCGGAACCGAGCTAAGCATACCGCAAAAAAAAATAACAGAAAATAATTCGAAAATCGAACAGAACTGGTACGGGTTGTAAACTTGAAATTTTTGATTAAAAATTTTACCGGAAAGGAAAGGAGTACGACAGGATATTAAAGCCAGAATTTGTAAAGCTAACTTGTCATCCCACCCACCCAAGCTATATGACAATTCCCCGCCACACGAGCACCGTGTCCCAAAGCTAATTTGTTTGTTAAAAGAAAAAAATGTTACTCTATTGATTATTACGAAATGTTACGAATAATAGCATCCTCTGGTAGAAACGAAAGCACTCGACATATTTTTGTAAACAAACGATACCGCGTACCTATGAATCTTTGTTAAATGATTTATCCTGTTTTTTGTTTGATCCCCGATGTTTGCTCATTGAATCCCCTTGAAAATGCCTTTCCTGTATATAACGTTTGCAATAAACAAAGAGTTATTCAATAAAATACTAAACTTAAAGAAAGCTAAACTGATAAAGAATTGAATCAATAAAAGTAAACTTCACTAAAGCCATTTAGGCACAACCTTCGCTCAAACCATTTTATTAAATAACTTTGCATACTATATTACTGAAAGAATTTAGAGGCAGCTCTTCCTAAAAAAAATCCCTAACGAAAAAAAAACAATAAAAACATTTTGAAAAAGTTTAATAATATGTTTTATTAATGGGGGAAAAGGGTCAGGATGCAGGCATTTCTTGCCTTTAATGTCAAAGATTATTCAATAAATTTCCAATCATTTAAATAGACATTTCAATAAACACTAAAGAAGATTAAAATTGCAAGTAATTATGTGGAAGCTCGTCCCTGTATTGGCCATATTTCTGTTGGAGTTCCTTCCCTCCGCTTCTGGCTACAACTATTGCCACAACAGGAGCCACTTTTGTCGGAAAAGAAACATGGAGCATTTTATGTGTAACCTCGCCAAGCTGTACCCCCTGGACGGATCTGTCAAGTACGAGGACACTATGCCGGATGCTCCGAAACTCCGCTCCAGTTTTTTGTACAAGTTTAATCAGTACCGTAACATAGTGGCCAGTGGCGATCTACGAACCGGAAGTAATAAAACGTTTCCGAGTGCCTCCCGGATGCGAGTGTTGATCTGGGACGAGGAACTGGGCTACCTGGCTCGCAGTCATGCCAAGACGGTGTCCTTTACGCACTCAGAATGCCGGGCCACCAAACGGTTTCCGTATGCGGGCGAGGCTCTTGCCATGATTGGTGTCCAGAGCAAAAAGATTACTCTGTGGGAGATCCTCAGCCTCACGCTGAAACCAATGTTCGACGAGTACCTGGCAGTGGACGATCCAGACGAGTTTGTCAAAAATTACGATTCCGAAAAGTGAGTGTGCTCTTGAGAGGCTTAGCCTCCAAAAAGGTAACCCATTTCATCACAGGCACTATGGCGTGGGTCACTTCGCCACTATCGTCAGTGATCGGGTTTCCCGCGTGGGTTGTGGAATCGCTATTGGTTCTAATTGTGAGCGAGGCCAAAAAGTTGGGTACGTTGTGAGGGCTTTCCTCTCTTGTAAGCGTTTGTGGTGATCCACCTAATCCTCTCCAGCTTGTGCCACTTCCTGACCTGCATGTTTGACTTTACCAACATCGCCAATTCGTACGTCTATAAGTCAGGAGAACCAGCCTCCCAGTGCGAATCTTGGCACACTAAGCGCAGCATCGACTTCGAGCACTTGTGTCACAATAAAGGAACCATGTTCGACGTGGTAAGAAGTATCCTAACGAATTCAATTCAATACCCCCCTTACCATAATTTCTCTTACAGGATAACAACGATTAGTTTGACAAACGGGTGCCCCCAGGAAACAATGGCCTTTTGATATATATATGTACTCGTACTTTGATATATTTTTTTATGCCCTGACCTAAATGGGTTCTGAAGACCGAAATACTAACCATCTTATGACTTACAGAACCCCCAATACAATCCCTAAAATTCTTACAATCCGTTCAAAAATGTTGAAAAAGTTTAATAATATGTTTTATAAATGGGGGGAATAGGGTCAAGATCTAGGCATTTCCTGCCTTTAATGTCAAAGATTATTCAATAAATTTCCAATCAATATTTCAGTAGACATCCAAACACTAAAGATTAAAATTTTAAGTAATTATGTCGAAGCTCGTCCCTGTATTGGCCATATTTCTGTTGGAGGTCCTTCCCTCCGCTTCTGGCTACAACTATTGTCAGAACAAGAGCCATTTGTGTCGGACAAAACATATGGAGCATTTTATGTGCAACCTCGACAAGCTATACCCCCTGGACGGGTCTGTCAAGTACGAGGACACTATGCCGGATGCTCCGAAATTCCGCTCCAGAGTTTTGGGAAAATTTAATCAGTACCGCAATAGGCTGGCCAGTGGCGATCTTCGAACCGGGAATAATAAAACATTTCCGAGTGCCTCCAGGATGCGAGTGCTGATCTGGGACGAGGAGCTGGGCTACCTGGCTCGCAGTCACGCCAAGACGGTGTCCTTTATGCACTCCGAATGCCGGGCCACCAAACGCTTCCCGTATGCGGGCGAGGTTCTCGCCATGATTGGTGTTCTGAACAAGAAGATTACTTTGTGGGAGATCCTCAGCCTCACGCTGAAACCAATGTTCGACGAGTACATGGCAGTGGACGATCCGGAGGAGTTGGTCAAAAATTACGATCCCGAAAAGTGAGTGCGCTCTTGAGAGGCTGAGGCTCCAAAAGATAACCCATTGCTCCACAGGCACTATGGCGTGGGTCAGTTTACCACAATCGTTAATGATCGAGTTTCCCGCGTGGGTTGTGGAATCGCTGTTGGTTCTAATTGCGAGCGAGGCCAAAAAGTTGGGTACGTTGTGGGGGCTTTCCTCTCTCCTCTGTCTTTGTTGTGATAGCTCTAATCCTCTCCAGCATGTGCCACTTCCTGACCTGCATGTTTGACTTTACCAACATCGCCAATTCGTACGTCTATAAGTCCGGAGAACCAGCTTCCCAGTGCGAATCTTGGCGCACTAAGCGCAGCATCAATTTCGGGCACTTGTGTCACAATAAAGGAACCATGTTCGACGCGGTAAGAAGTATCCTAACGAGTTCAATTATACTCCCCTTACCATAATTTTTCTTACAGTTCCACGATCACTATGATTAGTTTCAAGCCCCCAAGAAACGAGGAAATGAAAAATGGTCTTTTGATTTACATACGTAATCGTACTTTTATATATTTTTGTATGCTCTGGCCTAAATGGGTTCTGAAGCACAGGAGTCCAACCATCTTTAATGACTTTCAGAACCCCAAATACAATCCTTACAATTCCTACGATCCTTTTCGAAATTAATTTCTATTCTGTTGCGAGTTTTGACTTTCATCTTACAGAGCTATGTGTGAACTTGCCGTTTTTCTTGAATATTTATTTGGGTTTCTTAAACGCTTGTCGTTTGTTTTCGCAATGAATTCCTAATACCATCTAACAGCTAACAGACTTAGTCATTTTTTGCTTTACTATATTTGTTTTTCTCAATATTTGTAGCCGTGTTCTTCGTTTTGAGTGCGATTTGTCGAGTGAAACCAGCATATATCTCTGGGGGAAAGTATATAATATATATATATATATTTTATAGCGTACACACAAAGCAAGTTTTCAACATTCAACGATTCTAAATCAGGATTAGATAAACGTTCAGACTAGGGTTTGCCTATTTCATTGTTTTCAAGTAGTTTCCTAAAAAAATAACTAAGATGCGTACCGGCATTTCGATGAAGTTCACTTCGTTATTTTTGGGTTCTCCGAGTGCTGTAGCACAAAAGTGCACAACTAGCTTAAACTATTTATATTTTAATGGGGATTACATTGACTTGAAATGTTGTAGTTCCGCCCAGAACCCCACCAAAGCGTGGTAGTTCCGACCGTGTTTTCCAAAAAGGGCACGGGAATGCCTCTCATCTTGCATCCTGAAGGGTTCTTATGATTAAGCTTAGAAAACGGTTTGTAAAAGTTTGGAAAGATTGGGAGAAAACAATGATGATGTTCCAAAAGACCTTCGAAAAAGAACACACTCAAGGATATTTAGATGTTCATCTGCAAGGTGGGTAATTACTTATCATATTAATTTTATAATTCATTCGTCAAGTTCGAGGCTCGAGACTTCGATTCCGATAAGACCTAAACGGGTAACACAAAAATATATATACTCGTGTGTATATACCGATTCGTTCTTTGTCCTTCCCCACTACTTTTAAAGCCTCTACTGCGGCTGGCCTTCCCGATTCTCTATGTGGTACGATAACATAATATCAGTGCAGCATTACCTTAGAATAATGTGCAAACATTCAGTGCTAATTACGCGATTTGTTCGTCCTACATATGTACCTCCCTCGCTCAGACACACGCATACGATTACTAAAAGGTAACTAAATAACTGTGGTAGTTCAGCAAATCCTAAGCCCGCGAGTCCCAATGGGAGTCCTTGATTCGAGATCCTAAATTTCTCTACAATATGTTGCATCCGGATCCGTGCATCACCTCGCTGATGAACATGGGCGTTCCAGCGCCCAGTCCACCATCCGTCTTCTGATGCTCGTTCTGAAAATAGAAATATTTAGAAGCCTCCTTGGAGTCACTCGCCTTCCCAGGACTTACATCATCGTAGTCGCAGTCAAAGTAGTGGCTCTGACACTCCATGCAGCGACAGCTCTCCGACATCTTGCAGGTGATGCCCCACTGCTTGGCCAGGTCCTTGTAGATCTCCTTGCTGGTCTTGTTGCTCATCATTTCCGGTGTCAGGAGGCTGGTGTGGCAGTTGGGCTGCTGTCCTTGCCGGCGATCACCACGAGATGAACTCGATCCGCTGCAGCAGGCCTCCTGGCAGACTTGATTGTTGCCAGAGCCCGATCCTGAACTGGCGTTTCCTCCTGGAAAGGAATAGAAGACAATGTCATCATACCCATAGTAGGTTAAGGACTCTTCCTTACCCTCATTGTAATTGCAGTAGCTGCCTCGGTTCAGGAGCGGATCGTAAAAGCTGTGCCCGCCCGCTGCTGCTGCTGCCGCCGCCTGGCTACTGGTACTTGCCCCATCTCCATCGAAGTGGCTCTCGCCCTCCGAGCACTGCACACACTGATCGTCCGAGCACTCTCCCCGGTTGCCGGACATCCGACCCCGCGACGGCGACGCAGCCATCTCCGACTCCAGCAGGAACTCGTTGATGCTCAGCTGCTCCTCCTCCTCGATGTCGCTTCGCAGCTCCAGCTCAGTGACTCCTTCGATGATCTGTTCCCCGTCGTTGTTGTTGTTGCTGCCGCTATGGTGGCTACCGTTGCCGTTACCGCTGTTGGTGTTGCCGTTGTGGATGTTGCAGCTGGTGTAGTTCTGGTTCAGATTCTGGACACAGTCGGGATCGTTGCAGATGCTGTTGCTGTCGCTGCCGCCTCCTGTCAGCTGTTCCAAGGCGGCGCTTAGCTGGGCGGCACTGTGCCGGGAACTATTGGCGGAGCTGCGCCGGCTGTTCTGGTTGGGAGTGGCGCTGTCCAGGGACAATTGACGCTGATGCTGGGACAGCCGGGTGTTCTCTTCTAGAACATGCTCATAGGAAGGCGGTGGGGTGGTGGGCACGTTGTCGGCATCCGTATCCGTGAGGGATTCGTTGATGCACGGAGTGCGACTCTGATTCAAATATCCTGTAAAGATTCGCCTTTTAGTTCAAGGATTCAAGTTGGAAGGGATATATCTTTTGGTTATCATATCATTTAACTTGGTCGTTTATTTAGGATCTTTACTTTTTAGAAGAGTGTGAGATAGTAAGTTCGTGCCTTGAGGGGAAGACGTACGGGCATGCACTTGAAAAAAATAGGGGTAACTTATAATAAGATGGAACCAAAGGATAATACTATTTACACACATAGAAAGAAAGTTGATTTTTTTGTTATTTTTCAAATAAATACCGAATGGCTGACCAGTTGCAGTCTGTTTTTTCTTTGTGTGTATGATGGCTCAGCTCTTACCCAATCGCATGCCAGTGCCGCTGCCGCCACTGGTGGGGGGCAGGAGCAGCTTGCGCTCGCTGCTCATCTGGCCGAGGCTGCTGCAATCCGCCAGGTCGAGGCTGGAGCTGCTGCTGGCCTCCACCGTCTCCTGATGGTGGTGCTGCTGCTGGTGATGGTGGTGGCTCTGGTGCTGCTGGGCGCCCAGCAGGGCCTCGTTCACCTGCGGATCCGGATCGTGTTGCTCCTGCGACGTGCTCCTCGAGCTCCCCATGCGGAACTTGAGCTTGAAGGGTGCCATGTCCTGGTACTTCTAGGGCTTTTCTAATGCAATATCTTTTCTATTTGAACAGGCATTGAGAGAGATGGCAGACTTGACAGCAACATCGACGTAAAAGAAACAATTAGATTGTATGGAAAATAGAGTAAGAGATAGAACGATAGATAGACAGAGAGGGTGGCAACTGCAGAGATAGAGACGTAAAGAGGTTTGGGGTGGAAGGACGTTTACAATACGGTTCTAAATTGGAAGTGATTCAATTAAAATTACAATCAAAATACACACAGATTTCCCATCGGGCTTAAACCGATATTAATTTAGTTAGTCAGTGGATAGTTTTGGTTTCAGCACTTCTCGCTTGATTAGTGGCATGCAACATTTTCGATTTAATTTAGATTACATGAAAGCTTACTCGCAAATTACCTGGCTGTACTGAATCGATGACCTGTAATTGATAGAGAGAAAGAGAAGGATTTATTTTTGTTTAGTATTAATTATATTAAATACAAAATTTGTAACATTTCAGATGACATGCACACAGATCAAGATTGCTGACCGCTTTTCTACCCCCCAATCCCACTTAGTTTTATGTAGTTTTGGTGTCACGCGACAAGTTGTTGAGATATTTGGGTAACCGCCCCCTGGCACGCCCCCTTCTCATTATTATGCAGATTGCACGAAGCCCACTTTTGCAAGATCCTAGATGAGATGAGATGTGCCAGAGACGGAGAAGGAGAAGGAGCCGGAGCTGCACAAAGTGTGTGTGAGCATGGAAACTATTATTATGCTTATTGCGCTGAGAAAGCTCATTACCTTTTTGGGTCTGCCCTCCATCCATACATCCACCCATCCAGCAAACATCCTTCAAGGACACTCGGCGTGTGTGGGAGGATGGATTTTTGCATGCCAATTAAGCCAGCCATATGTTTTGGGGTGGGCTGGGTGGTCTGGTTGGTCTGGGTGGCTGGCTGTTGGGCGGAATGGGTGTTTGGCAGTTCCGAGTGCGGAAAGCGTGGGCGTTTCATATATTTGCATACTGATATTCATCGATTTTTGATTGATAACCCGACAGCAGCTTGTCGGAGGCATGTTAATTTTTCAAACATTTATCCTGGCATATTTGCCAATCCAACAATAAACTTCCAATTGCCGTGTCTGTTGACTCTGCAAGCATATTCGTTCCGCCGGCTGATTGGATGCACGCAAATCCCCACCATTTAGACTTTTGTTCACCTGGAGGCAGAACAATTGCAGGGCCATTTCCACCCACCTCACACCGCCACCACCATCGGAACACAAAGCATCCTTCCACTGTTTGGCAATTCTTCCCTCAACCATTGTGGGTGGAAAGCCTGGCAATTGTTTGATTTAAGGGAAGGGGCGAGGACTTATTCAGTTCAGCATCAGAGTGAATATTGTATGACAAGTCAGAAGGATGCCCGCATACAGTAAGGACTGGCTAAGGATAACCCATCAGATGAAACCTTAAGCGTATAACCATAAGGATGAATATTCTGTCAAGATTTCCCTTTAAAACCCTCAGCTTAAATATTTAAAATAAAGTCTGACTGTAATTACTGGGTGGGTGGCCCCGGTGTTGCATCAACAGTTGGCCTTTTGTGGGTGGTGCAGGGAGCCAGGTGCTGGATCGGGATGCATATGCATGCATTTCCGAAGGACTCCCAGCCGAGCCATGGGTCATGCATTGTTTATGAGCCGCGGGACACCAGTCAAGTCAGTACTGTGGGTGTGTGGGAGTTGCTCTAAAATGGAAGCCCAACTTAATCTTTAATCGAAACTTTTGACTTTGAGCAATGGCAGGGTTCCTTTGACATTCTCATTAATTTCCAAGCAGACAGCTAGCAAGGAAGAAAGAAGGACGAATGAATAGACGAGGGAATGGGCCACGGGATTTGCTCCCTAGCTTTATGGTCCGGACAGTCGGTTACGTGGCCGTGCCACTCTGCGGTAAATTGTTTTTCCAGCGCTGGCTGTCGTAAACGGAGACATTAAAAACTCGACTTGACCGTGAGATTGGAGCGACATATGGCCGGTAGATCTCCATCACCTGGACGATATTCGGCCCACGCCGTCTATAAATAGCGGAATGACCCAGATTACTAAATAGAGGACAGCGGCAAGGATATGCCTCCTGCTAACAGGTCCTGACCAGAGGTCCTGTCAAATGCAACAAAATACAAAAACGGAATAAAATAAAAACTTGCATAAACAAGTGCAGCCTGCTTGCATTGCCATTGACGTGAGCAAGGACATTTCTTATCCCTCAGCGAAGTATCCCGCTATTTTCTGGCTAGGCTTCCACCACGCCACCATCTCCCCCAACTTTGGATAATGGATACTGTATTTAAATGTCCCATTCCCCCAGCCCCAACCTGCTTATTCTGATTAAAACGGTATCCACTTTGTGGCCATCAGCATAAAAAGGACACTGAAAGAAAATGTATCCTTTCAAGATAAAAGCTATAGGTGAAAGCTTAGTTTTTAATTAAATCTTAAATTATTATAATCTTGGCTTAACTACTTTGCTATGGAAAGTTATAGGAATTGAAAGGATCTCTTGCGGTCATCCACCTTTAATCCCCAATGATGGGTCCACCAGTTTCTCCTTGTGGAAACACCGAATTGCTGGCCATAAAATCAACTCGGTAAGTGAGCTCTTTGCCATTATCGAGAAGCGTTTGCCGCCAAACGCAATGAATATTTTAGCTGCGTTTTTTACGCTCAAGTGCCCCGGCTCTGGCCCGGAGAGTGCTTTGTGGATTTTTGGCCACTCGGCCGGACTAACGGGTGCGGCACAATTACACAAATTGGATATTAATTGGCTGCTCCGGCCGACACTCGAACCGCAATTAGTGGACATCGAAGGGTGCCCAGGTAAACAAACAAACAAACATGGACCGCAAGTTTCCTTGCGGGCAGAGGGCGGAGAGATGTAAACGAGGGGGGGTGGGAAGGAAAACAGGATATCGGATGTCGGGTGACGGGTGACGACGACACCTCCCTATACCAGGAATGGCATCATCACATCACCCATCGGAATCAACATACGGTGACCCGTCGAAAGTGGGAAATGAATGAGCGTCGCAATTCCGGGCCCTGAGATAATGCGAATGGATGGCCCGTCCATTCGTTCATTGTGTGGCGTGGTGTCTGTCTTTGGAAAACTGATACCTAATTGAGTAAACAGCTCGGGGCTAGGGTCGGGTTGGATCCCTTGAATCAGTTTTGGGTGGGTCAGTCCTTGCTGTTTTGCCCCCCTTGCCGTTTTCTCTCCGTTTTTCTTTGTGTCCTGCCGACACGAAAAATCGAAAACATACTAGACTACTACTTGATAGCCTTGGAGTTCACTGGCGTCTCCGAAGGCTGGGACTCTTACCTGGCCGCGAATTTAGAGCCGGATCGGATTGGCTTGTCGCAAACTGATGCACCTTGGACCTGGTGTCCTTTTTGTTTTTCCAATTTCACTGTAGCTCAGGTGACAGTAACTTTTCCTCATTGCGTGTCGGATTTGTCGAATTTTCGTTTTTCCACACACTCTTTCACTCTGGGAGTCCTGACGGCCACAGACTGCGGAAAGCTGGCCAAAGGACCGAGCTTTTATTGTCCTGCTGCGGATGGCGAGCTTTTTAGAAGAGGCGGCAGCTTTCGAAATTCCGGCGCCTGCGCTATTCCTCTTCCGGCATTTGTCCTGCATTGTTTTGCTTCGCGCGGACAATCCTTGCGACCTTTGCTTTGGGCATCTATTCGCGTGAAAGCGCTCGGTTGAAAGCCACCACCCACCCCATCGCCCAGTAGCCAACTCCCCGAATCCCTAGCCCCAAATTAAACGCCCACTGCACTACAAGAAACATTGATCACTTTCTGGATACGCTTTTATTCTTCATTAGATGGCTTTATCCTTGATATCTATAATATACTCAAAGCCACCTGCAAATTCATCGTTGTCCACAACATTTAGCCTCAATTTGAGTAGACCCCGAGGCAGAATGACGGCCCAATCTGAGGTATCAAAATATACGTTTTTCAAAAAGTGCATTCCCTTCGGAAGCGGGCACAATTTTCCATTTTCAAAATCTACATCGATGTTTATTCCAGTCACTATAGACTTTTTTATGAACCTCTGGTAGAAGGATCGCAATGCCTTGCAGACTGGCATCGGTGAAACCTCCAAGGGCAACTGCTTGTACCCAGCTCCATTAGCGTCTGAGGAAATTTCTACCGAAATCTGATACGTGTCATCAAGATCCTTGAGGAGTTCAATCGTACCGTTAATCAATCGCTCACGACCCACAAGCTTAAAATTGGGGACAACCAGTTTGCCAGGATAATTGATCATTCCGATATTAAAATACTCGTAGGACTGACGCCAGCTCTATAGGCATTGGAAAAGGATATTTAGAGGTCGTCAAGGACCAATACCACATGCACTCACTTCCACAGAAAGAATCCTGATCCAAAAACCATCAACAAATAGCGCGATTTTAAATAGATTCAATACCGACATTTTAAAACGAACTGTTTTGCACTATTTGCAGATTATCTGCGGTATTTATACAAAAAAAATATTATATATCTTACATCTAGAACAACGGAAATAATAGTCAGTAATTTATCCGACCCGACTAAATGATAAAATCCCTTGTTCAAACAAGTAATTTATTTTCATGTCAAAAAATCTTGTCCTTGATCTCCAAAACATACTCTATTCCGCCAACAAACTCTTCTTTGTCCAAAATATTAAGTTTCACCTTGATAAGACCTCGGGGAAGGGAAACGACCCAACCCGAGCTGTCGAGCAGAATTTTTTTTATGTAGTATTTACCCTTGGGTATCGGACAAACGGTTCCGCCCTCCAAGTCCCAGTCTGTGTTTACTCCTGGTTTTAGAGATCCCTCAAAAAATCTTTCGTAGTAAAGTTGGATCGCGTCGCAGATCGGCATTGACGGCACCTCCAATGGCATAAGCTTGAATCCACCCGTGCCAGCATCCGAATACACATTCACGGAGCAGAATATTTCATTAGGAATATCCTCTACGATCTCAATCGTACCGTTAATAGCTTTTTCTCGGCCAATGAGTTTCAGATCAGTCTTGAATAATCTCTCAGGATAATTGTTTACAGCAACCATTACGTAATCATACGGTTGATTCCAACTCTAAATATTGAATTATTATATATGTAGGTATATTCCCAGAGAATATAGTATTCCTTTAGCTCACATTAACTGTTGAATTCCAGGACAACACAATTATAAGCAAAAAGGATAATCTACACAAACAGAAACAAGCCATGTTCAACTTTATATTTTACACTATTCTCGTTAGCGGTATTAGCGTTTTATTTATACACAATATCCAGTTGATATTCTTCTATAATTAGGAGTATTGAATAAAGCGATTTGATCTTTTGTCTCCGCCAATTTCATGTTTTGTTTCTCCACCCATCTTAAATAAGTGAACTGGCGATAGATACATAGTTTTTGTCACGATTGCAAATAAAAAATCTAAATACGACACCTATAATTTTACACTCTTTTTACTTAAATTAGTTCCAATTTCCTAATTGTACTGTGAGTAGTTTGAACTTCACATTCAGTTATTTATTTAACTATAATCTGATTCTTCTTGGCCTTTAGCAGAAGACGTGGGTCGTTCTTATATCGCACAAATATTTCGCTTTTGAAAACGTCAAATTTTCTCCGATTGGCATTGTTCTGCTGCTCCCTCCAAGCAGGTCGAGCCTGCTTCCTCTGGAGACCCCAGTGGCCAGTGAAAACAGGCGACAGGACATAGAACTGATAGCCAGCTATATGCATCTCATAAACCTAAGGTGGACTAAGCATTAGTTACAGTTTTTCAAAGAATACAAGAACTACTTACTTGAGAGTTTCTGGTAAATCCATAGCCAAGAAATCTTTCGTCATGTGCTGGTACATTATCGACTGCCACATAAAATGGCTCGTAGAGGAACTCAAAATTGGTAACGATATGGCTTACAGAGACCTCTGTTTCATTTGGATTGGTGGACAACCATCTGAAAGAAACGTTTTTAGCAACTAATACATTTTTCCTATAATTGTCCCCACTTACTTGGAAAAGTTCGTGGCGTACTGGTTGTAAATGAAGACTTTCTCATGAAAGGGCCTTGCCAAGCCTTTCTTTATCAATCTCAGCAAGCCACTCTTGGAGCGGGGAAACGTGGCTCGGACATCTATCTCAAAAGTGGGAATAACATAGGCGCAGCTTTTGGAACAGTTTGCTGTTCGGAAAAAGTGGTTCAGTTGCGGCACACTATTGGTACTGGGAACGATGTCGATGTCCGTGAGAAAGACGTACTTCGTCTGACAGCCCTTGCGTGCCAAGTTTCTCATGTGATTCTGGGGATAGGTATTCCGTTGTCGCCACTGCAAAGTCTTTAGCGTGCGGAACTTCAGCAAGGCCTTCATGGTTCTGTCGGGATACTGACAGTCAAATTTCCCTTTAATATTGTATGGCACGGCCTCCACCCTAGGCAACTTTTCGTAATCCCGGGGCGTGAGTATGTGAAAGGTTGCATTCTCTCGGATGTTGGCAAAGCACAAGCGCATATAGGTAACAAAGTACTGAAGGACAATGAACTCCTCGTGGCCGGCGGCAAACAGGGCCACTGACATCTTTCCCTGCCAATTGGCAGACACCTGAGGCAGAGAATTCAGCCGCTCCACCGAAGTCTGTGTGGCGAGGCAAACAAAATTCGCCTCCGAAGAGTCTGCATACTGCTCACCCAGCAAGGCAAAGTCCTTGATCCTGTAAAGCTGCTGGTTGTCCCAGCGTCCAAAGCTCAAGTCGACGTCATGGAATGCCATGGTGGCAGTATTGTTAAGGACTCCCAAGCCATCCATATTATTCAGCGGCTGCAGGAGTGCATATGCAATATCCGGATGCTAGGGACAATCTGGCGGGACTGCTGGCCGGGAAGATGACTCTGGGGTAGGGCATTTAGCAGGTCCGTCACCTGCCGGAGGATACACCTTGAAAAGCCAAAATATGTTTACGGACAAGAAGGCCAGGGCAATCTTTAGGGAACTGCAGTTTGATATGTGGCACTGAAATGTAACGGTATTAAGGACTCCAAAAGGATCAGATTATCAGGATCTGAACTTACCATTATATCGAGCAATACGAGTATCACAAAACGAAAAGATTAACAGGAAAACACAACCGTATAGCTTTTGTACGTTAAATTGTAGAGGTCCTTGCAGTGTGACCGCATTCCTTGAAATGTAAATGTATAAGGGATCCTTATAATTGAAATGAAAAATTCGTTAAAGGTAATAAATTATTTCAAATTAAATTTAAGGAAATTCATATATTCTAAAAACTCAAAACGAACAAATGCCTTTTCGATAATTTATAAAAAAAAAAGTTTTCAAATATTTAAATTTTTGATTCTTTATTTTGAAGAATTTTAATTATTATTTACAGTTAAAGAGCTATATTAATATATTTAAAACTAGTTTAGTTTAAAACCCGATAAAATTCAATTCGTGCCCCTGTGGATCGTTGTTAAATACTGTCCAAGCAAATGGGAAAAACGCCACTCTTTAACGTTGCCTAACACTTTTTTGAACAAAAAACACTACATTTTATACAAATATACATGTTGAAAACAGCGAGCTAATAAATCGGAAATAACATTTTTAATTAATATAAAACGGAGTTTAGTGACTTGCCAACGGAATTGCAAGTGTCGGAAATGGCCAACTGAGAATCTCAAAATCGAACACCAATCGAAGTGAACCTTCCAATCGAGCATACAGAAAAAACATCCATATGTATGAAATAACAATAATTAAGAGCCTGTGTTGTTAATTTTAAAATCTTAAAAAAAATAAAGTAGCCGGCTGCATGCACAATGTATGTATGAGATGTGATTGAAAAATGATAAACCTCAAATCCCTGCATGCAATTATAGAGAAAAATCACGTCCCCAAGTGTGCATATATAATTAAATTAGTATTTGCGTTTATCTCTGGGGTATTCCCGATGGTTTCGGTCTAATCCCGACTCTCAAGAAGTCTGGAAAAGTGATGAACCCCAATTTAAGAATAAGGTTTAGTTTGAAACTCCGGCCCGGTTACGATTTCTGTATGTACTTGGATATCCGAGTATGTGTACTCTGAGAGATGTGTACATTGTAAAAGGCAATTAGTAGGCAAATATTCTTCTGGGTCGTCTGATGTAAGGCCAAGATCGTTATGTTAAATCGAGAAAGGTGCAAGCAGGTGCCATTAAGTGCGTATCACGATTCGTCGAAGCAATTAAGGGTCAGACGAGCATTACACTGGTGTGTAAGTGCGTATATACATATGTGCATGTGGGGGTGATTCTGATAAGTGTCAACAGTCAGGAATTTACCCAGTTCCCAAAGAAGTTTAGGTTGTGGTCATGGGTTTTCCCCTCTAAGTGATATTACGATGAATGGAATATCTCTCCAATATACCCTTAAAAATACTTAAAGATATTTAATGTGTGTCATCATTCACAGGGATACGTCACAGACGAATATGGAGGATCCCAATCCAAATCCCAATTATGGTGTTGACCAAAGACTACAGAAGCCAGAGGTATGGCCCAATGTTAACGAGTTCCACACCTCGATGATGTATCCGGACGATCCGAGGAGGTATTTCCACAATCCGCCCCCCACAAATCCCATCGATGGACTCGTAGCTGCCGCCAACCTTCAACCGCCTAAGATGCCCATCGATGGACTCGTAGCTCCAGCCAACCTTCATCCGCCTAAGACGCCCATCGATGGACTCGTAGCTGCAGCCAACCTTCAACCGCCTAAGATGCCAGATTATGGCCCGGATAGCGCGCATATTCACACAGCCCCGATTGATCCCAATCATATGGTTGTGCCTGTGGAGCCTGCGATCAAGAACCCAAATGCACCAGCAGTACCTCACTATGGCCACAAGCGAAAGAACGCTGCGGCGGCGGATGAGCAGACAGCTAGCAAGAAGATCGGTCTGACGGCGGCCGAGGAGAAGAAGAACAACCACCTCCGGAAGAACATTCGGGATGTGATGAACGAGAACAACCTGGACACCAACACGTTGGCCGCCCAGCGTGAGGAGTCGGAGCGCTTGGCTCGAGTTGCTGGCCAACAGAAGTCAATGCGTGAAATTCAAAAGCAGGTGGTGCACAAACAGTTCTTCCGAATTCTGCAGTTGGACGAGAGCGAGGGCATCGAGAGCTGCTCAGTGGGAAGCAACGTGGCCGAGCATCCTCCGCCTGTCGAATTCCCCGAAGAGGAGATCGTCTCGGACACGTGCGACGAATCCAACAGCAACAGTCACAGCAGCTTAAGCGGCAGCATCGATGATGTCCTCCACAAGGAGGCCAGCGTCGAGCAGCCAAGCGAAGTAGTTACCATCGACGACAGCTCCGACGATGACTGCATACTACTGTCGGAGGAGGAGGAAGAGGACGACGACGAAGACCTGATCGGGGACGATGCCACCAACAGCGGCATGCATGTCAAAGATGCGTACAACGTGCCCGACGAGAACGGGCAGGTGGTGGTCAACATGGCCCACCCTGACGGCGAAGAGACCCTCTTTCTGGCTCCCCAGATTGCGAAGGTGATAAAGCCGCATCAGATCGGTGGCGTGAGGTTTCTGTATGACAACATAATTGAGTCCACACGGAGGTACAACAAGTCGAGCGGCTTCGGCTGCATCCTAGCCCACTCGATGGGCCTGGGAAAGACGTTGCAGGTGGTTTCCTTCTGTGATATCTTCCTGAGGCACACCTCGGCGAAGACGGTACTCTGCGTGATGCCGATCAACACGCTACAGAACTGGCTCAGTGAGTTCAACATGTGGATTCCACGCTACTCCTCCGACAGCAACGTTCGCCCGCGTAACTTTGACATTTATGTCCTAAACGACCAGCAGAAAACCCTGACGGCACGCGCGAAGGTGATCCTAAACTGGGTGCACGAGGGGGGAGTTCTCCTGATTGGCTACGAGCTCTTCCGCTTGCTGGCACTGAAGCTGGTGAAAACACGGAAGCGCAAGGGCAGCATCGTACGGCCGGACGGTATGGATTCCAGCAGTGATCTCATGAACGTTGTGTTCGAAGCTCTGGTCAAGCCGGGGCCCGATCTTGTCATCTGTGACGAGGGGCATCGCATCAAAAACTCGCATGCCGGAATCTCCCTGGCCCTGAAGCAGATCAGAACACGTCGTCGCATCGTCCTCACCGGCTATCCGCTGCAGAACAATCTCCTGGAGTACTGGTGCATGGTAGACTTTGTGCGGCCCAACTATCTTGGCACCCGAACGGAGTTCTGCAACATGTTCGAGCGGCCCATCCAGAACGGTCAGTGTGTCGACTCCACGCCGGACGATATCAAGCTCATGCGCTACCGAGCACACGTTCTACACTCGCTTCTCCTGGGTTTCGTTCAGCGACGTTCGCACACTGTTCTGCAGAGCACTCTGCCACAAAAGTACGAATACGTCATCCTGGTTCGTATGACGGCCTTCCAGCGAAAGCTCTACGATACCTTCATGACAGACGTGGTGCGCACAAAGGCCTTTCCCAATCCCCTCAAAGCTTTCGCCGTTTGTTGCAAAATCTGGAACCATCCAGATGTTCTTTATAACTTTCTGAAAAAATGTGAGACTGATTTAGATTTAGAGATCGACGAAGAGCTGCCCAAGGGCACGCCCACTCCGACCGTCGAGCCCACTCCAGATCCTTCCATCAACATAGCTTCGCCTGTTGCGGAGAAGAAACCAAACGGAGCCGGAGAGCCGGTCCACACCCTCGACACCATGCCCAAAGCCGAGAATCAAACCTTGTTCAGTTTGCCGACATCCGATCTGAATGCAAAATATTTAAACAAAAGGTAGGTAATCTATTAGATGACTCTAATTTTTTAATAAACTTGTCATTTCTTCCTGAAATTTAGTCCCAATTTCTACGAGGAAAAAACAGAACCCCTTGGTTACGGCTCGTTCAGCTCTGAAAGCAAGAACAACTACTGGATGGATTCCAGTATCCTGCCCAAGCCGGGGTGTGTCGAAGTCAAGCAGACGGATACGTCAATGGCGAACAACTTTGAGAGTATTACCGGATCTTCGGAGATCGTGGATCTGGACACAAATGAAATAAAAACCGTCGAGACGAACATCCAACCGTCCGTCTGTTCCACCAATCAAATCGACAATGAGTGCAATACCAATAAGCCAAGTGAGTGGAGCGCCACGGGTGTTAAGAACGCTGTAGCAGAACCGTTTAAAAAGCTGCTGAAGAGTAAGCGCAACGACGAGTTCTCTTGCTCGTGGGCCGTCGACCTAATGAAGAACTACGTCTCCGGCCTGATATCGAACTCGCCCAAGATGGAGATATTCTTCTGTATTCTGAAGGAGAGCATGCATTTAGGAGATCGTATATTGTTGTTTAGCCAAAGTTTATTAACCTTAAATTTACTCGAAGGATATCTAAAATCTAGTTACGTTCCTGGTAGCAACCAATTTTGGACCCGAAATGTTTCATACTTTCGTGAGTACACAAAAATCTCTCAAAATTATTCTGATTAATAGAGATCTGTTCTGTTTACAGGATTGGATGGCTCGACCTCCTCGCAAGAAAGGGAAAGGCTAGTCAATGAGTTCAATGCAAATACTAACGTTAAGCTGTTTTTAATATCAACAAGAGCGGGCTCACTGGGAATCAACCTGACGGGGGCGAACCGTGTTATTATATTCGACGCCAGTTGGAACCCTTGCCACGATACACAGGCTGTATATAGGATATATAGGTGAGTCGATTCCTCAAAGAGCAGTATTACCATATAACGAACCTGTTTGTTTTCAGATATGGCCAAACTAAGCCGTGCTTTGTATATAGAATTGTAATGGATAAATGCTTAGAGAAGAAGATCTACGACAGACAAATCAAAAAGCAGGGGATGTCCGATCGCATCGTCGATGAATGTAATCCCGAGGCTCATCTTTCCATGAAGGATATCACGAATCTGTGTCACGACTACGACTCAGATGAAGAAACGGCGGAGGATCGCGACAAAGTTGCTGATGATTCTAGTAAATCGAGCAAGCCCAGCTCGCCAGCAGATGAGAAAACCAAGTTGTCGGCCGAGGAGAATGCTTCATCTCCAAATGGGCCAAATAAATCGACTGAGGAGCCCAACAAGCCACCTGACGAGAAAGACGAGTCATCTGAGGATTCCAAAGCACAAAACGGCACCTCGGAGTTGGCAGTTAAGAAGGAGAAAGAAGAAGCCCCTGCCAACATCGTTCATGCCGACTCCATAATCAATATCATACTCGATCTGCATAGGCATTGTGTGACGAAGGAGCCCTTCCTGCACGAAAGCCTGTTGGTAGACCAGAAAGACAGAAAGCTGTCACAGGCCGAGAAGAGACAGGCCCACCGTAGCTATGAACTGGAAAAGAAGGCGTCCGTCAATCAAAGGTTCACCTACGCTCCCGCCAAAATGCATTACAAAATTGTTAACAACGATGGTACTGTAATCACTAAGCCCATTAACCCGGTAAGATATATTTAAACTTTAGTTTATAGCATAAACTGAATATTTATCCTCCAGCAGGTAAGGCCCAACACCGCAGTTTCGAGTGGAGGACGCACCACTCGCTGGATTCCAGCTGATGTCTGGCAAAGGCAAGGCATGACGGCTCAGGAAATGACCCTACCCCTTGGTATGCTCCCACACCACACCTACAGGGTTTAGATATTAAAATGTTGCTATTTTTTAGATGTTGTCATTCCCACCAATTCGGCCGATAAGGCCAACATCATACTGAAGGCAGGCCAAAGGGTTATGGTCTTGAAGTCAACTAAAGGCATATACATGCAACTGGACAGTGGAAAGATTATAGCTATAAGGACCACAGCCAAAACTGAAGCCGAGAAAACAAACAAGGATGATGTGATTGACATAACATCCGACTGCGACACCGATACGGCAAAGCCCCCAACGCCAGAACCTGGTAAGAATCTGGACTTGAACATTTTTTAAAGACATTAACGTGTGTTTTTTGTAGATAATGTTAAAGATCTGACTGGCGACGACGAACCACATATCGTGAATACTAAAGAACCGCAAACTGGCCGCTCAGAAATGCCTTCGAAGGATAAGAAGCCTGCAGAAAATCTCCAACATTATAACACTCAAACGCAACCAAATAGTACTTTAGGAAATCCATCAAATCCACATCAGATGCCTTGCGACTTGAACTATCCACAGACGTCGCAGCAGCAGCAACAGCCACCGCCGCAGCAGCAACAGCAACAATCCCAGCAGCAGCAGCAACCACCTCCACAACCGCCACCGCAAGGATACAAACATCAGAATCCAGAAAGTTACAACAACTCCAATAGTATTCAGCCCAATGTGCCACTACCGGGTCAACATCCGGTAGCTCCTAACAGCGAAGCAGCGGCGGAGAGCTCCTACTTCCAGCCCAAGCCATTTCAGCACTCGTATCCGCCCCAATATTACGACTATTACGACAATAAGCACAAGCCCACGCCACCGGCTTCCGGCTATCACCTTAACAACTATAGCTCCTACGGAAACCTGAACTTCACACCGTACCATTCCAATCTGCATCCGCCCTCGGGCTATATAGGTGCTGCCCCCTCATCGTACGTGAATTCGAATGTTTTTCCCCGACAACCCTGGAGTTCGGTGGTGAATGCACCAGCGTCAAACGAGCCTATTCGACAGCCATCGTACCTCGGTAGTACTTACCCCATAAACGAATGGTCGTCGCAATAGCGACTGTAAATAGACTATGGTCCAATATCTCCAGGTGTCCAGTTAAGGGCGAAGCCACTCTATCGAGCTCAAATATACTCAGACTTGCACGTATTTAATCCTCTTATGTGGGTTATTTGTTTATTGATTATTAACCCCCTTTTTTTATAAAATGTATAGAAAAATGTTGATTGCTTTTGCATTTTTTTTACATTTCAAAATGTACTCAAAGAGCGCCTGTTAATTTTAAAATTGTATTTATGATATTTTAATTAAGAACACAAGTATAAAGAAATCATCATTAAACTAGACAATTAAAAGGATCATCGACTTGATCAATAAACCACACAATGCTTCCTATACTTATGATATTTCTATTTTGAGAATGATGTCCTTGTGGAAGACTCATCCTTCCTAGTAATTGTTTACCAACTTGTGGTTTAGTTGTTTCCTTAACTGGACAAACAGAGCTCGGCCTTTATTCCTTACCGCTAATTTCCAATTAATTTATTTATTTTAATAATAATATAGTGAATTCTCTTTTTAAAGTTTAAACGCATTATGAATTACGTTTAGGTTATTAGTTTCGATTCTGGAAAGAAATAAACGAAATCTAAATAAATAAATATTCATAGCTCGTAAACTACGTTTTAAGTAATCCTTCTACCACCCAGCTGTATTTAATTTAGAAGTCCACAAATAGAAAAAAAACCCCTCTCTCGGAATAACATTCGGAAATTGGTCTCTTTTTTTGGTTACGGGTGTATTTTATCCCGATATGGAAAAGATTAACTAAAAAAACAAAAAGAAAAAAACATTGACATTAGTCTAGATAATAGCACATTCGAAATAATTCACAAGCTTTGATTAAACAATGTTAGTTTTAAGAAATAAAGTAAAAGTATTAAACAAGACGGTGGTACTCTGTTTTCATTATGATCCTCCATTACTGGAGGTTATATTTCCATTTAGAACCATCTACTCCCTTCTTAGAGGTTCTATTTCTATTCAGAACCCTCTACTCCCCTCTTAGAGGTTCTATTTCCATTTATAACCATTTACTTCCCTCTTAGAGGTTCTATTTCTATTCCGAACCCTCTACTCCCCTCTTAGAGGTTCTATTTCTATTCAGAACCCTCTAATACACTCTTAGATCTTATACTCCCATTTAGAACCATCTACTACCCTCTTAGAGGTTCTATTTGCATTTAGAACCCTCTAATCCACTCTTAGAGGTTCTATTCAGAACCCTCTACTCCACTCTTAGAGGTTATATTTCCATTTAGACCCATCTACTCCCCTCTTAGAGGTTATATTTCTATTCAGATTCCTCTACTCCCCTCTTAGAGGTTATACTCCCATTTAGAACCATCTACTAAATAATAACTTCTATTATATTTATGAATTGACGTCATATATATTTATTTACAGCACACATTCATATACAAATCATAGTCAATACAATAACATATAAAATGTGCGTATCTATTATCTGCGAATAGAACTGTTAAGGGGTAAGTAGGGGGAATACGTGGGGGGATACATCGGATTGGAGGGTGTGGCCCGCTGCAGGACACAGGCATCCGGGTACTGAGATTGCATGTTCATCATCTGCATTGGGATCTGTGAGTTGGTGTACTCGGTGCCTGAGCTGTAGCTACCGGTCGGCGGTGACTGTTGTGGCGACATCCTATAGCTATTGATTGCCCCATAGGGAGCCATCAGATTCGGGCTGATGTGGACATTGGCGGTGGTGCGATTGTTGTTGCTGCCGCCCATGGGCGCCGATGTGTGCTGCACAGGTGCCGAGGGTGTATTCCGAGTGGGGTTCCTGCTCGTGTTCTGGGCAGAAGTTATCGGTGTAATGTTCATATTTCCCGAGTAGTACTTGTGATACTGCAACGGCGCCACCTGTGTCTGCAGCATGTTGGGCGGCGTCGAAATGTTTCGGTTCTGCATCAGCAGATGGGGGGGCGGCGTCATCGAGTTGGGTGGAATGGGATGGTGGGGCGAGGGCGCCAGATTAACCTGAGCCCCCGGCGACGTATTACATGGCTGCGTCTCCAAGCAGTTGGTGAGCTGCTGCAGCTTGGACAAGCTGCACAGATTTCCGGCCAACGCAGCTGTGGCTCCAGCGCTGTTAGACGCCGATATGGTTTCCTGGCCAGCAGTCTGCCGTTGGTCGTTGTTGCCCGCCGGTGACGGACCACCCAGCGAACTGGAGACGGGAACCCGAGGAGAGTTCTCCGAAGCGGGCATATTGTTTTGCAAATAAAAGTTATTCACTGCACACGCCGATGCCGGCTGCTCGATGCGCTGATGGCTGTTGGCCAGAGAGTGCACGGAGCTGTTCAGCGACATCCTCTGCTGGATTCCGACAATGTCGTAGTTCGATGGATTGGCCGAGAAGTTTTGGCTGATCTGCGGAATCGGCACATAGTCAATGGGTTGCATGTTCTGCTGATGGCCGTGCTGGGAGAACTGCAGATTGTGCAGAGACTCCTGGTGCGACTTGGAAATGTTCGCCGAGGCCCCGCCCTGTGGAATCTGGTGGTGGGCATTCGTGGTTGTCGTCGCCGAAGCTGGGTTCTTCGCGTCGCGTTGCTGGGAGGCGTTGCCGCTGCGTATCTGCTTGGGCGTGGTGGCTCGATGTGATGGTGTCGGGGAACTGACGGCGATGTCAGCCTGGAGGACAACAAAAAGGATTAAGTAAAGGGATACTAAGGATAGAGCACCTAAATAAACTAACCTGAGCATTCAGCTTCCTACTCTGATGCTGGTGCTGGGGATTGTTCAGAAGATTGATGTTGGGCGACCCCTCGGTCGCCACCAGATTCATGTTCAAGTTGTTCTGCTGCTGGATATGCGAGTTCTGGATGGACATGTGCATGGGCGTGGTGGCCGGCTGGTTCTGCATGGAGCAGTCCGAGAACTGGCGGTGCGGCTGGTGCATATGGACATTCGAGGCAGCAGCGATTTCCTGGGACCCGTGGGCAATCGCAGTTCCAATATTCGCCGGCGAGTCTATGTTGATCTGCGCACTGATCCCGCAGTCATAGTGCTGCATCGCCGCGTTCGAGGTGGACTCCGAGCTGTATACGAGATTGGGATTGACGTCCGCCTGGCCGCTGGCCACTTGCAGATTCGCATGCTGCGCAGCAGTGGCATGGATGTTCTGGTGGCCAATCTTGTTGAGCTTCCCGGCAGCGGAGCTCACTCCGTGCTCTGATTTCTGCTTGGCCGCCACTGCTCCAGCCTGAGGATTCACAGAGTTGGGATGTAGGACCGCCGACTCGGCATTGCCCTGCCGCCCCACCGAGTTCTGGGCATTGGCCAGGGACTTCATCTGCTGGGTCTGCTTCTGCTGGGTGGCGCACTTGGGATTGTAGATGGCAGCCTGGTTGTTGGCCGCATACTCGTTGCAGTGCTGGACGTGGGCATCCTCGCGCGCCGTGCTGACCACGTTGCTGACCTTCAGCTGCTCCTCCTTCTTGCTGGAGTTGCCACTGGCCTTGCGCTCAACCTTGTGCTTCTCCTTGGTCTGGTGCATCTGGTGGTGGGCATGCTGCATGACCAGATTCGCGGACTGGTACAGATTCTGGGTAAAGTTGTGCGTGTAGGCCATGGTCGTGGCCAGGTCCTTGTGGAACTGCTTCTGCCCCTTCTGCGAGGCGGGGTCCAGATGGGACAGATTGTAGCCGTAGTAGTCCCCCCACTGCCAGTACTGCGAAGAGTGATGGTAGTTGGGCATCTGGTTGATGGGGAACTGGGACTGGATCGAGTTCTGCAACTGGGCGTGCTCGTTGCCCTTCAATTGAATCTTCTCGCGATGAGGATGAACTGGTGCCGGTGTTCGCGTGTTTGGCTTCTCCTCCTCCTTAACCTGCACCAGCTGATCCGACTTAACAAGTGCCTTTTCCGGAGCCATCTTCATTTTTGGAGTCTCCATCTTCCTTTCGCCTGGGTTGAGTTCGGGCTTCACTACCGGGACCTCCGGTTGTTGTTTCTTCAACATTTTGTCCTTGATGTCAGTAGCATCTTTGAAAGCGGAAGCAGACTCCGTTTTCTCCGGTGTAATCTTTTCCTTTGGAGGCATCTGCTGCCTTGGCAGCTCCACAGGAACATTAGGAACATCGGTGTGGATCACTTGCGGATTTTGCGGAGGAGCCTCGGTCTTCTTCACCTCCTCACTCTCGGTCGGCTTTTGAAGAACTTCATTTATTTTAACAGGAACCGTTTCCTTAGGAGTTTCATCCTGAACAGGATTTGTGGCATGTTGCTGGGCCATCTCGGCAGGTGGCTTCTGAGCCGTGAATGCGGCAGAGTCCGGGGATTTCTTCAAATAGTTCAAATCCGGCTCGATTTTCTTCTCCTCCACGGACTGGGGACTGAGGTTCTCCGTTTTCGGAGTGGCTACTGGAACAACTGAGGGCTGTGGCTGTGTGGTTGGAGCAGCGACCGTGGCCTCCACCTTTTCGGCTTGGGGCTTTTCGGGGCTCTTGGGTTTCGGTTTGTTATCCGGCGCCTCCAGTGGTTTAAGCTCCCTCATCTCAACCTCCTTCACTGGTTGGATGGCCTCTGGGACAGTGGAGTCCTGCTTCTCAGGGCTACTGTATTTGACTTCATCGGAAGTATAGGAGACGTCTGGAAAGACGGTCTTCTTGGTTTTCTTGGCCACAGCATCGAGGACTTGCTCAGTCTTGCTGCTGGCTTCACCGTCATTTTTTGAAGACTCTTTTACTGGGCTCTCTTTTGGGGACTCCTTGGCCGGTTCCTTGGCGGGACTGATGGTCGCAGTGTCGGCCGGCTCTGCTGCGGGCTTACATCCATGGAATTGCATGTCCTCCGAGCGCTTGCCATTGGACTGTTTTCCCCTCAACTTGGGCACAATATTCACCGGCTTATCCACATGCTCCTTTTCGGTCACACTTTTCCGGACCTCAGTATTAGAAGCGGATTCCTCCGGCTTAGGAGTGGTCTCCTTGTCTGCAGTTTCGGATGCATTTGACACATTCGGATTGGGATCACAAGGACTGCTCTCCTGGGTGCGATCGAAGTGCTTCCGTTTGTTGGTATGCGGAATCACATCGTTGCGCTTGGCTAGTCGCTGGGCCCGCTTGGTCAGATGCTCGGAGAGCTCCTTGGAGGACTTGCAGTCTGAGGAATCGGACTGCTCACCCAGAGACTGGTCATGAAACTCATTGGCCAGCTGAACCGGATTCGGCTTGGCTTTTTTCGACTCATTCGAAGCGGACCTTAAGAAGTCCTCCGGGAAGGCGCGCTTCCGATGGTTCTCCCTTTCCTCTGCCAATCGTTCGGAGCTCGGGTTCTTGGCAAGCACCTCACTGGAGTCCTGGCTTATCTTGGGACTGGTGGTGGAGTTCTGCTTTGGCCCCAGTTTGGCTTCCTCCTTGGAATCGTTACAATCAAAACTGTTTTCCGTTTGGTTGTTGAGGTACTCCCGGTTGGAAATTGGCTTGATGATGTTGGGCAACTTCGAAGCCGAGAGGAGCGGGCTCCACCGCAGGCAGTCGGGCTCTATGAGGATGCGCGACTTGCTGTTGGCCATCTTGTTGTGATGCAGTGCCACCTTCTTCCAGTCGATTCTAACATTTATCTGATACCGGATGTCTCCGTCGTTCTTCCGCAACTTTATAAAGTTGAGGAGCTCAAAGGCCAGGGCTATGTCGGATATGGCCAGCCCGGTCTTGATGGCAATGTCCTTGAATGTGATCTTCTTCTGGTTGCGGTTCTTGTACAAGTACTCCAGCACCACCGACTTCCAGTACGAGAAGTAGGAGAGGCGGCCCAAGTCTGAGAGCGGCTTCTCGGGTGTTCCCAGCTGGCCCTCTTCGCGGCTCAGCAGGTAACTAAAGTCGATGAGGAACCTGCCGTAGCCCTGCCTCTGGTACTGGGGCATGGTAAGAATGCAGGACACATTGTACTTTTGGGTGCAGTGCTTCTCCTTCGAAAAGTAGCCAACCAGATGGCAACCGCTCTGATCGTTCTTGGTCAGGATATAGAAGAGAAAGGGCTCTACGTCGTAGTACAGGGTCTTGTGGTCGAGAAAAAACTTGGCCAGGAGGCACAAGTTCTGGCAATAGATCTTGTTCACGTTTCCATCGACCTCGAAGACCGAAATGTTCCCCTGGCGGAATATCTCAGTGCCCGGCGGCTGCTTCCAAATGCACTTGTTCTGATGCCTGTCCAGCACCGAGCGACTCTTCGTATACTTCAGGCAGAACTCGCACAGGAACAGCTTCACCAGCCTGGCGTACTCCTGGGGAAAAGGGCTCGAGTACCAGGTTTCGATGTCCCACTTGCCGATCTGTATCGACTTGGGGCTTTGAGTGTTCTGCCCTGGCTTCTGATTCACATCGTTCACCTTCTCGATGTGGTTGTTGGACATTTGAACGACTGCCTTGTGGAGAATCTCCTGATACAGCTCCACATCCGTTGCAGTCACGCCCGGCGGCAATGGCTGATTTTCGAAGGGATTGGCACGCTTCATGTTTTCCAAATCTTCGTCCGGATTCGTTTCGGGCTTCTCCGAGGGATCGGCGTCGCTCTTGGCCTCCCGGCAGCGTTCAATTTCCTCCAGCATTTGCACCTTCATGACTGTCTCCTCAGTGAGGTACGGAATGTCATCGTCGCCCTTTTCGTACGTTGTGCCTGCCTGCAGCGGCATGCTCTTCAGTGGAATAATCTTCTTCTTCTGGCCATTGGCATTCTGTCGCCGTATGGTCATGCCTCCAGTAGCTGGAGTAGCAGTGCTCTTGTCGGGAGTCGAAGTAACGGGGGCGCTCTTTTGTGCCCGACTGGCAGCTGGCGACGTGGAATATGACTCCGTCTGGGGCTTGGTGTAGCTCATGCTTTTATTGTTTGTATTATTCTTGGACTTGACAAATATATCAATGGGGTTTTTTGCCACGGCAGCAAACCCCCAGTACTTACTACCAGCCTCATTGGGGTCTGGCGAGCTGAGGCCCCGGTTGGCGGCTAGCTTGGCACAGCTCTGCTTTTCGTTTGCGAATATCTTGCCCTTCAGGGTGCTGCGATCGGTGTCGTAGTCCTCCTCGTCATTCTCGTCATCGCATTCCGAACTGTCGCTGGAACTCTCACTGGAATCCGAGTCGGAACTGGACGAAGTACACGAGTCCGAGGAGGTGCTCTCATCTTGATCATTGTCGCCCCTGTTCCTGTCGTCGTCCTCGTCGTCATCGTCTTCGCTTTCGCTCGACGAACTGGACGACGAGAGATCCGAGAAAGTGCGCTTTCGGTTCTCTTGGCTGGCAAGGTAGCCTCCCTGTAATACCTGTGTTCTCTTCTGCTTGCTTGGGAACTCGTACTGATCTTCACTGGCTGCCGATTTCCGTGAGTTCAAGCCCGCTGCAGCTTTCCTCCTCTGGCCGTTGCCGTCATTATAGACGCAAAGTTTTGAGGTCGATGGACTCTCACTGTTGCCCTCCTTTTTGATGAGTTGACGCTTATTGGGTGCATATCTCTCCGATGGAGTCCCCCTGAAAATATAATTTTCTCTTTAAAAAAATCTATTTTAATTAAATTTTTAGAAACCTCACCTGTCATTTCCCATTTCCATTTTAATTCTTGAATTGTCTCTCTTGATGAGTTTTGAAGTGTCTATATTCTGTTTTGAGCACGACTTGCATCTGGGGAAGAGGAAAGATTAGTTTGGATCACAAATCCATATCATAAAAACATACCTATATGGATGCTTGGGCTTCTTGTCCGGTATGGTATCGAGACACGTCAAGTGAAAGTGATCCTTGCACACGAAACACTGCAGCAGGCAGGGTCCGCGGTTGCGCATCTTGCAGACCACACAGTCGGCGCAGTTCTGGCACTCCCAGATGGTGCCTTTGGTGACGAGCATGTAAAGCAGCACATAGGACTGTGACTTGCATTTGCCGGCTATGTTGGCGCATGTTGTGTGCAGGGATATTCCGCACTGCTTGCAGGAGCTCAGCGGCTCCGGAATGCCGTTCAGGTTCTTCTGAGCGTTTCCCGAACAATGGGTGCAGGAGTCTTCGCCCTTAATGACCACATCAGCGGCCGGGGCACATTTTCGAGGAGATGTCAGGGATTTACCCTTCTTGTAGAGCTTTCCTTCTTGAATCAGAAACCCAGCGTCCACTGCCTTTTTGATGGAGGCCTTTATTACGGCTTTGAAGTCGACATTGGGCGACAGATCGATGCAGTTGAACTTCTGAATATAGTTCTCAATGCTCTTGATGGTGGAGCCCTCGCACTCGCCCAAATCATGGACCGCCTTGGCCACCATTTTGTACAGGTTGGTGTTCTTGTCCACTTTTATGCGCCGCTTGGCCATTGGCGCCTTGTAGGAGTGCAATCCCTTGTTGTACACCTTGATCACAGCCCCCGACTCAACGGCCTTCTCCAGCTTCTCGGCGACGATGTCCTCGTGGAACTTGTGGTGGGTGCCGATGGCCTGGCAGATCCTCTGAACGGAGGGCCTCTGCTTCTGGGATCGGATTTTGGATATGGCCTCGAGAATCCACTGTTTCCACGTGTCCATGCTTATATCGTGGGCCGACTCCCTCATCATGGTTTACTGAAACAAATAAGAAACTTTAATTTCCAAAAGTTCTATAAAAGGATATCATATTTTCTTATATTCCACGAATACACATTGTTCTATGCGGACCGTGTCCAATTTTTTAAGATACACGTTGCCCAAATAGTTCTAATCTCAATTTTTGTGCTTTGGCCGCAGACGAAAGTATCTGAGAAGTTCGTATCTTATATCTAGGCGTGGTGTTTATGGACTTTCGAAATAATTCTTCATACGCTTGAGTTGCAGCCTAGAATTTATAGTAGGCTGTGAGAATTTGATTCCACTTTGCCAATATTAGACGGGAGCCTTCCTCAGTAGACGTTCGGGTCTGAGGTGGGACGGTTTCCACTTTCAAGAATCACATTTCTTAAACAAACAAACAAATCGAACTTTTTCTTGCTTCAACACGCAAAGTAGTTGCATATTTTTTATATACACATATCCGCTTGGCAAAACTATTCACTACCACAGCATACACATTATTTAGATACATATGCAGGCGAGTATGCTAATATGTACATACATTTGTATTCGGAACTGGCGTGAGAGTAATGGCGGATGTATTCCAAGTGAATGTATCTCAAGTCCGCATCAGCAGATCGGCTCTAAACGCATCTGGGTGCATTTATTGGTTGCGAACAATAACAAATATTAATTTTGCAATAAAGTTTGATCTACCGAGTATTAGAAGGCTTTATTATGGCTCTATCTACACGACGCCACAACAAAACGCGCGATATTTCTGCAATGGTTGGTGGTTGGGAACGAGCGGAATGGCACAAGAAGCACGGTTTTCAGGACGATATTTTAAATTAAATAACTGATATTAATATTAGTAATAAGTAGTACTATCTATATAAAACAAATATATATTTTCATCTTTTTTATCTAACAATGTAAGTTATTATATCTGTGAAATATAGTCGTGCGATCCGTAAGATAAAATATATCGAAACTAATTGAACACAGGGTGACTAGAGCACATTAATAAACACAGGGCGACTTGTACATATTTGGAAAGGGGGGTCTCACACATTATTGGGGAAAAATATTTGCTGCACCATTTGTGAATAAATATGATTTAGTCCTAAAATTAAGCACTCACAATGGATTACGAATCTTCCGAATTCAGTGGTAATGTTTACAAAACGCCGCCTCCCCATAGTGATAACCGAAGTGTTGAATTAATGAGTTTATTGACGCATTTGTTTTTTGCACAGACCAAGATATGTACATACATATCCATATAAACAATTATTTATTTATAAATATGCGGAAGAACAAACAAATATACTATACATATATACTATGTGCCTACGCTTAGATCCGTATGTGTGTGTGTGTGGCTATATATTTAATATTCTCCTGGACGGGGGGTCGGCGCCGCTCGTATGTAATATGCCGCATACATATTTGAAAAATCGAAATGTCTCGGACTGAATTGGCCCAAACCGAGTTGAATTAAACAATGGTAATGGTGTCCAAAAAGAAACTGGAAACGAGTGGCCTTCCCGGGCGGAAAGTTGAAGTGAATCGGCAAAAAAAAAAAAGACTATTTTCTATTTTGGGTCATCGAGTTTTTAGCCATTTTAACAAAGCATATAACCTCCCCGTTTGAGCTGAATTTCTGCGCCCGCCCCCCCGAGCCACATTTTTGCGTTGGAAGGAGCCAGGTGATTGCGATTCGGCCGTGGGTGCGGCATTGTTATGGGGCTCAAACACGGTGTCGGTTAGTGTGTGTTTCGTGTTAAAACAACAATTTGCTTCTTAGTTAAAGGAGGCCAATCCGTCTTGGAGAGTCTTATCTTTTTATCGAGACTGATTTCTAAACACCGCTCCAAACTGTCTTTGCAGATGTTACGACTGGCAGCTGCAAAAAAAGGCTCACATTTCTGAAATATATTTTAAGCGACATATCGAGCGATCAAAAATGGGCAGCCGAGTTCGGGGAGGACACGGAAGGACATCAGTTCTCCCTCGACTATCTGTTGGACACTTTCGTAGTCCTATATGATGAATGCAGTAACTCATCCCTGCGAAGGGAGAAAGGAGTCTCAGATTTTCTTAAACTATGTAAATAATTATGAATTATATCCCCTGTTATGCAACGTATTTGAAACCCCAATCTTCCAGCCAAGCCTTTCGTGCAAATTGTACGAAAACTCCGTCTAAGCCGAGATGATTTTGATATACTCAAAATTATCGGGCGAGGTGCCTTCGGAGAAGTCTGCGTCGTCCAGATGATATCCACCGAAAAGGTCTACGCCATGAAGATCCTGAACAAGTGGGAGATGTTGAAGCGGGCCGAGACAGCCTGTTTTCGGGAGGAGCGGGATGTGCTGGTCTTTGGCGACCGGCAGTGGATAACCAATTTACACTACGCCTTTCAAGACAATATTAATCTGGTGAGTAGAATGCTTCTCACTTCAGTTTTCCATTTAATTAAATACTTTTCCTTCAATCCAGTACCTTGTCATGGACTACTACTGCGGCGGGGATCTCCTTACCTTGTTGAGTAAATTCGAAGACAAGCTACCGGAGGATATGGCCA
Organism: Drosophila bipectinata; assembly: GCF_030179905.1. Lineage (NCBI taxonomy): Eukaryota > Metazoa > Arthropoda > Insecta > Diptera > Drosophilidae > Drosophila > Drosophila bipectinata. The sequence goes on from NC_091737.1 coordinate 16,559,908, forward strand.
AGTTTTACATCACCGAGATGATTCTGGCCATCAACAGTATTCACCAGATCAAGTACGTTCACAGGGACATCAAGCCGGACAACGTCCTGCTCGATAAGCGCGGCCATGTGCGGCTAGCGGACTTTGGTTCCTGCCTCCGACTGGAAAAGGATGGCACTGTCCAGTCAAACGTGGCTGTCGGCACACCAGACTACATTTCCCCGGAAATATTGCGGGCCATGGAGGACGGGAAGGGGCGGTATGGAACGGAGTGCGATTGGTGGTCCCTGGGAGTGTGCATGTACGAGATGCTGTACGGAGAGACTCCGTTTTACGCGGAGAGCTTGGTGGAGACCTATGGCAAGATCATGAATCATCAGAACTGCTTCAATCTGCCGACGCAGGAGACCATTAACTACAAGGTATCGGAGACATCTCAGGACTTGCTGTGCAAGCTGATTTGTATACCTGAGAACCGCCTTGGCCAGAACGGAATCCAGGACTTTATGGATCACCCCTGGTTTGTGGGCATCGACTGGAAAAATATTAGGCTGGGGCCTGCGCCATATGTGCCGGAAGTGTCCAGTCCCACTGACACTTCCAACTTTGACGTCGACGACAACGATGTCCGGTTAACGGACTCTATTCCTCCCTCTGCCAATCCCGCCTTCTCGGGATTCCACTTGCCCTTCATTGGCTTCACCTTCTCCCTCAGCAGCAGCTCTCCCTCGGACTCGAAAAAGAACAGTTCCGGATTCGGCGATACTCTGGACACTGTGAGCAGTCCACAGCAGGCCAACATACCGAGTAACAACTCGGAGGCTTCCGTCGACTCCGCTCAGGAGAAGCAGCTCAAGTCGCTATCTGAACAAATAGCTGCCTTCAAGCAGGAAAAACTAGAACTAACCAAGCAGCACAACGAGATCTTCGAGAGACTTAAAACGCAGGACGCGGAGCTGCAAGACGCCATTTCCCAGCGCAACATAGCCATGATGGAGTACTCTGAGGTCACCGAGAAGCTGTCGGAACTGCGCAACCAAAAGCAGAAGCTCTCTCGCCAGGTCCGCGACAAGGAAGAGGAGCTGGACGGAGCTATGCAGAAGAACGACAGCCTGCGGAACGAGCTGAGAAAATCGGACAAAACCCGACGGGAGCTGGAGCTGCACATAGAGGACGCCGTGATCGAGGCATCCAAGGAGAAAAAGCTGCGGGAACACGCCGAAGAGTGCTGCCGACAACTGCAGCTGGAGCTGAGGAAAGGCTCCTCCAGCCTGGAGACCACCATGCCGCTAAGCATTTCCTCGGACATGTCGTCGTACGAGATCGAGCGAATGGAACTGCAGTTCACGGAAAAGCTGAGCCACCAGCAGACGCGCCACAACATGGAATTGGATACTCTGCGCGCACAACTCGGTGACTTGGAGAGCTCGAACGTGGAACTGTCCAAGGAGCTGCAGCAGACACAGGAAAGGCTCAAGTTCACACAGCTGGAATCCATTACGGACTCGGCAGAAACCCTCTTGGAATTGAAGAAGCAGCACGACCTGGAGAAGTCGTCTTGGTTTGAGGAGAAGCAGCGACTAAGTTCGGAGGTGAATCTCAAGTCGAAGAGCCTTAAAGAACTGCAGGCGGAGGACGATGAAATCTTCAAGGAGTTGAGGATGAAGCGCGAAGCCATCAACCAGTGGGAGCGGCAGATGGCGGAGATCATCCAATGGGTGTCCGATGAGAAGGACGCCCGCGGCTACTTGCAGGCTCTGGCCACCAAAATGACCGAGGAGCTGGAGTATCTGAAGCACGTTGGCACCTTCAATAACAACGGAGTAGACAATAAAAACTGGCGAAATCGACGATCGCAGAAACTGGACAAGATGGAGCTGCTGAACCTGCAGAGCGCTCTGCAAAGGGAGATCCAAGCCAAAGCGATGATATCCGATGAACTGAGCCAAACCCGGTCGGACCTCATTTCCACTCAGAAGGAGGTGCGGGACTACAAGAAGCGCTACGACTCCATTCTCCACGACTTCCAGAAGAAGGAGACCGAGCTGCGGGATCTGCAAAAGGGAGGCCTCGAGTATTCCGAGTCGTTCCTGAACAAGTCCACGCATCACGGCCTCAGCAGTGCCTTCTTCCGGGACATGTCAAAAACGTCTGAGGTCATAGATTCTGGCGAGAGCTTCGGCAACGAATCGGGCGACAACTACACCCCAAACTTCTTCCAGTCCGGAAACTCTGGTATGCTCTTCAACTACGAGCCGAAGTTTTCCGGCAAAAACAGCAAGGAAAACGCCTCCATGAAAGAGGTCTCCGTCAGCGACTTATCTCGAGCGGATGATAGCGACATTATGTCCCTGAAGGAATCTCAGAAGAAAGTGAGCACCGGGCATACATCGATCCATCAGTTTCTGGTGCGGACTTTCAGCAGCCCGACTAAGTGCAACCACTGCACCTCCCTGATGGTGGGACTGACGCGACAGGGAGTGGTGTGCGAGATCTGTGGCTTTGCCTGCCACACCATCTGCTGTCAGAAGGTACCGACAACCTGCCCCGTGCCCATGGACCAGACCAAGCGACCACTGGGCATCGATCCTACCCGGGGTATTGGCACTGCTTACGAGGGCTATGTGAAGGTGCCCAAGTCTGGGGTCATAAAACGGGGCTGGATACGCCAGTTTGTGGTGGTGTGCGATTTCAAGCTGTTCCTCTACGACATCTCGCCCGACCGCTGCGCCCTGCCCAGTGTGAGTGTGTCCCAGGTGCTGGACATGAGGGATCCCGAATTCTCGGTGGGCAGTGTGCGGGAGAGTGATGTCATTCATGCCGCCAAGAAAGATGTGCCATGTATTTTCAAGGTAAGTTTATGAAGGTTTTTAAATAAATGTTTTTCCCTAAATATCCTCATGTTTTTCAGATAAAAACTGCGCTAATTGACGGAGGTCTGTCGTTGAATACTCTGATGCTGGCCGACAACGAATCGGAAAAGTCGAAATGGGTCATTGCCCTGGGGGAGTTACATCGAATATTGAAACGAAACAGCTTACCAAATACTGCTATTTTTAAAGTCAATGAGATTCTGGACAATACGTTGTCCTTGATACGAAACGCTTTGTGTTCTGTCATCATCTATCCAAATCAGATTCTTCTGGGCACCGAAGACGGCTTGTACTACATTAATTTAGATCAATACGGTAAGGACAATAATTCCCAGACTTGTAAACCACATAACTAAGATATGTTCCTCCACAGAAATCGCTCGTATTGGGGAGAGCAAGAAGATCCTTCAGTTGTGGTATATTGAAGAGGAACAAATTCTCGTTATCTTGTGCGGCAAGCAGCGAAACTTGCGCCTGCTGCCCATAAGAGCATTAGAGGCTAGTGACGTCGAGTGGATCAAGGTGGTCGACTCGAAGAACTGCATATCGGCTTGCACTGGAATAATCCGCCGGTTCCCCAACATTGTCTACTCCTTCATTATCGCGTTGAAGCGGCCCAATAACCACACACAAATCGTAGTCTACGAGATCAACAGAACGCGCACAAGGCACCAGAAGACTTGCGAATTCACCATCGGCTACATGGCCCAGCATCTGCAGATTCTATCCGATATGCGACTGGTTGTGGCCCATCAAAGTGGCTTCACTGCCTACTTTTTGCGAGGCGAAGCGACTGCTATGTGTAAGTAGTATTACTCTTCAAATTATAAAGCTTTCAGACTAACATGGTTGCCTTCTTTCGGAACAGCTTTGGTTCATCCTGAAAACCAGCTATGTGCATTTTTGAATTACTCCGGAGTGGATGCTGTTCGGGTTATTGAAATTCTTTGTCCCAGCGGTGGTAACTTTGGGGAGTATTTGCTGGTATTCCAAACACTGGCCATATACGTGGACTTGCAGGGACGCAAGTCCCGGGACAGGGAAATAATGTATCCCGCCTTTCCCACATATATAAGTGAGTTTATATCATTAAATTATATTGCCGGCTGGTGTTTATTAACACTCTTTGTTTATCCATTAGCCTTTTGTGATGGCCATTTGCTGGTGTTCTCGGACACACACTTGGATATATTCAATACCCAGACCGCTGAGTGGGTGCAGTCCATCGGTCTGAAGCAATCACTTCCACTGAATAATCTGGGCAATGTGGTGTTGTCTTCCGTCAATGACACCCCCTTGATTGTTTACCTGTCCAATATTCACACAAGTACGTGAAGATCTTTGGCCGAATTGGAAATTCTTGGCAACTAATTCTTTGTTTTTCTTGCAGAGGGCCTTCTGCAATGTCGAGACGGAACTCGAAAGGGTCTTCCAAATATTAAGAGGAGATTTTCTATAAGAGAGATTAATAAAACAATCAAAAGGTAGGTCAGCCATCAAACTAAAAGCTAATAGATAGTCTAATCATCCATTGCAGCGATCGTAGATCAAAGATGATATCGGCACCGACTAACTTCAACCACATCTCGCATATGGGCCCCGGCGATGGCATTCAAAATCAACGACTCCTAGACCTACCAACCACTCTCGAAACAGCCGACCAAGCCTGCAGTCCAATAATACATTCTCTGAGTTCCATACCCCAGACTAGAAAATCAAATTTTCTAGAACAAGGCAAGTACCATTGGCATTTTATTCAATCCCATCCAGATATTGATAAGATCTTGATCTGTTGGATTTTTTTCAGTGGATGGAAACTCTGATGATTATGGAAACGATAATATAATCTCTCGAACGCCCAGTCCAATGGCATCGTCCTTCATGGACGGCTTAAGCAATAACGAATAATTTCAGTCAGAAAATCTCTACACATGTGTAATTTACTCGATTTTTTAAGATAACTGTTTGTAATAAACATATTTAATTTCTCGAATATCAATTTAAATGCGTCTCTTTATTTAATACATTTCAAAAATCTATATCCAAGTACTACTAGCAATCATCATGTTTCCTTGAGTAGATCTGTTTTTATTTGTTTACTTATCTGCATGATTAATACATACATTAAAAATCTTTGATTTGTACACAGAAATCTTCAATATTTATATATTTTTTTTTCTTAATCTCTAGCCTATCCAAATCCGCATATATTCTACTTCTTTGATTTCTTCTTCTTTTTCAAAATCTTGCTCTTCTTTTTGCTTTTCAGATCCTTGCGCTTCTCGCTCCTCACCGACTCGGTGGACGAGTATTTTCCATGCTTCTTCAGTTTCTTGTCCTTTTGCTTCCTCTGATCACTGTTGTCGGAGGACATTGCATCGTTATGCATTGGGTTATCATACTTTAAAATTAGACCACTCGTTCCACTAGTTTCCCCAAACTTTCTAAATGGATTATCCGGCCGGCACGGCTTCGCTACCTCCTGCCGGCTCGGCTTGGATGCCACCGAGGAAATTGTTCGATTATCTCCAGACTTGGCGTTGCGCTGGCCCCTCCGGTCCATGTCGTCGCTATTGATTTGATCAAGCTTGGCGATTTTGCTGTCGGAACGCTCTTTATAGTTGCGCCGATTCCTGTCACCTTCCGGCGACGAGCCCCGTTTGTAGGAATGCCCCTGCCGCTTCTCGGATGTGGCGTTTCTGTCCCGGGATCTATTATCCCTGTTATCTCTGTTGTCTCGGTTATCCCTATTATCCCTTTTATCTCTATTATCTCTTTTATCTCTATTATCTCTATTATCTCTATCTCTGTTATCTCGATTATCTCTATTATCGCGGGTATCTCTAGTATCTCTGTTATCCCTGTTCCTGCTGGCTTGTCGGTCCGATCGTCCTCGGTGTGATGCATCATCGTCGGATCCTTTCCGTACAGCTTCCCGGCGATCCTCTCGCCTGTCTTTCGGCTTCTCCGGCGAACGGCTTCTGTCGCGGACAACTTTGATTCCCAGCCTTTCCTTCACCGACTTGTTGCCGGTTCGTCTCGGCGAGACGGAGCGTTCCTTGTCATTTCGTATGGATATGGAACGGTCCCGGCTGCTGCCCTTTGAGTTGATAATAACCTGGAATTCCACAGGACGAATGGCGTTGATAGCCTTGGCAAATATGGCGTTCTCCGCCTTGCGAATAACCTCTGAAGTAATTTCGGACGGATCGTCTGAGTTGCCGCCAAACTTCTTGGAGTCATCCAAGTTGAAGCTCAAACTGTTTTCCTCCAACTCCCACTTTGAAAGGCTGCCATCGTTGCGCTTGTTTCTAGTGGCGGACTTATCCTCAGTAGTGGCTTCTACGTGAGCATGATTCTTCTTAGCCTGAGGAGCTTCTGCAGTGTCCACAGTACGTACTGGAGAAGCGTAAGCCGGTTCCAGTTCGAAGCTCGCCTCGGGAGATCTGTTGGACTTCACCTGCGGCTCGTTTAGCTGGGGACTGCCATCGGAGTCAGATCTATTCACTGAAGCACTCTTCTTCTGCCGATCACCCTTTTCCTTCTTGGACCGCTTATCCTTCTTGCTTTTCTTGCGTTCGGTCTTGTCCTTTTTCTTCTTCTTTCGTTCCTTGGATGCCGTAGGACTTTTGGCCTTGTTCTCCTTGCCCACATTCGACCCGGATTCAGGCTCATTAGTTTCTGTCGGATCTGACGACTTGCTTTGAGGCTTCGACTCCAAGTAGTCGTCGTACATAGCCTCCGGAGTTTTAGGCGTGGACTCGCGTTCACGCATATGGGACGCCGACATTTTGGGAGTGGTGATCTTGGCCGGCGGTGTCAGACTTCTGTAGCTGCTATCAAGCGGCGGCTTGGGCTCCTTGCTTTTGCTGCGGGTTCTTTGCCTTTTGCGGGGCACTTCCTCGCTCCTGCCCTCGTCGTGCCTCTTACCGCTCTTGCTGCCGCTACTATGAGACACTTCCATGTTAGTGGGGTGTTTGCCTCTGTACCCATCTTCCTCGGTAAGCTGCAGCGGCTCGAATCCAGGCGGCGGAGGCTCAAGGACATCCGGTTTAGGTGCGAAGGGCTTACTGCTGTATAGTTTGTCTCTGTAGTCTGTTTTGTAGGCAGGTTTCGGAGAAGTCGACCGACGATGCGCAGATCTAAAAAACAGGGATTAGTTCAATTGAAAAATAAAATCAAAAAAGGTTACCTTTTCATGCGGCTACCAGGAGACTTGGAGCCATCATTTAGTGGCCGACTCGAACGAGGATGACGACTGGGCCTCTCATAGCTATATTCCCGCTTTCTCTCCCGAGAACGGGGCCTCTTGTCTTTTGAATTCTCCCTCATAGAGTCCTTTTCGTATAACGGCGACTTGAACCGATGACGCTGCCTATCCGGTGACCTCGACCGGTGATGATCGGAGCTACGGAAACGTTCCACCTTCTTCCTCTCCTTCTCCTTCATGATGCGATTAAAGGCCTCCAAGGGATCATCGATTAGCCTGTAAAACCATAAAAGTTATAGTGTTTTCTCTATACACGGTAGTAAGGTCCTCACTTACCCAGAACCGACTTTGGCGGCTACACCTTGATATATAGATGCTAAATTTGGGGACTGAAATGGTTGTGACATATTCATATTCATACTTCCTCCCGACGATCCGTACGGTGCACGCATTGGGTGTACGGATTGGTTCTGATACGGCACATAGCTGCAATTTCAGAAGTTTATTACAATTCAAAAAGCATAAAAGTGGATACTTTTTTTTTTTAAAAAACATTGCTGTTTTAATAAAACACTAAATTGGTAACGAAACAACAAAGCCCGAGGGCTCCACAGCCTACAACTTAGGGTAATCTTAACTAATCATTTAATGTCTCTAGGTGGCTTAAAAATAGGAGATCAGTCAGGACGATAACCAGCTGCCAGCTCAGAAATCCATTTGTCTGAAATCTCGATCCACTTGGCGCAGGATCCGTGTAGGGTGGGGAATAGTAACCTACCTTAGAGGAGGCCTCTGACCCATGCTGTTGTACCCGTTGTTGTAGGATGGAATATGATGTCCCATCATGTGCATCGGCGGCGGGCCCCTCTGCATTGGCATATACGACTGCTTATATGCACTCGAGCGACGCGCCTCCTCAGCCCGCCGTTCCTCCTCGCCCATCATGTGACCCTGGTAGTTTGGAAGCGTTCCAATGGGCGTCGGCAGAAGGCTTCGTTCACTCTTGCCAGCCTCGGACTTTGATGGACGGTGCTGGTCGTGTTCGGCATAGTCCGACTTTGTTTCTCGCCGGTGAGAGCTTTCACTAGGCTTCTGGGAGTAACTTGGAGATGCCTTTAAAAATAAAAAAAATACAAAACTTTAGAAAAGGATTTGGATTTAAACGGAAAATTGCATCGCACCTTTCTTGAGATTGGAGCAGAATCAGTCGCTGACTGGGGCATTTTTATTGTTATATTATCTTCATAATCAGAATCGTATTTGTCCTTTTCCTTCTCCTTTGGCGGCTCTTCAGGAGCCGGAGTCGGTTCTGGTGACTCCGACTTGGGCTGCTCCTTTTTGCCATTGGTTTCTGTTTCCTCCGGCTTTTCTGCCTTCTCTGGTTTCTCTGGCTCCTCCGGCTGTGGTTCCTCGACTGGAGGTTCCTCTTCTTTTTCTTTTTCTTTTTCCACGGGCGGCTTCTCTTCATGCTTAACAGCTGCAATACAATATTTTTAAATCAAATGTCCTAAAATCTATTAATTTTGGTAAGCTTACCCGATTTAACATTACTGATTTTGTAGCCAGTTTCGTTTTTGAAGGCATTAACCGAGTTTCTTAAAAATCGGTTTGGAATCAACGAGCCTGGCGAGCAATTTTTCTCCTTGCAATCTGGACATTCACTGTCCTCCGATTCAAGTAATGAAGTGCGCACACCTGAGTATAATTAGACATTAACCAAGTTCTTAAACTATAAAAGATCTTATAATCTTACAATCGTCGCAAAAGGAACTACCACAGCAGGGTATCATGACTGCATCCACGAACAAATCCCGGCATATTCCGCATATCAAGTCCTCAGGTATCTCTTGGTTCTGTTCGGCTGGCAATACAAATTGCGCTTCCTGATCCGCTCTATAATTGTATTTTTGTATAAATTTTAGTTAGAAATAAACTTATCCTAGAGTACGTACTCTGGCTTGTCCCTAAAAGACCGTGGAATGCCCGTATTTCGTTTGACTTCCTGCTGGTCTTTTCCCAAAATATAGGGACAGTTTTTAATCCAGTGACCGCTCTTCTTGCACTTGTTACACCGGTAGGAAGCTGGAACTTCGCCGACTTGGGACTGACCCTTAATCCGATGGTATCTACAATATTTTTGAAATTTAATTAAAAAAGAGTCCTTTCTACCGAGTTCAGCACATACGTCTTGGGATCATAATCAACAGTACTTTGCATCATCATGGCTTGGATTTTGTCCTCCTCGCTGCCTTGCATTTTGGACAAGTCCATATTGAAGTTGTCCTGCGCCTTGTTCGTCGGCGCCGCGGTAAAGGCATTTTCCGCCGATGGTGGCTCCCAGCCCTTTTTTGGCGGATGGGCTATTGGTATTCGGGATATAATCAGTGTGGTGTTTTTGGGAATCAGGGTTCCATCTTCCTTGTACTCTGAAGGACAAAAAAAGACTGTATCTTGTGAACTTTACGAGGATCGGCGTACACAAACCTTCTTTGCTCTGGGCATTTGTGATTTGCAGATCAAAGTCGATGACCTTGCCCAGTCGCTTCTGCTGTACAATTTCCCTTTTCAAGTCTCCGACGGAAATGTGAAGACCATCGAACGTAATCGTATCGAAATTGAGAGTACTTTTGAATTTATAGTGCACCGACATATTTAAATGGTATTGCGGATCTGCGGCAAAAGATATTTTTTATTATCAGCGGTGGGTTACAAGATTACAATGTAGGTCTTAATGGATAAATAATACTGATTTATGTATATAAGACCGGACGTACAGATGCCATCTCACGAATGAGATTGGCTTGCCGCAGAGATAAGGTTTTCTCTGGAATTATCTAAGGTTTGTTAGCACAAGTACGCAATCCGATGCGAGATCAAACACATTACCAAAATAACCTTTCTAAACAGTCCGCAGAGCAAAAGTGGGCCACAAACTTATCCAAATCCACTAATATATATAATCACCACGGCTTCCGATGTTTTATTTAATCACAAGACACGTTAATGCCAACATAGGTGTGTGTGCAAGGTGAAATCTCACAATTGACGGAATAGGCAAAGGGCCGCAAACATGCAAGGGTCAATAATCAAATATATTAAAGCGCCGCACTCTTAAACCGGAACTAAATAAATTACGCGAATCGAATTTTTCAGTTATGCTAACAACAAAAACTGCATGTGCATAAAAATATACACGCGAAAACACACATTTATACAAGCGCTTTGCATCCACGAAATACGGCGTATTCAAAGTCCACGATAAACGCCTTCAACGCCGGGCGGTATGGAGCACAAGCCAATTGTCAAAAGCCGGCAAACAATTGTGGAAAACCATCAATTACTTACACTATTTTTAAGCATATTCCGACGACTTTTTTTTTTGTAGGGTTGTTGATAATATATCAAAACTAGAGGCGGAAAACATCGATATAACTATCGATTAATCTCTACTTTTGACATACTGAATTTTACATACTGTATTTTACATACTCTTCATTCAATGACTCAGTACATTCCTACTAGCATCATGAGATAATTGATGCCAGGTAAGGATAGGTAATAAATATTTATTTAAATTAAATAATAAATAAAAATTTCGATTTTCATAATATTAACTCAAATTTTAAAAAACAACAAACAGCTCCCCGACAAATAAATTATTGGTAAAATATAGTAAATATCTTTAAATAGAAACGATGGAAATGAAACAGAAACCAAGGAGTGCAAGCTCTGATTGAAAATTTCATAAGCGTATAAGTTTTTTGTTTTTTAAATATTTTTACGATTTTTTAATAAAAGAAAAACAAATCTCGGATTAGGAAATAAAGGGTTCAAAAAATTTATTAACTGAGCAGTTTAACCAAACAACAACCATTTTTTTGCTTATCTAATTATCCAAAAAATTCGTTTAATTCTTAAATTTAGACTTATTTAAATTATTTATATTTACAACTTTTGCGACAAAGTTCACGTAAAATCTAATAAAATCTATTGCTTTTGTATCACCGCCTTTTGATATTTGCACATGAACTTAATTATAATACAGGATTTCTAATTTCAATTGAATTTATGGTTTCAGGCGCTCCCTCCTTGCATCGATGTATTTATGAATTAACCAACGTAAGCAAAGGGAGGATACGGAGGAGGATAGTAGTTCGGGAAGGATCCAGAGTGCTGAACGGGAATAGTGGCTGTAATTAGTTTCGTAACAGCTGTTGGGACAACGGATGTGGAGAAGATGGTGGTGTAAGCAGTTCTCGCTCCAAAAGTAAGCTTCAAAACCTTTGAGCTGGTTTTTGTAACCATGGATTGCTGGATTTCAGTGGAAGTAATTAGCTGCTGTGGAGGAATGGGCAGTAGCGGGTTAAAGTACGGATTGATCGAGAATGGGTACTGCGATGAGGGTGGTGGCATAGAAATAGTGGCAACATCCGTGACATATTCCGTCTTCTCAACAACGCCAACCGACTTTGAGAGCGTTCTCAAAATCGTCTCGGTGCCCCTAACCAGTGGAACGACATGTGATTCCCAAAGAGTTTCCATTTTAATCACCGGACGTGTCGAAGTTACCAAATTATTCTGCACAGTTTCCGGCAAGCTAATTGTTTCCGGAATCAACGGGTTAGTCACATTGCTCTTCACCTCCACCTTGTTCTTGGGCTTGATTTTAGCATCGAATTTTCCCAAATTATCCTCATCGCCAAACTCAAGGTCCAAGTTTATTTCCGACCCGGCCTCATCCAGGTTTCCTTCAAAGTCCTTAAAGTTATTTGAGGGATTGACGTCCTCGCTCAATGGGGAAATGGTCTGAGTCACTGTTATCAGGCTGGTATAGTCGTATGTCTGGACCAGAGTTATTTGGATGGTTTCATTTCGTTTTTCAAAGATAACAGGAAGGATTTGTGTTTTTAGTTTAGTTTGGGTGATTGAAAAGGATTCGGTGATCGTTTCCAAGCTAGGAGTCTCTGTCTCCTCTCCCAAAATAATGGGTTTCAATGTAGTGATGCTACCAGCCAGGGTTTTTTCGTCCATGCTGGAAGTAGCTTCTAGGATATTCTCTGTAAGAGGACCATCCTCTTCGGTATACTCCTTGGTGTGCTCCTCTTGGATAACTTTTTCTATTGTTGAAGTTACGGTCAGAAAACGCGTTTTCTTAACAACGCCAGCCTGAAAAAAGTATTATATTATGGTTTCATTTAGAAAACTAAGTTACAATACATTATAAGAGGAGAGGAAATAGGAACTTGTCTAACCTGAAATATAAATGGAGTCTTGATGGTGGCAATTTCGTAGTAGGTGTCTATGAAAGGCTGAGGAGTGGATATTTCCACGTTCAATGTTTGCACAAAGTACTTGGAGTTGGCTTCTTCGTTATTGTTGGCAACAGGTCCATTTTGGGATCCGGATGCTTCCAAATCCCTTCCATTGTTGATGGCCTGGTTGGTGATTATCTCTGGCAGGATGTCTTCCGTTAGCAAAGTATCATTTTGGATGGTAGTGGGAACATTGGGATTGGCGTTCTTCCTAATGTTAACCTTGGGCTTCGGCGATGACTTGTACTGCCACCGTCCAGGACGTCTATTAAGCTTGAAGGTGTTGGCGCTAACGACGCTGACAGGTTCTTCCTGGACCGTATTTGCTTTGGTGCGATATGAATGGCGTACGGAGGTTTCTGTCGATGATGGAGTCACCACGACTTTGGAGCTTTGGGTATGCTTATTCCTCCTGAAAGTAGGTTTTTATATGCGTATGGAATTGTGGCAAGCTTATTAAGTTGGCGAGCAAAAAGTCAATGATTCGAAAAAGATCTCACACTTAAACAATGGCCTTACCTTTTTCCCTTGGGCCGCGATGATTTTCTTGTGCTGGAGCCTCGGTTATCGCGACCATTTTGCTGGTTTTTGCGTGACGACGACGACGACGACTTACTGGACACCAAAGTCGACGGGGCAGACTCTCTCACAGTCTTGCTCGGCTGGATGGTAGACGCCGTCACTGGTTTGTTTGTTCGCGTCTGACGTGGCTTACTCTTTTTTTCCGTACTTGAATTCGGGTACTGAGAAACTTTTGAAAATTTCGCAAAATCTTTTGTGGTAGCCAGCACGGTTTTAACCTCACTCGATCTTGTCTGGTATCCGTGATTTGGTTCTTTCTTGGATGGATACACTCTTTGGCGATCGGCATCGTTCCTCGACTTGAAGTTAACCAGACGATAGGTTTCTTCGGCATATTGCTCGGGTTGGCGCGAAAGTAGATCGTATTCAGGGGTATTCAATAGGGTTTCGATGGGGGAGTTGTTGGAAATATTATTATAGGAATCTACATAGGAAGTTTCGGTTTCTACGTGAACATTCGATTGTGTCACAATTGAAGGAGTTGGCTTGATTTCTTCTTCTTTTTTAGAATCTTCCGGCTTTGTTTCTATAATATTTATAATTTCGTGGGTACTATTCGACTTAATTTCTATAAAAAAATGAAGTTTGAAGTTCATCTATATGTTATTTATTAATTAGGGGGAAGGAAAGAAAAGGAACTCACCGAATGCAGGAGAGCTTTGTGGGGAGAATACCATAACAGTATTACCAATTGTGGTTGTAAAGTCCAAAAACCCATAAACTGTTTGAGTTAGTAACTCGGTGTCACCGCAATAAGCTGCAGATGGATAATTAATTCAATATCGTGGCTAAGACAATATATTATCATACTAAAGAGCTCGATTATGCGATATTAAATCGCACACATCCAATTAACTAATATTTATAAACGTTTCAAGGAAACTTTGAAAATGCAAACTTACCGCTTCTGAGGGCGCAAAGAATTAGCAGGTATCGTAACATCTTTACAAAGGTATACAGATCAAAAGCTTAGAAAAATTGTATAAAGTCTGAAAAGGAAAATAGTTGATATTCACAAAGATTCGATAAGTTAGTATGGAAAGAAAGCTTTCACCAAATTCGATTAACACATTTTTAAATAAATACTCCGCTGGCTGAATAATTAAGTCTTTGAATTTGGGGCAAACAAAAGACGTTGAATTTAGGATTATATTACAAGTTTTTCAAACACATCTCTTTAGTGGATGATCTCGCAAATTTGAATTGTATATCATTGGGTATATCATTGAGTTTTTATCGCAAATATATGCAATAATATACACTTTTTATGGTTTTTACAACTCTTAAAAATATTTTAGGGTTGAGGCTATATAAATTATCATTAAATCAGATTTATCATTGTATGTATCACTTGTTTCCATGCGTAATTGCTGTGGGCCTGGCCAGCATGTGGGTCGTAAAAGTGAGTGTGTACATTCAGCGATTAATTCCGTGAATTATTCATGTAAGTAGGTCTCTTATGTAAAGCTCTATATACTCGCACGATACAGTTAACTTTGTTTTGATTTCCTATGATCCGATTGTGATCGATTCGAACGTTCGATCGTTACACCATTCCGAATGCTGACTACCAGTAGTAGTGGTTTACTATCATACGAGTGGTGTACCAGTTGTTTTCAGTATATTCATTAGTCGCCGCCGTCTTGTGGCATTGAATCGCGTAAAGCAATTTTAGTAGGGTGACTTTGGTGGCACAAAAACAAAATGAAACAGAAATATGGAATACCAGAGCCTTTCGCTCTTTGACTCGCAAAAGCTGTTTGTCGGATTGTTAGATCACTTTGGCAAGTAATTTTAAAGGTACTGCCTCAACACCAAGAACTGGTCAGATCACTTTTTTCATTGTACAATGTACATCGCGTACAGCAGTTGATCAGCTTGAGTTGAATAAAACACCTTACTTGAAGCCAGTACGAATTATTTTCTCACCCACTGTATGTAACCACTCGCCTAATGCAAACGCACACAAACAGACACAGGCCAGGCTTGAAGACAATGAAACATTAGGTCATTGAGAAATATTAAATAGAGAAAGGCTTAAATCCACATCGCAAACGGCCACAGATCTTTAATAAATTCAGTTTTTTTGTCGGGACATATCACTTCAAGACCTCCACTGTATTTGGGTGTGGGTTTTTATTAAAAACTAATTCACAATATTTTCTTTATATTTTTACGATCGCCACAAATCTGCATATACATACATTTTATTGATGCATTTGTGAAAACATATTAATTCAGGCTGAAACTCAATCTCACAATGCACTGATCTGGTTAAAACATATTTCGAACGAGATCATTAAAGCACTCCACTAGACGATTTAATTATGAAACCGAAAGCGAACAAAACTGAAAAAAATATGTTTTTGGTTCCAAATTCGAAGTTGCCGCTGCCGTTGCCGCTGGTGAGCCAAAGACGAAGCATAAAGTGACTCTGAACGGAGTTACCATGGCTTGCACACATGCGCGGCACGAAGAGAACGTCAACATCATTAATTGTGTTGGCCAAAAGTAGGGGTACCCACTATGCGCCAAAACAGGTTTGCCACTGCTTTTGTTTTTCCGTTTCGTTACGTTGACGGAATTTGTAAGTGTCCGAAAGAGCTCTCAGCCATTTCTCGTCCAACACGGCGTATGAGAAAGCGGGCGGCTTTCGTTACTAACTTTTAAGCCACAAATTTTGATAGCACTACAATAAATCTGCATCAAAACCGGTTTTTGTGGTGGAATTCCTTGCAAAGTTCGCCATATTCACATACCTTTTGGGATACTCACAACCATGTCCATATCTTGCACGATTTTCATCCAATCCCCGAAAGGAATACCTTTAACCATCTGGGGTTCGATTTCCAATTAAAAATCATCAAAATTTTTGACCGACATTTTTCACTTTTTTCTGATGGCTCCCCTTCTAAAATCCAGGATTTTCAGAATTACCATAAATGGCCTCTTGCGATGCCCATATCTTGGTCAATTTTCAGCCGATCCTTAAAAGGAATACCTTGAAAGATTTCTAGTTCGATTTGCAATAAAACTGCATCAAAATCCTGGAACGAAATTTTTGATCTACATTTTTCACTTTTTTCTGATGCTCCCCTTCTAAAATCCAGGATTTTCAGAATTACCATAAATGGCCTCTTGCGATGCCCATATCTTGGTCAATTTTCAGCCGATCCTTAAAAGGAATACCTTGAAAGATTTGTAGTTCGATTTCCAATAAAACTGCATCAAAATCCTGGGACGAATTTTTTGACCGACATTTTTCACTTTTTTCTGATGGCTCCCCTTCTAAAATCCAGGATTTTCAGAATTACCATATATTGCCTCTTGCGATGCCCATATCTTGGCCAATTTTCAGCCGATCCTTAAAAGGAATACCTTGCAAGATTTGTAGTTCGATTGACCGACATTTTTCACTTTTTTCTGATGGGACCCCTTCTAAAATCCAGGATTTTCAGAAATACCATATATAGCCTCTTGCGAAGCACATATCTTGGTCAATTTTCAGCCGATCCTTAAAAGGAATACCTTGAAAGATTTGTAGTTCGATTTCCAATAAAACTGCATCAAAATCCTGGTACGAAATTTTTGACCGACATTTTTCACTTTTTTCTGATGGGACCCCTTCTAAAATCCAGGATTTCCGGAATGACCATATAGGGCCTCTTGCGATGCCCATATCTTCGACAATTTTCAGCCGATCCTTAAAAGGAATACCTTGAAAGATTTGTTGTTCGATTTCCAATAAAACTGCATCAAAATCCTAGAGCGAAATTTTTGATCGACATTTTTCACTTTTTTCTGATGGCTCCCCTTCTTGGATCCGGGATTTTCAGAATTACCATATATGGCCTCTTGCGATGCCCATATCTTGGCCAATTTCCAGCCGATCCTTAAAAGGAATACCTTGAAAGATTTGTAGTTCGATTTCCAATAAAACTGCATCAAAATCCTGGTACGAAATTTTTGACCGACATTTTTCACTTTTTTCTAATGCTACCCCTTCTATATCCAGGATTTTCAGAAATACCATATATAGCCTCTTGCGAAGCACATAGCTTGGTCAATTTTCAGCCGATCCTTAAAAGGAATACCTTGAAAGATTTGTAGTTCGATTTCCAATAAAACTGCATCAAAATCCTGGTACGAAATTTTTGACCGACATTTTTCACTTTTTTCTGATGGCTCCCCTTCTAAAATCCAGGATTTTCAGAATTACCATATATAGCCTCTTGCAATGCCCATATCTTGGCCAATTTTCAGCCGATCCTTAAAAGGAATACCTTGAAAGATTTGTAGTTCTATTTCCAATAAAACTGCATCAAAATACTGGGACGAAATTTTTGATCGACATTTTTCACTTTTTTCTGATGGCTCCCCTTCTAAAATCCAGGATTTTCAGAATTACCATATATAGCCTCTTGCGATGCCCATATCTTGGCCAATTTTCAGCCGATCCTTAAAAGGAATACCTTGAAAGATTTGTAGTTCGATTTCCAATAAAACTGCATCAAAATCCTGGGACGAAATTTTTGACCGACATTTTTCACTTTTTTCTGATGGGACTAAAATCCAGGGTTTTCAGAATTACCATATATGGCCTCTCGCGATGCCCTTCAAGGGGCCCAAAGGAGTCCTTGAAAGATTTGAATTGAACCTACTTGATTCTTCTTCTATTGCCTACCCTCTGAAGAGCGAAAAATAATTTGTAGAGCCCCATATTTAAATCAAGGTACATTTATGAAATAAATTTAATTCTCGTCTAAAATAATATTTTTGGATAAGCTAGTTGAGGTCTAGCGGTGGTATGCATCGTAGGCTCTCCAACGGGCATTACAACAGTCGTAGGCCACTCCCATGCCGACTCCTAGGCCAAGCCACATCGGGTACGTATGGGGACGTGTGAAGAAGAGAGTGACCACGCCGCCGATTAGGAGACCACTTCCCCCCTTGAGGCAAAAGTCCGTGATGCACTTGTCGTGGGTAATGCTCTCCTCAGACCGAACAACAGGCTCCTGGACTTTCTTTTCGGGTTTGGGTGGCTCCTTTTTGGGGTTCTTTTCCGGTTTCTCCGGTTCCTTGGCCATTACTTAATATTATTACGATTTTGAGCAGTTTTCCAGATGTGTAACAACAAATGTGTACCTTGACATTTAATGGAAATAAGTCTAGACCCTAGACTTTTTTGGGCATTTCGAATTTCGGGGGTGACTTTTGGGGCATTATGGGGTTAACAGCATTCCGATGGGTGACGTAGTCGCGAGAAATAAAAACAGTACCCCACCAAAATGGAGATGGATGGACTGCCATAGTTACAAAATCCTAGCAACAATATTTTTGTGTATTTTTGCCATGGTAACCGGAAACCTCGCGTGCCTTGAAAGATTGCGAACAGTGTCGCCTAAGTTCAAAACACGGAAAGATGTGAAGGAATCGGACGAATCATGAAGTGCAAAAGGAACTTCCTAGCTGGTTTAGCTTTGTTTTATCACATAGTCAGTAACTATAGTTTTAAATACGCGCAATGTGTGGACGCACCGTTTATCCATATTCCGGGCAATGGAGTTATATCCGGGACATATTTGAAAATGTTTCGAACCCTGAATGTTAAAGCTTATCTGGGCATTCGTTACGCACATGCCAGGAGATTTTCACCTCCGGATATCGAACTAACACCATGGAAGGGGATATTCAACGCAACCTCATTCGCTCCGGACTGTTGGCAAAATCCAATGCCTTCCGTGGCCAAAGAAACCGAACAAATCCGTAAAATAATAGCTTCCGAAACGAGTTCCGATGATGGTGGCAGAAAATACGAAGAGAACTGCTTGTATCTTAATGTTTTTGTACCTGATGGTAAGTAAAAGATTGTTTTCCATCCTTAAGATGCAAAAATAAAATACAAAGTGAAACGATAGATACATTTTTGAAAACCCACTTCCTTTTCTTTTAGGCCTGCCTGGACCGAACGGATATGCTGTGGTTGTGTGGATCCATTCCGGAGACTTCTCCACTGGTAGTCCCACGGACGTGGTGCCCTTCCAGTTGGTGTTTAAGCAGAAAGTTATAGTCGTTACCTTCTCGTATCGCCTGAATATATTCGGTTTCTTTACAACCGACGATGGCGAGGCCCAGGGCAACTACGGTCTAATGGATCAATCCGCCGCCCTGTATTACGTGAAGAAAAACATTAATTATTTTGGCGGGGACGCGAATCGGATTACCCTTATGGGTCACGATGCCGGAGCGATAAGTGTGGCCCTCCACATGACGTCGGGCGAGTGGTCGAAGGGCGGCTTCCACAAGGCCATCATTATGTCCGGCAATCCCCTGACCACCGTTAAAATGCCGTACGAATACGAGGGCTCCCTGGATCAGGTTTCGAGCACTTTCGGTTGCCCCCGGAGACCAACTTCGCTGTTCATGCAATGCCTGAAGCGAGTGGATGGAAAGCGACTCTCGGAGAACCTTCCCTCGGTCAGCTGGGGACCTGTTGTCGACTTCGGATTGAGCAACTCCTCCTATCCGTTCATCGAAAACCAGCCCGAGACGCTCTTCAAGAGGGGAAGCTTTCACAAGGTGCCCGTCATCATCGGAGTCACGGACATGGAGGAAGTGCTGACCCTCTTCAAGGACAATCTGGACACGGAACTTAGCTCTTCCGATCTGGAGGAGTTCTTCGGAGATATCGCTGTGACCGACATGCACAAGCTGGTCCGGAATAGCGAATGGTGTTCCAACTACGAACTCATTTCGGACGCCATCAACTTCATGTACGCCAATGACTCGGATACGGACGTGAAAAAGGCCAACAAGCAAATCATGAGCGCCCATACGGAGAAGTTCTACATCACCCCCATGCAGATGTTCACCGACATGATCAGCAAGGACAATACGGTGTACAGTTACCTCTTCAAGACACGACCAAAGTCCGCGTTCCAGGATCTTCCCAGCTGGGTGAGTGTGCCCAAGTACTTCGACCAGGTCTTCGTCTGGGGCAATCCGTACATGACAAATGCCATCGATTGGAAGTCGAACGATAAGATGATTGCGGATATAGTCATGACTTTGTGGGCGAACTTTGCGAAAACCTCGAATCCCACAAATGCGAATATTTACATAAAGTGGAACCCCATAACCCCGAATAATAACTCCGTGCTTCTAATAGACGAGAGCTTCAATACGGACAACTTGCTGAACAACCCACGGGTTAACTTTTGGAAGTCGTTGTACCCGAAGATTCTGTACTTCTCCGCCGATTGTTGCAACTCCACCAACTCCGGCGGCTCCCTGACCATGATCGTAAAGTCCCTTCCAATACTATGTACTCTTCCCATAATCGTTAATATATTTTAAATACAAAATACAATCCCTGCAAATATACCGCTTAGATCCTCTGTCAATAATCTGTCCTACCGTTGAATATATATAAATAAATAAATAGAGACAAGAGAACCATCGATCCTGGTGTTTCAAATATTTCGTTTATTGGTCGTTTTGGTTCGAAACATATAGATAGAGTGTTCGGTGCCATATATATCCTTAAATGATAGTTCGAATGGGTTGTGGGGTTTCGTTTTTCGCCATTCAAAGCATATAGTTTCAGTCGCAGCTTAGAATGCTATTTCGATTCTTACTTTCGAAAACACATACAACTATTATACCAGTCACCACTAACTGCATTTCCAATCTAATCTTCGTGTTTGGAGCTAAAATTTAGATTTGAATTTCCGGGAGAAGTGCAATACTACCCTTTATCGTAAGCCTCAAAAATGTGGGCGCTTAAGGACTGAGGAACCCAATCAACAATTTGGAGCTTTTGGAAATCGGGATCAGTCCTTAAGCACGCTTTTTTGGTCGCAGATTTAAGCCATTGTCAAGGTGCCAGCTCCGATGCCATAGCCCACGCCCTTTGGCCCGTAGAACTTGCCGTAGCAGGATCTGCAGTAGATGTTGCCGTCGGGTCCGTCGTTCAGGTTGGTCGAGTCCAGGTACTTTCGGCACTCCGAGCAGTAGAAGCACAGCTTGTGCCAGACGTGACTCTTGCTCTTCATCTGCTCGGCGGCGTAAACCATGAAGCCACATCTGGGGCATCCGTTCTCCGACTTGGGGCCGTTCCGGTCGATAGCTCCCCAACTGGAAGTCAACATTTTACACTAAACTCTATACTAACTTGAGAGATGCACTCACCAGTTGGGAGTATACTCGTAACTAGTGGACACCAGGGTTGGTGTGTGTCCGTATCCGACTCCTTTTGGTCCGTAGAGCTTCGCGTAGCAGAGCTTGCAGTAGATATTGTCATCCGGACCGTCACAGGCCAGGACAGAGTCCAGGGGTCGGTGGCACCTGGCACAGTTGAAGCACTTCCTGTGCCACATCTTCCCCTTGGACAGCTGCAATTCGGCAGCAAAGACTGCACCACCGCATCGAGGACATCCCTCCCCATCCGGAGCCTTGATCGAGGTGGTATCCGGACAGACGAACGGCCGCTGGGACGCGATGTCCTCCAATCTGTAGAGTATTATTTCATTGACTATCCGGCCCCTGAAGAGAAACTACCTACGATACGCCATCGGTTTGCAGGAAACTGGACCCGCAGGCGAAGCCGTAACCGTGAGGACCCCACTTCTTGCCGTAGCACGTTTTGCAGTGGACCTCATTGTCCGGGCCATCGCACGCGATGATGGAGTCGAGGGTCTTGGTACAGTCCCGGCACTTGAAGCACTTTCTGTGCCAGGGTCTGCCCTTGGAGAGAACCTGTTCCGCGGCGAAAACCACGCCACCGCAACGCGGACATCCTTCGCCCAGAGGGGCCTGGATTTGTTCCACATTAATGGCGGCTGTTTTTGGTGCCATTTCGCTAATAAAGATAAAGGGTTCTTATTTTTTTTAGGGCCTTGTGTTAAGCATTATGGCACTACCTTTGCCATTCGGAATCCTTGATGTCGGACATCAGTCCCAAGGACGAAATACCAATGTGCCCATAGCCCCTGGCGCCAAACTTTTGCGCATAACAACCTATATTATTTAATAGTTATTCTTAAGAAATAAAAAATCAATATCATAGTAGATGTGTAAGGATACCTCTACAGTAAATGTCCTTATCGGGACCATCACAGTGCAGAGTTGAGTCGAGAGTCTTGTTACATTGTATGCACTTGAAGCACCTCCGATGATATCCCTAATTTAGAAAATAATTAATAGAAAGTGTGCCCCCGAATATGAAAAGATGTGTCGCGAATCGCGATTGGTTGGGGCTCCCGGGCCTTTCTCACCTTTCCTCTGGCCAGCATCTGTTCGGCGGCATAAACATAGATACCACACCGGGGACAGCCTTTCCCATCAGGTGCCTTGGGTGGAATTTTTGGCTGAACAAATCTGAAAAAGATTCAGATGCTTCCCTCAATTATATGTAGTTCTTTAAACGGACATTCATTTGGGGGGATCATTACCCGCAACGAAAGCCACCACATCCACTATTTCCTCTATTCGTCTTAGTCACCGAAAACGAACCAAGAGAAATACGGAAAGGTCAGTCCGACTACGACGGACTACGCTTTGGGGGAATACACAATTCGATAGAGGGGGCTTCCATATAGACACACACAGCGACAGACAGAGAAAACAAATAGTCTCTTTAAATAGAACGTGAATAATCTTAAAAATAAATTCTTTTATTGTACCCACAATATATTTTATCAGTTTACAGTAAACAAAATACAACAATTTATTAATACCATAGAACCATATAGGTCTATATATATATATATTATATGTACAAGTGGAATATTTCCAGTTGGGGAAATGAATACCCCCCGGGTGGTGTTCTTTTTTGGCCCCAAATACAAATAAGGAAAATCCGACAAGTGGGTACGAGTACAACTGGGGGAGTGATATATAGGTAATATGTAGGATGCACCCACTTGAATGCAATGAAAAACATTAAACACATACAGATTCTAATAGAAAGCAAAACTACACATTTAATTCAAGGAATTTTACACTTTTCATACAAAACATATACTTTTAATTTAGTCCTTACTCTCTGTTTAAGTGGGCGCCAGTGTCCATGGACAGGCAGCCGGCACCACCACCGAAACCGTATCCCTTAGGACCGTATTTGCGTCCGTGGCAGTTTTTGCAGAAAAGCTCCTTCTCGTGCTCCGTGCAGTTTGTCGAGTCCAGGGCCTTGTTGCACATGCCTGAAAAAGGGGAAATTTTTCAATTTTTATCCAAATTGGAGGAGGAGCTCGTAGCTTCTTGATATCCGAAATCCATTGTCCTGGATACTTACTGCACTTGAAGCAGGTCTTGTGGAATTTGTAGCCTCCGGCAACGCGCTCCTCGGCGGCGTAGACCGACTTTCCGCACGCAGGGCACTTGGGGGTTTCCACGGGAACAAAAGGCATTTTGAGGTGTGTGAGAGTGCGTGTGTCTACGAAACAAAATTAAACTCTAATTAGTCCAATTGCAATTGGCATGGGTTGGGTGGCGGGTGGTCGGTCAGTAATCAGTAATCAGTAATTTCGCGCGATATTCAAGAAATAATGTATATAATGTATAAAATACCTTCGGAGGTACTCTTGTGAAGTAGTTCCTATTCGTCGGAAATGCCGCGGACTAGACTGGAAAGATTCTGCACACAGGTAGTCTATATTTGGGGATGCACACGGCACAACTAAGAAAATACAGTTTGCGTAATAAAAACAGCACTTTCTGAATATATCATTATTTATCATGCAATACACACAGCTGGCTGTGTGTGTGGGGGGGACTGTGTTGTACTCTCTCGGGCTATATCCGCGCCGATGTCTCATTCCTGTTAACCCGGCTGGTAACAGCTCAGTTACTTGAATTTTTCCTTTGCCCCAAACACTCCGGTGTCCGGGGGCACTTTGATTTTCGAAAAAAAAATACCGGTTTTTTTTAACAC
Organism: Drosophila bipectinata; assembly: GCF_030179905.1. Lineage (NCBI taxonomy): Eukaryota > Metazoa > Arthropoda > Insecta > Diptera > Drosophilidae > Drosophila > Drosophila bipectinata. Next base: position 16,583,797 of record NC_091737.1, read on the forward strand.
TCACTGCACCATAGAGTGGGCGTGGGTTTCGTTTTTTTTTATGTTTTCTTTATTTTTGTTTAGAAAAATCCGAGGGATATATAAAGTTTTTGAGTTGGCTTACATAGCCCAGGTATATATGTAGGTACATACATATATGTAATTACATATATATCAAGCCGATTTTACGCAACAATTAATTTATTAGCTTTCGGCACGCACACCACCGCCACCGTGCATGTAAAGATGTATGTATGTATGTATATAGGTTTATAGTCTAAAAATATATGAACACACCATACACGATATATATCAAAGTACATTCATGGCCTTATTTTAGTCTTAGGAATACGAAAATAACTCATAACTGGCCAACCCAGATCCATAAATAAATGACTTGCGCATACATTTATTCATATGAACCCCACGATGTTATGATATTTGTAAAATAAAATAAATACGCGATGCTGTGTACATGCAATCTTCGATCTTCAGATTCAAATCGGTCAGATTGCCATTTGAATAAACATTGAGAAGTGCTCCAGTTTAGAAAACATCACGGCATCTGCGATATCTACGAGTGTGTGTTTGGAAATCGGGGATCGAATAGCCACAAGTGTTTCATTCGATGAATCCATCCTATCCATCCATATGCATATGAATATGAATATTTTTCATCATCATCATCAACAGCATCAGATGCGATGCCCATGTATAAACATATCTATTAATAAAACCTGTATCTAGGTATTTGTTAATTGTAAATCGCTCACTTGCGATTGGCAATGAGCCTAACAGATTTATGAAGGCCAGACCTATTGACTCGTGATTTTTAACAATATGGATTGCCCGCACATTTCCAACATTATATCCATATAGATATATTTGTATAGATGGCTAAGATACCATTATTATCGGTAATAGCGGTTCTTCAACACCCATTTGGTCTGGCGACAGTTCAGGGTTAGCTGCAGACATGTCGGGAATTATCCACTGCCAACACGGAAGCCTTTTTTAATTACCACTATGGTTTGGCAATTAATCTCAAATAAATACTGTAGGCGACACTGAATCATTCCTAATTAATGAACCCTCCAATAGAATAAGTAATTGGCAAAAGAATTTCTCTTCACCATTTGCCGTTTTTCTGTTGGTCTTTACAAATTTTGAAACAAGGTCGCTGACCTGGTAGCCTTTTGTTTAGTAACTAATGCCTCACCTTCAACTTCTTCGCTAGCCTCTATATATATTTTTTTTTGCATATGTAAGTGTCTTGGTCGGATTTAGCATAACAAAGACTACCATTTACAACTCATTTGCAGATGCTGGGGATTTCAGCGTCATTTATCAGTTTATCAGATATCTTTTATTGTTTGTTATTATTTAAATAGTTAAATTATTTTAATTACATTTGACTTCATCATTTATTAAACCATCCAATATTAATCGTAATTTATACAAATTACAGTCGCTGCAATACAAATTATAAAAAAAAATCATGTATATCGCTTACAGTCACTGTAGTGTTTTGTTGCTTCATTTAAATTATGTGGAATCCGACTTTAATCGATTTGCAAACTCAACTTGCTGAATCTCCTTCCACTCTTTTTTTGGTTTCATTCGCTTCAACTGTCCGTCCCAGACCAGATCAATTAAGCCTCCCTGCTTGGCAATCACACTCTTGACGCGATTCGCAAAATCTATCGCGGACTCGCCCTCCTGTCGGTACATTGGCGGCAGATACCACACATCGCACACGATGGCCCACGAGGTCATCATCATGTACAGATACTGCATCATTGAGTACTTGGCACTGTTCCAGAACGCATCACCGAATCTCGGATCATACCTGGGGGGAACACCATATTTTAAGATACAATATTAAATAAACTCTGCGTAGAGACTCACTTGATGGCGACCGGATAGATGACGCCGCCTACTTCGAAGCTGCCCTTTTTAAACTGCATCACGGAAGTGTTGTTGATGCAGGTTCCCTCCGGGAAGATGAGAATCGGTGGATTGTTGGGATCCGATACGTGCTGCTTCAGCCTCTCGGCAACCAAATGGCGATCCTTCGCCTCGCCTCGCTCGAACCAAATGTGCGGCGAAGCTCTGGCCAGGGCTCGTTGGAGGACGCCCAAGAAGCCACCATGGCGTTGGCCAATCTACAAAACGACGCGGGTCCAAGTTAGCTTACTTCGTAAAGTCTCTTTGCAACACCAAACATAGAAAGCACATTTAAAAATAAGCAGACATGCAAATCATAAAACCATCACCAAGGCAAAATAAAATTCGGGTTAGTACCTGCATGTGCATGGAGGGGAAAGCCAATTTTCTAATCATGTATGATTAAGGGTTTAAACTGCCATCTACCCAGGCAGAAATGATTATAAAATTATCATTTTATTAATAATATTGGTGAGAATACAAATAATTTTCAGGATAAAATCGTAAAAAATGAGAAGAGAACGAAGTTCGCTACAAATTACTTTATAATTTTGGATTCTAGTTCCAATTTAGGAAACTAAAGAAACAAATTCAAATAAAAAAAACAATCAAAATTATCTATAAGTATTTCGAAACAGTGTTAGGTATCTGGATAGTGACTAAATGAAATGCCTTACCAGGGAGTAAGTGGAATCGCACATCAAAACCAGCACATCGATTGGGCTGGTATGATTGGCAACACAAATACCGGATGACGGGCGATTCTCCTCATTGTGGTAAGTGATTACCGCCGATATCGCGCTGGATAAGACGCCGAAGCACATGCTAAGCACTTTATTGACCACCTGGCGCTTATAGGGCCCATCCTTCAGATAGCCCACGGCTGCCGTGCAGACCGTTAACCACACTACCTAAGATGGCACAAAATGAAAATGGGAACATTGAGGGAATTCAGTTTATAATGAGCTTGAACTTCTGGTGCAGATTGACTTGATTGGGGTTGGATTTTTGGGGGGTTGGATTTGGGGTCACTGAAAATCGTTTGAAAAGGATTTTATTGCTGGTGTTAACTTTACATAATTGGCTTATTGACTCACATTTTAGACTCATGTTCTTAATGTGTGTGCGTCAAGTCAGTCAATTATAGACCCGACCTATGTGCATTCATAGATTATTCTGTAAATAGAGTGACGTGAATATTCTGATATCTTAACCCTTTAAGATTGTTTTCTTAGATTGCGCAATACGTCAATTTTTGATCACGCGTTATCGTTCAATTGGAATCTAAAGGTCAGCTTTTAATTCTCTCGTACTGAAAATTGATTGGGGGCCAAGCCCTCCCCACACTGCCCCATAAAACCGCTGAAAGTAATCGCTGGCAGCAAATCATAATGGAAAATAATCCAAAGAAAACCATAAACGCAATAAGCAAAATAATAAATTAATAGTAATCCAATGCTTACCTTTCCGGATTACCTTTTAGCATACGGATACTGCAAGCGGAGTAATAAACGAACAATTTTAGAGACACACAATTAAGCGGGACGGAGACAAAAGCGATTGCTACTTAGACAACATTTATAATTGCACCCGTTTAATGGTTAAATTCATGCATACACTGTCAACATTTCTGCTGATTTCTGAGCCCAATTATCGGATAAGTTATCAAGTTGTTATAAAAACAAAATTTATGCCAACAAGGCTGGCCGAAAGTTATCGATGCTTGTACGTATAGGTATGTTAATATATGTCGGGTCTAAACTCCATGTCCAAAAAGATAATGGCTATCGGCCATGGCAAGCGCACACGGTAAACCGTGTGATAACAAGAATCGGAAGAAAACAAATAGAACCGTTGAGTAGTATATCTTCAGTTACTAGGTTGTCGGCCAATAAACAATTGTATTTATGGCTGAATATATATGGATATTCCGAAGAAGGGTACAACGATTCTTATTTAACTTTGAAGTTAGTTCTACTTTAAAACAAACACTTGGGGATGCAATTCTCAGTGTTACATGCATGAATTTTTAAATTCTATATGAAGCCATTTTGAAATGAAGAAATTAAGATAAAACTTCTTTCTCACCAAAGAATAGGTACAATCTGTCGAGAGTATCGCCACATCCAAGGGAGAGGTATGGTTTGCTACACAGAACCCAGAAATCGTGGGCTTATATTGCTTATTGTGGAACTTTATAAGGGATGACAAAGAACTTGCTATAAGGCGGAACGTGATTTTGAATGACAAGCTGGCTAAAGAGTTCCGTAAATATCGGAAAGGTATTAAAGCCACAATAAAGTTAGCAAATACTGTAAATAAAACCTAGGAATCAAATGGTATTATATTAGAAAATGATTAAATAAATATTAAATTGGGCAAACAAGTAACATAAACTGGCTTTAAAAACGCGAAAACTTCTACAAAATATACAAAAATATAATAAATAAATTAGAAAATAGATTAAACTATTACACCACATTATCTAACTTCGATTAGCAAAGGAAAAACATTTAAGCTGCGCTGAACGATTCAAGATCTTTTTCGCTTTGGTTTCTTCGCCTAACTATTCCCCTTTTAAATCTTCCTTGTCTTGTCTGTTCAGTCCCCCACCCCTCATCGAACAGTTGAAAGTTTTCCGGAGTCAAGTCTTGGTGTAACAAAACCACTGAATCAAACAATTACACTTACACCAACGAAGCAAACCAATACTCGGAGCGGCATCAAAAATACATATCGTATAAAGAAGCCGACCATCCATATTAGAGTTATTTTCCAGGAAATGAATTCGTAATGTCTGTTGGTGCGTGTCAGCATATTCCAGTTCTTCAACTCCTCAGCCTCGAAACGGGATGTAACATCGTCTTCGATAATGGCTTCAACGCCAGATTTCACATAGTCCAAACATTTTTCAAAATCAAAGTTAATTTCATCCTGGATAGTAGAAGGTGACACCGATTAGATTAGAATTAATGCGAGATAAGTACTGGGGTACCTTTGTGGACGAAACGGGTTTCTCTGGCGCTGGTTCTTGAGCTTGGGGAAGGAGGACTGCATCTCTGGTAATCAATGGAGCCACTCCATTTGTAGCCTCTTTGGAATCCGCATCGTCAACTAGTTGCACTCCCTGTTTGTCGTCAGTCTTTGGATTGCGGGAAAATATCTGGTTTTCTTTGGATGCTGTCTCTATACTGACACGGCCGTACTAGAAATGGAAATACATTTAGTTATAATCAAGTTGTCGCCGGATTATCTACTGATAAGAATATTATATGTCTAATCGAGTGAGGTAATGATTGGCAGAACATTCTTTTCTCCACATGGCAATTTAAGGAATATTAAAGGATTTTCACATCCATAAACTAAACGATTCCATACAATTTTTGAAAACGCTTAGAGAACCCTTTTTTTGTTGCCTCTGAAGGTTGTGTACATATGTACGTAGGGTAGACATATCAGTTTTACGCTGACTATATTTATGGACTTTGGAGTGTGACACAGTCTGAATTAGCTTTACTTAATGGAGTAGGAAATCATTCACAAATCACATCATTAACTCACTTTTCTCGAAATAAAAGGATTAACGGTTCGCGACTTACCTCAAATATCCTTAGGAGAAGGTTCACATAGGCCTTCCGCACTCCGATGGATTTGTTGATTGCGGAAATGAAAACCAAAAATGACAGAAACCCCCCGAGAGGAATCCAGAATATGCTGAGTAGCGCACTGATCATTTTACATTTGATTCATGAGACATTAATTATTGTGGAGTAAAATGCGTCTGAATTTGGTTTATTGTGAACTTGTGTTCTTTAGGGCTGTTGATAATATATCAAATCATCAACATATCGATATATCGATATTATTCTTATCGATTCTTCGCTTGTTGCATCCTTCACGTTCCTTTTTCACTTGTTCCTAAAAAAGTTAATTTCTTAATTCTTTACAATTTTTATATATTCGAATTCGAAAAAATCAATATTTTTACTTTAAATAATAAATATTATAAAATACAAATTATTTTTAACTGTTAATTGGGCCCTTTATTCAAATAACTTCAAAAAATAAAGTCTACGCATGGCCAATTGGCTTTTACTTATGAGGTAAGTATTTTTTTAAAACTATTCTGTATTTCATGTTGACCATGGCTCTATTTTTGTAAGAATCTATTTAGTTACTTGAGTTAAACAAAGAAAACGCATAGGTGTATACAGCACATTCCAACGCAACAGGTCGATAAATAGGGAATGGAGATTTTTTATCGAAAGTGTGGACAAAGCGTGCTGGATGGTGTTCCTCAATAGTGTTTGTTTTATGTTGGCAGTTCCGTTGAATTATTATTATTACTATTATTTATTGCAACGAAGTTTAATTTTAACACCTTTATGTTATAGTTTCGTTTAAGAATATGGAGTGATATGTATATGGCCGGACATATATATACACTACATGCTTGATAAGATAATTTTATGTAGTAACTTTTTGTATACAATAAGTGCCTTTTTATATGTTAACGACCATGTCTTCAAGCAATACAAACAGCCTGATTGAGAAGGAGATCGCTGATGAGGACATGTTGCCGCCGATTAAGTCGCCCAACAACCTGGTTTTGCGCGTAAACCAGGACACGGACGACAATTTGCGACTCCTGTTCGACAGCGTGTTGAATCCGGGTGACGCCAAGCGTCCCCTGCAGCTCCCCTTCCGCATGCGGAAGTTGCCCAACTCTTTTTTCACGCCCCCGGCCCCCTCACACTCGCGGGCCAACAGCGCCGACTCCACCTATGACGCTGGCTCCCAATCGAACATCAGCAGTCTCAACAGCATCAGCAGCCTCGCCAACGCGGCCCAGCCCGTGGACGGGCAGCCGGCCATATCCGCCATCCCACAGATCCAGCCGTCGCCGCAGCAGAGAAACCTGGCGATACATCACTTTCGCGCTCGCAGCAGCCCCGCCTCGCTGCAGCAAAACTACAATGTCCGTCAACGTAGCGATCCGACCAAGCCATCCAACCAGCCACCCACTGCTGGGCCCACTTTCCCCGAGAATAGTGCTGCCGAGTTCCCAAGCGGTGGGGCTGGTGCTGGTGCCGTAGCCGGAGCTGGAGCTCCGGCAAGTAGCATTGAGCTGGACGGCATGTCCATGGTTGAGGACATGCCGATGTCCACGCAGACAGTGCACAAGAAGCAGCGCTCCTATGACGTGGTAAGCCCCATTCAGTTGCAGTTGCTACGGGGTGCCTTGCCGCCAGGATGGGAGCAGGCCAAGACCAACGACGGTCAGATTTATTACTTGAAGTGAGTACAAAGAAACCAAAACCAAGAAATATATTATTTTTATCATCCAAATTATATTTTCCAGCCACACTACAAAAACGACGCAGTGGGAGGATCCAAGAATTCAATTTCAACGCCAACAGCAAAACATAATGGCCGAGCGAATAACGCAAAATGGTAAGTTGATATTTAATTACAAATAATTTATAAAATTAGAACTTAAAGAACTTAAATGGTAATGCTCTTCGAAGATGAAAATGAATATAGGATTCGAAATGGTTGAGGATTCGAAATGTTAGGAATCCCCAAGGAGTGGGAATGGCCCGTTTTGGATAATTTTCTATGATTTTGTTTAATTTTTCAAATACTCTGATAGTTTTTTTTTCAAAATCTCCTTATTTTTGATTCTTCAATACATTGTTTAACGCCCGTTTACAAATTTTTTATTTATTTTCGGTTTGTAAATCATCGCTTTTGTTTGATAGAAGTTTTGCAAACTCCGAAACCAACTACCACATCGGCCATTGCTAACAACTTGGATCCACTGCCGGATGGTTGGGAGCAGGCACTTACTGAGAACGGAGACATTTACTTTATAAATCACATTGCTCGAACGACTTCATGGAATGATCCCAGAATGCGTAAGTCTCGTTCCCACTCACACACCAAACCACCAACTAGCGTAAGCAGTTAGACAAGTGACTTGTTGGCCCTCGGTCTATGTCTATAGAGATATTGCTAGATAACGCTCGAATACGCATACACACACTCACACTTGTATATATATCCACTAGTTATAGAGAGGGCGGGTGGGGGTAGATCACGTTACTCCCATGACACCCCTTACTGTCTATATACTGCGCCGGATCTTAAGATAGACATTATACAAAGTTTATTCTTGTCGCCTAGGTTTATTAATATTATCCATTACCATATTTCTTTGCAGAACCTGTCCCTGGGCTTAGCGTGCTTGACTGTCCAGATAACTTAGTGTCTTCCCTTCAGGTGGGTGCCTCATGACCGAATTCCAATTGGAGCATGTAACTGATAACCTTTGTCCTTTCAGATTGAGGATAATATTTGCAGTAATATGTTCAACGACGCACAGACCATTGTAAATCCACCGTCTTCCCACAAACCTGACGATTTGGAATGGTATAAAATCAATTAATTGAAATGTATACATACATCTGTATTAGACCTAAAAGTTTTATATTTTGTATTATTCTAAATTAAATATTTTTCAAATTTTATAGTATTTCTTTATGTACAACTTATTGAAGTTTGTGTGTTCATTAAAAACAAAAAACGTTTCTGTGGCTTTAATTCATCATCAAAATTTCTATGATTAATTATATTAATACAACTACAATATACATAAAAATGCTAATAAAAAAAAACAAAGATAAACCTCCTGGTTAATCAATTCAAAAACACTGGCCTTCTGATTTTCAATCTCCGAAGAGAGAGTTACGGAGAAACCATCTGTAGGTGTGGTCAGCGGCGATGACTCATCTAAAAATAACGCATCACCTCTCCACATTTTTGAGAAGTGCAAGTTAAGCGAAACTGATTTCCACTGCAAACAATTGGGGTTTGTATTACGATGCGGTACTGCCAGGTACCGCCATGAGGTTTCTCCAAAGAAGTACATACATATTCTAATAAATCCGAAGCAAAGTCACCATGGAAAGTATCATCTGGTCCATGAATCACTCCAAAAACGTTCTAAACTTTCTGTTTAAATAAAATGACTCACTTCTGCAGTTTCCATAGCAATTAATTGAGAACACATTCGTTAGATATTCGTTATCTATTAAATATTAGTAATTTTATTTTTTAACTATAATAATCTTACAATTTTACAAAATTTCTATAAAAGCGTACAACAACAGTAATTTTTTTTTTGCCGATTTTCTTGCGTCAAATTCATCTCTCGAACAATTGTGGCGAATACTTCGTTTACGTTTATCCGATCCTTAGCTGATGCTTCAATAAATGGACAGTCCCACAGTTGTGCCAAGGCATTACCTTCAAATATTTAAAAAATTAATAGCTTGAATATAAATATCAATGAATTAAATGCGTACCTTCAGCGGTGGATACCTCTCTTTGGCAATCTAAATCAAATTTGTTCGCGACTAGTAGGATGGGTGCTGGCTGACTTCCTTTAACTCGAGTGATCACATTTTTCATACTAGATATATCCTGTAGAGAAATGAGATTAGTTTAGGTTTCATAAAGAGAAAATAATAAAGATAAGAGGACTTTCATTACCTGAAATGTCTGATGATTGGTTAGTGAATACATTACAATAAAACCATGACCGTTTTTGATGTAGAGATCTCGCATGGATGCAAATTGCTCTGTGCCCGCTGTATCGAGGATTTCCAAAACGCATGGCGAGCTGTCAACCTGTTTACAAAAAAAGATAACATTAATGTTTACTCAATAAAAATAGAACAAAGGACTTGGCGCCCCACTCCAGAGAGCGGCGCGGCAGCCCGCCCACTCGATTGAATGAATACATGTTACGAAGCTCAATGGATATCTACTCATAAACATTCAGTTTGTTTTGGTTTGACCAGTTCCAGTAATTATTTACTTATTGATATTAAGTTTTCTCGGGGGGGTTGTGCAAGTGTTTTTACATACATAGGAGTATTGGGCGTGGGAGTACGCGGAAGAAATATGCACTTTCTTTGTCCTCCAATGAATTAGTTGAGCATTTGATTAACCCCCCGGGTTTTTCACAATGATAAAGATTTAAGACGTATTTTTAGAATAAATACTCAGTTTCATTAAATCGCGAAATATTACTTGATTCTTTGCATGTAAATGTGTGCATGCATGTGTCATTTATATCTTACGAACGAGTTTAGGAGGCAGAATAAAACGAGAGTTGCATTGTGGGCTGGGCGAATGTACTACATACATAAGGGTAAAAATGCAGTTTGCCGACGCAGTCTTGGGCGCTAAAGATATCAATTTTAAAGATACATATACACACAATGGTATATGTACAAGTTAGACCCCAATTTCCTAAGAGTTTTAAGAGTTGACATAAATGATTCATTTTAAAACTAGCTTTGCTATTAATCCTTGCACCAACACCCACGCCTAGCCACACTTATGTACATACATATGTATGTCGGATGCACAGACATATGAAATACATATGTATATACATACATACGTACATCCCGTATGCCCCATTAATCGGGAATAAAGTAATGCGTGTGGGTTTATAACTTCCCGTATAGACATAATTACGTAGACTTGGCCACATTTCGCACCTAGAAGAGCAAACTATATGTGGATATACAATTAATCGCCCATTATATGTATCTGCATACATATATATACATTTATAAATACATACATACATATGTACATATAGTATATGTATGGATGTATGTATGTATGTTCATGTAAGCACAGACGTTTGTATGTATGTCGCGATTACGCTTAGTATATATACGTACATATACATAAGTTAATGCGTGTGTCTGCGGTTCGTTTGTAAATTGATTATGCCTGCATGATGATATCCATATGAACGTTTACGTACCTCTATTTCCTTGCGGTAAAAATCTTCAATTGTGGGATCATACTTTTCAATAAAGCATCCCGAAACGAATTGCACTGTGAGGGCTGATTTACCAACACCCCCCGACCCAAGCACAACAACCTTAAATTCGCGCATTGTAAATCAGTTTTTGTGGTTCTAGACGCGTATCGTATAGATGCAAATGTATGTTTTGTAGGTGTTTGTTTTTACACTGTTTATGGATATGGATTTTAACTTAAAAACAGTTTACAAAGCAAATACTATGTATGGATTGACATTGCGTTTCAATGCATGTAATGCACAAGTATGAAGAAAACTGCAGTCTACTGTTTCATTGCCCTTAGGAGGAGATGTTTCGGACTTTTGTTAAACACATATTATATTGTAAAATATAATAATCAAACGATAATTGATAAATGATGACACTGACACTTATTGAAAATGGAACGATGCATAGTGTAGAGGAAATGAAATAATGGTTTTAGAACAAAAAAGTTAAGGGATGTTTCACACGATAGTGCATAATGTGCAAAAAACCGGCGATAAATATCAAATCGGGCAAATCAATCGGGTAAATACGAATTACCATAGATATTTTTATTTATACTCTTTTAAAGTATTAACGTAATAATAACACCAAATTAACTTAATTGTTTATTTATCATAAGAATGATGATAATTTTATTTATTGAAAATAACTTTGAATACCAAAAGGCTCGATTAAAACATTAAAGATTCACCCTAAATATGTAGATGTAATTTGTATCAAATTGTATTAATTAATTGTTCTCGAAATTCTATTTTATATTATATTAAATACTTTATATGAATAATCCCTTAGTCATTTTTTTTTATGTTACACATCAAGAGTTTCACTCTTTTACTTTTTCTAAACATTGCCAATAATAAATTAAAGAATATGATTATAAATTGATAATAAATATTTAATCTGAATTAGATCCTTAATATTAAAAATAAAACAATATGAAACGGACTTTGTTTCTGAACATTGCAGCATCGGAAAAAATTAAATTCTAAGGGTTTGTTTAACCATTAAATTGTTGATAGTCTTTTTTTTTAAATAAGCTACAAATATTCTAGCTATATATATTATTAAGGTAATGATATTCTAGCTATTATATTAATAATAATTTTTATTTGGCAACATGAACCCGTTTCCACTATCCCCACTTTTACCACCGTTCCTAATAACTTTAAATCTTGGAAAAAAATATATCGATTACGGCCCACCACTAATACTTCTTTCTTTCCGGTGTAGCCCCTTGAAACGCACGCACGAAATGGTAAGAAATCCATATAATTCTATGTAATCATTTAATATTATAGTAATTTCAAAATGGGAAATCTTACACATTTTCTGTCTTTAACAGGCTGCACACAAATCGTTCAGGATAAAGCAGAAGCTTGCTAAGAAGCTGAAGCAGAACAGGTCCGTTCCTCAATGGGTTCGCCTACGTACTGGAAACACAATTCGGTAAGTTATAAACCTTAAATCCAGTGAGAAATGTATTTAAAGCTAATTATATGGCTCTAAAGTGCATTAAATAGCAAATTTAACCAAAAACATGGATATGCCCTTGAAATTTGCGCCAAAATATAATATTTTGGTATTGCATATCGAACCGGCTAATTAGTCAAAACAAATATGCTTGCGAAAGCTATAAATACATTTCAAAGCACTAGCAATTAGTTCTAGTGTAACTATAAGTGAAACCCATTATATGTTTTGATCTAAATCTAACTAATTCAATTTCTTTCATTAAAGGTACAACGCTAAGCGCCGTCACTGGAGGCGTACCAAGTTGAAGCTGTAAGCTGGCGATTACAGAAGCTCCACACTGCGTTGGATTGCTGAATATCTTTTCAAGAATATAAAATAAATTCGTTTACAAAAGTTCGAATTGAAACAGTTGTTTTGTTTGAATTGGGTTCTGACCAGAATTGGTCTATATTACAGCTGCTTTAATAAATTGGGGATTGAGGAAATGAAAAGAAAATCTGGAAAACTATGTCCTGGAAACTAAACATTTGAAGTTAGAATCAACACCGTTCTACATATGAATGAGAACGGAGAAGCCATAATATCTGAATGATCTGAATCTTTTTAAATGAACAGCTGATTGATATCCATGGGTTTTTTTAATGGGTTTGCCAGTCACCCAAGATGTTCCATTATTCCCATTTAAATCTGCAGGTGTCCAATCCAGCTTCAAAGTTGGTACTACTTCCGTTATCGGATTTACGGGAGTTAAGTTCTGTCATAAACTTTCATAATCATGTTTCTTCCATTATTCCCATTTAAATCTGGAAGTGTCCAATCCAGCTCTAAAGTTGGTATCTCTCACTACTTCCGTTATCGGATTTAAGGATAACGGAAGTTATATTCTAAACTTTCATAATCACCTTTAAATTGGCGATTCTAAGACAAAAATATATTCCATTTGGTCAATTATTACATATTGTAACGCGTACAATTTATTAATTCTGTATTAAAAAACTGTTTATTCAGCGGGTACTTCAATGGAGCCCTCGTTCAGCTCGTCAATAACATCGTGCGGGTGCTTTCCGTCCACAGTGCAGCCAACGCTCTGCGCGGTTCCCAGGACTTCCTTGCAGGTACCCTTCAGTTCACGGGCCATGGACCTGGGCCTCATTACTCGGGCAATGGCCAGGATGTCATCGAAGGCGATGTTGCCACTGTGCTTGACTGAAAAATTACACAAAATGCGGTTGTTAATTAAGCTTGTTAAGTAAGTGCACTTGCATTTAAAATAACTATATTATTTATCCGACTTTTTGGGAACACTTTCATTTGTTTACTTTTGAATAAACACAAATGCACTTTTTTTTCATCCGGGTGGTGGGCAATACTTACTGTTCTTCTGCTTCTTGCGGTCACGTGGGGGTTCCTTCAGAGCCTTGATGATCAAGGAAGCAGCAGAGGGAACCACTGAGATGGCAGCCTGTCGGTTCTGGATGGTCAGGCAGACGGTGATCTTCAGACCCTTCCAGTCGGAGGTAGCCTTGGCGATGTCATCACCAATTTTTTTGGGAGACTACAAAATCGAAAGTTAGCACAAAATCGAGAGGTAAACAAAACGAATATTTGCTTACCAGACCGAGGGGACCGATCTTGGGAGCCAGGGAAGAGGTGGCACCAACTTCGCCGCCAACGCAACGCAGGTAGACTGCAATGTAACATCAATAAATTAGTATAGGTAATATTTATATTTGACATTAATTGATGTTGTGAAAGAAACACACCGGTTGAAAAAACTTACCCAATTTAACTTCCGTGGGATCGAACTTGGGAGGCATTGTGCTATCTCGGCTTCGACAGTAGCTGAAATATAAGGATTACATTAAAATCAACGGATTTTTTTAAAGACATTTTTAGCTCCTTACTGTACCGCAAAAAGACACACAGAAAAAGAAAGAAGAAGCTTATCGATTTCCGGTACGAATGTATAAAAATTGTTATCGACAACACATATCGAAGGGAATAGTTCCCGAATGGAACACGGAATTGAAACAAAGACCCAGAATAGATGATAGTACGATGTTTTTAACTATTTTTATTTTTTATTTTTAAATTTTTTTTTGTTTAAAGTTTGTTTTTACATCACAAAACAATTGCAGATTTTATGTTTAAAATGATTTATGGGATTTCCATTTAAATAACTCAAAAAAACAGTTTTAAAAAATATATATTTATATCTTTATCTGGTAATTTAAAAAATACACCCAAAATATAGTTAAAATTTATTTTTAAATTTTTTGGTAGTTTCGCTACTAATGGTTGTTAACGATATTTTTTTTTAAATGTATCGTCCAGTCGATAGGCGAGCTTGAATGATCTGTCACATACTGATACTGATATATGCTAAAAAAAATTAACACAATCATAAAAAACTTCATGTATTGTTTATACTTTTCTTCACTTCATCATTTGTACATTTGGATATAAAATATTTGAGAAATGTACTTCATTTTATCGAAGCGTTTAATTTCCCGCCAGAAGAATCAATAAAACAATGGTTGTCGAGTTGGCGTGTTAGTCTAGGTGACGCCACACAAGCGTTGTTTATTTTCCCATATTACAGAATATAATTTTTCCCCATTATGAAGCTTAAGACATTTGTATTTAGATTGAGGATTTAGCGATTGATGGTTGATGTTTAGGTAAAAAATTTTATTGGCAAACGTGTATCTTGTTACTTGTTATTCAAACATGGATGTTGAGTTTCTGTTATATTTATTACAATTGTTAGAACCAGATTTAAGATGTTGAGCCAACTAGCCTATAACAGCATCTTTGAATAAATTTGCTTCAGATGTAAATGCAACAGAAATTTACAGCAACACATTTTGCTTATTTGTCCAGAGCAGTATTGGTCTTAATAGCGATAACACACTCTTCTCCGCACGCCTTCAGAACGGTGCACTGCAAATGATACAAAAACAATATTCATTTGTTAAATCCTATGACGCTTTATTTACAAGAAACTGTAAAGTTTTATAAAACTTTTAAATCGGACTTACCAGTAGGTCCTTGCCATTATCAAAGTCAGCACGCAGAGTATCGCCCAGTTCACCTTCTGGAACCTTCAAGTCTTCACGCAAATCGCCGCCTTCGGACATCAAGGTAAGGAAGCCATCATCACTTATAGCTATCAACTGAAGGTCTTCCCTTTTAACATGGGGAACATCCATGTTATGAGTAGAGGGGCAAATATCCTCATATCTGAAATTCAGAGTTTAAATCCAATGAAAATTTTGAAGAATTCAGTTAATCTAGATTATTTTCTTTAAAAACGCTTTGATAATTATTAAGATAAGATTAGAGGCCCGTTTATATACATATACTTTTATTAATTAAGGTTACTTTTTTTCTTTGTCCCTGGCTTTATAGTAGATACTCACTTCTTGTTGGAGAAAATATCAATTCCAACCATATGAACCTTGGCGTGTCCGTGCTTGCCAGTCTTGGAAGTTGACATCTCGACAATCTTGCATGGCCGGGACTTCAACATGACGAATCCGTTTTTGCGCAATGCCGAACATTGCATGGGATAAGTGGTCGATGCGCCGGAATCGGCAACATCGAAATGATCATCTAAATCTGCCATATCTGCCACGACACAATAAAATTTGAATTAAATATTTGTTGATTATAGGTGTTAATTACTATTTAATTATAGATGACACTTTTTAAATTGCAAATTCACTTTTAATACTGAAGCGTTTCGAAAGTACATATGTATGCATGTATGTATGTATGTACATGTACATGTATGTATGTATTTTTTGCACATATATTTACGAGTGTATGCAAGCCGAAAAAATGCATAGATATGTATGCGACGGAGAATACACATGTACATATACGTTCGTATGCATATATTTGAAATGTTTTATGCCGAAGAAGAGTCAAACACTTAAAATTCAAATAAATAAATTGGCAAAGTCATCCAGACATGGTACTTGAAAGTTTTGTGTACTGCAGATTAGTGTATCTGTATGTGTGTACACACTTTCACACATAATTGAATGTCAATGCGGCCGGATAGAAATTTTCAGCGTCCATTCAGCTCCCAACGCACTTAAAGTATATTTACACTCTTTCCACGACTCCCCAGTGAATTTGTAAAATTTTAATCCGCAAAAATTAAAAAATTACCAACCTACGAAATCCCAGCAACTGTTCCAACCGAAGATGTAAAATGAAAGAACCCTGCTATCGAATCAAGCCCACGTTTTGTTTCCGGTTAATAATCAAAAAACCAGGAATGCATCTTGGCGATTGATATTTTTCGATGGTGCTTATCCCGTGTTTTGGAACAGTGGAATTGAAACAACGATAATATCCATTTTCATATTAAAATAATAAATAAAATAAAACAATTTTATATTATTGTGCTTTAAAATGTCTTTGTAATTTGAATATTTTTTATACATTTATTATTTACCATACATATTTTATGTGTCCTAATTTTCAGACGGCTAAACTTTATTGCTGATTAACTTTTTTAAAATAAACTTCTATGGGAAGGGATGGGATAAAATTATCATTTTCTACATGGTTTATTTTTCTGGAGCTGTGCTGTTTAGGCTTTATTTTTAATATTGGCTGCCTTACTTTTATATTACCACTGGATATAGTCATAATTGCCGATTCCGTCACCAAAGGATTCTTATCTTCAAGAATTCTGTCCGAGCGAGATTTTACAATATTATTGCTGATTACCTTTGTTGAGTTTCGTAATCGAGAGTTTTCTTCAGATATTTGCGTTTTTCGAGCTGTATTTCTGCGTTTATGCTTGTTGGTTAGATCAACATTTTCGGTTGTCGTACTCTTTGAAATATCTGGTGCAACAGTCGAGTTATAACTTTTGCGTCTTTCATAAATTCTTTTTGGTTTTTTATTCTCTAATTTGACTTTCATATCAGTTGTGTTGTGCGGTTTTTGCGTTGGTATCTTTCTCGTTGAAGCCAAAACTCGGAATTTTCTCAATTTTCTATTCGTATTAATTCTCCTCGGGGCAGCTGTTGTAGTTGGTTCGATTGTGTTATTTTGGGTAGTGGTATTTCCATCGGCAACATCTGTCTTTGTATAGTTTTGAATATACTTTGGAGTTTCTGTTGTTGTAACAAGATTTTTTAAGTGAAGCTTTAATAATTTTAGTTTAGTTTCGATATTGGATGAATAGTTTTTGGTCGCTTTAAGAGATTTTAATCTATTTTTGTACGAAATATTGGTTATATTTGGAGTTATAATGGTACTTCTTATTGTCGGCTCTGGAGTTGTTGGGCTAATGGTGTTCTTAAAGAATGTGGACTCAGTTGAACTAGAAGTATAGGGAAAGCTACGAAAATCCATATCTATTAGTGTAGTTTTTTGTGATGTTGGAGCTTCTGATGTTGTTGTGGGTGTAACCTGAGTGGTATGGTAATATCGCTCGGTGAAAGCCTCTGTCGGCATTAGTGTAGTTAAAACAGGACTCGGCCGAAATTCTTGTTCATAATCAGTCGATGTGCCTCCAAATTTAGTAGATGAGCGTGGTAAAATGACATCGTCTAGCGTAAAATAGGTATGAGCAACATAGTTATGGTACGGCAAGTTGGTTGTCGTCACTGGCGTTTCGCTAGGCATACTCTGCGAACTGTATTGATCCTTGGGATAGTCCTGTAACGTGTTTCTATAACAATCCGCTAAAGTTTGTCCTGCCAGATTCATTATTCTTTCAGGACACTTCGTCCAACTATGGTTGGAATAATCCGGACTGCTCCATTTTTTATGATCGCCCACTAAGCGTTCTGCATTCGATATAGTGTTTTCCGTTAATGGTACGAATGCGTTGATGGGTTCTATTTTAAAATCCAGGGGACGGGTTACAGGGCCAGTTTCCAATATATTCACTGGAGCTGAAACCCCCATTGTATTTAATGTTTTATATTTGTTTAAATCCATCGTTTTTAATGGAGCTGAAACATAATCCGCTGTGGTTGCAGGCTTTAATGTTGTTGTAAAACCTTTTATATGATTGAAATTCCTGTAGACGCTCCTGAAAAATAGTCTGTATAGTATACAAAAGCGTTTAGTGTCTAAATTAAAAAGATTCACCTTTTTGAACTTGCAAATGCATCCTGATATTGAGCGGATGTGGGTATATATCTGGGTAGCATATTCATATTACGCATGTAGTTTTTTAGACGCATTTTTCCAACCATAATTGGAGCTCTTGTATTGTACCAATAAAATTTTCGCAGAGCGTTAGGATGGTGTCTGTATAAAACAATTGCCGGATGATCTACAGGCCACATCTGAAAATGTATCTGAGTTGCACAGACTTTCGCTTTTCTTTGGGATGCGGAGCTAATCATTTTAGATACTTACCTGCCTCTTGGGTCCCATATAGGTCGATGAAACGTTTATATTAACTAATATGTAAAATATTCCTGCAGAAAAAATACATATTGACATCGAGGACCTCATTTTATTGAAACTATTTTTACCTATTGCCATGTAGATGGCAACTATGCTGTTTTTCACTTTCCCCAACATATTGTACAATAACTTTTTACCACAGACAGCCAACGACTACTTCAGATAGTTTTCTATCTTGGATAGTAGCTACTGGGTTTAAAATACGTATTGATGTGTAAGATATCTTTCGACTGAGTGCCTAACTTCATAAATCATTCACTCCAAACCAATGTGCTTAATATTTTTTTTCACAAAATTGTAAAAATAGATATTTTAGCTATCTGAGGACCTATTTATATAAGGGTTATCCAGAAGAAATTTTATAAAATTCTTGTTATATTTATCTTGTGTAAATGATACTTTTAAGTTATTTTTCTGATACTGCATCCAAACAGTAGCGTGTGGGCTATGGAGCATAAAAATCAACGCTTGAACAAGCTCATCTTCTCAGTTATAATTGTTGCATCTCCGAAAACATTTAATTGCACACTCTTTAGAGAGGTAGATTAGCTACTTAGCTAGCTAGGTTTAAACCTGAAAAATACCCATTAATTTGAAAAAGAGTTAAACTAAGTTTTGCTTGAATCTGATGGCCAGATAAGGTTAAAAAACATAAAAATCGCGTGTATAAAATAAACATGCATACTAAATAACACTCCCATGCTTCCTGGTTGCGACTGCAATATTGATTTGGACTTTGGTCGGTGACAACATGGCTCGAAATATATATAAGCTTTTGGTGGATTTTACAAAATATATATTCAATAAAAGAAGGTATTACTTTGTAAAATTTATTTGTAGTCTTTTCGTAATTATCGAGTTTCTTTACAGAATTTTTTGGATGTTTGTTATTTTAATTTCTGGATGGAACATGGTTAGAATCTTCATTCTTATGAAACATAGATATGAAACGGACTCAACCAGCATTGGGGTGTCTACCTCATATAGTCGTTGGATAAATACCTTTCCATCGATAGGAGTCTGTTTATCTAAGAATCGAATTACTGATGTCTTTACAAACGCCGTAAAGAAACGATTTCCTGGCGATAATCCGCCGTACAGTCATATTCGAACTCTCTACGACTACCTTTTTATTAATCCAAATAATCTATACTTGAAGGCGGATTATTGTAATAAATATAATTCCACATGTGGAGTTAATATTTTGGATATGAGAAAGGAGGTATTTTTGAATCTTATTAATTTTCATACAGGATTTCAATATACATTTATATTTTTAGTTATTTGCTCGGACGTGTTCGGATTTTATGGAAGAAATTACCTTTGCTGAGAAGGTTCTACCCGATTGCGAGAAAATATTCAAGTTTCATGAATTAGAAATGGGGTACTGCTTTCTTGCAAACAATTTATATGACTAGTAAGTAAAAATCATTAAAAAATAATTTTACATTTTTAAGTTTGTAGTCCGAGTATTGAGGAAATGCCTTTGCGATATACTTCCTTGGATAAACACCGAAATTTAAGATTGGTTCTTAAAAGTGGTTTACTTTATCGATACGATGTAAGAACACCAAATCTCCAACTAAATTGTGTTTGCATTTAAAATGGTTTATATTTTAGTTGTACATCAATAGCCCTGAAGATCTACCATACTTTAATGCTGTCTTTTATGCGATTACTTCGGAACATTCGATACATAGTTTTAATGTTGAAGAGATCCACAACAACAAAGATGTTATAGACGAGCCGATTTCCCAAAGGATGTGCAAGTTTCCAAGCGAGAGCAATGAGGAAGGATCCTTATACAGGTTAATCCCAAGGCTTAAAACTTGACGGGTTGTTTACATTATTTAATTGGCTATAGTTTTTCGATCTGCATGTCTAATATTCGGAGTGAGATGGAAATGCAACTGTGCAATTGCACTATATTCAGTAATAAATATCAAAGTAGGTATATGTTTCTAAAAATCAAAGTCTTAAAAAAAACTTAGTAACTACATAGGTACCCGAAACTATTGCGGAATATATGGAGTATCTTGTTTGGAAGAGGGTATACTTACATTCAAAAGATTACTTGTGAAAGCTTATTAAAATATTCAAAATTTTAGGAAACCTAGTCACGAAAGTAAAAGATCATGTTGGATACAACACTGCGTGCTTACCATCGTGTATGGAACAGCAGATTAGTTATGTTGGGTAAAAAGCTAAAAAGATATACTGTCAATAACTAGTAAAAAATATAAAATATTTTTTAAGGTCCCGTGAAAAGGAGCTCTCGAAATATCAAGGAAAAAACGTTGTTGAAATAGAAATTGCCTCGCCACCAACGGTTCGATACCTTCGAACAGTGACTCAAACTAAATTGGATTTAATAGGTTCCTTTTCTATAATATTTCTTAAAAACTGTAACTAGTTTTATTTATTCTTTTAGTTGCTATTGGCAGTGTCATTGGCCTGTTTTTTGGAGCATCGTTACTCAACTTGATGGAGATTATTTCGATGGTTATTAGTCAGATACGCAAAATACTTAAGATATAAAAAATTAAAATACTCTTCACCTTTTAAATGAATTATCTGTAACCAAATAACGTAAATAAACTCTTACTGCACATATTTGAATATAAATTTATTAAAAATTGTGCTAAATATGGTTAGTTGTTGTTATCAAACAAATCTAAATGATAGTTTGCTATTTCATTTTCTATGAAAATATTCAAGTCGCGAGAATTATCATTTTTAACTTTATGCACAGATGTGTTAACATTATGTTTCTTATAACGGAGTCCAACTCTAAAAATATTAAAGGGCGTTAGTTTTTAATCCTGTTTATCCGAAACCTGGTGAAAGCTTACATCCTTATCGAAGGTATATCGGCCGAGCTCCGCATTTTATCGGATGACTTTGCCCGCAAGTAGCGATGCTTAATATCAACACCGCTGTGTTCATCCTAAAAATATTTTTGCTAATTAATTTGTTCGAATTTATGGTAGTTTTTTAATTACTCACATCTCTCATATTGTAGGTAATGACCAAGTTATTTACGAAGCTTTCGAGAAACTCTGGATATGCGTCTAGAACATCCAGCAAGTCATCTCTGTGTAATTTGTGGATATCGCAGTAAGTTAGGGCTCTAACAACACCATTTGACTTTCCAAGGGTGGGATATATACAAGGGTTCTCCCCGAATATATCATTCTTCCCTAGAATGAATGAAAATTTAATAAAAATTTCAAAGGCAGAGGGGAAAATCTACCTAATACAACAATCATATTGCTGTCTCGTTGAATTTCAATAGACCCTCTTGCAATAAAAAACAAAGAGGTAAGTACATCCCCTCTATGGACCAGAATGTCCCCAGGTGGCGCATGAGTTGTTTTAAATTTGAGGGAGAAAGCTCTAAGATATAATACAAAATCATCGTTAATTTGAAGTATATTTATTTTGGTGAATGGAAAACTCACCTTAAGCAACCAGGACTGGCATCTGAAAAGGCTGCGCAGGTTGTTAGCAGCTTTCTGTTTAAATGCAAGCAAATATCTGCTTGAAGGCACTCAGGAAATCCTTTCAATAACGATGACATATCTATTCCATTCGTATAAGTCCATGCATGTTGGAAGTATTCCTCTAGTCTTTGTCTTAATGGGTTGGGGATCTAAAAAGAGATAATAGAGTACTAGTGCGTATTTACCAATTCCTTTGTTCCCGTTTGGAAATCGATGGGTTTAGAAATATTTCCAAGTTTTAAAGCTAGGAGTTCTATCGGTTTCGAAAACGGGAACAAAGGCTTCTACATTTTCAACTACAACGTGCGTGCAATATACCTGATGGAATCGTATAAATTCCCGAACGCGTAACATTTGTGTATGATATCTTGCAGTTCCCGAGTAAAGTCTTTGTATTATTGCCGACACATTTCCGAAAATGGATGCATACATAAGAGCTTAAATGGGAAATTAAAAGTATCATAAATCAAAATGCATTCATGTTTTAATTAAAGTGAGAATTTGCGTACATCCAACGAGCATGACACATATGGTAAAAGCTTTTTCAGCATCAGTATTGGGGGCTACATTTCCGAAGCCAACGGATGTGAGTGATGTGAATGTGAAATACAATGCTGTGATGTATCGAGACTGCAATAAAAATGTCTTTAATAAAAATCCATTAGTTTTAATGGAAAAATGACTGTCTACCTTTATGGAGGGCCCACCAGTTTTGTTTTCGAAATAGGGCTCTTGAATGTCATATGACAGGGAATGCAGCCAACCGATGTTCTTCGATGCAATCGATCTTTCTGCATTACCGATGGCATACCTACAAAATATCATATAATTAGATAACTAATAACTTAAATTAACTGAAATATATACCAAATACAAGCCAACCAATGGGCAATTAATATAAAAGTGGCCATCAGTAAAATAAGAACGGCAGCACCGTACTCCGAATAACGATCTATTTTACGGGCTACCCGAACCAATCGCAAAAGTCGAGCTGTTTTGAGCAGTCCTATTAACGTAGTAGTCTGAAATTTAATTAAATAAGGATATTTGATAATTATGGTTAAAATAAAACTTACCTCATCGGTATCACTTCCCACTAAAAGTAAATCAAAAGGCACAGCTGCTACCAGATCGATCAAAAACCAACCACTTAAGTAATGGACTGCTATTCTTCCTGGATGGGATACCACTTCGTCTTGTCCATTCACAAAAGTGGTTCTAAAGTTTATTATAATATCTACGATGAACGTAACGTCCACTGGGAGATATAGAAAAAGATATGATTAGCAGTTCTAAGTGGCAGTGGAAAACTTACCTATTAAATCAATTATGACAATGGGGTCCGAGTTTATGTATTTATTGTTTCTTCTTTGGTAATCCTGTTCTCCAAGAAGGAAGGCTGCTACATAAGGAGTGAAAATCGCCGTGTACATGACCAGAATTAGAATAACCCAATCCCAGACAGCTTTAAAAGGTGAATAGTGCAGGAGGGTCCACTTGTGGTAGTAATTGTTTTGCAACTTCTGGTCGAGAATGTTTCCCCCCAGGGACAGGATCTGCTAAAGATTAAGTTAGTACGAAATGATAATTGAAATGTATTCCAGAAGATGTACCGTTTCAGTAGCTTCTTGCATTTTTGGCTCGCTCTTGGATCCCAAAAGTGCCTCCTTGTCCAACATGTCATCGTAGTGATCCCCCAGAGCATTCTCGGCTGATTTATCATTTGGAACGTACTTATTGTTTTTAAACATACACTCATAGGAGTTACTATTCCCTTTGTGGCTTTGAAAAATATCGTTGTTTTTGCGCAATGGATCATAAGAACAAAGCAAATCGCACTCCCTTCTGGACGAGCTCTGATAGTTTTTGATATACAATTTTTTCTTATCACATTTTATGCATTTCTTGGGTAGTTTTGAACCCAAGTGCTTTTTTGATTGAATCGAGATGTTATTTGGCTCAAAATGTATCTCGCTCTTATTTCCTTTGACCTTCTTAAAGCCATCCTTTTTATTATTAGTTTTGATTAGCAACGGCGAGAAGAAGCAATCTGCCGTACTCTTGGAAACCTGTTCGCCCTTAGGGATACCCCTTGTTTTCAGTTCTATCGAGTCATCATCATTGGTCGGGCTAGCTCTCATGAACTTGTGATACACAAGATTGCTATGGTCAGCCACATTTTTCGGAAATCTCGTCAAGCTTTCCTTCTTGTCGTCAAACATGCTGGCATTTATGAGGATATCCGAAACGAAGACTTGTTTCTTTTCAATTTTATTCAGATTGCACATAAGGGAGAAGAGTTCCCTCTCCACGAATTTATTGGATTTTGCCAGGCAGTTCCTTTTGAATTCCTTCAACGGCGGCTTCTTAACAGGATCGTCTATATTGTTGTTAGACATATAGAGCTCACATTGCTGAACTATTTTATCCAGTTTTCGGATTTCACTTAGTTCCACACAGGATTTGTGCGACATCTTATATCCTGAAAAAATGGTGGCGGAAAAGTGAAAATTAGGTCAGTAAAGGATTTTCGCATATCTGAATTAGCTATCCTTTTGTAGATGTTTTATCAAAGAGTTAATTTAGGTTAGTACGGTATACTATTAGTTTTTATAATTTATATTATTAAAAAAAATTATTGAAAAACCGTTTGATTTGTTACCTAATGCACTTTCTTATTTACTTTGCAAATCAAAACAGCACAGGTATGAGATACACAAGTGAAAATATTGGAAACATTATTTATAACTTAAAATTTGTATTTAGAGTTAGGTAGTAGGTATTTATTTAAGATTTAATACATAAAAACTTATGAATTTAAGGCTTATGCTTTTTGTTTTATTTATTTCATTATGGTTTCTAGTTTTTTTAAGCTATTATTTTAATTAATAATATAATTATTTTTCTTTCTGTGTAATCCAATTCCCTCATCTTAGCTTTTCTTAAATATACAGACATGCGCACCTGCATAAAGTTTTTGAATTCCCCGTGATTTCTTAAAATCATTGTTATTTTATTCGTCGCATTCGGGCACACTAAAATTAAATGTAAACAATTGATTTTTCCTACAAAACAAAGATACAATTAAAAGATGAATGCGCCTAAAAAGATAGCCGAGGCGGAGGAACTAGTGCGGCAGGCCGAGAAGAGGTAACATCGAAGAAGATAAAACATTAACCAAAATAAAGTATCTGTATCTTTGTATCTTTGAAGTTTAAAGACATCTCTATTGAAATGGGTACCTGATTACGATAGTGCTGCGGATGAATACTCCAAAGCTGGTATGTTTATTATATTTCTTATGTTATTTGAACACGATTATATAGTTAATACAAATAGAAAATCGTGTTTTTCGTACTAAATAAACAATTCAAAAAAGGGGACACGTTTTATAAAAATTAGTGTGTATGTATACGAGCACATAAATGATATATGTACATATACAGAGAATACAATTAGTCATTGATGGATGAGCTATTTTAATAAATATTTGTTTGCTCTTTTTTAGCAACTGCATATCGAATAGCCAAGAGCTATGATAAGAGCAAGGACTGTCTGTTGAAGGCCATTGAATGCTACAAGAACAACAAGTCCTGGTTCCATGCTGCCAAATGTTACGAGCAGGTCTGAGCAGTCAATATTCTTTAATCCATTTAAACTAGAACTGACAATTTGCTTTATTGCAGATTATTTTACTGGCCAAAGATGCTGACAAGCTAGCCGAGGTCGAGGAGTACGCCAACAAGGCCTGCAGCCTTTATCAGCAGCATGGTTCGCCGGAAGCAGCAGCCACTGCTCTGGACAAAGCTGCCAAACTAGCCGAGAACAAGCATCCTGACATGGCACTGCGATTCTATCAACATGCTCTAGAAGTTATTATGGTTGGTATCTACTTCCATACCTTAAATAATTGAATTTATAGCTTACCATTCATCAGATTGAGGATTCCGTCCGTCAAGCAGCTGAATATGCATCGAAAGTCTCAAGAATATTGGTGAAATTGCAAAGGTAAGACATTTTAAGGAGACAGTTTTATCCCATTTGCAATCACGATTAAAACAATCCATTTTAGATACGATGAAGCCACAAATGCGCTCAAGAAGGAGATTGGGTTAAATCAACAAACCGAATCCTACGGCCAGATTGGTCGGTTGGTCGTGGCCCTGGTGATGGTACAACTGGCACGTGGTGACTCTGTGGAAGCGGAAAAAACTTTCAGAGAATGGGGAAGCTGCTGCGAACCCGAAGAAGTCGCAACACTCCAAACTCTTTTGCAAGCCTTTGATGACGAAGATCCCGAGTTGGCTGCAAGAATGCTGGCATCTCCGTTTATAAGGCACATGGACGTAGAGTATGCAATTCTTTCAAAGAACATTCCATTACCGAAAGGTCTACAGGTAGAGAAGAAACCCGGAGAAAGTGCTGGAAATGTAAGTATTCAAAGTAACTTGTCGTAAAAGTTTGTTTTAATTTAAAATACATAGGTTATACAGGACGCTGAGGAAGAGGATGAGGGAGGATTGTGCTAAGTCAATGCAAGTTTTATGGTCTCCACACTAGCAAAAATATTTATCGTTAATTCTCAAAAAAAATATCGCTTTTAATATATAAATTGTTAAATAAAAATTCAATCGCAGATGTTGTACTTATTGTAAGAAATAAAAAGACAATTATTAACATATTAGGTAATAAAGTTTGTTGGGAGCTCATAAATAGATTTTAAAATAAACCTCGCTTTACCCATTTAATCACATAAAACTGTTACTGCAAAAATATTTACAAATAAAATAAGCTCAAATCAATCAGATGTACATTTTTAATTCCCTGGTAAAATTAAAAATAAACGCTTTTAGGATTTTTAAACAAATAATAATAGCTGATATGTTTATAGCTTTTTAAAAATAAGATTGTTCCAATTCCACCGTTCCAAAAATAACAATTATTAACCATTTATCGAAATAAATGTGAAGTTATCGAATACGGAGGGGAACTATCGAGACATTTTTGTTTTAACAAGTATAGTACTTATAGTATTGCAAAGCTCAAAAACAGTGCTGCAAAGAACTGTTTGGCGTTAGAGTGACCAACCAGAAGATACTAGAAAAATACCAATTTTTTTGGCGGAAAAAGTATTACCACTATATATTTCCGACATCCCTGGCGCAAATAGCAAATTGATTCGTGAACCTTTGTGAATTGTTCGTGAAAGAAGGCGGAAGGTTAAACAGTATTTGTAATATATACTTGGCAATTAATTCGAAAATTGTGAAAGTAATAAACTACAGGAAAAATGGTACGTATATTTAAAATTCATAAAAGAGCTTGTTGCGGAAATTGTTATCGTGGAGAGTGGATGACTGGCCAATTTGCAGGAAAACGAGTAGGAGTACGAATTGTCTTGGATTCGATGAATCATATAAGCATCTCCTTTGAAATCTGTACATACATACATTTAGATAAGTGTGTATATATATATCAATCATACATATATTTCAACTTTTTTTTTTTGCGTATATGTACGTTGGCCATATTCGGGCATATACATAGCCATGGATGTGTGCGTATACATATAAACCAAATTAGTCATTGGTAGCAACGGATATTACTCATTTACTGAAGTGTTTCCATACTTTTCGCGAATCACTCACACTCATTAATGGTTAAAACCAATCGGAGAAGAAAGAGTGCGAATTTATTGTAACATCTGGAAAAATGGATCGCTGGCGCGATTAAAAAATTAAAAGTTGGAAAGAGAAATGCGCATACATATGCATTTTGATGGGTATATATTTTTACACACATGAGTGTGTGTGGGTATACCGCTTTTTTATTCCGATGGCTATAAATATGTACATATGTATGTATCTGCGGGGAAATGCTTATGTTCTCGCAGACGCAAAATGTGTGTATGTAAAAATATATTACCATCAGAAATATGTATAAATATATATCCATATATGTATCTGCAGTCGTACATATTTAAGGTGTGGAGTGTGATCGTTTCCTTTCCTATGCATGTATGTATGTATGCATGGACTCGCGTCTGGCGTTGTGTGCGTGGGTCCAAGAGACACACAGACGTCTGTATGTATGGTTTTGATTTTGTCGGCATTTTCCGAATAATATTGAAAATTCGTGCATTTTCTTCTGCCTCATGTGCGCTCTTCCCCCCACACGAAGACTCGTCTTCATGTGGTGCGCATCCATAGGAAAAAAAGTGCATATCGGTCTACAAACCTATCGGTTTCTATTTTTTTTTTTTTTTTCTTCTTTCGGCTTGTTCTCACCCTTAAACTTGCCGGCACTTGTAAACTTACCCTTGAACTCTTTGGGTGCCGGGTGGAATGAACGAGCTGTAAATGGTGCCACGCCCACTGCTCCCGTCTCCACCCAACTCAATACATGCGCTTTGGGCCACAGGCGGGCCACAGTAGTTGGAATATGGCCATAATAAAGAATAAAAAAACAACAAAAGAAAAAAAAAAAACTTACTTTTTGTTTGTTATTGCCGGCAATCAGAGAAATAATTTTGCAGGGCGGCTAAAAAGGGACGGCTATAGTGTCGGCTCAGCTGAAAGTAGAGTGGGCAGTTATGTCGGCGGTTATACACCCACACATGCATGTGTACATTAGCCGGCGAACAGTTTTCGCGCCTTTGCATATTTTAATTAAATGACAAAAAATGTGTGCTTTATGTTTCTGTGAGTGGTCATGTCTGGTCATGCCCTTAGCATCCATTTGAGATTCATTTCTAAACTCTATTCACTTTTTTTCAGGCTTCTGGAGTTACTGTGTCTGATGTCTGCAAGACCACATACGAGGAAATCAAGAAGGACAAAAAACATCGCTATGTCATCTTCTATATTCGCGATGAAAAGCAAATTGATGTAGAGACTGTGGCAGACCGCAACGCCGAATACGACCAGTTTCTGGAAGATATCCAGAAGTGCGGTCCCGGCGAGTGCCGGTAAGAGTCTTCAACCCTAATGGTGGGGGATATGTTCCAAAATTTAACTAATTTCTGATTCTTTTTATTAATTCAGATATGGATTGTTCGATTTTGAATACATGCACCAATGTCAAGGCACCTCTGAGAGTTCAAAGAAGCAAAAGCTGTTCCTTATGTCGTGGTGTCCCGATACCGCCAAGGTAATGATACTTTCTCCATTACTCCCACCAATGGCCAACTATAATGACGTTCTCTCCGATTGTATTTTAGGTCAAGAAGAAGATGTTGTACTCCAGCTCGTTCGATGCTCTTAAGAAGTCGCTGGTGGGCGTGCAAAAGTACATACAAGCAACCGATCTGTCCGAAGCCTCCCGTGAAGCTGTCGAGGAGAAGCTCCGCGCCACTGACCGCCAATAAACTGTACGAGCACTATGCATCGCATTTAACAAACAACAACAACAACAGCAACAGCAACAACATCAAGGCATGCATGAAACAGCGATGAAAACACACAAGTATCCTGTTGAGATCGCCAATTTGTATGAGAATTTTCTACATAATTTGTATTTTCAGTAGAAATAAAGAAAATGAATTAAATATTTAACTGGATTTAATCGCATTTCAACATTTGTCACTGTCTTTACAAATTAGTTACCATCTTTTGAATTTAATTATTTTTAATTTGTCAATAAAATAACTCATTTTCATGTAGTAAAAATGTTGGTATCCCTCAGATACGAGTTTATATATTTACGTTAATATTACACAATACAATTATTTGGGAGAGCTTAATTATAATGAACATTTAGTAGCCATGCTGGATCACTAGCGTCTGGAGAACCTTTCGAATTTGGTGGCCAGTATTCAGACACGACTTCAGTCCCAGCGAGAACGCCACCGACAGGATGTCTATTGCGTGCTCCTGCAGCAACACCGACATCTCCGGCAGGTTGTCAATGGCTGTCGCCGCCACCGAGGAGTTCTCGTCCCTCAGGCACTGGATGTAGGCATTCAGCGTACACAGATTGATGTCCGAGTTGCCGGGATTGTGCTTCAAATGCCGGATCAGGATAATGAACGCGATGGACCGAATCTGGGCACTTGGCGAAAAGATCAGAGTGAGCAGTCGCTCAAACAGCTCATTGATGAAAACGAAGCGCTTCGACGTGAGGCACTCCAGCTCCTGCATGGGCCCCAAAACCACATCCTCCGTGTTAGCCTGCTTTATGATCTTGATTAGCTCCATAAAGTGTGGCGATATGTCGGTGTAGTTGGATCGACTGTAGGAGCTGAGGCTGAGAACCGAGGAAGAACTGCGACTGCCGGCCGCATCCGGTCCCGCGGGAGGAGCACTCTCCATGGGCTCTTCGAACACCACCGGCTTGCTGGCCGAAGGCTGTTCATCCAGCTCGTACTCGTATTTCACCTCCTCGTCGTCCAGTTCCGTGGCAGTGGAAGATTTGTGCTGCAGAAGAGCCACAGCCTGCACCAGAACCTGCAGTTTGGCCATCATCGTGTACTTGGCAGCCAGTTCCATGAGGATGCCCACATACTGCTCGATGAAAAGCAGGGCACTGGTTGGATTGTAGTTGATGTAGGCCTGCAGCATCTGAACGAACTTGTTGAGCATCTGGGAGGCCTCTTTCACCGAGCTGTGGTGCTTGAAGAAGTTAAAATAGCACGACAGGGTGTTCTGGATCTCATTCTTGTAGGCATCCTCGAATATAGTCGGCTGCAGGAGCTCCAGCGTCCTCAGGATTTGCACGAAGCGATGGAAGTGATGCTCCTCCCTTAAAGCCTTCATGCTGTTTTGGGCACGACCCTGCATCACCGACGAGAGAACACTCAACTGGCGCAGGAAGAGCAGGGGATGAGATGCGGCCAGCTTACGGAGGAGCAGCTCAGTGTCCGTGGACAGGGTTTCGAAATCCTTCTTGCCCACCAAGCTACCCAGGCAGGTGATCAGGTTGTTGGACACCTTATCGGCATGGCAGCCCTTCAGGCTCTGCAGCTTGTAGGCCTGCTCACCGGTTTTGCTCGGTTTCAGGAATTTGACGCACGGATACATGATGTACATCTGCTGGAGGACCTGTAGCTTGAGATAGTCCGACATCGAGCTGCGCTCCACGTGCTCCATTACCTTTACCATGAGGTCACGACGCTTCTCGGTCAGCTTGAACAACAGATTCATGCGGGAGCAGAGTTTAAAGTCGTAGTTCCTGCTGTCCGACTTGATCTCGGACACTCCTTCGTGCAAGATGAAGTGGGTGAAGGGTTCCAGCTCCGAGGTCTTCAGCAAGAAGAACGCATCCGTTCGCACGTTCTTGGACATGTACTTATCGCGACCCTTCCAGAGCTTGGGATTCGTGGTGAGGGCTTCAAAGTAATTCAGAACGGTGACAAAGTCGTAGTCTTCATGGGTGTTCTGGAACAAGTACTCGGCTATCCGCTCAATGGTGTCCCAGTTGGTCTGATGGTTTATCAGCGAGAGCAGATAGAACCGGAACTCGCTGCACGACTTCGAGAACAGGAAGCGTTCCTTCATCAGCTGGGTGGATACGATTTCCGGATCCACTTCCGACAGCCAGTCGATGAAGAGGCCATTGTGGAAGAGCTGATCGCTCTTGCTCTTCGCGATCGGCTTACAGTCTTTGGTCTGATCGAAGCTGTCGATGATCCCCCGTACGATTTGCTTCCTGGCCAACAAGGCATTCGTTTCCTTGAATTGCTGGACATAAATCTCGCGCGAGTTCCGCAGCATGAACACCAAGCTCTCGTGATACAGTTCCGTCTTTCGCAGCAGGCAGGAGTCGGTGAAGTTGTGCTTGAAGATGCTGAAGTTCTTCTGCAGCGAGTTCTCCAATATGTGGTAGTTATCGCTGTGAAGCATGCAGCTGAAGAACGTCCTCAGCATGGTGCAGGCATGGCGACTCATGATGATGGGCCTGTCGCAGCCCCGGGCCATTACTTCTGTTATGGAAGCCAGAAGGTCGGTTCGGTTGGCATGCGGCGGATTCACCAGCACATCCAACAGTTTCTGTATCAAGCTGCGACAGTCGCTCCGGGCCGCGGTATATTGATCTGGTTGTGTTAGGATGGTTTGGACAACCTCCTTGGTGTTGGAGAGGCGGTCGGTGGCTGGCTCCGGGTAATCGTATTCGCCGATCTCAACGGTTTCCTGGATCACGACGTTGATCTTGGGCAGATCGGGCACCGTTTGCGAATGCGAGTGCAGGTCGAGGGCCTGGACGGTGTAGTGTCCGTTCTTGGCACCGCGCGCCTGTTGGATCTCAATCAGCTGGGCCAGATAGGCCTTGTTGAGAATGGCGTCCTTGACCAGGTCGAACTGCTCCAGCACCGCCGTGTCCAGCATGGCCAGCAGCTTGGACATCGAGTTAACCGGCGTGCCAAAGTTCTGGACAAACAGCACTATCTGGTCGGGCGTCAGGTCATTAAGAGCGGCTTCAATCAGCCTGTCCACCGAGGAGCGGATCATCTTGAGCTTCAGCCAGTCGGGCAGCAGCTGCACCTGCTCGTGCGTGGTGGGCAGGAAGGCTAGAGGCGCCGGTCTTCCGGGCGGAAACCAATAGTCCAATATCGGAATAGACTCCGGCATGTTGATGTTGGAGTACGTGAGCAGTATAATGAAGGCGTGAATGATGATTATGTGGAGGGGTAGCTGCACTCCGTCATCGAACTGGACCATTAACAGGTCCGGGTACTCCGTCCACTCGTACGGCTCACGGTACTCCCTCAACTTTATTATATAATTATTAAACATGACAAACAGGCACTTGAGGGTCTGAATGCGATTCTCGTCCGGTGCTATGTCGTAGTCCTCCTGGGAGATTATGATGTGCTGGAACATGGTGCTGCGCTCTACGATTAACTGCGCCATGTCCATCACGTGGTCGAGCATCTCGGTCACAGGATCGTTGAGTGTGTGAGCCGTAATGAACTGGATATACGCCATTATCAGCTCTGGGCAATTCTCAACTTGGCAAGCGGACCGCAGCTGTGCAATCACGTATGTTTTTGTCTCAAAAAAGTGTGGAATCTGTGGAATGGACTTTGAAAGCCAATCGTGCTCACACTCTCCAGAATTCTTAAAGATTATTTTGAGCCCGGCCAAGGCAGCCACTCGTGATTGCTTCACTGTGGATGAGAGGCGTCGAAAAATGTAATCCAGTAGCTCGGTCACGATTCCATGGCTGAGACTCACGTCGAAAATCAGATTTCGCAAAAAGTTTACCAGCTCCGCGTCCCGACTGTTTTCCTCATTGATATTATGAGCATTGAAGAGCAGAAACTCGCAGAGGCATTGCACCGGCAAGTGGCCAAAGTCCCCCTCGCTGTTCTGCACCAAGTCTGACAGCCACGGCATAGACTGTGTGGTGCCCTGCCGCTGTATAATGTCGAGCAGGAGATCTGGTTTACGGCACCGACAAAACAAATGGCCCAGCTTGTAGGTCTGGTTGAGGAACTTCAACTGGTCCAGAACCATTGTGGGAATTTTACGTGGTGTACCCATGGGATTCATTAGCATAAGCTGGGTGATCAATATGGCTGTCTCCTCCGTGATCACAGCATGGGGCGTGGTTTGGGCAGCCAAGTATGTTTCAAACTGCAGGATGTGATCTCTTTCCACTGTCATTATCTGAAAGGGATAGGCATTTATTTAGAATAGGTATTGGAGTCGAAGCTATTGGAGTCAATCCTACCTGTAACTCATCTTTGTTGGTTGAGGAATTGTTAAACTGATTGGTGATACAGATTTCAATCAGCATCCTCATTGTGGGATAGTGGTCCCAGCAGAAGGCCCCGAAGGTTGACGGATTGTGGGCGGATATCATAACCAAGATCAGCCAGGCCTTCCAATAAAACGCTATGATAGCCAGCTTCGGCGGCTCATAGTCTGAGGGCAGCTGAATGTTCTCCGGATGGTGGTACTCCGACATGCTGAAGAGAAAGTCTATTATGTCGAACTTGTTGGCTTGGACCGCCGGAATGTTGGTGGCTTTCATCCCAGAGACTCTCTTGATGACCAACAGCAGCACGTCGAATGTGTTGGCAATGGAAAACGGAATGTCCTTGGTGATGCCTATTAAAATGATGCGCAGCAGCGTCTCCTCGTGGATCGGGGTCTCTGAGATAATCCGCAGGATGGCTCCCCGCTCTGGCTCCGATGGCCACTGATCACAGCGGGAATACTGCTCGGGACTGTCCAGCAGGAGTAGCTTATGCAGCGCCTGGTGATATTCAGCCGCTGGAATCTTGAAGACAGTTGGCACAGTCTCGTACATCCAGGAAACGGTGTCCAGCTGGATTTGCGACATTTGGTTGTAGAGCTTAAGCAGAGCCTGATTGTTCTTTGTATCCCGATTGGTTTTTAGGGAAAGACTTGCTTCTCGGGCCTGGGGTGTGGCAGAAAGAAACATGCAGAGGCACACAATATCCACCATGGATTGAAAGATGCGTTCCTTGAACTCGAACTGCTCAATTTGCGGGGTGAGATCCTCGCGTTCGCTAAGAAACGTTTTGCAGAACTTCACCAGGTTGACATCAAAACGCAGCATCCGTACAAGCTCCCTCAGAAACACCCGCAACGTACGGAGGCAGTCATCCCGCTGCAGCAAGAATTCCTGATAAATTTCCGCAAGAGTACCCGCAGACTGATCGGAGGCTGTCTGGAACATAGTGGCTGAGGGTGATAATAATAATTAGTCTTGAAAAGATTCAAATTTAGGACTTCTTACTCACCCAACATTCCCATGTTGTTTGGATTTCTTGTATTGGAGAGTTCGTTCTGAACGACAAGCTTCATCACTGAACTGAGGATGTCTGGTTGCAAAAAGATCATCTCCTTGAGGCACGACATGTAGTGATTTATCAGCGGCTTGGTCTTGAGGCGCATCTTCACCAGAACCAAGAGTACCTCGTTGTCTTGGGTATTTCGTCCCTTAATATTGAAGCATATATAGGAGAGTAGTTGCTGGGCAAACTTGACCAGCTTCCCGTTGTGTATCCACAGTTCGAGGCGGGAAATACTGAGGCATCGCACCTCCGCAATACCGGAGGTGGTGCAGAGGAACTTTAGAAAGTTCCGGGTGTAGTTGTCCTGCTGCTGGCGCTTATTAAGTTGATCGCGAATGGCTTCACTAACGTGCTTTTGTACGATGGCATCACTATATCGCGGCTTAATCGTGCACATAGCGTCCGATACGGGCTCTATTTCGGAGTTGAGGGGGCTGGCGTCCAGACTCTGGGTGGAATTGTCCCCGGAGTCATCATCGACGGTTACACTGTCCCTGTGGGCCTGGCCTGCTGGGAGCGCCGAACTAACATCCCATCGGAGCAGGCTGATGTGTGGAGTTCTGGTTTTAAACGCGGCACACACGTTCTTCACAAATGGAGCGCACAGTTCGTTGTCCGCCCAATAGCGCTCGTTGACAGCGTCGTCTATATAAGTTCGCAGTAGGGTCTCCGACCACTGAGAGGATTCCATGAATCCTCTGGTCAGGAGGTTGCTGAACAGAATG
This sequence comes from Drosophila bipectinata, assembly GCF_030179905.1. Lineage (NCBI taxonomy): Eukaryota > Metazoa > Arthropoda > Insecta > Diptera > Drosophilidae > Drosophila > Drosophila bipectinata. The sequence goes on from NC_091737.1 coordinate 16,619,531, forward strand.
TGCAGATTCGTATTGTATCTCATTTTAACGTTTGCCTCTCGCCTCAAAAAGGACAACAGAGCGCAGGCCACAATGTCCGTGGAGAAAATATTGGGCTGTAGCTTGGCCACGTAGATCAGGACTAGCATCGCTATGTTATCTACCTTGGAACGGGAGGAGGGGCTGGTTGTCTGCTTAATCACTCCACAGACCAGCCGGCCCACTGTATCGCTGTCATTCGCCTCCATAGCGGCGTATATGGTCTCCACAATGTTCTCCAGATCGCAGTCGATGGCGAACTGCTCCCAGGTCTCGCACTGGCTGCTGCCAGAGGCGATGTCTGTCGATCCCGCATCCTTTAGGCTTGGCCGGAATCGTTTGCTGGAGCTGGCTAGCGAAGATGAAGCCTCTCTCTTTCGGTCCGAGGTGGACGACGACGATATGGACTTTATGGGCAGTATCTTGGACTTGGAGTCATCGCGGACGTTTTTGGTGCCGAGGGCAAACAGTTCGCTGCCCAAGGGCACTTTCTTCTGGGATCTATGGGATCCGCCGCCTTTACCGCGATCCATACCACTTATTATTTTCCGGAATTATATTTTTCTCTCGCAAACAAAATCCCAGTGTTGGAAAGCTGTTTGAATCACATTTAAGTGTGCCCAAAACCCGTTAAGTTTTTTAAAAATAAAATCTCTATAATTTTTTTTTTTTTTTTTATTTTATATTCACTTCCTGTAGTGGAAGAATTATTTGGCCTCCCCGTTTAAACGGGTTAACGCCACAGCCAATGAATGAAATCTTATTTCAGGAGATCTAAAAAAAGACAATAATTTTTATAAATTAATTTTGGCTTGCTTTAAGAACGACGTTATCGATATGTAGTTGTCGATTGGTTCATTTGCAAAGAAGCGATAAATATCATTATATTTCAAAAGTGTTGGATAATGGCGGCGAATGCTTGAGCATTTTGTACAATTTAAAATAAGATGTGAAATATTTTCCACTGCATTGCATGTGTCGCAAAAAGCATTGTCAAAAATATTCATTTTGGATAAAGTGAACTTATCGAACGCATGTCCGCTAAGGATTCTATTTAATCGTTTTGTGTCTAAACGGTCGAAAATATCCGTTTTATAGAACCAGGGTTTCTTAGTGATGAAAGGCCTAAAGCATAGTATTGAGTTGACGAAAAAACCGCTGTTGAAATTCTGATAGCGATTTTGCACTTTATTCAACTACCAAAAAGGGGTAGTGTGACCAAAAAAATTAAGAAATAAGGTAATACTGAACAGTTGTTGTTGTGTAAACAAAAAACTAATAATCAAAATGAATTCAAAACGATTGGATGTTGGAAAACACCCCGAGAGCAGCTGTTTATTTTTTTTGATCCGGCAACACGATTGAAATCGATAACAAAAATTTTCGTCAACTCAGTACCCGCAAAATCTAGAAGGCAAAAATTTCTTCTTCTTACCATTTTTACACCGTTTTTTTATATGGAGTTTGACAGCTGTCACTCGTTGGACAGCGGATTTTCGTCAACTCAGTACTATGCTTAAAGTTTGAATAGCCTTTATTACGTTCCATAGAGAAAACGTTATAGTCTCTTTCCCAATCATCTTGAATATAATGAAATATATAGTTGATCGCATCACTCAATGTCCATCTAACATATTTGAAGGAGCCGTGTATAGAAGCGTTTTTTGCTGCTCTATCAGTAATTTCGTTTTCCCAAATATTTGCATGGCTGGGTATGTGGTGAACTACAACCTTTGAGAGCGTGGGACAATTTTCGATTTTGGAGAATAATTCCTGGGCAATATAATTGCTGGAGCCGTTATTTTGTATAGCGCCACGGCTATCCGTCACTATGGCTATCTTCGGAAAGCAGTTGGAAATTGCGGAATCAATGGCTTTTTCCAAGTTGTTACAGACGAGTTGTTAGAACTTATGATTCTACCCAAATAGTTGACACTATTTACATTATTTAAGGTAATGTTATAACACTGTACGTTAAGAGGTCTTCTTCTAAGGTTAAAGTGTATAGTGACTGATTTATTTGCATTAAATGAAAGATTGCACATTTAATTGCACTCGATCTTTTTCACTAATTGCACTCTAAACAGAACAGATTATACAAAACGTACGACAGGTGTACGAAAGCGATCATGAGGCGCCTATGACTTTCCCAAGAATTGTTCGATCGGCGCCAGCACAACCAACAGAATCAACACCACAACAAAAAGCGCCAGAACTACAGCATACACTCCCAACAGACCCTTGCTCCATACTGGCTCCATGGCTCCATACTGGAAGTAGAAGAACCAATTAATTACACTAAAGACAGTTGGATATAATCATTACTTACCGGAGCATCCATCTTGGGTTCCTTGCTCGTTCCATTCGGCACGTCGCTCATCTCGAACGTGTTGGCTCGCTGGCTCTGGTGACGCTCCGAGGCCATACCCGCCACCTGCTAATGATTCAAGCAAAGACCAATCTACACGACCAATCTAGCCACAAGTTCTCGGGAGGATGATGTATGGCAAATGAATTAGTAACGGTATGGTATTTTCTGGAGAGAAATGGAGAAATGGAGTATGGAGAAATGGAGTATGGAGATATGGTATTTTCCGGTCAATAATGATACAGGCAAGCGATGAGGGGACTACGCTCTATACTCTTTGGGGTAGCATGAATAGGGATCACATTCGAACCCCATACTGAAGGACTTACAGAGAAAACCAGGTGAACCAAAACGTGTACCACTAAGAAGCTGATCAAGATCCAGAACATCCATTCCGGCAGCTCGGCTTTAGGGAGCTTCACGGAAAAGAAAATGGTGACAACTGAAAAGAGAGTACATTTATATATTCTGACCAATGTCCAGAGGGAGGAACAACTTACTGCCCAAGATGTGCGCAAGGTATCCACCCAGCCAATGTCCCCAGTTGAAGTACGGCCGCTTCTTGTCGTTCGGTCCTGGCCTGAACCGGGCTCCAATGGGTTGAATGAAGCAAAGGATCACGGTGATTAGGCCAATTATCGAATGTGCATGCCAAACGGCACGCTTCAGCTCCCAGATGAGCACATAGGCGGCTATGGTCAGCGACCAGGTGGTCACCATGAGCAGACGGTGCCAGACGAACCACTGATCCTTGCCGCAGCTCTGGCTGCCCACCCATGTTTGCTTAAAGTAGCGGGCAAAGATTATACCCAGTGATGTGGTGCCGATCCAGGCAGCAATCATAAAGGCACCGTGGAGCTGAACCAACAGCTTGCTGGATCCCTCCAGATCCTGTACTTCCGTCAGATTGATGGCCTTAGCCGAGGCCAAGCGTCCAATGTCGTGATAGCCAACGCTGTTCTCCTTTAAGCTGATTCCGCAGGCCACCAACAGGTGGTACTTTCCATTGCGCAGGTCAAAGCTTCGTCCCTGCACGGTGGTCTGAGCATCACGCTGCACCCGGCAGTATATTACTCCGTCGACCAGCGAGGCGTCCAGCAGGCGGGCTGAGTTTTGGCTCTAAAAAGGGGGATTCCTTGAGAACTCATTGAGTTAAAACCATTTATCGGCAAACACTTACCACACTTGACCTGACAGCCGCCTGGCGAGAAGTCAGTGAGGAGTACAGGTTTACTCTTCCGTTTTCAGGCACACACTCGGTGGTTAGGTCGTCACCCATTCTCTCATCGTCAGACAGACCAACAGCCACATAGGCAGCATACGTTTCTGAACATCCAAGAAGTATTAGTATTCATAGAACCCAGAATAATCCTGAAGGCTCACCCTTTCCGCACTGAATCTCGAATTCATACACGTCGCCCCGAACAGTCACAGCCGCAATGGATGTACAAGTCTTGGAGGATACACATCCGTTGGGAAAGCCGAAGCAGTTCTTGCTCTGTCCACATCCATTGTAGATAGGATCAGCGCTGGCCGCTGCCACGTTGTTGGGAGCCACATAATTAGGTGGCACGTAGGGGGGACGGGTAGTTCCTGCCGAGGCCGGTGGAGCTTGGGGGGGCAGTGGCACCGCCGACACATCTCGGCGAACAATTTGAACGGGCTGGGACAGTACTCCGACCCAGAACTCGCTATAAGACTGGGCCACCGTGGCGCTGAAACGGAATAGGTCAGATTTGGACTATTTTCGACATAGTTTCCTTAAACATACTTGAAGACCACCTCGCCAAGGAAGTCCACAGGCGACTGCCACTCCAGAAGCACCTGCGACTTAGGTCCTGCATTGCTGTGAGTGGCGGAGTTGTTGACAGAATTTTCGCAATTCATCAGCATGATGGTTCCATCGCTGGCAGCTCCAAACTGGCCGACGATTTGGTACGGTGGGTTGCGGTTGCGCGCCTGGATCTTGTAGCCGCCGAAGGTCAAGCCGACTGGCACGCCGTTGAGGTGCACCCGGAGGGTCTGTCCCTGGCCGACTGTCGAGGCCGAGGTCTCAACTCTGAAGGGTGAAACGCTGTTCTGGGGCAGGACACTGCCACCGGAGTGGAAAGGTAGTCTCGAGTCGCACACTGTTTCGGGAGCACCTTGCGGAAGGCTCTGGATGAAATAAGGCCATTTGGCCAGCGCCAGCAACAGAAGGCAAAGTGGAAATCGATCCAAAGACCTAGTCAGGCATAGTGAAAAGTTTTCCGTTAAATGCATTTTATTAAATTATTCTTCTTAATTTTTCGCGCACACCGCCCACACACAGTCATATAGCCATTGGCCTTCTAAAGAAAATTGTTTTCCGTGAGACTTTTCCCCAATTTCCCGCGAAAATTTTTGTTATCGATTTTAATGGTGTTGCCGGATTAAAAAAAAATAAACAGCTGCTCTCGGGGAGTTAAAAGAAATATTTCAATTTATTTTTATAGGTGTGATATGGAGGGTCAATTGACCAAACAAAAAAATAGTCGGCCCGAAAAATTTTCGGCGCGCGAGGATAATTTGAAATTAATTAGTGCGGTCAAGACGAAGCCCATAATATGGGATTTGACCCACAAGGGACATTTTAATTCCATAAAATGGCAAAATGGCAATGATTTGTGATTCATTTTGATTTTGACCCAGTTTTCTATTTCTTAATTAGCTCCTTAGCGGCGAAATACATAAACAAAACACCAACATCCAATCTTTTTGAATTCATTTTTGCTTATTTGTTTTTTGTTTACAAACAACAGCTGTTCAGTATTACCTTATTTCTTAATTTTTTTGGTCACACTACCCCGGCAGCCGAATAAAGTGCAAAATCGCTATCAGAATTTCAACAGCGGATTTTTGTCAACTCAATACTATGCTATAAGTTCTAACAACTCGTCTGTACCACATGTTAAAAAAATTATTTCAAAATCAAATCAAATAAATATGTTTCTACAAATGCCATGTGGTTGCCACTTCGGAGTTCATCCAAGTAAATCGCTTTTTTTTTTTATAAAGCTTTTATAAGATCTAGGTTTGAGTACGCCTGTTCCTCATTCGCTAACTTGTCTAAATCAGCTCTTAATATTATTTATCCCCACGCTTATTTTCACCTGAGAAAAGCATTAGGCCTTATTAAGGGGTTACGCCACCCTGAAATTTTCAAAAAATTTCAAATTTTTTTTTTTACTTAATTTAAAAGACTATATTCTTACGCGTATTTTAAGACATCCCCGAAGACAATATCTTGATAATTATGGAAGTTATGTTTATTTGAAGTCGGCACGGCAGGAGGGCACCTAAGACACTTCTTTTTCTTCTTTTGCGTTTTTCTCGAAACCACTTTTTTCAAGACGGTGGGCATGATAACTCAAAAACTGTTCAACCGATTGACTTGAAATTTGAAACACATCTTCTTACATAGATTTTCCACAGAGTGACGTAGGATTTTTTCGATCCAATGGATAGAAATTTTTTTATGCAATTTTTAGTACGAAATTTTTTGCCCAAAACATTGAGTCAAGTTTTGAAGTGCTCTCATTTGCGTAATTTATTTTTTTTTCTTAAACGGCTACGTCACTCTGTTCCAAATTTATCACTTTTTCATATCTCCGCCATTTTGCGTTGAAAACAAGTTTTTTTTTAGAATTTATAAAGCTCATTAGTTGTATTGAATAGAAATAAAAGTGGAAAAATCCTATCTCAACTAGTTTAGTCACAAGAAATTCCTGAAAAACCGTCCCGTTTCCACGCGGTCAGGGTGGCGTAACCCCTTAAGTCAACTCCTGTCAAAATTATTTATCATCTCGCTGCTGAACTACCTCCCATTTACAGAATTGAATTCGCTACAGCTAAAGAGTTAGCCAAAACTTAGTTCAAACTTCCATCTGCTTCACTCTTACCTCTTTCATACTTGTCGTCGCTCGGGTGGGAGTTGCCTTAAACATATGGCGGCGATGGGGCACCCGCCCTAAAACACCAATGTAGCTCCGTGTATACACTGACGAGCAAAACTGTAACACGAGTTCAATGTTTCAACTTCAAAGGTCTGTAACTTTTTTTCTAAGGCACGCATTTTAAAGATCTTAGTCTTTTTTTGTAGGTTATATAATTTACTACTATTGAGTTAAACTAGAAGCCATTTGATATAGGTTAAAGAAAATGACACAGCTGCTTCTAACTCAATAGTAGTAAATTATATAACCTACAAAAAAAGACTAAGATCTTTAAAATGCGTGCCTTAGAAAAAAAGTTACAGACCTTTGAAGTTGAAACATTGAACTCGTGTTACAGTTTTGCTCGTCAGTGTATGTATGTTTTATTCTAGTGGAAGTACAAGTTATAGAAAAGATGCTAATAATAATAATAAGCATTACCGCAGTATAAAGACCCACACTCCATGGCTTTCGACGACAAATTCACCACCAAATTAGAGGTGCAAAAAACATCGATGAAAACATCCCTCGATGAAAATCCCTCGTTCACGGACTAGCTAATATTATAGTAAATAAGTGGTCAAAATTTGGTGTTGATCGGATTAGTAGTTTTTTAGTAATCGTGTCCACCGCAAAGGTAATTTCCCCAAAAAAAGATTCTGAGATAATCGCGTTTAAAGTTTCAAGTTTGTTCAAGTTTTATATGCAGATAGTGCGCTATAAATAGCTACAGCTTCGGTTCTAATTGTGAGAGTATTGTTGTGAGACAATATTGTCATTTGTGAGAGTATTCCCAATAGAATATACTTAAAGAATATGCAATAAAAAAAAAAAATCGATTGAAAAATAATAAACTTTTTAAAAATAATAAAATTATATTTTCATATATCACAACTGTATATAACCCCTTAATTTAAGGCAAAAAAAAAAAAAATATTTGTTTTTTAATTTTATTAAATTATGTATTTAATTTTTTTTATTAATTTTAATTTTATTATTTTTAAAAAGTGGGAAAAACATCGAAAAACATCGATGTCTCCATACATCGATGTTTTTGCACCTCTACACCAAATTCACCAATTATCCACCTATGTGCCCAATCTCTTCATGAGGGCACAATACCAAATTTCAATAATAATACTTAATACTAAACTATCGATAATCGATCCGCGACAATACTCATACACTAAAACATGTACGTCAAATTAGCGTCGCTCAGTTAGCGTCGAAGTGGAACGGTGGAATTGGAACACAGCAACGAATATTTTGTTTTTCAATTATTTCCGTATTTAGCCACTAAATTTAATCAAATAAACACTAGAATTGTTAAGAATTGAATAAACTATTGTTTTTTCTTACTTTGAGCGGGTTCTTCACTCTTTAAGTAGCTTAAAAATGGGGTTGAAAAATTGCCCCTACACTGTATTGAGCATTATCTCAGAAATAAGAGGATGCGCCAATAAGCGCGATACACCAGCTTATAGCCCGTTCTTTTGAGAATATGCCCTGAAAATTTCAATAAAATCGTTCCCTACGTTTTGGAGCAAATCGACTAAAAGTGGACCAACCCGGCTAACAGCCCATACAAAAATGACCCCAAAAAATTGTTTTTAAAATTGTGAAGCTCCAAGAGGATGCGCCAATATGCACGGTAGTGGAGTCGATGTAGGACCTTTTCAAGTATATATGGACCAAAAATCATACAAATCGTTCCCACAGATTTTGAGAAAATCGAATTACAGTTTCCCATATAATTTGAACTAATAAGAGGAGCGCCAACCAGTGAACCGGAACCAGTCCGCAAAAAGTTCATTGAACTAGTTTAAAAATACTATATGGCTCTGTTAGACTTATTAAGTCCTTCACAGAGGATGCGCCATTATGCACGGTATACCGTTGAAAAGCTTATTTTATACAGAACATTATAAGACAACTTTTATTTAAATCGCTCCCACAGATTTAAAGAAATCAAGTCCCGAAAATTTCAGACCCTGATTCACCAACACTGGCCATTAACAGCATCACATATTTCTGCGCTGCCTAACACGGCGCTAGCCGTTATGGAATTTGAATGCCCCGCTAGCTTTTTTTAAAGAGGATGCGCCATTATGCACGGTATACCACGAGAAAGCTAATTTTTAGCCCATTCGAATGGTACCAGTGCCATTAAAATCCTTCCCACAGATTTTTAGAAATCAAGTCCCGAAATTTTCGGGACCTGGTTTGCCAATACTGGCCATTATCATTTTTCCGTGTTTGCACGCTGCACAACACGGCAGCCGCCATTATCTATGTTTGCCTTTTTTTAAAGAGGATGCGCCATTATGCACGGTATACCACGAGAAAGCTAATTTTTAGCCCGTTCGAATGGTACCAGTGCCATTAAAATTCTTCCCACAGATTTTTAGAAATCAAGTCCCGAAATTTTCGGGACCTGGTTTGCCAATACTGGCCATTATCATTTTCCCGGGTTTGCACGCTGCACAACACGGCAGCCGCCATTATGTATGTTTGCCTTTTTTTAAAGAGGATGCGCCATTATGCACGGTATACCACGAGAAAGCTAATTTTTAGCCCGTTCGAATGGTACCAGTGCCATTAAAATCCTTCCCACAGATTTTTAGAAATCAAGTCCCGAAATTTTCGGGACCTGGTTTGCCAATACTGGCCATTATCATTTTCCCGGGTTTGCACGCTGCACAACACGGCAGCCGCCATTATGTATGTTTGCCTTTTTTTAAAGAGGATGCGCCATTATGCACGGTATACCACGAGAAAGCTAATTTTTAGCCCGTTCGAATGGTACCAGTGCCATTAATATCCTTCCCACAGATTTTTAGAAATCAAGTTCCGAAATTTTCGGGACTTGATTTCTAAAAATCTGTGGGAAGAATTTTAATGGCACTGGTACCATTCGAACGGGCTAAAAATTAGCTTTCTCGTGGTATACCGTGCATAATGGCGCATCCTCTTTAAAAAAAGGCAAACATACATAATGGCGGCTGCCGTGTTGTGCAGCGTGCAAACACGGAAAAATGATAATGGCCAGTATTGGCAAACCAGGTCCCGAAAATTTCGGGACTTGATTTCTAAAAATCTGTGGGAAGGATTTTAATGGCACTGGTACCATTCGAACGGGCTAAAAATTAGCTTTCTCGTGGTATACCGTGCATAATGGCGCATCCTCTTTAAAAAAAGGCAAACATACATAATGGCGGCTGCCGTGTTGTGCAGCGTGCAAACCCGGGAAAATGATAATGGCCAGTATTGGCAAACCAGGTCCCGAAAATTTCGGGACTTGATTTCTAAAAATCTGTGGGAAGGATTTTAATGGCACTGGTACCATTCGAACGGGCTAAAAATTAGCTTTCTCGTGGTATACCGTGCATAATGGCGCATCCTCTTTAAAAAAAGGCAAACATACATAATGGCGGCTGCCGTGTTGTGCAGCGTGCAAACCCGGGAAAATGATAATGGCCAGTATTGGCAAACCAGGTCCCGAAAATTTCGGGACTTGATTTCTAAAAATCTGTGGGAAGGATTTTAATGGCACTGGTACCATTCGAACGGGCTAAAAATTAGCTTTCTCGTGGTATACCGTGCATAATGGCGCATCCTCTTTAAAAAAAGGCAAACATACATAATGGCGGCTGCCGTGTTGTGCAGCGTGCAAACACGGAAAAATGATAATGGCCAGTATTGGCAAACCAGGTCCCGAAAATTTCGGGACTTGATTTCTAAAAATCTGTGGGAAGGATTTTAATGGCACTGGTACCATTCGAACGGGCTAAAAATTAGCTTTCTCGTGGTATACCGTGCATAATGGCGCATCCTCTTTAAAAAAAGGCAAACATACATAATGGCGGCTGCCGTGTTGTGCAGCGTGCAAACCCGGGAAAATGATAATGGCCAGTATTGGCAAACCAGGTCCCGAAAACTTTGGGACTTGATTTCTAAAAATCTGTGGGAAGGATATTAATGGCACTGGTACCATTCGAACGGGCTAAAAATTAGCTTTCTCGTGGTATACCGTGCATAATGGCGCATCCTCTTTAAAAAAAGGCAAACATACATAATGGCGGCTGCCGTGTTGTGCAGCGTGCAAACCCGGGAAAATGATAATGGCCAGTATTGGCAAACCAGGTCCCGAAAACTTTGGGACTTGATTTCTAAAAATCTGTGGGAAGGATATTAATGGCACTGGTACCATTCGAACGGGCTAAAAATTAGCTTTCTCGTGGTATACCGTGCATAATGGCGCATCCTCTTTAAAAAAAGGCAAACATACATAATGGCGGCTGCCGTGTTGTGCAGCGTGCAAACACGGAAAAATGATAATGGCCAGTATTGGCAAACCAGGTCCCGAAAATTTCGGGACTTGATTTCTAAAAATCTGTGGGAAGGATTTTAATGGCACTGGTACCATTCGAACGGGCTAAAAATTAGCTTTCTCGTGGTATACCGTGCATAATGGCGCATCCTCTTTAAAAAAAGGCAAACATACATAATGGCGGCTGCCGTGTTGTGCAGCGTGCAAACACGGAAAAATGATAATGGCCAGTATTGGCAAACCAGGTCCCGAAAATTTCGGGACTTGATTTCTAAAAATCTGTGGGAAGGATTTTAATGGCACTGGTACCATTCGAACGGGCTAAAAATTAGCTTTCTCGTGGTATACCGTGCATAATGGCGCATCCTCTTTAAAAAAAGGCAAACATACATAATGGCGGCTGCCGTGTTGTGCAGCGTGCAAACCCGGGAAAATGATAATGGCCAGTATTGGCAAACCAGGTCCCGAAAACTTTGGGACTTGATTTCTAAAAATCTGTGGGAAGGATATTAATGGCACTGGTACCATTCGAACGGGCTAAAAATTAGCTTTCTCGTGGTATACCGTGCATAATGGCGCATCCTCTTTAAAAAAAGGCAAACATACATAATGGCGGCTGCCGTGTTGTGCAGCGTGCAAACCCGGGAAAATGATAATGGCCAGTATTGGCAAACCAGGTCCCGAAAATTTCGGGACTTGATTTCTAAAAATCTGTGGGAAGGATTTTAATGGCACTGATACCATTCGAACGGGCTAAAAATTAGCTTTCTCGTGGTATACCGTGCATAATGGCGCATCCTCTTTAAAAAAAGGCAAACATACATAATGGCGGCTGCCGTGTTGTGCAGCGTGCAAACACGGAAAAATGATAATGGCCAGTATTGGCAAACCAGGTCCCGAAAATTTCGGGACTTGATTTCTAAAAATCTGTGGGAAGGATTTTAATGGCACTGGTACCATTCGAACGGGCTAAAAATTAGCTTTCTCGTGGTATACCGTGCATAATGGCGCATCCTCTTTAAAAAAAGGCAAACATACATAATGGCGGCTGCCGTGTTGTGCAGCGTGCAAACCCGGGAAAATGATAATGGCCAGTATTGGCAAACCAGGTCCCGAAAACTTTGGGACTTGATTTCTAAAAATCTGTGGGAAGGATATTAATGGCACTGGTACCATTCGAACGGGCTAAAAATTAGCTTTCTCGTGGTATACCGTGCATAATGGCGCATCCTCTTTAAAAAAAGGCAAACATACATAATGGCGGCTGCCGTGTTGTGCAGCGTGCAAACCCGGGAAAATGATAATGGCCAGTATTGGCAAACCAGGTCCCGAAAATTTCGGGACTTGATTTCTAAAAATCTGTGGGAAGGATTTTAATGGCACTGATACCATTCGAACGGGCTAAAAATTAGCTTTCTCGTGGTATACCGTGCATAATGGCGCATCCTCTTTAAAAAAGGCAAACATACATAATGGCGGCTGCCGTGTTGTGCAGCGTGCAAACACGGAAATATGAGTATGGCCAGTATTGGCAAACCAGGTCCCGAAAACTTTGGGACTTGATTTCTAAAAATCTGTGGGAAGGATTTTAATGGCACTGGTACCATTCGAACGGGCTAAAAATTAGCTTTCTCGTGGTATACCGTGCATAATGGCGCATCCTCTTTAAAAAAAGGCAAACATACATAATGGCGGCTGCCGTGTTGTGCAGCGTGCAAACACGGAAAAATGATAATGGCCAGTATTGGCAAACCAGGTCCCGAAAATTTCGGGACTTGATTTCTAAAAATCTGTGGGAAGAATTTTAATGGCACTGGTACCATTCGAACGGGCTAAAAATTAGCTTTCTCGTGGTATACCGTGCATAATGGCGCATCCTCTTTAAAAAAAGGCAAACATACATAATGGCGGCTGCCGTGTTGTGCAGCGTGCAAACCCGGGAAAATGATAATGGCCAGTATTGGCAAACCAGGTCCCGAAAATTTCGGGACTTGATTTCTAAAAATCTGTGGGAAGGATTTTAATGGCACTGGTACCATTCGAACGGGCTAAAAATTAGCTTTCTCGTGGTATACCGTGCATAATGGCGCATCCTCTTTAAAAAAAGGCAAACATACATAATGGCGGCTGCCGTGTTGTGCAGCGTGCAAACCCGGGAAAATGATAATGGCCAGTATTGGCAAACCAGGTCCCGAAAATTTCGGGACTTGATTTCTAAAAATCTGTGGGAAGGATTTTAATGGCACTGGTACCATTCGAACGGGCTAAAAATTAGCTTTCTCGTGGTATACCGTGCATAATGGCGCATCCTCTTTAAAAAAAGGCAAACATACATAATGGCGGCTGCCGTGTTGTGCAGCGTGCAAACACGGAAAAATGATAATGGCCAGTATTGGCAAACCAGGTCCCGAAAATTTCGGGACTTGATTTCTAAAAATCTGTGGGAAGAATTTTAATGGCACTGGTACCATTCGAACGGGCTAAAAATTAGCTTTCTCGTGGTATACCGTGCATAATGGCGCATCCTCTTTAAAAAAAGGCAAACATACATAATGGCGGCTGCCGTGTTGTGCAGCGTGCAAACCCGGGAAAATGATAATGGCCAGTATTGGCAAACCAGGTCCCGAAAATTTCGGGACTTGATTTCTAAAAATCTGTGGGAAGGATTTTAATGGCACTGGTACCATTCGAACGGGCTAAAAATTAGCTTTCTCGTGGTATACCGTGCATAATGGCGCATCCTCTTTAAAAAAAGGCAAACATACATAATGGCGGCTGCCGTGTTGTGCAGCGTGCAAACACGGAAAAATGATAATGGCCAGTATTGGCAAACCAGGTCCCGAAAATTTCGGGACTTGATTTCTAAAAATCTGTGGGAAGGATTTTAATGGCACTGGTACCATTCGAACGGGCTAAAAATTAGCTTTCTCGTGGTATACCGTGCATAATGGCGCATCCTCTTTAAAAAAAGGCAAACATACATAATGGCGGCTGCCGTGTTGTGCAGCGTGCAAACCCGGGAAAATGATAATGGCCAGTATTGGCAAACCAGGTCCCGAAAACTTTGGGACTTGATTTCTAAAAATCTGTGGGAAGGATATTAATGGCACTGGTACCATTCGAACGGGCTAAAAATTAGCTTTCTCGTGGTATACCGTGCATAATGGCGCATCCTCTTTAAAAAAAGGCAAACATACATAATGGCGGCTGCCGTGTTGTGCAGCGTGCAAACCCGGGAAAATGATAATGGCCAGTATTGGCAAACCAGGTCCCGAAAACTTTGGGACTTGATTTCTAAAAATCTGTGGGAAGGATATTAATGGCACTGGTACCATTCGAACGGGCTAAAAATTAGCTTTCTCGTGGTATACCGTGCATAATGGCGCATCCTCTTTAAAAAAAGGCAAACATACATAATGGCGGCTGCCGTGTTGTGCAGCGTGCAAACACGGAAAAATGATAATGGCCAGTATTGGCAAACCAGGTCCCGAAAATTTCGGGACTTGATTTCTAAAAATCTGTGGGAAGGATTTTAATGGCACTGGTACCATTCGAACGGGCTAAAAATTAGCTTTCTCGTGGTATACCGTGCATAATGGCGCATCCTCTTTAAAAAAAGGCAAACATACATAATGGCGGCTGCCGTGTTGTGCAGCGTGCAAACACGGAAAAATGATAATGGCCAGTATTGGCAAACCAGGTCCCGAAAATTTCGGGACTTGATTTCTAAAAATCTGTGGGAAGGATTTTAATGGCACTGGTACCATTCGAACGGGCTAAAAATTAGCTTTCTCGTGGTATACCGTGCATAATGGCGCATCCTCTTTAAAAAAAGGCAAACATACATAATGGCGGCTGCCGTGTTGTGCAGCGTGCAAACCCGGGAAAATGATAATGGCCAGTATTGGCAAACCAGGTCCCGAAAACTTTGGGACTTGATTTCTAAAAATCTGTGGGAAGGATATTAATGGCACTGGTACCATTCGAACGGGCTAAAAATTAGCTTTCTCGTGGTATACCGTGCATAATGGCGCATCCTCTTTAAAAAAAGGCAAACATACATAATGGCGGCTGCCGTGTTGTGCAGCGTGCAAACCCGGGAAAATGATAATGGCCAGTATTGGCAAACCAGGTCCCGAAAATTTCGGGACTTGATTTCTAAAAATCTGTGGGAAGGATTTTAATGGCACTGATACCATTCGAACGGGCTAAAAATTAGCTTTCTCGTGGTATACCGTGCATAATGGCGCATCCTCTTTAAAAAAAGGCAAACATACATAATGGCGGCTGCCGTGTTGTGCAGCGTGCAAACACGGAAAAATGATAATGGCCAGTATTGGCAAACCAGGTCCCGAAAATTTCGGGACTTGATTTCTAAAAATCTGTGGGAAGGATTTTAATGGCACTGGTACCATTCGAACGGGCTAAAAATTAGCTTTCTCGTGGTATACCGTGCATAATGGCGCATCCTCTTTAAAAAAAGGCAAACATACATAATGGCGGCTGCCGTGTTGTGCAGCGTGCAAACCCGGGAAAATGATAATGGCCAGTATTGGCAAACCAGGTCCCGAAAACTTTGGGACTTGATTTCTAAAAATCTGTGGGAAGGATATTAATGGCACTGGTACCATTCGAACGGGCTAAAAATTAGCTTTCTCGTGGTATACCGTGCATAATGGCGCATCCTCTTTAAAAAAAGGCAAACATACATAATGGCGGCTGCCGTGTTGTGCAGCGTGCAAACCCGGGAAAATGATAATGGCCAGTATTGGCAAACCAGGTCCCGAAAATTTCGGGACTTGATTTCTAAAAATCTGTGGGAAGGATTTTAATGGCACTGATACCATTCGAACGGGCTAAAAATTAGCTTTCTCGTGGTATACCGTGCATAATGGCGCATCCTCTTTAAAAAAAGGCAAACATACATAATGGCGGCTGCCGTGTTGTGCAGCGTGCAAACACGGAAAAATGATAATGGCCAGTATTGGCAAACCAGGTCCCGAAAATTTCGGGACTTGATTTCTAAAAATCTGTGGGAAGAATTTTAATGGCACTGGTACCATTCGAACGGGCTAAAAATTAGCTTTCTCGTGGTATACCGTGCATAATGGCGCATCCTCTTTAAAAAAAGGCAAACATACATAATGGCGGCTGCCGTGTTGTGCAGCGTGCAAACACGGAAAAATGATAATGGCCAGTATTGGCAAACCAGGTCCCGAAAATTTCGGGACTTGATTTCTAAAAATCTGTGGGAAGAATTTTAATGGCACTGGTACCATTCGAACGGGCTAAAAATTAGCTTTCTCGTGGTATACCGTGCATAATGGCGCATCCTCTTTAAAAAAAGGCAAACATACATAATGGCGGCTGCCGTGTTGTGCAGCGTGCAAACCCGGGAAAATGATAATGGCCAGTATTGGCAAACCAGGTCCCGAAAATTTCGGGACTTGATTTCTAAAAATCTGTGGGAAGGATTTTAATGGCACTGGTACCATTCGAACGGGCTAAAAATTAGCTTTCTCGTGGTATACCGTGCATAATGGCGCATCCTCTTTAAAAAAAGGCAAACATACATAATGGCGGCTGCCGTGTTGTGCAGCGTGCAAACCCGGGAAAATGATAATGGCCAGTATTGGCAAACCAGGTCCCGAAAATTTCGGGACTTGATTTCTAAAAATCTGTGGGAAGGATTTTAATGGCACTGGTACCATTCGAACGGGCTAAAAATTAGCTTTCTCGTGGTATACCGTGCATAATGGCGCATCCTCTTTAAAAAAAGGCAAACATACATAATGGCGGCTGCCGTGTTGTGCAGCGTGCAAACACGGAAAAATGATAATGGCCAGTATTGGCAAACCAGGTCCCGAAAATTTCGGGACTTGATTTCTAAAAATCTGTGGGAAGAATTTTAATGGCACTGGTACCATTCGAACGGGCTAAAAATTAGCTTTCTCGTGGTATACCGTGCATAATGGCGCATCCTCTTTAAAAAAAGGCAAACATACATAATGGCGGCTGCCGTGTTGTGCAGCGTGCAAACCCGGGAAAATGATAATGGCCAGTATTGGCAAACCAGGTCCCGAAAATTTCGGGACTTGATTTCTAAAAATCTGTGGGAAGGATTTTAATGGCACTGGTACCATTCGAACGGGCTAAAAATTAGCTTTCTCGTGGTATACCGTGCATAATGGCGCATCCTCTTTAAAAAAAGGCAAACATACATAATGGCGGCTGCCGTGTTGTGCAGCGTGCAAACCCGGGAAAATGATAATGGCCAGTATTGGCAAACCAGGTCCCGAAAATTTCGGGACTTGATTTCTAAAAATCTGTGGGAAGGATTTTAATGGCACTGGTACCATTCGAACGGGCTAAAAATTAGCTTTCTCGTGGTATACCGTGCATAATGGCGCATCCTCTTTAAAAAAAGGCAAACATACATAATGGCGGCTGCCGTGTTGTGCAGCGTGCAAACACGGAAAAATGATAATGGCCAGTATTGGCAAACCAGGTCCCGAAAATTTCGGGACTTGATTTCTAAAAATCTGTGGGAAGGATTTTAATGGCACTGGTACCATTCGAACGGGCTAAAAATTAGCTTTCTCGTGGTATACCGTGCATAATGGCGCATCCTCTTTAAAAAAAGGCAAACATAGATAATGGCGGCTGCCGTGTTGTGCAGCGTGCAAACACGGAAAAATGATAATGGCCAGTATTGGCAAACCAGGTCCCGAAAATTTCGGGACTTGATTTCTAAAAATCTGTGGGAAGGATTTTAATGGCACTGGTACCATTCGAATGGGCTAAAAATTAGCTTTCTCGTGGTATACCGTGCATAATGGCGCATCCTCTTTAAAAAAAGCTAGGGGGGCATTCAAATTCCATAACGGCTAGCGCCGTGTTAGGCAGCGCAGAAATATGTGATGCTGTTAATGGCCAGTGTTGGTGAATCAGGGTCTGAAATTTTCGGGACTTGATTTCTTTAAATCTGTGGGAGCGATTTAAATAAAAGTTGTCTTATAATGTTCTGTATAAAATAAGCTTTTCAACGGTATACCGTGCATAATGGCGCATCCTCTGTGAAGGACTTAATAAGTCTAACAGAGCCATATAGTATTTTTAAACTAGTTCAATGAACTTTTTGCGGACTGGTTCCGGTTCACTGGTTGGCGCTCCTCTTATTAGTTCAAATTATATGGGAAACTGTAATTCGATTTTCTCAAAATCTGTGGGAACGATTTGTATGATTTTTGGTCCATATATACTTGAAAAGGTCCTACATCGACTCCACTACCGTGCATATTGGCGCATCCTCTTGGAGCTTCACAATTTTAAAAACAATTTTTTGGGGTCATTTTTGTATGGGCTGTTAGCCGGGTTGGTCCACTTTTAGTCGATTTGCTCCAAAACGTAGGGAACGATTTTATTGAAATTTTCAGGGCATATTCTCAAAAGAACGGGCTATAAGCTGGTGTATCGCGCTTATTGGCGCATCCTCTTATTTCTGAGATAATGCTCAATACAGTGTAGGGGCAATTTTTCAACCCCATTTTTAAGCTACTTAAAGAGTGAAGAACCCGCTCAAAGTAAGAAAAAACAATAGTTTATTCAATTCTTAACAATTCTAGTGTTTATTTGATTAAATTTAGTGGCTAAATACGGAAATAATTGAAAAACAAAATATTCGTTGCTGTGTTCCAATTCCACCGTTCCACTTCGACGCTAACTGAGCGACGCTAATTTGACGTACATCACTAAAACCATGTACGTCAAATTAGCGTCGCTCAGTTAGCGTCGAAGTGGAACGGTGGAATTGGAACACAGCAACGAATATTTTGTTTTCCAATTATTTCCGTATTTAGCCACTAAATTTAATCAAATAAACACTAGAATTGTTAAAAATTGAATAAACTATTGTTTTTTCTTACTTTGAGCGGGTTCTTCACTCTTTAAGTAGCTTAAAAATGGGGTTGAAAAATTGCCCCTACACTGTATTGAGCATTATCTTAGAAATAAGAGGATGCGCCAATAAGCGCGATACACCAGCTTAAAGCCCATTCTTTTGAGAATATGCCCTGAAAATTTCATTAAAATCGTTCCCTACGTTTTGGAGCAAATCGACTAAAAGTGGACCAACCCGGCTAACAGCCCATACAAAAATGACCCCAAAAAATTGTTTTTAAAATTGTGAAGCTCCAAGAGGATGCGCCAATATGCACGGTAGTGGAGTCGATGTAGGACCTTTTCAAGTATGTATGGACCAAAAATCATACAAATCGTTCCCACAGATTTTGAGAAAATCGAATTACAGTTTCCCATATAATTTGAACTAATAAGAGGAGCGCCAACCAGTGAACCGGAACCAGTCCGCAAAAAGTTCATTGAACTAGTTTAAAAATACTATATGGCTCTGTTAGACTTATTAAGTCCTTCACAGAGGATGCGCCATTATGCACGGTATACCACGAGAAAGCTAATTTTTAGCCCGTTCGAATGGTACCAGTGCCATTAAAATCCTTCCCACAGATTTTTAGAAATCAAGTCCCGAAATTTTCGGGACCTGGTTTGCCAATACTGGCCATTATCATTTTTCCGTGTTTGCACGCTGCACATATGGCAGCATACATACATATAGTAGTTTCTATGCCATATGTTTTCTATATATGTATGCATGTATGTACGTACATGAGCTCTTTTTTTAATGGCGCCATAAGTGTTGGGCAGCGTCAAAACCCGGGAAAATGATAATGGCCAGTATTGGCGAATCAGGTCCCGAAAACTTTGGGACTTGATTTCTAAAAATCTGTGGGAAGGATTGTAATGGCACTGGTTCCATTCGAACGGGCTAAAAATTAGCTTTCTCGTGGTATACCGTGCATAATGGCGCATCCTCTTTAAAAAAAGGCAAACATACATAATGGCGGCTGCCGTGTTGTGCAGCGTGCAAACACGGAAAAATGATAATGGCCAGTATTGGCAAACCAGGTCCCGAAAATTTCGGGACTTGATTTCTAAAAATCCGTGGGAAGGATTTTAATGGCACTGGTACCATTCGAACGGGCTAAAAATTAGCTTTCTCGTGGTATACCGTGCATAATGGCGCATCCTCTGTGAAGGACTTAATAAGTCTAACAGAGCCATATAGTATTTTTAAACTAGTTCAATGAACTTTTTGCGGACTGGTTCCGGTTCACTGGTTGGCGCTCCTCTTATTAGTTCAAATTATATGGGAAACTGTAATTCGATTTTCTCAAAATCTGTGGGAACGATTTGTATGATTTTTGGTCCATACATACTTGAAAAGGTCCTACATCGACTCCACTACCGTGCATATTGGCGCATCCTCTTGGAGCTTCACAATTTTAAAAACAATTTTTTGGGGTCATTTTTGTATGGGCTGTTAGCCGGGTTGGTCCACTTTTAGTCGATTTGCTCCAAAACGTAGGAAACGATTTTAATGAAATTTTCAGGGCATATTCTCAAAAGAATGGGCTATAAGCTGGTGTATCGCGCTTATTGGCGCATCCTCTTATTTCTAAGATAATGCTCAATACAGTGTAGGGGCAATTTTTTAACCCCATTTTTGAGCTACTTAAAGAGTGAAGAACCCGCTCAAAGTAAGAAAAAACAATAGTTTATTCAATTCTTAATAATTCTAGTGTTTATTTGATTAAATTTAGTGGCTAAATACGGAAATAATTGAAAAACAAAATATTCGTTGCTGTGTTCCAATTCCACCGTTCCACTTCGACGCTAACTGAGCGACGCTAATTTGACGGACATATTTTTTTAAAGGTACCTGCGTTAACAAAAAGCAAGCTAATGAAGTCATTGTTTTTACTTTGTTGAACAAAAAATTGAATTCTTTTAATACACATGGACATTTTTTACACGGACGGTTCAGTCTCGGAAAATTTTACAGGTTATGCATTTGTTCATTCAAAGTCAAATACTGTTGATAGTTTCTTTACTAACAAAAAGCTGTCGTCTATGACCGCTGAACTTTTAGCCTTGGAAAAAGCCATTGATTTTGCAATTTCCAACTGCTTTCCGAAGATAGCCATACTGACGGATAGCCTTGGCGCTATACAAACTCGTTAAGTTTTAAAAAAAAAATAGAATCTTTAATTAAATAAATATAAATGTGAATAAATGTGTATATTGCGTGTTAATATTTCTTTCTGTTTTTATATATTTTAATAATAAAAGAGTTCGAGGTAATTTATAGTAAGTAAACATTACATTGACAATCTAGTATATTTTCTCGCTTTTTAAGAGTTTTTTTTACAGCCCACAGCGGTCACACTGCTCTCGTCCCTGTTTCCAATCAAAATTCTCAATTAAATTATAAAATAATAGAAATCCCAGAGCTTGAAAGATATAATGAGTTTGAGTCCCAACCCACTGCAAAATAGTCCCAATGTAGAGCACAACGATAAAGGCCACAAGGTGAGCGCTTGAGTGGGTCATGGATAAAGAGGGGTGGAGCAGAGACGAGTCCCCCTCGTTGGCATTGTTTTGGCCAATCACAGTTGGACTCTATTACATGACTTTCGATTTTGTTTCACTTTGTTTCTAATTCGAACGCACTTACCCCAACAGATGGCCAACGGTCATGCAATGTCGCAGGAGCCCAGCCGCAGGAACAGCCGATGCCACGATCAACTCTTTAGCGGATCACTCAACTCGCTCGCCAGAAAGGAAGACGGAAGCAGCAGTGGCAGCGATGGATGTGGGGACGATTCTCTTGGCTCTGGGACCGGGCTTGTGGGTCTACAGAACATTGCCAACACTTGTTATATGAACTCGGCGCTACAGGCTCTGAGCAATCTGCCTCCCATGACGCATTTTTTTATTAACTGCAGTGAGCTGGTGGAATACATAGCTGACCAGAGCGCCCGACGCTGTAAGCCCGCCGGACTAGCGAAGAGCTATCGCCGCCTAATGCAGGACATCTGGCAGGATATAGAAGATCGTAAAGGTACTGTAGTACGGTCTAAAGGTTTTCTTTATGCAAATTATGTTGTTTTGTAGAATTCATTACTCCTCGCGGCATTCTGTACGGCATCAGGTCAGTCCATCCTATGTTTAGGGGCTATCAGCAACACGATACACAGGAATTCTTGCGTTGCTTCATGGACCAACTACATGAGGAGCTTACCGAACAGGTCTCCCTATTACCACAACCTCACAATCAGCCACAGAAACCAAATGATGCCGACGAAGACAATGAAGAGGAGGCAGCTGGAGCCTCGCATACTCCTGCGTCCGAGAGCGAGTACGACACGTGCGAGAGCAGCATGTCAGACCGATCCGGAGAGGTGCTTCTTAAGACCGAGTACTTTGTGACGCCCTGTCGAACAAACAGCTCCAACGGCGTCTTGCCAGATGCTCATCAGGTGCACCTGCCACAGGTACAAACGCAGCAGCAGCAGAACACATCGGCGTCATCAGACCAGAAGCCTGTGGAATCGGCTCGCTCCATAATTAGCGATGTTTTCGATGGGAAGCTCCTTTCCTCGGTACAGTGCTTGACCTGCGATCGTGTCTCCACACGGGAGGAAACATTCCAGGACCTGTCTCTACCCATTCCCAACCGCGACTTTCTAAACGTTTTGCACCAGACGCACAGCCTGAGTGTTCAGAGCCTGAATGCCGCCGAAACGTCAGCCAGAAGCAGCGAGGGATGGCTGGCGTGGATGTGGAGCGTACTGCGTTCCTGGATCTATGGACCTTCTGTAACGCTTTACGATTGTATGGCCAGCTTCTTTAGTGCGGACGAATTAAAAGGCGATAATATGTATAGGTGAGTAACTTTAAACTTTTACAAAAAGGTTAGATAATAACAACAAATTTTTCAGCTGCGAGCGTTGCAACAAATTACGTACCGGCATCAAGTATTCCCGGGTCCTCACATTGCCCGAAGTCTTGTGCATCCACCTAAAGCGTTTTCGTCATGACCTTTCCTACAGTTCCAAGATTTCATCCGACGTCTATTTTCCATTGGAGGGCTTCGACATGCGTCCGTATATCCACAAAGATTGCAAGAGCCAGGTGCCCTTCTACAATTTATCCTCAGTGATCTGTCATCACGGTACTGTGGGTGGCGGCCATTACACCTGCTATGCTCGCAATGTTCTGAACGGTCGGTGGTACGAATTCGACGACCAGTTCGTGACGGAAGTGTCCGCCGAAACTGTTGCTACCTGCCAGGCATATGTACTTTTCTACCAGAAGCACAATCCCCAGATGAAGATCATACGGGAACAGGCCATGAACTTGTCCACTTCGCATCCGCTTTGTGAATCGGACATTCAGTTTTATGTCACGCGGGAGTGGCTTTCCCGATTGGCGACATTCGCAGAGCCGGGTCCGATCAATAACCAGGACATGCTCTGCCCGCATGGCGGTATTCTCCATTCCAAGGCGGCCATTATCAGCCAAATTGCGGTGCCTATTTCACAACCGCTGTGGGACTATTTGTATCGTACCTTTGGCGGTGGACCGGCAGTAAACATAATTTTCGAGTGCGAGATCTGCAAGCGAGCGGCAGAAACGCTAGCCCGACGCCAGCAGTACGAGCTAAACGAGTTTACCAAGTACAATGGGCTTCAGAACGAGTTCGATTCGACGGCCATTTATGCCATTGCGATGCCCTGGCTGCGATCCTGGCAGCAGTTCTCACGCGGAAAAACCCACAAGGAGCCGGGACCGATCAACAACGAGGGCATAGCTGCACCTTCTGAGAACAGTGCCCTGAATGGGAGCGCCACTGTTAGTTGTGTGCGTCTGGGCTCCGATTACGCCCAACTCAATGCCAGACTCTGGCGATTCCTGCATAGCATTTACGGAGGTGGCCCCGAAATAATGTTGCGGCAAGCCATTTCGGACGACGACGATGCCGAGGAGATCGAGATCATTGATCAGGACGATGAGTGCGACGATGATGATGACGCTCATGAGGATGAAATTGAGAACGATGAAGAGGACGTTTCTACCACCGCCTATCAGCACAATCATTCCGATACCGAAAGCAATTTCGGTTGCCGCTCCACCCCAAGTCCAAGCTTAAGTCGCAGCCCCAGTCCGACGGCTAAGCGCAAGTCCATGGATGCGGAGTCAGAACTCCGTACCGCCAGTCCCAACTCCAAGCGCGGCCGATCGAAGATGAAGGTAACCGCCCTGCGCTTGAACATGCGAAAGCGGGGCAAGCGGAATCGCAAGCAGCACGCCGAGATGTTTGGAGCCAAAGGTTAGTTTTTATGAGCTATTATTGAACATTTTTGTTAAGCGGTATATATTTATCATTGGATTCCAGGAAACTACAATGCCAACACCAATGCCGACGTGCCAGCGTCAGAACATGCGGAGAAGGGCAAGGAGAGGGACCGAACTGTTGCATTTCAGAACGATTACAGCCTACCCATTTCTATATCATTCCAAAGCGACAATTTCCAGGTGAACGGTGTTCACGAAAACAAGGTGCGCGACAAGGGGAAACGGCGTGGCAACAGTTCCCGAAGTGGCAGTAGCAGCAGCAGTAATACCAACAACAAGGAGAACGTCACGCTGCAAAAGTTTGTGACCCTGCGAGAGGCCAATGGGCCGAGTGACGAGACTGATATTTGATTGACGGCATCGGCGGAGCTTGGGGATTCGCCGTCGGAACTGCAACCGCTACCGCAACCGTTGCCGGAATCGGAGGAAACGGTGCCGCAGACGAAACTGAAGCCACAGCCGCCGCCGCCGCCAAAACGCAGGCCAAAAACTAAGTTTAGGCGTAACCGAAAGCGTTAATAGTTTTTTTTTTAGTATACCTCAGTGTTTTGTTGGGGTGGAGGCTATAAAAATTATGTAAAAAACTGTATTTATAAATTAATCGTATTGCTATCCGCTTTCGGGCGCCTTACCAGTTACATGTTATGACAATGAGTGGCAAAACGTTGGCCTCCCAAGCCCCCAAGCGGGGCTACGGAGAGATTTTTGTATATATCGAAGCAAGTGTTGGATTCATTTAAATCCGCGGTGTACCAATAGTAGACTACATTTTAGAACTTTTAAAGAAATCCCGGGCATGTCTTGACCCCTGAAGAAAAATTTATTGAAATAGACTTCCAAAAATTATAAGGAAAACCAAAAAAAAAAAAATCAATTACCGTTTCTTTCATTTAATTGCATTAGGGTGGCCCAGGGCATGCTGTAGTGGTGGTCCACTCAGTAGCGACGTAGAAGGTCTATTTATAGAGAACCGAACTCAGAGTATAGAATACAGAAAAAAAAAAGATGAGTGCTTTTGCTTTGCCGTTAACCCAGTTGGAAGAGATTCGGCGGCGAGTGCGGAGGTGGATGCACCTCACAGAGTGTTGAAAAGATTCGTTTTGGTGGCTGAGACCAGAGACCACTCTGCTTATCGATTGTGCCGTGTTGTCCCGTCTCTCCGAGTACCATGAGTCTCAATCCGTGCCATGTGTGCCAGGAGCCCACCAAGACCAAGTGCTCCAACTGCAACCAGGTGTCCTACTGCAGCGTTCAGCACCAGAAGCAGGACTGGAAGGCGCACAAGACCAACTGTCATCCATTCAAGGTGGGATATGCAACCCTTTTCTATTGATCCAACATAACCTCAACCCAATGCTGGCAGATCGCCCACAGCGAGCAGCTGGGCCGGCACCTGGTGGCCACCCGCACCATCAAGCCGTATGAGATTATACTCAGGGAGGCGCCGCTGGTCCGGGGTCCTGCCCAGATCTCGGCGCCCGTTTGCATGGGCTGCCTGAACAGCATCGAGGCGGAGGATCACATCGATTGCGAGCACTGCGGTTGGCCGCTCTGTGGTCCGGAGTGCAAGTCGCTGGAGGACCACCAGGCCGAATGCAAGCTGACCAAGGAGCGAGGTCAGAAGGTGAATGTCAACGATTTCAATGGCCCGCATCCCCTCTACACCTGTGTCAGTACTGTAAGGTGCCTCCTGATTGGCGAAACCAGTCCGGAAAAGGCCGCCAAGTTCCAGGAGCTGGAGTCGTTGGAGTCCACCCGTCGGGGATCCAACCAATGGAAGGCGGACCTGGCGAGTATTGGACAGTTTATCCCCAAGTAGGTATTGGGTATAAGTTACCTAAAATTTAAGAATCAATCAAATAACAAAATCTAATCTAATTTTAAGTTTGAAGAACTTTTAATATTTTATCTTTATGATTTGCTTGTGCAATTTGTTCACTTCAGGTGTAATTACGTTGCTTTCCTTATCTTTATTTTGGTATTGGATGATAAGTTACTATAATTTTTTGTTTATTCATGTCTTTTAATACCTTACAGATTTTTCAAAACCCAAAAGTTTACTGAAGAGCAGATCATGAGAGCTGTGGGAGCTTTGCAAATTAATGGACATGAAATACCCACCTCAGGTTGGTAGTTTGCTTTTAAAAACACATCAGTTTTCTGTAGATTATACTTTTGTGGAGGAATCCTTTGTGAAATCCAGAATACGGATTTATCGTCCCAAACCATGTCTATATCTGTGCCAATTTCCATTAGATCCTCTAAAGGAATACATTGATTCGTAGTTTTAGATTCGTAGATTCGTAAAATTTTCGATCCACATTTTTCACCTTATTTTATGGTAAAATCAGGGATTTCCAGAATTCCCATATATGACCCAATCCAAAACCCATATATTGGGCAATTTTTATCCGATCCTTGAAAGGAATACCTTGAACGATTCGCAGTTCAGTTCTCTATTAATCTGCATCAAAACCTCGAAACAAAATTTTCGATCGATATTTTTCACATTTTTCCTGATGGTCTCCTTGTAAAATCTGGGATTTCCAGAAAAACCCTTTATGACCCAATCCGATACCCATATCCTGGGCAATTTTTATCCGATCCTTGAAAGGAATGCCTTGAACGATTCGCAGTTCAATTCTCTATTAATCTGCATCAAAACCTCGAAACAAAATTTTCGATCGATATTTTTCACTTTTTTCCTGAGTCCCCTTGTAAAATCCGGGATTTTCAGAATTCCCATATATGACCCAATCCGAAACCCATATCTTGGGCAATTTTTATCCGATCCTTGAAAGGAATACCTTTAACGATTCGTAGTTCAATTCTCTATTAATCTGCATCAAAACCTTGAGCAAAATATCTATCCATATTTTTCCAAATTTTGTGGGGGAAAGCATTCTGAAATCCAGGATGGTGCTGGCAGTATTCTTATATACGGCTCTTCTTTTTTAATAGATCCTCCACATGTGGGTGTGTTTTATACGGCTTCCTTTACGGAGAACTCCTGTCTGCCGAATTTGGCCAAGAGCTTCAATAAGAATGGCCACTGCATCTTATGGGCACCGAAGGAAATCAAAAAGAATACCCATCTAAGCATTTGCTACTCGGATGCCATGTGGGGCACCGCTGACCGCCAGAGGCATTTGATGCAGACGAAGCTCTTCAAGTGCGCCTGTGCCAGATGTGCGGATGTCACCGAGCTGGACACCTTCTACAGTGCCTTGAAGTGTGAGGATCGCCAGTGTGGTGGTTTGATGCTGCCCAGTAAATCGGATGAGTGGAATGGTAGCTGGCGGTGAGGATTAATGAGGACCTACTCTTCACATTTGTAATCCTGATATTTTTTTTTCTGAATCCAGTTGTCGGGAGTGCCACAAGCAGGTGCAGAAGCACTACGTGGAAAGGATTTTAGAGCGTGCTGGCAAGGATATTCAGAGCATGGAAAAGACTGCGGAAAATGGATTAAAGTAAGTAGGATTATGAATCTACTCCTTGAATGGAGTAAAAAGGATAATCATGTCCTTTCCAGATACCTCAAGCACTATGAGAAATGGTTGCCACCCCAGCATTTCCACATGAGCGAAATCAAAATTCTTCTCGTCCAACTTTTGGCCAAGGACCAGCAGGAGCTGATGGTGGTCACCGATGAGAAGCTCGGTCTGAAACTGAAGTTTGCCCAGGAACTTGTCGAGTTGTACGAGAAAATTGCGCCATGTAAGTGTGCTAATGTCAATTATTGCGTATACGCCGTGTTATCTCAAGTGCTTGTTTGGCTTTATCACAGGTGAGGTTCGCACGCTCGGCACTCTCTGCTTCGAACTGCATTCGGCGATCGCCGAACAGACCCGGCGTGTGTCGTTGGAGACCAGCCTGTCGCCCAAGGAGCGGCTGGACGAGTCCCTGCACTACGTGGACAAGTGCGTCAGCTATCTGCAATACGAGTCTGACATCTTTGTGGAGGGTCACATCCTCAAACAGGCAAAGATAAACCGCGACGCCCTCCGCATGGTGATGAGGATTTCCTAGACAATACCCTGTTAAAGCATGCAAATAAAAAAATATCAATAAATGGTCATTACCGTATCCAGATAATTGTTATTAATCGTTGGCGGATCCAAGGGAAATTGGCTAGTCATCCAGTCACAAGCCAAACGTCACTTGTAGCTTTTTTTGTTTTTAATTTTGATTCGCCATTTTTCGGTCTATGAGTAAGCCTTCCTGACAGACTCGAGTGATAAGAATGCGATTTCTGTTTGTTAGATTGGTCGAAAGGTTTGATTGCATGATATGGCTATTATTTAAACTTTTATTGGGCAAACATCTGAGGTAAATGGATTTCCACTAACGCCAAGACCATTCAATAAACCTTTATCGTTGCTGAAAAATTCTAATCATGAGGAGACTCGGAAATCCAACCGGAACATTCAATACGTCAATTCCCCAGTTGGCCGATAATGATGACTTTTCACTTTATCTAGGGAAGGGAATTATGGCTCAGACTATTAACTTAACGTTGCCAAAATATATTATGCCCATTTATAACACTCGACAACTCGATTTGGTGTGTCCCATTGCAATGGATTTTCTCCTCAATTACCATTATCAATATAAATAAAATCAAAGGAGATATAGAAGTCACCCTCTTTGGACGTCCCGGACTTTGGATATTCTTCCAGAGCTCTTCAGAGCTTAGTCACTTGTCTTTGAATCTCTAGATCGACCAACACGTTCCTCCGAGCCAAAACATTATTATCGCTCCTTGGCGAGTTTGGGTTTCACGTGCAAACCGAATAGCTTTAGTTTGATTGGACAATTTCATCAGCGGTCCTAACTCACCGTTAGACTTAAGAATTTATACATGCTCAGTAATATTGATAAACATGTCCTATCAGTTGATAAAGCTCCGATTCTGGCCAAATAAAAGCCCCTGGCGATTGGTATATTCTAATAGTCCATTTTAGGCTGCACAACTGTTAGCAGGTTTCCTGGCTCATGTGATCCAATAGCCATTATCGTGTTCTAGTGAATTAAATCCTAATAGTATATTAAAATACCACATTGCGAATTGAAAAATTAATCCAAAATGACTGCAACAAATGGCGTCATCGCCAAGGACGATGAGAATTCGCGGCAACATTACAAAACAAACATAGTCCTTGGACAACAATTAGAGGATAAGGATCGGGATCGCAAGAACTTGTGAGTTTTCTATGTGTTTTTTTAAAGTGCTCCTCCAAAGGACATAACCATAAATGTACAAACCACATTATTACCACTTGTGAGTGAAATTGATTCAGTAATTCAATCAGACTATAATCGAAAAAGATAATAAAACAATTCGCTTGTTTTAGTCAAGTGTAAAATTTAACTGATATTTGCAAAAATTCCATTAAAGTGTATCACTTTGGCGATATTTCCGAAAATTGCTGATCAATGATGACAAGGCTAATTGTTTGTATACAATGGCCAAAATAAAAAATATTTCCCTATCAAAGAACAAATTAATATAATGGGCAAGAATAAAAAAATATTTAAACTCATTTATGAGTTTATTCATCAAATGCCAATTAAAATTTAATAGTGACCTTGTCTGATAAATTTTTATTGATAGAATAAAAAAGAATAGTGAATGTTTCAGTCGCTGTAACTGCTCGTTCATTGATAATATTAATGCAATAAACTGAAATCCAATGGGATACGTGTATCTGTACCCACTTTCCGACCTATGTGTGTACCCATATCTCAGTTCAGATAGTGACTGCCTTCGGCGAAACCCGAAGCGAGCTCCCCTTGTGGAGTGTCATGGGCAGATAAGGGGTACATGGGGTTCAGGGCTATGGGCGTCAATATAATCTGCCATTCGATAACACTCTACCAATGGCGTGCGCCATAATCAACTATTTATTGCAGTGAGCCCAATAAGGCGAAAAAGAATGGCAAGCATGACGAGGCGGAACCGGAAGAGGAGGGCTTCACCTACAAGGAGGAGATCAAGCAGGTTGGCTACTTCCAAATCTTTCGATACGCCACCAACCAGGATCGCTTCCTCTACATTATTGGACTGCTGGCCGCGGTAGCCACGGGTCTGACCACACCAGCCAACAGTTTGATCTTCGGAAACTTGGCCAACGTGAGTTTAAATTTAAATATTTTCCCATTTAATTTTAAATTCATAAATATTTGTATCGCAGGACATGATTGACTTTGGCGGCATGGTAACGGGCAGAAAGTACCGGGCTGACGACGACATGAGCAACTTACTCCTCGACAAGGTGCAAGAGTTCTCCCTGCAGAACACCTACATTGGAATCATTATGCTGGTGTGCTCCTACATATCCATCACCTGCTTCAACTACGCCGCCCACTCCCAGATCCTCACCATTCGCTCCAAGTTCTTCCGCTCCATTCTCCACCAGGACATGAAGTGGTACGACTTCAACCAGAGCGGTGAAGTGGCCAGTCGCATGAATGAGTAAGTAGTTCTTTATGGTCTGAATATCAACTAATGGCAAATGTCCACGTTAAAAAGCCAATAACATGTCTTATCTATGACGTTTTCGAATTATATTTCCTGAATATCAACTAGAGTAGTTGATTATATTAACATTTGTCTGGCGATCTTATCGGAAAACAATGACGTTTGAGTTTCTGCCTAGTTACTCGACTAATGACGTTTTTTAATCTTTCAGGGATCTGTCCAAAATGGAGGACGGTCTGGCCGAAAAGGTGGTGATGTTCGTCCATTACCTTGTCTCCTTTGTGGGTGCACTCGCCCTGGCCTTCTGGAAGGGCTGGCAGTTGTCTCTGGTATGCCTCACCAGTCTGCCGCTGACCTTCATCGCCATGGGTCTGGTCTCGGTAGCCACCTCGCGGCTGGCCAAGAAGGAGGTCAACGTGTACGCTGGCGCCGCCGTTGTGGCCGAAGGCGCCCTCTCCGGAATCCGTACCGTGAAGGCCTTCGAGGGCGAGGAAAAGGAATCTCTCGCCTACAAGGCGAGTGTTATCGCCGCAAAGTATCTGAACATCAAGAGGAACATGTTTTCCGGAATCGGATTCGGTCTGCTGTGGTTCTTCATCTACAGCTCCTATGCTCTAGCTTTCTGGTATGGAGTGGGTCTGGTGCTTAAAGGATACAACGATCCGTTCTATGCGAACTACGATCCTGGCACTATGATCACTGTCTTCTTCTCTGTGATGATGGGTTCCATGAATATTGGCATGGCAGCCCCGTACATCGA
The DNA here is from genome assembly GCF_030179905.1 of Drosophila bipectinata. Classification (NCBI taxonomy): domain Eukaryota; kingdom Metazoa; phylum Arthropoda; class Insecta; order Diptera; family Drosophilidae; genus Drosophila; species Drosophila bipectinata. The sequence goes on from NC_091737.1 coordinate 16,650,719, forward strand.
AGCCTTTGGCATTGCTAAGGGTGCCTGCGCCAAAGTCTTCCACATCATCGAGCAGATCCCCACTATCAATCCCATTGATGCCGGGGGCAAGAAGCTGAATGAACAAATCGAAACAATCGAGTTCAAGGACGTGGAGTTCCAGTACCCGACGCGACCCGAGATCCCTATTCTGAACCGTCTTAACCTGAAGATCCATCGCGGACAGACAGTGGCTCTGGTGGGTCCTTCGGGCTGTGGCAAGTCCACCTGCATCCAGTTGGTGCAACGTTTCTACGATCCCCAGGCTGGAAATGTCTTCTTCAACGGTTCCAATCTCAAGGAAATCGACATCAACTGGTTGCGAGCCAAGATCGGTGTCGTGGGCCAGGAGCCAGTGCTCTTTGGCGTGTCCATCTATGAGAACATTCGATATGGACGAGAGGACGCCACACGTCAGGATATCGAGGAAGCTGCCGCCGCCGCCAATGCCGCGGTTTTCATCAAGAAACTGCCCCGCGGATACGACACATTGGTGGGCGAGCGAGGAGCTCAGTTGTCCGGAGGCCAGAAACAGAGAATCGCCATTGCACGAGCGCTGATCCGCAACCCTGAGATTTTGTTGCTGGACGAAGCCACCTCCGCCCTGGACACTGCCAGTGAGGCGAAGGTGCAGGCTGCCCTGGAGAAGGTAAGCGCCGGTCGCACCACCATCATTGTTGCCCATCGCCTGTCCACGGTCCGGCGGGCAGATCGAATTGTGGTCATCAACCAGGGTGAGGTTGTGGAGAGTGGCACCCACCAGGAGCTGATGCAGCTTAAGGAACACTACTTCAATCTGGTGACCACCCAGATGGGTGACGATGACGGTTCGGTGCTCAGTCCCACTGGCGACATTTACAAGAACTTCGACATCAAGGACGAGGATGAACAGGACATCAAAATTATACTTGACGACGAAGAGGAAGAGAAGGCAGCTTCCAAGAAGGACAAGAAGAAGAAGAAGGTCAAGGATCCCAACGAAGTTAAGCCCATGAGCGAGGTGATGAAGATGAGCAAGCCCGAGTGGCTGATTATCACCATCGGTTGCATCTCCTCGATAATCATGGGCTGTGCCATGCCCATCTTTGCGGTGCTCTTCGGCAGTATCCTTCAGGTTCTGTCGATCAAGGATAACGATGACTATGTGCGCGAGAACACCAACGAATACAGTATATACTTCCTGGTCGCCGGCATCGTGGTGGGCTTTGCCACCTTCATGCAGATCTACTTCTTTGGTATTGCTGGCGAAAGGTTGACGGAGCGCCTGCGAGGACTCATGTTTGAGACAATGCTGAAGCAGGAGGTGGCCTGGTTTGACGAAAAGGCCAATGGCACTGGCAGCTTGTGTGCCAGGCTATCCGGAGATGCGGCTGCGGTTCAAGGCGTAAGTTAATCCTTAGAGTCTTTCTTTTGAATTGAAATAATGACCGACTTCTTCTCATTTCAGGCCACTGGACAACGTATCGGCACAATCATCCAATCAGTGGCCACTTTGGCCTTGGGTGTGGGTCTGTCCATGTACTACGAATGGAGCCTGGGCTTGGTGGCTCTGGCCTTTACGCCCTTCATCCTGATTGCCTTCTACATGCAACGTACTGTGATGGCCAAGGAGAACATGGGCTCGGCCAAGACAATGGAGAACTCCACGAAACTGGCCGTCGAGGTGGTGTCAAACATCCGGACTGTGGTGTCGCTGGGTCGCGAGGAAATGTTCCACCGAACCTACATTAACATGCTGATCCCCGCCGTTGAGGTAGGTCTACAATCTTTGATTGTAATAAACCCTTTATCTTTAATAACTGGGAATTGGTGAGATTAGTTTCTAATTTTGTTATTCAATGTCGCCTCCAGATCTCCAAGAAGAATACTCACTACCGTGGAGCCCTTTACGGTCTAGCCAGATCCCTGATGTTCTTCGCCTATGCCGCTTGCATGTACTACGGAGCCTGGTGTGTCGTCAACCGTGGACTCGAATTTGGAGATGTTTTCAAGTAAGTCACTGAAATGGCGCTCTACCACAAGAAGCATTTAACTAAACTAACCCTCCCCCATCAGGGTATCCCAATCTTTGATCATGGGCACAGCATCCATTGCCAACGCTTTGGCCTTTGCTCCCAACATGCAGAAGGGTGTGACCGCCGCCAAGTCCATCTTCACGTTCCTGCGTCGCCAGCCGTTGATCGTGGACAAGCCTGGAGTGTCCCGCGAACCGTGGCACTGCCAGGGCGATGTACGCTACGACCGAGTGGAGTTCAGCTATCCGACGCGCCGCGAGATGCAGGTGCTCAAGGGCCTGGATCTGAGCGTCGGCAAGGGCAAGAAGGTGGCTCTGGTGGGACCATCCGGTTGCGGAAAGTCCACCTGCATCCAGCTGATACAGCGATTCTACGATGTGGACGCAGGTGCCACGTTGATTGATAGTCATGACGTGCGTGATGTATCCATGAGGAACCTGCGCAACCAGCTCGGCATAGTTTCCCAGGAGCCCATCCTCTTCGATCGTACCATCAGGGAAAACATTGCCTACGGCGATAATGGCAGGACTGTGACCGATCAGGAGATCATTTCCGCCTGCAAGAAGTCCAACATCCATGAGTTCATCGCCAATCTGCCATTGGGCTACGACACAAGAATGGGAGAGAAGGGTGCCCAGTTGTCTGGAGGCCAGAAGCAACGCATTGCCATTGCCCGTGCCCTCATCCGGAACCCCAAAATCATGCTGCTCGACGAGGCCACCTCGGCGCTGGACGCTGAAAGTGAAAAGGTGGGTCTCCTTAGAAACTTCCTAGCATATAAGCATTTCTAACGCTCCTCTAATCTCGTCCAGGTTGTCCAAGATGCTCTAGACGCCGCCTCCGAGGGTCGCACCACCATTAGCATAGCCCATCGTCTGTCCACCATCGTCCATTCGGACGTTATATTTGTATTCGAGAACGGAGTCGTCTGTGAAATGGGAGATCACAAGGAACTCCTTGCCAACCGAGGACTTTACTACACGCTCTACAAGCTCCAGAGCGGCGCCATGTAAACTCCACATCATCCCCATCCTAGCTTAGGTCTCTAGCCAATTATGAACCCCTTGTGAAAAGCGAACAATGGACTAGTTTATGTACAAAAAGATAATATAAGATTATTTATCAAAATATTTATGATTAATACATCAAGAATTTATGGATGAATTTTGAAACGAAACTGTACTTCAATATGTTAGGAAAATAAAATAATTTTTTTGTATATCATTTGTTTTTATTTTAAGTTTACATCGATTTGTTTAAATTTAATTGCATGTTACCACTAACCATACAGCATATAGACAACCCATTTCATACAACGAAAATGGACGCGAAAATTTCTTGCTACAGGCCCCAGCAGGCCCCAGAGCGGATTTCTTACGCTCTCTTACGCTCATCGTTCGTTCATCTTACGCTCATTCTCGCATTAAATGTTTTCTGTTTCTCAGTCTCTAAACGGAGCGCGATGAAGAAGGTTGGCCTGCGCTTCGGTTGATCTTTGTATGTATGCGTGTCACACATTCACATACATGGGTGTATGTGTGCGTGCGATTTCGTTTCGAAGCCAGCGCACAAAATTTTGATTTTTCTTACTTTTAAGGCTTGCTACCCTAACAAAATTCGGGTATTCGTTATTTGATGAAATGACGAAAGAAATTATATTATTTTTTATTTTATTTTTTTTTATTATTTCAGCATACATTTTTAATTTATTTAGGAATAAGATTAAGTGTTAGTAGTAAAATGTTTTCTGTATATATATTTTTACGAATCATTAAAAATCAATATACTGAGAAAGTGTCAGAGTATATTTCGGTCGGAGTCACTTAAAGCGCCGATTGCTTTTAAGTTTTTGTTGTTCTGCAAGAGGCTTGTGCATGCCTACTCTAACGATGGAATGATTTTTAGGGGAGGGTGAAGACGGGTGAAGAATTAAATTACTTTTTAAAGTTATTATATATAAGGAAATATATATAAGGAAATTATTAAATTAACGACAATAATTTAATTAAATCTCACAATAACCCAAAATATAATAACAAGTGCCTGAAAAATTGTAAACAAAAAAGGTAAACAAGTCCATCAGCTGTTTTCGTGTCTTCACCCTCCCCTAAAAATCATTCCATCGTTAGAGTAGGCATGCACAAGCCTCTTGCAGAACAACAAAAACTTAAAAGCAATCGGCGCTTTAAGTGACTCCGACCGAAATATACTCTGACACTTTCTCAGTATATTGATTTTTAATGATTCGTAAAAATATATATACAGAAAACATTTTACTACTAACACTTAATCTTATTCCTAAATAAATTAAAAATGTATGCTGAAATAATAAAAAAAAATAAAATAAAAAATAATATAATTTCTTTCGTCATTTCATCAAATAACGAATACCCGAATTTTGTTAGGGTAGCAAGCCTTAAAAGTAAGAAAAATCAAAATTTTGTGCGCTGGCTTCGAAACGAAATCGCACGCACACATACACCCATGTATGTGAATGTGTGACACGCATACATACAAAGATCAACCGAAGCGCAGGCCAACCTTCTTCATCGCGCTCCGTTTAGAGACTGAGAAACAGAAAACATTTATTGCGAGAATGAGCGTAAGATGAACGAACGATGAGCGTAAGAGAGCGTAAGAAATCCGCTCTGGGGCCTGCTGGGGCCTGTCGCAAGAAATTTTCGCGTCCATTTTCGTTGTATGAAATGGGTTGTCTATATGCTGTATGGTTAGTGATGTTACCCAGTCGAATTGGTTGTCCACTGGAAACCAATGTACCATTTAGCTTAAAGTAGGACCTCCAAATAATCATCTGTTCATCCGTCCGCTCCCAGAACGCCATGGTCGCCTTGGCCAAAATGGGGTTTTGTGCTGTGCTCTTTAGTGTACAACTACAACTAGTTTAGAATTATACGTAAAAATAAGCAAAATCTTACAGGGAACACAACACGAAACACTGACCACGCGCTCCAGATAAGGGCATATATATACATGGTATAAGACCACTTGAGCTCGAGCTTGCATAATAAACAATAAAAACATTATGCAGTCATATATCAAGGGTATAACCCTCTTTAAACCAGCGGTTTGGTGTTTGTCTTTCAGCTTTGGAAGTCACATCGTCTGATTTGATCGGATCGCATCTAATTCTGATTACTACACATTTTTGTTGGGTAAATGCTGATGTGTGTCTGTGTGTAATTCATTCATGATTCGGTAAAAGGAATATGACGGTGTATTCGTGTTTAACGTAGAACTTAATCGAAATCCAAAAGCGGTTATTATTAAATAAGGGAACAACAACTATGACTATGGTTGCCTAATTTAGTTCTTTTCTTCCTTCTTGGCTTCGCCAGAAGTGTCGCTGGAACTGCTGCTGTCGGTGGAACCGGATCCGGCATTGCTCTCGCGCTCAGCAGACATCTAAAAAATAGAAAAATAATAATTACATAACTGAACTAGGGGCATAGGGATGCAGAGTGGCATACCTTCTTGTAGGCCATCTCGAAGAGCTTCAGGGACGATTGCTGCAGTTGGGAGGTAGCCTTCCTGACCTCCTCAAGGTCGGCGGTCTCCTTGTTGGCCAGCAACGTGCGCAGATCGGCAATCTCCTTCTTCAGCTTCTCGCACTCCTCGGCGGGCAGCTGGCTCTTGAACTCCTCCATTTTGGTCTCGGTGTCGTGGACTATGCTCTCGCCCTGGTTAACAATTTCGATCAGTTCGCGCTTCTTCTTGTCGGCGCTGGCGTATTCCTCGGCCTTCTTGATCATGTTCTCGATTTCGTCCTTGCTCAGACCGCCGCTTGACTGGATGACAATCTGCTGCTCCTTGCCAGTGCCCTTATCCTTGGCCGAGACGTGCACAATACCGTTGGCGTCAATGTCGAACACAACCTCGATCTGTGGCACTCCGCGAGGTGCTGGAGGAATGCCCACCAGCGTGAAAGAGCCCAGAAGCTTGTTGTCATTGGCCATCTCGCGCTCTCCCTGGTGGACCTTGATCTCCACCTGGGTCTGGCCATCGCTGGCCGTCGAGAAGACTTGCGACTTCTTAGTGGGGATGGTGGTGTTGCGGGAAATGAGGCGGGTGAATACTCCACCCAGGGTCTCAATACCCAGCGACAGGGGAGTAACGTCGAGGAGAAGCACATCGGTAACATCGCCAGCCAACACACCACCCTGAACAGCGGCACCGACGGCAACGGCCTCATCGGGATTGACGGAACGAGAGGGCTGGCGACCGAACAGCTCCTGTACTGTGGACTGCACCTTGGGCATGCGGGTCATGCCGCCGACAAGAAGCACCTCTCCGATCTCAGACTTGGAGACCTCGGCATCGGACAGAGCCTTCTGGCAGGGCTGGATGGTGCGCTTGATCAGATCGCCAACCAAGCTCTCCAGCTTGGCCCTGGTCATCTTCAGGTTCATGTGCTGGGGTCCAGCAGCGTCCATGGTCAGATAGGGAAGGTTGATGTCGGTTTGCTGGGAGGAGGACAGCTCGCACTTGGCCTTTTCAGCAGCCTCCTTCAGGCGCTGCATGGCAATGTTGTCCTTGCGGATATCAATGCCGCTATCCTTCTTGAACTCGCCAACCAGGAAGTTAACAATGGCATTGTCGAAGTCCTCACCTCCCAACAGAGTGTCACCATTGGTGGACTTGACCTCGAAGACGCCCTTTTGGATCTCCAGGATCGAGACATCGAAGGTGCCGCCACCCAAGTCATAAACAGCAATGCTGAAAGGATAATAGATTACTTAGTTAAGGACTGTGGGATCCCCGAAAGAATTGCTGTGCCACCTTCCGATATAAATGGAAAGCCGAGATAAGAAATTTCACATTCTCATCCCATAAAGATATACATTTTCACACACTCACATTTTGTCCTCGGCTTTGTCCATGCCATAAGCCAAAGCAGCTGCGGTGGGCTCGTTGATCACACGCAGCACATTAAGTCCGGCGATCTGACCAGCATCCTTAGTGGCCTGGCGCTGGGAGTCGTTGAAGTAGGCGGGCACGGTGACCACGGCGTTCTTGACGGGGGTGTTCAGGTAGGCCTCGGCGGTTTCCTTCATTTTGATCAGGATGAAAGCACCAATCTGTGAGGGAGAGTAGACCTTTCCGTCGGTGGCCGATACCCAGGCATCGCCGTTGGAAGCTTTGACCACCTTGTATGACAGGTTGGTGATGTCCTTTTTCACCTCGGGGTCATCGAAACGACGGCCAATCAGACGCTTTGTGGCATAGAAGGTATTGGCAGAGTTGGTCACCGCCTGACGCTTGGCGGGCATGCCCACCAGACGCTCGCCGTCCTTGGTGAAGGCGACATGGGAGGGCGTGGTGCGGGCACCCTCGGCATTCTCGATAACCTTTGCTTGTTTACCCTCCATCACTGCCAAGCAGGAGTTGGTGGTTCCCAGATCGATACCAATAACAGCACCTTTGACCTCGCCAGACCTGGAAAAGGGGGATGGTAATGGGTGCATATGGTTAGTCGGTGATAAGGCTGCCGGCAACAAGTAGAGATAAGAGCCACGTTTCTTTTGCTAGATATTTCCAATTATCGCTAGGGGGGATCTCACTAAAATCTTTTTATTTTGGGAATGATGCAACTCGAAGTTGCTTCTGGAAATTCTTAAATGTTTGCATACAGAGCAATTACATAAGCGGGAAAGCATATAATATGCTTTAGGACTAAGACCCGAGATTTACATTATACAGAATTAATCTAGGCCGACTTACTTGTAACGCATCTGACTCGATAATCCATTGCTAGCACCTGGCAGAGTCTGAAAAAATAAGAGAAAGAGTCAGCCTGCCGCCATCGAATATTCGCGTAAAACATGACCCGCTGCGGAGCCGCACATGCCGCACTTTACATAATAGTCGGCGGATACTTACGCGGAATATGCCAGAAGCTCCGGAAAGGTTCGTCGGAGCAACGCCGACCTGGCGGGCGAGACGAGGCAGAAACTTGGGTACACGCAGCATCTTGGCTTGGGTTGTATTCTACTTCTGCAATTTAACACGAACAATTGTCAAATTAAAGCAAAATTTCGTCAGAACAGAGCACGGCGAGCGAGCACGTTTCTTCCCGTGAGAGGGCTGGAGGTAAGTAATCGTAATCGGGGTGGCCGATATGCGATAGTGAGACCAGGGCTGCCAAGGTGGTGGTGTGCTTCTTCAATTTCGAATTGGGGTTCCCCTCTGGTGTACATAAATGTTTTAAAAATGTTTTTTTCTAGCACAATGACATTTCTAGCATGGTAGTGGAAAGCTCACTAGATGGATGAGAATCTAATTTTTTAAACTTAAATTTTATGTGAAACGCAAATAAATTTTATCAAAACTAAAAGATTGTTGTGATTGAAATATATATTCAAAATCCTAAGTGTCGCTTGATTTTGTTTCAAAAGCGACCATATATATCGCGTTTCGATAGCTGGCCATAAGCTTCTGCATCTCATCACTAGACGGCCGTTGTTTTGGAAGTGGCTTAATAGTATGACCGCACCGGACAGCTTTGGGGGAAACTATCGAAAGGCACATTTTAACACATGTATATCAGTCTATCATTGCGTAAAAGTACCCAAAAATTTCGAAATCCCAAATTAACACATAGAACGCCGGTTAGATCCGTGCGCTGCCGGTTCCGTGCCTTCCGTACCTGCACTTGCCCCACGTCCGGAGGATATCCTATTAGCCACCGAGGAAGTGGATCAGCGCTATGGCTTCGGATCATGAAGAGTCAGACGCCGAGCTGGAGGAGAACTACTACACATTTCTGAATTTACCACGGGATGTATGTGCAGCGTCATCTCATGATAACTGCCCACTAATCATCATTTATTTCAGGCCACTGCGGAGCAGATAAACACGGCTTACCGGAAACAGAGTCGCATTTACCACCCGGATAAGCATCTTGACCCGGACAGCAAAAAGAAGGCGGAGATCATGTTCAATCGAACTAAGCGAGCCTACGAGGTGCTGTCGGATCCCCACCAGCGGGCCATTTATGACTCGGTGGGAGAAAAGGGTCTGCGCACCGAGGGCTGGGAGATCGTTCACCGGACCAAGACGCCGGCAGAGATTCGGGAGGAGTACGAGCGCTTGGCGCAGGCTGCTGCCGAGAGACGTCTTCAGCAAAGAACAAATCCTCGCGGCAACATCACCATTAATGTAAACGCCACTGAAATATTTGCTCCGTACGATGATACGGAAATGCCGCGCGTGGAGATCGGCTCTATGAGCATTGCCCAGTCTATAGAAGCTCCAATCACGCGTAAGGATATGATCATCATGAGTGGCAACCTGTACTCTTCAAATGGCAACGGTAGTGGCGGTTTCGTAGTAGCTGGACGCCGGCTGCTCAATAAAGGATGGCTGGAGCTTTGTGCTGGTGCGGGAAACGGCTTCTTACTTGGTCTCAAGGGTAAGTCCCCTTCACAAGGGTCGAATATTTTTTGTCACATATCTGAAGTACCCCTTTTTTTTTAGGTGGACGCACTTTGACGCAGAAGCTTACGCTTAACGGTGGTACAAACCTGAACTTCCGGGATAACGGGGTGATACCTGCCTTGTTTTCAACGCTAGCCGTGCAGCTGGACAAGCACACCATGGGAAGTCTGACGTTAAACGCTGGTCCTCAATCCTCCATGTCTACGCAGATCGATCACTCCAAGGAGAACTACTCGCTGAGCACATCCTTTGTGATTGGCACGCCGCATGTGTACTTTGGTCTCTCTTACACCCGAAAGCTGATGGAAAATGAGCTGAAGCTGAAACTGGCCACCAAGTATGGATAACTAATTATTACTATAATTACAGAAATAACTATTTTTCCCCCATTTCAGAGTGGGAACTTTCGGATTCTTGGGCGAGTACGGTGTGGAAAAGAAGGTTTCCAAATACAGTTCGGTGACGGCAACGGTTTCAATTGGCGTGCCTTCCGGAGTCATACTGAAATTTAAGTGCGTTTATTTAAAATTGGTCTTACCTCCACATCTCTAATGATTAATTTCTACCTCAGAATAATTCGTTCAAATCAATCGTATGTATTTCCCATCCACTTGAGCGATGAAATAGTTCCTGCTGCCGTTTTCTACGCCTCGGTGACTCCGGTTATCGCGTGGTTCGTCATTAAGAAGACAGTGATGGACCCTATGGAGGCGGAGAAGAAAAGTATCGAGGTGGAGCGAACGAAACGGCAGAACGAACAAAGGCTGACGGCCAAGCGGCAGGAGGCAAGTGCTGCTGTCCACTTGATGCAGCGCACCTACAATCGGATTATGACCGAAGAGCTGGAGCGGATGGGTCTGATTGTGACGCGGGCTGTATACGGCTGTACCGTGGAGGGTAGTACTCAGTTCAAACCGGAGCAATCGCTGGACGTAACAATACCTATTCAGTGCCTCGTTAAAGACGGAACCCTGCAGCTTTATGAGTCATCAAAGGTTAGAAAAGAGCTTTATCCTTAAAGCATTTTTGTGAAATGTTTCGTTACATATTATAGAGCGACCTGCCTGGATTCTATGATCCGAGCATCGGAGATGAGAAGATCCTGCGAATCGAGTATACCTATCAGAATCAGTTCCAAGTAATCAACGTCAAGGACAATGAGGCGCTGCGACTTCCAATGCCTGGATAGTGTGACATCGCTGCGCTGCACTGAACTGCACTGCCCGGCAATTAGTATAAATCTTCAGTTGTGTTTGTATCTTGTTTTTATTCTTTATAGAAAAGACCCATTCCCAGGACATGGGGAAAATATCGCTTGTTAGTATATTTCCCCCCATTTACAATGCCACTCTGTAATTCCCCATTTTTGGGATAGCTATGAGATCCGAATCGCGCAATAAATCAGATAACGAAATAGATTGGAAATGAGAAATATATGATATTTTGAGATATTTTTTCGAAAACTGTTATTTTTAATTATTAAAGCCTAGTACTGAGTTGACGAAAATCCGCTCTTGAAATTCCGCTTGCGAAATTGCACTTTATTCGGCTGCCGAGGTAGTGTGACCAAAACAATGAAGAAATAAGGTAATACTGAACAGCTGTTGTTTGTAAACAAAAAACAAATAAGCAAAAATGAATTCAAAACGATTGGATGTTGGTGTTTTGTTTATGTATTTCGCCGCTAAGGAGCTGATTAAGAAATAGAAAACTGGGTCAAAATCAAAATCCAAATCAATCACAAATCATTTCAATGCCATTTTATGGCATTAAAATGCCCCTTCGGGACGGCCAAATAAATCTTCCCCAATTTCCTGGATAGAAGTAACTTAATACAAAAAAAAAAAAAAAAAAATGCCCCTTGTGGGTCAAATCTCATATTATGGGCTTCGTTTTGACCGCAGAAATTCATTTTAATTTGTCCTGGCGCGCCGAAAATTTTTCGGGCCGACTATTTTTTTGTTTGGTCAATTGACCCTCCATGTCGCTCCTATACAAATAATTTGAACTATTTATTTTACCTCCCCGAGAGCAGCTGTTTATTTTTTTTGATCCGGCAACACGATAAACATCGATAACAAAAATTTTCGTCAACTCAGTACCCGCAAAATCTAGAAGGCAAAAATTTCTTCTTCTTTCCTTTTTTCCACCGTTTTTTTTATATGGAGTTTGACAGCTGTCACTCGTTGGACAGCGGATTTTCGTCAACTCAGTACTAGGCTTAAATTAAAAAGAAATAATATTATTTTACGTTTGTGATGAGCATGAATTTCATTTGAACTGAAGAATGTTATCGATATTAATTTAAAAATACCGCCGATAACCACAACAACGTTACTGTTAGTGCAGGCGCATGACAACCCCGATCTGGGGGAGAAAACTTGGAGTCAGCTGTGTTTCTGCTGGGTTCGAGGAGTTGCAAGTTTTTACGTTTCTGATTCTGGCGACGACCGTTTAGAGCTGAAAATGCCTCTGCGGAGAGGAAACGAGTCGAGCAGAGTATGATGCAATCCTTGGACCATGATCGGATTCACAAGAGCGAATCTCATCCGCTTCGTGGCCGGCGCAATCTGCTTGTTGCTGGTGGTTAACTTTTTGGGCTTCCGCACGGACGGGGCCAGTGGCACCTCCCTAAGCAAGCTCAGGTAAGTTGCAGTCCATTTCGGTCTACTGTTCATACAAACGATCACTTTTATCCATAGTATTCGGCGCGTACACAAATATGCGCATATCTATGGAAACAGCAGCAAGCTGCCCGCAGCTCCACTGGCCATGTCCAAGGAGCGGGAGCAACTGCTGCAAGGCGGACCGAACTCCACCACAACGACTGTGATTGCGACTGCAAACTTTACTTCCATTCCACAAGACTTATCGCACATCCCGCTGAGCACGTACAAGGCTCTGCCCATGGGTCAAAAAACCAGTTCCGCCCTCCATGCCAATTGCACTGATCCCGATCCCCGTGATGGTAACTAGCACTTGAATCTTTGTAGCGCCAAATTTGACTAGAAATGTCTTACAGGTGGACCCATCACACCGAATACAACCCTCGAATCATTGGACATTATCGAAGCTGAACTGGGTCCGCTTTTGCGCCCTGGTGGCGCCTTTCAGCCAGATAAATGCAACGCCCAGCACCATGTAGCCATTGTGGTGCCCTTCCGTGACCGATACGCCCATTTGTCCGTCTTCCTGCGTAACATTCACCCGTTCCTGATGAAGCAGCGCATCGCTTATCGAATATTCATAGTCGAGCAGACCAATGGCAAGCCCTTTAATCGGGCAGCTATGATGAACATCGGTTTTTTGGAGGCCTTAAAGCTATACCAGTGGGACTGTTTCATATTCCACGACGTGGATCTTTTGCCTCTGGATGACCGAAATCTGTACAACTGTCCTCGTCAGCCGCGGCACATGTCTGTGGCGATAGATACCCTCAACTTCAAGTAATTACCACTGGAAGATAAAATATGAAGCATGAAGAAATTATGTAATTAATTTGATATCTAGGTTGCCTTATCGATCAATATTTGGCGGAGTGTCTGCCATGACGCGTGAGCACTTCCAGGCGGTTAATGGGTTTTCCAACTCATTTTTTGGCTGGGGCGGTGAGGACGATGACATGTCCAACCGCCTGAAGCATGCCAACCTATTCATATCAAGGTACCCCGTCAACATAGCCCGCTATAAGATGCTAAAGCATCAGAAGGAGAAGGCCAATCCAAAGCGGTAACTTGCTGATGTTTTAATCCTACGAACATTATTGATTATCCGTTTCCCATTTAGGTATGAGAATCTACAGAATGGCATGAGTAAAATTGAAAGCGATGGCATCAACTCGATCAAGTATGTCATTTACAGCATCAAGGAGTTCCCGACCTTCACTTGGTATTTAGCTGAGCTAAAGAACTCCGAGCGCAAGAGTTAGCCTACGTAAAAGTGCGTGACCTTTCTAACTATCCAATATTCGTATGTACAAAGGACAACATTACTTTCACGAATCGTAGAGTCTCTTATTAGAGTAGCCCGAAAAAGACATCTCATGGCAACATGATCAATATATATATATATATATTAGACACATATTGTGTGCAGCATATGGTAGCAAGTCCAATACTATACTCATGTTACTATGTAGTATACTTTTTAATCCATATTTTAGCTTCAATTCGTAATCCAAGAACAAATAGTAAGAACTCGTCTCTGTAGCCGATATCGTCCCTTTTAATATTCAATACCATATGTGACAAAAATACTTATATACGTTATACACTTTTTGTTATTCTTAAGTTGTTTTATTGCTTTTTTGTTACCATTCAATTTTATGAACTTCTCAAAAGACACCTACACCTATTCCTCTGAGGTGAAAATGTAGATATTACTTTTGTGATATGCAAATTGTTATTCGATCAAAAACGATTTATACCAAAATAAAACTCGAAAAAAACTTTTACTATACCAAATTCAGACGTTTCGCTTGACCTCCCCTCCACACGCATTAAAATCAGACAGTTCGTTGATTCGTTTGTTAGATATCGTTTTTATTCTGGTTACTACGTGTATTAGAGATAGTATTTATGGCTTTGTAACGACTGGGTTACCATTTTAAGTCGCAGTTACGTTTATGGTTTATGATTAGTGGGTATTCGGGGGCGATGGCGCTTGGCGATTGGCGAAAACGAATAATAATCGCAAATAATGGCGAGAGGGATCGGATTCCACGGCTCATTTATTAGTGTTTGGTTGGTAGGTTGGTTGGCATATGGTATGTATATGCGATATGCAAATTACAGTTAAAACAATATCCAGTATCCCTTTAGTTTTTTGGGGTACAGCATTGGTAAATGCTTGAGCAACAATTTCGAGCAACCCAAATCCAAACTCGAATCAAAATCATACAAAATAGAACAATCCGATCATCCGTAGAGGATAGTGACGGATCACAAATTATATACATAGACAATAATAACGTATAGAATAGACAATTAAAAATTTGGCAATCAAATTACGCGTACAACACATATTGCAGCAACAAGCAAATCCAATAGGAGTTAGACGATAGATAGAGAGCAGGGCAGGGCAGGGCAGGATTTAGCGTTAGATAATAAGAAACCTATGTACAAGTAAAGATTCCGGGTGATCTCTGCTCGATCTACATAATGGAGCAGGGCATGGCACAGCAGAGGGGCAGGCATACCGGCACTACGGCGCCTCCGGACTTGGTTTTCGTCTTTGATTTGGAGCCGGACTCGTACTCGTACATTCCAGAGCCCTTGGCCCAGCGACCCTAAAAAAGGATTCATGTAAATAAAGGTTTTTAATAAAACTATTGGTAAAAACTCACTCCTGAAGCAGATCCGGCATGCATTTCCTCGCGCTTCATTATGATGGTGTCGTGTCCTGGCGGATAGTAGACCTCCTTGCCGGCCTTGTTCACGGACGGCACATGCTGCTGGTTAGGCGAGGCCACTGCTGTCTCGATTTCACGCTTGCGCACTGGAGTCTCCAAGGTATCCACATGGTCAGTGGTCTGAAAAAGCGCATGGTATGAGGTAAGGTATAATTATCGTTTCAATAATCACTGTATCTTCGAAGTAAATTAATGCTAATTTGATTGGTAAATAAAGCTATAATTATTCTAATTTTCTCGTATTCTCGAATTCTCGAGAGGAATTCACAACAAAGAGCGAAAAAGTATTATGTACTTACAGTTCCAAAGCTCTGCATCAGATCATCCACCCTCTGGGGAGGATTGGCATTCACTGGATACTCCACGCCATCGACTGGGAACGGCGAGGGTGATCCAAAGTCCGGCCCGCGACGATTGTTCGTGTTGGTGGTCGAGGAGTACTTGTAGCTGTATGTGGTGGAGTTGGGCGGATACCCGTTTCCGTTTGGCGGATGCTGCGGTGGATAGGCGTTGATTGGCGGCAGCTGCTTCAGAGGAGCTGGTTGTGGCTCATAGGGAGCTCCACCATTGGGTGGGCCGTGGATGCTGTTCACCGTGTTCGAGGTCTCCGTCTCCTTGTAGTAGTAACGGTTCACGCCCGGCTGCAGGGGCGGGCTATGTGGTCCTCCATAGTTGGGACTATGAGCCGGACTGTGTGGCGCCGGATAACGCTGCTGCGGCGGCAGCTCATTGATCGTATTCACATGATCCGTTTTGTGGATGTTGTAGACCACGGTACGGTTGCCAGGAGGTGTTCCGGCCGGTCCCGATCCCAGGGGTAATTGGCGCGGCTGGGGACTGACCCCGCGAGTGGTGGTCTCCTTGTGCTCCCGAATCTCGTACGACTGATTGGAGACTAAGGGGCGATCGTTGGGCTTGTTCAGCGTGGAGTAGCTCTCCGTGTTGTAGACCACGGTTTGGGGCACGTGGGTCGTGTGCGGAACCGGCGAAAGCTGCGAGTAGTTCTGGCTGGAGTTGTGGGTCTCGTGGAGCTTGTAGCTGCTGCTCAGAGTGTTCGAGTTGCTCAGGTTGTGGCTCCGGTTAATGGTGCTGGTGTTGCTTCCGGGTCCAGTGGCCGGAATCTCGTAAGTGTAAGTCCTGACTGTGGTGGTCACCTTAGTGCCGGGGGCAGGCAGGATGCCATCGCTCAGGGCGATGTCCTGCAGCTCCTTGTCGATGGTGGTGCCGCTGGTCACCGTCTGGGTGGTGGTGGCTCCCGGCAGCAGCTCCAGGTTGTTGTTAATAGTGCGGTTGCTCTCGTAGATCTTCTTACTCTCGTAGTGGCCACCACTGGGGGAGTGGGCTGAAAGAAAATGACAGTTTTAAGACGTTGTAGTCCTTAACGAGGATTACAGTCACCTACCCAGGCTATAGGGCTTATCCCTGGTCTGGAACTCGTCCCGTTTCAAGCTGGAATACTTGTTCGTGGACTGCAGAGTGCTGTAGTCAGTGGGACTGAAGGTCTCCACATCATCGATGAAGGGCTGTTGGCCTCCGGAACCGGAGTGCTTAGTGGTCTTCACGACACGGGTTGTCCTCGTTACGGTTCCCGAAGGATCAGTACGTTCCCTAGCGATATAAACCAGAAAAATTCAAGGATAATGTTATAATGCAGAGCTGGTGTCCGAACTCACAGTGTCCTATAGGAAGTTCCATTGCTGGGCAGCAGTTCCCGATCCCTGCTGGTGTTCTGGCGCTCCTGCTTCAGATCCTCCAGAAGGGCATCCAGCTGGTCGATGTTCTGATCGGCTGCCTTTCCTTGGTAGGAGACATTGTTGTCTCCCGAGCTTGAGTATTGATAGGAAGACTTCTTATAGGAGTAGTTTTTATCGTTCTAGTGGATAAAAATTAAAATAAGTAACAGAAAATAAAAGTTTAGTCCTTGAAATGTATATCCTACCTTGCCCCATTTGGAGGGCTTATCCCGCAACGAGGATGAGTAATTTTCCGAACTGCTCGAGTACTGCATTTCCAATTAGTATTTTGCTGTAACGGAAACGAGTATCATTCATAAATTATTCAAATTCTACGTGTGAGTAACTCAAGAGAGACGTGGGTGTCTGCGAAACACGTAATCATGGATTGTGTCGAATGCCCCGAATGGCAGGTTGAATTATTTTTTTTTATTCAAGGCGGTTCACAAGAATTCAAGGCATTTTTCCCACCCACACAATTCAAACAAAAATGGCCGCATTCGTCATTTTCAATCTGAATCTGAATCTGAATCTGAAGTGAGAACTTTTGGCGCATTAATGGAAGCTTAAGTCATCTGAAGTGGGCATCACTTCAGAGCACAAAGGCGCGGAATGCCAAAACAACAATGGAATGGCGGAGGCTGCCAGCCGAAGACAAAATGCTCTGAAAATTCGGAGACTTTCTTCAAAAGACTTTATTACGTGGGCTCAAAGCTAAGTCTCTATAAGCAAGTTCTTTAAATGGAATTAAGCAAACAAGACCGCAGAAACAATAATAAATAACATAATAAAGTGATAATATATAAATAAAATACAAATGGCATCATTAAAATGCTAAAATCGCAAAGTTTTTGAAGGAGCTTCTTTTATGCTCCATATTTTTCTTATATGCCCCACTGGGATGACCCTATTCCTCCCAATTTTCATCCGATCCTTAAAAGGATTACCTTAAACGATTTGTGGATTGATTCTCTATTAATCTCTATCAAAACCCTGGAGCAAAATTTTTGATGGAAATTTTACACATTTTTCCTGATGGTCCCCTTGTAAAATCTGGGATTTCCAGAAATCCCATATTTGACCCAATCCGATACCCATATCTTGGAAAATTTTTATCTGATCCTTGAAAGGAATACCTTGAACGATTCGTAGTTCAATTCTCTATTAATCTGCATCAAAAACCTGGAGCAAAATTTTTGATCGAAATTTTTCACATTTTTTCTGTTGGACCCCTTGTAAAATCGAGTGATTTCAGATATGCCTCACTGGGATGACCATATCTTCCCCAATTTTTATCCGATCCTTAAAAGGAGTACCTTCAACGAATTTTGGATTGATTCTCTATAAATCTCTATCAAAAACCTGGAACAAATTTTTTGATCGAAATTTTTCACATTTTTCCTGATGGACCCCTTGTAAAATCGAGTGATTTCAGATATGCCTCATTGAGATCACCATATCTTCCCCAATTTTCATCCGATCCTTAAAAGGAGTACCTTAAACGAATTGTGGATCGATTCTCTATTAATCCCTATCAAAAATCGAAAGCAAAATTTTTGATCGAAATTTTTCACATTTTTTCTGTTGGACCCCTTGTAAAATCGAGTGATTTCAGATATGCCTCACTGGGATGACCATATCTTCCCCAATTTTCATCCGATCCTTAAAAGGAGTACCTTAAACGAATTTTGGATTGATTCTCTATAAATCTCTATCAAAAACCTGGAACAAATTTTTTGATCGAAATTTTTCACATTTTTCCTGATGGACCCCTTGTAAAATCGAGTGATTTCAGATATGCCTCACTGAGATCACCATATCTTCCCCAATTTTCATCCGATCCTTAAAAGGAGTACCTTAAACGAATTGTGGATCGATTCTCTATTAATCCCTATCAAAAATCGAAAGCAAAATTTTTGATCGAAATTTTTCACATTTTTTCTGTTGGACCCCTTGTAAAATCGAGTGATTTCAGATATGCCTCACTGGGATGACCATATCTTCCCCAATTTTCATCCGATCCTTAAAAGGAGTACCTTCAACGAATTTTGGATTGATTCTCTATAAATCTCTATCAAAAACCTGGAACAAATTTTTTGATCGAAATTTTTCACATTTTTCCTGATGGACCCCTTGTAAAATCCAGTATTTTCAGATATGCTCCGCTGGGATGACCTTATCTTCCCCAATTTTCATCCGATCCTTAAAAGGAGTACCTCAAACGATTTTTAGATTTGTTTCTCATCAATCTGCGTCAAAATCTAAGAAAACAATATGCTCTTCATATTTTTTAGAGTTTTGCAAACAAAAATCTTAAAAGCACATGTTTTCAAAATTTACGACAGTAGTTTAAGCGTGAAAAAACAAATTCCTTTCACAATATGGCACACAATAATTTTGAACAATAGACACATGTAATGTTTCTTAAGAAATACAAAAATATCGATGAGCTTTTTCGTTAAACTTTTTAGTGAATTTACAATGCCCTTTTGGCAGAGTAGCCCGAAAAAATATAAAGACTGACATTGAAACTCAGAACTGGCACAAAAACGCACAAAAATACACAAATCAGGCAGCCAGGCAGGCAGGCGGGCAGGCAGGCGCAAAAAGTCGAAATATTCAATGTCAAACTGGTTTTCACTTTCGGCGTGTCCTTAAACTCCTTTTTTGTCTGGGGCCGCATACACTCACGTCAAAACATCCGGAGAAAACATTGTATACAGTGTGTATAGTCGTTTGTATTGTGTTCACTTCGGCTTAATTTTGTTTTTGCTGGTGCAGCTTTTGCGATTTAACGATAACCTTGAGGAGAGAGATACAAAGATAGAGAACGAGCGATGATGCAAAAATCTGGCCAAGCACACAAGGATGACCGTTGATGATGTCATATGTTTATACAAAATATATATGTAGCAATAGTAAGTCGGCGCTTGACAGCAACTGCATTAAACGTCAACTCTGGCTAGCTGGCTTAAGTAATCAAATCAAGGCGTTCAGACTTTAAATAAATCACCTTTTGAGTAAAGATGGGGCTGGGGGATGGGATGACACACCATATGGTCAACAGAATAGAGCTAATAAAGACGAACGGCAAAAATATAAAATAAAAACCTCGCACACAGGCGAAAAACACGCATAAAATAGCATAATATACAATAAATAAAAGGCCAAATCTAATTGACGCCGCCACTGCCTCCGCCGTCGGTCGTCGCCAGCTCCGCCCCATTCCTCCGCCCACTCCACCCCCACCTATACCGCCCTCCTACCGCTCTCCTTCCGTCCGGCCATCCATCTTAGCACGTTTTTAGTAGCGCTCGGGGTCTCAGTTTTGGCGACAACCGAGGAAAAATAAAGCGCGAGAGTTAAATCGATCGGAGAGCAAAGCGCGTGTTTTGCTTTTAGTTTATTACTTTTGTTTTTGCATTAGCATTCACACAACTACACTATATGTGTATATATGCTGCCCGCGGGTCACAAAATGATCTCATATACCCATGAGATAGAAGCTCTGTGGAAACATGTTGCTGTTTTCCAGACACCTTAACCCTTAGAGGGCCCACGTGGCGTATGAGTAATTTTTAATAGCAAAAAGCCATTTTGTACCTAATCCTATGAATATTTCTATAAAGTTTATAAGAATTAATTAAATCTAATTTAAGTTCTAAACATTTTTAAGCTAAATAATTGTGTTTTACAAAATATTTACAAAAATAAATCAAACAAACAATATATTTCATAGAGGTTTTCTAAAGTGCTTAATTATATTATTTTTGGGCTAATTGGCAATTAAAAAAATAGATCCCTCTTTTCAATTGAAATCCACTATTCTTTGTTATTTGACGAGAACTGAAAAGTTCCAAAGCACAAACTGGAGTAGCCATGGCGTGGGTTAAAATCGGGGGAAGAGAGATCACTGATCGCTGATCTGTGATCGCCAAATGCCAGATCGCATACGTGGGCCATGGTAATAACAAACATAAAATAAACAAATACCTCGTTCGCAACGAGTTTGAAATGGCCGAAAAGCGAAAAAAAAGCGAAGGTGTTGTTGTCCTCCCCGTCCGCACCGTTCTTGTTGTTGAAATTTCCGAAAAATCAAACCGAAAACGTAGGCGAAATTTTACGTTTATATATGCTGTGTGCCGTCAGGGCATGTATCATTATCTATATGTGTTCTAGGTAGTCTTGCCACTTTTTGTGAATGTCTGTGAATGGTAGTATATCCGTATCGGTGAGTTGCCAATTTGTGGCAGACACCCACACACACAGCCAGTCAGCGAGTTCAAGCCGAGCGGACGCCGTTTGAACTTGGCTAATTTAAACGAAAGTTTAGTGCGCCACAAATACACCAAAAAACAAAGATACAAAACACGGCCACAGATACAAAGATACATCATTGCTCTTCAGGCGAATTTCCGAACACTTTTCAACGTTTTGCCGAGCCATTTTCGTTGTTGTTTTTGTTGTTATTTTGGCTTTTTGGGTGCTTGGTCGGCTGGGTTATATGAAAACAAATAATTCTATTTTTAGTTCACTGCCACTGGTCTTTCAATTTGAATACGGAATACTGCGCCACCGTCTGTTTCAGATGTGTTGTTCGGGAAATAAATCGAGTGTACACCGTACATGAATCATCTGGCCAACAAGAGATACATATAGGGCAGAAGATACATCTCTAAAGTGAATAGGATGCGTTTGCTGCTTTTCGAAATTCGAATTTCACTTTAAAAAAGCGAGTACTTCCACGTACAGAAATACCAAACATACATCTATGTATCTACAAAAACAAATTCCACCGACACGTAGGGAAAACTCGTTTGGGACTCTGTTGTGTTTGCGTGTTGAGCATTTTTTTTTTCATTTTTGTTTTTAAACTAAGCTCGTCTGCCAGTTCAATAGACAAAAACCACAAACCCACACGCTCTTTCTCTTCAAATATTTGTATCTTATGGATACATATATGTATGTATCGCACTCTCTCTCTCACACACACTCACTGTGCACTTTTTCAAAACTCCAAAACGGCAGTTGAATGGGGGAAGGAAAATTTCTGCAATTTGCGGGAAATTCGCTGTCAGTGTATTAGTGTTCGATCGCTCCCAGCACTGGTGTAACGGTACACAGTACGCGATTTAGTAGTAGTATCTAAGTAGTTAAAGGGTTTCGCTTTTCTTTTTCGCAGCTGCTGCGCGTTCGCGTCGCTTGTTCGAGCAGTACTGAGGCTTCAGTTCCGCACTTGCCACCAACGATCCCATCTAAGCCCCACTGCGATCCGATCGCTAGTTGCTCCGGCGAGAGCATCGCACATGAGATACTCAGATACATCAGGTGCTCTTCAGGAGAATTTTCTCTCGATTCCAAAGCTTGCTGAAAAAGCTCTCAGCTAATGCTAATTGTATGGACAATAGAGCGGGTTGAAACAGATCACTGGGTCGCAACGAATTGGGGATACTCTTTGGGAAAATCTAAAGTTATATTAGAGGTTATTGAACTTGTTGATTTCTTATCTATATGTTTAAAAAGCTATACTATACTTTGCTAGTCATAGATAAGTCATTTTCGCAAAACAAATTACCTCTTTTAATTCTAGAAATTATTTCAAAGAATATTGACATTTAAATTAAGCAAAAATGTCAACCAAATACCATTTATTTGCATATTAAATATCTCATTGAAGCCACGACGTAGAAAATTGAGATATATACCCAACGCATACATCGAAAGCTCTTAAATGCAATTCGTAACCCAATAAAAAGACGTTCTTATTCATTTACTCGATACAAAAGAGTCAAGTGTCTTCCATTTTATTCATACGTAATGGAAAAGCGATGTCGATAATTCTGATGATCATTATATCTGTTAGTTGATAAGCTTTTTTATAAAAAACAAAGACCGCACCACTGACGGTTACAACTGAGGGGTTTAGCTGTTACGTTATAATTAAGATACTTATACAAGAAAGAAAGCGGATGGGGAATCCAATCATCCATCTGGGTTTCATAATTTAATCCTTGGCGGGGACTTCAATCACACGCGGCTTGTCGATGATGCGGGCGGTCTTGTTGCCCTTCTCAACGATCCCGATAATCCAGGCCTGGTAGCCCTCTTGCTTTTCAATGTCCTTGCAGTAGGCGGCAGCCTGTTCACGAGGCAGGCAGATGAGCAGACCGCCGGAGGTTTCGGCGGAGTGACCTTGCAGCAGCTGGAACATGTTGCCACAGGCCTTGGCCACAGCAGCCATCTTGGCAATTACTGGGAGATTGTGGATTACGAACGAGACGTCCTTTTTCTGGTGAGCGGCTAGCGTTTGAGCGTGTCCCAGCAGACCGAATCCGGTGATATCAGTGGCGCCATGGGCGTTGTACTTGTGCATCAGGCGAGCGGCTACGCGGTTCAGCCGGGACATGGAGTTCATGGCACGGTGGTAGGCTTTTCGCACATCCTCCTCGGAGACCACCAGCTTAATGCGATTCCAGCGTTCCGGCTGGTCGATCCACTGATGAGCATTCACGGCCACCTGGGTGCCGAGTGGCTTTGTCAGAACCAAGACATCTCCCACCACGGCGTTGTCGGGGACGATGTATTCATTAGGCTGGCAAATGGTAGAGGCCACGCCTCCAATGGTGCACCACGGATTCACTACGCTCTGGCCGCCAGTTACAGTAGTGCCCGCCTCCAAGGCAGAGTCCTTAAATCCCCTCATGATCAGAGGAATGACCACGTCACGCTCCTTCTCCGTCATCTTGGTACTGACCGCCAAAAGCATCAACATGTTGTCGCAGTCGGTGACGCCCATGGCGTACAGATCACTCAGGACATTGGCACATGCGATCTTGCCCATCATGTAAGGATCATCCACGATCGGGTAGAAAAAGTCGGTGGTTTGTACGAGGCAGAGACCGCCATGTCTCAAGGGGATCACCGAGCAATCCAAGCCGATGCCAATTCTTGGAATCGCCACATTAAGGAACTGCGGCTCCTGGTCCTGGGTGGAGTAGTCCTGCTGCAGGGCCGAAACGAGCTTAGAGAGCACATCCTGTGGCACCTTGCAGCCACGTCCTTTCAAATCAGCAAAGCGCGTGAGCCTGAAGGATCCATCCAGATCGTGGGCTGTGGGATCGAAAGGGCGTCGCAGTTCCGCATCGCCACCACCATGTAGCTCCAGGTGAGCTGAGTTTAGTACATCAGCGGCGTAGCTCATCCTTCACTGGTATATCTGATCAACTATGAAGAAGAAAATAAGATAGGAGGTGGATAAGAAACCGCACGCACTTTTGCCGCGCAACAAAAATAAAATGACCATATTTCCATTTAGCGAGTAACTCGCGTTCTCCCCGGGCACGAATACTGTCGCAGGGAGACGTGTATGTACACGGATTTTCTGCTGCGTATGAGTAGCGCGCGCTGTGATTGGCTGTTGCCGCGACGGCGGCTAAAACGGGCGAAGTCAGTATTTCTCCCCGTCGGCAAAGCGAGAAACGTGAACAATGCCCACTTACTTTAATTGCAAAATGCCAAAAAAGTGTGCACCCGCCAAGTTTGGATTTGATTGCCGTCAATTCCCCTTGAAATTAACACTTACTTTTGCTTGTGCGAATGTACAATAAAGACTTATTTTAGGACCGTCAGCCAACTTTATTTATTTTGCGCCTGGAATTTTTTGACTTTTCAACGAGCGAGCTGTCACAACAGGGTTGCCTTTGCTTTATCAATCGCGGGTGGGCTATCGTGTATAGTGGTGGACTGCCAACTTGTGCTAAAGTTATCGATAACAAGAGCGCAAAAAGTGTAAAAAGAGAGATATTTTAATAAAAAATATGGTTTATATATGTAAAAGAAGAGGAAATATGTGTAGCATGACCTTAGATTAACAATTTATTGCTTTAATGAGCAGGAAAACTTCATATCTGGAACTGAAACTGTTGGTCAAAACGAGAGCGGAAGAGACGAAGAAAAACCTGTTGCTCAACCAGAGCGAAAAGTAAAAGTGAGTCAAAACAATGGAAATATTTACCTTTCTGCGGAAAACAAAGTTAATTTTTATATTTTAAGTAGATAATCTAATCTTCTTATGCCTGGATAGCTGTTTAAATAAACATAAGCCACAGAAAAGCACCAAAAACAAAAGACTTAAGCAACAAACTCGATTTTTGGTAGAGACCATGGCTTAATCGAAGCGCTGACGACATAAAGGCCAAAAACATGATTCAGCTACGTCTGCGCAGTCTTGTTCTGCTGCAATTGCTGGCCGTGGTTAGCTCGGAATATGTATACGGGGAACCCAAGTTCAAATGCCCTAAAAAGTCTGTAATTTTTTAAATGAAAATATAGATTTCTCTACTTATTATTTTTTTTTCTTTTAGAGCAAATGCTTTATATCCATGCGTATGTGAAAAAGGCAGTGACGACGGTCTATATGTGCGCTGCGAAAATGCAAATCTTGCCACTCTTGCCGTGGCCCTGCAAAACTTGGCCTCTTTCCAACTGCCCATAGAGGAACTCACCATTTACAGAGGACATTTTGGTATGATTTTATAAACCTTTTATGACAAGAATTTGTGACATTCTCCTTTCCCCCCAGTGCGTTTATATGGTCCACTATTTGCCAATATTAAAGCCCGTTTGCTCACCATAGAGGAGACTCCATTGGTCACAATTGAGGATTATGTATTTTACGGAGTAAACAACACCTTGGAGCATTTGAACCTGCTCCGTACAAATCTAAGTCATGTGGGAAAGCTAGGATTTGGCGTGAGTATTCCTATATTAATTAAAAAGAAACATTATTAAATAAAAATACATTTGTAGAATCTTGGAAAAGCCACACAATTAGTCATAGACGGCCATGCCTTCGAGCAGCTGCCCAAAGACCTCTTTGCCAACCAGGAGATCACCAACAGCCTTGGAGTAATGCGGCTGACTAATGGTCTTTTAAGTGATCTACCTGTTGAAACCTTTCAGCCTTTGAGAAAACTGAAAACCCTCGACCTGCATGGCAATCAGCTAGAGGATCTCAAGCGAAACCAGTTTAAGAATCTCAGAGAACTGGAGGTCCTTGATATAAGTCACAACAAGATCAAGAAACTGGAGGCCCAACATATTGCTGATCTCACAAAACTAGGATGGTGCAATGTGTCGCATAATGCCCTCAACGAACTAAGCCGTGGAACTTTCGCTAGGAATTCTGTTCTTAAAGTTTTAAATTTGTCGCACAACCATATTGGAAAGTTGGATGCCAACAGCTTTAGGGGAATGCGATTCCTAAGGCGACTATTCCTGAGCGATAATGTTCTTACTGATATAGGTCGTGGCACCTTCGGTTCTGTGGCCCGGATTGGAACGATTGATTTAGCTCGTAATCAGTTGAAAAAGGTTGAGTTCCAAATGTTTACTCAAATGAACTATGTTGAGGTGGGTTTAAAATCTGTAATTCTTTTGATATTCGTTTAAAATGAATCTTATTTTAGTTGCTTGACTTGGCGGAGAACAATATTACCAAGATTGAGAAGAACTCGTTTAAGGATATTTACCAAGCCGTGATAAATGTTTCCCACAATGCTTTGGCTCTTATAGAAACAGGTGCTTTTGAGAACTGTGTTAATATCACCGTGTTGGATCTATCGCATAATCTTCTCAGCAATTTTTCGCGTCGCAGCTTCGATGAGACAACTTTTGCCTCTACCTTTCAGTTGAGCTACAATAATTTTACCAACTTGGCGCAGGTATAAGCTTAAATTTAATTTTGAGTCTCATAATCTAAAAACTTCCATATTTCTTCTAGATACCCATACAAAATATGACAGGATTACGTGTTTTGAATGCCTCGCATAATAATATCGCTGAGATACCCAAGAATTGTTTCCCAAAACTCTACGAGCTGCACACAATTGATGTGTCTCATAACAATATTTCAAGTATTTTTAATGGGGTCTTCCAGACACTCTTTTCTTTGCGCTCCATTGATTTGAGCTACAACAGCATGACGGAAATCAAGTCCTCCACTTTCGGAACCTTGCCCACGCTTTTGGAAATGGATCTGAGCCACAACGAACTGGTTTCCATAGTGCGCGGCTCCCTGGCCAAGTTGACCAGCATGCGGCAGCTGTATTTAAACAACAACCGCTTGGAGAAGCTCTTCCAACTGCCCATCTCACTTAATGAATTGTATTTGAGCCACAATCAGTTGACGGGAATTCCAGCGGGAACCTGGCCAGTTATGAATTCGCTGATTTACTTGGATTTGAGCCACAATCAGTTGGGAGACAGCTTGGATGGGCAGAGCTTTACGGGATTGCTGGTGGTACAGCGGTTGAAGCTCCAAAACAATGGCATTAGTCAGCCCCCGTTGGAGGCCCTAGCCGGGATGTCCACGTTGCAGTATTTGCACCTAGAAGTGGGTATTTAATTAAGAATAAGATATATTTTTATTTAAACCCTATTAATTTTTAGTATAATAATATTACTGCATTGGATCGAAGTGCCTTTGGGAAGCTGCCTGTTCTTTTTGAGGTAAACCTGCACGGAAATCAAATATCCGATATCAGGTAAGGATTAAACTTCCCATTCTTGAATTTATTTTAATATTGATTATATTTCCAGTAAACGAGCATTTGAGGGCTTGTTGCAGCTTCTCAAGTTGAACCTCTCATCGAATAGCCTAAAACACTTGCAAAACGATATATTCCTCGGTCTGCCCTCCCTGCGTACCTTGGATTTATCTCAGAACATGCTCTCAAAGCTGGATAACAAGACTCACGGCGTCTTGGATGATCTGCTCAGTCTGGAAACTCTTGATTTAAGCCAAAACCGGATTAGTTTCGTTACCAAGAAGACCTTCCCAGAGTATCAGTACATTCCATACAATCTCAGGAATCTTAATTTGAGCTACAACCAGATGCCGGTGCTCACCTATGACATAACCTTTGGAACCAAGAAGCTCTACCGGCTGGATGTCTCCCACAATCAAATAAACGATTTGCGGCGGGGAGTGCTCTCGAACTTTACATCTCTGCAGAAGCTGGACATGTCCCACAATGAGCTGTCTAACTTGGCATCCGAGGAGCATATCTTCGATCTGCCCCAGAACCTGAGCAGCCTGGATCTCTCCCATAATCAGATATATCACCTACCATTCGCCAACATTGTAAAGGTCAAGACTCTGAAGTATGTGGATTTGAGAAACAATAGTCTAGAGGATTTGCCTGCTTCCTTGGTGGGCAGCATGCGGAATGGCAGCCAGGTGCTGCTCTCCGGCAATCCCCTTCACTGCGGCTGCAATGCTCGTCCGCTCAAGCACTTTATGCTGCAGCAAACGTCGCCAAGTGAGGACTTGCGAGGCATCCAATGCGGCACTCCGGCTTTGATCAAGGACAAGCAGCTCCTGGTACTGCCGGATGAGTACCTGCACTGCGCCGAGGTTGAGCGTGATACGTATGCGGGCACCGACTATGAACAGCTCACTGATGTCCGGTTCCGAGAAGTGCAAACGTAAGCTATAAATATGTTTTTGTTTCCCAACTAAATTATTTTTAACCCAATAGCACAAAATCTGGAAATTTAACCATCAGTTGGTACGTTTCTGCAACAGCAGATGTCTCAGACTTTAATATTTATGTGCGAAGCACCAGCAACGAGGTGCTCCACCAGGCGGACTATGCCTACAACCAGCGTACGGCCCAGATCCGCATCGCAGATCTGCAGGCGGCGGGTGAGGAGAAGCTGCGTGGCGCTGAGATCTGTATTTTATCGCGTGACAGCGATGGCAACACCCGGAAGTGGTTTTCGGGACAATGTCGTCCACTGCCCTCCCTCAAGCTGCCCCGAACATTTTTCTTTGGCAACTTCCAGGTCCGGGGAGCGGCTTCCACAACTGCCAGCAGTCTACCTCACTGCATCGTGTACATAGTCCTTGTTTTTTTCCTTGCCCGTTTGTAGACATGCTTTTGCTAAAACTAATTGTATATATTTGAAGACTATTTTCTTTTATTAATAATTTTCATAATTTTGTTAAATAAACATTTAAGCATATTATATCAGTGTCTGTGTCGGCCAAGGCTCACTGTAAGGACACGCTGAGCTCTGACCTTACAGCTGAACATGAACATGTGCGCGACGTCCTATTATCACAGTCGTGCGCACATGTATTTGTTTACTTGGACGCCGCCTCGCGTGGGCAGCGCAATTGAGAAATCGTTGGAGTCCAACAGAACCCACCAGGACAGCTGATGGCGATGGCGATGCCTGATGGCGGACTTTCATTCAGGGCGCAAACACAAAGGCTGCAAACCGAAGCTCATTTCGGGCGGCGATTCATTCTGTTCTCGGATTCGGCTTCTGTTCTTTTCGTGCAGTGCGGAGAGCGAAAGGACTCGCAAGGCTGTGTGAGAGGCCTGGCAAATGCGCACTCGCGCTCTCAGCGGAAATGGCACGCGATGGTAAACAGTAGCGGGCCATCAAATTGGTATGGTTGTGTAGGACCCAAAAAAGTATGCTTCAATTTTTAAAGGTTTTTTTTGAAGAAAATGGTTTTGGAATAAAGGACTATTTTAAAAGAATAACTGATTTATATGATAATTTTTATTAACAATTAGCAAAATAAATGTTTATTATTGTATTTAAAAAG
Source organism: Drosophila bipectinata (assembly GCF_030179905.1). Lineage (NCBI taxonomy): Eukaryota > Metazoa > Arthropoda > Insecta > Diptera > Drosophilidae > Drosophila > Drosophila bipectinata. The sequence continues at coordinate 16,679,972 of NC_091737.1, forward strand.
TATAATTTATAAAATTTGTTATAAACCATATTAAAACATTGCCTTTTTGTGGAACCTCTAGTGTTGAAGAAACCAGAAGATACTCAAAACTCAGGACATGTGCACTTTCACTGCCGCGCCACCCACATGCTCTCGGTTTCATTTTGGCCGCAAAAGAATGTGCTTTTGTGCCGTTCGCCTTTGCGACCACTCACCATCCCCCCCATATCCTTTCACCTTTCACACCGCCTGTGAGTCCCGCCTGCCTGCCTGCCTGCCTGCCTATCCTGTTGCCCTTTCTCTGCATTTTTGGCCAGGCGACTTTGCCTGTCCTTATCGATTTTCAGCGAATCTCGTTGGCTCGGCTCCGTCACTTCGGCGCACGTCAGTGGCATGCGAATCTGAATCTGAAAACGAATTCGAAAGCGAAGTTTCACTTGTCGCGCTGAGTTCGTTCGTGTCGCAGCAGCAACGCAGCAGCAGCAGCACCAGCACAGCAATAGCAGCAGCAGCGAGTGTGCCGTTATTCCGTTTCGTTACATAAAGAAGAGATTTCAATAGCAAGTTTAAGTGCGCTGCCCAAAAAAAAATCTCTATTCAAAAATTAAACAAATGCAGCATTGTGATAAACACTTAAACACCAATTAAAAAAAGAAGTGGAAAACGAGAAAAAAACGAAAGGAGCCAGCGCGACATACCTTTAGAACCAAAAAAACATAAAAAAAAGCCCAAAAAATAAACCATTAAATTCGAAAACGAAAGCAAGCGAATGGAAAAAAGTAATGAAATTAAGTTCGAGACCTAGTGAGGGTGTATCTGGTATATAGAGCAGAAAAAAAAAAAAAATAGTGCCGTAACAGAGGCAGTGAAAAAAGTACCAGGTAGTCGTGGGTTCGGAAAAAAAAGGAGTTTAATAAAGAAGAAGCACGAAGAGACGAGGACAAGTGGGAAAGCTGGAGAATCGGAAGGCAGGACGAAAATGTAATAGAGGTCAAAAGAAGCATTGATTTAATGTGTGCACTTCCTCCCACTTTTTTTTCGGGGCTACCTTGTGCTCCTTCCACCTGCGCTACTTCTTACATTCTCTTCTTCTTCCTTCTCCACCTCCTCTTCTTCTTCTTCTTTGACTTCGTTGTGGGCTCCTTCCACCCACTGCCACTGTGTCCTGTGTCCTGTGCCGTTTTTCATGCCACCACTGTTGTTGTTGGTGATTCTGGTGTGTGTGTGTGTGAGTGTGTTAGTGGGTGAGTGCGTGTGTGTCCTCTCTTAATATTCGCATGTGCGTGTGTGTCTCCTTGTCTCCGTTATAAATAATTTGTTTAAAATTCATCAAATCGCCTGACGTTTCATTCAATAAAGTTCCAACCTATACCCCAAACAGACACACACACACACACGCGCATACGAACAGTCGGAGGCGCACACTCACATGCCCACCAATACATACGAATGTGTGGCGCCCGTGAATTGTGTATGTATGTGCGAAAAATGTTGATGACGAACCACTTACGTCTATCGCACAACCCACGAAACCAACGAAACCACCACAAACAGCCGCAGCAGCTGAAAAAATCGCATATAACACACCCGCACACACACAAACACACACGTATAACTAACACCAATACTAACACAAACAGGGACCTAGGACACACGTACAGTTCAATATCCAATAAGAAACCAAGCATAATTACATAATCAAATAGAACTACTTGCAAAAAAAAAAACAAAAATAGAAAACAACAACAAGGGACAAAATCGAATATAATAAATAAAATAAAAATTGAAATCAAACTAAGGGAAAAGCGGAAGCCAGCGACAAAAAAAAACAAGGACAACTCCAAGTGCAGAATTATTTAATCAACGTCAGCAAGTCGGCCTGGAAACGCCTAAACGCAGAACAAAAAAAAAAACAAAAAGGACACGCGATTTCCAAAAATAGAAAGTAATGATAAAAAACCAAAAATAAAAAAAACCAAAGTACCTGCAACAATGAAATTGAGCAAATTATAAGCGCATAGCCCAACCAAAAAAAATAAAAACTCGAGCATAAAAATTACTTTTAAAAATATACAAAAAGGACACTCGCTATATACAAAAGAACAAAAGAAAATTCAAAAAACCAAGTGCTATAGATAAAGTCTAATCCATAACAAAAAAATAAAACACATAGACCGTAGTTCGTTGCCGTTTGTTCACCGCTGGACGATACCGATACCCAAGGATATATAGAGCCCAAGGATATAGAGCGTAATACCCCGTTGAGATAGAGTAATGGAACTAACCTCGTAGTTTGTAGACAGTGAGACGAGCGTCTCCGCCCGTAGGAAAGCAAATCAAATAACCGCAACATAAACGCACTTAACGACTAACTAAAACTACCAAGTAGTTGCCTCTCTATATACAAAATATATATACATATACGATATATATACACCTACGATATATATACAAGATACCTAGCTGTAGCCGCGAATGCGAATTACTTATATAGTTAATAAAAAAAACAAAAACCAAAACAACACCAGTCTGTAAATCTACCTGTATGGATTTATTTTTATAATGCCGATAGAGCGAAGCCCCATTCCCGAGCTCCCAAATTCCTGAGCCTTTATCCTTGTTACCGTTGTCGTTATTGTTGTTGTTGCCCTCGACCTAGGCCTTTTCCGAAAATTGCATCTAAATAAGTAACGAGGGCGATTAATGCATTAATTGGGTGACGAAGGCCGAAGAACGCCCAAGGATCCGGGTCCGGACTCCTTGTTTCACCTGGCACGTGTCGGATACACACGCAGCACAGAGAGATAGGCCGCAGGACACAGAACACAGGACGAATTTCGAGCTGCCTGCTTTTGGGTTTCCCTTGACGTAACTCCGCCTTAACTCGCATAGCTTCCATTTGCCTCAAAAGCCACACAGAAAAAAAAAGCACAAAGCGAAAAAAAAACTTAATATATTATATAAAGCGAAAAAGCAACCGCAAAGCCAAAACGCGGTGCGTTCGTTAAACTTTCATGACCAAACATTAACTTAAGAGCAGGGGAGCGGTGGCTGTGGAAGGACAACGACTACGAGAAGGCAAAGGATACTGAGCACTAAGCTGTCGTCATCATCCATAATCCCCCCCGCGTCAGCTAGTTTGTTTTTTTGTGATAAATTATTCAACGATCCGGACTCCGGATTCCGATCCTGCCCACCCTGTCCACACTTCAGCTCCAGGATACAGATCCAGTTCCAGTTTCACTTCCATAACCAGGCCCCACCATCACATCTGTACTCCACCAACCGAAATATAGCTACAATAACTATACCGTAGAGGATAAAACGACATTTATAATCCAGAGTACAAACGAATAACCCCAAAAAAATAATAATAATAATAACGAAATAAAGAAGCGCTGTAAACTAAAACTAAAACCAACCTATAAATAGTAACATATGGTATTATTATACACGCAACTCAAACAAGAAAACAGATAAAAAGCAGATAAAACCGACAAAAAAAACGAAAAGTGAAGAACCATAAGCAATACAAGCAGTGCTGTTGACTATTTTAGAGGCTACCTTTTAGAGAGATACCCTACGAACCTACGAACCTACGACGTTACTTAACAAGACACCTTTGAACCCACCAGAGAGAACCTAAAACCTAACCTAAAACATAAATCCACTAAAGTCTAAAACCCCAAAAATCCAGTAAACTCATATGGATGAGCGATGTGGAGCGAGTGAGACAGCCAGAGCGTAGTAACACAACGAAAAGCAATTTATTTTTGTTTATCTGTGTATTAGTTAATGCCAAAAATCGAAACGGAAGTTGCACCCACACTTGCAACACCCCAAAAAAACACCTGCAACACCTCGTATACACCCCGAACCACACACAAGCATACTTACTATATAGTATGCACGTACATATATAAACGAAACATGACAAGGCCGGGAACTGAAGCGGGCATTGCGAGGCCTCTACGGCGCCAATAGCACGGAGTACGGCGAGAGCACCGACATCATAAAAAAACCAAGCCCAAGTCCCCAGAACCCTCGATTTCAACGACAACCAGACACCCAACAAGCCGATACTATTCGTTAGCCTAGAGCGAGTGGAGGTTCGATGTGGCTCGGATTTGGATTCGGATTCAAGTGTCGGTGGTGACGTGACATCGCAGGGAGCGGCAGTGGACGTGGACGTGGTCGTGGTCGTGGACGCGGACGTAGGCGAGGACGAGGACGTGGCAACGGCGGAGGCGTGGCTCCAAGAAAATGCACGTTAAACACACTCAGCGCCGAGTCAGCGGCCCTGGAGCCTTCGGAACCTTTACCAACGATCAACGGTATGAAGCAACAACTCTAAACTCACTTAACCACCATTCTGTCTGTCCTTGTACTTTGTTGTTCTGCACGAAGTATCCTGTACTGTTATCGGGGGTGCGAGAAAAATCCCTATTTCTTGTTTTTGTGTCATGATGGGGATCCCTCACACCCCTTTGTACGGTTTTTTTGAGATGAATGTTTTATGTTTTTATTGTTTTGTTTATAATAAAATTGATATAAATGTTTTTCCAAGGGTGGATCTTTGTTTTTGAAGTAAACTAGTACTTGTTGTAAAAAATATTACTCATACGACTAGTGGTTTTGGAACTTTGTACAACAGGTCGTATGAGTAATATTTAGAAAAGCATACATCTATTTGGCTTAATTTTTAAGAAAGTTTATATGTATTTTAGATTAAACATTTGAAAGTGTAATTTTAAATACGAAAATATTAATCATACGCCTAGTAGGCATACAGGTCGTATGAGTAATATTTGATGTTGCATTTGGAAAAAGTTCCACCCTGGGTATCCTGTTATGTTTCGTCATGTTCCGTTTCTTTTCACTGTTCCTTTACGTTCCATTACACTTTGTTTCGTTCAATGTCCGATGCTTTTGTTTCTTGTTCCTGGTTTCTTGTTTCTTGTTTCTTGAGTTACCCTGTTATTGTTGTTGATGTTGTTGCTGCTGCTGCAATTGCTGTTAATGTTGTTGTTGTTACCGTTCACGTTCATCAGAGTGTGTGAGTGTGCGAGTGAGTGAGTGTGTGTGAGATTAAGTGAAAAGAGCGACAGGCTAAGTGCTCTCCTTTATGTCCTGCTGTGAACTGATTTCCTGACCACCACCACCCACCATCCACCCATACCACCACCACCATACGTGAAGGGGTCATCCGTCACTCTAGTCAATGCAATTACGAAACTAGATTAAAAGTCAAGCTAGGCCGACAACAATGGCCGCTACCCAACCACCACTACCACTACCAATACAAAACACCGTTAGGAAATAGTGTCAAAGTACTCTAAGTGCAATTGCATACATTCAGGCTGTCACTGTGTGAGTGAGTGATTGTGTGCTTGTGAGTGTATGTATGTGGGTGTGTGTGTTAGCGGAAGCTTTCGCTTTTACTTCAATGATTAAACCACTGACCGAATTTTGGCTTGCATTTGTTTGTGTTGGTGTGTGTGTGTGCATTGATAAGCGCTTGCCGACTGCATTGTTGTTGCCTTTCATACATTCATGGCTTAAAACTCAAACACTCATACATACACATTCGAATAACAGACAGAGACAGCGACTTGATGAGTGAGTGAGTGAGCCAGAGCTATAGATAAGCCTTTTGGCTGCTCCTCCCCCACTTCTTGTTCTTCTTTTGTGAATAAAGGAAGCCCGATATTTCCAATTGAGCTAGTTCTAGTTCCACATTTCCACAGCAGCAAGTCCACAAAAGCAGAAAAAAACACACACTTACAGGACGAAAGATGTACTGGCAGGACTCCTGGTGTCTGTGTGTTTCTGTGCATTGTTAATTTAATTTCTTTACCCCACCCCCTGATGAAATCTCATTTAAGTTATTTCCCGCTCAGTTTGTTTGCTTTTATTTTGTTCGTTTCGAGTTTGTTCATTTGTTGGCTCATTTCCCTGATTTCATACAGATTTTCGTACTGATTTCGTTACTCGTCACGTGAATAACTTGTATTTATTTTGTGTCCTTGTCGTTTGTTGTTTTTTATTGCAGAAAACTTTGCTTAAAAGTACAAAAACTTTGAAAACAAAAAGCAAAAAACAACCTGAAATATAAGAATATACGAAAAAAAAATACGAAAAGTATCCAAACCACAAATCGATTATCCCAGTTTCTGTGGAGCAGTGGATGATTCAGTGAAGGTACCGCCGAAGAACTTTCGAATAATTTTCCCCTAAAACTTTCTCTTTCTCTCTCTATCTCCTACATTTTTTTGTCTCTCCGTGTCTCTGAATCTCTATCTATTCATATATAGATCGTAGTCTCTGTATGGTACTTCTATAATACTAAATACTGCTACTAGTTCTACTACTAAATACTACTATACTGCTACATTCCAATTATCATTAAAAACTGCAACACTACGAAATAGAAAAAAACACTTTTTTTAATGCTATTAACTTTGCTGCAAGTTTTTTATATGAATCCCACTTTTAACCCACTAGCACCACCCCCCCTTCCCCCTGCCAGTTTCAACTTTTGTGCTTCTGACTTTCTGGTTGCAAACGAAAGTAAAATCATTAACTTTGATGCACTTTTCCAAAACAGCCTTTCACAAAATAAAAGCGTTTCGAATGCATCGCTTAAATGACTTTTTCCAGTGCCTGCTTAAGATCTTCTTTAACCCAAACACCCCCCCTTTAAAAACTCATTAAAATCCCCCCTAACGAATACGAACCCTTAGCTGATCTTAACCTTGATTCCCATATAAATATCACCCGAGTCGAATCAAAATTTATTTACAATTGGCATGCCACAAGTGGATGTGATGTAGCATTTCTTTGTTTGCTGACTGATTTATTAATTGCTCTGCTGTCGCTATAATTAATGGATAATTTTTGGAATTCTGAATTCTGGTTAGCCGAAAATCACGATATTTGTGTACATATATAGTTAAGCTGCGTTCTGTGAGCCGGAAATCTTTTCAAGCCATTCATTTATTAACAATTTAAAATCACATTTCCATAAATAACCCATCATGTGACTATATGAGAGCTATATAAATGACCTTGGTGGGCAAGGTCGTTACAAAACACGTCCTGATAAGCTGATAAAATATATGAGGTTATGAGGTTATCATATGACTTGAGGTACAAGTTTTTTAAAAAGCAAAATAATTTTATTTTAAATCTTGGAATAACCAGAAAAATCTTGTTAAGGTTAGATTCTCTATAGAATTCCCAAACAGAAATATTTTCCTTCCACCAGAATAATATATGTCAAAAAATAAACCCCTCAAGTAAATAAAGGAAATGTTATTTGCATTGTTTTCCGTGTCCAGTGAAACACAATTTACAAACACGAAAAAAAAACTTAGATAAATATATTTGGGATTTGGTTGAAGCCTTTGTAGATTGGGGCAATTGTAAACATTTGCACTAAAAATGGAAATTTTCGTAATTTGTTTACATCGAAATGTATTCAGAGTGGCATGTTTGGCAATTTGCTTTCAATTTTGTTTGATTTTTGCTGGCAGTACCTTACGGTTCATGGCCCATTAAAATGCATATTGAACATTTTCGGAAATATTTGCTAAAATGCATTTAAAAATAGACGAATCGGTCAGGTTTGGGAGCAAACTGTACAAAGTTCAAGAACATTAAAACATCTGAGAGGAAATTAGAGCAAAAGCGATTTGAGGTCAGCACTTATACAGCTCCATTAAGACATTTATTTCAGATGTTAATATATATATATATATATGTATATATAGTTTTGGTGGAATCCCCCGTCCGAGGGGCGTTCAGATGCTGCACTTGATTTAATTTCGATGAACAAAGTGGAATGCAGGCATTCGGGCAGTGACTCAATTACGTACGCCTTACGAATTTACGCTTAATGCCTTCAATTGGCTTTTGAATTATTAATTGAGGCATATTGTGCTGTTGCAGGGGCGGAGCAACCAGGGGTCGTGGGGGAGGTACTTCGAGGTTGATTTTCGATGGCGGAAACCTGCTCCGCCAGACCCGTTTCGGCCTCCAATCGCACGCTCTCGAGGATGGGCAGCGTATGCTCCGAAATGCTGCTAATCCGCTGCCCTGAGAGCCACTCCAATACGACAAAGTTGACATTGGACAGGTCCAATAAGATTGTCATACACTGGGGGAAACGAGGACTGATGCTTAGGTTAAACTAATTAAAAATCAGAGGAAAGAGGTTTATTTTGATGTATAATTTAGAACCTATTAAAATCTACATTTTATAAACATTTAAATTATAGGTTAATCCATCAAGATTAAATACAAATTAATTGATATAATTGTTAAATAATAAACAGAGAGAAGTCTTGGAGTACTACTATACTATAAAGATTTCTATATAGCTTCTATATTATTTGGGCTAATTTCCCTCAGTGTAGACAAGAGGCAAGGGCAACTTTTGACTGCAACACTTGACAGGTGGCAAACACTCGAGTCCGAGATGAAAAAAGCCATCAGATAGAGGCATCCCCTCAACCTCCACCGGGATTTCGCTTTGATTTACCTTCTCGAAAATTGACTTTTGGCCAGATTAGGTCCGAGATTGGCCAGAGGCGTCTCTGAACGGCGGATGTGCGATTGTATCTCGTTTGGAGTGGAGTCGACCCACTCGGTGTGTGTGCTCGGGATTGGTATCTGAATCTGTAGCAGTGGCGTGCAAATATTTGACATATTTACTTTTATATTTGCACTGAATCCAGATTACAATTCCATTACCAATTCCGATTTCCATTCAAATTTCAACCGAAATTCAGATAATTGCGCCCATGGCGTGAGAGGGCGACCTAATTGACCGAAATTGATTTGAGTCGATTCCGAATCCGAATCCGTATCCGATTCCGGTGCTGGGAAATGCTCTATTTGCTCAGCCCATCATCATCATCATCATTCTCGACAATTTTCGCACTCAACTAGAATCGGAAAAGCTCCAATGTACACGCATTTCATAGAATAGGGCTGGCAATTGTTTTTCCCCTCTTTGTTCATGGCCAAAAGGGGGCTGGAGGCTGGGGGCTGGGTGCTGGGTGCTGGGTGCTGGGGGCTTTGGGCCAGGCTGACTGTGTCAACAATAGTTTGCCTCACGTTTCGACGCATTGATTGCCCAACTCACAGTGGTCCGGAATGGTTCTGCCTTTCCGCCAAGTCATTTGTAAATATGCAGCTTCCGCTCCTTATATAATATTTGCTTTTCGCCAAGCCAGTTATCAGCCGTCTGTCGCAGCCTTATCTTATCTTGGCCATTTGCCTATTTTGGCCAATTTGATTTAGGGTACTTCCGACGCCCACTGTGCCGAATCGGGTCCAGTTCTATTCCGGCACGCGTTGGTACTCGTACATATCTCATTTGGTCTAGTTATTTGTTAGCGCCAGTGTGGTATCGGTATCTGTATCTGTATCTGTGCTTGTGTCTGTATCTGCGGCTATATCAGTGCCAGGCCTGCGTGCCGGCATACATTAATTTAGTTGAATTTTTCGCGCGATCAGAAACCAGATGAGCATGTCAACCATTGTATATGGATGTCTTTATAAATTATATCACACATTGTGCTTACAGTGGGTTCTTTAAAAAAGGGATATTAGTTGGAAGACTTGGGGGAATTGGTTAAGGGAGATTATTTGCCAGATAGGGAAGTTGAGGAACTTGGGGATGGTATTAAGGATAGTAAACCATACCACTGATGGAGTTACTAACATTATCAATAGATCGTTTGCTTTATCGAGTACCTGCTGTACTGATGAACTCACACACATGCCGGGAATGCGATACTCCCAACCCACCAAACACCCCTCGCCAATGCTTTAGATCGCCCCCCCTCTCGGCCGCTCTCACATGTTGCACAATCAATATTTATAATTAAGAATTTTCTTTGTTTGTCTCGCGGTTTTCCATAGACCCATACACCCACCCGCACACACATGTATGTATATATTATCCGTAACCGTAACCGTAAACGTACTGTTTCTGTTTCCTGCTCACTTTAGCGTGGCATTCACCCTCTGAACCTCTAAACCTCTGAGCCTCCTCCGAAGCTTGCTTGCCATTTTGAAAATAGATATATTCGAGTGTTTGCCAGATTCGCGGCTCACATTAATTCCAGAGTCATACTGATATTGGTGTCTCCTCTTTTTTCGATTCGCCCGCGATCTCGGGACACTGTTGGATGCCCACCTGGGATGTGAACAGAGCCAGCCGCGACAACTTGTGCCCGGACAGTCGCGATCAGCAGCAACGGCACTCCCACTCGCAGCAGCACCTGGTGCGCCAGTCCCTGGTGAGTCTCTCCAACGGCCAGCAGGCGTCCGATGAGCAGCAGCACCCGCAGCAGCAGCAGCATCGCCACCACCAGCAACCGAATCTCCACCAGCAACAGCAACACCAGCAGCAGCAGCTGCAACAGTTGCAACAACGACAGCGCAGCAGCAGCAGCCGGCTCTCGACCAGCGGCATCTCCAAGCAGAACTCCAGCGACAGTCGGAGCGGCCTCCGGATCCTCGACAGCAGCCACAGTCCGGTGAGCTGTGGGACGCAGAGCGTCAGTAGCACCGGTGGCCAGTCTGTGGCGCTCTACGATGCCTGCCACGAGTACTCGCGCAGCTTAAGTGCCGCCGCCTCCGAGGGAGCTTCAGCCGGAGCTGGGGCAGGCAGCTCCCTGCTCAAGAGCCACTACAGCGACCAGCAGTTGGCCCAGACGGAGCCAGACCCTGATCCGGACCCAGACCCCGAAAGAGATAGGGACAGGGACCGAGATAGGGAACGGGAGCGACGTCATCTGACCAACCTCAACTTGAATCTGAGCAGCGAGTACGACTTCAGTGGCAGCGATAAGCAGCAGCTGGTGAACGAGACGTACATCTTCAAGTGCATCGCCAACAGCCCCTCGTTCCTGCGCACCAACAAGATCAAGGAGCAGTCCAAGAAGCTGCGCAATCTCTCCCTGAAGACGCGCACGGCCAAGAAGAAGGGCCAGATCATCAGCAAGTCGAACGCCGTGTCGGACAACTCGCTGCATCCGGGCGACAAGTATCTGAACTTGTACCTGGTGGAAAAGAAGCATTCGCTGCAGCCGCAGGTGGCCTCCACTTCGCAGCAGCCACAGCAGCAATCTAGCTCGGCGCCAGCCAGCTCCTCCTCGGCATCCGTATCCTGCGCATCAAGATCCCAGCAGTTGCCGGCCTTATCCGCGGTAGCTGCCCGCCAGCAACAGCTTCTGCTGAACGGATCCCTCAAAGGGAAGACCAGCAGCAGCGGAGGCAGCGGTAGCGGTAGAGAGGCGTCCAAGACCCTGCCCGGACATCGGGGGTCTGTGAGGAGCGAGAGCGGGAGCGTCGCAGGTAGCAGCCACACGATTCCGGCGACGGGCAAGAATCCTCCGGTGCCGCACTCGCTGGCGGCCAAGATCAACAGCAGCAGCAGCAGCGGCGGGGGAAAGAACTGCAACCTGCTCAGCGCCAGCAGCAACTCATGCCACAAGCTGCATGCCCAAGGCCACGGAGCAGGTGCAGGATCGGGACTGGGACTTGGATTGGGACTGGGACTCGGCCACGGATCTGCCACAGCGGCGGCCGTCTCGCCCAAAAGCTCGGTGAGCAGCAACGGACACCTGAACAAGTACTGCCTCACGGATCTCACCCGGCGCAAGGCCGAGTTCAATCGCCAGCTCAGCGCGCCCACGGACTATACTCGCCACTCCTCCAGCAACGGGTCGCAGCAGGAGCAGGAGCCGGAGCAGGAGGGCTCCTCGGAGGCCCACGAGCCCGTCGGCGAGTCAACCATCACCGTTGCCAGTGCCGGAGTGACCTATCCGTATCCGTATCCGTACAACAGCAACCAACACCACCACCACCACCACCACTACCAGCCGCACTCCTCGGCCACCGCGCCGGCCAATCTCAAGGCGGCGCTCCAGCTGCACAGCTTCGGGGCCCAGGGTCACCATCCGGGGCCGTATCCCTCCTCGAGGCCCACCTCCACCTCGTGCACCAACAGCTTCAATCGCCGCCACATCCGGCGGCACAAAGGCAAGCTCGGCGATCGGTGAGTAATCCAATAATCGACTTTTATAGATTTTCTGAAATGGTTTCTAAAACAAAAAGTATAAAAATAAAAATGATGATTCCGGGTAACCAAAATAGTTTATACAAATAACTTCTTCTTAAAAAAATTAAAAACATTTAACAAACTAATAAAAATATTTATTTGACAGTCCATAAAAATTAAACAATATGTGTCTTTGTAAACTGGAAGTAGAAAACGTCCCCCTTTTTATAGAGTATAAAGAGATATTTGTTTTGGAGACTGGCCTTAAATACTTGTATAATTAAATATTTGTTTTAGGTTGATTAGGTTGAAGATTTCTTAAATTAGCCTCAAGTTTTTAAGTAATTATTTGTAGTATTTATTTTGAGAGGCTTCTATTCACGAAGTTTGAGCTTCCATGACACATAGTTTCATAATTAATTTTTGTATAATTTGTTTAAGCCTAAACTTTAGATGCAAAACTTCAGAACAAAAACAAGCTTTCAGAACATAAGAATTTAAATGTCTAGCCAGTCTAGCCGATAGCTTCTGTATTGTTTTTTAATTTCAAACTGGTTCCATTGAGAAATCTACAGCATAGACCTCAGCCCTAGAAATTGCTCCAAGAATACAATTTTAAAATTACAATAATTACAATACCAGTTTGAAATTACCATTGAATCAGTCTATTAATATCTGTGGCAGCAGTCTTGGAATGCAAAAGGGGTTCCCTGAAACCGAAACCTACAAACTTTTCCACTCGTCCCATTTCTTAGTTCCAAGAATCGAAAATCCATTCAAACATTACCTCGGCTTACAGCCGGGAATTACTCGAATTCAAAGCGACGTCTCGGCCATCTCTTACCGGTTTTTTGCTTTTTCGAGTGCTTTTTTCTTGACTTTTTTTTTTGCTCTGCTTATCGCCGGAAATTTGCATAATGCCATCGTCGTCGTCAAACCGAGATTCTCACTCCGCGAGCTTCGGACTTCAAGCAATAAGCTTCTAATGCCCGTCGAGCAGTGAACTCCACCAGCGGGTCCAGAGTTTCGAAAATAAAATAGAAAATAATTACAATATTGTGCTGTTCTGTGTGAATCCTGCAACTTTGTTTGCTATTCTCGCTGATAATTGAATCGATAACCAGAAAGGTGTTTTCCATTATCAGTCTGATTGCGATTGCTGTTCAATAGGCGATTGCTGGCCCGGGTGAATAGTTCCATAAAATAGCGACCTAGACGAGTGCAAAACGAGAACACAACCCCGGGCATTATTTCCTCCTTTTACTTGATCCGAAGCCCAAACAAAACGATCTATAGACGAATACATTAGCATAAAATCTAGAAGTATTTTCGCGTTTCGGTATGGAATCGCCGGGTTTGTTTATGTTCCCTCCCCCTGGGGCTGTGTTCGGCTGTTTTCGGATATAGTTTTTCCAGTTTTTGTGGCTCGGTGCTTTTATTGGCATCAATTCTTGTGAAGACAGCGAATTACAGGCAACAGCAGCAGTCATAATTTGCGTCGCTGCTCGTCGCGAAATCAATTAAAAGGCAACACAAATTCGTTATTTATTTATTGTGCAACAACCGGCGGGGTTCAGAACAGGTTATCAACTCGACGCAGCATCGACTCGTACAGCTTAATAAAAAAGAAAACAAAACCCACAAAAAATAGTAAAGAACAGTGTCAATCTCTCAATTATTTAATTAGGCAATTGAAAGCCAATTTCTTCTCGGAAGCAAAACTGCAATTCCTGCCATCGTCCGATCGTCTGATTGTCCGATTGTCCGGCAATTGATATTCGAGGTAAAGCAAACAAAATATAAATAAATAAAAAAAATTAAATAAAAAAAGCTAAACCACCCACAATTTGGCCGTCGAGAAGGAGGATCGCCCGAGGCGTTTCCGAAACGCTACGAAGTCGCGCCGTTCGGTTTTCGGAGTGTTTGCCGGCGATTTTCAAGCGATTGCCGAGCGACAACCTCTAGTCGCAAAAAGTTTGCCGCTGTAATCACTCCAAGTACCCGTTGTTCCACACAATATCTATATATATATAGCCCATATTGTATTTTGAAGTTCTCCGATTCGCCGGCAGACCTATTTGTGTGAGTGTGTGCTCGAATCAGTCATCAAATCAGTGAAAACATCTGCTCCAGCACGTTGCTAGTTGATAGTCTCCAGTTGTCAGTTGCCAGCAACAACATTAATAATAATAACAAATATAGACAAGGAGAAGCCCCCGCCAATAATAACAAATAAACAAAAAGCCAATAGAGTGAAATAAATTCCGAAACCACAACAGAAAACGCTTCCGAATCCTAAACCCCTGAAAGTAATAAGTAGTAGTGCATCATCGGGTAATGCAATATTAAGTTTGAAATTAAATACTGTGAGCCACCAGGTCGGTCGGTAACAATAACTAATAAATTCATTAGCCTAATGCCAATGACGGTCAAGATTAAATTAAATCAGCTTCATCAGGCTTAATTAAAACGAAACTTTCCCATTTAAAAACTACACTCAATTGAGTGTGAACAGGCGAAATAAAAATGAGAGCGGTAATAATAGAAGCCCAAACCCAACACAACACTACCCACAATAAAGAATTACGAATAAAAAATGCTGAACAAAAATATATAGTGGAAAAAAAAAAAGAAAACCTACATAAATAAATAACGTAACTACGAGCACGCGTCTCCTCGCGGCTTTAACAATAGACTCCCGCCGATCCGATCCGTACCGATCCGCCGTGAATAATATCCATAACAACCGTACTATTCCACGCGATTTCTAGGTGTTCAGTGTTTAGTGTTTGTTTTTTTTGTGGCAGCTCCTAAAAAATACGAAATACAAGCCAACTAACTGGGGCTTGGGGCACAAGGGAGGTGGCCGGTTTTGTCTCCGGGAAACCTTGACAGTCACCATCTACATAGTTAGCGGGCAAGGTGAGCCCCGGCGGCTTGGCTACTCAGATTCCACTTGGACTTGTAGACTTGTGGATTGTGCGTGTGCGACAATTAAAAATCAGCAAAAATAACCAGAAATTGAGGGCCTAGTCTAGAGATCGATAAGGGGAATACCCTAAAACAACATATAATTTAACAAAAAAATGTGTAAAAACCTAGAGCTTGTAGAGTGCTGCTAAAAAACTTTAAAAAACTTAAACGTAATCCTAAACTAACTATACCTTTGTTAGGGTATTAAGAAACTGTAAAAACCTGACCTGTAAAGCAACCCAAAACAAAAACAAAAAATGAACTGGAAACCCCCTACCCCAAAAAGTAGTTTCACTTTCATTTTTTTTCGGCCTGCCCGCCTTGTGGCATAAATTTTGTAGCGAAACCATTACAGCTTCCTTGTTTATCGAACGGGATTTTATTTATAATTAAATGTATTTGTATATCAATGCCATTGCAGCTTGCTGAGCGGGGATAGTGAGGAATCGGTGCGCTGCTCCTACTGCTCGGTGCTGAATGTGAACGAGAACGATCTTCGCATTTCGTTCGAGAACACCTGCACCGACTCCCTGGTCACCGCTTTCGATGATGAGGCCCTGCTAATATGCGACCAAGGAACCGAAATGGCAAGGACAAAGGTTTTATTTATACAACAAGCACGGGACAGGACTATACCATATCACAAAGCCCTAATCATTAATCATTTAGGAAGACCAATGACATAGACTGCTTTTATAGGCAACTGTTTCAAAGGATAATAACTAATCAAGACAACATGTCCTTCCAACAGGTACACTTTGATGACGTGTCGTTGTACGGCACTCCGAAAGAGGAGCCCATGCCCAACATACCGATCGTGTCGGAAAAAGTCTCTGCGAATTTCCTAAAAAGTCAATTGCAATCATGGTTCCAGCCAACGGACAACCGACTGGCCATGAAACTGTTTGGCAGCCGAAAGGCACTGGTCAAGGAGCGAATACGTCAGAAAACTTCCGGGCATTGGGTCATACACCCGTGCAGTTCATTCAGGTGAGCTCTTTAACTTTATCAAGTATACGCAACGTTGTACACGCATTTGTTTGAATATCTATTCTTACAGGTTTTACTGGGACCTTTGCATGCTTTTATTATTAGTAGCAAATCTTATTATCCTGCCAGTCGCAATATCATTCTTCAACGATGATCTGAGCACACGATGGATTGCCTTCAACTGCCTAAGTGATACTATTTTTTTAATAGATATTGTAGTCAATTTTAGAACAGGTAATTTCCACTAACAAATCCATAAAAGAAAAAAAAACTATGTATACAGAGAGCCCCTTAAGTCCCTGAGAGTCCCTGAAAAGTGGTTCCATGCGCTGGTCCTTGCCCCTGCTTAACCATTATCTTTCGCCCGAATGTATATGTTTACAGGAATTATGCAACAAGACAACGCTGAACAAGTAATATTGGATCCAAAGCTTATAGCTAAACACTATTTAAGAACTTGGTTTTTTCTCGATTTGATTTCGTCGATACCGCTAGATTATATATTTTTAATTTTCAATCAAGTAAGTTAATGTATTTGAGCAGCAGTACGCAACATTTTGATTAAGATTATGAAATTGCAGGATTTCTCTGATTCTTTTCAAATATTGCATGCCGGACGAGCCCTGCGCATCCTGCGCCTGGCCAAGCTCCTCTCCCTGGTCCGCCTCCTGAGGCTCTCCCGTCTGGTGCGCTACGTATCCCAATGGGAGGAGGTCTATGTGAGTACACCCCGGTTCATTTTGCCAGTTTTTTTAGTTCTATTTGCGTTTTCTTCAGTTTCTGTTTCAGTGTCAGTATCAGTATCAGTTTTAATTTCGTTTCTATCTTTTGTTTTGCATAACAAAGTGTTTAATATCCTGCCCTGGTTTTCATTTTTTTCAAACACACATCTGTACGATACAATCATGGGAAAGTTTAGAAATACAAACGATCAGATCAAGTTGATATTCTGGAATATCACTTTGATGCTGGAACTTGTTCCCTTGCCATTAACTTTTCATTTCCACTTTTTGAGATCCTTGATCTCTTCCCCGAGAATCCCCGATCTTTAGTTTGAAATTTCTTTTTTAGTTTGCTCCAAATTCTCAACCGTAAGATCAGCATAACTCTACTCGTTCACTCCACACCACAAAGTATAAACAGATTTGAGGTTCTATGTAGGATCAAGGACAGAACTCATAGGTAACTGCAGTTAGTCAGTGGTCAGGGGAGAACATAATGTATACAGTGTCCCCAAAAAGTGCTCACTTTTCTTTGTTACATGTGTACGTGTACAAGTGTGTGGCAGTAAAAAATAAAAAAAAAATTAAATAAGAATCTTGAGAAATTGTAGATGACGCGCAGAAATGTTCAAACTTTGTATTTTCTTTGAGTTGTTATCTGGAACCTCTGTGTCTTTGATTTCCGTTTAAACGTTTTTGAATCCTTTGCGTTCGATTACCAATCGTTTTGTTTTCCAAATATTGATAAGTATATATATATACTCGTACCTCCTCAACCTCCAACCTCAGTATGTGTGTCTATAAAGCCAATCAAACATAGAACCAGACAATCGCTGTACCATAAAGCCAACTCAGTTTGTACATTATACAAAGTTGTGTGACTTAAATAATCCCGATGTTTGTTTCGTGTTGTGCGCCTGCTGCGCTTCGAGTCCTTCAGACCAGATATGTACTATATCCTGACAAAATATCCCTCCAGACCGAGTACTGCAAGAACACACACACACACACACACCACCCCTCTCTCTTTCTTACACACAAATATACAAAACATACACTCAGACATACATACTCGTAATAAACTCGAATCGAAAGTGAAGATCCTTTTTTTTTGGGTTATTTTTTTCTAACCATCTAACGCGCTCGCTAAGCTTGAGAACTTGTTCACTTGTGCCGCGGGAAGAGTCCTTTGCTTTCTTTCCACATTTCTTCAGTTCAGTTGAGTCTTCGATTTATCGCTTCTGTTCTGATATTCTATAATATATATATTCCTATTCATTTCTCTGCCGATTTTGAAGCACTCAAAACGATAAACTTCATTGCACTTTGTACAAAAACTCTTTTAAGAAGGTCTCTCTGAGGGCCCTATATCTCTCTATATATATCCTGATCCGTTTTCCCCGACCACTATCCAGAATTTCCCACTTCCCACACCAACCTATCCTCCACCCATGAGATACGTACAAGTACAGTTTCTTCAGCGTAAAATTTGGAAACCACCGTATAGCTTATGATTTATGTTTATTTTGTTTTTGAAACTAAAGCTCAACTCAAGCGATGATGCTTTTGAAAATCAGTTTAAGACTAACAAACAATTAGAATTTAACCAATATCAAAAATAAAATAAACAAAACAAATACAAAAATCCAACTTAGCTGAATTCAGGGCCTAAAATACCTGTGTATATATATGGTTTTTAGATTCTGCAGAATCTACAGAAAAAAAGTGCTGATCGCAGAGGGAGAATGCACAGAAAAGACAAAGATGGCTTGACAAAAAGCAACCTAATTCTCAAGGTAAACCATCCAAATAAAAAAAGTAATAAACAAAAAATGATATCAAAATCAACAAACACAACAAATTTCAGTATATATTGATAAACAACAACAAAAAAAAAAAAAACCAAAAGCCTTGATTGATTGAAATTATGATTATGTATTATTGGTTCGAAACATGACTCACATTTATGGGGAATGTTTTGGCCAAAATTGAGTTTTAGTGCATAATTTCGTTCGATTGTTCGTTCGTTCGATTGTTCGATTGTTCGTTGATCATGTTTGCTTGATTTTAATGTTCGTTCGTTCGTACGTTCTGTAAATTTTCTGAGACTGCCTTTTTATATACCATATTGATTAATTGATTGATTGATTAATATTGTCATACATAATCTCTATTTCTCATTTGATGCATTAATTGAAATCTCAATAAAATGAAAATTATGAAGAGAGTCTAGCGAAACAAGAGCAGCTAACCAAAAACACAATTCATTTTGTAATCAGTCTTCGGTCCCGAATCGAAGGTATTTTCATGCTCTTCCCATAACGTAGAATCAGATGAGATGAGAGGCTAATGTAATATATAATATATTCGCTAGATATCGTAGCTTTTTGACTCCATGCATGTTGGGCATGATCGGAAAAACTATCGTAATGCTACTCGTATATAACTTTTCCGCCGCAGACTAGCTGGGTTTTTGACTAAATCGCTGCGAAGAGCATGAAAACGCTACAGATCTCAGGAGATGTTACGGCTACGCAGTGTATAGTGTGTGTTTTGAATGCTTTTTGCTTATTAAACGAGATAATAACAAAAACAAAAGCAGCACGGATCAAGATGTTGTAAAAACACTAAAAAATTAAAAAAAAAAAACGTCATTAATGCACTACATTGTATATATAGGATAT
This sequence comes from Drosophila bipectinata, assembly GCF_030179905.1. Classification (NCBI taxonomy): domain Eukaryota; kingdom Metazoa; phylum Arthropoda; class Insecta; order Diptera; family Drosophilidae; genus Drosophila; species Drosophila bipectinata. The sequence goes on from NC_091737.1 coordinate 16,699,396, forward strand.
GTAATAGCTGCGCTGCTTTCTCCTTAGGTTTTAGGTTTTAGATCCAGACACCCAGACATACACCGATACAAATTATATATTACATTTAGAACAAGGATCTGGGGCAGGCCAAACAGATCCAACGACCAATCGGATCGAACACGAACACTGTACTATATCTAGCCACATACTACTCGTATTTTATAGCATACATTTGTGGGCCAGTGCCGAACGCTTCCACATATCCTAACCTAATACCGTTATACCGTATCTATCGTACTCAACTTAACCTCACTTTGATCGACACTCTGCTCAACGCTTTCCGCTTATGTGCTGCGCGCTTTCCGCTCCCCACTCTCTACTCTGTCTATCTTTGCTCCCTTTCTACCAAACTACACAGAGAAAAAAGTTTGCGTTAATATTAGCTTTTATGTATTTTATTTATTCCATCATTGCCAGACTTTCTTACTATGCTATGCCTTTGAAAACTTTCTGATTCGAATATTTTTGCAATATTTTTTCTCTGCCATAGTTGTTACTGTTGTTCTTTATTGTTTTTTATTGTTCCCGGATTTTGGTTTGGTTTTTTGGTGAATTGATTATTTTGTTTACAATCTCCTACTTCTCTAACTCTTCTGTTGTACAAAAGATTTCAGCAGGAACGCGTTTAGAAAATAAAAGTTGAAGCTTTTTGGAGTAAATCCCACCCACATACAGACACACACACACACACATGTACACGCACACTTGCGCAGCTACAGCCACTGAATTCTTGAATGCAACAACCGTTATTTGTTTTTTTTATGTCAATACCGCTCCCTCTCTATCTTACCGTCTTGATCTCTCTCTCTGTCTATGTGTTCCTGCTCTTGCTGTGTTTTCGTTTCCGTTTCCGGTTCGTTTGCTTTCGTTAATTTTTGTGTACATTTCGTTGGTTTGTTTACTTAAATACTTTTTTGTACAGAATTAGGTAGTTCCGATTACTAACAAACTGCGAAAGTCAGCAAAAACGAAACAGACAAACAAACAAAAAAAAAACGCTTTCATTGTAAAATACAAGTTTCGATTTCGATAATTTGAACGTTTGAACGGCTTAGTGTCCATAATTATGTTTAATATGAAAAAAAACAAAAAATACAAAACAAAACTAAGAAAAAAACAAAACAAAAGTAAAGATGAGCACTTGTACCATAATTTAGCAGCTGATTTTGCACTTATTCGAAATGTAGAAATGGTTTGAATTTGAATTTGACTTTGATTGATTGAGTTTTGGATTGATTGCTCAGGTTGTACACTGTACACGAAATGTACACACCGTACACACCGGACACTGTTGTATTGCCTAACACTAGACTAATCTTATCTTATTTTATCTTATCGGATTTATTGTCCAACATATCGCCTCCGAGCCGCTCTGCACCGAGATCGGAAGACCCCGAAGTGGAATGCCATATTAAATGTTGCATACTTATCGGGCAGAGTGGGTCGGCGGAGGCGAGGCGCTGATTGATTGATTCAGTAATTTCTTGTTTAATGGCTGTGGTTTGGTTTGTTTTAGTTGCTTTAATTGGCATAACCGCAATAACTGTTATAATTACCGGTAGCTGGAAACGCTAAAAAAATCATTTTTTCAAAAATCTTCACAAATTGCGCCAAAAAAACGTAAATAGTTTCAAGTTTTATTTTCTCGTTTGGGTTTTTTCTCTCTCGTTTACATGAGACCTTTGGTTTTATATAGAGAAAAAAAAATATATATATATATGTGGAACTCACAACTACAGATGTAACACACCACTATACACAAAAAAACATACACACAGCTACACACTCACACAGACACTAGCGGTGTTGGGCTTTCGTTGATGTGCACTCTTTTTTGATTGACCTCTCTGGTTGCAGTTCCTCAATATGGCCTCGGTTTTCATGAGGATCTTCAATTTAATTTGCATGATGCTCCTGATCGGCCATTGGAGCGGTTGCTTGCAGTTCTTAGTGCCAATGTTGCAGGGTTTTCCATCCAACTCCTGGGTCTCCATCAACGAGTTGCAGGTGCGCTAATACTACTCCTAAAGAGTGTATGGTTTGTGGTTCTTATTAAAAAAAACAAAATATATGTAGGAATCCTACTGGCTGGAGCAGTATTCGTGGGCGTTGTTCAAGGCCATGTCGCATATGTTGTGCATAGGCTACGGCAGGTGAGCTCTCAACTATACTACCATAATATATTAGGGCTAATTTGCTTTATCTGCTCATTAGATTCCCACCACAATCACTGACAGACATGTGGCTGACGATGCTATCGATGATATCGGGCGCCACGTGTTACGCCTTGTTCCTCGGTCATGCGACCAATCTCATCCAGAGCTTGGACTCCAGCCGGCGTCAGTATCGCGAGAAGGTCAAACAGGTGGAGGAGTATATGGCCTATCGGAAGCTGCCTCGGGATATGCGGCAACGCATTACGGAATACTTTGAGCATCGGTACCAGGGTAAATTCTTCGATGAGGAGTTGATTCTTGGCGAGTTGAGCGAGAAATTGCGCGAGGATGTCATCAACTACAACTGCAGGTGGGCGATCTATCGCTATCTAATGTCCTATATTCCTAATTTCTTTTTCCAGATGGTTTTAGTATAAATTGTAGTATTCAGATCTACTTAATTACGTTAATTATAAGTGAATATTAATCTCCTATTTTTATTTCCTAGATCCCTCGTGGCGTCAGTGCCTTTTTTTGCTAATGCCGATTCGAATTTCGTTTCCGACGTAGTTACCAAACTGAAATACGAAGTTTTCCAACCAGGTGGGTGTAGATTTGTGCCATAGAGAGGTTCTTTATTTATAACTAACTTATTTTCCAGGTGATATTATCATAAAGGAGGGTACGATCGGTACAAAGATGTACTTCATACAGGAGGGCGTGGTGGACATTGTCATGGCCAACGGCGAGGTAATTTTGTAATAGATATACCCTCATATATATTAAAACCTGATACTTTTAGGTTGCCACCTCACTATCGGATGGCTCTTACTTCGGTGAGATCTGTCTGCTGACCAATGCGCGTCGTGTGGCCAGCGTGCGAGCCGAAACCTATTGCAATCTATTCTCGTTGAGCGTGGATCATTTCAATTGCGTTCTGGACCAGTATCCGCTGATGCGCAAGACCATGGAGACTGTGGCCGCCGAGCGGTTGAACAAGATTGGCAAGAATCCGAACATAATGCAGCAGAAGGACGAGCAGCTGAGCAACCCGGAGTCCAACACAATAACGGCTGTGGTGAATGCCTTGGCTGCCGAGGCGGATGACTGCAAAGATGAGTAAGTATTTCTAAAAAGGATTATCTCTATGGTTTTAATGTAATTTTTAAATGTATCCCATAGTGACATGGATCTCAAGGAGAATTTACTGCATGGGTCAGAGTCGAGCATTGCTGAGCCGGTGCAGACGATACGCGAGGGTCTCCCCCGACCGAGGAGCGGCGAGTTTCGCGCTCTCTTCGAGGGCAACACTCCATGACACTGAGGCACGATGCAGATCGTCGGCGCCTCCGGGCACCGGGCAACCATCTGAAACTGAAACCAGCAGTTCGCTAGACACTCACTCACCCAACAGCAAAAATTGATGAATGAAACCGACACACACACTCAACAACACACAGGACTCCAAAACACACACAGACACACACCAACACATGCGTATATAATAATTTAGTAAAAAAGGAACCCCAAGACGCGATAAGAGTACACTAATAAAAAAAAGAATCAATTTATGGTAGACACTCTATATATGCAATTGCGATTTAGTAGAAAACGTATTAAAAACGAAAAAAAATTCCAAAAAAAACAACAAAAAAACAAAAACAATTACACAAAAATGTCCTCAATAATTATTCATAATTTCAGCTCCGCTAACTGTGATGACTTTAATATAAGAATCGAAAAAAGAAAATTAACAAAAAAAAAAAGAGAAAACGAGTACATACAGAGATAAATTATACGATATATAGAGAAGAACTCAGCAACTCAGCAGACAGATCAGAATCAGATTCAGAATCACAACCACACAGATACAGCCCACAGCCATAGAGGAGTTTGCCAAACACCCACAACACCCTCACACAAACACGCAAAAAAAAAAAAAAACATTTAAAAAGTAAAATCTACAAATAAGTTTTATGCCCACGATATTGTAACGTTAACGAAGTGAATAGACTTTTGAATTGCTACATAGGTGTTAGTCCTATGGACCTACTACAAACACAAAAATCCACTCCAAAAACACACACACCCAGCAAACGCAAACACCTGCAGCTGAACAGGAGAGCAGGATAACAGGAGCAGGTAACTCAGACAAGCATCAACTTATGATATAAACGAAGCGAAGCGATACCAGCATACCAAACATATTTATGCGCGTAGCTATTATGTACTCGAGCAACCAACAAACAAACAAACAAACAACCAAACAATTATGTATTATTGCGATTATATAGCATATTTAAATACGCATTGCAAACAAACAAAAAAAGGGAAAACAGAACTCAGCAATATACAAAAAACAAAAAAAAAAAATATGAAAAGTATTTAAGCAAATTTAACGAAATGCGCATTAGTAGTTGAACTATTAGTTTTTCACTCACTAACAAACAAAAAACACCACTCGACACACAACGTAGTAGAAAAGCCTCAACAAAAACAAAGAAACAAAAAATATATTAACAAAAAACTTAAAAAAAAAAACCAACCTCAGGGTGCCGTCGTTTCAACGGTCACCAAAAGCAAAAAAGAAAAAAAAAACAGGCAAGAAACCAACTATATACACAACATATATATACAAAACATAGACAATGTTGTCTTTTATAGGGAATTGTTAAAAAAAAAAAAACAAAAAACCGCCTCAGTTACATTTAAAAAGTATTTATTGCGGGCCTGCCGCCGAGCAAGATCATGATTTTCCATTCTGATTCAGAGTTTCCGTTCAGGATGAGACTACTTAGTTGCGTGCAGATCTCTGTTGCAAGCCTTGTTTGTTTTAATTTCGGGAGCATAAATCGAGGCAAGTAGAGGACAGCGACTTGTTCAAGGATTTATGTAACTTAGTATTTTATTACACGTAAACTAATAAAAAAACAAAAGCAGAAGGACAGCGTTTGCCTTAAAAATAACAAAATTAGTTTCATTGTGCGGTTCGAAGGAAAATAAAGAGATCAGTGGGACATTCATTTGCCACTTAAAAGTAATTAACTAAGAAAACAAAAAATATAACTCTTTATGCGTAAGCTATGATGAAGATTTCAACAGGTGTAACAGCGTCGTACCCAACCAGAGTCGATCAGCGCCTTGTTTAAGTTCCTAGTGTGTTCTTTGGAGTCTGGGTCCACCAGAACCACATAGACATTATCGTCCTGAAAAGAAAACAGATTTAATTTGAAGCTTTCTTTTCATTTATATCGATTTACCTTAATTGATTCGATTTTGGCATAAAGCCTGCGATAGCAGACAAGCTTGAAGAAGAAATTAACAGCATCGGCTGACCAGGAGTGACCCTTCCAGGGCGTAACATAAGCCAGGCGCCCAATGAAACACTGTGCCGGCAAGTTGGCAAACTCCTTCACCAAGTACTTGACACTGGTGTAGCTTACGTTCATGACGTGTCCTGTGTCAACTAGCTTCACCTCAAGAGGCTTCTTATTCCCAGGACGGTGGCGCAAGACCTCCGCCCGCTGCCACAAGCCGTTCGTGGTGGATCGCACCACACACAGATGTCCCGTCGTTAACAAACACAGTGGCATTATGTACTTATCCGTGGAATGGGAATCGTAGAATTCTCTGAGAGAAAAAATGATCACATTTGTAATTTGGGTAGTCAAATATAACTTACTGCATATTGGAATTCATGGCTTTGTACGAATCTATTTCGGTGTTATAAATCCAGAAATAGAACTGGTGCGGATTGTCCACCCTTACAAGCTGGACCTCTATGCGATCATCTACAAAAAGTATGTCTTCAACATCGCGCTGTGGAAGTTTTAACCCGGACCGAACAGCTTCTACCGGATAGTCAATATTTAATACTCGATCGTCCTATGAAAAAATGTTTAAAAGTTGTAACTTAGAGGTTTCAATAAAACTTAGAGGTAATCATACCAAAGCGTAGGCTGGGATGGCATCTTCATCCATGCCGTCTTCAGAGGAGGAGTATCCATTGAAATTATTGTCATATTTTGTGTCCAAGGACTTTGGAAGTTGTTTGGCATGCTCATCTTCATCGCTCGAGATCCAATCTTGTTTTTCAAGAGTATTAACTTTAGAATCAACGGGCTTTTCATCCTCCGATGTAAATGGATCCTTGAGTATTATTTCTGACTCCGTGTTAGATGACCTTTCATCATCTGAGGAGCATGGAGGCTTGGGAACACTTTTGACATCGGGTACTTTTTCTGGCAGATTTTTTTCAGCCTTTTCGGTCTCATTGTCTAGTTTTAGGTTTGACAAAGAATCAACTATTTCAACAATTGTGGCGCTGTTGATCCTGCGTTCTGGAATTTTTGGCTTTGGCGGAATGTTCACGTGCATATTAAAAGGCTGTGGGCGTGGTGGCCGCCTCTGGGGCTGGGGACGGGGAAAATTCTGGGAAATAAGAAATGCTTGGGTAAGTTGTCTCTGTCTCTCAACTTCAAAAAGGTAGTTAGATAATTGTTGCCAGCCGGCCCAAACCAAAGCATTATAGTCTATATAAGAATTGGGAGTGTAGACGGGGTATGGCGTGTTATAGTTGGGATATTGTTGTGGATTGGAAGAGTATATGGGATACATCTGGTTGTTATAGTTCAAATAAGATACCGCTGCCTGCTGCATATATTGCTGACTGTGGACAGGATATTGCAGGCGACTATAATTGGGTTGGCAGGATACCGCAACTTGTGGCTGATAGGTCGACCTCGGGGTCTGTCTGGCATTCATGATGCCAGGCTTTTCGTTTATGAAGATGAAATCAGATCTGCGACTTGTCTGGTAGTGAGTTCTTTGATTCCCGCGATTTCCTTTTCTATTGGTTTGTTTCTTTTGTTGCTGGACCAACTGCTGAATGTGCCCGGACTTGGATGAGGCGACAGCCCCTACGGAGGCAGTAAGCCCGGTGCCCCTAACCTGATAAATAGACAAAGTTTACATATTTTGTACAAAAATTGGAAAAGCTTAATACACACAGTAAAGGTGTCCGTAAGGTCCCGCAGAAAGCCCTCTAGGCTTTTGTATCCAAGTCTGGCGTATGGCACGTTGCACCCTTCTTCGGAGCGGTAATCCCTTTGCAGCTTGTCAATGGTCATAAAGTTGGGCGAAGACACCACCAGCGAGTGCAGCACCTTCTTTACGTAACTCAAGGAGTACTGATCTTCCATATTGGTTGAGAACTTCTAGTAATTAACAATTCGCGCTTTAAACAATTTGCGCGAGAAGCACAAATACTCGATAGTTTTATGCTTGCACGAGCTCATGTCTATAGGTTCCGATATTGTTATCGGCGGAAAAATTCGATGGGCCGGTGTTGCCAGATGGTTAGCTTGTTCAGTGGCGCCAATTTTAAAACCGGTTAGCCATATGGGTTGATATTAATTTCATTATTGTTGTTGTTTTTTGGCATTCTGGAGCCAGGTAATTCAATAACCCCGACAGACGTCCTTCCTTGTGAAATTCAAGTAGCTGAAGGAAGCTACAAGTTCAGCGTAAGTTCAAGTCACATGTGGGGCTTGACGATGGAAGACCACACAAAAAATGCCATGTTATCCCCTGCCATTGGATCAAGTAAAAATGTTCCCTAATTGTTTGCTAGCCTTTTAGCTAGAACTTGGCCATTTAGATTTGCAATTGCGGGCTTACAACATCCGCTTACACCGCTTGCTTGGGCGGTGGCCAGATAAATCAAAGCTTGTTGGCCAAACTGGACGTGAAATGGATTTTCCGGGAAGGGATCCCGACTTCCTATACACTCACATACCATTCATATTAACGTGACACATGAACTTGTTGGAGACAGTGGCTCCATTAATAATTTTCACACGACCGGCGACGGGGCTTGTGTCATGTAAATTTTACAAGCCCCTTTCGGGAGACTTCTCTGGCGGCCAGTGGCCACCTTTCTGGGTTGCGTAAGCTGATACGTTTCTTACTTTTATGCAGCAGCATAATTATATTCTTTATATTGTTTATGGGGAAACAAGAACTGGAACACCAACAACAGCAACACTGCCACTTTTTTGTAGCTCTTCGTTTTTATTGTTACCGTTTTGGTCACTTTACAAATAGTTGAGGAGCCGAGGAGGAAAAAAGCTTGATGGGATCTCTGCAGTTTGCTATGAGCGGGTGACTTGGCAATCAAACCGGTTGTCCCTGCTCCGCCAATGGCCGTGGCGGTGTGTGTGTGAGTCTGATTTATAGTTACGCACAAGCGCGCAAATCCAATTAGACGAACTGGCTGGCTGGCTGGCTGACTGACTGACTGACTGAATGACTGACAAACCAAAGCATGGCCCGCAGCAAATGCCACCAGGTTATAGGACGCTTGAGGTTCGATCTGAAGATCTTAGATCCAGCAGCTCCCTAAGGCACAGATCATCACAGTGATCTTTGACTAAGTGCGATGTTTGGGGATTACTTTTAACAGAAATCGCTGTTATCTTAAAAAAATGGATTTGAAACCCCCATCTAGACAAGCTAAGCCCATGTTTCAAGTTTCAAAGTCTATCCTTATATCTTTTTTATGTATCTTTATAATCCATCCCCCACTGTACTCAATCAGATAGATTCGGGGCGAGCGGCTGTATCTGTATCTTTTTTGGATGTTTACATCATCGCCAATGGCGGAACTTCATCGCCGGGCCACACAAATGTCGTCCAACGTCCTCCCCCGGTGTCCACTGTCCACTGACCGTTGTCTATGGTCTGCTTTTGTTGCATTTTTTCAAAAATATACACATCCAAAGCCATCCACAAAAAGAAAAGAAAAAAAAAAAACGATCTGCAGCCGCATCTTTATCTAAAAATTGAATTGAAATGTATGTCATAATACCTTTGGCATGCCGGCGGCGGCGGCGGCCAGTTGCTTGACATTAAAAATGCGCTCCCGCTACCGTACCCTCTACCGCTCCCGACCCAACCTTCTCCGACTTCCCCCGCACCCTTCTCTGTTGGCCAGGAAAAATAAAACACATATGGGTGAATGCAAATTTGCTGCCATATGGAGCAGAAAAGCTGATGACGTAGTCCCCGTAGTCTCTCGGTTGCAAAATTGAAATGCAACTCACATTTGGGGCCCGCTCCTAGTTGAACATTTTGTTTTCATTTTTTTTTTTGTGATTATTTTTTTGCAAAAAGGGCCATGATGTTGTTGTAAGGTAATGCCGTTTCCCACGTTAAATAGGTCTCCAGTGCGATATCGATCGAGATCAGGGTACCCGGTACCGCGACTGGGAGTGTCCACGCGTTCCGCACACCTGAATACATAAACACCTCCGATCTCTGGCCATCCAACTACGGAATGGGAGTCCGGATAAGCGATAACCTTCAAGTAATTTCGGGGCTTTTCCTATGGAAAGTCAAGCCGGTCTACGGCGATTTGGTAACAAACGCCGGACAATAGACCGAATTTGGCGGGGAGGGCCAAAACAGATTGATTGATAGTCGCGGCACATTCCAAGCTTCCCTTTGAGTGCACATAGAGAAAATAATAATAATTTTAGAAAGATTTCACAAGCCTATAAGTGTTCTAAAATAAATAAGAATAATACCATACTCCATGGAAGAATGGATTGTTTTGCAGTGCCTTTATTTTTCTCTCTGTGTACTCCCCCAACCATAAACTTGTTTCAACTCCCTCTCTTTCAGTCTTTCCCCACTTTGTAACTCTCCAGTGTCTTTTGCAAAGCAAATGCGATTGGATCAACAAGCCAAAGCGATGATTAATTGGGAATGACTGGATAGGTGCGAACCGCCTCAGACCTCAGACCCCAGGTTGGAACTACGCATGGCCAGTGTGTACATTTGACCAGCATGGAATATGGCGAGTATCATAGGAGATACCTTAGGAGATGGGTCAGATGCCAAAAACAGATCGTCTAAAATCGTTCAATGAACCAACTATCGGAAATAGACACAAAAAACTAAACGAAGATTTAAGAGCCGTTGCGAAGACTTGAAGCCAGCCATTGATTGAGGCTTTGTTCTGGAGTTGGTGGATTCTTTTGCGATATTATAGATATTTGCATGTTTGGGCCAACCTTTCGCTTGTACCGTTAAATCTGCGCCGCTCTCTTGGCACGGCCGTAAACAATAAATTAGCCAAACTGAAAAACTGAAACAAACTGGCTCATTAGCACCTGGTTTGCGTGCGATATGCCAGAGCTTTCGATTTAACGGTTCGGTCATGCCCGATAAAATTATTGACAAGCGCCGAATGTTTTGATTTGGGCCAAGTCAAGGGCTCAAGTTCAAATCTATCAGAGAAATATTTAGCTTCCTGGTTAATATCTGAAAGAATCCAAACTTTTTATGCAAATATTGATTGAATAAACATTTCTTTTAAAGAGTTCAAGTTCAGGATCGAGTCTTCGTTGGTGGTCTTTGACTCTTGGCCATCTTTCTTCTTGGTTCTCGGAGGGCACACACACTCTTAATTAAAATCAACTTGCGCTGAAAATCAAAAGTGCAAACAGAACATAAATCAACTTTGAAGTGAATCAGAATCGAAATGGGAATGGGAATGGGTATCTCAGAATCCTCAATCCGGGCGGCAGAATCTCGGATCTCATGTGGCAGCAACAACGGCCTTGCTTATCAGCCGTTTTCCTTTCCTTTGTCCATTCGCTGTATCTTTTGGCTCTGGCTTTCTTGCCGCACGATGTTCTGATGTTCCCTTTGTTTTCTTTTTTTTCGGCTCCGGTCTTGGTTTTTACTTTACTTTTTTTTTTTGGCCAAGTTGCAGGCCATTTTGCCGCAACAGGTTCTTGGCTCGCTGTGCGTGCTCTCTCTTGGAGATACTCCATCTCGCTTGCACTTATGACCGGGCCCAGAACTGGACACGGCAACAGGTTCTGATGTGAGAGCATGGCTCTCCTGTCAATACTCTCGCTCTCCCCAGGTGATTTGCTCTCCCACTTAGATAAGTGACTTTCAATACGAAATACAAATATACCTGTTTGCGTTGGCTTTGCTTGATAAGAGGCTCTAACCCCCATTAGCAAATGCACTATATTTCCTACTGGGTCTAGAGCTCTCCCTCTCTCACACACACACACAGCCGCAAACGCACGAGCCTCAGGTACGCAGAGCCGTTTAAGACGGTCTCTCTTTTCTTCAAAGACTCTCTGGACTGATTTCCAGCTGGCACTTAACGTGGCTTAGTCGAGTGGTATAAAGGGTATATTAGACTGTGGGTTAAGATTCTATATTAAATACATTATAACATATTTAAATTATTTACATTCATACATGTTTTGCCTTAAATATCTACAAATTAAAGTTTTATATTAACTAAAGTTATAGATAGGATAAATATGTTAAAAATAAATAGTTTCCCTTACATATTCAAACTATTTTTATGTTTAAAACGACACTCTTACTTATTTAATTAAAACAAAAGGTTCCTAAAGACCAACAGTGCGTATGAGCAATATATTTAATATTTGATGTTCAAGACGTTAAAGACAATGATATTAATGAATAAATGCTAACGTTATTCATTTATTAACATATTTAAACACTAAAATTATGAAATATAATACTTATTTATTAAAATATGGAAAAAACCCATACTATTTATAGGATACCTGAACGGTCGTTACTTTCTCTCTTTCTCCCAGCCGCATTTTCGCAATCTCGCTGAGCCCGTGAGTGTGTGTGTGTGTGTATCTGTGTGAGAGTATCTGTGTGTGTGGGAAAAGAGCGCTTGGGTGGAGGAGGCATGTGCCATACGGAGCTTTGTCTGATCTTCAGTCTTCATTTGACTCTCGCACCGTACAGTTCGCAAGAAAAGACCGAGCCCGAGACAACTGAAAAGTGTTGCATGCCCCGCGTTTCGGGGTTCGTGTCCGTGTGTCTCCGTATGTGTGTATCGGTGTGTGCTTACTTGTGAGTTACAAATAAAATAATTAAGCAATCAAAATTTAAACCAACGAAAAAAAAAATATACAAAAATTTAAATGCATTTTCTAGTCAATGAAAATGCTGTGAATAAGTTTTATCAGCTCTCTCAAGAAAAAAAAAGTAAAAAATTAATAAGAAAAAAAAACAAAAGTGAGCGCAAGAGAGCAGAATAATAAAAAAATTTTAATAAAAAAAAAACACCTAAAAAAACCGAGTCAAACAACAACAACAATTAGTGGACAAAAGCACGAAACGGCACATAAAACGACAATAATAAAGTGTCGTGTAAAAATGTGCCTGAAAAATTACAAAATTCAGCAAACATAAACAAAAATTCAAAGCGTACAAAGATCAAGCTTCAAGGCTTTAAGAATTCTTCCGCTTACAACAAAAAAAAACTATATTCTCTTCAGAAAATATATGTGTTTCAAGTGTGGTTTGCTGCTCTTGCCTTTTAGCGGGTGGCAAGAAGCTTCTGCTTCTTCTTTAGTCTACTCGTGCTGCCTCTTCTAGTCGTCTCTTCTTCCTCTTCTTGATATTTTTTTGAGGCTGCCCCAACAAGTTTTCCCCCCTGCCTCTCAGAAATAGCAACAACGATTTTTCCAACCAGTTTTTGGCGCTTGCCATTTTCCGCGCTTCAAAACTTCTGCCCCTTCTTCGGCTCCATCTTCCTCTTCGGCTTCTTTGGCACATGCTTCTTTGAGGAGCCATGAAACGAAGAAGGAGACCGAAATAAAGATAGCCAGTAGAAAGAAAGAAAGAAAGAAAGAGAGGACCCAGGTGGAGCTCAAGAGCAGCTGCAAAAATTCGCTTGGGTCAGTTCTGCCGAGGCGATCTCGTTTCTAACTTCTGGCCCAAGCTTCTGGCCAACATCCAGTCAACTCCCCCGTTAGCCCCCACCCCTCTTAGAAAAGAAATAGGTGTCGGGCAGTACGTGTTTTGGATTATTTCAACTGGCGCCACAAACATTTGCGGTAAGAAACTCAATTCATTAGGCAAAATGTATCTTACAAACTGGAATCGGAATTGTGGTTCGTGAGCCCCAAACAGAAGTTACATAAGTTAATGCACCCGCCGAGCCCCGAACCTGCCACTACTAATAGTGCTTTTTCCAGACCCGATACTCCTCCCGAATAGGAGTGCTTGAGCATACGGAACAAAGAAGGTTGAGAAACTATAGAAATTGATAAGCCAGCTGAAGTCCATATATAGGAAATGGTTCTCCCTATGTACTATTCGTACGCCGATAATATAGAAAGTGAATGTCAACTCAAAGTTTATTTAACTTTAAATAGATAGGAAAGAAAATCAATTAGACTTAAAATAAATAAAAGAATCTTTGTGATTAATTACCTTACCAAATATATAATTGTATCCAAGCCAAATCTGAATATTAATCTCGAAAAGTTCCCACCGATCAAGTTTCTAATTCGAACATAATATAAATTAACAATTGGCCAGATTTGGGCCTAAACAATAAACCAAAGACCGGGGCAGTGGAAAAATTTGCATAGACTACAAGGCTAGAAGAATTCCGCGTCTGATTCTTCTCGCGATAACGGATGATAAAGAGCAGAAAAGGCAAAAAGAATTATTCAAATCCCCCCTAGTGGCCGGCCCCCCCTTTGGGTTGGGTTGACATTTCTGCACTGCAATCCAGGGAAAGTGGGCGTTAATGGGCGGAATGGGCGGGGCTGGAGGGGAAGGAACTGTGGTGGAGCAGGCGTAGGGTTTCCATGTCGGCTCCATGTGACGACTTATCAACTGTCGGGGCAGGAGGAGGACTGGTTGGGGGGATCGTATAGCATCAACATCAAATACTACTCAAGAATTTCCAAGCAAACTTGTTTGTTCAACTTGCCAGCGATTTCTGGGAGGGAAGAGGGCTGTCTACACCGAAAGAAAGGAGAGTAGAGTTAGGCATACTATTTTTTTAAAAGTTCTACGATCTGTCTGCTTTAGTTTTTAATAAAATACTTTAGAGACCTTCAATACTATTAATAGCATTATGTCCATATTTGTGGCATGTTTTGCGGTGTAGTCTGGTAGATTGGTTAGGTGGTGTACCGATGGGGGCGGCGGTAGAGTTCAATACACTCGCCGGCATTCAGTGACGAACATTCGGCTCTTGTGTTTATTGAACTCATTTCAAAATGCGTAAATTTTGCTTTGTCTTTGGACCTTTTATGGGCGACGAGTGTGGTGGAAAGATTGATTAAATTAAGAGAGTTGTTGTCGAGACTCAATTGTGCGCCGATGATCTATTTAATTAGGAAGTCAAACATCCGTGGAATGCGACGCGAAGCGACCTTGCCATATTTGATCGCTGCCTTTTCTATCTCGTCCCCGTTCCCATAGCCAGAGCCAGAGCCATAGCCCCATAGCCCGTTCGAGTTGTCAACTTCATTGGCAACCCGTTTGTGTGCGCTTCGCTTGCCTCTTTTTGTGGAGAGTTTTATCTTATCGGGGGGCCCCAGTTACCGGCTTGCCCGGCTAAGACTAATTTTAATCTTATCTGTCACAACTAAGTAGTGAAACATCAGTGAAACTGTAACCGAAAACCGAAACAGAAAAACAATGAAATTCGGCCTCATCTGGCTGTTCATCTGGGAGCTGTAAATTTCTCACACATTAAGCTGATTTTTCGGGAAATAACCTGCAAAGTATTTTCCCAAAAATTGCGCAAAAAAAAAGGTATGTTTTCTGACTCGTGTCTTGTCAGACCCAGCTAAGTAAACAAATAGTGGCGATGATAAAGGGGAGAACACTACAGACACATCACCAAAGAATTCAGCAAATCCAACCAGAATAGCTTTCCAAGAAATTGCCATTTCATCATTATTTGAGATAGTACGGGATGTGAGGTAAAAGGAGCCCTAAAGGCTTAACCTTAAGAAGCGATTAAAGCTTTCTAAGACTTTTCTAAGTATTAAATATTGTTTAGATTTGATTTAGAAGTTTTGTTGAAAAACTACTTAAGATTGGTGCATTCGAAGTCTTGGGGAAACAAACGTGTTTTGTTTTTAATTAAAAAATCTATTTACTTTTATTCTTAAGGTTTGAAAAATAGGTTAACTATTTAAGTATTTTATCACATTTTCTGAGGGGCTTTTCTTAACGTTGTTACATTTCGTATTTAACTTCCACAAAGTGCTAGGAATTCGCTAAACAAATATTTGTGCCCCCATACTACACCGCCATCTGTATCTGTATCCGTATCCGTATCTGTCGCTCCCATGTGGAAGATACTTTCTACCTTGGAGCAGCATCGCGGAATGATAAGCGACCGTGACAGCCGAACGAACGACCTTGTTCCCGAAGCCAACGACCTTCGCAATTTACCAAACCAATTACAATTTCCACGGCCAACATGAGATTTAGCATCCTGCTGCGAGATTGTGATCTGGGTTTGGGATTCGGGGCTCTCGGGGTTCTCGGTGTCCTTAGATCCGGCTTGCTGAGTTGGCGGAAGTAAGGTGGAACAATTGTCGAGATCACAGGATCACGGCTTAGGTAGTTGACAGGATC